>NC_052951.1:25163801-26503801 GCF_013358895.1 Oreochromis aureus
ACCGGCCTCCGCTGTGGTTTCAACCTTCACCTGGATCTCACGTGGACCGCAGGAAAAAAACACACCGAGCAGGAAGGAGTCTCGTTTTCCGGGCTTGGGTCAGCTGACCGGGAGTCAGCCAGTGAGAAGTCGCTGGCTGTTGTAAATAAACTGCTTCTTTCCAGAGCTGCTGAACAGCAGCGGCCGGTGCGGGACTGTGAGCAGCGGGCAGACATGTCGGTGGAGACAGCAGCCAGCGGTAAGTCAGCGCAGACTTGAAACGCAAACATAGCGTCAGGTCGGGTTTGATCAGCGTGAAAACGCTATTAGTAAAACTGAGCACAGCTGTCTTTTTCCTCACCTGTAGGCCCAGTGATGCAAAAACAAAGGCACCTGGTGCGTTCAGGTACACGCAGTTCAGCTCGCAATATATAAACTCTGTATAACACTCCTGTAAGGTGCACAGTTGAGCACCAGTTCAGCTAAATTAACGATTTATTTTAATATTTCTTATTAGGATTACATGCCTGTTAGTTTTGGTTAGATAATGGCGTTATAATAATAATATAGGTCAACATAATTTGCACGTAAATTATAGATATTCAGGCTCACCAGCAGCCGCTAATAAAAACAGATATATTTAAGTCATTCTCCAATTATTACAATAGCCATTAAGCCAAACCTTAATAGCCATTTGACGTCTCTAGCTTGATTTATGACATAAAAAGACAGCTGGGCACAGATAAACAGAGTGCCGAGCAGAATTCAAGTTACTAAGTCAACATCAACATCCAGACTATAAATTAAAGAATATAAGATAAGTACTTGTTAAATTTGCAGCTTGATTTTCCCAGTAATGTTACGGACCAGCTCTAACATTCCTGTTCCCGATTGGCTTGTTACTCAGTTCTTCCACGTGTTTTCAATCGTTCTCATAAACTGATTATTGTTTAATTTTTTTTTAAGAAAGGTTCTCAAACCTCTAACATTTTCTGTTTTTTGTACGACCTTGTGAAAATTAATAGGTTGTTTTGCACTGCTGGACAAAAACTGTGATTTAAAAAAAAAAGTATGTGAATGATTGCTGTGAAAATAATTATTAGTTGGATGGATGTTTGTGCTTTTTCTTTTACACCTTTACTGCAAAAAGAGAGGGGCCGAGTGGATGTAGGGCAGCCTGATCCCCAAGAATTTCACTAAAAACGTCCACACTCTAATAATAGGATTGTATTTAATCCTCCTGTGGTACAAATTTGCACATGCACTCAGATGATTACTCTACAATGGAAATATACAAAGAAGTTTGAGACAAAAATGTAAAAGTTTTTTGAGAAATGACAACATTTCAAAGAGAAACTTAATGTCTTAAATGTAATCACAAAAATATAATTAAAAAAATAAATCTCCTGTTATCAAAGACTCCTATTTTGAAGGACAGCTGGAGTTAGGCCACTTTAATTTTCCAATAAACTTTATTGCTTTGTAATTAGTTATTTTGAGATGGTACACCTCCTTACGATTTTTTGCTTTCAGAATCATAGTTTGATTTTTTTATTTTAAAATGCGCTTTACTGGCAATTCCTGATAGATGATAGTGCCTTACAATAAGCTCCTTGAGGTATCTGTTGTTGTGATTTGGCACTATGTAAATAAAACTGAATTGAAACCGAATTAGATATTTGCTGTAGCATCTACATGTTTTAATTCTTGTATGTAATTTTGTGTTTGCAGGTGCGAGGGAAGCTGGGGGAAGCAGAGGAAGCAGCGGCCGACAGGTAAGAACAGGTCGTCCGTGCAGCCAAACACCTTGCTGTTATCATCATTCAACTGAAAAGATTCACAAACGGACAAGACAGCAACACAATACAGCGAGTCATCGACAACGCAGGCACAGCCCTCGATCTGTTATACATTACATGAGGTTTTTTCCTCTTAGCTGTCTGATGTGAATTGCTGGATTACTGCTCATCTGTTTTTGGGGAGGAGGTTGTTATGTGTATGTTATGTAATTTTGCCAAACAACTGCAGATACTTTGATGCGTGCAAAGCTTCAAATGAAACCTGTCTCATGTTGCCCTACATATCTCTACATTTCCTTTTTTTTTATGCAGCCCGGGGGGCCGAAGCACACACAGAAGCTGATGTTTGGCAAATCCTTTTAAAAAAAAATCAAATCTGTGAATCTCTCAACTGTCCTGTGGGCTAAATGCAAGTCAAATTTGAGCTTATTCTGTTAGTTTTCTGCATGCACTACTTGTTCCTGCATATTTTTCTAAATCACGTCTTTAAAGGTTGAATTTTCATTTTTATAGCTGCGGTCTGATGTGTCTAATTAGGAATCTTTCCATCTGACTGCTGTTTTTAAACCGTGACTCCACTGAGACTTGCCCTCTTTGCTGTATGTTGTTGACAACAGGCTTGACCTGATAGACAAGTTCCTTTTTTTTTCCTTTTTAAAAAAAAAAAACTATAGAGGCAGTAAATAGACAAAAGCAAATAATGGATTGTGTGTATGATCGTGAGAAAAGGAGTGTTTTGATCAGTGAAGCAGTAGAGACGGGTTTTGTTGTCACGTGGAGCAGAAAAGCAAAATGAGAGTGTAGCTCACAGGGAAATGATAGCTTAGTAACTCAATTTTCAGAAAAAATATATGGGTAATAAATGTAGTAAGCAAAAATGTCCCAATAAATGCACAAGGAAGCATCGGTGTATTTGCATCTTCATGATCATGATTGCATCTCTAAAAACGACCAGCTGAGGCGTGAGACCAGCACGGCATTTGTGTGACATTGTTCTCTCTGTTGTCGTGGCTTGGATGGGGGCAGCTGAGGTGAAAAGCTGGCATTTTAGAGAGTCTAGTGAATGTGACATCAATCCTTGGGCTTATTTCCTGCTGAGTGAACTGATCTGCGTTTCTCAATGCAGATGCATTTTGTTGGAGTCAGCGTGCACATTTTCTGTGTAAACAGCTACATTTAGACCTTTCTAAACAGGTGTCAAATACTGTTATCCTTTTAACTGAGATGCTCTATATGATGATTGAAAATGCACTATAAATGTGGGCTGTAATTACCTAAGTAATAAATGAATAATGCCACACAGTATTTTAAAATACACAGAGAGAGTTTTCAGTCTTACTGTTTCCCCTCCTGCTGCTTTGCATTCTGGGTTATTAACTTCAGGCAGTTCCTGAAAACCCCACACTCAACAGGAACCACTCAGATCCACAGTGTTCTCATCCTCCTGGACAGATAGAGGTTTCAGTAACAGTCTCGCTGTTGTTTTTGAGACATTTCTGTACCATGAGAGGTTTCTGTGGGGAAATGCTAATATAGCGAAACATCATGAGATTGCATTCTCATCGCCGAAGCAACAGAGGGCTTCACACAACGCTGTTTCTTTTTCTGTCTCCCAGGAGGGCCCCGGAGGACTGTGGGACTCTGTGAAGAAAGCCGGGTTTGTCATCGGATCTGGGATCTTATTCTTGGCTGCGTTCGGGAACTCACTGACATGGTATGTCACATCAGCAAAACAACAGTTTGCCCTGACATAAACTGGAGGAGTGGCATTGCCAGGTTGTTACGTTATGCAGAGTAGAAAGAGGCAAGCGCTACAGAACAAGGAGTCGGACCCAACAGATGAGAACTGGATAGGAGGAGTGATGCAGAGCCAGGACTGGATAGACGAGGACAGGACCGTACATGTCAGGCTGGTAAAGGGTGTAAACAGAGCACAGCATTACATGAAATTAAAAATGACATCACCTGAAATTATGTAATATGTACAAGTATTCAGATTGGAGTCTTTGCTGGGCTAGTTGTAGCTGCAGGGTCTCATGTTTGACACATTCTTGGTAGTTAGATTTTTGTTTGGAGGGTTTCATATGGGCTGCCGGAAAGGAGAGAGCATGCAAGTACAAGATGTGTAGACAACTGTGTAACGAATAGTTTCCACAGAGGTTTGTTTAACATGTAATCAGTTTTGTGAATTTAAAACTGAGCTGTAATTCCTTCTTCAGGCACCTTCAGAGATTCTGGGGAGCTTCAGGAGATTTTTGGCAGAACTTGTGGACCAAGTTGTACGTGGCATACGAGGGCCATGATGCTTCTTTGTTCTTCCTGGGTAAGAAATAAAACCCAAGTGCAACATTGCAAATGACTGTGGATGGTTAAAGGTGTTTCATAACATTGTTTATGGTCATCCCAAGTACTGCAGACTGCGTTAAACATGCAAATAACTTAAATGACCTCCTTTTGTATCATATTATTTAGGTGGTTTCATCGATGTATAGATTTTTTTTTCTATATTTTGGACTTATGGTTTTGCACAATAGGTGGTTTCCCTCATTCAGATGTTATCTAGAGTATGTAGGACATAGGATGCGTGCTAGGTAGGGTATGTATTTTCAGTTCAGTGTTTTCAGTCCACATAACATCACACTATAATAATAATGAAAAAAGACCAGCCACTCACTAAATACTATCAAAGCTAAAAACTCAACACACACCATGCATGAATTGATTCCCTGGAGAGTATGTGAGTATCTGAGACAAAATGTCCAATTTTGCTCATAATCTCAACGAATCATTCCAAAAACTTCCAGATCCAGAGGCGGATCGACTCCAAAAGTTAATCACTCCTCAGCATGCTGTAGCAACACCTTCGGTGATATTTTCATGCAAACAAACAAAAACAGCAAGGTGCACAGTGATGATGTCATTGTGGAAGATTTTGCCGTGGATTTAACTTGAAATCTTCTCCTTATGTGTTTGGAGTTGTGCGTAAATGAACGCATAATGAAGGCCGCGATTGAGTTAAAGGTTCTCTAATAGTTATCTTATTTATCTCCATAGGGACCATGCTTGCTCCCACTCTGGCCTTCTGGGGGTCAAATGCTCTCCTGCTATGGGTGGACATCACTGGTACACCCTCCTTCATCACCCGCTACCGTATCCAGTTGGACAAGAACAACCCAGTAAGCTCCAGATTTGTTTTAGATTTTGTTTTATCTGCACTGACACTTGTTTTCTGTCCTGCTATTGGGCATGCTGCTGTAGGCCGCTGCTCTACTTAAAGATCCACACAATGCGTGTGTGTGCAGATGTGGTTGATAACATCTGCAAACGAGGGGGCCCTCAGTGCTCTCCACATGCCCGTCTGACCAAAGTCCTCTAACTGTGTTTGATTAACAGATGTTGTCGGACACCGCGGAGATAAAGAGGGGCATTACTGATAACCAGGGGTTACTGTGAAAAGTGTCCTTGTTAGTGATTGTTTTTCCAGTGCACAAACTGGAAACTCACTTTACCCAAGCCAAAAGACTTCCAGTCTGTTGTTTTCGCCCTATTTTCTCTAATTTTCCCATCAGCAAGTGTGTTATCGCTTCAAAAATCACTCCTCCTCTGATTTGCATGTACTCAGTGGAATTTGCCGCTGTTACAGCTTAAGATAAATTTCCGCGGTCCTTAAATTTGATATCTTTAGTGATGAGGTAATCTGCGAAAAGCTGCTGTCACAGTGTTTCTCTGTGACTCCGAGCAGAAATACTGCGGGTCAGTGATCGAGAATAGCTGTCTGAACTTGGGATCTACTGGTCATAAACAAACCAGGATGTGCTATAATGGAACAAGATTATATATTAGTTAAAAGTGCTTGTGTACTTTAAAAAGCAATATAACTGTCTCATTAAGAATGATAAAATTATATTACTTTATCAAGCAATATAACTGTTTATCTAAATTATCTGATCAATGTGTCAGAGCCCATGTAGTGATCACACATTTGCTTTAGAAACGGCTAAATAACAAGTGCATGTCACTGGTGACTGAGAAGAGCTGTAAATTTGAATGTATAGTCACACCATCTCTAAGTGTAGAAACATTTATTTATGTTAAAATTAGCATTTTGTGGAGCTATTTACACTGGATGTGCCATCTTCAGATGTAACATAGAGATAAAAATCAATGTCATCTACTATAGATAAACAGAGCTAATTCACCTTAATAGTTTTCTTAAGGCACTTTATACTATAATGCAAACACTGTATAGATTATAGGGAACCAATGTTTCCCTTGGCAACAGTGGGGAGAAAAAAAGGCCTTTCTAACAGGAAGAAAGCCACAGTCGTGGAGCTATCTGCTGCAGCTGGTTCAAGTAAAGGGAAGAAGGTGTCAACTAAAAGAACATTGAGAGAGAAAACAAAGAGCATTCGATAAAGAGTCTGCACAGAAACTAAGTCAGCTGTTCGGAGAGTGTGCCGTGTGTGTGTGTGTGTGTGTGTGTGCGTGCGTGCGTGCGTGCGTGTGTGTGTTATGGAAAACACACAGATGTACAAAAGTTCAGTGTAAACTTCAGAGACACACTGTTCTCACACTCTGGAAAGTTCATTATGACATGGCATGAGTTTATAACTGGGTTCCAAAGGTTGGAGGTAAAAGGGTAAATTAGCTGATACGGATATCCATTCAATGACCACTTTATTAGGTACATCTTGCTAGTACTGGGTTGGACCCCAACAGAAAGGCCTTAATTCTTCATGACAACAATTCAACAACGTGCTAGAAGCAGTCCACAGATATTTTGGTCCATGTTGACATGATTGCATCACTCATGCACATCCATGATGAAAATCTCATGTTCAATCACATATCCAAAGCTGTTTTATTGGATTTTTAAGATTATTATTAAGATCTGGTGTGGAGGCCATTTGTGATGTGTGCGTTATCCTGCTGGACGCAGCCGCTGGAAGACTGGTACAGGGTGGCCATAAAGGGATGGGCATGGTTGGCAACAATACTTATCTTGCTGAATTGGTACCGAGGCACTCTAAACATGCTGAGAAAATGTCGTCTAGGGCTTTACACCAACACCACCAGCCTGAACCGTTGATATAAGGCGGGATGAATCCATGCTTTCATGCTGTTTACACTGAATTCTGACCCTTCCATCTGCACATTTCTGTAGAAATTCATACCAGGCAGTGCTGCTCAATGGATATTTTCTCTTTTTCACACATTCTCTGGAAACCCTAGAGATGGTCATGTGGGAAAATTCCAGTAGATTGAATATGGCATAAAATGTTTCAAAAGCTGCCAAAGTCACTTCAGTCGCCTTTCTTCCTCTTTCTGAGACTGAACTTCTGCAGATCATCTTAACCATGGATAAATGTCTAAATGCACTGAGGCGCTTTCATATGATTGGCTGATTAGATAACTGCATTAATGTGGTTGGACGGGTGTACCTGCAGCATAAACAGAAACAACAGTATGGAAAAGGATAAGACATGAAATAAGAATATATATCGGAAGCTTGATAGTTTGAATAGTTTTGAGATCGTGTCTAGTTTTGACGCCTCTTTTGACCTCTCCATTTGTCCTCCAGGTGGATCCAGCTAAGCTGCGCCAAGCCTTGAAGTGTGTCCTCTTCAACCACGTGGTAATCTCCGGGGCCATGACGGTGGTCGTTTACTACCTGATGAGCTGGAGAGGAAACCCCTGCGGCCCCGAGCTGCCCACCTTTCACTGGGCCCTGATGGAGCTGGCCGCCTTCTCCATCTTGGAGGAGATTCTCTTCTACTATTCACACAGGTAAAGAACATTTATTTTTTACTTTAAACACCCATGACACATCAAAATGAAACATGCAATCAGTGGATCGTTGGCAGTAGATGACATTTCTTCCTCATTTCAGAGATGGAGGTGATTGTGATGTTAACAGTACGCTGATCTCTGCGTTTCTTTCACGTGCATGCAGCATGCAGTCACTCTCTTTTATAGCTATATATGTTTTAATTCACCATAACAGGACATGGACATTAGGTGCGATCTGTATAAACATTGCTTGTAGACTAACCCTACATAAAGCAATGCAACCTGCAACAATGTCTATCAGCGTTAATCAAATTTTTCTTATGTAAGCTCAGAGCCTTTGCCAGCGCATAGCACAAACCTTGACGCAGGATAGGGTGCGGTCGTTTGATGTGTTCAATTTGTTTCTTTTAATTTCCTCAGGCTGTTCCACCAACCCAGCCTCTACAAGCATTACCACAAACAGCACCACGAGTGGACCGCTCCCATCGGTGTCGTCTCCATCTACGCTCATCCTCTGGAGCACGTGGTGAGCCTTCCTCTTTCTCCTACTTGTCATTTTTCTCTGACACGCGCTCTAGACTTGAGCATCAGGCTGCAGACAATGTGAGAATAGACAGAAATTACAGTCTAAAATTCTCTGCTGTGAGAGAACAGGGAATATACGTGTTCAACAAAAAGAAATGAACTCTTTCCCCTGTGAGCGTCAAAGCAGCTGGAACTATCTCACGTAAATCAAACAGATTTTTATTTCTACCTTAGGAATGTGGTCAGACCTGATCCTGAAAGAACTCCCTGCACTCTTAGCATGTGACTTTAGCACAGTTAGAGCTGAGCGGATTAGTCCTTGAAGTATCCCTGCTGGCTCAGTGATTGCCACTGTAGTTGATGTTAGTGTTGAACAGCAAAAATGGATCAAACGTGCAGATACGGATCACACGTGTACATTTGCTGTAAATCATTGAGACTATTTCATCTTTAAATATGCAAAAGAAGAATAAATGAAAGAAAGAAAAATTGATAATTCACACCTCCAAGTCTCGCAGCACTTTACTTCTGCAAAGGGTAAGTGTGTTTCTGTTAAACGTGCTGGATTCTTCTCTGCTGTTAGATCTCCAACTTGTTGCCGGTGGTAAGCGGGCCAGTGCTCCTGGGCTCCCACCTGTCCACCACCTCCCTGTGGTACTGCGTAGCTCTGGTCAGCACCACCATCTCCCACTGCGGATACCACCTTCCCTTCCTGCCTTCTCCTGAGTTCCATGACTTCCACCACCTCAGGTGAGTTTACCTGTCCTGTCTTAGGCTACATTCACACTGCAGGTCTTAATGCTCAATTCTGATTTTTTGATCAAATCCGATTTTTTTTTTTTTTTTGTCTGCTTGTTCACACTACAAGTAAAATGTGACTGCAAACACGCTCTAGTGTGAACCCTCAAAGCGGCCCGCATGCGCAAAAGAAGACGTCACACACAACGCGTTCTGTTTAGACCCAGACCAAACAGTATTGTTTGACTGATGGACCTTAATATAAAGACTTGTTTCGGACTTTACGTTTCCAATTTTGCTTTAAGTTATTTTGTTATTTACATATGGCCTAATAATTATCCTTATTGCTGTTTTAGAGAGGAGCGGTGCTTCAAAGCATAGTTGCAGATTCCTGTCAGAATCTGCAGATTATACAGTACAAATAAAATGTTCACAACAGTTTCACTAACATCTACACGGGATGGCCAGGAAGTGTTCACGATGTCTTCTCTTGTGCTTCTCCGGCACTGATAATTGGCGTCTGTCTTGTGTCAGTGACGTAAAAGATGGATTTAATGCGACGTGACCATTCAAACAGCAGTCGCTTTCTAAAACCTCAGATATATATCGGATTCAGTACCACATACGAAAGTGACCCAGGTCGGATTTGAAAATATTGTATTTGTGCTGTTCAAACTGTCATACCATGATCGGATACGGGTCGCATAGGGTCAGAAAAGTCGGATTTGATGCGCTTTCGCCTGCAGTGTGAACGTAGCCTAACAGAGGTCCTGTTCTGTTGTTTTGAAGGTGATATCTTAGAAATGCTGCTAAGTAGTTTCTTTAACTGGTGCAAATGTTCAGTTGGACTCGAACATGATCTCACACAAAAGTCTACTGGAATAAAATAATGATGACTTTGCAAATCTAAAAGGTCAAAGTTCACAGCAACTCGACCGAATGGGAAGGCGGTGATTCTGGTTTTGCAGCTGTTGAATGCTGGTACAGTTATCTTGTTTACCACACGCTGCTTTGATAAGCATCTTTTGAACTTTTGAAGACCCGTGAAGGCACACAGAAACTTCATGTGTGCAAAAACTCGGGTGAAGCTACTCCAAAACTTTTACAGCGAAGAGATGAAGCCGATAAATGTATAACTTTGAAAACGCAATGTTATGTACTGCACTTTGTACACAGTGTTACTCATACAGGAGAAAGTAATTATCTACAGTCTGGGGAGTCTTTCAATGTGGCTTAATATGACATAAGCAAGACACCAGATTAACTCAAAAATATAGTATCTTTGTGTTTATGCTTATATGACTGTGTGGCTCTGAAATGGTTTTTAATAGTTAGTGGGACAGCACAGTAGGAATAATCCATTATCGTTGGATAATTAAATCAATGAAAATGTCCCAACAAGAGGAAGATGAGTAACACTGAGTTGGGGAAGATGCCAAATTACAGGAAAAAGCACAAGAGCAGCGGTCCCCAACCTTTTTTGCGCCACGGACCGGTTTATGCCCGACAATATTTTCACGGACCGGCCATTAAGGTGTCGCGGATAAATACAACAAAATAAAACTAGTACCGGTACCGAAAAAAAGAAGATTTATTCATAACACACGTGAAAAGACCCAGGAAAACCGAGTTAACGATAAAAACGATAACAAAATAACGCTGAAAACCGATAAAAACCCTGAAAACAATACATTTCACACCCGAGCCTCAACTCTCGCGGCCCGGTACCAAACGACTCACGGACCGGTACCGGTCCGAGGCCCGGGGGTTGGGGACCGCTGCACAAGAGTATTCGTTGTGGCATGCACTCTATAGCTGTAATATTGTAAGCGGAGATGATATAATAATACAGAGAATTCCCCAACAATCAGATGAAACCCGGCGACAGTGGGAACTAGAAACTCCGTTTTAACAGGAAGAAAGCTCCTGCAGGACCAGGCGATGACCGGAGGAAGAAATGTTACTGCGTTTCCCCACATTATTTGTAAATTCTATGCAAATGTGAGTTTGCTTCACAAAGTAGAATGTAAAACCTTCAAATTAGTATCAGAGTTTCCACTTTGATACACAACAGCACTCATTGTGCAGTGCAGTGAGGATGAGAAACTGAAGTCCACTATTATTTCACTTTTTGTAGATTTCCTATAGTTGAGTTGTTTAAAACTTAAATCTGAATTGAAATTATTATTATTATTGTTATTATTATTATTATTGGGGCAATTGTTTCTAATTCTGCTTGGTGGATAACTAACAGTTGCCCTCACTTGTCTCGGTTTCCAGGTTCAATCAGTGTTTTGGTGTTTTCGGCATCTTGGACAGGCTCCACGGCACAGACAGCAAGTTCCGTCAGAGCAAGCAGTACGAGCGCCACACCCTGCTCACCAGCTTCACCCCGCTGAATGAGAGCATCCCTGACACACAAAAGAAGGGCCAGTGAGGACCTGCGACGGTCAAATCTTATGCAGGGATATGTAATTCCCAATCAATCTTAAAAACTTTAATTTTTTTTTTATTTCAATCTTCAGTCAAGTTTGACTGTCAATGTTTGCCCAGACTCTGTGGTCACTCACCTCACGTTTATGTGCTAGTGTGTGGTCATTGCACTTTAACATACAGATGTGATTTTACTTTTATAAGCTTAGTTACCTGTTAATTTCTAAAAAAAAAAAGAAAAAAGAAAAAAAAAAGAAGTCAGGATGAAAACAAGCTTTTCCTCTTTGTTGTCTGTTGTCTTGACATTTGCTTCATTTCACATCTTTGAGTTTATTCTGAATTACAGGCATTGGTGACTTAAGCTACAGCACATTTGAAGACTTTCTGTGATTAACGGGGTGAAAACAGGAGTGGACCGCACTCTGCAGTCTCACTGTTTGCTGGCACTCGTTCTGAATACATTTTTACTTGTACCAACTGTTAAACCATTTGAGGAAACCACTACAATTACTTGGTTTGGACAACAAATGCTCCCTCGACGGGTGTAAAAGAGGCGATAAACACCGCGAGAGCATGCAAGACAAAAATTTAAATGTTCCCGTTTAATGTAGTCTTATTGTAGTTTTAAATGCAATTCTTTAACTTTTTGTAAGTTTAGTAAAAGCACTTTCACCCATTCAGACTCTTCTGATGCGTTCACTGACCACTGGGACAGAAGAGTATCTGTATTCTTTGGCAAAAGACAAGAAATTCCTTTGCACTTTGCATATCTGTGGCACTTATACTTTCAAAATATCAATGTCTTTTTGTATTACCGAAAAAGTGATTAATACAAATGTAACAAATGTTCTGATAGAACTGTTTAATATTAAAGTATTAAAAAAAAGCATGTGGTCTTTCTGTGTTTCATAGACAATAGGAATGATCACTTGACACCTGGTGTTTGAGGTTTTTTTGTGCGTTTTGTGTTTTTTTTCTTTATTAAAGGAAAAGCATAATTACTACAAATTACAAATAACACTAATAGCGAATCACGTCAGCCTACAAAGCAGATATTATGAATATTAAATGTTATAATACAAGATCTCATTCAAGTATTTTACATTTTTCCATTTTATATATTTTTTTTGTTCCTTTTTTCCTCGTTTTCATCTTTTTTTTCCTCATGACAAGCCTAGGATACTGTAATGTAATGAACTATTGATGGTTCATATACAGTTATTTCTTATTCATATGGCTTTATGGAATTTTGTCCTCTTATTTTTCCCCCCAGTCTCCAGACATCATAACCAGCCATATTCCTCTGAGCGACATCACATCTTGCTCAGTTTCCTCTCTCATTTTCCGCTCCTCCTTCCATACGTCCATCTTTTATCCTGCACAGCTGGGAACTCTGACCAGCTGAACAGGCAGCGCCCCCTACAGTTCATATGGACAGCAGCAGTTCAATGCTGATAGAGATGGATGAAAACTCCCAAAGCACCTGAATCCCCTCAAATGTCCAGAGACTAGTGATGATCACATTAGAGGGAGGATCATGTGACTGTCCCAGGAAGAACTGCCCCCTCTGGTGGCAGTCCATCATGTCTGCAGCCACATGCCAGCTCACCGATTCAAAGGCTTTGCCGGCTTTGGGAAAATGAGTTTTCAGTTCTGAATTATTTCATAGCTCTTTTTTTTCTCCTCTCCAGTAAACACTTTGATGTTTCAACTGAAACTGATCCAAATCTCCCTGAAGATAAAAGAAAGATTAAAGGGGAGGGTGGGCAAAAAATAAAATAAAAAGCAAGTACAGCTTCACTTTGCATTTTCATACAATTCTAAATTTAAGAGGAAGAAACTGAACAACATAACACTGACAGGACAATGTGACATCCACCTCTGGAGACCCCAAAAAAAAAAACCCCCCAGGCACAGGTGTGATGCCGTTTCAAACTGAAGTTATGACTGGAGCAAACATATTAGCTACAAGCACTCAGGAGGTCAGCAGAAAACACTTCTTCCCACATGTCTATTTGCACATGTGCATTAAGACTATTTTTTATAATTTCTTTATCTAGAATTTGATGAACTTCTGGTTGAGTTCCAACCCAAAAATCAAATCATTTTCTGCAGTTTTTTTTTTGACTTTGCATACATTCTAATCGGAGGAAAACTGAAGGCTGCAGATTGAATAAGAGTAATATTAGAGATGTTTCTCTCATCTTCACTAAAAAGAAAATATCAAATCAACTGATTTCAACATGAAACACTAGAAGCTTACACATTATTTTTTCTTTTAAACATTGAAGACCCGTTGACGGCCTGATGTCAACTTTCCCTTTTGTGATGTGAGCTACGTTCCCATTTCTGAAATCCACAGATGTTTTTAAATCAGCCCGACACAGAGCGCTCCTCCAGCATTACAACGCTACAATCACTGCAAATTGAAATTAAAATGCATTAAAAGATAAATCATGAGACCATTAAAAAAAAAGTTAGAGTACGTACACATGTAAGGCAAATATATATCTGTACTATAGACAATAAAACAAGAGGTGGGGAGCTGTTTTCTTTTCTCTTCATCTCTCAAATTTCACATTTACACGTGGAGGAAGAGTCGCTCTTCTGCTTGATATCATCAGTTCTGGAGCTGGACGAAGATTTGATCATCCTGTATGAAGAGTGACGACTCAACAGGTTGTGAACAAACAATCCAGTCCACGATGAGGCAAGACGTCGAGCGGTGCGTTTTCTACTGAGCGTGCCCACGCTGCTACATCAGTACCTGCCTGTCAGTGTTTTTGCCTGCGGCTTACGTTTGGATCCGTGTGAGAACTGGGAAGCGGTGACGGGCAGCTCGCTGAACGTCAGCGGCTAAACGTCTTAGCATCGTTAGTGTCTCCCCCCAAAGCACCTGCGTCACAGGACGACGGTCCTCGTAACCATCGCCTCTTCAAGTAATACAGATTGTAATGATTTCCAGTCCTGTAGCGTCGCTGATGGTCAACTGATGGATGGATGGACGAACGGATGGATGCAGCTCATCTGACGGGAAGGTGGAGGACGACAGAAAGTCAGGTAGCACCCAAAGGGAGGTCAACCCCAACTCTCCATCGCGTTTAAGTGTTTTATATATTTTTTTGCGAGGGGTGGGGCGCTGACAAACTTTCACCAGGTTGACGTGTTTCAGCACAAAAAGCCACAACTTGCAATCACAGGGATGAATTACAGGACTTGTAACAGACCAAATGACACTTGGAAGACAGATGACAGAGGGGACTGAGGGGGGTGGAAAATAAATTTGGCAGAGAGCACCAACTAGTGGCCTCAGCTGGAAATGGTGGTGAGATATATGGGTGACTGATGCTGTACAATCGACAATAAGGTGGCGGGCACAACTTAGAAGCAGTAAAACCATTAAAATAAGGCAACTTTCAATGATCTTGTCCATAGCAAGGGGTTGATGCAAGTCTCTCTCTTTTTTTTCTTTTTTCTTTTTTTTTTTTTTTTAAATCATTTGCTTCCTTAAATATTTTCCCCTTAATGTGCAGCCATAAGGTAAATTAATTTTTTCATATATTAGCCCTTTGAAAACTCTCAGGGCGCTGCGGATGAAAAAGTTAGTAGCTCGGTTCTAACCACTTTGGTCCGACTGGATGTCAAAGAGCAGTACGGCCTCCAGCGGGCCGTTACCAGGGCTTGTTTTTGTGGGTTTTTTTTAGATGCTCAGTCTTGTTCAAACTATTTCCACATCTCAAATTCCACTTCGTGCTGAAGAAATAGTCATCATTAATCTGAGATCTGGATGAGGGATCAAAGATCTTTCAGCCAGCAGGACAGTGACGATCAAAGAGGGTCCCAGAGACAGGGGGGGAGGGGCCAAAAACAAGGAGGGGAAAAAAAAAAAAAAAAAAAAATATCCAGGATGTTAAACCTAAACCATCCGGCGAAGGTCTGCACAAGTGTTTTGCCAACCCATTCATTGCTTGCCTCATTAAGACAAAAAGTTCAGAAACCTTAGCAGTGATCAATAAACCGAGGCATATTATTTATTGTCTCTCTTATTTATCAAACCTTTCATAGACAAAAAAAAAAAAAAATCACATGCTTGAAATGAAGAGCTGGATGCCCCTCCCCCTCCTGTGGCGCAGAGAGAACCGGCGACTTGCAGACGTGGTTAATTTAGTCTGTGCGGGCCAGTGTGTTTGTGGAGTTACTTCAGTGTTTTGGCATTTGATGCGGGATCAGCGGTGGGAGCCGGGGCTTTGTGGCTGGTAGGTTTGGCATCATCCTTGGTTGTGGGAACCTGGGTGGTGGTGGCGTGGGTGGGGCCTGAGCTGGCCTGACTGTGGGGACGGCTGGAGGGCTGAGAGGGGTGCCGGCGGCGACCATCCCCACTGGACGAGTGTCTTCGGCGACTTCCTTCCTCCATAGGCGGCTAGAAGGAGAAATAATTGCATTAGATAACACGCCTAAGACGCCAACACACTGTGCTTTTTAAAAAAAAAAAAAAAAAAAACCCAAAAACCTTTCGGCTCTTATTAATATGAACAGGAAAACTTGAAGCACGTAAACTCCTGATAAAACCAATGAAACCTAGTGAATCAACACCAATGACAGTAACCGTTTTCCATGGTACGCTCAGTCAGTGAGATCATGATAACAGTATAAGGAAACATCATGCAAACAGCTTCTGCTGCTCAGGCTCAACTCCATTTTCACATTTCACTTGCATCCATTTGGTCCGACTTTGTTTTCCTCCCTGTCAGTAGACGCATTGTGAGACCACCATCCTAAATCGAGTCCAAATTTTGTTTGTTTGCAAGACACCCAACTTTGAACCTCTGTCCACAGTGTGACATAGGACCACACATCTTTCATGCTCATCTTCTTTCACCTGCCAGAAGTCACACATCTTCCTGAGGTTAGTTTGTGAACCAATTTTAGGCTCATCGTAGCATTTAAATATCATCAGGTTATATCCTTTATTATCACAGAGAGCTTAAATCCGATATGACACCTCAAATCTTTTCAGAATAATTTCTTATGAACTTTTGTTTCTCATTTAATCTTTCTTATCAAAGAACTGATCATCGATACTGGAAGTAAGATCTCTCTCTTCAGCCCTATTACACACCTTATAGCCTGCTTATCCCTACAAACTTCAAAGAATATTGAACTTACGTCGATTCTGAAATCTTCGAGGCGTTTAAACTTGCTCAAGCACTCCTGCAGCTTGGGGTCAATCTCCAAGTTCTTGGCTTTGGAGTATTTAAGGAAGGCCCAGAACTTCTCAAGTCCATACAGCTGCCCTGTAGTCAGAAAAGACAAATGTTGTTAAACGTGACTGTACAGAAGACAAGAGCTTGTTCATATAAAAATCTCTGCTCAGGTGCCTCTGAGCGGAGAGATCTGTGACGTCTCAACAAATACATTTTGTCTCCTCTGAGTTGTGCAGAGTGTTTTAAGGTTTCCTCACCAGCTTCGTAGTCTTTCATGGTCTCCTCCTGGAAGTCCTTAAAGATGTCTGGTCTGAACTTCTTCTCTAGACCGTAGCTGTAGTACCTGAACAAGCACTCTAAACCGTACCTGCAACACACGCACGTTGAGAGAGAAAAGACAAGAACAATTATATCACACTGAGCTTTGGAAATAACAAAAGCTAGATTCAGACAGTTGCACAGAGCCTGTTTCCACTGTGCTGCCAAAGCTTTACATCTACTCTTCTCCCAATCACTTAAATCCAACTTTCCAATAGCAATGTCACTGCTACATTCACAGGTTGCAGATCTTACCTATATCCTTCTTTTCCATCCTCGACCACCAGCTGTCTGAATTCCTCGTACATTTTCCTGTTGAAGTGGTCCCGCAGGAAAAACGACCAGAATCGGAAGAGCGTGTTCATCTCCTGCGACTGGCCGATTCCCAGCCGTTTCCGCTCTGTGATGGAGAAAAAGTGGTCAAATACATGAAGATAAAGGACATAGTTTCAATTAACTTTTAATAATTAACGCTAAACAGTCTCTGATCAGAACTTTAGGGATGTTTAAAAACGAGGAAACGCACCGTTTAGGCAACGTCGGCGGTACTTGTGGTAAACGTGTTGCGTGAAGCCGTTCTCCTTGAGCAGCTCGTGCGATGGGTGCTGGAACTTGGGGAGGGACTGGGGAGTGCAGCCGATGTTACCCAGGGCGGGGGTACCCTCCGATGGGCTTGCATTAGAGCTGATAGAGAGAAAGGTGGAGGATTAGGTGGAGATCCATCTTCAGTAAACCTTTAGTCTTGTGATCATTTTCCTGTTATAAAAACCTCTAATATTGAATGAAGATACTTGAAACATCAGTATGTCATCTTATAGAACAGTACATGCTTTTCCTTTTATCAAAGCTGATTTCAGTGCTGTGTAACAGTGAGGAGGGTCTCACCTGACGGAGGCGGTACGGGACCGATGCTCTCTGGAGTCCATCACCCAACCGACGTGGCACTCCAGGGGCGGGTTGGAGCTGTGTCGGGTCTTCCTCTTCCTGGGCGTCTAAAAGGGCGCGGAGAAAAATCAACACGTTTAGTCGCCGAGCTTTTCATGCTGAACCCAACAGGTTTTGGCCACTAAAACAATTCCGACGTCTCACCTTGGCATCGACGGGCCGACTTTCCTTCACGACTGGGTAGAAGCGAGGCGTCATGGTCGGGTCCTTCCGGTGAGGCGTGCGAGGCGTGCGGGGCGTCCGGGCACTGCGGTAGTTGGGCGAGTCAGGCACGGTAGTTGGCAGCGAGCGAGCTATTGAGGAGGGCTCGGGGGCACCGAAGAGTTTGTTTGCCAAAGCGTCTGTGGGGACTGAGGACGAAGAAAGATTTGTTGTAGAAAAGAATCAAAAAACTTCACAAGCAAAGTTTTTAAATCGGCAAATCTGACACACAGAAACATTAAGAGACATCTAATGTCACAACATCTTTGATCTTATAGCTTCATTTATTTCACAGTGTGATGATAATGGACTACAGTAAAGCCACAGCTGTTACCACAGAACCAACATGGATTGAGAACTTCTTAATGTCTCTTTAATGCGAATGATGTTGAACAAAAATGATGACTGAATGAAAATGAGCATTATTAAAGCCGTTTACAGTACATTTAAAGACTGCAGATTTTAACTGGAGACCAGTAACATTTCCTACAGAGGAGTACCAAGTTGCTGGAAACTGGGTCGTCTCTGTCTCGTAAGTTATAAAGCGAGACCGCATTTCTGTCATTTAAGGCTGACTTCTGGTTTTCCGCAGCACGTGGAGCGCTGGTGTTCTAACAGAGCATGTTTAACGGCGAGGTGGTGAGTCAATCACAATAAAACTAATTTTAGAGAAAGGTCAGAAGAATATGACATTATTTGCAGAAGCATGCTGCCTCTTTTACCCAATCCTTTGTCATTCCATCCAAATTTTCCTCTCAGGAAATTGTTCCAAAGGGAGTTTAAAGATTCCTTCAGACCACTGTTCACATAGGACTATGTCGACATGTTGGCATATTTATTAGCACTGTTGAATGTATCTGCTGTAAAATAAAAAAGTTATTTCTATGAATAACTGCTCTGTGTTTGCTGACGCCCATCCTCATTCATTTTCCAGCCTGTTTTTGTCTTGCGTCAAATCTTTCTTTACACAAGAAGCAATACAAAAACCCCAACAACTATGAGATTTATTTTATGTTTTTATCTCTTTTAGTTGTGTTGCCATTCCTCATCTGGGTTCTGCTAGGTTGCCTGGTTTTTAAAAATGGTGTCATCTTCTTAGACTTGACCCCCATCTAGGAATTTTTCCAAGATGGGGGGTCCTACACGAGGGGGGGGGAAAAAAAACAAAAAAGAAAAAAAAAAAAAGTCTGGGCAAGCAGAGAACTGCCTGACTGTTCTTGCAGTAAACAGAGCCCAGTTTGCAGCTCTCTCTGTATCTCTCATGGGTGATTTAGACGTTCGTGGTGAACTTTTGTAGAGCCGTGGGCCGTAGCATCACTGCCAGCATTTATGACCATCTGTGGTACATTATGTGTTAATAACCTTGTGGGCACGAGTGTGGTAGTGTGTGGTCATGTGGTGCCAGCCACTTGACTCTTTGTTGTGGACAGTTTGTTTTGTTTTGGGTTTTTTTTCCCCAAAGGCATTCCTCTTATTTCCACTTCTTTGTACTTTCCTTCGTGTTCATTTCAATAGTTTGGGCAATCTCCCTCTGGGAATTTACTAACATTCATGAGTCCATATCTTGATGTTATGATTATACTAAGGCGAGGATCATTATTTTCAATGATAAATTCAAAAACTACATTGAAAAAGTAGCCAGAGAATTCAACAGCAGTGAACAGGCCTGTCATGGCAGTTTCCAGATGTGTAGTTATACTTCTAGAGAGGTCTCTAGAGTTTGTGACATGTATACAGCATAGATTTCCCACAGAATCCCCAGATTTGGGTGTGATAATTATTATAACAAACACCAAAGCGTTGGATATTTGACTGTGTTTTTGAGTCCTTACTCTGCTGGGGTCGTGGGGGGCCTGGCGGGACTTCCTGGTTGGGGTCGACAGGCGGCTCAGGGGTCAAGCAGTCAAACTGTTCACGGCTGATCAGGTGGACCTTCTTGAAGTTCTCCACCTCTTGCTGTAAAAATGAGAAAAATCAAATGTTAATGCAACGAGGCGTGACAAAATGTCTCTTTCTGGAAACTGTGATATGAAAACGTCACAATTTAATTAAAATATAAAAGTTTAAAGCCAACTCCAGTCTTCCAGAAAAAAAGCACAAAGTCATTTTCATATTATTTCCCTGTAAACTCCAAAACACCACTTGAAATGTCCCTTACATTCTAGACAACACCGATTATTAACAGACCTTATCTTCAGCAGTCTGGAGAGTGAGATACAGCAGCAAAAAATAGCTGCCAGAAACACTCTCTTCACCCTCATATCTGACATCTCTGACTGCTCTGACGCCAGCAGGTTCACATCAACACATCTACCCTGAAGTTTCTGCACGTGAATACATCCCTAAACCATGTTTTCTTGTTCCTTCTACAACAAAAGCTAGTTTAAAAACACCACCAAAACCACACAGTGACTTATCGACGAATCATCCTCCCTGCTGTTTCAAGATCATCAAGTGCGACTCACGCTGGCTTCATCCCTCCGCGCATACTCAGATCTCTGACCTTCCATCTTTAGCTCCCCTGCAGCCCGTCAGCTCGAGCCTTCAGGCCGAGGCCTTGCGTGTGGGGTTTATTTATAAACAGCAGCACTCTGTTCCACACGACACAGGATTTGTGCCGGCGAGTACGTGAAGGTCGCCACAAAGAGTTCAACAATGCAACAATGGGCAGCAACAACAACAAAAAACACAAAAACAACAACAACAAAAAAAAACTCTGTTCGGGGTTTTGTTTCCATATCCAGAAACAGCTGAAGGATCTACTCATCACCAGGCTTCAGGTGGAAACGCAACTAACGTGGCAGCGACACAACCTGGACACTGTCCGACTTCTACATCAGGACATCGTTGTCTCATAACCCACCAGATTAAGTGCAGAATTAAGCAGAACATCCTCACCTTGATGGTGGCGTATTCGGGCTCGTACGTATCGTCCCACAGGTCCTGCTCGTAGTAGAAGAGCCCGTCGTTGATCACCTTGGCCAGCTCGCTGGTCAACTTGGCGCGCGATGTATGGTGGCCCGTGCGGTCGCCTCCCGGGTGCTTCCTCAGGTAGGGCGGCGTCTGCGTCACGATCAGGATCTTGTTGACGTCGTGGTCGTCGATCTCACCGTCCGTTTCCTCGTCGGACCAGTCGGTGAAGGTGTTGCGGCGTCCGTCCATCTGCTCCATCTCCTCGTCGAACATGAAGTCGAGCTCCTCGGGTTCATCCTGCTCGGCTCCGTCCTGAGTGACAAAACAAAGCACAAAAATATTAAAACATTAGCTGATTATGTAGGTTAACTGAATAACTGATAAAGATTAAAAGGCTGCAGATTTAAAAATCACAGAGTTGCAGAAAGATGAAGTTACAGTCTCAATCTCAACAAGACTCTCTAAATAAAATAGCACAAACGCATTATATAACACACATTTCCTTCCTCACCTTATTTCCTGAGGTAGCAGCGGAGGGTGAGGAGCCAGGCTGGGGCACTGGGGAGCGAATCGACTCATCCTTTTCCTTCTGCTGCTGATGCTGCAATGAGGACTTCATCAGTCAACCGATCAAACAAGGGGAAATAAAAGAAGGAGGTGGTGGAGGAGGGTACGGAAAGCGAGGTTTGATTAAAGAATGAAGAATGACGTGAAAAGACTAAAACAAAAGGAAAGTGATGCAATGGGGTCATGCAAAAATATATGCTGCAGTTAAAATAATAAAATAAACTGCAGTGCCTGCTGCTGTGAAGCAAAAGTGATATGATAGACAAAATGAACCTCTAATATAATAACAAAACAGGAACACAAAAAGTCTTAAGCACACTAACAACCACACATGATCACTTCATTCTTAAAATGTTTTTAATTCAACATCTCGTTTGTGTTTTGCTCTGAATTTCACCTTTTCTGAGCTGACCTTGGGTCTGGCCGGGGAAGGTCTGGGTCTCTTCTTAACCTCGATCCAGGACTCTGAGTCCAGGTCAGGGAGGCTAGCTGAGAGGCCCTTGGGCATGGTCTTGAGGTTGGAGACATCCGGTTCAGCCTTGGTCTGTTGCTGCATTGGTGTGGAGGCCCTGGGAGACCCTGCACCAGAGACGGAAGATTACAGTCAACATTAACTTTGATCACCAGGAAAGGATTACTTATCTTAAAATTCTTACTTTCTTCATGTAAATGAGGGAAATGCTAAACATTACAAAATATGCAGCTTCAGGTCAGAGTGCTCACCTCTGGGCTCCTCGGTCATCTGTCTTGGGACAAACTCGGGGCAGTTGATGAGCTGGGAGAAGTCAGTATGCGTGTGGTTTGGCATGTTCAGGCCCGGCAGCGGCCACTTCTCCGGGTCCACCTTCCGACGGATCTTCATGTCGATAATTTCCACTTCCTTACTGTCCTTCAACGCCTGACGGGACAGATGAGGGACCAGTTAGCCCAGGCGATTAGTAGAAATTTGGGACTATTCATATATTGACAAGTAATGGGAAAACTACCCAGACTGACTCTGTCCAAAGGTGAAAATATCCCAGTAGCAAATCTAAAGGTCACTAATTAGAGCTGCATCATTTTTTTAATGTATTTATTCATTTTTTTAAAGTTGTACAAAAACCCAAAAATGACCTGCGAAATATTTGTTGTTTGGTAACCTCGAGCTAGTTCTGGACAGAAAATTGTTTCACATAATGAACTACAGAAGCTTCTGGAAAACACAGTCCCCAAAGGTTTTTTTCCTTTAGTGCATTTTAACTTGAACGCTGCTTCACATTATTTTTTTATGCAATTTAATTGCTTGTTTTTCTGTCCTACAGCTGCTTTCAGACCAGTTCTGACTGCGCTTAACATGAATTTTTAAGTGTCTTCACTGACTGACATCATTCAACTTGTTAAAGAAATGCGCTTACATCCAGAATGATGTTGACGTCGGTAGTGAGGGCCTGAACTCTGTGAAAACTGGCGATGAGTCCGATGGGCAGGAAACCCTCCTGATCCATCTTCCTCCGCAAGAAAAAGTCTCTCTCCAGGTTGTCTAGGCTGAAGTAGTACTCACTGGAAGGAAAAAAAAAAAACAAAAAAAAAAAACACAAGGAGAAAAGTGGTCAGCAGATGCTGCTATTTCATGCCTAGTCTTTGACATCAGAGGGACTAAAATTAAAGAAGACAAGTAAAGTGGGAAAAGAGACAAAAAAAAAAATCAGAGGGAAAGACTGAATGAAAACCAGTCATAACAAAAATAAGTGATGTAACATTGTCTAGATGTCAACAGTCATCACATATCTTCCAAATCAAAAACAGAGGATTTAACAAGGTTTCAGAGCCTGATAAGTTGGCCTGGGAGCACACCGAGAAACTTTTATGCTCCTTTAGTTTTGTGCAAAAATGTATTGTTTCGACACACACAGCGTCTCCAGCAGCAGGTGCTTTACTGGACTATGTCAGGTATAATCTGAACAGCTTCAGTAATGTTGAAAAGAGATGCTTAATTCTTATAAGTGAAGTAAAATTAACAACCCATCGACAGCAAGACTGTCAAACATGCAGACCCGGGGCCAAATGTGGCTTTCTGCAAGAGTCCAAATCCAACCAAATGTGTGACTTTCCAAAGAGTGAAAAATGCAGGGAAGTCATAAATGACTCCAATTTCATCAGTGAAATGCACTGCTAGTCCTGCTGTGGGGATAACAGTCTTACAACACAGGAGTGCAAACGTATGAAAACTTTAAAGCATTTCTAGATGTCATCTGAGATCTGGACCTCTTAAGATCAAACTGGGCCCCAAGGAGCTGATCAACTTCAATCACTTTAACAGCTCTGGTTTAAAGCAGTTGACTGTAATGGCAACAAAGATGTGATGAAACCAGTTTCTTTTTGATCCATCATAGTTTGGTTCATTGTGTGTGTCTGTGTCACACAGATAATTTGCCTAAAACAAAATCCAGAATATGACACGATGAGGCGGAACAATAGCCGTTTAAATCTGGTGCCAGACAAATGAGGCCACACTATTCAGAGAATCTGGAGAGTGAGATGCAACTGCAAAGTGCTGAAAGATGAACGCAAATGATCAAAGCTGATGTCGCAGAACTTTTTTCCATGTTTCTTTATCAAGCAAATCACAGTGCAACTCATCCACTAACCAGATTCAAGTGTAGAGGCTCAAGCTGCTACTGTGAAGCACAGATGATGTTTAGCTCTATCTCCAGCTCCACACCACAAATGTTTAGTAACAATTTCTACCAGTTGAACCCATTAAACTGACATGCAGCTATTTCCCAAACTAAGCAGATCCAATCTTAGGAGGAAGAAAAGCCAAGCCATGAAGTCAAGATGTGACATCATGCAACCATAAGGTCTGCCATCTTTGCAAAAGCCAATCAGTTAATCTCATTATGCTTCAATGCTGAGATCAGAGTTGTGAAAAGTTCTCTCCACCGTCATTTAGTCAGAGAAGAGACATGAAGAGCTCATCACTTCTGCAGCACATCTGCACGTAACGTCCCAACGCAACCTGTCAAATATGAGTTTACCCCCGACATCGACCCATTTCTGTGACAGAGAAGCTAAACTCACATCTGCCGCTTGATGTAGTCCTTCAGCAGGTCCTGATCGACAGAGTAAAGGTCATTGCTGCTCATGTTGTCGTAATAGTAGGTCACCGAGTTGCTGAACTTCTGTCCGTAGGGTCCGTCTTTCACATCGTAGGACTTGTAGCTGTAGTGATAGTCGTAGTGGCCTTGAAGGGAGAGAAGCAGTCAGTTAGACAGAAACCGTGCAGCGTGGCGTGCATACATTACTCGTGTGAAAGACGGTGCACGGGAACAGCAGATGCTTTCTGTGTTGTGAACCTTCTCAGCTATCAGTGCTCACATCGTTTTATCCTTTACTATTCATTTCTTGCAAAATCAGCCAATCAACAGATTAAAATCCTTCCACTTGCTATTAGTAAGCAGCAAATTTGATTTGGAAGTGCATCTCTTTGTTCTCAGATCGATGCCAGATGGCTCTCACATTGAAGACCTGAGAGAAGACTCTTATACTGGCACTCACCCCCAAAGCATTAATTCTTATTCAAGTACTGTTAATTTTGTTCTGTTTTACCACACGTTTCTATTAAAAATCCCCTAAGAATAGTTTTTAAATGTTCCATTTCTTGCATCTCTTTCGTACCATATTGTCACTTACACTGCTAGTTATAGTTAGGAGTGAATTATTGAAGGTTACACAAGAATGAAAACAGACTGACACACAGTAAGTACGAGTAGATTAATGAGAGTAAGTCTCAAGTTTAACTGCTGTTTAACTCAAAAGCTATTCAAGGCACACCTAAGAAAAAAAATGTGTTAAGATGTAAATCATAAAAAGCACAGAAGTGAAGAAGCAGTGAGCCTCTTAAATACAATTACACTGTGTGTGTGTGTGTGTGTGTGTGTGTGTGTGTGTGTGTGTGTGTGTGTGTGTGTGTGTGAGAGAGAGAGAGAGAAGTGTGTATTGGCATATGTAGGAGGGCACCCACTTGAGGGCTGAGTAAATACACAAAGACAAAGTTCATGTGCTCAGCATTAACTGAAAGTCTCTTCAGCGTTGCTCAAAGTCAACAACCTCAAAAAAAAGTTGGAAAAAAAAGTGAAAAGTGGAAATAAAATTGCTTCACTCACATTTTTGGGCACCATTGTAAAGTTTATAAGTAGCCGGTGCTTCTGGGAAGGAGGGTGTAGGATAAAAGGAGGAAAATGAGTACATGAAGAGTGAGGTTGGGGGGCAGGAATAAGGGAAGATGGTATGTATGAAAAGAGTGAAAACAACAGGGAAGTGTCAGGGAGACTCTGGCCAAAACCAACAAGCCTTCGGGGAAACCAGTTTCTCCTGCTGGAGCCAAGGCCGGTCCTCATTCCAACACTCTCGGTTGTTATTGCACTTTTTAGTTTTTACTCTAGCCTTGGTGGGGGCCAGATCAGGGTCATCAAACACTCGGATTCAGAGCCGTGGCAGCCAAAACAACCAAAACTAGATAAGACACCGTCTACCTGTTCCAACTTAATTCATCCAATTCACCAGCTTAAATCCTTAAAACATTAATAAAGAGAAAGTTGCTGTACTCCATGATTGCAGATGAACAGAAGACTGGACTGGAAGTAAAACCCTCAAACTATACTATTAAGACAAGTTCACTTAAGTTCATGACGAGTATTTCCACAAAAGCTGTGTGGGTAATGGTTTTGTCAAAGCACTCAAAACCCTGACATCACCAACCAAACGGTACAAAATTAAAAACTGAGATGTCTCTTGTGAAAGTAATTTTGAAAGGATTTAGCCCAGGTAGCTTTACTTTCAGTGCTGAGATCAGAGTTGTGAAAGTTCTCTCCACAGATGTTTAGTCAGAGAAGAGACATGAAGAGCTCATCACTTCTGCAGCACATCTGTTAGAGTGATACTAAGCTACACAAACACTGTGCCATATCACAGCATCTGCAATAATAGCTGTAAATTCTTAAGTGATATAAAAATGTTATATAGCGATACCCCACGTTTACGTCCCCTAGTGTGCACAATGGCATGTCCAAGATTGAGGAACACTTGTGTGCCTCCAATGATGATTCAGTATCTAAAAAGAGGCCCACTTCAACAATCTCCACACACAATACTCTGCAAAATATGCATGAAAACAGTTCCTGCCAACAGTGAAAAATAAACTCGTTTCGCCACTTGGGGCTAAAAAATACACAGTCGAGTACAGCCAGTGCAGCTCAAATGTAAACACACTCAAACGAGCGTCGCTAGCTGCAGTGCATATGACAGGAAGAACAAACGGTGGATGGAAGTTTCTGCTGCTGCTGGTTAAAAAGCTCAAACCAGGATACACCATCCAAGGAAGAAACGCTTTATTATGTGACAATACTGTGCAGCTCCTGCAGAGCTACGAGGTTTTATAGTTTTACGTTTATCGTTTTCTCCAGCATTAAGAAATCATTTTATACTTTTACTTAGAATTTCCAGAGAAAACACTACAAGGCTACTTTTGTGCTGAGATCTGAATTCTGCTGTGTCACTGTTATTGCACTATTATCTGGCTAGCACCTTGCTTCAATACATTCAGACCTCAAATTAGGAAACATGTCATGAATGACAGTGACTCAGGACAAGGTCTGAACATGCCCTTTGCTTACCTACATTTTTTTCTTGTATCAAATTTCCTTGAAATATTGTGATCTCTCTCTTGCACCAGTGCACATTCAATAAGCCCACAGAGTATCGTATTTACATGATATGTCTGTTTCAGTGTGTACATAAACTGTATGATGCCGATTTGTCAGTGCACAGTCTGGTCAGCCTCTTAACTTAAAGGAGGAAAAAAAAAAAAAAAACTTACTGCGGTTAAAAACAAAAGCGATGTTCATGACCACAAACCAAGAGAAGAAAAACTATATTACTTATAAACATTTTGCGCACACCTGCCTAGGGGTGAAAAAAACGTGTTCTTTAGATATTTTTGAGCCATCTAAGTGAGTAAGACGTACCTCTCCCGGCACCTCTGCCTCGTCCCCGACCTCTTCCTCTTCCACGTCCTCGACCTCTGAATCCACCGCGGAATGGCGCCCCCTCACTCTTCACGCTGGAAACCTCATCGTGGTCGTCACGCCACTCGCGCTCATACTTTTGGCTATGCCAATCTGCAGGGAAGCCAACCATATTCCTGTCAGCAAACACTAAACCAGACTGGATAAGTAGGTCCTAACAAATATCCAATGAGGCTAACTAATTCTCTTTCTTACTAGTTTTCTAAATTGTGAAAAAACACATTTGAATATGATACAGCGTCTTCCTAACAGCGAGTAGATTTCATTTCCTGAACACAAGTGGAGTAATACGTGTAGTGCACAGCTGAATAGTGAAGCTATCAAAGCAGAAGTATAAAATTAGCAGTCGAGCGTGCACACACACAAATCTCTCCACATCCTGCTGCTGATTCATGTGCACTTTCTCAACCAGCTAAATGTAATAATCTGCTCTGTATAATCAACATCTAAAGACACGGCAGCAAAGCCACTTCCAGTAGTTGCATATTCAGATGTGCTATCACATGCAAGCACCAGAGATGACCGCCATGTGGAGCCAACTTCCACATGCTTGTTCCTTCTTTGGCAGCTTGCTGACACTACCTCTCACCCAAAATAAACCTGTTAAAAAGACGTCACAGACTGACCTCTGAGGTCGTTCCTGGCGTTGGGAGGCAGGCGTGGGTTTTCATTCTGTCTGCTGTTGTTCCTAGAGGCCGAGCGCTCCCTGGGCCCCTCTGACTTCACCTCGATCATCAGAGGAACCCACTTCTGCTTGTTTCCTGTTTTCAAATGACATGTAGAGGAAACACCGTTAGAGGAAGAACAGATCCACGCACCGATGACTTTATTTTATTTATTCATTCTTACATCTACCAAATGAATATCTTAATCACCACCATGGTTTTTGTGTGTTTAGAAACGGCACATCTGTAAGCTGCATGATTGGCTGCGTCTACCAGCCTTTAGATATGTGCATGTGGTAAACATACAACTTTTATTCTGAAAAACTGATAATGGCTTCCAGGACTTTTATAGATGAAAACATATCCTGCAGTACCCTAGCTGTCCAGCAGGGTGCCTCACAGAGCTGTTGTCTGAAAGGACCGCTGGTTGTCAGGGTGCTGTGTGGACATGTGGCTGACGTTTGTGATAGATAGCACGTGCAATAAAGAAGGGAAGTGACGTGTCCCTGCAAATGTAAGAGATGTGGTCATCAACCCTCTTGTTCTCAAAATATTTGGTTGCTTGTACTTGAAAGCAATTGTATTTGTTTACTTATGCGTCTCACTTGAAAGGTAGCTTGTAAATATACTTATATTTCACATTTTGTGGCAATTGGAGCCTTCAGTGCAGGCCCAGACCCGTCATTTCCCTTCTCCCTCCCTCCTGCTTGTGGTATCTGAAAACCTTACCCATGTGTCCACGTGACACCCTGACAATCAGCTGTCCTTTTAAACTGCAGCTCTGCGAGGCAGCCTGCTGGACAACTAGAGTCAATTAAACTCTACTTAAAACATAGCCTGTTTTACTCAGTCCTGGTGATTTACCTGCGGTTGAAAGCCAAAACCTTTTTGGTGGGCACGAAAAACATGTTTCATTTGCTTCAATACTGTGATCAGAGTTGTTCAAGTTCTCTTCATTTTAACATTTTAGTCAGAGAAGAGACATGAAACTCATCACCTCCACAGCACATATACAAAAACTGACAAATGCATCTCCAGGAACAAGTTTTACTATTATAAACCCAACTGCTTTAAAACTGATACGAGTACATAAAAATGTGCACTGTATGCACCGATCTTAAATACTGCAATTCCGTGTATAAATAACTTCATTGTTTAAGTTCTTCATCAATACAACAACTGGCCTGAATTGGTAGGAAAAGAAAACGAACGGTCAGGTCGGTGTAAAAGCTCGTGCCAGACTATTTGTATGCCGGTATGTTTTTTGAGGGGTGATGAAAACCTGAGAGCCAGGAAACGCCCCCCTCCTCCACACTCACACAGAACAAATTCAGCCATGCACACTGAGGGCTAGCTATGCTGTGAAGGTCAGAAAGCACTCGCTGGCTGCCTGGCTGGCACGGTTTAAACCTTTAACTGCTGCCAAAACTGCTAAACTATAACCAGCCACCACAAACTTCTCCTAAATGATCTGTTATGGGCATGAATTTAAAAGGCAACCTGTATTTGACTTCGAGTGATACAACCTTGTACTGTAACTGACTCTGCTTATTTAGATTTGCTCGCACACTACTAACGTGGTTATTACAATTAAAACACGCTTTATTTAAGCAGCCATGAAAGACCCAACTTATCTGGCACTCACTTTACCCTTTACACGTGGAGTGAACGCATCGAGCGACGCATTTGAAACACTGATAAACGTAGGCAAAGGTGGCCTTTTGTTCTCTGATATTACACGGGCAGTACGGCGTATTTGCAAAGGCACAAGTGGAGAGCACAAAATCATCTACCACATAATGTGTACCCTGTACTGGTTTGCATTAGTCATCCTTTGATTGGCCATAAAAAAAAAAAACAACAAAAACAAAACAGCAGCACAATCCTAACATCTTTTAGTTCACAGTTCTGGAGTCATTATTGCCATTTTTAGAGCTGCTTAACTGAAATCCTTTTATTTGCATTTGATCAACGTTACCACTACTTTTAGCTCCAGATACTAATGAAGCCAATTATTTAAAAGCAAGAACCCCAAAAGCTCAGAGTGGACTTTTTCTTTCAAAAGTTTTAATGTCAAAACCAGATTCTTTAGCAAGCACTTAAAAAAAAAAAAAAAAGTATTATTATAGACAAATTCTTAAATCAGTTTGATCATTGCTCACCTTTTTTCTTCGGTCCGTTCTTCTGGGAGTCGTCGTCACCGTTCTTCTCCTCTCCCGAGTCGTCTGACTTGGCCTTCACGTTCTCCTTGCTCTCTTCGTTGCTCTCCCTTTTCTCCTTTGACTCCTTTTTAACCATCGTCTTTTTGGTGCCCTAAGTAGACGGGAAACACATTCAAACCGCTATTTAGAGGAGGCGAAAAAAGTCCATGAAAGGAGAACTACACAATTTCATGCAAGACTTGAATTATATGGAACTTGCTACAATGAATTCTTAATACACTTGCTTAACAAATTACACTGGCAAAGATTCTGTATAATGTTACACATTTTTACCATTTGATTTCAGTAAAACCTGAACTGGAAGCATTAGTTAAAAACCTTTAACAGTTGGCACTTTGACTGGACAGGTTAGCTTTCAGTAACCAAGGGCTCATTTTCCCTGAACCAACATCGCTTTTATAATCTTGACCTAGAGTTGAGCAACTCGGTATGTTTACATACGCACACAAACAGCCAGCAGTCTTTTCTTAGCATTTTAAATCTCTTTTTTTTCCTTTTTAAAAATAAAGAAGTTTGCAATAAAATCGAATGGAAACAGGAAAAAGCAGCTCCTAAACCAGCAGTCTAGTGTGTAAAATCAAGAGGCTTTTGGATTAATAAATATTGTGGGATTGATGTTTAATGAAGGCTAAAACTGCAAATACCCACCAGGTCATAAAAGTGATTGGGACAAAGGCAACTTTGCATGTGGTTTGGGGTTTACATGACCTTTTTTTTGGGACTGCAGCAGAGTAACACACTGCTCCTACTGCCCTACACCCCAGCCTAACCTGGCACAGTAACGGACACTGGGTAGTTCACCATATATAAATTGGCTCTGCTGGTTATCTTTGCTCCCAGAGCTGATATAGTAGTTTATTCAAATCGGCCGCTCCTCTGTGTTACGACAGCTCAGCTATCAGCAACATGCATATCTGCAAACTCTGGCACTCCTGAGGTGTTTGCACAAGAGTCACGTAAATTTGTGTGAAGTTGGGTAAATAAAAGCAAGTCAGGTTTCATGCTGAAAACCATTTCCATGAACACACACACAGCCATGCACACCCTTTGCATGATCATATTAAACTTAATGAACTCAATTCAAAGACCAGACCAACCCAAACAGGCTTGTTATTTCTGAACAACAGTAAGAAAGAAAGCAGTCTGTAAAAAAGTCAACATTAAAAAAGTGCAAAGTATTAAATTATTCTACAAAATAAAAGCATTTTTAAATTAAATTATACCAAAAGCTGAAGGGACCCATTTCAAATCTTTCTACTGAAAGCATTTGTATTAGTCATAATTTTATTTGTTTGTAGCATTAAGAGGGACAATTTGTAATCTGTCTTTTAAAATGTAAAGTTCTTTTAATTTTGTGTTCGAGGCTCGAATGTTTCACTTAGCTGAAAATAATTACTTCAGGTAAACGTAAAACAGATTACTCATAATTCTTAATACGCTAAAGTAATTCCTTTCAAATATATAACTGTATTATGCAAAGCTGACACGTGCTGGGCCTAAAAATTACACACTGAAGTTTATTTTTGAGACTTACCCTACAACGATTCAGTCAGCTAATATCTTATTAACGATTTTAACCCATGTAAAATTCTTCCAAAGAAATCACTGAGCTATAAAGACAAAAAAAAAGTTAAACCAACTCCAAACGAATGTTAATGTTTTACCTGAGATGGCATCCAACCCCCCCCCCCAAACTCAGGAAACCCTGGTCAAAAGAATTATACAATACAGAGAACACAAATAGCACAAAGCAAAGAAGTCTGGCTTTATTGGGTTATCTCTGTTATCCTCTTTTGCCAACGCTTTCTTTAGGCCAAGCTTAGAATGACAAATCTTTTAAATCTAATTTGGAATAAAATGGGATGCATGAGAAGGAAAGAAAAAAAGAACAAAATCCTACCAGCACAACAGGTTTTCCAAATTCAGTAGTGCAGTGTTTTGTAGGAAACGCAACACTGAGTCTGAAAATCACTTTCTGTTCTAGCACATGTAGTACCGTTTTATTCAACAGTCCAAATTCTTATCTACATGCTGTGCCCTTGATGGGAATCTACGATGCTCATTTCTGCTTAGTGCTTTTATTGGAAGGCTCCACTGCAGCAATTTTTATTTTAGCACCTGTCTCCTTAACACCCCTTCTCCCTCTGACCTCACTTCCGATTGATTGCCCCTCACCAGGCTTCCGAAAAGAACACAAAACTTGTAGGCTCCGCCTCCTCTGACATCCGCTCATAATAGATTAGAAAACCCTTTGACATCAGCTGCTTAGAGCAGCCTGGAGCTTGAACATCTGACTCAGAGATTGCATTTACAAATATGCTGACCTCATATGAGGTCCCACCATCATATGTGACAGAAACAAAGGAACAACACAACAGCCCCCCCTTCAAAAACTGCATAATGAATCAAAAACATGGCACCGGTGACCATTACATGACTCAGCAGATGATAATGATGATGATGCAAAATGACACTGACAGGGAAGAATCATAAAAAAAAATAAATAAATCATTAACTTACTGCTCACTGATTAATGATTGTTGTTAATGGGAAGAAAATACTGAGATTTCCTCTGAGTTTAAATGGACAGAAGTTGACAGTTTGTCTCATAACAAAGGCTCTCCTAAGGTTACCATGGGATACGGCCACTTAAAGGCACAAGGCTTACCCGGTGTCTTAAAAGAAATGTTCAAAAACTTCTTTCACATACAGAAAAATTACAAAAAACAGTCACAGCACAAATTTACTTGGTCAAAAAGTGAGTTATCTGGATTTCTGTTTGACTCTAAAAAGGGTAAAGCGATACTTCTGTGAGTGTAATGTTAAGTTTTACATATTTCACTTGTTATTGGTCTAAAAATCAGATACAGTTATTGAAAGTGAACAGGTAGGCAGGCAGCAGGGTTCATGGGTTGAACTTACAGTGAATTTCCATGAGTCTCTGACCTGCCTGACAGTCGGCGGGCAGGACACGGTCCGTGTCACTGCCTCAATCTGAACAGAGGGAGGGAAGAGCAGTTTAGAGAAGACAATGAGGTGGACCATGATGCACAGACAGACAAACACACACACACGTACAGTATGTGATGATGTTTAAAAAAAAAAAAAAAAGCTCTAATGCTAAGCAGTTAAAATGGATGAAAGCTTTCTAGCACCCGACCAATTAATCAGTGTACTTCCCAGCCCTATAGTTATAATCTGGTAGTTTCCGGATATAGAGCAGATCAGACCTGCTGGGCTTTTATAGCCTAAGCTCCTCTGCTCCAAAACATCATGCTTTTATTGGTGTTGTCAAAAAACAATGAAAATGCCAAGTCAATGTTGCACAAGCTGTGGATAATAAGAAGCATCTGCTGCAACTATTAGTCGGCCGAGCTCCCTCTGGGCCTTCCACAGTACAGCCAACCTCATCTCAGTGGAGACAAAGCTAATGTGTGTCATAACATCAAGAGGTTTATTGCTCTGAAATCTGTGCGGCTTGGAAGAGGAGCGAGGATACTTTCAGCGATGACAGAATGGTGTGAGATAAACCATTAGAGGATCAGGTGTGAGCGGTTCAGTGCGTTTTCTTAATGAATAACACTGTGCGACTGAAAATGCCAACAGCAAAGCTAAGATCACAAGGATGCTGAGTCATTCTTCTTGTGCTACAGGAAGGCACTGATGACGCGTCCGTTTCAGCCACTTTCATAATGAGACATTTCTAATCCCGAGCATAGGAACAGTTACCCAAAAACCCACCCCAGAAAGCAGCACCGCCCTGCCATTTACGGTGGGTGAATGAAAGAAAGAAAATTACAGGCAGGACACTGATGAGATGATAAAAATGGGGTGAAAAATGAAAATACAATCAGGTATAGATGACATGACACCAGAAGCCACTGTGGACTAAACAGTCACATGCATGTATATGGCTTTTCTCCCCGCACTGTAGGGGAAGAGGGGCTTTCTTCTGCCTGCATGACTCAGACAACCTACAGTTATATATGTGGCAGTAGCTGCTTAGGCTGCTGCTCTCCAAGAGGTGTGGAGTGGTTCTGACTGTAATGGCACAAAAGGGCTGATAACATGACACACTGAATTTTATACCATTATTCCATGCAGTGGTTTTTTTCAAGTTTTTAAATATAAACACACTAAATTGTAATAAATTAAGCTGGACTAGAGAGATTTTTGCACTTCAGTGTTCGTCATCATAATTATTCCCCACTAGGCAAGTGGGCCATTAGATCCACTTTTTACTAGCCCACAAGCCAATTTAATTATTTTATGTACCAATATCTTCAATATAGCAATACAGCATAATTTGTTGAATTAGATTTATATCCTATATTCGAAAGAAAAACAGTAAAAGCTTTAAAATTGATAGTGGAGTACATGCATGCTCCTACAAAGAGCTGGAGCGGCTGCAGTCAGCCTGAAGCAAAAAATCTAAAAGGTTAAAAATCTCGCACCTTCTTAATTCAGTCATTTGTGTTAAACAAACTGGTGGTGGATGGGAACAACTGAGAACACGGCTTTTCTTCCCATGTAAACTGAGGGGCCAGTTCAGCAAGTTTGCATCACAGGTCAACCGCAACACCGTCAGTGACCCAAACAGGATCAGCTGCCTAATCAACTTGACTAGTATATACACGACAACAGTCGCCCCAAAGCATTTTATACTGTAAGGTAAGCATGAGCCAGCAAAATCCCAACAATCACATGACTCCCAATGAGCAAGCATTGGGACGTAAAAAGGCCCTTTTAAACAGGAAGAAGCCTCCAGCAGAACCAGCCTCAGTGAGGGGGCCGTCATCTGCAGCAAGCGGTTGGGGGTGAGGGGAGGAAGACAACCTATTTATTTGATGATTATTCTAAACATTTGTCCCAAAACAGAGGTGTGTACACCCTTTTGTTTTTCACTGATTTTTAAAAAAAAAAAAAAAGGGGGGGGGGGGGGGGAGCAACCTAGTTTGATTAGGATTACAAAACTGTTGCTAAACTTCATCTTACAACAAAAAAGTAGCACAAAACCTTTTATTACTTATTCAAATCTACTTTCAGTGTCTGGACTTTACACTTTGTTAAAAAAAAAAAAAAAAAAAAAAAAAAGCTGTAATGTGTTTTGTCCAAATGTGTTATTGCACTGCACGTTTCTTTGAATCTCTGCGGGCTGCCCAAACAAGTGTGAAGTACTTTCTGCTTGCATTGCTGTGCTGTATTTCATGTTGTATCGTGGAAGACAATTTTAAAACTTAAAAAAAAAAGCAGATTAACTTTATGCCCACTGACTGCGACCTTAGGTTTGACTTTAACCACAGCACTGGAAAATTAAAGTACACTATGCAAATTCCCCACCTTCTCTTAAATATCAGAGTCCCCAGCATGAGTAATCCGTGGAATTCAGTGACTGATTTACACCTTTGAATGTTGCATGATGGATGGTGAACTTCAGCCCCCCCCTAAGAATAGCACCACCACAGATCCAGGGGTGGCTTCTTTGAGGGGGGGATCCCTAAAAGGACATCCTTTCCCAGGCCTTGGCCTACCTCCAGACTCCACCCCTCCCACCAGTCCTGCAGGTTATTCCTGGTGCTGATGATATGACCCACATTTTCGTGCTCGAGGACACGCTCTCTCCTTCGTGTTCCCTCAGACCTGCCTGCCTAAAATAGGGGAGGTTACCGGGGTTGCTTGCCCAGTGACATACTGTCATCCAGAGACCAGAAATAGATAACAGCTCTGGGGGGGGGGGGGGTTAATGACTGCTGCTGCTACTGTAAGTGGACACAAATTAGACACATCCCACAGCTGACCTGCAGCTCTAAGGGACAAGTGGAGTTAAGAGGGGAGGGGCTTAGAGTGTCATGGACACCTGGGTAAAGCTTATATGCAGGATGTGTTTCAGGATGAGTTAATCACTAGCAGAGGAGAGACTTTTTTTAATGTAGATTAATGCAATTTTAACAGACTCCCAACCTCCTTACAAGTTCTTTTGCAACATGACAGGAAACAGCACAGGCCCAACAAACCTGTAAACATCCCTCAAATTTGAAGGTTTAACACTAAGGTGCTACTGCAGGATCAACAACTCATTTGGACGTTTTTTAGGGTACTTAAGTAACCAAACAGGCAGCTTGAAGACTCAGAACAGCTTACTCCTAGAAATAGCTAACATTTTAATCACAATAAAACATGCAACGTCATTTAAAACTCACTGAGTTTATAATGACTCAGGCCTTAGATACCGTCACAATTTCCCTTTTTTGAAAAAGAAAAAAAACAAGATACTAATCCTTAAGCGTAAAAACATTTGGCAGCTTCTCGTTTTGTGGTCAGCCATCTTTGCTTCGTCTCCACAGATGGAGACATGGTGGCAAATCTTGGCTAACCCACACCTTAAAAGAAACAATCAATCCTGGGGACACAAAGTCAGGGCCAGCAGAAGCAGACTGCTCTGTCTGGATGTGCTGTTTAGCTGGCGTGTAATTACAGCCACTAAAATACCCATTGAAGAAAGCTGCAAACACCCACTACAGCAAAGTGTAGCAGGCTCGGCTCCTCATTTTGCTTGGTGAATATTTTTAACTTAAAAGTTACTGAAATCTGCTTCCAACTCTAAACTGTTGCAACGCTTGTGTTCCTTCCAGTCTACACCTTCTTCCCATTATTATAAAAAGGATTAACTTCAGACCCCGTAACACCACAGCTCGCTTAAACTTATAAAGGCTCCAGTTCGTACATTCGTTGCAGAACAATCCAAAAAAAACATCACTCTCTACCACTTTTCCCTGAGGTACAGCATGAACTCTCTACATGCTCTACCTCAGATTTTGTGACCCTTTACACTGCAGAAATTTTCTACAATTTTGGTCCATATTTTTCTAAGACAACAACTCCTGAACACAAATTTTCAAAAACCTTTCTGCTAATGCTTTTCTCTACAAGACAGATGTGCTCTGCAGGAATGGGTTGAAAGAACCAATTCTAAAAAGAAAAAGTTCTGACCAGAATGAAATGACATATCATATCCGTCTACAGCTGAAACCTAATGCACCAGCTGAGAGCAAAAGAAAAAAAAAAAAAAAATGCAAATCAGATATGTCTCATAGCATAAAAAACCTGTTGCGCACGTATGGATGTCGCTGCTTCTACTCAAATATCAAACAATGTAGTCAGGTGAAACAGAGCTTAATCTCTCCAGTGTATCTTCTACATCTACCAGGCTACAAAAATGCAACACGCAATAATAACAACAATAACAACAACCTACCTGCATGTCTTTAGTTGCAATCTCCCCTGGAGTTGGCCAGCTGTTCGTGTCTCCGAAGTCTCCAACCTGAGGACAAAAAAAACAAAGAAATTACAAAGAAATTCAAGAGGGGAAAAAAAAAAACATCCGATTGCTTCTTTTCTGTTTAAAAATGTCAATTTCTTCAAGAAATAGAGAAAAAGGAAAAAAGAAACACCGCTCAGGTTAAAATGCAGTCCAAAAACTGATCATGTCTGAACAGGCAGTACCCGCTGTAGTCCTTACACGTTACGCTCAAGTATAATCTGGTTAAAAAACACTTTACATGAGTGTTTTTACAGCTTTTTACTGTTTATCTTCAGCAATGTGTTGCCGGCTGATTGCCAGCTTCTGTCTTTTGTTCCTGGGACTGGGTGGTTAACTCCAAACCAGCCATAAAAAGTTTATGGTCAAGGTGTGGCTACAAACAACCAACTGTAGAGTACTACAGCGTCAGACAAAAGGGGTGGGGAGTTCTGAATGAAAGGCTTCATCTCGCATGCCATTGGTTCACTGCGAGCACATCTGCATTCCAGCATGTGAGAGGAGGTGACTGCACATTTCTCGAGGCATTAAAGAAATACCTGCGCTTGGGCTGTCACATGGGGAAAAAAAAAAACAACTTTCCTTCAGCTCATGTCAAAAAAAAAAATAAAGGTTGTCTTCTCAATTTACACTCAGCAAATATTTCATTAGATACATTTTTCTAATACCAGGTAGGACCGCCCCTTATTTCCATCAGAACTGTGTTAATCCTTCACGGCATAGATTTAGTAAGTTGATGGAAACATTTCTTGGGTGATTTTAGTGCATATTGACAAAATATCATCATAAGGTTGCTGCAGATTTGTCAGCTGCACATCCATGATACAAATATCCAGTACCTCCACATCAAATTTGCACTATTGGGTTGAGATCTGGGTACTGTGGAGGCTGTGAGCTCATAATCATGTTCAAGAAACCAGTTAGAGAAAACTTTGTGGCATGAAGACTGATCATAATGGAATAGCTTTACTCGAGCAGGCTGCAGTGTTTAAAACGATGCCCAGTTGAAACTAAAGGGGACCAAAGTGTGCCAAGAAATTACCCCCACACAATTTTAGACCACCAGCAGCAGCTGAGACAATTGGATCCACATTTTAATGTCATTAATGCCAGTTTCTGATCCTACCATCCAAATGTCACAGCAGAAACAGACTCAGAACACAGATTTTGTTTATTCAATCTTCTAATTTCCAGTTTTGCTGAGCCCGTGTGAACTCTAGCCTCGTTTTGGTCTTCTTGGCAGGCGGGAGTGGCACCCAGACTAGTCCCCTGCTACTGCTGACATTTTGACACCAAAGCAGAAAGCCTGATACTACAACAGAAATAAAAAGCCACTTCACCTAAATTTTAATAAATCATTTTTGTTTTTAAATGCACCATAACAAAAATCTGTTATCTGGTATAAGTTATAGACAATAATCATTTCTTGGCTGGGAATTATAAAACAATGACAGACAAAAATGGGGGGGGTCTAATTTTTCCCATCAAGTAAGCCAATTTCCCTTTGGACAAATTCTTGCCAAAACAATCTGGATTTTAAAAGCACTGAATTTTCCTTAGAGACTTTAAAAACCAAATCGAGCCAACATAATACCGTTGGAGCTTGTGAATATTATAAAAACCGTCCGCTGCTTAACATTCAACACATAGACATATGCATGCAAATTATTACCTTGCCGCCACGCCTGGCTTTAGGTGGGTTGCCTGCTCTCACCACCTTGGCAGGGCCGGTGGACTCTGTGGGGACACAAAGATGACTGACATTACAACTTGGTCTGCATACATGAACAGAGGAAGATAGAAGCACAAACATTTATATGCATGTGATTAAAAATGTAGAGTCTTGTAGAGAAGGAAAAAAAAAAAACCCCACATAAGACAAACTTGCTTCTTTCTCCCACAGGTACTCGCTTGTCTTTCAAACAGTTCAATTTACATTCTCATTACTTGTCTTATCTATGAGCAGCAGGCAGGCTCTTGGTGAATAATCTGGCTTTATGTGTCTTATTTCCCCTTTAATAAACTGCTGTGGTGTCTGTTTTCAGATAAACTAAACTACAATCCGACACTCTTTTCTGACTCGAGCTACATTCACTGCAACAAACCCACACAACACAATCACTCGAATAAGCACAACAGGAGAATAAAAATTCAAAAAGTGTGTTGAACAACATGTGTAGGGATGTCAGAAACTCATCAGGAGAAGTGTGATAGATTTTTTTAAGCCATGAAAGTATGATGAATTTATAATTGATAGTGATAAGATTTTTGCCAATGAAAGTGAAAAGATTTTCAAGATCTTGAGGTTATGTTAAGTTAAAGTATAAAAAAACAACAAATGTTTTATATTTTTCTTTTAAAAATTGAGCATTTAGCATATTGAGCGAACAAATCAACAAATAAAGGATTCAAAATATATATATAAAAAATATATATTACTCAACTGAGGCCTGACAGCCAATGTGTTTTGTATTTTGTTGGCTCTTCCTCAGAACAATAAAAACATATCACAGCAGGATCTGAATTATTCCTTAAAATAAATACATAAAACAGCAGGTAATCTCCATACAACACGACCAGCTCAACAGCAGCACACACACCATCCCTTACATGAATGTAAATTAGTAGATATAGAATTTAAACAACATAAAGGGTTAAATACATTAGTAACAAATTATTGCTGCAATCCAGCTACAATTACAACAAAAGCCATAAAATAAAAAAGAACAAAGAACTTCGGAAAGATAGACACAAACTTGTTACCTTAAACCAGTTCTGAAGAAAACGTGCACGTTACTTCAGCCTTTAAAGACGTGAGTCTGGTATTGCTGTAGTTTCCCCCCCAATGAAAACGATAGTCACGTTCACCGCCTCATTGTCTGGCTCATGCCCTGAAATCAGAGAGGTTTCCTCCTTTCCATCTCTAGCTGCACTGTCACCAGCCACAGTGATACGAGCGAGGCAACCAGCGAGGCTCCCAGGCAGCAGTTCACACCAAAGTATAAATCTTACTAAGCGCCTTAAGGACGATCACCGGGAAGAAAGAGAGAGGGGGAATAAAAATCCTCTGGCAGATACATCGCCAAAGCACAAAGAGAAGCAGCGTGCCGGGGTTTCAGTAGAGACGTCTATGCGTGTACATGTTAATGACAGCAAGATATTTCAGGTTTGGAGGACAGTACAGCCAAACAGGAATTTCTAGGCCCAGAAAACCTACTTCTATTTCACTTTTCAATGCATACACGTTCTGAATCGCACGTCCACATAACACCCATCGTTCAAATCTTGCCTTTTCACCGTTCAGGTAAAAGGAAACAAAAGAAACTGTTTCCAACTTTCCAAAAAAAAAAAAAAGCATCTAATCCTGCCATTTAGGAAGGGAAAAAAAAAACAAAAAAAAAAAAACCACACAATACTTGGGAATCTGTATGAAAATGGCACAAAATTATAAAGACCCAGGCAAACAGTTTTGCTGACGCCAATTTCATCATTGCCATTTTTCAAATTCCCAACGACCTCCAGTAATGACAAAGCTGCTGGTGTCTAAAAAGTCTGCAGTCACAGTGCATGAATGAACATTTAAAACTAGAAACAACAGGAAACAATGAGATTAAAACCTTAACCAGTGCAACATGTTTAGCTGCTGTAAAGCAGCTGCTGTACAGGCACCTTCAAATGGCGTCTCCTGACTCCAACTCCAAAGGGACTTACCATACTCCTCGTCTCCAACTATCTCTCAATGATCTAATAATCTCTCAAGGTTAAACACTACAGTGTTTTAAAATAAAACAAATAGTTAGCTTAGGACATGGTCAAAGTTGGCATCGGTTTTCAATACTGATGTTTGCAATTAACTAACCAACATCCAATATCAACCACCGATTTTCCATTTTGTTTTAGCTTTGTTCATTTAGTACCTGAGAAACTGATAAGAAAATATAAAGAACAAACCTCTTGTTTTCTCTTTTTGGTTCATCACACTGCAGCTGAAAACTGATAGACGGCCAACTGGCAAATGAGACATCTGAGAGCAGGCAGTAGGTCTGGCATCAACTGTTCTGACGATGTAGCCTCAGTTAAAAGTACTTAAAATCTAACTGGTGCTTAGACAAGCGGCAGAAAGATACCCAAATCAAATCCATTCTTAATCACGGACCACTTCACAGGTCAGAGTGTTTGCATGTGTTAGAAACAGAACGACACTATGAATAACAAAAGGTCGGGCTGGGTGAGAAACCTACAACTGCTGGGTAGAAACTAGAGATGGCACGACACCACTTTTTTTTATGTCCGATACTGATATCATAAATTTGGATATCTGCCGATACCGATATGAATCCGATAGTGTTTTTTAATCAATAAAACTGTTTTTTAATATCTTTAAAAGCTGCATTTTGTATAAGTTCATACTCAAGTTTAAATAAACAACAACACTAAAGCTATTCTGTTATACCTGTATGCAAAAAATACACTGCACCCAAAATATTTCATAGTTCAGCAACACTGATCAATCTAATAAACTTAATTCTCCCTATTCTGGTATTTTAAAGAGTACTTAGCAGAAATATTAAGCAACCTAACTAATAGGGTTGCAAACTCATGCAGTGTGAAAAAAAAAAAAAAAAAAAAAAAATGCACAGAAATTAATTATTTTTCAAGAATAATTAAATAGATTCAACATCTTTCTTCTACAGAATTGCAGACTGCACAGATGGTACCTTCCCAAAGGAAAAAGTACTATAGCTTACTAGGGTATATTAGACTTAACAGTTACTATATACAGTAATGGACTTCTATACATTTTACATCAGATTAAAACTTTGGGTGTAAGATTCAGATAATTATTTATTAAAAGCTAGACATTTTAAATGAGAATAAGAAAGAAAAGTATGTCTTTGTGCCCCCTTTTCCCTGTTCATGCCCTATCGGCCCCCCTGGCTAAACTTTGCTAGACCCGCCCCTGCACAGTTATCAGCTGTCAGCTACGTAGAAAACGCTCCTGGTGTAGAAAGTAATATTAAATAAATTCTAACGACAGCTTATCAAGGTTAAACGTGCTGCTGTTGTTCAGCCGCTGGTTTCCTCTTTCTGGTGCAAAGTGGGCAATAAAAAAGAGACGGACTCGCGACAGAAAAGCCGATCAGCTGATCATTGATCAGTTTCCTGCTGCTACTTCAATCATGAGAGGGAGAGAGAGGCAGTCGCTCCATATATCGGTTGTTAAGCTTAACATGGGAATGCTTTACAAACATTCAGAGATGAACTTACACACTTGCTTTACTTCTCTCTGGGATAACTTCCTCGGAGATGAAATGCTGGATTGCTAGCGAGGCTACAAATACACACAGCCGCTCTATCATGTGACGCACACTGCTCCGACGTGCTACGGTTATGAGCCGAGTTACGCCGTGTCGCAAGTTTTGTGAGGTGCTTTTTTGATATTTAATGGATCGGATTACATTTTTTATTTCTCTCCGATATCCAATCCAGTAATTTACGTCAGTATCGGACCGATACCGATACGTAATATCGGATCGGTCCATCTCTAGTAGAAACTGGCCAAGAACCTACAGTTGTTCCCTGGGTGGAAATTTACCAGCAGAAGAGTTTCAACTGTTTTATCAAGGCTAAGTCAGTAAACAGAAAACTTAAAAAATAATAATAATTAAAATATTAAAAGAATTGTGTGTCATGACAGTGTAAGAAGCCAATTCAGAGGCAAACTGAGATTAAAAAAGCCCATTATGTACTTAAAGAACACTGAATGAACTCTAAATGGATCCAAATTTACAGCCTTTTATTATTCAGCTCTATTAAGAAGTGCAGTAAAAGTGTACGGGGGAAGGATGAGTGAGATTATTGCAAAAACAAGAGTCTACAGTATAATATAAGTTAGTCTTATAGCCATGAAAAATGCCAACAGTCGCGTTTACAGACAGCATGACTGTAGAGAATTTTTTTTCCTTAAATCCACTACAGGTAGTAAATAAAGACAAAACTTAGAGAAAATTAAACTGCTCCTTAAACATCAAAAGAAAGAAGATTGAGAATTTAACTGGTTCTCCTATAGTTTGGCTTTCCGATTGTATTCTCTCATCTCAATGCTTGCTGTTGTGCAGTTTTCTTTTTCCCAGGCTGGGAACGCCGTCATAAGCCGATTCTGAGGCATTTTAAGTACAACTGAGGACGAGGAAAACACTGAAAGCCACAGCAAATGCTTTGCCAGCTAATCACATGGAATTATATTAAATTAGTCACTGAATTCAAAATTTCTATATAGAAATGTGAGTACATTACCCATGATGCAAGTTGACCAGTTTGGTTAGCAATTCAATGCTAAAGACCTCAAGATGGTCACATTAAGCAGACGAGGAGGAGGCAGAGGTTTTCCTTTTTCAACATCACTCTTCAGCTCATGTGGAGCCACAAATATCCTTACACACAAGCTTAATAATCAGAGTTAACCTTCAAATCAGTTTTTAATCAAATGGAGGACTGCGAGCTGAACCTCATGTCTCTTTACTGTCCCGTAGTATCCCCTCACTTCATTTACATGATTCCTGGACTTCAAACTTAGACTGTTTGTTTAACTTTGAGCCATGAATTTAGGAGATGGTGCAACAGTGGTTTAATTTGAGCTTCCTGACACTACAGGCTTTAACTTTTGCTTCATGTTAGCCCATTTAGGAGCTTTGTATCCCCCGGGGATTACTCAACAGAAGTTACGCAGCAAATAAAAAATGATTTCTTGGAGGGATCAAAGATGGGACGCAACATGCAACATGAGCTAACAAACAGGGCGAGGGTGTGGTGTCTTTCTGATCGCTAATACATTTGTGCAGTGCCTATTTAGATAAAACAGTATGAAGAACATTCAAAAAACCACATTTTCTTTCAACATCAACCAGGCAGGAGAATCACAGTGTAATTGAATAACCCATTTAGAAACTAAGGTGGAAAGTGTGTGTATTTTGTTTTGATGTTTTAAACATCCTTCCTTTAAAAGAACAATTTTATGAGCAACAAATTTGCTGATCTTCTCTAATAACGAAGGATTTGCTGCAGATACAGACAGCGCAGTTTTTAGTCAGCCTCTCATTAGCTCCAATCAGAGGACTTCAGGTCTATCTCCCAGGCTACTACTTTGTTTTCATCAATGCAGTCTTTCATAAAGAAGCTGTGTGAAATAATTAAACAGCTAAATGTTTGCTTTGTGAAACTGGCAGCTTTTTACCCTTAAACAAAAGCTTCTTATAACCTGGTGACGTTTCAGGTGGCGAACGCAACATCCCACACTTAGCAGGCATAAAGTTGCGTCAGCAGCTGGCCGCTTACACTAATCGTGGCTGATAATGTCACATGAATGTGCCAGTCTGATAAAACTCACTAATGGCAGGTGGAAACCGAAGGATTGCTCCAAACAGGAACCTGATTCTGCGCTAACCTGGTTTGCTATTTTAAGCTGGAACCCTCCAGTGTTAGGCGGCCTCATGACCGGACTTTTCAATCATCCTGGCCTGTAGTCATTTTACCACCAAAATTAGGAAAACTCCAACAGATACAATTTGAGACACAAGTGAAGTCAAGTAAAAAAAAAAAAAAAAAAATCCCTGAAATCTGTTTTGTTATAATAAAATTTAAACCTGCAAAATCACTAAAAGTAGAAGACTTTTAATGGAAGAAAACTTTGGTTTACTTTGACCTAGATTTGCACATCCTTGTTCCTGACCTTCATAGGAAAATAGAAGTGTGCAGCCAAAAGTGGACAAAGTGTGAACCATTACCCCTGCCTCTTCAGCTAAAGAATAAACGTCTCCACAGAAGATCCCGCAGAAAGTTATGAGACAAGCAACTGCGCAAAAAAGCCTGACATCAAACTTATTTTACTCCAATAAAAATCCTGCAACTCTAAAATTAAAATTTGTACTCTCCTAATAGCTAGGAAGAGCAAATGGCTCTCCTCAGCTGGATAGTTTGTTCATGGTATGCTCAGCACCAAAAATAGCTTTAACTGGCCTTATAAGTAAAGAACCAAAGACACATGGATCATTTGCCCGTGTCACATTGTTCTGTGACCAAGTCTCAACTACCAAACAGGACTGAACATATCCTCCTGAACACAGGTATGCATCTGCAAACACCTTAGATTTCCACCCACCCACTTAAACTCCAGCCACATTTGGGTCGGGTTAATGCATAACTGAAACTCCTGCTCTCCTGTCAGCAGACCCATGTTGAAACACTGGCCAGCGTAACAACTTTGCACTTATTTAGTCAAGGAATCCGTGTTAATTCCTCAAGCATTTAGCCCTCTCTTATCTGCTTAGTGTATGAACAATAGTAGTTACAAAAATTTCTCACTGCTCCCTGTGCTGCATGATTGTTCATTTTGTGCCTAATCACAGGAAGTGGGACAACAGAGGAAATGCTCAACTTTCCTCGAGTCTTTCTACCTCGTCATCATGACAGAGCACTCTGACGTGGCCTCCGACAATCAGAACTCTAGAGGAGCTGTTTCAGTTTGGCAAAAAAAAAAAAAAAGTGCATTTAAAATCAAAAGTCAGAATACTTTATTAATCCCTAAGGAAATTATGTTCTCTGTAAAAAATTACAGTCCTCTGTGAAAGGGGTGATGCCTTGCCCATTTTTGCTATACTCTGTACTGCTTCTGTGATTCATTTGCTTTTCTGGGAAATCAGCTGTTCGGTGGTATTAAGATTATTAAAGATAGATTTGCATGACCATTACATCAGTGAGCGAGGAAGTGCAGAACAGAAGCGGTAAGTGAGAAAAAAAAAAAAAAAAAAAAAGAAGTGTGATTTTCTTTGTATGGATACAGTATCTATTATAGGTACTAATCTTTTATAAAAAAAAAAAAAAAAAAAATAAGATTTGTGACATCAGGAGCCAGGTTTACCATTAACAGCATGTCTATCAAGTTACTTATGTTTCGATTACCCCTCCCTTACCAGTGCAAGTGGTAGTGCCCAGGTAAATGAGGCTGGTAATGCAAAAGCAATGGGATTAGAAAGAAACCGTGGCATCTTCCTGTGAGTGTGCATTGTGTTTAGTTTTATTTTAGAGTCACATTGTTTGGTTGATGTTTCCAATTTTTCCCCCCTTTTGTTAATAACTACCAGGTGCAACTGTTTGTGCACGTACTCCTGCACATCGTCTCCCTCTTAAAATATGGACTGCGCAGCTAACGTCCCGGAGACGCCACCAGTTCAGATAAGAAGTTGTAAATAAACCTCTGTGAGCAACCACAAGATACTCATGAAATCTTTATGAATTAATTGTTTATGTAAAGATGAGTTGCTTCTGTGGTGACCAAAGACAAATCGGCCCTTCCTGTTTCAGGGTAAAGAGTGTTTGCAATTTAAGAGCAAATAAATTACACTTGATTGTTATTTATAATTCCAGTCATTGGTAAGTTCATACAATTACAGCAAACAGCGTTTTTTCTTCTTTTTTTAATATCGCTTCGACCACTTCTGGGAACCCAGCGGCAGCAATGAACCAGACTAGTTCCTGAAACTGTATCCCACTAGTAATTACATTTCATAGTCCACCAAACTCTGCAAAAAGTGGACAATCAAGTGTTGTTCAGTAGTAAAAAGCAAGCTGTTGAGCTAAACCGCCACCTCATGATCATCTGAGCCGCACGCTACGAATCCTCCTCGACAGACATGTAGGCATTACTTACAGGGCTGCTCAGTGTTCAGTGCACGTCACATGATGATTGCAGATGATAGTTTAAGGTCAGAGGAGAGCCTCGCTGGGCCAAGATGTTAGGCAAACTATAAGCTGATGCTCCTCAGGCAGTCACATCGTCAGTGGGTTCATATAAGATGCTCTTTGTGTATCTGCCTTCCAGGGCATTTAAGTAATGCAAGCAGTGACTGATTATTGCAGCAAGACTCCGTGGTATAGCCATTACCTTAACCTCTCTACTTATTTATTGCTTCAGCCCAACAGTCCAAACAAATGCAACATTTCCCTCATTAACAATTATTTCTTGATACTTTTATAGTTGTAATGTCACTTTAGAAGCTAAAATTGTATTGTTAACTGTATTAAGGGGAATCCATTTAAACTACAGAAATCCATCACAAATTTCAGTGCTTCTGCCCAAAAGGGGAAAAAAAGAAAGTGTGATATGTGGCCTTGTGTTCAGGGCTTTGAAATAGGGACATAACTGCAAAAATATTTTCCCACAAGAATTATTATTGATGCTGGATAGTGTTTGTGGTTTTGTTCACTATTGTTCTGACACAATAGCAGCTGGACAGCGTCTTATCACACAAAAGTCACCTTGAAGACGGCACCTGAATGGGAGCGGTTGCACAGCTGGTCACTTCTAATTTCACTAGTGTGACTCTAGCATAGCAAGCATCAGTTTGAGCATTTAGCTGAAACTGATGATACAACCCTTCAGTTTTCTCCGTCCCGTTTGCGTCATAATGCTCGTTTGTGTGTGTTTAGCTAACTCTGAACTTTTGCGTCTCTTCTCCAAAATGTCCTATTGACACCCCCATTAGTACATAATGAGGGCATTACGTTGGTAATGGTGGGATGGTTACAACACAGAAACTAAATTGCAATGTGAGACTATGGACTTTATTTCAGAATTATTACACAACTACTGTAACACCTATTTAAAATGCTCTCATAAGCCAAATTGTAGATTTTAATCTCTTTAATGTAGCCCATTTCACAATACTTTACTACACCACATCAGAAAAGTTTCCACCTGTGATAACAAACCTTCACTCCTGAGCTTTGCTTCATGAGTCTTAAGTGTTTTTGACTTTTGGCACCTTAAAAACGCTCTCTGCAGGTATGAGTACAGGCTGGTTGTATTTTAAGTTTTATGGGGCCAACTGTAATAAAGCTCTGACAACTGTGTTACTGAATACTCTCAAACTGATGGGTGTAGGTATGACTATGTGTTACAAAGAGAAATGGCTAAATAACAGAAACCTACAGAGAAAGAATGAGTGAAGATGTAAATTGGGGGAGAGGGAAATGTCTCTCCCCATCTCTCCCCAAAGAAGCAACAAGAATAAAACGCTGGACGACTAAAACATCCACAGAGAGAAGAATTAATCAGTGAGCTCATTTTTCATTAAAAGTAAATCTAATACAAACAACTTCTCCATTTGCATGCTGTTTGCTGATCCTCAACATCAGCTGTATATGAACTGAGGCAAAGCCACTTAAATACAATCTAAATGCACAACAAATCAACAACGCCGCACTCGCACACAAACAAGTGTTAAAGTAAATCCAAATAACTGAAAGCCAGTCGTGAACTAAAACGAACTGAATTTGACTATAAGGTGTGTCCATATTTTGTTTAAAGTGTACACATGACTAAATTATATGTAGCTTAAGCTGCGCATCAGCTGATCAAAGAAACCACAGCCTGTGGCACACCTTTTTCCCCCTTTTAAGCGTCACAGTTTGAGTGTTAAACCCTGATGAAAACTCTAGCCAGTAGATCAAGTTTTTCTTTGCTGTGCTTCTACTCAAAAGTTTCTGCTTTTAGGACATGTTTTTACCCCACTGAGGAGCATCTATCTGGGGTATATGTTTTAGAAACCGCACAGCACTTCCATTTACAAATAAAACAAACAAACAAATAAACAAAAAGACTGCTCCATGTTGATGGAGAGTTAAGTGAGCTAATTCTCATGCATGTTACAGAAGAGTCACCGACTGTTACATTTTTAAATGCTTTAAAAATAAATAAAATAAAACAGACAATGAGTTGAAAGGTGAGTCTTCAGAGTCAGGTAACACCGGGGTACTTTCAGCCTCCGGGAACCTTTTTAAGACTTCTAGGAAGCGTTACAGATAATTGTTCCTGTGTCTGCGTGCCAGATACTGGGAAAGTCATAATTCAACAAAAATCAGCGTTTACAGACATTTCTTTAAACTCCTACACCGGATTAGACATTTTCTCAGCACTGGTAATAGGCCAACACAAGAATAAAGCACTGGGGACAACCACTTAAAAGTCTTAACATTACACACGTAAGGAGCCTAAACACAAAAATGGGGGGAAAAAAAGATTTTGACAGAGCAAAATATTACAAATATGCTGTTTGCAATTTCTCTCAACTTACTACTTAGCATCCACCAATGAAGAGGCGGAAACAAGACCACGAGAAAATAAAATTGTCACAGCTGACTGGATTTACACCATTACATCATTTTTATTAGTGGTTTGACAGCAGCATGTAGTTATAGTTGGATTTTCCCTGCAGGTAGTCCCCGAAACTGTTTGCTCCAGCAGCAGCTCACAACCAAGTACTCATAACAACTGCACAGACTGATGACATCCATTAATAATATAGAAATAGCCCCTGAAGGTTTGAGATGTCCGCACTCTCATGCAAACTGTAATTTGCTCACATGCTGAATGTAAATTTCTTCAACTCTGTTTAAACAGAGGGACGTTTAACTCTTCAGGACTATTAAAAGATTGCTGTTGTAACCAACAGATTATTTTTAGACACAGAATGTAAAATGATTATTTACATACCACTGAGAATGTTTGAGAAGCTCCAGCTGCTAGAGGAAAAAAACCCATTCACTGCTTAACTGCTTCACCAAGACCAGCGTGCTGTTGTCTAAAGACATTAGTATGTAGTGACTCTTCTCCCAAGCACTACGTCAACTACTTCTTTCAATTCTCTCATTTCACCCACTCCTTCTATGTTTATTCCCCACAGTGCTCACTGAAGGTTGTTGCAGCCTGCTGTGCATGCTGGATTGCCAGAGGCTACCATTAACATTAGCCACTACCAACCCCCAACTGTTCAAATCAGCCATTGTCTCTTAAAGTTTCTCCAGTAGCAGCTTCACATCTGTTCATTCTAATGCTTTACTGTAATATACATTTAAATTTATTTTACAATCAAGTGCTCCAACTTGACAAAACAGATTTTTGCACGTTTCTGAAAAGCTCTTCCTCCACATCTCATCCTCCTTTCCGATCAACAGCCCCAAGAGTGCCTCCCGCCTCCCCACCCTCGCAAACCAAACAGCCACTCTCCACAACGCACATGCCTCATGGGAATTTGTGTTTGGCCTCCACCTGAATCCTACAGCACGGAGCAGCTTCAGTACCTGCCCTAAGATCCCACGGGGGCTCGCTTGGTGAATCCTATAAATAAACTTTGTGCCACGTCGGCTCTGCAGTCTTAGACAAACACAGTCGCAGCGTTGGGAAATGGGCCCGATCCTCAGCTAAATGCCGGGGTTTTTTTGTGGTCTGAATCACACAGGTTTTTCCTCCACTCCCACATGTGTTGTATCATGATTCCGAGGTTGTACATTCAAAAGATTTGTTTTTTTGAGTCAATATTAACTTCTGGAATTTCCCCCGAAACTGTCACATTCTTGATATATGGAAAAAAAAGAACAGCGTTGAACAGAGAATCCCCATTAAGATTTCTTTAATTAAAATAAATAAAATAAATCCAGGCAGACCTTATTTAAATGTTTGAGACACACCACATTTCCCCCCAAAAGGCACCGAGGACAGCAAACAACCATCACTGGTTGGATAAAGCAATAATCACCTTAAAAATCACCAAACACTGGTTTACAGCCAACATCTCAAGTTATGAGTGTGAAACTTTCTCTTGAGTTTCCTCTACTGACTGCTGCAGTCTGAATTGTTGACAGAGCAGAGTAACCACTGAGGAGGGAAGCCTTTCTGCATGCAAGAACCAAATATGGAGGAAACGCGTACAATCGCAGCGTGTGCACACAGTCGAAGACTCCCTCTGAAGTCATGTGATCTGTAGGGTGATGACATCACAAGCTCACATGGAGTAAAAAGAGTAGGCTAGGAGGTGTCGCAGCCAGCACTGAGACACACATCAAATGAAGCTCATGTGAGCGACCCGGGCTCCAACTTCACCTCAGATGTGGAAAGGGTTCAAGTTAAGAAAAAGATGAAAACTGTCCAATCGCCAGAGTCATGTGCAGGCTGGACAGTGGTGACAGCTGATGATGGTGGTGATAATAATAATAATAATAATAATAATAATAATAATAATAATAATAATAATAATAATGCATTGGATTTATATAGCGCTTTTCAAGGCACCCAAAGCGCTTTACAATGACATTATTCATTCATGCTCACATTCACACACTGGTGGAGGCAAGCTACGGTTGTAGCCACAGCTGCCCTGGGGCAGACTGACAGAAGCGAGGCTGCCATATCGCGCCATCGGCCCCTCTGGCCAACACCAGTAGGCGGTAGGGTAAAGTGTCTTGCCCAAGGACACAACGACCAGGACAGAGAGGCCGGGGATCGAACCGGCGACCTTCCGGTTACAGGTGCCCTTCCCAAAGAACACATTACTTAAAGCTTCAACAATTTTTAAATGATCTAAAACCAAAGCTGTGAAACTGTAACAGTAGAGTATCTACAGTATCCTGAAGGGTGATGATCAGCTATGATGAAGGGCTGAGCCATTATACAGACTTCAACTGCTTCAAAAGCCATGACCACTTTATGAGTGCCTGACAACGATTTCTACATCTTAGTACACTGTGTACAGTACTTGAGACACCCCACGTTTCTTTACTTTTTTCCCCCCTTTCAAGGAGTCAGACTTTCTTATTGTTTTAAACGTGCTATTCAGCAATATTTCTCCATGCTATCTGAAGGTATTCAGATACTTTTCCTTTAGATATCAGCCTTTTCAGTCCAGTTCCTCTGCCTAATGTCTTGCACAAAACTGCCCTATTGGTATGTTCCAGATTAAGTTGGAATTTCTGCGTTTCCAGTCAAAATTTTCATCTGGAATGTGCCCCAACTTGGATTTTGCCACTCAGAATGTGGGAGCAGCCCCACCAACCCAAAGTTAACAATCCAAGATGGCAGCAGTGAAAGTAATCTTTCACTGCAAGATCTACCCATGAATATGCTGCAAAATAACATTATATTGCTTCTTAGCAAGGCAGAGCCATTGCTTTATCGACTTTCCAACAGGAACGTACCGAGTTCCGACATGCAAGACTTCCAATGTAACTGGAACTGCATATGAATAAATGCAACATAAAAAAGGCACCTAACTCAGTCGATGAACCAAGGTTACAGGGAAATTTAAAGTATCTTCAGACACTGAAACTACCAAATAAATAAAAAAAATATGAAACATAAAAGTCTGACAGGGATAAAATTAATAAAAATACAGGGCTACAGTCATTTTCCATCTCCTAGCAAAATATAAAGAAATGGTTAATCGCCCAAGGCTTTTGCACAGAACTATAAATGCCAAAAGTGATTCGACGTTACCACAGTTATTTCACCCAAAATGTACACACTTCATTACAAAGGAATAAGATGAAATATAACTGGCAGAAAAAGTGAAAAACAGGGAAAAGCTGAGTTGTGGACCCCCCCGCCCCCACCCCTCTAACCAATGAAAAATACTGAGGAGCTAAGTCATATTTCAACGTGCCACCAACTGGACACGTCCTCGATATAAACTGTCCACACCCGAACCTTCTTGGAGGGATGTGCCGTTATCACGGGGTCCAGACGCAAGCCAGAGATAGATAAAAGCAACTCGAGCTGGACGACCTAAGAGAGGGACTACAGTTTGTATGTGGCACGCGTGTAGTGTGTGGGGAGAGGTGCAGTATAGTGAGTATAATAGACACTAGGCTGCTACCTAGCTTAGCAATGCTACACTTTGTGAACAAGCCCTCATGTTCTCAGTTTTGATATCTGGCACTTTTTAAAAGTTTAAAAAAAATTAAACTTAAAATTAGAGTCACTGTTACCATATGTATTTCAAATATAAACATTTTTGCCAGTCAACTCATTATTTTACTATGACAGTAATGAAATCTTCAGGAAAAAAAAGAAAACTCAGCAGCACCAGAGCATTAAAATGCTTCTGTGGGTTCAACAGAAGCTATCAAATTTCCCCCTAACCTCCAACACAGTCTCATTTCCACAAGCCGACCAGTCAGCTGAACTCCCATTAGCACATTAAGGACCCATTCAGCAGCTGAAGCAAGGTGGCAGCCTGGTCTGCAGCTGTAGTTCCATTTTACCCATTCAACTGTTAACACTCGTTCAGGGATGGCGACCTTCGCTGGGTCCCGACACCTCGTAAAACCCGCCAACAAACAGATCCGTGGTGTCTGATGACAGAAGAAAGGGAGTTTGGGGGAGGGGGGGATTGCCTCTTCACTAGTGGCAACAAAGACGACAACGACAGCCACGGGCTGGGACAAATGCTGGAGACAACCAAGTTGTCCATGCTAATTTTAAATAGCAACCCCCTACGAGGTGCTGAGCAGCTTTGAATAGATCTGAAGTACTACCAGAGTAGTTCAGATTTACAACTGAGAGGTGAGAAGAAAACCTTACCATGCTACAGAAACAAAAACGGCACAATCACTGCGTTAGGAGCACATACACTTAATCAAATAGTGTGTGCTAAAAATAAACAATCTAAAGTGGTGACAGAAAGTAAATAAGCTAAAGGCATGTGATGCAAGTTATAAAGAGAAGACTGTTTAACTGCCTTCCTCTACTCAACTACTCTACTTAAAGGTTTCTGTACGTGTTACAGGAATGCTAACGCACTGAGCTCAATCTACATTTGCATGTATTCTGTAGAACTGCCAGTTGTTTCCGACTCCCCAACCAAGCTAAGGTCACACCTCAGCTGACATTCACCACAACAGCAGAAAGAAAATAACACTTTAAATCATTTAGGCGTCTTGAGCTGAAAAAATGCATAAATCACCTCAAAAACTGTGGCTGTGTATAACAGTGTCAGCTGTAAACCACAACTCTCCAGGTTATACTTTTAAATGTGCCAATTTTCAAAAACACAAGAACATTTGAGTAATTAAGGACAATTCAAGACTATGATTAGCTGGTGTGTTCATGTTAGCATGACTTCATCACACAACACAGCAGATGCACAGGACCTCCAGTCCTACTACAACTATGTTCAACTGGAAATAGGTAAATGGAACGCAACATTACACCCACCCAAAACTCCTGAGTGAATAAAAACACCAACTCCTGCTTTCTAAGTGAGAATAAAGTCATATCAATGTTAGGGAGGTCCACAACGAGTCAGCCCTGTTACTGTTGTTTTGACACCATTAGCCAACGCTGAATTCCCAACAGATGACAGTGTCTCTCTTCCATCTGTGAAGTTGTAAATTTGAAGCTCAATTATGGAAGAGTATACCAACATAACCATGCTACCGTAGCCCAGAGAGTGGACACAATGTTAGGTACAACACAAAGTGCAACACATTAAAGCAACATTTAATACACTGTTTGATTATTAGAGAGCATTAATCTTAAATACACATGAAATATTTGCATTACCAAAATTTAGCCATTAAGTCTGCCCTCAGTTTGTTTTCTGACTTTTAGACTAAACTACCAGGGACATCCATACTGAATGTTTTGAATCAGTTATTGCCAATCACATTAAAATTATGTAGTGACCCAAAGAATGAGACTGCGGATACAAGTGGTGGAAATTAATTTCCTCCAAAGGGTGTCTGGCTGCTCGGGAAGGGCTCAGTATAGAACAGCAAGTCCTGCATACTGAAAGGAGTGAGTTGCGGTGGTTCAGGTACCTGGCTAGGATGCCTCCTAGATGAAGAGTTTCATATCTGTCCTGCCAGGCGGAAGCCCAGGGCAGACCTAGTATACACTGGAGAGATTAGCTCTTCTTCTTCAGCTCTGTAAAAGAGGCTAAGAGTGAGGTCTGAGCTTCTCTGCTTAGAGTGCTGCTATCATGACCGGTGAAAACAATGGATGGATGGTTGAAATACTAAAGTCATGGCAAATAACTGGAGTGAAACCTCTCCAGAAAACAGCCCTGGTACTGCAAAGTACACTTGTTTAATTTTATTAGTACCAGAAGCAACACACACACAGAGCCAGAACAGAGCAGTGAGGTGTTGTAGGAGGACAGGAAACAGAGTGGTTTAGCCAAAGTGGCTGCACTTTGCTCCTAGTTACAGTTCATTTTATGCACTGGACATTGGTCAGTTCTCTCTATCACCTTGTTTTCAGCTAATTGAATTTTGTTATCTCAAGAACTACTTTGAAAATTAGCTGGAAAAACACTTTTTTTGTTTAACTGCCCTACTTTGCCTGAGAAAGACACCCAAAACAACATACTACAGATGTTGGTCATCAGCTTCAGCTTCTCCCAGGTCAGACCTCTCTCAGTAATAGTGAAGGTAGACTGGATTTTTTAAATGTACTTTGCTGAAGTGGAAAAAAGTCAACAGGACAGGAAGTAGAAACAAAACAGCTCATGGGGCTGGCAGGTCTAACAACTGCAAGCCACAAAGTTAGCGCACCCCTCACTCTCAGCTGGTTTTGTTAAATTTCCTACAGGCAGCAGTCTACTTGTGGTGGGGTACACGTGCAAATGTGTGCATGTTACAAATGGAGCTTTCACCGTTTCACAGTTACTCCATCTAAAATATTGCATCGGCCAACTACTTTATGACAAAAATCAAATATAATCAACTGTCTGTGAAGATTCTTCGCCCACAAATGAACTACAACTCCACCCCATCTTGTACTGCAGTCTTTGTTAAGCCACAGAGTTTCTTGTAATGGCTCAACCCGTCACCCGTCACTAGAAAAGAGCCCAGCAGCATGAAGTCCATGTCAGTGGAGTCAGACTACGTCCAACTCAAACGAGGATACGATCCTTGTTTGATGAGCAGCTTAAATATATTAAAGGACCAATATTATAACCTGGTCATTTATTTATCCAGTAGGAAAGAAAAGACAGGAAGCTTTGTTTTTTCCTCTACTAGTAAAAATCAACTGAGGATGGTGGTGTTCCATCAAGTGGATAACCGATACTAAAATCAGTTGCCGCACACATACACAACACTGGCACAGTCCCACCCTGTTCCACAAAGAAAGTGAAGGAGATTAAGATATAGTGTACCCTGAGTTTTGCCTTCCAGTAGGTCTACAGAGCAGTTGCGTCATGCACATGAACAAAAAAACCAAACAAACAACATACAAACTTCTCCTAAAAACATGTCAAAGGCACTGAAAAGCATGGATGCAATTAAGGAAATCCCAAAAAGTTGATTCTGTTCATCTGGACACACTAAATCACTTGGATGAGTGCCGAAACATTTCTCCCACTGAAAACGCAACGTCCAGATGAACAGAATCAACTTTCTGGGAAGTCTCAATTTAAATATACTCAACAAGCCATTGTTGGAAATGATTGATGAGAAAGGAAATGCTTTAAACATTTGCCATATCTTAAGGAGCCCAACAAAGTGCTTTGGTACACAACACCGGATGTAAACATAATTTGTGTGCTCATGGTAACGCCACAGTGCACCTTTAAGCCTGTGGTCATTACTCTTTACACGCCAGCCTGGGGGAAACTGGTGTGGTGTGCTCGAGTGCCAGTGGTGGTTTTGGGAGTAAACATGAAGCCACACTCCCTGAAGAACAGCCCCACTCATGTTTACTACAAATATTAACAGCCAAATGAGGGCGAGTCTTACTCCGAAGCTAACAAACAAAAACTGTACTTTACTAAATTTGATCCATCATCTCTGAACAGAAAGGTTACACACGCAAGACCTTTAAATTTCAAACTGAGCGTCGTCTCATATTTTCTCTAGGACAGCAAATTCAAAAGTCTGATAAGAATGCCCTCTCTGAACTCTGTATGATGACATGGAGCAACTACCCAACCAGGGTACCCATTTTATCTCTCACTCCTGTTAAATGTTCACTATAAGTCAGCTGATGATCTGTCTTTTAAATGATGGATGGTAATGGTAATTATGACTGTATATGTAACAGGATTTATGTTATGCTACTTTGCACACATTAGGTGTGGTTAGAAAACTCCAGGTAAACTTGACATTAATATTAAACCCAATCAGTCTGAACCAGGGGGAAAAAATAAAAATCTTGTTGAAATCCGCTTTTCACATATAGTTACATACTCCCACTGTGACATGTGGATAACCAGTCCCAGTCATGCAGGTTCTAGCTTTATCCATAACAGGATTCCAGGATCTTGTTCAAGGACACACAGAATACACACGGCTGATTAGAAACTACAGACTAATCGCTTACAGGGTTTTAAACTCCATTTCCACCTTCTGTCTTACCAATTTCCATGGAGGGGATCCTAGTTTCCCTAAATGATCACTTGAAACTAATCATAAGCCTAATTCTATTAGCTTTTTAAGGTGATGCTGATGCAAAGCCAGACCACCATAAAGGTTTGCCAGGGTTTGGCAAAGTAACATCAGTTCAACAGCTATCAGAGATGGACAAAAAACACCCACAAGCAACCCTGGCTATTCAAAATATCCCACTTACAGCACTCCACTTAAGAGTATGATTCTTCCCACCAATGGCTCTGACTAGCTAAGGAGCAAAAACTTGACCTAATGTTTTGTTTTTTAATCAAAAATCTACTGTTTTATGTCAGGAATTCATCTGTGTGGTGGATCAAACTGAGCCAAAAGATCTGGAACCACACAACCACAAGGACTTATTTTATCATTTCTTCAATTAATAAAAAATAGCTTATTTGGACCAAACTCAGTCCTTGTGAAACATCTGAGTCTTAACCATCCTAAATGCTTGTTATTAAAACTATTTTGCAGAAGCAAACACTTGTATGTTGACATATTTTATGCTAAACTTTCTCCAAGTTTGTTTTTGTACATATTCCTTGTGTGCTCTCATTCTTCTTGGCTTTTACCTGGGACCTGTGTGCAAAAATTAGTTTCACTTCCTGCAAGTGCACGTGTTGGAATGACAAAAAAACGCAGAAGATTTAAAAGTTCCTCATGGTTGACACATTTCTATATCACTGCCCAACTCTACTTTTTTCATTAAAACCATGGTTTACCTACATCCCCAAAAACTGAAATCCATTTTCAGGGAACTGCTTACAAGTCATGGGGACAAAAACCTGTGACTAGAACTTCCCAGCTACACTGGTAGTGGCCTTGAATCATAAGTAAACAAGAAAACAAAAAGGGTTTAGAGCCACTGCCTCAAAAAGTCAACCAGCAAACCGGTTTCAATCAGCATAAAGAAGGGGTGGAGGGGGGCAATGCCGCCTGGCAAGCTACAAAGTGGCTCTTCATGTGCTGATGTGACAGATTTAGGAGCAAGAAGCAATCCAATCCACCCTGAGTACAGGCTGAAGTCTACATGAGTTACACATGCTTTCAGCTCTTGTGCAAACAAAGACTCGGACCTGACTGAGAGGCTGCAACACAGCGTGCAGGAAATAACACATGGCTGTGAGACATGAAAACCACGTTGCTTTAACAGGGCAGGGAGCTGTCCCCTACATGTGCATCACCAATATCACTCCACCTGATCGACAATCGGTGTGGATTCTGGGGCAACTTCGTGTGAATTGTTACAGACAAAGACATAATAGTAACCCGTTTTCTGGATCACTGATCGATAAGATAAAATGCACGATGAAATCTGCCTGCTAGCTTCCAGGCTAACGACACCTAGCAGGGTGGAGGAGCAGACTAGGTGCCGGGTTTTGCTCTGACAACACATGCACGACGTGACAACCGGCTTCTTTACCACGAAAACCCCCGGACCGCCTCAGGCAAGACCGCCACATGCGACATCTGCCCTCTAATGCAGCGAAGTCGCCCAAGCAGACAGCTAGCTAGCTAACAGCTCTCATGCCTTTCTCTAGGGGAACACGTGGAGTGAACACGTGACGTCTCACAACAAACATGCTCGTTTTTAAGGCTTAAACCACCAAATGTTTCAGGTTTGACAAGAATTTTAGCACCGAGGAGGGTTCTTTAAACGACTGAGAGGCTGACGTGTTTTACACGGGCTGATCGGACGCGAGTATTAGCCACATGGGAGCTAGGCTAACATCTGAATGAGAAGGGCCCGGCGAAGGACTAGGCCAAAAAGGGAGTCAGTGTGCTATTGTTAGCCGGCTAAGCTGCTACACAACCGAGCATACTCGTGCCTTTAATGCTAATTGATGTAATGCAAGAGACATGGGCGGATGTCCCGATCAACTGATGCGGTTGATGCTGTGTCGAAACCGGCCCCAAAAGCAAACATGTAAACAGTAGTAAATACTGGTTTAAATATTTGGCAAGCTTGGTGTGTGTCAGCAGAGCAGAGATGTGGCTGTATGCAAGGGTGGGTGTCAGCAGAAGAAGGGGGAGGGAAATCATCAAGACAGGGGAGCTTCTTTCAGTCTTCTCCTCCTAACTTGAAAGTTTAAAGTCTATGCAAGCAAGCATGCACGATGACATTGCTAAAATTAATACGCTCCTCCTCCTAAAAAGCCCCAAGAAAGAGACACCAAAACTCTCTCAAGTAAAAGAAAATGCACGATCTGATGACACACCAGTGATCAACTTCACAACCTTTGCACCACAACACACAGTGCCCATAAACCGTCCACCCAAGTGAAAGGCTATTTGGGGTACCGGATCCCTGAACTGCACCTTTAAATTTCAGAAAAGCTGCAGGCACTTTGGAGCACCTTTACTTTTTTTTGGGAAGGGTGTGATCACTTGTGCAATCAGCCACCCATGTTCCCCCAAGAATAGCCTTCACTATGAGGTGGTGGTGTAGGTGGTGGAGGAGGGAGGGCTTTAACTCCAAATATAACCAGCCTGCAAAATACCACAGTTAGAGCTTGTTCATCAATTCTGTTGCCTCTCTTTTTTCTTTCTTTTTGGTTCAATAAATCACCCCCATGACTCCCCCTGTGAAAGCAGGACGACCACACCTGTGCAGGCAGACACTAAACACAACACTGACAGCCAGTAAATCAACACGTAGGGAGGGTACAGACCGTGGTGTGCTTGTCCATTCACGCTGACCACGGTCACAGCATTCATTTTCCTCGTCCACGGGTTCACCTTGGGCGGGGGAGCTTCAGTAAACTCCTTTTTGTTGCCACCGCCGCCTTTAACTCCCTCCTCGCTTTGCTTGTCTTCGCTGTCACAGTCGCCTTTGCTCTCCTCTGTCGCCCGCTTGGAGGTCTGCTCCTCCGAGCCGGTGGTCCCTCCCTGTCCTGGACTGCTGCTGCCGCCTCCGCCGCTCCCCTGATCGGCGACACCCGTCTGCCGCTTGGCCCCGTCGCCCCGGCCGCTAGGCTCCTCCTTAGGCTCACTGCGGATCACTTTACCGTGCTCCTTCGCTTGAGCAAGCGGGTTGCCGGGTAGGAGAGCCTCCACCTGAGTGGCCATTTCCCACCACCGTCTTTCTTCCCCCCTCAGGATTACCAGTCCTCCCCCCCCGGCCCGAATTCGCCTTCAATTTCAGGGAAACGTGAAGTTTTTCCGCAGAGTCTACCGCTTCTGTGTCGCTCCGAGACCAAAAGAGCTTCAGTCCACGACGCGGAGCAGTCAGCGCCGAGTTAGAGCATATAAAAAAAACCAAGAAACGTCTCCGGGGCCTCTCAGGATTACAACCTTATCTCCACCACTAGTAGCAACATGGATGATCCCCACCACGCGATAGAGTGGTGCGCGCACGTACAGTGTGGAGGGGGAGGAGACACGTAAAACGCAGGGAGCGCGCTTTTGGGTCAGGTCGACTTGCTGCTTTCAAGCGCTTCCTCGTCATAAAACCTCTTAATTTCCAATTTGGGAAGTCGTAAAGTGGCTCTTCGTCGGGCGCATTCAAGTGCGATCAGTAACGAAACGTATCACTGAGTCACGCTGTGTGTTTTGGACGAAATTAGCTGTTGAAACCAAGGAGTCACACCAAAGACAAAGACATTTTTATAAATGAAAAAATAATTAATCATTTTAATGCATATTTTTTTATTCCGCAATGAAACTGGAATAAAAGTAAAAGACAGCATTTAGATATATTAATGACGTTCACATAATAATTGATTTAACCCAGCTGTCCCAAATTTTGCCGTTGGGGTGTGACTAAGCATGTAAGCCCAGCATGGATGAAGTTAAATTATAGGAATGACGGCTGTAGGTCAGTTTTTATGGTAGGCCACGAGTTCAGTAAATAAGTCATTAAATAAACCAATGAATTAAATATAAAATAATTTCATTTAAAACCTTTAATGTATTTCTTTCCCATTTTAATTACATATGGATAGATTAAACATAGTACAGTCTACATTGCACAACAATAAACAGCAAAGACACGTGTATTTATTTAAGAATGTATTTATTTATTCATTTTGGTATTCGTGCACCTTCATAAGTTTTATTGCAACTATTTTAACAGTGATTGATTGGATCAGAGCTTTCTTTGTCTTGAGGAGGAGTTGAGCCAATCAAATGCTCCAAAAGGGTTTCCTATCATTACTTATCACCCTCAATCACATGCTACATAAAAAAGCTAGTTAAACACCTGTAATGGTTAAGCTGTATTTAACTAAGCAAAGAAAACGTAAAGGCAAAATACAATAACTTAAAATAGCATTGCCTGTCCCACAGATAATACTATCAGTGTGAAATGTGTTTATGTTACTCTTATTGATTTTATACAATTTTATTTGTAAGAGACTATCACAACAATGTTGGATGAAATGTGTTTGGACTTTAGGAGGAAACCCAAGCACCTGTAAAGGTGAGAAATTAATTTTCCCAAGAGGCCACATGCCAGCCTGGGACTGTTGTGCAGGGCTGGACCAATGAGCTTATAAAGAGATTAAATAAACTTGTCGGGCCTTACGCAGTTTCTCATGTGGTCCCTCGGAAATATGAAGTGCCCACCCCCTGATCCTGGAGGAAACGTGCAATTATAACCGCTATCACCATCTATTAATACTTATACCCTCGTCTACATCGACGTCAGATTTTTCCGATAGACGTAAACGCACCGCGGATCTTTTGATGACGTCTGGCACGCTCTTTAGACGTGTCACCGTTTCATCACCTTTACCTCATTGACTAGCTGACCAAAACACAAGCTTATTGTTGTAACAAGTAGTTTACAAATACGTTCGTGGGTACCACGTGGAATTTGTCCTTTTATACGCTTGTATAGATTTTTTTTCCTTTTTTTAATTTGAAAAAAAGGAAAAGAAAGAAAAGGAGAAAAAAAGGTGGGCATGCAATCCCCCCTCTCAGAGTTCACACACTATACACACACGTGTGCATACCGGAGCTGCACGTGTGTGCTCCCTCCTGATTTCCAGAAAAAAGAAGAAGCTCTTCCTCTGAAGTTTTCTACTTTTACCGAAACACATAGATAGATTGACCTTCCCTGTCCCCGTTGAGTATGCGTCTGCAGTTCTGCGTGTGTTTGTGTTGTGTCTTTAGCGACATTACGCGTCGCTCAGCATTATAGACCTTTTTTAAGCTGGTCTGGTTGATTATATAATGTGCTACTTGATACTCAGCGTGTGTAAAAGCGAGAGTATGGGAAAGAGGGTACGCGCCTGTGCGTTTGGAGAAAGAAAATGATGACTTGCGTGAACGCAGAGGGAAAATGTGGCTGCGCATCAGCCAGCTGTTCCTCTACAGTCACCACTGCTCACCGCTATATAGACAGAAGAAGTCATGCAGAAAGGCAAATATTCAGTTTACTGAATGCCCCAAGATTAGATTAGAGTCAGAGGCTCTGAGGTATTTCATTAAGAAAAATAGCAACATAAAAATCTTTCATTCACACTCTATAGTAAAACGTTATCTGTGTAATATACAGTATATGAATATACTAATATAATATATAAGTACAAAAAGCAGTCATAAAAGTACTTTTAGGGTGTTTTTGGACTGTAGAAATACTGTATTAATATAAAAAATCTGGATCAACCCCTGTTTCCACAATAGGACATAGTGAAAGTTGATTTACTCTAAAACACTTCAAGTGAATATAATTTTACTTATGTAGTTGTGAATCATAACAGTGGTTGCTTCAGAGAACTTTATATTGTAAGGTAAAATCCCTGCAATAACAGAGAAAACCCCCAACACTCAGAAGACCCCCTACGAGCAACAGTGGAAAGGGAAAACTCCTTTTTAACAGGAAGTAACCTCCAGAAGAACTAGAACATTGCATAATACATAAGTTAATGGATGTAAATATCGTATCTATTCATATTTTTTTTACAGCTAAAATGTTTAATGTACAGGACTGAATAATACAATATTTCCTTTTCAAATGTACTCCCTGGTGCGGTGAAGTAGCAGAAAACTAACCTAATATGATACATATAATATAAAAGTCATACAGTGCAAAATACAATGTAAATTATAAATTCTGTACGCTGTAAAATAAACCTAAAAAAGTACAGTACTGTGCAAAATCCTTGAGCCACAACTCGTGTCTTTATATTCTGCTTTTAAGGAGCAAGACTTTCTTGTAATCTTTTTAAATTGGCCTTGAGCAATAGTTCTATAGGCTCTCTGAAGGCCAGTTTTTCTTTGGACATTCGCTGTTTTTCAGCCCACTCCTTACACCTGACTATTTTCAGATGAATGTTTTTGTCTTAAGCCACTAAAGACTGACCTATGAATCATTCGAGCACAAAAAAGGCACCTAACTCAAGGAAAACCAGTGTTGTATCTACACAACAGGCAACTTAACAAAGAAACAATTTTACATTGTTTTTTTACACACTTTGTTACCAGCAGCTTGCCACAAAAACATCATGAACAATGCCAAATAAAACACAGTTTGGCAGGCATAAAATAGTATTTTTGTCAAGCAACAAGTTGATTCCCAAAGAGCTCTTAGCTCAAAAGTTCACATATGGTAAATAAATGGTAAATGGCCTGTATTTGTATAGCGCTTTACTAGACCCTAAGGACCCCAAAGCGCTTTACACAACCAGCCATCCACCCATTCACACACACATTCACACACTGGTGATGGCAAGCTACACTGTAGCCACAGCCACCCTGGGGCGCACTGACAGAGGCGACGCACTGACATATCTGTGTTGGGTGTGCACAGTGTCCTTAAAAAAATTGAGGAAACTGGAAAAGTGGAGGAAAAAAGAAGAGATGGTAACCCCACTTTCCAAATAAATATTGCAATCACCAGCTCTAGCAAAACACCAAGTTCACCAGATTCACAAAGTGTTTAAAAATAAAACATACGTTATGTGTTACAAAGCATTTATAAAAAGTTTTGACACATGATCCCAGGAGCTTTAGCTGTTGCACACGGCCGGCAGGATTCCTGGAGTGTTTTCTGAGTAAAGCCAGAACTATGCCGTCAGCCAGCACTGATCATGGCATGCACATACTTCCTCTTAGCCTACTGTTAATGGTTGCATTATTATGAAGGGCGTAGCATCGGTTACTATATTTGAATGACGGGTGTGTGCAAGAGAAAACAGTTCTGTGACAAGAGAAAGTAATGAGAGAAAAAAAGTTTGGTTTGATTTAAATTACACCAACCATATGAATGAATTCACACCCATCACATTCCTGCACGCACATTCTCCAGCACTTCCATAAAACGGGTGGTCCCGACTACTGAGATCAATAAAAACTGACAGCAGGTCTCTTTAAAGCTAGCACAACCAATTCTGCAGCATTCATATAGCCATAAATAGTATGCTATATTTAAACCAACCCAGTAGCACAGTGACCTCACTGCAAAGAAACCAACTACAGGTTCATTTTTAACATCAGAATATCTCCCACATTCTCTATTAGGGATGAATTTTCATCTTAGCTGCCATCATTATTGTGTTTTTTTCAGTCAGTGCTTCACCACAGGGAATGCTTTAAAGTTAAAAATAAAAATAAATGCTTAGTGGAAGAGTATTAGTTAGTAGTTGGTACACCAGTACCAATTTGTGATACCAAAACTGTGAAACCTCAGACACCAGCTTATGTAGACCTAAATCTCCCACGTGAATGGGGATATGGTAGACAAAACTGGACCAGCTGCTTTTCTCGAGCTGTTATCCACATTATAATCATGCAACTGTCATAAAAGTCAGTCCTCCTGCTTTAGTCCTGCCAGAACACAATGTGTTTAAAAAGTGTGTTCAGGTATGTTAATTAATAAAATACTTTCTTTTTTCATAGAGTTGAATATGAACGTTTCCAGCAATACATTTTATAATAAACAACATTAAAGGTACAGTGTGCAAAAATCTCACCACTAGATGTCACTAGATTGCAACTTGCAGTCGATTGAATTCTGTTTTCTTAACCCTTCCAATTAAAGTGCAGAATCCTGGGTAAGGTGGCCGCCGTTCTTCTGTAGTGAGTGTGGGCTGTCAGGCCACTCTTAACCTCAGCTGTCAATACGTGTCCACATCTATTTGCTATGCAGGAGGTTGTAAAACTATTAAGTGTTGATGAGCCAGGGACGCTCACTTCTGTCTGATGACAGCAATACTGAAATGAGTTGTCGAGGATATCCTGAAGTTTCCTGCCAGTAAGCGTCACTGGCTTTGCTGCTGTTAGCCAGCGTTTGTGAAACTATCTTTGAAGTGGATTTAACATTTAACAAAAGGGAGTTTTTTCCTTCCCACTGTCTCTGTCTCCAAAGTGCTTACTTATAGGGGGTCATATGATTGTTGGGTTTTTATCTGTATGTATTATTGTTGGGTCTACCTTATAAAGCGCTTTGAGACGACTGTTGTTGTGATTTGGCGCTGTATAAATAAATCGGATTGAAATTGAATTGAATTGTTTCACATGAGAGGGAATAAACCCTAATATAATGTGAAAATGTAATCAAACTGTTCATCAGAGCGAAAATTAGATTTTTCGGTCACTCAGGTCTAACATTAACATAATGTTAGCTGATAACTAGCTGTGTTGATGTTTAGCCAGTTTGTTGTCAGCTGTGCGCAGAAGGGATGGCCACATGTCTAATCTGCTGTCAATAAGTAATTGTAACAATACTGAGAATAAATAAGCATGTTTTGTGCAAGTTTGTGTGTGTCACAGCCCTGACTTCAGTTTAGGAGACGAGGAATGAGGTGAGGAGAGAAAGATGCCGGTAGTTACTTCTCTTTCCTTCGAGTCTTTGCTTCTTTGGTGATCCTGGACATCTTCAGTCTGAAGGTGCAGACATAAATTAATCAGTTTGTTTGAAGATATAATTACACACTAATCAGTGTGTAATTATAATTACACATAATTACACACTAATTAGTGTGTAATTATGAGTACATTTTTCCCCATTAAATAAACTTTAAAAAAAAAAACCCTGAGTGTACCTTTAAAATACGACATGCCCGGACAGTTACACACACACACACACACACACACACACACACACACACACACACACACACACACACACATAAAGTCTTGTGTTTGAATAAATGCCCTTGGTTGTCTTACAAGGACAGTATGCATGACTGCATACAACTTGATCATATTGTGGATACTACTAACAACCACAAAACTGTGACATGAACCATAAATTCAGAGGTTTGTTTGTTTTAGGTCATTTAGATATCAACAAAAGTGAAAATATTTAGAAAAAACAAAAAGTGAACTCCAACAGAATTATATATAATTTCAAATATAATATGAGCCAAATAATGTGCAATTCCAGTGGCTTTCTCATGTCGCATGTCACAGCATTCAAACAACACAACAGTGTCTGAATGACATAAATGTGCTGTAACACAGCTGGATGCAGCCTGTAATGTTGCTTATTCCACAAATGAAAAGCAATAAAAATTGATGACCAAAGGTTTTAATGTGGGGCACTGGAGCCTTTTGTTTTCCATCACAATTATAACTCTTGGTGGACATTTTCCCAATTTATCTCATAAAGCACAAAACCTAATGAATGTTATGTAACAAACTTGGATGAAATCAGCATCTAAAACAAACAGGAAGTAGCTTATCTAAGGTCATCTAAAATAGAGAGTTCATATTATGAATCTATAAATGAAATGAGGGAGGCGGTGATAATTGAAAAGAAAGGAGTTATGAGGAAAGATTCACGATTCTTTGAACCATCTCCCTAGCATCAGTGGCCTCTGAAAAATAATCTCACCCCGGGCGTCTCTTTATCTTTTGTTGTGCGACTCTGGTGTAAACAATGCAACTCTTGAAACTGTAATATCTAATCACTGTGTAATTGTAAATGATTGTCTTTGCAGTCATTTTATCATTACATTGACATCATTAATCTCACTTTCTTGTGTCAGGTTTTAACAGTGCAGTGCTGATGCTTTTGTGGTTTTGATTGAAAATAGCATGTGACACATCAGCATCAGACCTGTGTTGATGATACCTCCTAATCTCTCTCTCGTCTCTGAAGGGCTACTCAATTCCTAACAACACAACACACAGCTGAGTAGACATACACAAAATACACAAAATGTGGCAAAAATGTGTGGATTAGTCTGCTCGTTAAGGGATGTGGCTTCCTGAGTGTGACTGTGTTCACCAGCTGTGCTCAGGACTACATACAAAGCATAATTGGTTCAGAGCAGTGTAACATGGTAGTTTTGTCATTGTCCTCCAGTCCTCCTGTCCTTTCTCGCCCTTTGTTCCTGCACATCCTGCTACTATGTAAGACAGAAGTCGTTCGGTTGTTGCCTGAGTGTTGGATTACCATGCTAGTGAAAAGTGACTCTGTTTTGCTCCACGCCTACAACTCACCTGTTTCCTCGTCTGCACAGAAACCCTGATGTTATCCTGAGAGACAGTGATCAACGAATGTGTGGAGGTGAAATTTGACTCTGACCTGTCTGCGACCGAACTCTCAACCTCTGGAAATCCTATTCCTCGAGATCATTTTCATCAATCCTTTGTAAATAAACCCACTTAACTTTTTTCCCCCCATGAGCTCTGCGTTTGAGTCCAGCCTGTACATTGTGACCATTTTTTTTTAACAAAAGGCCCTACTTATGTGTTGTTATTACTTAATTAGTTTTTTTTTTTTTTTTTTTTAGATTTCCAGTAAAATATTGACTAAGTGTGTTATGATCACAGCATGAGAGTGTTGTTAAGTACAGATTTTTGATTTGATGTGTGCTCTTTTGCATTTTGGGAATGTGTTTTGCTGCTACAGTTCATGTACATTAAGCTGAAAGCAGGAATTTCTGTTGGTAGTATAGGCAAATATGTCATATACCCTCATTGGGCACTTTTTTAGGTACACCATGCTTGTATTGGATTGGTCCCTCTTTTTGCCTCCAGAACTGCTTCAGTTCGTTGTGGTATAGATTAATTTTACACAGTTGCTACAAATTTCTGCACATTCATGATGTGAATCTCCCATTCCAAAAGAGCAACTCTTGTTTTAAAAAGTGCTCTTTTGGATTGAGATCTGGTAACTCTGGAGGCCATTCAGTGAACGCATTGTCATGTTCAAGACACCATTGTGATGATCTGAGGTTTTTGATGACTCGAGGTGGATTATCAGAAGACACGGACACGGTCAGCAACAGTTCTTGAGTAAGCTGTGACATTTAAACAATGTGTAGTTGGTGCTAAGGGCCCAGCGTTTACCAAGAAAATATTCCCCATGCCATCACACCACCATGAGCCTGAACTGCTGATACAAGGCAGGATGGATCCATTCTTTCATGTTGTTTGTGCCAAATACTGATCCTAACATCTGAATTTTGCAGCAGATATCAAGATACATAAGACCAGGCAATATGTTTCCAAGTTGCTATTGTCAAATCCTCTGCAAATAGCCTCAGGTTCCTGTTCTTAGCTGAGAGGACCGGTACCCAGTCTGGTCCAGTGGTCTTCTGCCGCTGTTGCTCATCTGCTTCAAGGTTCATTCAGAGATGCTCTTCTGCATACCTTCGTTAATATGAGTGGTTATTTAAGTGACCTCTGGCATCATTAAGTCACTCTAATCACCTTTCTTCCTTATTCTGATTACAAAACCTGACAAAGAGGCTGGAGAGTGTATTTATCATTGGTCGATGTGTAGTTAGAATGTTAAATTCTGGCTTTTATTATATGTTTGATGATATAAAGTTCAGCTTTTACAAACTTTTAGAGTCTGATGGCTATATTCACGTTATAATGGATGCTATTAGCATTAGCAGTGATCTATCACAGATATACTGATGTTGGCACATACAGTAGTTGTCTGATTAGCATCAGTAAAGAAACATTTTTTTTTTAATTTAACATAACAAAATGCAGAAAAAAATGCCAAAAAAGAAACACTTTTAGGTTTATCGTCTATAAATTTGGCATTGTTTTCGTGGTGAAGTGGATCTGAATGCACGGTTTACAAGTTTCTAAGTAGTTTGTTAAATACATCCTGGGCGATAACATACAATCAAGCCATATTTTTCCTTGTGCAATGCAACTCTTAACATGTTGTTCTAAAACACCACGAGGAATATCGACCAGATATATGAATACTGGAGGTGTTTTTCTCTGTGACACTGGTACTGGCATCTGTCTGAAACATCCAACATGGTTAAATCTCTAACATGTATTTCCATATTGTTAAAAAAGTTACATTAGGAGTAACGCAGTTAGGAGCAGTGACGTAGCTGACTGAAAAGATTGAGGAAGGCACTGACTTTGGAGAATGCTGAGCATATTATAACCTGACCACAGGTCCAGGTCCTTTTCATTATGTTGCTTTCATTCTCAAGTTTTCCCGTCCCCAGGATCAAACCATACCTGTCCCAATAATAGCTGCGAGTGATTTAATCTAAGTTTGTATTTAAAAATCAAAAAATAAAACACAGTTTGTGTCATCAGTTTCACACAGAAAAAAATCATTCATTCATTCCTGTTAATTTTCTCCAGTGCTCCAAATAATGAGAAAGGAGGACCTGGAGCTCTCCCAGCTGACTTTGGCCAAGAGCCGGGGTACACTGTGGGCAGGTTGATAGTCTATCACAAGGCCGACAGGGCAAAGACGCTTGAAACCTTGACACAATGACTACTGACATGACGACTTCCTTTACAGCAGATCTGATCACCCTGCCGTCAGGGTACGCCGAGTCTGAAACTAAAACTTCTAATAACTTAAAATTAAAGCCTTTATTCTGTCATTAAACACTGACCGATTGCTGTGTGCTTAAAGACATGAATGCAAAAAGTGTGTGTGACAAACAGCAGAATGGCAGTTTGTCGACAAACCACCACAAGGTCTGTTGTGGAGCTGCTTCTTGACTCATTGGCTTTTAGGTCATTGTGCAACTGAATGAAGCTGCCTCTCATTTTTAGGGTCACGTAAACACGTGTGAATGACCGAGGAGTGAGGTGTGATCCACTAGCTTTGTTGGCAAACCAACAAAACCCCACTCTATTAAGTTCCAGCAATCACCACACACCTTCAGACCACATAATCTCTACGCATTTGCACTCACAGTCTCCTGTAGATACCGACACAGAGACACAGACACACACCGGCAGCCCTGCTCCCTGCCTCCCCCATCGCGGCCTCACACTGTAAACAGGCTCAAATTTTGTTCATCGGCGGCTGCCTATTCTTTGCGGCCGATGACACTGGTGACATGTAAAGCTCTCTGGCATTGTCCAGCTTGCTGGAGCTCTTTAGCAGTGTAATCACCAGTGAAATGGCAATGGGCCATTGGGATGAAAACACAAGTCAGCAGCTGGTCAGCAAATCACAGCTGAAAGCCGTTAAATGGCGGATTTGCCCTGTAAGCAAGACGAGCTCGGGGGGCCTTTGTGGACCCAGTTTGTGAATGCGCAGAGCTGAAAGGATTTTTTTCGTAACAGTTAATGGTCGTTTTATAACTCGGCCTTTCACACGTCTGACACATCGAGCTGAGGAAAATAGTTTTGAGACTGTCTCAGAAGCAGACTTCATGTCAGGGCTAGCAGGGTACTGAAAAGTTTGATTAAGGTGTTCAGACAGGCAGAATTCTTATCAGAGTCGAGTGTATTTATTTTAATTAAAACTTGACACGTGCTGAGCACCTTCTGTACAGAATAAAGCACAGTTTCTAGATATGACTCACAGCCCAGACTTGCTAGCTTTACGCTGACAGTGATTGGAAGATGATAAGAGAAACATTTTCACTGTCAAATCAATTTTTTTGAAAAAAGGGGCTATTTTAGTTTTAAAAAAACAAAATAAAAAAGATTTAGGCAATAAGGATATGACACTTATGCCTCTCGCCAAGGCTCCCGGCAGCAGAGAGACAAAACTGTAATTATCGTCTTGCGGTTGCATGCCTCCACCAGTCAAGTTGCAGTTTACGTCCATTACTGTCCTGACTCATAATATGGTGGAGGCTTAGGAGGAATTCAATATGCGGGCATTAAAGATTAGTGTCACTATTTCAGCATCCCACCAAAGTATGATCACAAACTCTAAAAATGAGCAGAATTATTGCTTTTTTCAAACATCATGAATCTACAGTGCTCATGAACTTAATTTCATGCTATTAGACATTTGCATGTTTACCTGTAAAGTCGAGTTAGATCTCCTTTCAGTCTCAGTTGTGCTAAATTAAAAGTCCAATGGCATTTATGAATGGGACAGCTCTATAGACAACCCCCAACACAATGATTCCTGCTACAAAAATGAATATCACAAACAATGTGTGTGCCTGGGGTTTGACGAAAGACAGGAATGTACTATTGAAAATACAAAAGTGGAGCAAGTTTAGCAAAATATGCCCCGTCAGTCTTAAAGTTTGATGTTTACATCAGGTGCTGGTCTCATGATTGTTGTTTCTTACAGTTCAGCCAATAAAGCAGACCCTACCAAAAAGAAATAGAAGTATAAAACTCATGTTTCATAATTTTTGTGAAAGATTGAAGCTGAATGTTAAAGCAAATGCTATCTTTCACGTGGTAATGGTTACAAAAAACTGATGAAATGACTTCACTGAAACAGGGAATCAACCACCATGTGGCCACCGCTGCTATCAACTCTCTGCTCCACCTAGTGGGAGTTCAGGACCAGAGCTCTGCACACCTCTCCACACCAGAATGAGACATGCTGTATTAGGATGTTCAGCCATGTCAAAAATTTACATATATTCATCATGGGCATGAATGTCATGGTAATTTTGATCTTTTAATAATTTGGAATGACTGTACAGCATGCACATTTAGTTTAAAAAACAAGAACTGGGTGCATAAGTTTGAATTTATTTTGTGTTTTTTCTTATCCACACAGGTTAAAAAGTATATATACAGATTGAAATCTGTACATACACTCCCACTGATATATGGTTAAATGTCCCTTATATGATAAATACCACTAATGTTCCTTAGCCGAAAAGCCTCTTGACCAGATGCTTTTAGTAGCCATCAACACGCGGCTGGCATAATTCTGGCTGGATATTTGACCACTTTTCTTGGCAGATTATCAGAGTTAATTTAAAACGGTTGGCTTCCTGGCACAGATTCGACTTTTAAGTATATTAAAGAATTTTCATTCCAAAATCTTGATGTTAGCCTGCTTTATCTGTTCCAAATCCAGTTTTGATGTGTGTTTGGGATCATCGTCCTGTTGGAGCACCCAGATGTGTTCAAGTTTCAGCCATCTAGCTGTTGATCTGAGGTGATGTTGAAGAATGTGGAGGTAGTCCACGAAGAAAGGTAGCGAAGAAATTCAATAAAAAAACAGAAATTATTTTAATGGCTTTACCTTTAACAGAGTGCCACAGCTACCAGCGTGACCCTTGACAGTTGGCATAGTTCTACAAGTTTTGAAAGCTTCACCTTTAATCCACATTTGGCTCGTCTACGTGGGCAGCTGCAAATTTCAGTCGAGCTTGATGGTGCCAGTTTTGGAGCAGGGACTTCTTCTTCGTCTGTGATGTGAAACCTACTTCAGTGTGGAGAGTGATGCTGGTTTTCAGCTGTTTCCAGTTCCAGGCTTCTTTTAAAAACTCCTTTTTGCATAAAATGATTGAAAACCAGAAGCATTTCATTAGAACATTTTAGAATATCTATCATAGATATATGAAACAGAGACGTGACAAAAGTATTCTTATATAATGGGGTCATTAATGACATTACTAGGTCACTTAAATTCCTAAAAAAGCGCATACCTCACTGACACAAGGATGCAGAGTATCCACGCTGTAAAAACTGCTTTCTTTGAGCTGCTGTTCAGTTCAGAAAGACTGTTGAGTCACATCGCATTAATACTTGAGGTTCCCACCCTGCCCTAACAGCAATTATGTGTGTCGCTGGAGCTGCAAAAACAAAAGTGATGCAGTTCATAAAACTGTATCGGCTACTGACCTTCCTGCTTAATGGGCTGAACGAAAAAGAGAAAATATTTCAAGCGCTAAGCATCATCATCGTTATCAGCATCAAGTGTGAGCAATGCGCCGCTTCTGTTGCAATACTTTCTGTACATTTGTAGCGATTATGACAGAAATATTTGGCCAGAAGCCCACACAGTGAGTTCTACAGTTATAGTCAACTTGCACAGTCTTGCTGTGTATGTTTATGCTCAAAACCCTTTAAGCAATATGTGTCCTGAGCACGTGCGCACGCACACACACACACACACACACACACACACACACACACACACACACACACACACACACACACACACACACACACACACACACACACACACACACACACACACACACACACAGCTCAGCATCTGGCTCAGTATTTATAAGTATGACTAATACACTGTATATGCATAATATCATACGTGCTTAAACCTGCTTTCTCTGCCTGGCACTGAATAAATCTAAACAGCTTCTTGACCTTTGATGACAATAACCACTCCTGTGTCTCCTGCATAGCGGCAGAGGAACAGTAAATGCAATAAAAAGCAGCTAAATTAGCAAGAACGCATCCAGCTTCATTGACCATTACACCTAAAAATCTAATCAGTGACTCATCGTGACTCCTCATAATAAGTTCTGTTTGTAGTGGAAAGTTTTTCCAGACCCCTACAGACTGCATGCCAGATGCTTTCCCATGCAGTTTGTTCCACACTTGTTCATATTAAGGAGCTTTAACATCCGTGTTAGCTCAGAGTGCTGCTGGTCTTGCCTCACCGCACTGACTTAGTATCAGATTTGGGATTGAATTTAACTTCATTCTTTCTCAGGCCCCACAAAGACTTTCAGGCTTTCTGCCTATGACCTGCTAGAAGCTAACTTTGGGATAACCAGGCTTTAGTTGTGCTGGAACCTCTGTTAATGGATCAGTCTGACTCATCAGCATTTCTTTTATTAAATGCTTCATTAATGCCTAAATATTCAAGTCAGCATATGGAGTATTTGAGCCAGCCAGTGGAGTATCATATCGGTCGAGTGGGCTCAGCTATCTGGACCAGCTGATAACACTGCTGCTCAAACTCCTTCCTAAGAAAAACTTTAGGCTGTTTATTTGAATGCATGTAGATATGTGGCTAATTGGATTTGCCACTTGAAGGCCTCAGAAAAAACACTTAAATTGTGATTTAAAAAAACAACAACTTTACATTATTCTACTCTCCTTAAATAAAAAAAACAAACAAAAACAAACATTAGGTAAAAGCAGAAAAAAGCTGAAAATCAGGTGTGTTTGACATTCTCATTCACTTTTCTGACAGTAGATCAGAGACATTGGCTACAAAGTTGCACAGCTCCATACCTCCATCTGCTGGCCACATGCAGCTCCACTAATGGCTGTGGGGATTCAGAGATTTATGAACGTCAGGTCAAAATAGATTTCAAACATTTCCAAAGTATTTCATTGGTCAAACTGAACAGTGACTTGGATTTAGCCCAAAATATTTAACTTATTTGTGTTGCCTGTATCAAAGACATCGTACTAAGTTAGACTGTTTCCACTTCAGTAAGTCTGAGAAACAGTTGCTATTGCCTGCAAAGAAAACATAGCTTCAATAAATGAGGGCAAATGATGTTTTATTGAGTTGGGCCAAGCTTCAGTCAGCAGAGCCACACCTCCTACAGGTGCACTCACTTACTCTGATTGCCTCTCCCTATATTCGAACCAGCTGGAAATTGTATGGCTTCCTGATGACCAGCGACATATAAAAACACACAACTTCTCTCTGCTTAACATTTTCCCATTTCCTTGTAAATCTACTCTAGGTCTCCTCTCGTGAAACAGCTGAAATGGCTCTCAATGGTAAAACTGCAGTAGTGACCGGAGCTGCAATGGGAATAGGAAGGTCAATAGCTGAACTTCTTCTGCAAAATGGTGCCAAGGTACTGTTTGAGTTCAGATGTGGAGATCATTCTTGTGCTACACATTTTGAAGTGCTGAGGTTGAATACTTTTTTCCTGCAATCGATGAGTCGATTTGTGGTGATGAAAGTGAGCATGTAACTGTGCCAGAGTAGATAAGTTTGTTTTTACTGGTCATGCGTGACTAAAATCAAATACTCTAAGTAAACTACTGCTTGGCCTATTTGGAGTTTGGAAGCAAATACAGGTTAAGTCAGGATGAATGAGTCTGATTTGAACTGCATCCTTTTATTAAACTGTCTTCAGTTAATCCCCCTGGTATGAAGTTGGTTGCCCACTAAATTACTGTATTTGTGGTGTTGGAAGGTAGATGTTGGAGGGGAAACTTGCTATCATTTAATAGCATTTATTATAGATCTCTCACTAAAAATGGTAACATTTATGGTTTTAAACTCTAAGTAATGAAATGTAACTTATTTTTAGGGTTGTATTTGCAAGAATGGACCAAGGAATGGTCTGTCTGATGACTCAAAATGAAATTTTCATCCTCACCGAAGAGGGATGGGAAAGAAACAGGTTCCTGAGCTCCTCCTTTAGTGTCTGTGCCTAAAAACCCTTCATGGGGGTAAATCATAACATTTTACTGCAGGATGTGACCAAAAACAAAATGCCAAATGTGTTGTCCTGCATATATAGGTGGCCATCCTGGACATGAATGAAGCTGCAGGACAGAGTTTAGTTGAAACCCTGAACAAAGAGCATGGACCAGACCGAGTCCTGTTCCTGCTGTGCAACGTAGAGTCAGGAGAGGAGATCAAAGGTAACATGCATGCACAACAAAATGTAAATGTGGGGGCAAAGGGTTGGATGTGTTTATAATCTGCTTTCCTTCAAATACTTGTAGATTCAGTTTGTTCCAGTCAGCAAACTTTTATCAAACAAACTCACCAGCTTGAGTCACAGTCTGGGCCGTTATCAGCAGCTGGAGCTTCAGTCCATGAGAAATTAATGGCTGTTCATGTGGGAGTCAATGAGCCAACAGAACTTTACCCGAGCACAAGGGTTTTGCTAATGCAGATGCTGCTAATAAAGCTGATCAGATTCCTGAGGGAGTAGTTGCCATGCTTCTGTAGTCTACCTTAAAGTTGCTTCATGAATCGGAATGCTGCATCAGTTCTTGTAGTTCCCAATAAACAGCCAGAGATGAATTTCTTTTTATTGGCTTGAATTTTGTCACTTGGTGTTGAAAGGACTTATTCCTGTGGTGTCTCAAGCTGCCTTTCAGAAAACTGTAGAAACCTTTGGTGGAATTGACATCCTGGTCAACAATGCTGGCATCTTCAATGAGATAATGTGGGAGAAAACTATTGGCATCAACCTTGTAAGAAACACTCACATTCCCTATTGAGCTACTCAACATCACATATGCAAGAGATTGCAAATGTCATGGATGCCTTTTGTCGTAGGCTGGCTGTATTAGGGGGGCTTACCTGGTTATCGAGCACATGAACAAGCTGACTGGGGGTCGTGGAGGGGTCATCGTCAATGTGGCATCCATAGCAGGTAAAAAAAGGGGTATTTGCGTCTAAAAGGACCATTTCATGCATGCTAATCACTTCATTTGAAATCATGAACAGCCTGAACTATCAGGACTGCTAAAGGAAAACTTGAGTTGAAATTGAACTGCAACCCATCCTACAGGTATTGGCCTTCTGTCTTGCTGCCCTGTGTATACAGCCACCAAGCATGGAGTGGTTGGGTTTACTCGAGCATTTGCGGTAAGGAAACTGACACAACTTCAGGAAAAATCAGTTTCAATTTGTTTGTGGATAGTCAGTGTAAGCTGCATGTTGGGGGTCATTGGCTACTAGAGCGTCTGTGCCACTGCTATAACTTGCATGTTCAACTGCTCATTAACACATGGTCTAATCAGCCAGTAAAACTTGACTGGGTCAATATGACTTGAGGCTCAAACAGGCATCAAAAGAAAGATGATTCAAGTGATTTTAAACATGGCATGGAGGTTTTGAGTACTCCAGAAACTGCTGGAAAAATCCAAGTAGTTCACACTTTAGGGTTTACATTAGGGGTCCCCAGTCCCAGTCCACGAGGGCTGGTGTCCCTGCAGGTTTTAGCTGTTACAGGTCAAAGACACATCTGATTTAAATGTATAAATTACCTCCTCAACATGTCTTGAAGTTCTCCAAAGACCTGGTAATGAACTAATCATGTGATTCAGGTGTGTTGACCCAGGGTGAGATCTAAAACCTGCAGGGACACCGGCCCTCATGGACTGGGATTGGGGACCCCTGGTTTACGTAAAATGGTCTGGGGAAAAAAATCAGCGAGCATCAGTTGTGAGCGTAATGCTAGGTCAGAATGATCAGACTAACATGATGGCAACTAACATTATGGCAACAGGAATTCCACCGAGCACCTTATTGAATCGAGACCTACACAAAATATAAAGATTAACTTTTTCTTACTAGGCTGCCTCAGTTGCATCAGGCTATGGTATACGGATGAATGCCCTCTGCCCGGGATTCGCTCAAACGGACCTCTTCTCCTCTGTCCAGTCCAGACTGGGACAATTCTCCAACTTGGCAGGTGCCAACCAGGAACTGATAGAAAAACTTGGCGTGTTAACGTGAGTCTTTAAAATGTCTGTACAATTGCATTATGTTTTTAAAAGTATTTTGCAGTGGACATGAATATTCATGGTAACTGTACCTCTTGATGCAGGTCTGCAGAAGTAGTCCAGGGCTTCCTTGAGCTGGTGACCGATGAGACCAAAAATGGACAAGCTCTCATAGTACTCCCGAAAGAGAAGAAATATGCAACTTTTCCAGTATCACCCACGGATTAACTCATGACAATATTTCAAGTCTTTCAGGCCAGAGTTTAAACTTCTGTACAGCAATAAAAGATGAAAATATAAAATCTGTGTGGGTGTTTGATCTGCAACATCCTGCTACTGGCAAATTTCAGTATTGTTGTTGCACAAGACTCACACTTAAACCGCGTGACAGTAGGAGCTGCTAAACCATGCTGAACTTGTAGTGTTGCAATAAAGGTAGCAGATGTATTCGTACTAATCGTTATTGGTGGCCCCACTGAGTCACCACACAGAAGCAAAATTTCATTCAGGTTTCCAAAACATTGCCAGGTCCTGGCTGAAATGGTCTTAATGCAGTGTTTTATTGACAGAAGCTTTTATAGGAATGCTTGCTTGGAGAAGGTGACCAATATTAAAATTGCTTTGTTTTATCCACATGCTGGCATACATGTGGTGTGTGGGGTTTTTTTTTTTTGGTTTTTTTTAATACTTGACACAAGTAGAATATTGAGTCCAGAAGTGTAGAAACTCAAGGGTAAGGAATCTTTATGACTGAATTTCTTATGGCTAGGCCTCACACTAGCAAGAACAAGTATTTGGCCCAAATGTTAACTGCATCTGAATACTGTAGCTCAGAGCAAGATCATAGCCTTGCAGGCACCGCAAAGATGCAGCGTCACCTGTATCTAGCTCTCCCAGTGTAACTTTTTTTTCTTCTTCCCCTATTTAAAATATTTAAACTCATGCCTGACAGGGATGTAGTCAGTCACCGTACCGGCATAGAATAAACTAATGTATCTGAACAGAAATCAACTTCCTCTGCCAATACCCGAAATGACAAAGGAAAATGCATTGTCATTGCAAAATATCACACCATATGTTTGAAGGCACGGCAGTCAGATCTCACATAGATACACACGTCTCTGTATTAAGAATTAATTATCACCCACAGTCAGCTGTCAAAGGGAAGTCACCAAAACAAAGATTTTTTTTTTTAAAAAGGGGAAGCTAGTCTGCACTCACAAGAAGTATGTCTAGACAATGGTTTTATCTGCAAGGTTAAACAGCAAGGTGGACTAATGTGAAAAGGCTACGAGTGAAATGAGAGGACGGCGAGAAGCAGTCACGAAATCAGTATTTGACCGAAAATCAGCACAATGTAGAGAACTGATGAGGAGCCTACAATTGGTATTACATGTGCAAGAGCCTAAAACAAAGATGTACTTAAACACTTGCTATTACTAATGGTACAAAAGTTTAAGTTTCAAAGTACGAGTATACATTAATCATTCATATGTCACATTGGTGCTGGGCAGATTTATCCATAACAACACTTCGTCATATTAGTAGATTTGTTTAAAAATCAGTGAGTTACTAAGTAATTAAAGCTTTTTGATGGTATTGAGTACTTTGTCTTTCAGCTGCTTCCTTTAGGGGTCGGCTTAAGAAGAAGTACTCTGTACCATTAATTTAATTACTTAGTATATCGCTGATTTTAAAATATAGTGTGTCACGATTTATGAGACAAATCATCAATTTAGAAATTCAGAACACATTTTTATTTTCCGCAGTAATTACTTAATGCAACAAAACAGGTTTCAGGTTTTCATGTACTTCAGTTGTTTTTGTAAATGTGCGTTTCTCGGACTTTGAATCAACTTTCTTTAGTTTCAATGAGTTACAGGCTAAAAATCAGACAGATGTGACAGTTACCAGTATTGATCCTATTAGGCTAGTATCAATCAGATACCAACACCAGCATTGGCATCGATACTATTGATATTTGGATCAATCTGCTCATGTTTACTCCTTGTTTGTAAGGGGTTACTGCAGTGGATGGACACGCAATACTCAAAATATACTCACATTTAATTGTCTCCTGAGAATGTAATGACACAAGGCAGAGTATTCTGGTAACATGACTAATCGCTGGTCCTATCCATGTGTATTATCCAGTTATATTGGGGGTAGTAAGATTAACAGTACTCCTCTCCAGGGACAGTGATGCTGGAGCAGTCACTTCAGGCAAACTGGTGTCACCCATGACCCCCCTCTGGGCACGCCCCTATGATGGAGTTGTAGGCCCACATTAAAATAAATAAATACATTAATTAATAAAAAAAATATATACATTATTAATCATTTTGAGAATAAAGTTGGAAATCTATTTTGAGAAAAAAGTTGACTGATTACAGTTTTTTGTTTCAAGACAAACTGCTACGGTTGGTATATCCTCCGACTTCGTGAACTCGTACTTCAGAATCGGTTTTAGTAACAAGGAAGGAAATGGTTTCTCTTTTACCACATTGACACAGCTGGTGATCCGTATAAGGACGTTGAAAAGATGGTGCAGAAAGCTGCATCTGGTCAAACAGAAAAACACACAAACTCTGAAGAGTGGATTTGTACAAAATGAAATGGCGCGTAGTGAACAGAGCCGAGGTTATCGGGGATGTACGTTGTATCACAAGATGGCTGATCAATTTGTTTAATTAAGTCATCTATACGAGGCATTTTGTACATTTGATAAAGCTGCCTAGAATTATGACTTTATTCTTGAAATTTTGACTTTATTCTCAAAATGGTCAGTAATATTTTTTTTTTCTTAATGTGGCCCTAATACCCCTTCAAGCATTATGAAACCATACATCAATACTTAAAATATACTTCAAAGATCCAAGATTCAAAGTGTTTATTGTCATGTGCACAGAGAAATAGCATTTCTCTGTGCAATGAAATTCTTCCTTTGCTGTCCATACACAAATGCCAAGTTGGGTAGGGTTGAAGGAACAAGATAAATAAGGATAAAAATAAGACAAGATATTAAGATAAATAAGGTAAAAATAAGGATAAAAAATAGTGAAAGATAAATAAGTACAAAATAAGTAAATGAAGACAAGTGAGGTATGCAGTTGTCAGTGTAAAAAGGATGTACAAAGGAGCTTTCCACTAAATTGTCTCCTGAGAGTGTAATGACACCACGCACAGTTGTCTGGTAACATGACTAATCACTGATCCCATCCATGTGTTTCATCCAGTGGCATTGGGGGTTGTAAAATAACTGTACTCTCTAGTGCACAGGTGTCGAACTCCTGGCCTCAAGGGCCAGTATCCTGCAGGTTTTAGAGGTGCCCTTGTTCCAACACAGCTGATTTAAATGGCTAAATGACCTCCTCAACATGTCTTGAAGTTCTCCAGAGGTCTGGTAATGAACTAATCATTTGATTCAGGTGTGTTGACCCAGGGTGAGATCTAAAACCTGCAGGACACCGGCCCTCGAGGCCTGGAGTTCGACACCCCTGCTCTAGTGGTATCAACCACGACCCCCCTCTGGGTACGCCCCTGCTGCACGCACCATAGAAAAATGATCGCGAGAAGAGTTTTTGCACAGTTGGGATGAATGCACATTAACTGTGCATCTAATCTGACTATCCTCACACTCTGACCGCCTCCAGTCTCTCACTCAACCTTCGCACGGTTGCCACACGTTTGAAGCCCCGCGCGTCTTTCTGGTGGGCGGCGACAGATGGGCAGATTAAAATAGCGACCAACTTCTCTCTATTTAACGTACTCTCAGTTCTTTGCGTGTGTACGGAAGCTGACCACCTCCTGGCTCGTCTTAATAAACAGCTGAAATGGCTCTGGACGGTAAAACTGCGATAGTGACAGGAGCGGCGATGGGAATAGGAAAAGCGATAACGGAGATTCTTCTGAAAAACGGTGCCAAGGTAGACATTAAGCTCGGATTTGGATTTCTTTCTTTCTTTCTTGTGTGTGTGTGTGTGTGAGAGAGAGAGAGAGAGAGGGAGATTATATGTGTGCGCTTGTTTTAAACAGTGGTGTAGAAAATATTAATTTACATTTACCGGCACCCTTTAGTTGGAAAAACAAACAAAACAAAACAACCCTCGAAGAGTTGCCAAGCTGTTGACACAATGCCAAAATGTGTCACATAAACTGTAACACTTGACTAACAGCATGTAATCCATGACTAAATGTGGAAATTCACCTGTTGCACACGTCTCTCTTTTTATTTAAGTTTTTTTCCCCCTTTTTTTTGTTGCTGTTTTCTTTTATATTGTGTTTTTGGTTGTTCATGCCCCACAGCCAAGAAGTTTCTAATCAGCCTGTGGGGCAGAGAGCAGCTGGCGATGGAGTCAGCAAGAGCCTGTATATTTAAGGGGTGTCTGAACATGTAGGTGTGCCCTTTACTTAAAAACATAAACACCTTGCAAAGCTGCCAAGTTTAATCTTAATCCTTATCTTAGATTAAATGTGGAAATCCACCTGCCGTGTCTGTTTTTGTGTCAGCGCTGCATTTGTTATGCGGTTGTAGTTTATGTATTTTTAGTTCATAAAGGTTGGGTGTGGATGAAAAGTGGGCAAAATATTGAGTTTTATGGAGAAAATAAAATAAGACACATGAAGAGGGGACACTCATGTGACATGATAACTCCTGTTTGAAGAGCTGACTTGGTAAGGCCTTTATTATGTAAGAAAATATTTCGAGTGCAGCTTCTTATGGCAAAACTAAAGTAGCCTAGTTGTGTACCTAACAAACTGACAGCTGATCTCTCCTTCATTGTGCCCACCGGCACAATGTACATTTCAAATTCCTTTAATTTTAAATATGTTCATATTGTCTATTTTGTAAAATAGTCAGATTGTCTATTCTTATTTAATTCACTTAATGTACAGAATTCACCTGCTTGCTGCATACATGCTACTACTGCACATTCACCTAATGTTCTTCCTCCCCCCCCCTCCTTTTGCACAAGTCGAGGAGCGTGTCAGGTTACATTTCACTGTGTGTTATACTTGTATAACTGTGCATGTGAACCTTGAACCGTGAACCTTGAACCTTGGCCCTTGAACCTTCTTGTTAATAGGTTGCCGTCCTGGACGTGAATAAAGTTGAAGGAGAGAATCTAGTTAAAGACCTGAATAAAGAGTATGGAGCAGACCGCGCCCTGTTCCTGAGCTGCAATGTTGAATCAGATGAGGAGTTCAAAGGTAATGCACACAAACCTGGAAAAACAAATTGTGAATGGTGGAGGTACCGAAAAGGGGGAAACAGCTGGAAATGCTAAAGTAAACGGGTCACCGCCTCGTCCTGAAGTAAACAACTGTCGAAACACATGAAACTGATCAAACGCTCTGTGATTTCGTAGTATGTGTTCCAGGCGGCAGATGTTTACCAGATGAAAGGAAGTTTCCAAAATCTGGGGACATTTTGTCTTGAGTCATGCCACTGGCATTTGATTGCAGCTGGAAATCCACACTCAATGAAATGCAGAGTAGAATGAGGTCAATGAGGTCTGAAACTGTGGGTACAAGGGAGAGAAGAAAAGCACGGGCTTGTTTTGTTTCATCAGAGCTCAGAGGAACATTTGAGTCAGATTATATTGTGTGGGAATATACAGGAACATTTAATATTTCCTAGCATTGTTTAGAACGGAATGTTTACATGTAAAAAAAACTGCCGGTCTTTATCATGACATTTCCCATGCCAATTATCCATAAAACCTATCCTAATGTCAAAAAATGTCTCGGGGTTGCCAGTTTATGAATAAGCCTAACCCTATAAAGGTGGGTGGGAAAGGTCAGCATAGTTGTGAAGTGACTCTTGTAAAGTTAAGTGACTCCTGTAAACTCTCTCAGCTGCCTTTCAGAAAGCTGCAGAGACCTTTGGAGGAATCGACATCTTGTGCAACAATGCCGGCATCTTGAATGAGGAAAAGTGGCGGGATATGATCTCCATAAATCTCGTAAGAAGCTGAAAGCACAACAGACGTGTTAGATTTGCTCTGTCTCCAGTGGATTAATTGCTGAAGATTTCAGAGAGACATTTAGGACAGTTATTGGTCTGACATAATAATGTCACAATAATATTCCTGTTATTCATTTCACAACATTTTATATGCAGGCAAGTGTTCATAGACAGTTGAAAGATTTTCGCCAAATATAAAGTTTGTGTTGTAGGCGGGTGTTATTAGGGGGACTTACCTGGGGCTGGAGCACATGCGCAAGACGAATGGAGGTCGAGGAGGGGTCATCGTCAACGTAGCATCTATGGCAGGTAAATACTGTTTAATGAAAACTTGGAGAGATCACAGACAAGAGTGTTAGAAGTCATGAAATTCATGTTTAAACTTTAATGTTTTACAATGATTGATACAACCCGTCCTACAGGTCTGGGCCCTTTGCCTACCTGTCCTGTCTATACGGCTACCAAGCACGGAGTGATCGGATTTACTCGAGCCGTTGCGGTAAGAAAGGTTTCCTCGTGATATTGTTCAAGAACATCGAGACGATATTTGTTTGCCTTGTGATATGCTAGCTAGCAGTCTCTATGAACATGCATGCGTGATGCAAGTTTTGCCTTAGTTTTTTTTTTTTGTATTAAGTAATCACATTATGGAAACATCTGAAAGTGCAGGGTGGTTTTTGGTGTGGCCTGTCATTGTGTCAAAATGGTGGAGTTTATCAAAAATTTGATCGGGGTGGTGATTAATCACTGTTTCTTATGATCTAAGTTAGAGAGGGGTGGCTAGCCTAGTGAGTTGTGGTTGTTTCTGTCGCAGCATAGCTGATAGTTGAACAGCCTTCAACTACACATAGACGCAACTCATATGCGTCATATAATTGAGTATGCAGAGGTGAGAAGACAAATGCAGAGGTGAGAAGACAAATGCAAAGATGACATGAGGCAGAATTAAATGAGAAGAGGTGAGACATATATTTGTAACACACAAAACCCCCAAAACAAATAAAAGTCCTACAAAAGTTCAGAAAAATGAGAACCAAAACCTAAGAAACGCATAAAGCAGGCAGAACACAGTGCAACTTAGCAACAATGTAATAAAAGGACATAACTATTTAGAACTGAGCATTAACTGATGAGTTGAAACAGCTGGAACTAGTCAAGTCCAACTAACTCAGGGATGTAAACTACAAACGGTGCTGAAAATCAGATATAAACAACAAACAAACTAAGAATGAAACGGCATCAAATAATCAACAAGATTTTAAAATTTAGCAAAAACTCAAGGTCCAACACTCAGGAGCGTGACAGCATGTGTGAATGCTCCTTTAGTCATTAAGAAGTTCTGAAGAAGGTCTGACGATAAAGTTACAAGCTAATCTTTACTGGTAGTACTTGCAAAGCTACATTTTTGCAGGGCAAGTACCAACTTGCCCTCTCAGAAAATGTGCATTATTATCATATTAGGATATTGTGTAATGTGTCTTAGCAAACAACAGTGCAAAGGAGTTAGCAATGATTACTCTGTTGGGGGATTTTTTTCTGTTGGATAACAAAGAGATCCAATAAAACACACACAACTGATATTAGCCTCTTAAAGTGCTTACAGCCTCACAGCTTTTTCAACCTGTTTGGTGCTAAGGACAGCAGACATAACTTATTAATCTTGAAAACTGTGAAAGTTTAAATAAGTGTCCAAACTCGTTATTAAAATATCATTCGATACTTCAAAAGAGCACAAAACATTATAAGAGACTGCTCTTAATATAACACAATAACACTTGCACGCACTGACCAGTGACTGCAGTGGTAACAGACTATTGCTGCTATTGTGCTGCTCTCTGGATAGTTGGAGTTTATTTATGCTATTGTATCATTAGTGTTGTTTTGCAGTTTTATACTTTAATTTAAACACCATATTGCAGCTGCACTCTTAAATTGTTGTTATTTGTTCTGCTTACAGTGGCAATAAAGCTATTCTCTTCCATTGAATTAAAATGGCAGCGCCTTGGTTCAGTAGGTCTAATACCAGTTTTATAAAATACATTAGATTAAAAGAGAATTATGAAATGTTCAAAGAAATCATTTATAGCAGCTATTTTTTGTTAGTGTTCCTGTGATATTATTGAAGACTGGGTGATTTAGTTATACGTAAAACCAGTTGTACACTGGTGTGTTGGTGTGCTGCCAGATGGTACTTCATTAGAATAAGCACAAGCTAAATGAAGACATCCATCACCATATAAGTGACTAACCACACAAAAAAGAAAGTGTCACTGCAAATTAGTTGTACCAGCAATTGTCAAGGCAGTGTCATTATGTTATTTTGAAATCCTTCCTCAAAATACAACCCCCCTGCACAGAAAGCCTTAGAGCTATGTTGTTGAGTCATTCATCTGATAGAACACAGTTATGCATTTATTATTAAAGTGACCTGTATGGATGATAAGAGCTTTTCTTCTATACACCAACAAAGTGGATTTTAACATTTCTTGCAAACTCTCAATGTGACGTCCAATTATATGTTGACACAAGTGAAGGAGGCCAACATTATAGTGATGGGAATTCTGGCTCTTTTTAGAGAACTGGCTCTTTCGGCTCCCAACCGGCTCTTCAGGTTGTTTTGTTGCTTTAATTAATTTATTATCAACAACAATATAAAATTATGCACAAAATGAATTAATAATATAAAAAAAAAATGTTTTTTATTTATATATGTTTATTATATAAATATGCTTTTATTTATCCACTCCACATAAAATAAAAAAATAAATTATAAAATACAAAACCAACTATTGGTTTTGTCACAGACTTCTGCAAAAACTGTCTAATAGAGCTCTGGGTTGGTTTAGGTGGTTGTGGTGGTATACTGCAAAATGCTGTAGATGCAGCAGCAGCAACACTTAATATCACACTCAACTGAGTGCGTTTTATCTTCCCATTGCACTGATGGGTGGACAATTCTCAGGTGCCTGTGCATGTTGTTTGTGGAGCCTGCTCTATATGATATCCTTTTCTTGCAGACTCTACACTCTGCCTATGTATTGTCAATAAAATTGAAATGGTTCCAGATTTTGCTTATTTTCTTGGTGTCACTCATTTTCACTACTATACCTTTCTAATGTGATGATGTTGTCTCTTGTTGTTGCCCCTGGCTCTCTTTCTCTTTCTCTCCCTCTCTCTCCTGCTCAACATCGTCACATTAGAAAGTTATAGTAGTGAAAATGAGTGACACCAAGAAAATAAGCAAAATCTGGAACCATTTCAATTTTATTGACAATACATAGGCAGAGTGTAGAGTCTGCAAGAAGAGGATATGCACAGGCACCTGAGAACTGTCCACCCATCAGTGCAATGGGAAGATAAAACGCAGTCAGTTGAGTGTGATATTAATGAAGATGCTAGTGTGTCTACTGCACAGGTGCAGTTTTAGATGTGTCCTTGATCCAACACAGCTGATTTAAATGCCTAAATCACCTCCTCAACATGTCTTGGGTTCTCCAGAAGCCTGTTAAATCGTTTCGAGGTCCGTAAGCGCAACCAGAATTCATACATAAGGCGCACCGAATTATAAGGCTCACTGTTGCTTTTTGAGAAAATTAAAGGATTTTAAGTGTGCCTTATAGTGCGGGAAATACGGTAGTCACTAACTGCAGTGAATTATCACTCAAGTATTTAAAAAAAAAAAAAAAAAAAAAGCCTCAGATTTAAAATAATGTTACTCTATCCTACTACTTTTGAGCCTCTGAAAGTGGGAGGCTGTGTTTAAACTCCACTGTGTTGGTGTATTAGAGACAAAAACAATGGGTTGTCCAAAAATCTGCTGCTCAAGTTCATTCAGTGCAGAGTTATGAATCAACATGTACATGCACTCTGTGTAGCTTCAACCTACTGCTGTTTTTTTTCAATTTCAAATGCACAAATAGTCCTCATCTATTGGGCTCTGAGCACTTGAGAAATGCATATAACTTTATTTTAATGCCTCCGATTAGAAACAAATAGTAACTTAATGGTTTTGCCTGTGCTATGCTTTACTTAACTCAAGAAGGCTAATTATGTGAATTTTTCTTTTTACTAGGCTGCCTCTGCAGCATCAAACTATGGAATACGGGTCAACGCTCTTTGTCCAAGTTTTGTTGAAACCGAACTTTTTACGACAATCAAACACAACCTGGGACAATTTGCCCACCTGGAGGGTGTAGCCAACCAGCTTGTGGAAAAGCTTGGGGTGTTAAAGTGAGTAATTTTCTTCTGTTTCTTGTTAAAGCTGTCGTAAACCTTACAACATCGACATTTTGTTTCTCTGCTCCATCTGTATAACTTGATATAATAATGCATACATGCATATTCACTGATGTCACTGTACCTTTTTGATTCAGTACACCTGAGGTAGCAGAGTGCATCCTTGAGCTGGTGACAGATGAGACCAAAAATGGAGAGGCCTTCATGGTGTCCACAGAAATGAAAGGTTATGTCCCTTTTCCATCCCTAAGTAGCACCAATAAACCTTGAAACCATCATGTTGATGTCTGATATCATTCCTTAAGTATGTAGCAGATATGTGAATAATAAAAAAACAAAAAACTTTCAACCATGATTTCTTGTGTCTTTATTTAAACTGCTGTAACCAACTGGAAATCTGACGAAAGTAGAAAAAGGTTATCTAAGAGACCAAAACTGCACCTGCTCTGCTAGATTACTGTAAAGAGTAAATATTTAAACAAGACATTCTTCAGGCGAAATAAAGACACTCAAGACAGTTTAGATGGTAACAACGTGCGCACGCTGGGTGAGCGCTGCTGTCTCAGGCTCACAACCAGCGTATGCGGCAGTTCTTTATTTATAGCGTTTCAGAGTGTATGTGTGTGTGTGTGTGTGTGTGAAGTTTATGATCTCAGAGTGTGTGTGTGTGATTCTGAAGAATGGGCCCCTCTTTGTATTTGGGAGTGTAGATAAGAACATCCTGCTCTCCCCTTCCTGGGAGTGAAACGGCTCGTAGAGAGCCAGGTACAGAGGAGATGTACTGGGTGAATCATATCTGAGAACACTATGCTTTTGTCTTTCATTTAAGCTTCACTTCAGTAAAACAGTAAAATCATAAAATACAATTAAATGGAAAGAATAAATGGGTAAACAACTATTAACACTGAAACTAAAGATAAACTTTCAATAACGTGGCAGTGGGAATAATACTTGAAACATTTGAAAATCTCTTAACAATTACAATCCCATTTATGATTCTGGTCCATTCTCAGAAAGTGCAGCAGTGCTCGTGTGACATCTATTTGCCATGGCAAAAGGGAGGATGCACTCATATCTGACACTCCTGCCCTGCCCACCTGAGCCTGAACCACAGTGTATGGAAGAGAAAGAGCCGAAAACAGAGGGGGTCACGGCAATTAGGGATAAAACTGAATTGTCTTAGGTTTACCCAAAAACTTAATTCTGTTCATCTGGACGTAGCGTTTTTGGTGGGAGAAATGTTTCATCACTCATCCCACTGACACTTTAGGTTTCCCCAACCGTATAAACAGTACATTTGCATATTGACTGAAACTAGCACCACTGACTAACATGGTGAAAGATCTACCCTTAGGCCCCTGTTTGGGTCAGAAATAGTCTTTCCCTTTTCACGTAAATGACGTCTTTAACCAGTCCTTGATCCTTACGATTTAAAAACACGCTTGGAACAATTTGTGATGGGCTCTTTGGGGCAGATGGCCATAAGCTGTGATCACTGTACTTAGCATCTAGCTAGCATTACTGAAGAGGAATGAGGATAAAATGAGTACATTTCATTTAAGCTGGCAGATAATTTCAAACGAAATGTTCTAGCAGCTCAACAAATATCAGCAAACACACAAAAGCTTTTGTGGAGTTTGTCATGCAGCGTGTCTGTTAGTTAAAGGTACAGCTGCTATATTTCCCATGCAGAGTGTGTGAGATAACTTCACTCTGAGATGGAAAAAGATGTAAGAAAGACAGGACTGTAGAAGAAGAAGAGTGGTTATAATCAAAAGTAAGGACTTTTAAAATCAAGATAGTTCCCATAGTAGTTTCTCAGCTTCCAACATGTTAAAGTACTTTATGTGAAAGTTGTCTGTGTAATTTGGACAATGTAGCTGTTTACTGGGACAGAGAACTGTTTGTTGTATTTTTAGCTTAAGAGGTCTACAAACCAGGTAAGACACATTGCTGATCAGTCAGCCATAGTTTAACAGAATTATTTAAGCAATTTGTTTAGGTGGGACAGAACTGTCATGTTTTGCATTGAATTTCTTAACATTTACCAGACCACAGGTGACGTTTGGCCCCACGATAAAGCAGCACAGCAGATTTTACTTTTCATTTTCTAATTTTAAACATTTTCCAGTAGCAAACAATCATATTTCTACTTAATATAGTGGATTTTTTTTTTGTTTTCTTATAACATGTAAGTGCACACTATAGCAAGTAGAGCGAACCATCTTGTTGTTGTTATGTTAGAAACTTTTCTTTCTTCAGTGCAAGTGCAGTACAAGGATGGAAGCTCTTATTAACATTTCTCTTAAATTTACAAGAAATATTTTCTGCATCATGAAGGATCCAAAAAGTTTAAAGCACAGTCACAGCCGTTTCTCCTCTTAGTCAGAAACTGGACTTTCACTCATTTATTGTTTGCTTCTTTCTCCTAATCACTTGTGGTGATTTACAGATTTATCTTTCACAAACAAAACAAAACAACACTGTGAACTGCAGCATTTTCCTCTAATAGTTTTAGGTTCAGACATTACTCGGGTTGTTCACTGCCTTTGCCAGGACCCACTAGATTAGTGTGGGAAAGGTCATATATTTCTTCATGCTTGCTTCCTTCATGAGGATCTCTCCATTCTTCGCCTTGTCTGTCACTAGCTCGAAGACACATTCAGCAATCTCCGATGGACTGAAATGAAAAGTGTGTATATATATATACGGTGATTTAACAGAATAAGGATGTAAATGGGTTCACAGATTTTAACCGAGCGATCCTCTTTTGTCGCGTCTCAGTTTCTCGACTCCTTTACAGTCTTTCCTGTTTCATACTTGAACAGAAGACGCAAGAAGAAGAATAGTTTGAGCCAAATTAATCATCCTCGCCTTTGAATTGAATGAAAAATATAAAAGTTATAACCTCCTTCTTTGCGATGACACCCACCGGCTGTTTTTACACACTGCTGTAAAAGGTATGTGCTCCTTTACCGATTTCTTCTTTACATGTTTCAGATCATCAAATATTAAATTAAATATTAGACAAAGATAACTCAAGTATATTCAAAACACAATTTTTAAATGAATCATTTATCAAGGCAAAAAAAGCTATCCCAACCTAAAGTAATTGCCCTCTAAACACAATAACAACAAGCATCTTTATCTGATCTAAGACTGGACTTTGACTCGGCCCCTCCAAAACCTTAATTTTGTATTTTTTGAACCATTCAGAGGTGAACTTGCTGTTGTGGTTTGAATCATATTAGTGATCAAGAGTTCTTGAGCTTAAAAGCATAAACTGATGACATTTGAAGATTTTCTAAGAGCAGAGATCAGGGATCCATCAGCTACAGCAAGTCATCCAATTTCATGCAGGTCTGGATGCTTTTTTCCCATCCATCCATCCATCCATCCATTCGCTTCCGCTTATCCTTTCCAGGGTCGCGGGGGGCGCTGGAGCCTATCCCAGCTGTCATAGGGCAAGAGGCGGGGTACACCCTGGACAGGTCGCCAGTCTGTCGCAGGGCCAACACACAGGGACAGACAACCATTCACGCTCACATTCACTCACACATTCACACCTAGTGACAATTTGGATTATCCAATTAACCTACCCCCTCAAACTGCATGTCTTTGGACGGTGGGAGGAAGCCGGAGTACCCGGAGGGAACCCACGCAAACACGGGGAGAACATGCAAACTCTGATGGTGGAATTGAACTCAGGACCTTCTTGCTGTGCGACTTTTTTCCCCTTAATAAAAAAAAAAAAAATCATGTTTTAAAAACTGCATTTTACATTTACTTGTGTTCTCAGTTTCTAACATTTAAATTAGTTTAATGATCTGAAACATTTAAGTGTGACAAAGATGCAAAAAATACATCAGGAAAAGGCAAGTACTTTTTCCAAGGGACTATATGTCAGATGTTAAAAAGCCTCCTTCTCCCAGATGGGATTTAAGTAACTGATACATGGATGAAGAGCGCTGAGGACAGATGTTGGAAGACATTCAGAGGAGGGGGAAAGCAGTAGCCATACAGTCCATACGAAGTGGATGGCTTCACTTTTCAGGTCTGAGAAGTGAAGCCATGCAGTGTGGAAGTGGAATGAAGCTACATTCTTTTTGATTAAAAAAACAAAAAGAAGTCTGTGGGAAAACTGTCCTCACTTTCACCACGAGTTTATGGGCTGAATGACTAATTTCTGATGAAATTAACAAGTGAATTTTGAACATTTCTGATCAGTGCAAGAGTCAAAGTCAGCTCAAGGCTTCAAAATGGGGCTTCACCAACCAATGGGTGACATCACAGTAGCTACATCTGTCTGTAGTACCATCTGTAGGGGTGGCACACAGGATTTTTAGAAGCACTACTTCAGTTCGATTCAATTCAATTTTATTTATATAGCACCAAATCACAAAAACAAGGCGCTTAATATTGTAAGGTAGACCCTACAATAATACATACAGAGAAAAAACCCAACAATCATATGACTTTTCATCTAATTAGAAATCCCAGTCTTCAATTAATTCAATACAAAATACTACATAGAGTGCACTATACAGGTCATCGGATGTTCAAGATGGGCTTTACGTCTACCAACAACTGCTCACACTGCCAAACCAATTCACCGGACAATTATATCCACGCACTTTGGTTCTGTCCACCAGTTCAGAAGTTTTGGCGTGAGATATGTGAAGACTTATCAAAGTGTCTGAAATGTAACATTCCAACTTCCCCTTTAGTATGTTTGTTGGGCAGCTTAGATAATGTCACTCCGGAAAAGAATATAGCCCATATGGTTTTCACTGCCCTATGCATAGCCAAGAAAACAGTCCTCATGAACTGGAAAATAAAAATAATCTTAATTCTAACCAATATAGAAATTATCTATTAGATCACATTAGTCTTGATACAGCCTCTGCCACCACATCAGATCAATTGCTCTGGGCTCCTTTGATCAGCTCCATCACCTAGTGGGGGTGGGGGGTCTTAGTTTGGTCCCATCTTCACTGTTGTGATTGGTGTGGGGGTAGGGACAGGCTTAGGGCATCGGGGGGTTCCCCGGGAGCATCTTCCTTGGGGGGCTCAACCCGGGGTAGCGGTCATGGCCAATTAGGGGCTCTGTTGGCTCTTAGGTGACGGTTTCCTCGTGGCTGCGTGCAGCAGGGCTAGGGGAGGGTCTGTGCTGACGGACGTGGGTTACTGACCTGGTAGCCTGGCTGCCCCTGGGTGGGTCCGGGATGGGCGTGAGGTTCTGGGGGCGCTCCGTCTCTGGGCTGGGGCCCTGGCCAAGCCTCAGGGGCTTGGGTCCTGGTTGGTGTGTTGCCGGGGTTGTGGGCGGATGGGTGTATGGGGGCCCAGTCCTGGCGCAGGGTGCCACCTGTGCATCGAACCACCTGGGGGCTCTTCAACTGGTGGGGAGGTTGTCACATCCTGCAGGAGCCTTCCTCTCTTCAGGAACTCTCTCTGCTGGAGGGGAGATACAGGAGAGGTGGAGGAAGATCTCAGCCTGGGCGTCTATTGTCTTGTGTAGTCTGGAAGATGAGTGGATGATGGGGTGGGTGCAGTTTTCTCTGTGGTGGGGTCGGGTGGACTGTCCCGGGCTCTGTGGGGCTGGGCGGCGCTGCTGCACTGGGCCCCGGTCCGGATGGGCCTGGGCCTCCCTTTCCCTGGCGGGTTGCAGAGTATGGGGGTGCCTACTGGGGTCAGCGGGGAGCTGACCCCAGGAGGGGTCACTGCCCCTCCCTTCCTTCCCTCCCCATCTCCAGCTGCCTCCTCTTCCCGCTCCACCACAATCACCCCCACACATGCAGGGCCTTGGGGTAGGGGTGTGTCACCAGGGTGCAGAGGAGACATCCCCCATTCTGTCCCCTTCTGGCTGCCTCTGCCTCAATTTTATCCCACAACTTAGACATTCACATTACTCACACTCTCATTACACATACATATAGGATCTTGGGGTGGGCACACTACACGGATTCCAATCACCATCAGGGTGTACACCTCACCCCTGGCGTCGCTGCCCACCTCTCAATTTTAAATACACGTAGACATTGAGGGCTAGCAGGAGGGGCTATACGCTTACCTGCTGCTCTGGCAGGTAGCTCCATGCCCTCCTGGGTTTTAAATGCACCTTAGAACACACATACATCAACACTACATATGAGCGGGTGGACGGAGGTTTGAGTCTTCCCTACACCCCCGTCTCTCTGCGGCCTGCTGGAGCGGGGGCTAGGAGGAGGAGTTGGCCGTCCGACTGGGGTCTGGAACGTGGGGCCTCCCTGCTGCTGCGGAGTCGGGCGGTCTGCTTTCCCCACCGCAGGGAAAAGGATAACACCACCTGGGTCTGGGCGCAGTTTCCCCTCCAGGGGCAAGGGTACCTAGACCCGGGCTTAGAGTATGCTTGGGGAGTGTGATTGTGTGTACAGTGTCTCTCTATGTCTGTCTCCACGTTGGGTGAGTGTTGAGAGCATGAGGGTGGGAATAGATGTTTGTATCTGTGTGTGCCTGTTTGTCTGTGTCTATATGTCAGGTTGGGTATCAGACCCCACCTCTCTGGGGACATCTCAGGCCCTCCAAGGTTTGAGGCCCATCTCCCCACCACTTCCCCTGCCGGTGGCAGACGCCCTCAGACATCGGTGCATTGGTGGTTCTTTATGTCCGGGGTGGCGCCCAGGTACCCACCGGCTCACTCCTTGGCGGCTGCTTATCGGGCATGGAGCCTGGGGCTCGCTCGGGCCACTTGGGATGGGGTGCCCTCGGCCTCTCGGCCCGGGGCTCGGTCACTCAGGCACAGCTGGCTGCCGGCGGAGCTCACGGGCACGTCACTGAAACCCCCTGGCTTCTGCCCGCGGCTGCTGAGTGACCCCTCATCTGGGACTCTCCTCGGCTCTTTCTGGGATAGTGGCGCGGCTGCCCTCTGTTGGTCTTCCTTGGTCTCTTGTGTTCTGGGGGCCTCTGGATGTCTGGAGTTTTGATCTCCTCCATACCTGCTTCATGCCCTGGAGGTCGGGGCAGTGGCCCCCCACACCCTCTAGCAGATCATTACATGAAGGAACCTCTTAAAAACAAGCGCGTTCATGCTCACAGGTGTACACACGGGTGATCACACACACAAACTACACCCTTTTGGGCTCCTACCTCAAAGCACACTGTGCGCTGTCGATCTCACGTGCTGCACCATAATGTTTAATATTTAGTATTTACTGTCATATTCCCATATATCATTGTGATCTTGTTTATTACTCTTGTCTTCTTCTGCTTGCTTTCTTTTTTCTTTCTCAACAGGTGATCCAGGTGATCGATATGTATTTTTTTTTTTGTCTGCTTATTCTGATGGTTTTTGTTTTTTGCCCTTTTTCCCCGTCCCTCTTCTCAGGTTTTTTTTTTTTCTTTCCCTCTTTCTTTCTCCCCTTTCTTTCCACCAGTCAAGTCTGTCCCGTATTCAGCAAGTGAAAATAAAATAAACAATAAAGGTGAATCAGATGGACCATTACGGCAAGGCTGGGATGGTCCATTTGGTAAAGTAAATCCGTTGGGCATCTTTCTTCGCCTTTAGACAATAATTCTGATGGCAAAAGAACCAAACGGGACAGGTTAAAAAAAAAACAAACAAAAAAAAACAAAACAAAAAAAAACAATCATATGACCCCCTATGAGCAAGCACTTTGGTGACAGTGGGAAGGAAAAACTCCCTTTTAACAGGAAGAAACCTCCGGCAGAACCAGGCTCAGGGAGGGGCGGCCATCTGCTGCGACCGGTTAGGGTGAGAGAAGAAAGACAGGATGAAAGACATGCTGTGGAAGAGAGACAGAGATTAATAACAAGTGTGATTCAGCAGAGAGGTCTATTGAGTGAGAAAGGTGACTGAAAAGGAAATACTCAATGCATCATGGGAATCCCCCAGCAGCCTACACCTATTGCAGCATTACTAAGGGAGGATTCAGGGTCACCTGATCCAGCCCAAACTATATGCTTTAGCAAAAAGGAAAGTTTTAAGTCTAATCTTCAAAGTTTGTTTGTTTTTGTTTTTTCAGATTTATGGTTTTTAGATGATGTAGTCTGATAGTGGTTTCTGTGATGTGGAAAACGAGAGGAAAAAAATTGAAGCTTTAGGGAAAAAATGCTGCATGAAATGTTTTGCATGAATGAAAAACATAATTAACAAAATAAAAAGGCACTTACTTCATTGCCCTTTGGACTGAAGAACATTGAGTAGCATAAGCCAGGTGGGAGAATTGTCCCAAATTGTCCATAAGGGAGGCAATGAGGTCAGTTTTGACCAAGCTTGGGCAAACTGCATTGAAGCGTAAGCCGTAGCCTGAGGCGGACGAGGCAGCCTAGTAAAAGAAACGCACATGACTGAGGCTCATCTTAAAATACAAAACCAAAATAAAGTCAAGTTTCTATGAATTACTTTGTTTAATCATTATAACTTATCATATCCTTACGGCCATGGCCCGAGTGAAGCCGACCACAGCATGCTTGGTGGCTGTATAGACGGGACAAGCTGGTACTGGAGTGAGGCCTGCAGGATACAAGAGGAAACAGCCCACAAACAGCAGGTCACCTTTTTGTTGTTTGGAGGATTATGTCCCATATTTAGAAGATATTTTTTTAAAAACTCAGAGGGGAAATGAAATGTCCACTGCTGTTTCCATCTGCTTAATGACTACCTGCCATGTGGTGTTTACCTGCCACAGATGCTACGTTAATCACGGTCCCTCCTTTTCCTCCATTCAACTTGTTCATATACTCTAAAGCCACATAGCTCACCCTGATTAGACCCATCTAGACAGCAAGACAGGTATGCACAAGTCACTGTGGTCCACTATGAGCATTTTCTTTTTATATGATGTAAAAATGAAACTCAATCCTTACCACGTTTACGGAGACAGTTTTCTCCCACTGCTTCTCATTCAAGATGCCGGCATTGTTGCATACAATGTCTATCCCTCTGAATGTGTCTACTGTGCTCTGAAAGGCAGCTGGAAAGTAGAAATGAACAGTTTCCTGTTTTTATTTAACCTAAAAGGTAAAATAGTCACAAAGGAGTAAATACACCATCTCAAGCAAAAAATGACTGCAGACAAAACAGAAGCCCTGATAAACCACCAGTTTGTTCATGGTTTGAATCCTTTTTCAAGTGTTCGACTCCCTGGTGTAACTCTTAAACCCATAAACTAGAGAGGATATTGCATCTCACTAATTTAGAAGATCTTTATTTAACCTGGAAAACGAGTCTGTTCATTAGAACATCTCACTATTGATCATTGGCTGAAGAAAATAAGACCAACCCAAAGTATCTCTTCAGCACTGTAGCCAGGCTGACAATAAGTCACATCCAGCCACTTTAAGTACTACTGATATTTATTTGCCATTTTTGTCACTAAATGATATTTCTGAGTTAACTTCAGTAATTACTTCCTCCAAACCATCAACATGTCTTTTAGACCCCATTCCGGGGGTCCAAAAGCCTGCTCAAAGAAGTCCTACCATTAATGAATGCTTCGATCTTAAATATGATCGATATATCTCTATTAATGGGTTACGTATCACTGGCCTTCAAGCTGAAAGTAATGAAACACCTACTTAAAAAAGCCATCACTTGACCTAGCTGTCAAGCTGTTTGTAGGAAATGATAACCCCCCAAGAACTGCAGCTCTTGTGGGGTGTTCCCAGTTTGCAGTGTCTACCAAAAGGGGTCCAAAGAAGGAACTGTGATGAACCAATGACAGAGTCATGGACGGCCAAGGCTCAGTGATGTACATGGGGAGGGAAGGCTGGGCCTGTGTGACGTGCTGCTGTAGCTCAGACTACTGAAAAATCTAATGCTGGTCTTGATAGAAAGGTGTCACACCACACAGTGCATCGCAGTTTGTTGTGTGTGGGGTTACATATTCGCAGACCAGTCAGGGCTTGTATGTGGCCTCCTCTGATGAATCACGTTTTCTTTGACGTCACGTGAAAGGCTGGGTGTGTTTGTCATTTTTTTTCTTTTTTTAAATCTTCTTGTGTAAAAGTCTATGAAAAGCTAAGTAACTACTATAAAAAACTAAGTATGCCCTTTCTGCTTTCATAGGAATTAAGAGGTTAAGTATGTGAAGCCCATCCAGGGTCTGCTACTTGTGAATTATTGTCTCACTGCAAAATGACTCACAAGTAGGAAACATTCAGATGAAGACATTTGACTTTGTGGACATCAACCCAAGGTCAGAGTGTAGATCTCTGATCTGCTTCAGTTAGCACGTGAAAGACTGAACACGTATTCCTTTTTTGGAAGGGTTGGTAGACTTGTTGGAATGGTTTCTCTCCAAAAAGAACAGGTCAACACAAAGTGGACACCTTGCAGTCATTAAGTCAACCATTAACTCCTCTGTATACCAAAGTGTTCTAGAGTCAAATGTGAGGCCGTCAGGGAAAGCTGGCCTGAAACTGGATAAACAGGTTGATAGGTTTGTAGCATAAACCTATTGGCTGGAACGTTCAGGACAATTTGCTATACAGCAAAAACAAGACACAAGTAGGCAAAGTTCTTTGTAGTACTCATGCATGAAGGAGACCTGCCTGGAGCCAAGTGTCGTTCCACCCACTTGACCTCCGTCAGACTCTCAGCCAGGTTCCCCATAGCACTCCTTTTATTGTGGTTACATGAATATGCATAGGTTCATTAACATATGACATCTTACATAGGTATACATGTGAACAAAGAATACCCTGTGTGTGTGTGTGTGTGTGTGTGTGTGTGTGTGTGTGTGTGTGTGTGTGTGTGTGTGTGTGTGTGTGTGTGTGTGTGTGTGTGTGTGTGTGTATCTGTGTGTGTATGGGGTCAAGATGTAACCCCAGGAAGACTCCCCAAAGCTGGTGCCAGGAGTCTAGCGGTACATCTGAACAAAAGGCTCTTAGACTCAAACAGATATACGTGTGTTTGCTATACCATATATCAGCAAGAGAAGATACGACCTCTCCTAGGAGGTGTGTGATCTATGCCAGAACACTCTGAAGAGGAGTGAACGCACTCCCCTCTTCATGCTACACAGAGTTGTTATAGACCTCCTAGGATGAGACATTCTTCCAATATGCCATCAACTATATACTTCTAAACACAAATGATTACGTGTTTCTTAATACAAATGACAATAATAAAATATAAACCCAACACAGGTTAACGAGCGAACCACAGCAGCAGATCTAAACCAGAAAAAAATGTGAGATTTACTGTGAGATTTACTTGGCTTAAACTCCATTGTTGCCCATTCGATGTTTTCCTGGAGCTTCTGTAGCAATCACCTAGTACATGGTTTTGTTGACGAAGGCGACTCTTGAGTCTCTCACCTCCCACTACCCACAGAGATGCCCACATGACCAACTCCGTTGCCATGATAAATGCCGGGGGGGAAATCATGCAGCCTGCCATAACTCCAATTCCCAGGTGCTGCCAGGCTGTGGTGGTGTTCTCAGCTGTCACACAAAACTGTAAATCCTGAAAGTAAGTCTTGACCAGTCCTGTGATGTGGTTTGGTACGCTGAAATAGTTGAAGGCCATCGACAAGATCTCGTGCGGAACTGGCCCAAAGGCGTTGGCAAGGTCTAAAAAGACCACATGAAGGTCTCTTTGTTCTTTCTTGGCACTTTGAATCTGGTGCCAGATGACGCTGGCATGCTCCAGACATCACGAGAAGCCCTGGATGCCGGCCTTCTCCGCTGATGTGTCAACATCGTTGTTTTTTTGCAGGAAAGTAGATAGTCTTTGGGCCAAGACTGAAGAAGATCTTTCCCTCTACGTTCAGCAGGCTGATCTGGCGAAACTGGCTGATGGATTAGGAGTTCTTCTCCTTAGGGATCAGAATACCTCCTGCTCTTCGCCAAGCCTTTGGAATCACTTCTTTCTGCCATGGTAACTTCATCAGTTTCCACAGGTATTTGAGGACTTCACTCCATGTGGGTGGTCTTATGTCCATTTGGTGTTCAGGTGCTTGGATAGGTGGCATGTCACTCAAAATGGTAACTGGCTCATGGCTCCGATCCTCAGAGTAAGTTTTCCTCAGATGATCTTCCAGGTCTTTTATGGGCATTTTGAGGCACCCACTCTTCTATTCGACAAAAAGGCCCTTAACAAAGTTGTATGGGTTGCTGTAGAAAAGGGTCCTTGTCCGTTCTTTCTTCTTACGTTGTCATCTGAGGTGTTCTGCTCTTCACAGCTTAGTAAGCTGTTGCTTTATTTCCTCTTGCAGGGCAGGAGGAGATAAAGTATGTAATTTTCCTGCTGTCTCCTGGACTTTAACTGGTTTAAAGGGCCTTTCTGCTGTCTCTGAGTCTTGTTCTTTACCCCAAACCTCTCGGCCCCATAGCTGTAGATGATGGTTCCCAGGTTCTCCAACTTCCTTTCAACGGGACCCTTTTGTTGGTCTAGTATAAGAGCCAGCTCTGAGTTTTCTCACTGGATCTGGGCCACAGAATCTGATCTTTCCTACCATCCATCTTCCTTTCTCTTGCTGGTAGTGGTTGGCTAGACTCAGTGTTGGAAGATTCTGTCGGCTGTTTCTGAATGGGCTCTGGGCTGCAACATGGTGTTGATTGTGGCTGGCTTACGTCTATACACAAATGTGTTGCTAGCTGTTGGTGGCTAAACTCAAAGCTAGGGGCTGATATTAAATGGCTTGGCCCTGAGCTAAGATCTAATATTGGTTGTGGCTGGCTAAGCTCTAGACTGGGAACTGCTACTGGCTGGATTTGACTAAGTTCCAATCTGGAGACTATGGGAGGGTCTGTGTACGACAGTTAACTTTGATTGGGGTGCTGATACCCTGGGGACTGTGGGGGTTCTCCTGCCTCTGGGCTTCAATCGACTGATTTGATTTGCTTCTTAAAAAGTATGCGTCAATGCGAGGCCCCACAAGGCTGCAGGTCCTGATGGTATCCCCGGGCGTGTTCTCAGAGCGTGTTCTGGGGAGCTTGCAGGAGTGCTCACAGACATATTCAACCTGTCCTTGGCCCACGCTGTGGTACCGGCCTGCTTCAAATCCACCTCCATCGTCCCGATACCCAAAAACTCCAACCCATCTAGCCTCAATGACTACCGCCCAGTAGCCCTCACCCCCATCATCACTAAGTGCTTAGAGCAGCTGGTCTTAGCACACTTCAAATCCTGTCTCCCCCCCACCCTGGACCCCCACCAATTTGCATACCGCCAGAACAGGAGCACAGAGGATGCAGTCTCCATCGCACTGCACTCTGTCCTCTCACACCTGGACAACAACAACACCTACGCCAGAATGCTGTTTATAGACTTCAGTTCAGCATTCAACACAATCCACCCTCACAACTCATCAGGAAACTGACAGACCTGGGCATCAGTTCCCTCATCTGCAAATGGTTACTGGACTTCCTGACCAACCGCCCCCAACATGTCCGACTGGATAACCGCTGCTCATCAACAATCACAATGAACACCGGTGTACCACAGGGCTGTGTGATGAGCCCTTTCCTCTACTCCCTCTTCACCCGTGACTGCAGACCTGCTGATGGTTCCAACACCATCATTAAGTTTGCAGATGACACCACGGTGATTGGCCTCATCAGTGACAACGATGAGGCCGCCTACAGGGAGGAGGTGGATCGTCTGGCTGAGTGGTGCGACACAAACAACCTGCTGCTTAACACCGAGAAGACTAAGGAGCTCATCGTGGACTACAGGAGGAATGCTGACCCACATCCACCCATCCACATTAAGGGGATGGCTGTGGAGCGTGTGAGCAGCTTCAAGTTCCTGGGAGTCCACATCTCCGAGGATCTCATCTGGACGACCAACTGCTCCAAGCTGGTCAAGAAGGCTCACCAGCGCCTCTTCTTCTGAGGACTCTGAGGAACCACCTGTCCTCAGACATCCTGGTGAACTTCTATCGCTGCACCATCGAGAGCATCCTGACCAACTGTATAACAGTCTGGTACGGAACTGCTCTGCCTCGGACCGGAAGGCGTTGCAGAGGGTCGTGAAAACTGCCCAGCGCATCGCCGGAGCACCACTTCCTGCCATAAAGGACATCTACAGGAAGTGGTGTCTGAAAAGGGCTGGGAAAATCATCAGAGACCCCAGTCACCCATCACATAGACTCTTCACCCTCCTGCCCTCTGGGAGGCGCTACAGGAGCCTCCGGACTAAGACCACCAGGTACCGGAACAGCTTCTTCCCCACAGCTGTCAGACTCCTGAACTCTGCCTCCTGACATCTGACCCACGTTAAACTCATGGACTGAACATACACACATCCACAACCACTAGCACTTTACCACTACTGTATAGTTCTGTGTAGATAATCATTCTGTACATACGATAATTTTAATCCCACAACTGTTTATAACTTACATAGTTCACATTCTGTATAGCTGTATATCTCAGATTTCTGTATAGTTTTTATTTCATATTTATATCCTGTTCATAGCCTGTACATAGCTTGTACTCACTACAGCCTGTACATACTTATAGTTATAGAATATTCATAACATACTTCACACTGTGTACATTATAACATACCATAATAGACCCATTTCTGTAATATACTTACACATCTCTATTATTGCTAATTTATATTGTAATATATCTATATCACGACTAAAGCACTTTCTGGATGGATGCAAACTGCATTTCGTTGCCCTGTACCTGTGACATGTGCAATGACAATAAAGTTGAATTCTAATTCTAATTCTTTCTCAGCTTGCTGAGGCACTTCTTCCGGCCTTGGTGGATTCATGTTTCCAATAAATCACTACTGTTTTCTTTGTGCATACTTTACCTTTGATCTGCTCCTCAGACTCAACATTGCACTCGAAGAACAGAGATCTCTCTTCTCCATACTGTTTGTTGAGGGCTTCCTTTAAAGTCTTCCCTGCAGTTTCATTTATATCCAAAAGGGTTACCTGCACAAGTGAAGGCGAGCAGAGGGACAGAGATAAACATTTGTGGCTTGCTACATTTGGAGTTGTTTGTAGTTTAAAAATCAATTTCTTAATAGTTAATGTTCAACTTTTAAATGTCGACTTTGACCCACTGCAGCTTGGAGTGTTCCAGTGTTTACTGATTGACCGAAGCACCAAGTTCTGGAAAATAAGTGCCAGCCAAGGACCAACTCAGTGAAACACATACATGTTATTATTATTATTATTATTTTTTAGCATGTGTTCAGTTTCAGAGACTATGCAAACTGTATTAATATTTTTCTTTGAAGTTTCAAAATAAAAATAATCCTAAGGAGTGTCCTGACATGCAGTCGAATGCAGTTCAACTTCGATATTACATTTTAAGTAGTTTTGTCAATTTCTGTGCCACAAAAAGAAAACAAGAGAATGTAGATAAGCACAAAAGATATGTTAAACTTTGATATATTCTTTAAAGGGATATAATGCTAAACAGAAAACCTGTTAGCACTTACGTGTAAAGGTGTTCTGTTCATTTTCAAAACACTGATGTAAAATCATTTCTAACTTCTTTTTTCCCCCTCTACAAAGATATACGGGTGCCCAACTTTACCTTGGCACCATTTTGCAGAAGTATCTCAGTTATTGCTTTTCCTATCCCCAGCGCTGCTCCGGTCACTACTGCAGTTTTCCCTTTTAATGCCATTTCTGCTCTTCAGTAAGAAGACAGTCGGAGGTGTGCTGTGTATGAACAGAGACAAGTTGGCGTGCTTTTATATTATACTGCAGCCTGCTGTTTAAGAAAGTTGATGTTTAAACAGAAAGCTGTTTAAACATCACTCGGGTAAATTCTAGGGCAGGGCTGGACCTGGACACAAAACTGCAGCAGTGCAGCATGTGACAATTAAAAGGTACACTTTCGCTGTTAAGGGCGACTCATTCATTGTACTTGAATCCATCTATTTTCTCACTTTCTTAAGGTGACCTCGCGCTGTCTCGTCCTCACTGTCCATCAAAGGAGTTTGCAAAGAAAAGCGTCTGGACTTCTTTGAGTTACTGTCCATCCTCCTGCACTTCTCCACGGAGTCACTCCTATGTCTGTAAGGAGTCTATACTGTTTTTTTGTCTGTTTGTTTTTTATCCCCAACAGCTGCTTGCAGATGCTCATCGGCAAGACATTTCTTTCAACCCAGACCAAAACTAAGTGTTTCCGCCCGGTTTCGAACCGGGGACCTTTCGCGTGTGAGGCGAACGTGATAACCACTACACTACGGAAACCGTGTGTTGACGCCTCCTACTCCCAGAGTGTCAGAACACCCACAAGTGCCAGAGTCGCTGTGTGCAATACTTTGCAGTTATGAAGTGCATCTCTGAAGAAACTACTCACACAGTTTGAGTGGCACAGACCGTCTGGTAAACTGGCATAGTAAGCTGCATTGTTAAGTTTGACTGAATCGCCTCGGAACACAAACACATTAGACTTAAATTGTAATAATTTAAATAAAATAATATCGCTACATTTATATGTTTGCAGGTTCAGCTGAAGTTCATTATTATTGTGTCCAGTTTCTGCTGACAAAAATTCAGCAGAAACTGTTTTTTTCTGTGGAGTGATTGTCATATATGTAACACATATACAGTACATATTTTGATGGTGATTACATAACTCATAGTACTTCACGTAACGTCTTGATGCATACTCAGTCCTGGTAGGTAAATCCCCAAAAGGTTGATTCTGTTCATCTGGACGTAGCGTTTTCAGTGGGAGAAGCGTTTCGTTACTCATCCAAGTAACTTCTTCAGTCTCAGCTGACTGCAGGTTTCCCCAATCTTATAAACAATTTACATAATGACTGAAACTAGCACCACTGGAGGAACAATGGGCTGGGAGGTCAGTTTCTTGATTATTAATATGCCAATTCTCGTGACCATTGATCAGTGGTCAGTCATTATGCTAATGTATTGTTTATAAGTTTGGGTAAAGCTGAGACTGAAGAAGTCACTTGGATGAGTGACGAAACGTGTCTCCCACTGATACGCTACGTCCAGATGAACAGAATGAAGTTTTGGGGATAAGATGTTTGTATGTATTAGTATCACAATTGATATACTAGTTGTGATTATACTGCAATGTAATATAAATGTTTCCGCCCGGTTTCGAACCGGGGACCTTTCGCGTGTGAGGCGAACGTGATAACCACTACACTACGGAAACCGCTCGAGAGGGTATAAAGGGTCCTTTCTCCAAAAACTGAACATTAGCTAGATCACTGAACTCAAAGACATTCTATAAGGACAAGGACAAATAAGTAGTTTTCAGCATTGTCTTCTACTGTTATTCTATACATTCTACATTCTCACTCAGGAGAGTGTACTTTATTTGTATCGTGACTGTAATGCCTTTTTCTAATGCTTAATGTGTTAAACACAGTCAGGTTTCAACTAAATCATGACCCGCACCAAGCCAGCAGAACTACAGGACTCTCAAAACACCCAACCCTTCAGATAATTATGATATTCAAAAAATGAGTCTTTAATTTCAAAATAAAAGCCTTCAGCTATTTATTGGACATTATCAAGATGCTTTTCTGAAGTCAAATACAAAAACAAAACAAAACAAAACAAAACAACAACAAAAAAACAAAAAAAAAACAATCAAATTTATTTTAGAAAATGAACACAATCCCCAGAAACATCTAATTTTAAAGATAAAAGTGTTCTGCCAGTGGAGATGCTTTAATGTATCAGTTTTTCAAATTAAAAGTCTACTACTTTTTAATTTTTTTTAATTTACTTGAACCTCTGACAATAAAAGCATCAACTGCTGTCTCTATTCGGCTTTGTTTGGCCAACCTGTTTGCCCCCACTTTTCAGCAGCAAGCCACAGATCAAGTCTGGCAGAGGCAACATTCCCACCGTAATTTCTCTGGAAATTGTGAAGTCTAATTTATTTAGCTGTCTTGCAGCTTTAGAATAACTGGATTAAAATATAAAGCGCATTCTTCACTGGCAGCTCTAAACAGCCCAAGAAAGTCCCCCCAAAATAAGTGCAAGCCATATTTGGCTCAGTTAGACTATAGTTGGCCAAGCTGTGTTCTCCAGAACAAGACAAGTCTGCTGACTGTGGTCCATTGATTGACACACTGTTATTGCTTGTACATTCACTTGCTCTCTCTGGCATGTCATACGTTAAAACCCGCTTGTCTTCCTGATGGGTGGTGACAAATAAAAAGCCACCAACTTCTCTCTGTTTCACATTCTCTTATTTCTTTGCAGGCATACGGACGCTGACCTTCTCAGTCCCTTCTTCTACTGAAATGGCTCTGAGCGGTAAAACTGCAGTAGTGACTGGAGCTGCGATGGGAATAGGAAAAGCGATAACGGAGATTCTTCTAAAAAATGGTGCCAAGGTACGTGTGCCATTGTAGGCATTGGTTGAAAAGGTAGACACATAATCATTTAACAGTGTAGGAAGAGATATTTATTATATATAAGATTACTAAAGTTAACTAAACAAGTTGCCTGGATTTAGATATTTTTACATTAAGTTACAGCTCACATGATCAGCTTATGAAAAGGGCATGGGGATAAAGATATCTTCTTATTAAACTAATCTCAACTGTACGTGAAGATGCAGCAGATTATTGGTGGTGTACATTTCCACGGAAAACTTACCAACACCCTTTAGTTGGAAAAAACAACTAAGAAAGTTGCTGTTGACATCATGCCAAAAACGAGGTGAAATGAATCAGTCTGCAAATAGTTCACTGTAGCCAACTCTCCTGAAAGATGAACCTACTTATTATTACACAGGATTATATATGGAATTGTGCTTCCTTCACGCAAGTCTAAAGTCTTACGTGAAAGTATCCCCAAAAGTTGATTCTGTTCATCTGGACGTAGCGTATCAGTGGGAGACGTTTCGTCACTCATCCAAGTGACTTCTTCAGTCTCATCTTTCCCCAATCTTATAAACAGTACATTTGCATAGTGAATGATCAGTTGTCACGAGAATTGGCATATTAACTGACCTCCCAGCCCATTGTTCCTTCAGTGGTGCTAGTTTCAGTCATTATGTAAATTGTTTATAAGATTGGGGTCAGGCAAGGCCACGGCACACCTCTTTCTACCGGTCAGGCGAGGTCATATATGGGTTAGCAAGCTGCCTCTCCTTTTCAGTATAACAGCTTTTACCCTGGTTACCAGGCTTCACTTCCCCATTTCTGTATGGGCCTTCACACTGGATTGCACAAACAACTTCTAAATATGCTCAGGCATAGTGCAGCCAAATATATGTATGCAATAAGATGCAGAGATGTAGGTGTGAAATCTAACTATGCGTACGTGCAGAATTAAACTACAAGCAACAGTAACAGTGGCCTGCATGCCCAACCTGGGCTTCATCACAGCTCACCAAGCTACAGGCAAAATCACAAAAATAAAGTAAGATTTCTAAAAAATGGTCGACCTCACAACTCCTGTAGGCGGTGTCGGAAAAAACAGTTTTCAAAGAAAACTTACCAACACCCTTTAATTACAGCAAGTCTGTTGAAGTAGTTCATATGTTTTCAAATAGCCTAGATGGGTACCTAACAAACTGACAGCGTATCTGTCCTTTCTGTCAACAGGTTGTACTTCTGGATATGAATAAAGCCGCAGGGGAGAGTTTGGTCGAAGCCCTGAACAAAGAGTACGAACCAGATAGAATGCTGTTCAAGGAATGCAACATAAAATCAGACGAGGACTTCAAAGGTAAAACACATGACATTGGAAAAACAAATTATAAATGTTGGAGGTACAAAGGTTAACATAATTGTAAAGCGCTGTTTTCTCCTCTCTCAGCTGCCTTTCAGAAAGCCGTAGAAACCTTTGGAGGAATCGACATCTTGTGCAACAATGCCGGCATCTTCGATGAGTCTGAGTGGGAGAATGTGGTCTCCACAAACCTCGTGAGAAACAGAAAGCACAACAATTAATTATATTTATCTTGTTTCAAATTTATGAATTGCTCATTCATTCAGAAAGATGTTCTTTTTATTAGTTAGCCTGAAAAAAACAATTGGCAACCTGACAGTAAGTCTAAATTTAGCAGGCTTGGGTTATATTATTCTTCCTGTTATTCATCATAACGTTTTGTATGCAGATGACTGTATGAAGTGTTTACAGAGAGAAAAAAGATTTTTACTGTATGAACTGATGCCAAAATAAGTTTTTTTTTCCTGTAGGTGGGCTCTATTAGGGGAACTTATTTGGCTCTGGAGCACATGAACAAATCGAAGGGAGGTCAAGGAGGGGTCATCATCAATGTTTCATCCTTGGCAGGTAAATACTCTATATTAAAATTGGAGACATCCCAGACTAGAATTGTAAATGTCATTACATTAACAACACTAAACTTAAACCCTGTACAATGATTGATATAACCCATCCTACAGGTCTTGGACCTTTGCTTACGGCTCCTGTCTACTCGGCTACTAAACACGGGCTGGTCGGATTCACTCGATCCGTTGCAGTAAGAGAGATTCCCCCATGAGATTGTTTAAGAGGATTAAAGAAAATTATATCAAATTTCTGCAGAAATTAATTGAAACTAGAGCAAATTTAATACTAATAAAATGTTTGCCTTTGTAAAAAGATTTTTATTAAATGCATTGCTGTTTGTGATTCATATTGCTTGCCGGAAGCTCATCCTTGGACGGCCTGCTGGGCGGGAGAGCACGCTGTGTAACATGTCTTGATAAAAAGAGGAACGGAATGTTCCAGTAAGATAGCCACATACTGTTGTATAGTCATTTTTCTGAGAAGAGCCCTCACTGTAAAAAAAAATTGTTGCGACAACCCAGAAACTCAAGGCAACCGACTGCATTTACGTTTTTAGGTTCTGATGGATAACTCATAATTTCAAGTTTAGGAGAAAAGTTGCTTCAATTAATGTTTTTGTGTTTACAAGACTAATAACTGTGCTTTTTCTTAACTCATATTTTATTGTTTTACCAATGTAATTCCTAAAGTTTACACAACATATATTTTTTGTGTTTAGGAAATTGATTGGCAAAACAAAAAAATATATGTTGTGTAAACTTTAGGAATTACATTGGTAAAACAATAAATTATGAGTTAAGAAAAAGCACAGTTATTAGTCTTGTAAACACAAAAACATTAATTGAAGCAACTTTTCTCCTAAACTTGAAATTATAAGTTATCCATCAGAACCTAAAAACGTAAATGCAGTCGGTTGCCTTGAGTTTCTGGGTTTTCGCAACAATTTTTTTTTACAGTGCTGTTATGTGGGCACCAGTGACTATAAATGCACAAATAAAAAGGTACACGGTGTGACTCTCACTTGAGACGTTCACCCATATACATGTGATTAAGTATTTTGTCTCACTGTGTTTCTGTTTACCTTGGCAGACTTCTGTTTGGGATTATCCCTTAACAGCCTTACTTTTTAATTTTTAACTTTATTGTTTGGCATTTCCTGCACATTGACCTCACAGTTCAGTAACATCAAGTGAAAAAGAAAGCGTTCACAGGACTCTGCAGTGAAAAACACCACATTATTCAACAGCTTGTAGAGCCACCTTTTAGCAGTAATAATATCCAGTAACCATCCATGTATGACTCCCATTGCTGTGGGGGAATTTAAACTTGCTCTTCTTTACAACATTTTTTCAGGTTTATGGAAGTTTGCAGGCATTTGTTTATGCACTGATCTCTTTGACTGCAAGTCCTTCATTATTTTCTTTTTGGGCTATTCTGTTGTAGATTTGCTGCTTGGGAGCATTGTCCTGTTGCATGAACAAATTTTAAACAAACCTGTTCTGGTTCTGGACAGACAGCCTCAAATTTCAAACTGGTTTCACTTCTACACCAGCAAACAGTTTGTGGTAAACTCAATGACTGCAAGGTGCCCAGGTTCACCCCTCCACCACCGTGATTGACAGGTGGTATGTGGAGTTTGTGCTGATATGTTGTATTTTGTTTTCTCCACACAGGACATTGTTCCAGAAGTCTTGTGGTTTTTTCAGATGCAACTTTCCAAACCTAAGCCATGCTGCCATGTTATTTTTAAAGAGACGAGACTTTCTCCTGGAAATCCTTCTAAACAAGGCGTATTTGTTCAGTCTTTTGCTAATTTTAGTGCCAGGAACTTTGACATTTAACATTCTATCACAAGACAGTCCTGTGAAAGCTTTCTTTTTCACATGACTGGAAATGTTGGAAGGATCAACAAATGCCTGGTGTTTCAAATGTTGAATTGCTTTACAAAGAACCCACACACCACACTGACCAAGTTAATCGAGAATGATTTTGTGCCGATGTACACATTCTGCTGCTCCTGCAACAGAAGTTGTGGGATGATGCTATTTCATCATGATGAAATGTATTGAAAAATGGAATAGTGCCACTCTTGGTGGCCTTGCTTGTGGTAAAGGATGTAATTGAAGTGCAGGGTTTCAGCTTAAATTCGAGACATTTAACAAAAGAATTGGACTAACTGTTTTGGAATTTGAGCCATTTTTATTCATAGTTCCTCATTTTCAGAATCTCAAAAGTAACTGGACACTGACAAACAGTTTCATGGCCAGACGATGCCTGTTCCCTCAATATTCTATGACAAGTTTAGAAGATAAAAGATCTTGAACTGATTCTAACTGATTCTAGGAACTTTAATTTGGTATCTTTTTACTGGAACTCTATGAAATCCAAACAGATACTGATGCAAGTGAAAGGGTAAAAGAAAAAAAGAAAATGCAAAATAAACCTATCAGAGATAAAGACAAAAACTTTAGAAATGGTCAAATCAACAATCTGAAACATTCTTAAGAAGCATGAATGCACTGTACAGCTGAGCAACACAAAAAAGGCCCGAAAGACCACAGAAGACAACTAAAGTGGATGATCACAGAATTTTTTCCATTGTTTACAACATTTAACAAAGTCATGAACACCTTTAAGGAAGTCCATCATTGCCAATGTCTACAATTTAGAAGCATCTTCATGAAAGAAAATAGAGGATTTACCATTAGTCCCAAACCATTGGTTATATTCATGAACAGGAAGCCCAGATTAGACTTAGCCAAAAAACATCTGCACAGTTTTTGGAAAAATTCTTTGGTCAGATTAAACCAACATCATCTTGAACCAGATTGATGGGAAGAGAAAATTGTGAAGAATGAGAGAAACGGCTCATGAACTGAAGCATACCACATCATCTGTTAAACAGATGAGCAAACAGTTTTTTTAGTATGGCTATGTATGGTTGTCAAACACTTTAAAATTGTATGGCACTTTAGTGCAAATGAATAATCACCCAAAGTATACTGCAAAAGTAACCTAAGACTTTCTCAAGACAATGACAAAGGATGTTCTTCAATCCAAACTAGACCAATAGAGACCAATAGAGGATAATTTTCAGTTATAAAATACACAATTGAATTCAGAGAGACACTCAAACAAACAGTAACCTAAGGGGGCTGCAATAAAGACCCAACAAAAACACAGCATTTCCTGATGTCCATGGGTTCTAGACTACACGCGATCACTGATTGCAAAGAACTTTCACTCATGCATTAAAAAGCAAGCCATCATATTTTATTTAATGTTAGCTTGTTTAATTACTTTTGTCTGAAAATGTCTGTAATTCCTAAACGGTTACTACAATTCTTTGGATGGTTAAATTTGTAATCCAGTGTGGAGGTGTACAAAATTAGAGGCAAAATTAGAAAATGTGCAAAAATTGTGCACATGCACTATACGTGCAGGATCTTTCAGACTTCATCTTTAAATTTGAAACTTTTGGACACTGAACTCCAAAAATGCAAATGTGGAAACAAAGAGCACTTGTTATTTATCCGCACGCTACGCTTTTTGTGTAGATGAAATGTGACTTACAGAGCCTAACTATGTGTTGTTGTTTTTTTTAATAGGCTGCCTTTGCAACATCAGACTATGGTATACGGGTCAATGCTATTTGCCCAGGTTTTGTTGAAACAAACCTGATCTCTGAAATCAAATCTCAAACGGGTCAATTTGCCCACCTGGTAGATGCAAGACATCACATACGAGAGAATCTTGGGGTGTTAACGTAAGTCTTTGTTTGTAGTAACCCCTACAACATCAACATTTTGGGGGGTTTCCCCCTCTACAACTGGATTTAAAATAATCTTAAAATGCATATTGTAACTTTTTGATGCAGTGCAACCGAGGTAGCAGAGTGCATCCTTGAGCTGGTGACAGATGAGACCAAAAATGGAGAGGCCCTCGTGGTCGTAAAGGACTCAAAATTTTATGTGACTTTCCCAACGCTGGATAAGAGCAGCGACAAACCATAAAATCATCATGTCAGTATCTGATTTCATTCTTTAAGTATACTTGAAGTTAAAACACACAAATAAAATAAACAACAAACAAAAAAATATGCCTCAAACTATGTTTTGTTTTGGTTTTGCCTCTCCCTGTAAGATTTTTGGTATTGTGTGTCATTATTCTGTACCTTGAAAAGTTTTGAATGAATTCTGGTAAAACTTTGTAAGTGTTTGGAGTGAGGTCATGTTAACAACCTATTAAAATATGGATTACATCCAACAAGGTTTTCATGGTCAACTTAATGATTTGTTGGTTAAAAATGGGCAAAAATCCTTATTACTTAGAGACTATGAAGTGTGTTGTCAACATACAGAAAGCACCTCATAAAGATTTTAAATATCATGTCACATTTGACGTCTGACCTCTCCTTCAAGGTCAAATAAGGTTAAAATATTCATAAAATGTCTTTCATCTTTAAAATGTGCTTAAAGGACTGTAGTGTGGTATCATGTTCACCTTACACAAGAAAGTCTGGTTTCAGATCACTACAGTGAACTAACAATCTTCATGAACAATGAGGCTTCCGAACTGCTTGATCTCTCTAGTAATACACTATTAAGTATCATTGGAAAATAATGTAAGTTATTTATGAGCAGCCATCCACGATTGACTGAAGTGGCTGCTGAGTAGTGAAAAAAGGGATTGTTGTTGAAGCACTGATTGATTTATTAATCATAGTGAGGGATGTGTGGATGCAAGCAACCACTAAATTGATGCAAGAACTGTACTTACTTATAATTTCATTTAATATCCTTATGCTTTCTTGTGATGGGCATTGTATTGACATTCATATCGAGATCCATGCAGACAACAACCAGATTTTGAGATACAGATTCACACAAACAGCCAAGACTAGATTCTTTTGACTAATTTTCAATAAAATATTATCTGTTACTGTTACTACTATTTTAGAACATATGACAATTTTGCATATCACTAATATAATATAATATTGTACATTTAAAACGTGCATCATATTCTCGTTTCTTTACATCTGCTGCATTTGTATTCCGATTGATCCCGCAGTAACACGTGCGTAGTTTCCGTAGTGTAGTGGTTATCACGTTCGCCTAACACGCGAAAGGTCCCCGGTTCGAAACCGGGCGGAAACATGTTTTGTTTTTTCTTAAAACATGTGTCACAACTGTGTTTTCAAGGCAGTTGTGATACAGCGAGCACGCAGTGCATAAATATTTTAAACTTTGTTTCAGTGTTGAGATTTACAATTGTTCCCACTGTGTATTAGTGGTTTTCACATTTGTGAAAGGTCAAAGTGGAAACACACTTTCACTTTTCTTTACACTGGGATTAGATGGTGCGGGTCTTTCAGAGCTCCAGCACTTCAAGGCGTTCAAACTTCAAAACAGCCCGCAACACAGTTTTGCAGTTTTCAGTTCCCATGAAGGAGTCACTATAAGTCTGCTTTGAAATGCACTTCCTCCTGTTTGGTGTATGTGTCAGAAGTCTCCCAATCGTATCACACACAATATACCAGGGGCCACAGATGTAATGCTTGGGGAATGTAACACATTAGGATTGATTATTACAGGATGCTGTTTACACACGCACCGGCCATTTTTCTTATCTGCACCCTGCTTGTTGGACCTCCTCTTGCCTTCAGAACTGCATTAATTCTTTGTGGCACAGATTCAACAATGCACTGAATACACTTCTCAGAAATGTGGGTCCATATTGACCTGATATCACACAGCTGCTGTACAACAGTGATAGACCACAATACATACTTCTCCAAAAATTCTCTCTTTATGTGAGTTTTAGTGATAATGTATTAGTACTACAAAATAAATAGTGTGTAGAAAAACATATTAAATTCCCAAGCATCCTCCTGCAATTACACACATTTTTTGACATAAATAAACTCACCTGCTTCTTCGGATATCAGTGGGACTGGTTCAGTGTCTGGAGTGTGAGTATGGGGAGATGGGAGTGGGACAGCTAAGCTTCATGTCAATATCTGATATCATTATTTAAGTATTTGGCAGATACTTGAAAAAAAAAAAAAAAACAGCAACAAAAACCCAAATAAATAAAACAAACAAAAAATTCCTCAAACCATGTTTTCTTTTGGTTTTGCCTTCTTTTGCCAAGAAGGTTATGTTTTTGGTATTGTGTGTCACTATTCTGTATGTAAACACTTATGTAAAAACTTATAGAAAGTACTCCATAAAGATTTTTAATATCATGTCACATTTGACCTCTGACCCCTCTTTCAAGGTCAAATAAGACCAAATTTTCATAAAATGTCTTTTATCTTCAAACTGTGCTTAAAGGACCGCTAAAAAAACATCACAACATCAAAACCAGTCTAATAACCCATGTCTGTGGCAGAAACATTCTCCTTTTTGGAAACTGACCTCAGAGTGACACTCCACCAGCGTCTGTAGTGTGGTATCATGTTCGCCTTACACAAGAAAGTCTGGTTTCAGTGAAGTAACAATCTTCATCAACAATGAGGCTTCTTAACTGCTCAAATTCACAAAGATTTAATGCAGTTCTGAATGCAAGAGGAGGTTCAGCTAACAGGGTGCAAATAAAAAAAGTGTCCGGAGTGTGAATAGAAACCATCCTGTAATAAAGAATCTTAATGTATTACGTTACTCAGGCATTACATCTGTGGGTGTTGGTATATTTTGTGCATGATCAAGTTTGAACGCGTTGAAATGCTTGAGCTCTGGGAAACCCGCACCGTTTAATCCCAGCGTGAAGAAAAGGAAAAGTGTGTTTCAACTTTGACCTTTCACATGTCAGGCAAACATGAAAACCACTACTCTATTTACGCTCCATTTAATCTTCTTGTGGCTCCTGTTCTTGAAGAGAGAGATCTAGAGAGGAAGAGGAAGTCAGATTTCCCAATAAAAATACATTAAAAAAAAAAAGCAGAATGGAGTTTTGCATCAGAGAAAAACAAGAAAACATAATTTTTTTCTATCAACCAGAAATGCAATTTTCGGCTTTTGATTTATTACCTTTGAATCTCTCAGAATCATATTCAGAAAGGGTTTTTTTGCCAAATGTTGGGCAGGTTTACAACATTAGCAAATTGCTGCAGTACTTAGTGCAAAACATACTGTAAGACAAACACATAAATAAACATAAAAATAAAAATTAAAAGTGCTAAGCAGACTGATATATACATGTACGCAGGTAATGATCAGTGCAAAAATGGAACAGATGCAGAGAACACAGTATAGGTTCATGTGTTTGTGGTGGGAACAGTCATATGGTTATTGTTCATGAGTCCAACAGCAGAGGAGAAGAAAATGTTCTTATGGCGAGAGGTTCTGGTCCGAATGAACCGAAACCTCCTGTCTAAAGGGAGCAGTTAAAATAGACTGTGTCCAAGGTGAGAAGTGGGGCTGTGTGCTTCCTGAAGTCCACAGTAATCTCCACTGTCTTCTGGGCGTTCAGCACCAGGTTGTTGTGGCTGCACCAGGACACCAGATGTTCAATCTCCCTCCTGTAGAGACACTCATCCCCGTCCGAGATGTGTCTGATAACAGTGGTGTCATCTGTAAACTGTAGCTTGACAGACTGGTGGTTGGAGGTGCAGTAGTTGGTGTACAGGGAGAAGATCAGAGGAGAAAGAACACAGCCTTGGGGGGAGCCAGTGCTGATGGTCCGGAAGTCCGAGACATTCTTCCTCAGCCTCACATGCTGCTTCCTGTCTGTCAGGAAGTCAGTGATCCACCGGCAGATGGGATCAGGCACATTCATCTGGGAAAGCTTGCCTTGGAGATGGTCTGGAAGGATGGTGTTGAAACAAACAGGCACAAACAGGATCCTGGCGTAGGTCCCCGGGGGGTCCAGATGCTGCAGGATGAAGTGTAGAGCCATGTTGATAGCATCATCTACAGACCTGTTGGCTCTGTATGTAAACTGCAGGGGGTCGAGTAGGGCGGCCGTGAGGGTCTTGAGGTCTTGATCTCTGCAGGGGTGAACGTTCTTCCTTCAGTGGAGAGGTCAAGCTGGGCCAGTTGCATTTTGCAGAAAGGATGGAAATTACTGTGGTGAACATGCCCTTTTATGAAGAAGAAGGAACACAGGGTGACATAGAAGAGTGACTGAAGGTGTACACAGGAGGATATCTTATGCAGAAGGTGCAATGTGAAAGAGATGGGGGAGAATGTATGTAGGCAGCATCGGACGGCAGTCTGTAGGATGACTTTGGAAATCGAAAAGAGGAAGAGAATGAGAGGTGGAAGAAACTAGCCCGACTTCACCCTAACCCCTGAGACAAGTTTTTGTTAGGAGAGTTACCAGATTGATACCTTGGGTGTCTAACAATCTTGTGAAAACTCAAAGACTTATCTTAAGGGGTTAATAACGATACGACATCTTAGGAGACTTACCATTTCACGTCATGGAATACTTATGAAGACTGTGACTTTACTGTAGTTTTTTCAAGTAAACCAAAACCATATGTTTCCGCCCGGTTTCGAACCGGGGACCTTTCGCGTGTTAGGCGAACGTGATAACCACTACACTACGGAAACCTGCTAAACTGCCGGTTGGTCACCATGGAACAGGTCAGTATAAAAATAAAAGCCCACAGTTAAAGTAATTTTCCAGTATTATCTACTAATCCTGTCATACCCTGTCTGCTGCATTAATTCTTCATCTCGTCGGCACATACGGACTGCGCAAATTTACTACACTGCTGTATTATGCTAAAACTCAAAGTTGCACGATGCTGCAGAAATTATACAAAGGAAACTTCTAAATGCATTTTCCATTAACCAGTATAATGCTACAGCAACTCTCCTTCCGTCGCCGTTGAGTTTTTTGTTAATAGTTATTTGTCTCCACCTAGTGACTGACTCAGATTCAGCAGAAACACGTGTGACTGCGATCATTAAGAACAAATCCTATAAATGTTTGAATGTTGGAGAAAATCAGACAATAAGATATGATATGAACTGTGCTTACTGTGATGTGTCTCAGTATCTGCTGTGACACAGATGGAAAGCATGGATCCATCCTAGCAACAATTTAGGACCAGTGTGGCCAGTGTGGACCTGCAAGGTGCGTTTCCAGCACCTTGTTGGATCTATGTCATGAAGAACAAAGGGAGATCTGAAGGCACAATGTACCTAATAAATCGTCAGGTGACTGTTTAGTAATTCTGTTTTCTTGATAACGTGAAGAATAATTATAAAGAAAAAGGTATGATGTTTCCGCCCGGTTTCGAACCGGGGACCTTTCGCGTGTGAGGCGAACGTGATAACCACTACACTACGGAAACTCAGTGCGATACGTCCTCTCTCACTTTCCAATAATATATTGTTTTACAATGATATACATGTCACAATATACATGTCACAATCTAATATTGTCACACACGATTTGGCGACATGCAAAAATACTCACTTTTATAAAGTTACAGGCCTGCTGTTGCGAAAATACAGTCTAAAAGACATGTTATAATTACAATTTCGAACCGGGAAGTCATTCAAGTCATATAAGTCATTACCGAAGAGGATTAGGTCCACCGGAAAAAAAAAAAGGTGGGCACGTCTTTTTTTTTCTTTTCCGGAATTCTGAGAAAAAAATCAGAATCCTAAAGTCAGAACTTTTTTCTCAGAATTCTGTCTTGATTCTGACTTTTTCTCTCAGTATTCTTCTCAGAATTTCTCTTTTTTCTCTCAGTATTCTGAGAAGAATTCCGACTTTTTTCTGAGAAAAAGTCAGAACTCTGAGATTAAAGTGGGAATTCTTAGACTAAAGTCAGAATTCTAACTTTTTTCTCAGAATTCTGGAAAAGAAAAAAAAGACATTCCCACTCTTTTTTCCCCCTGGGGCCCTAATCCTCTTCCGTAGAAACGATACAATACAGAAAACGAAAAACATGTTTCCGCCCGGTTTCGAACCGGGGACCTTTCGCGTGTTAGGCGAACGTGATAACCACTACACTACGGAAACTTCGCTTCGTAACCAGTGGCCTTGTCACCCACAAAAATCCAAACACACAACAAAGAACAACGTGTATATGGACGATTTGGCCTGAAAAAAACATTAAATCGAGTGGCTTGTCGTTTGTACCAAATCATTTTCCATTGTGGAGAGGACTGCCTGGTCTGCATGCTACCGGGGAAATATTCCGACATGAGATGTGAATAAAAGGTATTTCTACAATTGGTATCCCACTACGGATATACGCAAGTCCAAACTGAGTGTGACAGGTAAGAAACAGGCTCAAATGCACTGAAAACTGTCTGTGCTGCCTGCCTGTTAGAGAACAGCCCACAGTGGGAAGTCCTTTTGCTCTGCCTGCGAGTTGCGCATGCGTGTTCGGACGCCGCTGGCTGTGAGTAGAATCTATGGCCGTCGCGATGCAGACCGACGATTTTCCTTACTTACCTTCGGGACCAGCAGAGAGTATGTCCTGTTTATTTAACAATTTAACGTTTGTTTTAGAAGAAAAAGGCGCGGTTGCACTGTGTAAAGGCCCTCCCTGTTATTGCTTAAAATACCGGCGCTGTTGTTACCTTCGCAAAGCTAGCGTTAGCCGGTACTTCAGTAATAAGCGCATCGAGTTGCTAAAATGTGCTATGCTAGCTGTAGCCGTTTCGGTTCCAAGGTCGACTAGAGCACGTCTGCATCCGATGTTGCTTTTCAGTGACTGTGAAACATTTGGCCTGAATGGTTACTAATACAGACAGAGGGAGGCATCTTTGGCTTGGCATCAGCTGAAATGCGTCTTTCAGGCCATGCGGATTGCACTTCTGCTGGTCTTGCTTGTGTGTTTAGTAATGCAAGCAAGATACATGTGAGATTTCAGCTCAGGACAGTGTCATAACCACAAGTGTATGAATTATCTAAAAGTTTTTGTTTTAAATTTATGCGTGCCAATATTCGATTCGATGTATTTCCAGATAATTATCCAGGGTGTAGACTTTAGTGTACATGCTCTTTATGTTAGTCTTGGAGAGTCTGTTTTGTTTGTTTTTTTCCCCTCCTCTACTTTGGAAAGGATGCCACGACCATCCAGTGTGTCTTTGGTGGACATGCAGATTTTTTTCTCCAGTGTGTTCTTTCATTCTCGGAATACATCAAATCGTTGATTGGGCGACTTATATTCCCACTGCACACTTTTTGCAGCCTAAATGGCAACTGTGACAGCGATCCAACCACAGATTCAATTGTCCATTTAATTTTGGTGCCTCGAAAAAGACTGAGCTTTGTAATTCCTAAAACCTTCCCACAGTTTGGCTATGAAATGATAATAAAAAACAAACGAACAACAACAACAACAACAACTTTACATAACTTTGCACTTTTGCTGTAACAAAACAAATTTCCCACCTGTGGGACTAATAAAGGCCATCTTATCTTATCTTATCTTAACAAAAACTATGCAGTTTAAGACCTGTAAATGAGAAAGCTTTTGGTAAACAGCTAAAACAACATTTACTTTTTGCATATGCAGTGTTTTCACTGCAGTTTTTTTTCCCTTCTGATCCTTTTTCCATTTTGGTTCCAAATTCCACATGAGCATTGCAGCGTCTTCTGTTGAGGTCCTGTCATCTTCAAAGCTGTGAGGAGTGTTTGCATAACAAGACGCCCAAGTCTGAATAACAAAAAGCTGTGACTTTAACAGGATTCTGAATCCTCTAATGTGACACATTCAGATTGTAAATGCTTAAAAATACACTGTGCTCCTACATGTGTAAAGGCGACGTGACATGCCATGCCATCTTCCTACAGAGCTGTAACCAACCAATTCGGCTGCCTCTCAGGATAATACACCACCTGTTTTGTGTGTGTGTGTTTTTTTTTTTTAAATTATTTATACATATATATTTTACTTTTGAGATATCAAGATGAATTAGTGATCTGCTTGGTATGAGCCAAGAATGACTAAGACTAAAAAGCAGAGTTGGGCCTAAAAAAAACCCAAAAACCATGCTTCTGTGTCTTGTAGTATGTTATTCACAGATGTTTGCACAGGCATTGCCATAAACCCATAGGCAAGATAATGGTTAATCCAGAAAACTGTTTGTATTTTCCATAACACTATTAAATAAAACAGAATAGTGCATTTGAGCTCTTACATCCTTGGTAAGTAAAAGGAGTAGCTCGAGCAGATATGTTGTTTGAACTGCTGCCACAAATAGTCTCTTCACGTTGTGTTATAATTGCATTTTCCCAGATGATGTAACCTGATTTGAAGTTTCTCTCTCTCCCTTTCCCCTCCTTTGCAGTAAATAAGATGATAAAGGAGCATGGCGACCTGTTTTCTGACTCCCAGTGTAAAGTCTGCAGTGCTGTCCTAATTTCTGAATCTCAGAAGTTGACTCATTATCAGGTCAGTGAGCCCACGGTCTGCTGCGTGCTGCTGTGTTGGTGTCAGGGGACTTAGCTTTCATTAGATGGTGCTACAGTTTTCAGCAACGAGAGAAAAAGTGCACACTTATCACTTATAAGCTGTTATTATTGAATGGACTTGGCACTACATTAAAAGTTTATTAAAGCTGTAATAGCACATCATCATTAGGCTGTCCAGTAAATCACAAATATAGCAAAAGAGGGCTGAAGGGCTGTTCAACTAGCTGAGAGCAAGTGGACCTTTGGCTACACTGCTGACCAGATGTTTGCTGTGATGCACTTCTGTGTTTTTCCCTGCTGCAAAGTGGATGATGAAGAGGAGACAATTCTAAGTTATTCTAAATTTTGACAAATCTGCAAAAGTAAACAGCTTTTCAAATACTAATGTCTAGTTTAAGTAAAATGATTGGACATTGTTTGATTTATACATTCATTTGTGATTGCTGGCTCTCTTTGCAAAGAATCAAACCAAAGAAAAATAGGAAATACTTGCATCTAAAAACGTGTAGTTGCTGTATTTGGCATTTATTGTGTAGTAAATTAGCAGTAGTAGATTGATGTCGATCCATAAATGCAACACTGAAAAGGTTATATTAAATACAGTTATATTTTACCTGAAATATTGATATGCTAAAGTTTGGAGACATAAACGTGTTAGAAATGTGCAGTGAATGTTTGTGTCCACTGTGGAATAAACCTTTGTGCTTGTCCTTTCAGAGCAAGAAGCATGCCAACAAAGTGCGGCGCTATCTTTCCATCCAAAATGAAAAAGAGCCAGCACTCAAAAAGCTGAAGCCCTTAACGTCTGACAGCGTGAGTAAAAAGTAGAGAACTCAAACCAGCACCGAGAAAACTTTTTATGAGTCACTATTACCTCGCCAACTATAAATCTGAAACAAAGTACTTTTAGAGATATCTTTGATCTTGAGCAGTTGGCTCTCCCAGTGTGTCTTGCACTTTTTCAGTGGGAGGTTTGTGTATTTTAAGACCATCAGTGAATGTTCCAGTCATATCTGCCTGCTCTTCAGTTTATATAAAACCTGCTCACATCAGCCAGCCGGGGCTGTCAGGTTTTCAAAAATGATGATGAAATTATTCAGATGAATTTAACACAGTTTAAATAGTTTATCCTGAAATGCTCCCCAGCAGTCGTGGAACAGACTGAGAATTTTTTTTACGATTGCTTCATTCACCATCAGGATGCCTAAACTAGGACTAGACTAGGATGTCCTCATGAACGGGGGGGGGGGGTTACAGCCATGTCCCACCGGTAGGAGGCCCAGAACAGGACACGCTAAAGAGATTATGTCTCTCGGCCGGTTTGGGAATGCTCAGTGTCCCCCCGGATGAGTTGGAAGAGGTTGCTGGGGTACAGAATCTGGGTATCTCTGCCTAAATTGCTGCCCATACAACCTGAATCTGTATAAGGGTTGATGGGTAGATAGGTGGATCCTTTTATTCAGAGATCAATTATTAAGTCATACAAGTTGTGCAAATTAAACTTGCTGACAATCTGCTGAAAGTTGAGGCTTTTTTTGCAGTAAAATTTGATTGCTTTATGTTCCTGTGCAGGACTGTAACAATGGAGACACAGACCGGTTTAAGGTGTGTCATGTATGTAACATGACCTTCTCTGCTCCAGTAGTGGCTGAGTCTCACTATCAGGGCAAAGTTCACGCCAAGAACCTGAGGTTGAAAGCAGTTGGACCTCAAGCTCTAGGTATTTAGCTTTTGCATTTATTTCCTGTGGGTATCCTTTATGTTACCCTTTTATGAAGTCTTTTTTTAATTCTGTCTCCTCTTCTGCAGTAAACTCTCAAATAGCGCCAACACCTCAACTAAAGAAGAAACCTGCTGATGATTCAAGCGGCACTCCAGTGACAGGAAACAACAACAATCCAGACCGTTTCTGCTCCATATGTCAGGCCTCCTTCAACAACCCGCTCATGGCCCAGCAGCACTATGTAGGCAAGAAGCATAGAAAACAGATGACAAAGCTTAAACTGATGGAGACGTACGGGCCATCCACAGCACCAGGTCCGACTGCAGAAGCATGAGTTTGTGCAGTTCTGGTTTTTTTTGTTTTTTTTAAAACTAAACTTTCATTATGCAATAAGAGCGCATTCAATTTGAAATTATTCCCTACTTTTCATTGATCTACAGCTTCCACACTAAATGGCTATCCATGCACCATCTGCAACATTGAACTGAACTCTGTGGAGCAGTACCAGTCACATATCAGCGGAGCCAAGCATAAGAATCAGTAAGTACAACATTGGGGTTAGTTTTGTTTTGAAAACAGGACTTTTGGCACAATGTTGTTAGTTTTGCGTAGCTCTTTTCCTCAAATTGAAACCACAAAGAGTCCACAGAGTCCTCAAACAAGCAAACAGAATATGACATAGATGTGTAGCTACTTTCCTGTTGGCTGTGTACATGTTTGCTTCCCTCCTACTCTCTACTCTCACTCATTCTGCATTTTGATATAGCCGAATTCACAATAAATCTTTCATCACATACACATTTTTCTGTTCCTGTTGTCAGAAAACAAGATGACAATGAAATGCTGATTGATTGATTTTTTTTTTTTTTTTTAGCACAGCCCAAAAACTACAGGGAGCCATAACATTAACTAGTCCACTTTGTTCTGCTGTGACATCAGACTCACATGTGTTAACAACAAAGACTGCTGAGAACTGGGCTGTATTTAAAATTAAAGTTATTGTTCAAAGAGAAAGTTAACATGCCATGGAGCTGGAGCCATAGCAGCTAAGTGTGGCAGTATATACTAAAAGAGCTGAGTAGCTCCCGTTGGCTGCATCTCAGGGTTACACACAGACCTGAAGGCAAGCAGCTGTTCCAGTTTGAGTTAAAGTTACAGACACTGAAACTGAGCCCCAAACCAGGCATATAGAAACATATTATACAAAATGATATGTCTGGTGGTATTTTGGGTTGAAATTTCAGATATAGAATCAGGGCACATATGAGACTAACTAACTTGGCGCTGCAGCTTCACAGCAAGAATGTTTGTGGTTCGAACTTACTGGGTCTGATCTGTGACTGGTTGCCTGTGTCTCTGTTTTAACCCTGAAATAGACTGACAACCTTTCAGGGTGTACCCTGCCTCTTGCCTAATAATAGCATCCATTCATTTTTTTCTTCTTATCTGGGTTGTGGGGGCTGAAGCCTAAGCAGAAGAGCCCAGACCTTCCTCTCCCCAGCCACCTCCTCCAGCTCTCGGCTGGCCTTGATCTACCCCAGAGCCTCACCCAGGAGGCATCCTTGTTAGATGCCCAATCCATCTCAGCTGGCTCCTTTCAAATTTACCAGTGTATCCGTGCCTGGGATAGGGTTACCAGGGCCCCCCCCTTCAGCCAGGGGAGGGAGCAGCATCTGGTGGCCTGGCACGTCCTTTTGAAGCCCCACCACCCACAGGGGGCGCTGTAGGGGTAGGGTGCAGTGCGTGTCAGGCGGAAGTTGAGGGTGGATGCCATAGCGGTCTGATCCAGCTGTTGAGGCTGACTATCTGACACTTTGAAACAATAGTAAGAAAACTGAAAAGAGTAAAGCCGGCACAGAAATTAATGTAAAAGTAAACTGAAAAATAAAAATAAATACAAAACCATCATACCACAGATGGAAGACAGTGGGCAGTCTCCATTCTTTACTTGACCACAAAGAAGTTCTTTACATATTGTGGATCCTGTCTTCTCTGTGGCAGGGACTAAGCTAAAGCACCAACACCCACATGAACAAGTGCATTTTTGAGACTGCCCCAAGTTGACGGTGCACAGCTAAAACATGTAGACAACACATCCTCTGGAAAAAGAGAAATGTCCTAAAAATAATTTTCTTTTATTTCAAAGAGTGAAGAAATCGAGCCTGAAGATCACAGAGAACAAACACCCGGCAGATCAATCGTACAGCAGCGACAACCAGTATGCTGCCCCCGGTGGCCAGTACCCGCCCGGGGAGGAGCAGTTTGGCAGAGGCGACAACTACGTAGGCGGAAATAACCAGTATGCTCCAGAGGACACGGCGTACACAGAGGAGTACCAGTACACTTGAGGCTGGACTGGGATGGACTAAAGAGGTTTCAGTCAGGACTTGGAATGACACACAACAACCAGCCCCTTTAACGTATTAACAAAACATCAACCTCTATGAACCTTCAGCCCCTGTCAGTCTCTTCTGAGTAGGTGTTTCCCTGGAACACAGTAATGTAGCTTTGGATCCTGGAACAACATTTTGAGTTTCTGACTGAAACGGTTTAAAGAATGTGAGTTTTTTTTTCTGTTTTAGTTTTTTTGTTTTTATTTATTTCTCTTTTAATGGAAAAAAAGAAGCTTTTCACTCATGGAAAGTTATTTAACCCTTCAGTGTGTGATAAAGGAAGTGTAGTCCAACATCCGGGCGTAGTGTACAAACACCAGACACTAACAGGGGAAAGTCTGCATTGAAATTTTTGTCTTAAAGGTGGGCAGCAGTCAGCCCATGTTTATCCCTAAACTAACCAGTATTAACACCTCATACCTGAGCCACATGCAAGCAGTGAACTCTACAAAGCAAAGCAGCTTCATACTTCTCATCTCACCTCTTCGGTTTGGGTTGTAGCTCCTGTAAATGCATTTATTGAGACACGCCCCTTTTCCATGTCTCAAGACACAGTAACTGAGTCAAACTGAGGCTTTATGTCTGGATTTAACAGACTAAAGCTGATGTTTTTAATGTCCTGGACAAAGCTGATATTATCGTTCAAGTGGCCCACAGTTTTTCTTTTTTACTCCCCTTGTCTTGGTAGCTGCAGTTTTTACTGTAAAAACACAAGAGTAGGTGAGCCTCAATTAGATCATTTCAGTACTTCAAAAGGTATCCAAATGTGTCAACAACAACCATAGTATTCAAAGAGTTTGATTATTATTATTGTTTTATAAAACATTATCTTTCTAGACTTTAAGCATACAAATGTTATCATGCAAAGTTTTAACATCATCACTGACTTTTGGAACAAAGTATAATTTTCTTTTTTTGTACTGTTGAGTTAAAGTCTCCTTTTCTTTAAGGGTGTTTCTTTAAGGGTTTATTAATTATCCCACGTGTCCAAACTCTGTAGAGACTGATAGATGCTTTCTGAGCTCTGTATTTACCACGGAGAAGAAAAGAGTGATGTCAAATTAGGAAGTGATGTCAACATAAGAATAACAATAATGTTTTATTAGTCTGCTTTTCCTCATAAAGAATTGGTTCAATATTTTAATAATGAATGTCTTCAAGTTTTTGGCTAAAGGGAAAAAAAGATTTTGTTTGGATGTAATTTATACCAAGAGGGCTTGTGCATACTGTACAGTACATCCTGTATTTAAAAAGAAAAAAAGAAAACAACAACAAAAGTGAGCTTTTTGTTTTTACCCTCATCGTTTGAGTGTTCGGTGTTTTTTGTGATTAAGATTTGCTTTCGATATAAGTTATGTATCGCTGAGGGTACAAAAAATGCTGCAAAGGTGTGTATAAAGTAGAGACATGTTTTAAAAGAGCTCACAGTTTCATGAGTCTTTTCGAGAAGGAGGAACACAAAGGAGATTAATGCCAAGAAGTAAAATGATTAAATGCATCTGCTTCTAAAAAGCAAGATCAGTGATGTGTGAGGGCACGGCTCAGTGGAGAAATGTGCATGTAGGTGTGAGGTGAGGTAGGGGAAAAATAAAATCACAAGGGAGACGAGTGTCTGGAGATTTCACAAACCAGCAGCATCAGTGTGGCTCGCACCCTGTTATCCACTCTAAAAGAAGGAAGGAGTTTAAGGCAGCCTGGTCACAGTTTAATAGTTTATGTCTATGAAGTAGAGCGGGAACATTAAAGGGAAGTTTGTTTTTGCCACTTGAGGATTGAATTTGAGATCAAAACAAAGCAGTAAGAAAAAAAGGTCTGTAATGGTTATATGCACCCACATGCTCCATCAGTTTATATGAATCTGTTTAACAGATGAATGTCAAAAGAAAGTCTTTATCTTATAAAGCACTTTTCAAATTCCACAGTACAAAGTGCTTTACAAGGGCAAGAGAATAAAGCAGGAGTAACAGGAAGCACTCCGAGATCGTGAACCTCTGCCAAGGCAGCTCACTCTGTGGCCAGTATTTACTTTAGGGTAGCATGACTTATGTTTATTTTGATTATATAAACATATGTAGGAGTAGGTATTGGATAATGGGTATTGATTTGTAAATACTGACATGAATAAGTTATTATGTAATATACTACAGTATATCTCTAACTGGGCAGCTCATGACAATCCTTTCTGGTCAGCTTAAAGGAAAGGCACATCTGAAGTGCAAAAGTGGAATCAGGAGAATTTTAGGTGCAGTTTTAAAGATAAAACTTTGACCTTCAGATCCTAGATCAAATGTGATACATGTTGACACACACCACACTTGTACGACTCAAAATTTGAAGGTATATTCTTTATAAGTCAACTTTTAAGGCATTTTTTCAAGTTACAGTTTTGAAATAGTAATCTGAATTTTCGACTCTAGGTTGGCACAAATTGTTTCATTGTTGTTTTGTTCGTTTTCAGTGGCGGAAACAAGCTTGAGTAGAAGCGAACAAGTCGACTGACCTGATTTCCACAGACGGGCTCTTCCCAAGCCTTATAGCCCTGACTGCAAATGCTCCTTTCCCCTTTAGTTTTCAGCTGGGCCACTAGAACAGAAAAAAGACCACAAGCTTAAAAGAGGATAAAACCAACCAAAACAACAGAATACATTACAGTTAAAGACATACAGCAGTAACATGTGAACACACAGGGAGTGGAAAGAGGTGAAGAAATCATCAGTCCATCATAGCTGTCCCCTGGTAGCCTGTGCCTATAGCACCATAAATTAAGGACTAGTTCAGGGTCACCTAAACCTGCCCTAATTATACATAGAGATGGTGTTAAAGATCTTTTTGGGTTTCTACTGAACCAGTCTGAGAGAAAAGTACTTTAGTGGGGTAATATAATATGATGCCTTTAAGACAGGACAGGACCCAAACATGCAGGACCTTGAGGAAAACATACTTTTAGGTGAGGTTTGTTCCAGGGATTGATCATGTGCTTCATTCTCCTCTTTAGCATGGGTAAAGTCCCCATGGTTTCATGGGGACTTCATTTGGGGTCTGATGAAGGTCCACCCAGGCGATGAGAGGCCTTTCTCTTGTATATTTCCCGGTTTGATGTGAAAGAGCTTGACCGGTCTGCACAGAAACTGTGATCCAGAGCGGTTTGAGCAGTTTGACCTCTCTCACACTTTTGTGGTTGTTAAGTCAGTAGATTGTCTTTGGAAGGAGAAGTTCAGCTCTCACACATGGGTGGATTTATTTTAAGGATTATAATAAAAACAAAGAGAATAAAACTGAAACATTTAAGGTAAAAAACCAAAGGCCAAACAGAGTCTGTGCTTCAAAACTGACGACACGTTTATAACTTGAGAAAATTGTGTCCCAACCTTTGTGAGCTTCCTACAAGATTATATGCAAGACTTTATCCACCTGGTGGCGCACTAGCTCTTTGCTAGTGCTGGGTCAGAATGAGATGGGACACTTTTCCATAAAGAAGAAGGAAAAATGCTAGTGGTTCCAGAAATATACTTGAAATTAAAAACAAACATGAATGTTTTCCTTAATGCACAGCAACTTGTTTTATTTCTTTTCAATTCTAATTTGACATCATGCAGGATTTTCATGCAATTTCCTGTTACTGCAGAAGAGCAAACTAACAAATTCTGAATATGCAGCCTGTAGATTTGCATATTGTTTGACAGAATCTATAAAACTATAACCAAACAACCCCAAATAATTATTTTATTTGGGTTTAAATCCAGATTTTTCACACTTCAACCCAGTCAAAAAAGGACAAGAACGCAGGTATGTCATGTGCGACCTGCCATGAATGTATCCCAAAGAAAGGACACTTCACTGACACATTTTGAACAAACACCTGCATGATGTTTTATTTTTCACCTGGTCCTGATGCAAAAGGTCAGGTTGGCACGAATTTAAACATTTTCCTGCAGTAAAATAAATGTAAATTAATGCTTCTACAAAGACAAAAATCATGCACTGCATGTCTCCAAAGCCCTTTCAGACAGACATTTGAAATATAAAGGTTTGCACTCTAGAAGTTACAGAAAGCCTAAGGAAACTATACAACTATAACAAACAAACAAAGTCGCGAGTGGTCTAAGTTGATGAGTATCACAAGTCTCACTAATCTTCTATTAATCACTTATTAATGTAATAAATATCAAATAATTTATTACATGCAATTCTGCTACTCAGTGTATGAACAATGCAGAAACAAGAAGCATCACCTTCTCCCCTTTTGTGCATTTGTATCACTTTTACCAGCGTAAATGTGATGCGCAGAAAGACATTCACAGTGCAGCACTGCAGCTGTTTGTACAGTATGTATGAGTGTCTCGCATACAGTATGTGGAGCGCACAGGGTGACATCGGGATAATGTCTAAGAGCTGCCAGACAAGATGATTTGTCTTGGTCCGCTGCAGGCTGAATGGGTTTCACCGGCATTGTAATTCAATTAAAAGAGGAATGTCAGTTTAAAATGCTCCCAGTCTGGTTTGTATATGGCATCTGTATCTTTTTTTTTTTTTTTTTTACAGCATCCACCAACAGACAATGCTGAATAAATTGTGTTTTATTGTCAGTTAAATTTGTCTACTTGCCCTAAAAATGCTCTGGTTGCCAGATTGTGTTTGAGAGACACTTTAGCTGCCTTGGAGCTCTAAATTTGATCATTGTCTGTATGTAAACACAATGCGGATTTCTACTGATTTGCATTTTAAGTGCAGCATATGTTGCATCCAGATGTTGCTTCTGCTTTAGAGAGAAACAGATGCATTGGATTAGGAGTTCAGCATCAGCACGCTTCAAATAGAGTGCTCATTGTATCATAAAACTGTCTTCTGTTTAGCGATGAGAAAAAAACAACAGAAATTCCCTGCATGTTGCTTCAGTTAGACAAGCGTCAGAGGAGAACAGTGTGGTGAATGCAATTAGAGCACCGTACAGCATGTCAAAGTAAGTCTGATAGGGGCTGACACAGCGCCCTTTGGTTTGTCTTTACATGACCCAAAAATGACTATTCTAATGCTGCTTCAGTATGTGGTGACAGAGGGAATATAAAATATGACACTAGTAGTAGTTTTTGGCATATTAGTGGTGCAGGTGTGTGTACCTTTGCGTGGTTATCAAGATCAACTCACATTTGACATTTCATATCATCTCCAATCCAACAAACATAAAAAATATATACAATATTTTCATAATTTGCCTGGTTGTAATAATATAGAGCCAGACGCAGCCTGATTTTTCATGGTCAGGGTAACTCTATCAGTGATGTGGTAGAGAAAAGTGATTGTGGAAGTCTTATTAATGTTTAATTGGAATTCGGTGTTTCCTTTATTTATTATACCAAAAACATTTACCTGTAAAGGTATTTACTTAGACTCAAGATACAAGTTAGCTGAGCTTGTTGGTGATATTTAAAAACCTGCTGCATCAGTGGTTCCCCTGAACACTGTGTTTATTAGCAGGTAAGTTAATTTAAAGATCGTGTAGTGATCCTTTTAATCCCATTTAACTCTCAGCTGGTCTAACAGCGCAAAAGCATTTTACTCAGGAGAATTATGAAAATTAGCGGTGACCCCTGCTGACGTTTGCAAAGAATGCAGATTTAAGGTCACATCTGCATTGATGTCCATCCATTTTTTATATACAGTCTCTGATTACACCTGTGTGCTAAGATAGGTGACTAATGTAATTTGATTATCAGGACATAAAGGAGATTTCAAGTAGGCTTTGGTGGATTTAATTGTCTAAAAACAACACTTTACTGTTTCCTTCCTGTTTTCTGTATAATTTTTTATTTTACAGAAGAAATTACATTTTTGCAACATCCAGCACGGCAATAGCTTGTAACCTTAACAAAGTGGGCTAGTCTTTTAATCCAAACCATGATTTATCCCTAAACAAATGAATGTGACATCACTAAATAGATCTATTTTTCTGCAAATATGGTTGTGTGTCACTGAGAGCGGTGTCCAATCAGAAAAGGCTTATGTTTATCTATGTGGACTTTTTTGTATTTGTTGCTTATTACTGCATTTAAGCATTAACTTTTTGATGACTGATCATTTCTGTTAAATAATGCAGTGAGAAGCAGCTCATGTCTCTGGGTTAAAAAGGAGGGAGAACGTACAGTACATGGCTTTTTTTCCCCCAATCTGGTGTCTTGTTCCATTTCCTGTACTGTGTAAACCGTGTCCTCAAAGGATCAAAAGAAAAATCAATCCGGCAAAGTAGCTGAAGGTTTTCTGCCATCGGATCTTTGCCTCCTCTGTTTGCAGGATAGGGGTTTCTGATTTACATCTCAGATATGAAAGAAAACATCAGTGTCTGACTCTGTTTTATTTAATCACGCAGAACTACACACTCAGGAAGGAAGAGTATAAACCTCCAAAATCCTGATGTAACTCTAGATATTTAAAACAGACCCTTTTCCCTCCCTCTGACACTGTGAAGCTGGAGCTGCTCTGCATGTTTAGCATCACTGTAGAGTATTTTAGGAAGGTTCATGCACCATAACTAGATTTGCTTTTATTCATTTTTTAATTGTTTCCTTCATTAAAGTCACTTTGTTGTGCATGTCTTTCATGTTTCTAATTTTATAATCTATGACAGAAACGTGGTATTTCATGGCTTTACGTGTCTTGTTGCATAGCTTGTTTGCGAGTTTTTGTGAGCATATTATGTTGCTGTGATCATTTTTCAAATTTTAAACACTAAACTTCTAAGAGCAGAATGAGGCAGACTGCCGGCTTGCACTCTGTAACAGTTTTCGGAAGATTTTTGAAATGGAGCCATCTGCAGGCCGAATGCATCTCGATGTTTGAACAAGAAACAAAAAGGAAAAAAAAAAATCCTCCTCTTATTGAGGCACAGGTGCAGGAGCTGCACTGCACATAACGGGATTGCATTAGGGTGATGAATTCTTATTAGATAAGGTGGTAGATTGTACTTTTCCTCTATTACTGCCGAGGCTATAAAATAATTATCTCTGCAGTTGTTGCTCCACTTGGTATTTAACATTCTAATGAATCCAAGCAAGAGGCTTTCAGCCTAGTCTTTATATCCATTAAGAAAATTGACTGAATTATCTCAACCAGATGGCTGTGGCTCAGGAGGCAGAGTGGGTCATCTACCTATCACATGATCACTGATTTGATCCTGGATCCCGATCTCTGCAGCTCGGGAATACTGAATCACGATGCATCTGTGTGAGTGAGTGAGTGTGAGTGTTAGGTAAAGCACTTGGAATGTGTGTGTCAATGTGTGAATGAGGCTTGTGGTAAGAAAACTGCTTTGAGTGCTCAAATTGAGTGGAAAAGTGCTAAATAAGTACCAGCCCCCTTTAACATATCTAATTTGCTAATGCACTAAAATGATACTCATTTATTTAACAATGAATGTAAAAGGAGTAGCTTGTAATGACAACTCCCCTCATAATTTTAGCAGATCTGCTCAGCGCTTCAGAGAGCTTTACCACCCATGAACTAAATCTTGAAGTGTTATTTCAATTCTCACTTTCACTAATCTCTTTCAGAACACTGCACACTGATCAGCACCACACAGCAGCCAGGCAAAGTTAACAAACAGCTATTGTAGTTTGCGAGTGCATAGGAGATAGCTTAGGACATAGGTGTCAAACTCTGGCCCGCGGGCCAAATTTGGCCCACAGCCTAATTACATTTGGCCCGCGAAGCCATACCAAATTACTATTAATGCTGGCCTACTGGTATTATACAGCTAATATATATATTGTTTAGTATTAAGCTTTGCTTGTTCCATATTCAGTTTTTCAGCAAAACTTGTTTGAGTCCATAAGAAAAGATTCATTCTTATATCTGGAGGAAGATTTTTTTTCAATAAATATTAATGTTGGCCCGCGACTTTGTTCCAGTTTTGAATTTTGGCCCACTGTGTATTTGAGTTTGACACCCCTGGCTTAGGATGTTTTGCATGGAAATAAGCGCTCATTTATGGGATGTTAACAGGACTTCAGTGATTCAGAGCCCATGAAACCATCTTACTGAAATATAAAAACATAAAAATTCTTATGATGATCCATAAATGTTCCTTCAGGTATTCGTTCAGGGCATCCTGTTGGATTCAGTCATGAATCCTCAGCCAAACAATCAGCAGATTTTAGCAGAATGTTGGCGTTTCATGGCAAAAACTAAACATCATTACTACTCTCTCATAACAAGTCTGACCGATAATTGTTCGCATTTTGCAAAAGATAAAATAAAGGTTGAGGTTTTTGTCTTAAAGTGGGTTTAAATAGTTTAGTTTCAGACAATTTTGGTACCCTAGAGTTAAACTGAACAATCTTCCAACAACTGGCCCTGGTTGCTGTCACCAAACTCAAGCACCATGGGTGTTTTTCAGCTTTTTGACCAATGGGACTATTATGGGATTAGAAGCCATAGTAAAAAAGGAATAGGTTACATATGCTTGACACCGAGACACTGTTTGTGTAGATGCACCTCTAATTTATAACTTTCTGTTACACTAAAGAAGCTGTTAGGATGGCCTCCCACGAAGTGGCTGGTAAACATAGTCAGACATTAGAAACTGAAGAGCCAGATATTTCCTTCAGAAGATTCCTCAAATCATAAGAAAGGATTCATAAGAAAGAATAATGATCAAACTTTAAATGGATATTTAAACTTAACCATCAACCAATCACCCAGTGGTTATTATCTATAACAAGTTTAAAAGATGATAGTATTTAAGAGTGCACAACTCTATCTGCCACTGCAGACACACTTTTGCATATTCTTCCACAATATGCAAAAGTTATATTTGTGCACAGTCATGTGGGACTCTTTTTTTTGCCCCTCTATTGCTGCACTGTTGTTCGTGCATACTGCCGAAAGAAAACAGCCAATCAAAGGGGGTGGGTGGCTCAGGCTTTCAGCAGCTCGTTCCCCAGCATGCACCAGGCATATTTCCCATCAGCCATCAGTCAGTGAGCCAATCTATTACTGACAGACAGGAAGCACCCACATCTAGATCTTGGCCTTGAAGAAGAAGCCGTGTGACACAGGTGTAGTGTGCGAAGTTTTGTCTGCTCAGTAGTAATTTCAACACTTCATCCATGTGTAGGTGTGTATTTGTGTCTCTGTGTTGATGTTTTGTCTCTTTTACCAACTTTCTATGTGTGAATGTTTATTAATCCTTAACAAACACAGGGTGGTTTTCCAGATTTAAACCCGCTTTCACTGATTTTCTCAGTATCATTTAGTTGGAGTTATGCTTCTGTTCCAGCAACATACTCGACATAACCTGACGTGCAAATGTACCTACACATCGTGTTGACGCAGCTCACAGCTGCTGTGATTGGAAAAATTTCTTCTTTCTGTGCATTTCTGGCTGTTTTTCACAGCAGTTTAATATAAAATAAAAAAATCACTGGGAATATTAATCACAACATCAATATAAGGACTCACAAATGTCAGCAAATTCCTGGGGGGGAGACTGTTGGAAGTATCCAAAGAGGAAAAGTTTGAGAGACAAACGTATTTGGTCCTGAAAAATGACACAAACACAACAAAGAGCCACGACCCGGAAGAGAAAGAGTCCCAGTGTTTCATTTTTTTCTATCAGCTGGCAACAGATATAAACACTGGGACATGAGCACACGGTAATTAGCACATAGTGCACCATAAATGGTTTGTCCACTAACATAGATTGTGCTGGGTTACGTCGGTCATAGGCTCTACAGAGATTCACCCCCTTTGGTTGGACTTTGTTTCTCATGGCAGTTTCATTTTAAGGACGTGACCAGTGCCCACGATGCACAGAGTCACCCTAATGTGAAAAAACGATTATGTAACACTTCAATACCTGATACCTCATGACAGCTGCTCGTGCACAGGTTATTGATTATAGATCATCTGTATTGTCAGAGCTTCACAGTTAATCTGAGTCTGACTGATAGAAGCAACCACGAGAAGTAACAGTGAAAAAGTAAAAGGTGTGAAATAATACGTTTGATATTTTATAAATAAAATATTTAAGTGTAAACACGATGACATTGAACAATAAGACACCACATAGTGTGGCTAATTCATTCACCAAAAAAAGAGCTAAAAAGAGGCTCTGAACACACACGTGAATATTTTGTATAGCTATCCCAAGAACACAGTTGCTGTTAATTCTGTTTAAAGCCATGATTGTGCATTAAAACCTAATACTGTGTCCCCCCCCCAAGGAGAGCAAAATAAAAACAGCTGTTCGTCATGATTTCCTTTTTTCATATTCAGCTCATGCAGTAAGCAGATCCTTCTCATGCTCAGGCTGATACTGCAGGACTTAATAACTGTGACAGTGCAGCTGTAAAGTGCACATACTTGGACTACATGTTTCGTGAATGGGCCAAAATGAACCAGGAAAGGCAAATTTTGAAAAGAAAAGGGCAACACAAGCGTCTTGGCTGTTTGTTTATTCAGTTATTGTTTTCATTTAAAAAGTTGATATTAATTGATCACTTTGGCACCACTGCTGAAGCTACTGCTGTGACTCCAGCTGCCATCTCGCATCATCTGCTTGTAGCTTTTTTGATAAGCTGTCTGATTATTCTCTGCAGTTGTGGATTCTTTGGAAGGTTGTTCTGTCCTCGCTGTGATCCCAGTGTGAGTTTGTTTCTTTGGTAAGCCAAAAATGAAGCTGCCGATTTCTGTGGCGATAAAGCTTCAGATGCCCCATATTCTGTACGTGTTGCTTAAATAACAGCTCAAAGTTTGTTTGTATAGCAGTGGCAGATGGTCTGTGGAGGCTGATTGGGTTGTAGCAGCTTCATAGGACAGAGGGAGATTTGTTAAAGTAAAAAAATCAATTTCTTCTCATTTTTATAAGCTTTAAGTTTCCCCTCTTAAGCCTAAAGCTTAAGAGGGGAGTAGTAATTATGGTATCATTACTACGCTCACGTCTACCATAAACAGTGGGACCTCTCGAAACGTTCGTAACTCATAAAATATGGAAATATATAGCGTGGTAATTAATTAATGAAATAATGAAATATAATTATCTTGTTTGACTTCAGACTTCACGGAAATTACACAGTGTCATCTCTCCTTCTGCTTTATTTAAATGGGCAGTTCATCCAAATTACTCAAGCTGGCTGAGGTTTTGCAGACATGTGACTGCTAGCCATGTGACAATAACTTGTCCACATCATGGTGTATTCCCCAACCAGCTGGTTAGTGGTTGCTGGAGGTTGATAGAAGTTGCTGGGAAATCATTTTGCTAAAGCCCCCTTCCTGCAGATGGTTCAGTGACCACTTTGATTGCTCCTTGCAAGTGTTTTGGTTGCTTGCAGACTGCTGCAATCTCCTGTAGTTGCATGCAACAGGCCATCTTGTCAACATACATTCCTTAGCTGCTCTCTAAGCATAGTGAAACTGTGCATGACACAAAGGAGTTTGCCTTCAAAGTAAAAGCTACCCCTTTTTGAAATGTGTTGGCTTTTGTTTTGAAGGCGAATATTCCTTGTTTCGGTTTCCGGCGCATTTTTTTTCTGGTTTTACTACAGCTCGGCTGGTGGTTGGCGAGTGTTTGCGGACAAGTTGGCGTCTTCCAGTCAAACTACAGGTGACTGTGGCAATCTGCCAGCGACCAAAGCAATCACAAGAAGGTTTGTAGTGCAGCACCCTCTTTGTGACTTTATATCACTCAGTGATAGCCAGAAACGTTGGGCAACCGCTCGCCAGCCAGCTGGAGAATACACATTTTTCCCATATTTGACGGGTTGTATCACATCAAATATGGGAGGCAACTCTCAAGCAATGTGCGCATGACATCACGTGAGAAATCTCTATTTACAGTCAGGCTTCTTTTTCTTGAGATTTCTCAGCCATCTACTGCAGGTGGCTGGGTGGTCGCGTTACAACCCCCCTGACAGTACACACACTTTCTCTCTCTCAAACACACACACACTCGCACACAAACAGAGAAAGTAGCTTTTCCTCCTTTCAGAGGACATTATGTAAATAATCAGTGATTGGTATTATGGGAACATTCTTTTTGTCCCAATATGGTGACTCAGTAAACAGATTCATATCTCCACAAGAAGACACATATATGCAAACACACACACACACACCAACCCTCTCTCCCTCTATGGCATCTGAAAATTCCTGTGGATTAGATCTAATTCTTGTGACAGATGGACAAATGGTGGTGGTAGTTTGTGTGTGCATGAGAGAGCAGCTGGGAGCACGAGGTAAAACCTGCATCCAACAGGCTGCTGGGGCTGTCAGCAGACACCTGTTTGAACCCCGACCCCCTGCTCCTCCTCCTCCTCCTCCTCCTCTTCGCCCACTTCTTCCCCCCCGGATACTTGATATGTGGAGGAGAGAGAGGGAGAAGGGGGTAAGACAGATGCAGATAGAGGAGGAGGAAGGGGAGCTAGGGAGAAAACAGCTGGATCAACTGAATGTTTCCGTTTTCTGTTTCCTGTCTCAGATTTGTCAGGACTGTTTCTAGCAGGGAGAGACGAGTTTTACTAACTTCTGTCCACCACAGGATGGTTGATGATTAACACTGACATGCTGTGCTACATTTTACCAGATGTTGAGGTTTCTGACTTAGATTTATATCCTTTTATAGCCAGAATTGAAGTTATCTGCTGAATATGTACATGCCAAATATGTAAATTCTGAAATCTGAAGCAAAAATGTGTGTTTGAAAGTTTTAGCCTGCAGACTATAACTTTTCAAAGGATGTTTAGGTCCCAAAAATGATACTATGTTGCTAAAATAAGCATTTAATAGACATCTCTCAGCTTAAATCACCTATGTTTGATTTAAAGGTTAAATAGGTACGTTTTATTTGAACAAAATGACTAAACAGTGCAGCTCCTCTAACAGCCACTTGTGTCATGGTTGATGGTGTTAAAATGCCTCCATATTAAAACATGTTTTGGCCACTTGTGGTAAAAGAGAAAAATGCCATAGCAACCTTACATCATACAATAACTCACTGATTTGAATTTTGTTAAGACTTAGGTTTGCTGACAAAAGCAGCTGTGGTTGGCAGCCGTCCGCTTCGTCTGGCCTCGTCCAGCTAAAATCACTGAACCACTACGTTTGTGCTTTGGTTCCCTCATTGGGAATATCTGACAAATAAGAAATAATATTGGATTCTAGTCTAAGAAGCTTGTATTCTAGTTTTAGTGAGTAAAATTCTAACTAACCTTTAGTGACTTTGTTAGCAGTAATTAGCAGATATGTGTCAATGCAATATAGCTGTATAGTTACTTAATGTATTTGAATAACCAAATTAGCGAGCATTAGTGGATATCTTTTTTTATTATCACTTTTGGCTACAAAACTTGGTAACAACCAAAAAGCAACAACTTATCACTGAAAAGTCACAGTGACAACATCCATCTTTTTTATACAGTCTTTGTTTTTATTTGTAGTAACATTATATGAAATAGTAATTGCTTCAACTAATGTCAATTTAAAAGCAGTTTAATAACATCATTGTTTAATTGTAGTTGTAGTTTATTCACACAATGTGTGTTTTAATAATTTCATAATAATTTCCACTAAATTGTTAATTAATTAATTGACACCACTTTATGTACTAACTGACTGTGTATAGTTCAGGACTGTTTTTAATTATCCGCTTCTCTTCCTTCTTGTAGACATTAACAACATGATCTGCCTTCCCTAAGATACACTTTGCTCCACTTGTTCAGTCCATTCAGTCCCTGTTTTCATGATTTATTCAGTGTCAAAACTGTTTGCCGGGAAACACGGGACAGACAAAGTCAAGAGGAAACTGAGGCGGCCTCCTGACCGCAGAGAAACAGTGCCAAAGCCGCAGTCAGACAACAGGTGAGCGGTTACGCTCTCGGGCACGTCTCATTGATATTCTAACCTATTGCACTTTCCCAGAGAGAGGACTCCCCTGTGGAAACATATTACTGCCTTACAGCTCTCCCCCCCAACTGCAGGCTTTGATCTTCTCAATGTGAAGCAGATCCCAGGCGAGGCTGAATGGCAGTTAATATGACCAGTGAGGCTCTGAGGATAAATACGTGAAAGTGTATGTCCATTTCTGTGAGTGAGTGAGTGCATGAAGAGTGAAAAAGAGAACACCATTAAAATGTGTTCACCAAAAAAACCAAAACAAAGGATGCTTTCCTGCAGCATACCCATATTATTTCTGTACACCCTAAGCAACTTGCTGGATTCCAGTAATTTAAAATCTTTTTACAGTATGTATAATTACAGTATATATAATTATGTATAATTGTATTTATAGTAAATTTACTGTAACTGGATTTTACAGTAATTTTGTTTTTTTTAACTTCACTTTACTTTCTTTGTAGATCAAACTTAAAATACAGACTCTTTTGGATTAAAGAAGGGTAATTTATGTTACAGTTAAACAGAGTTCGTAACTTTGGGTTTTCAAAATCGGCATGTTTTATCATCCTACTGATTAGTAGATGAAAGTGAAAACAATCACAAAGAGAGGCAGGCAGGTTTCTCGAGTCATACAGTACAATGGCTTTCTTTCAGGAGGCAGCAGCTCAGAGTTTAGTCAAGCCCTAAACATGCTGTGGTGAAATGAAGCCTCACCTGAATACAACACCTTTGTTTTGTCTGACCTCTGTGTGTTTAAAGACCCACGGTTCACTTCCCTCCCTGCTTTCAGGTTGATGGTCTGCGGACATCCGCTCACTGCACAAGGCATCTTTGCCTCACCTGTGGGTGGAGATATTTTCCTGGAAGAGGGATTAAATGCTGGCGAAATATCTGGAGAAGCCACTTATGAATCAAATCCGCAGTTCAACAAGACTTAGATTGTGGAAAGTAACATAAGCAAGTTGTTTTGTCATGTAAAAGAAGTATTTAAACTGTTCAAATAAGACAGAAAAAACCCCCTATTTAAATAAATATGGGTTTTTTTTAAGTGAAAGCAGGACTTCACAATTTATAGCTATCACATGAAAATGTAATTTGGAGATTTGGAAGTTTTAAATATATGAAAAGGACTGCACAGTCCTTCATGTGTTGTCTCGTAAAATTATTTTTAAGTCACCTGGTGAATATATAATGTCTGAAAAACAAACAAAGCAGGTTCTCCTTTGTGAAAAACTTTACAGATGCAGAGATTTTGGAAGGTTCTCAACTCAAGTTTGTGAAAACGTTTCCTGTCTCATCCAAGGGGCTTCTTCAGTTCTAAAAACAAAGGGTGGAGAATCCCAGGTATTTAACCCCTAGTGGGGGTCGTCCCCTTGGATGTGGTCCTGAGGGTTGTTGACCCAGTATTGATCATGTGCGTCATCACATGAGCCAAGTGTGAAAAAAGGCGTGGGTCATTACCATCACCAGGGGTTAAGGGTGAAAGCACTGTGAGCCCCACTCCATCATATGACCTACTGAGGTCACCTGAGGCAAGGTATGAGTGGGGGGTTGAAGCACCTGGGAACTGATCACAAGACTGCATTGTAGGTGGCTGATAGGTGGTGTCATAAGCCGCCTCTTCTCTTCAACACAATGGACGTAGATGGTCTCCTTTACTCCTCTTACAAATCTGTTTTCTTAGTGCATAATGTGAACATTGCCCTCCATAGAGTGACCTTTGTTCTTTAAATGCAGATGTTTTGCTTTGTTTCCCCCTTACATAAATGGATAACTATTATACGACAGATATCCGATATCCCATATTAGAGATCGTTGGATTCTTAGTGCAAGTAAACCTGCAGAGTCTTTTCAGGAACTCAAAAACCCAGTTTGGACAGAATGAATAAAGGTAAACAGTCATTTTAAAGTCGCAGGAGTGTTTTTGAATTCTTGAAGTTGAGCTGTAATGATATGCTACAGGATGTTTGGTCCAGTGATTGAAAAGTGGCATGTCCAGGCTGTACCCCACCATTCACCTCAAGTTAGCTGGGATACCTTCTATCCAACACCCCCCATGACCTTTAATTTAAGTGGTTAAAAAGATGATTGACTGGATGGAAACCCACCGGTCTCGGTCAGGTTATGTCTTCAACATACGTTGCCATGGTGAAGAAGGAGGTGAAAAAAGAGCCACCTTCATGATACTGAAAACTGTGATTTTATGCTTAGTTTACCTTGTTAACCCATTAATCTGGTTTAGTAATAGAAAGAAAACAGGTTTAGCACCCTGGGTTCATTTTTGAGGTGGACTCCATCTTTTATAGTTTATGTAAAAGTGTCCCCTGTGAGCATGTGAGCAGTAGAGTTAACCCTTGGACCCTTTGTATTTTATCTTTATCTAGCTTGATCTTCAACATCATTTGTCCAATATATCTACTATCCCTCCTCTGCACATCCAAACCATCTCAGCTTGTCTCTCTAACTGCTCACAATGAGCTGTTACTCTGATGTATTCATTTCTAAACCTGTCCATCCTGCTCACTCCCAATCAAAATCTGAAAATCTCCAGATCAGCCTTCCAAAATATCCAAAATATTACAAACTCCTAAGAAAAACCAGACTCCAAAAAACACAAGGAAGTTAACCAAAAACACTGGGGGCCTCAAAAAAAACACTGACACAGGGCAGAAATAAGCGGACAAGGGACACAGGATGGGACACAGGATGATAACGAGAAAAAAGTGAAGACAGCGGAGGACGTGCAACTCAAAATAAGACACAAGGAAACAACTAAAAGTAAAACAGCAAAGGAACAACAGCCATAATTAAAATAAGGAAATGCTGAAACATGAATAATCATACCGAGGGAAACAAAGACCTAAATTCATCACTGTACAACACAAACAGAAGCCAGAGACTCGTTAATGTAACAAAGTAACAAAGTCACAGTTGAATAATAAGGAAGTTAAAAACAGCAAATAGAGAAACCGAGAAACTAAACAGAAAAATCAGTTTGAATATATTAAGTATGAAATTGAAACACATAATAAGGATCAAATGCAGGGACCAAGGTGCCACTTTGTTTTTCATCCACTCGATGCCTCAGCTTTCACTCTGGTTGGTCAGAGTCGGATTTTTCTCCATCCTCCTGCCAGATTTGACTTATTTTTATTGTCAGACCTGTTTGATCACCTGCGGACTCGACGATTAAACTACTTCTGAAAGAGTTTTCACCAGAACAACAAGCAAGTCAACTTGAATTCCTGCATTTATCTTTAACACTAAAGTTCCCGGTATCACTCAACACAAAGTCTCTATGAAGGTAGGGGAAAAAAGGAAAACACTCAACTGTACTTTGAGAAATTAAGAGTGAGATTAGGATTTTTTTTTTTCACAATATACCTCTCCACATCTCCAGCTCTCCCTCGGAGTCACACTCATGAGGAGCTTTTGTGTTTCAAATCAGGAGGGATAAAAGAGCATGGTAGACTTCAGAGCCTTGTTTGAGGGTTTTAGGAATGAAGGGATCTTTTTGCCTTTGGTGCTGATAATCGGCGGCTTCTCTCGTTTCCCTTCAGCACAAAAACCTCCCCTGTCTGCCTCCTTATTCTCAGAGGAGAGTTTTCACCTCCCCGGGGTGAGACTGAGCCACCTGTAAGCCTGGATTTATACTCTGGGAGGAAGAAGCTGCTCTGGTCTTTTCAGCTTTTACCAGTGCCGGTCAGCTGTCATGTGGTTCAGCAGTTCTTTGGTTACTCACTCCTTCCTTTATCTGCAACATTATTTTAAAAAAGTGAAAAAAAAAAAAACAGTATCAGGTTTTGGAGGAAAGAACTTTGGATTTCTTTATAGTTTAGACACAAGAAAAGAGAAAATCCTCCATGCTTTTGGCAGATTTGTTGTTTCCTTCTCAGACACAAACTTTTTTTTAAAGCAGTATGTTGTAAACAGTTTGTGGGCCACTCAAATTCCCTAAACCCTCTCAATAAGAGGCTTATCTTCCCCTGCAAAGACAAGAAGGAAGTAAAGGATAAGGGGCTGGAGAGAGAGAGAGAATGAGAGGGCAGGAAGGATGAGGGAATCCCAATGTCATGCTCATCAGGAGATCACAGGACTTTACAGGAAAACAAAGGTGATTGCAGCAGTGAGTATAAGTTTTGTCAGAGGAAAATATGTAGTTGGAAGTACCTGAAGAGGAAGCCAATCAGCGCATTTTTACAATCGTGTCATCCTTAAAGTGCAAGTCAAAAATCAACTAATCTTACAGACTGACCGGATTCTAAAGTTAGTGGGGGGTTACTCATCTAGGGCTAAAATCGGGCTTAATCGGCAAAGTGTCTGCACAGCTTAAGTCTTGATCAAATGCTCAAAAAAGGCTTGTAATCTTACTAGTGCAATGAAGTGCAAATGCAAATGACCTCATAGTAAATTCTTCAAATGCCAAACCCAGTCATACAGATGTGCTAGTACAGTTTTAAGATTTTAAGATGACATTGCTGGCTAATGTGCTCTAATCTGTTCTGGGACAAACTGATAATCTACGCTTGGTTCCTTCCCCTCATCCCCGCTCCAGTCTCCCTCATGCTGACATTTGCCCTCCAGAAACTTCAGGGACAAGATGCGTGCATGGAAAACTGGTACCAGACAGTCAGACGGCTGGGACGGCAGACAGACTGGCGGTGGGTGTCCCACCATTAACGAGGCCTGACAGCTTCCATGCAGGCTCATGCGACAGTGAAAGCGAGGATTGGGTCAGACTCAAAGCGTTTGATGTTGGGGTGGCGTTTCAGTTTGAAGTCACCGCTCATTTCAGCTCTGTTTGGATTTTTTAAGCCCTGTTGTGTCAGACGGCCCTATCTGACCGGCGCTGGGGCAGGCAAACCGATCCAGTAACTCACAGTGACAGTCAAAAACAAACTACCTACGATATCTGCCCCGCTAACTGCCCATTTAAACCCCCCAAGCAGATAGGAACACCACTTCCCTGGATTGTAGGGATTACCCAACATGCTCGTTTTTCTGGTACATACAAGAGTTTCATTCTTTTTTTTCTGCAGCCGGAAAAGTCAGATTTTTTTTTGTGGTTTAAGCCAGGAAATCCTGAGCTGGCGTGCTGGCCTGGACGTGGTATCCATTGTCTGGCCGCTCACTCACTGCACCCATTGATACTCTTCATCCAGCTGTAAAATCTGGTGTGGTGGTTAAGTGTGCATGTTTGTGTGTGTGTGTGTGTCTGTGAGCGGTGTGGGTGTTATGAGGGCGGATGCAATTCACTCTGAAAACAAGATGTAACCCCCCCCTCGGATGGGTCAGAGTGGGTAAGAGTGTAGAAGCATTGGCACTGAAGGGATAAAAACACGCCGTGTTTGCTTCCTGTGTGCTTCCAGTGCTCTGTGTCCTCTCTCTCCCTCTCTCTCTCTCTCTGTGGGCCACAGCTGTAGGTTTTCATAGTGCATTTCCCCTCTTCCATAGGAGACGTTCTGCAGTGTTTAACAAGGGGGTCAGATTAGCATAACAGCCTCCACAGGAACCCTGTCAGCATTAAAACACACTTCCTCTGGAAGTGGTTTTCTGCATAATCTGGTCCTCCCACCATCACCACCACCACCTTCAACCCTTCACCCTCCCCAGTTCCAGTATAAAAAAAATAGAAACAGCAATCCCTCTGCTCTCTGTCCCTCATTATCTACCCCTCTTTGTCTGAAGGCCCTGCAATATCTTTCTTTACACATAAACCTTTCTTCAAAAATAGAACTTATATAACTGTAACTGGAAATCACAGTTAGCAGCTGTGTGGAGTTTGCATGTTCTCCCCTTTGTTTGTGTGGGTTCTCTCCGGCTACTCCAGTTTCCTCCCACATACCAGACATGCAGTTAGTGGGGTTAATTGGTGATTCTAAATTGCCCATAGGTGTGAATCCAAATGGCCCTGCAAATTGTCCAGGAGGGGCTATAGTCCCCCATAGAAATTTTATTTAGAACCTTTTATTATAATCATTTTTGCCTTTTCTCTGCATTGTTTGATATATTTTTGTTATAGACTTATTTGTTCTTCAGAAACTGACTGTCTGTATTTGTATTTTTTCTTTTTAAAAACATGGAATGAGGCAATCAACAGGAAAAAGTCAACTGGTAATGTATGAGGTCTACTTAATGTCCTCTAAGCAGGAAGCCCAAAACTGCATTTGACAGCAAAACACACAAGAAAATACAAGCCAACAAAAACACAAAAAGCGAGCACACTCTTTGTTCTGGGATATTAGAGGCATAGCAAGTCTTTTCATAATTTCAGCTCTGCTGCATTCCACCACAAAACCCATCCGGAGAATAATAAGAGAGACTCCACACATTAAAAAAACTGAACTTGTTTTCCTTGCAGAGTCATCCATATTCTCACGTTCCCACATCCGGATCAGGAAGCAGCTCTGTGCACGAGGAACAGGTGGAAGGCATGGGAAGGCCTTTGCAGAGGGCTGTGATTTATTCTTTACTCCACTAACTTTTTAGTTTTTCTGCTCTGATATACTTGTCTCTAACCAGCTCTACTCAGTTATAGTCATTGCTTCTTCTTCTTCATTGCTTTTGGTGTACTCCACTCTTCACCCAAGATATTAATAATTATGCTATAATAAAAAGAAACTATATATATACTGGATGTATTACTATTGGATGCATTACTGTGCCTTGCACACTGAACTGCTCTAGTCTGTAAAAGGAAACACTGCAGAACATAAACCTCTGTCTGACAAAGAAGTCTGCCTTTTATCAAATGACTAGGAATAGGAAAGTAGAAAGTAAACTGTCACTCTCTATTGCTGCCTGTTTAATCTGCAGCCAACAGGGACAATTCAGAGTCACCAATAAGAGACTGCAGATTTTTATCGAAGATGATTAAAACTACCTTAATGAAGAGGAAATGCGTGTTTGTTTAAGACTGAGAAACTACTTATAAATGAGTGAAAATAGCATCTTGTTCTAATGTAAAAGAAAAATGGAAACTGGTTAGAGAAATGGAACGCATGCATGTAAGCTGAGCATAAGACCACAGAAGAAACTTTAAGAAACTTTGGAGGACGGCTGGACAGAGATACAGACAGATAGTTGTTGATAGTTGTAACCTTCATATTTTGTGTCTATTAAAGCAAGAAATATTAAAATTTGAGTCCACCTTTAAGCATTAGTATAGTTCCAAAGTTCTCTCTGATAAACATACTCTTTCACATTCAATATAAATTAGTTTATTGGGAACTGATCAACATATCCATCAACATAGTAGTATTTTTCACAGTACACTTGCAGTGGGCATTAAGTGCAGCATGCCAGAAGCTGAGAGGGAACAGACTGAAGAAACAGTCCGAGTGCATATTTTGGACTTGAGATTAAGTTTCAGCCTCTCGGCCCGCAGCACCGGATAGATTTGATTACGGCAACAACCAGAGGCCAAATCTAATTAGCACATTATTCACAGCAGGATGTCAGCCTCGAGTTTCAGTACAAGCCACAGTATCTATACTGTTTCACGGTCATCGGGGAAAAAACTGATGGTCTCTTGGCATCACGCGTCAGTGTTTGTATTGTCTTGAACGATTCCAAAGTCTGTAACAAAAACCAGAAGGACACAGTACTGAAATCTAAACAACTTAAATTCATTTTGAAAGTAAACACAATAACATTTTGAGAAAACCGGAGGTACTTCACATTAATTTTTATCAAAGTCAAATCTAAACTTAAACATGTTAGCGGGTTGTCTAAAGTTGTTTTACAGTAAAAGCTTTGAATTCAAATTCCCTCATAATATAACTGAATTTCTCCTGCAGGAATTATAATCAGAAATTCCCAGTTACATTCTGACAGCTACATTACTCCACTGCTAGCAGCTTGGTAGGATATGTGTGTGTTATGCAGCTAACGTAGCACAGTAGTACAGACTTCTGTACTACTGTGAGACGGTGAGACATTTTTCAGACTGCTAACCTGAACACTTCTGGAATATCCAGATTGATATAAGAGACAATACAAAGCAAAACAAAAACCAAAAACAAGGAAACCAGATGTACGGCTGAAAGATGTAAGGAGAAATCAAAACAGACTAACACAGAAACATTAGTGTTAGTTGTTCTTTAGTTGCAGCAGCTAATGCAGTGGAGTTGTAGATGTTTAACTTGTCTGTACAACAGTTAATAGTTGTCTGAGTGTTGCTTGTGGAATGACTAAACTTTGTAATAAATGAACCCAAAATATGTCAGAGGTGGCGCCACCAGTTGCAAGTCTGTGCACCTGAGACTGGAATTGTGGCATCAGTACCATGTCTGTGCTTCCATGACATCAGTCTAAGACATCAAGGCAATTAAGCTCATTAGGAATTACCCTACAGTCATAAAACATACAGTGGGAAGGTGGGTACAGCCAGGGCAGGCTTGTCTCTCTGACAGACAAGCATTTACACTCAAATTAGCAAATTTAGAATTACCGCTTAATTTAACATGCAGGAAACCAGAGTACCTGGAGTTACTCACACAGGCACAAGGAGCATAAACACCCCAGCTGACCCTCTTGCTGTCAGATGATGGTGCACTACTGTGCCTTATAGGAAACAAGTTTAATTAGCCACCAGGTTTCTCTGCAGAAAGGTTTCCTGAAAAATGTGTCTCGTCCTGCGATTCATTTTGTAAATACATCAGATAGAGGCTTTCTGACAACTACATGATGGCATATATCTATCTGAATGCAAAACCATGGCAACTACAAAAAGCTGAACTGCTCAGTGTGTTATCAGTTCTGCTCACCTCCATCTGCTGCGACCTTACACATCAGGGTAACAAAAATCATTTTGTCGCAGCATCTGTTTTAAAGCCTCGTGACTCAGTTGGCCCATTAAACTGACCGTATTGGTCAGCTAATCTTATAACGCTGGTGTCATAAAGGTTAAGCTGAAATCTACAGCCCTCTTTAAATTAGCTGCAGCCTCTTTATGTAGCTAAATGAGCTCAGAGTGCATTTTTAACAGCTACTTTCAGCACATGTCGAAGGTTGTTCAAGCAATCAATCAATTTCTTCCATTTCAACCTTCAACCAAGACCATCAGCAACAAACTTGGTGACAAGGTGACAACTGTTGGTGCAGCATGTCAACAGTTATGGAAGAAAATGACCATCAATCGGCCTCAGTCTGGAGCTCAAAGCAAAATCTTCCCTCAAGGGGTGAAGATGATCGTGAGAAAGGTGGTGGATGTGCCCAAAACTACACAGGAGAAGCTTAATTCTAAATTTAACAGCTCTAATTTATTGCTGTCATGATAGAAATAATAGAATGATAGAAATAAACAATGGCAACATCGAGTGCTCTGTTTTTGTTTTGTTTTTGTGTGCAGCATTAGCTCAGGTGAACTTTAACGCTCTCCATGTGATCCTGTCTTTCTTGAATTATAGATTAAAGCTCGAGCTGCACTGATGATGAGGTCATTCTGTCAGACAAAGGGAGCTAAGCCTTGACCTTTAACCCCGTCTTAGCCTAGAAGTCACATGCCTTTATATGCTAAGGTCTTCTGACAAACATTTCTTTGTCTGGTGATATCTGCATTTAAAAAAAGGAATTTATATTCATTTTGAAAATGTCAAAGTATGACTGGACCAAAAGAAGACAAAATTAATTTTGACTTTGCGTGTTTATTTAAAAGGGAAATCAGAGGCAATTAAACATAACCAATCGAACGCCTGGGTGGTCCAATAACCAGTGGAAGGAAGTGACGAGCAGCTACCGAAAAAGTTCAATTCAAGCAGTTAAGTCAAGCCACGGGGCCCAGAGTGAACAATGAACAAAAAGAAATCCCTCCCACATCCCCATAATGTTTTGATTCTGTCATCCCTTTTTCCTAGCAGTCTTTGCGTCAGGATATGGCCAAGTCAAGCAGCAAAGCCATACCACTGTGCTCAGTGACTTAAGTCTAAGCCCCATTCAGAACTCTCAGCCTGTGGTCATTATAGTGAAGGCTTCTGGGTCGTGTGTTGGAGGCTTCCTCTTTCTTTGCATCTATGTAATGGCCGAATTAAAGGGGGCCTAGTACGCTCATTTCCAGCTCCACGCTTTCATTCATGGACTCTGGCTTTCTGTCATATACTGTCCCTTGGTGCAGCATCTCAGTTCAATCCTCCATCATTTCAGATTCTCACCATTTAAGGCCACTACTTATCTTTTTGAGTTGTCATGACTTACCTGATTTCCATCCATCCAGCCATCCTCCATCCATCTCGCCAGCCAACCAACCAAAGCAGAGAAGCCGCGATGTCCCTCTCCTCTGAGACCTCTTTCAGCTCATCTGGGGGGACACGGAGGTATTCCAAGGACAGCCAAGAGATTTTCACTGTGTCCTGGGTCTCATTCTTTTAATCACTAACCAGAGCATGTGAGAGCAGCAGTAGACTGAGTAGTAAACTATTCAGCTCTCCCACATTGCCATGAATGACGCCAATACAAGGTGGAGGTCACCAAATGATGAAAGCCAAGAGAACCACTTTGTCCACAAAAAACAAAGATGAGATCCTGAAGACATCAAAGTGCAGATGCTCCACTGCCTAAAAACTCTCTCCATAAAAATTATAAACAGAATCGGTGACAAACACCCAGTGGGGATGAGTCAGACTTTTTGCCAGCTTATCTGTTAGGGTATGACAAATACTCAATGTGTAAGTCACGGTTCTCAAGACATGCCAGTGTTCTGAACTTACCACTAATTTTAGGCAGATGTATTTGGTCAAGTACATAAAATGAACAAATAGTGAGGAAGACACTTTTTCAGTCTGGATGGAAACATTTGTTTTAATGTTTTGTTTCTCAGTACTTATAATTCTGCCTTTTGAATTGCTGTAAGCTCAAGACTTTCAGTTACAGTGCCACATCTTTGGGTCTCAATAGGAACTGTGACCTCTCCAAAGAAGAAGAAGCTTCGAGCAGAGGCCGGATGGATGGGAAAATCGGGACCATGTCAAACTAAAATGCTATTAAGGGGAAACACATTATTGTTCTGTTCAACTTTGGGGTTAGACCTCCAAGGAATAACTTGCACAAAAGTTCTGTACTCTTACTGTTTTTTGACATGGAGACCTTCCAGCTGCTATATGTTGATTTGGGCCTCCAAATAGCTTCGAGGGACATGTGACCCTAGGTTCAAAGTTCAATGTTCAGACAGGCCAGACTCACCTTTTCCACCCTGATGCTGAGGACAAAGCTCACATTGAGAATCGAAGAGCGCCTTTTCAGGATATAGTGATTTTCTGTTGGGGCAATTCACCTTCAGCTTAAAAAAACATCGCTACAGAAAAATAGGACTATATGCAATCCTGAAAAACACTAAGTACAAATTCACCCCAAGGTCAGACTGTGCAATGCTGAGAAAAACTGCAAAGAGACCTAAATACTACATCTCAGACTCTACAGGCCTCAATTAGCGTGTTAAATGTTGAAGTTAATGACAGTACAATTAGACAAAGACTGAGCAAGTATGGCTTGGGTTGGCAGAAGAAATTCTCCGCTCTCTAAAAAGAACATAGCAGAGTGGTTTAGGTTTGCTAAGCTGCAGCTGAATAAACCATAAAACTTCTGGAACAATGTCCTTTGAAAAGACGATATTAAAGTGGACCAAGTGTTTAGAGAAAACCAGACATGACATATCAGCACAAACATCTCAAAGGAACTGTCAGCACAGTATTGGAGGGGTAATGGTTTGGGTTTGTTTTGCAACCACAGGATATGACCATGTTGCTGTCATTAAATCGACCATGAACTCCTCTGTATATCAAAGTATTGTCATTTAAAACTTAAATAGTATGCAGTATGTGAACATTGCCAATTGGAAGTACAGAACAATATCATCTAAGCCATAAGCAGATGTTGGAAGCTGATCAGAGGGATTGCAGCTGAATTTCACCTTCTGGCATGCCTGAACCAATGCTATGCTTGATTAATGGCAGTATATTTAATAAAATACTTTCTAAATTGCTTTCTAAAAAACCCCCCAAAACCTTAAAACATGCACCACCTGAATCACAGCACACCTTTAGTTCTTTTTTTAGAATGTGTAAAACACCCTCAGAAGAAAATCAAAATAATCAGAATGCAATACAATTTTTTTTTTTAAACAACAACAAGTCATCTTTTACAATGACTCATGCACTTTCTCTTCCGTTTACAATGGCTGCTTATATCCAGGCTGATGACTGTAGAGGTCCTGCCCAGGTCCTGACCTACAGACCTTCCACTCACAGCCTTCAAAACAACAGCTGGCATGGAGGAAGCATGGGAGATAAGGGAGGGCAGGACGGAAGGAGAGAGAGGGACTGTGAAGAAGTGAAGAAGAGATGTAGATAGGAGAGGAGGAAAGGTTCAGGCATGGAAACTGGGGAGGGGGGATTATGCAACTATGAATTGTGAAAGAGTGGATGACAGAGATTTTTCTGACCAGCTGAAGCGTTCCCCTATAGACATGTTTTAAAGACATACAATGCACATTCTTAAAGATCACATTTACTCAGTCTTCCTAATTCAAAGACTTTTATCCATTTTCTTCAGCTTATCTGAGGTCAGGTTCCGGGCTAAGGAGGGTATTCCAGACATCTGTCTCACTGCCAGCTCTCCTAGGGGAGGTATTCTCAGGCCAGATGAGATACATAATTGTTCCAGCAGCTTCTTGGTCTACTCCAAGGTCTCCTCCCAACTGGACATGCTGTAAAACCTCCAAAGAAAGGCACCCTGGAGATTTCCAAGTCATATACATGAACCAGCTATACTGGCTGCTTTCAAAACAAAGAAATAGCAACTCTACTACAAGCTTCCCATGAATATCCGAGCTCTTCACGGTATATGATCCATGTGTTTGCTACATCATACCATCGGTTCTACACATGATCCTGACATTGCTTATGACGGCAACTTTCTGTTTCACACTTGGATGCAGAATGCACCCACTGTGTGCTCAGGATCACATTTCCACAGAGCTCGTGTCATTCCCAAAATCCAGAGAAACAGTTCAGGCATCCTCATCGACAGACAAGCCTGAGTGTTGACAGTATTCAAGATGCTCGATGTGCTGAGAATATAAATACTCATGGATCCTGAAACAGTAAATAGGTTCTTACTTATTGACTTTGAATCAGCTGCATTGAGTTTGTTGAGTGAAAAAATATAAATAGACATATTCTGATGTAATTTCAATATTCTTCGTCTCCACAGGACAAATTCTACTGTTGTTTACTTCCTCTGAACAACTGCTTTAGCTTTACCCTCAATAGATAAAAGCCTTGAATTAGTCATGGAATTTACTACTTATATTTATAGTAATCCCAAGATATTAAAGCCTTTCCATTTGGCAACTTTGTGAGCTTTCCTATTGGAACACTGTGAAGCTAACAGATCAGGTTGCACAGAAGATATTTTTGAATCTGACAGGTTAATTGTCACAAAAAATTGCTATCTCTCTCTCTTTTTTTAATTGGTTGCATATTTGTCTAAGACTTCAGAAAGTTGCATTTCCTAAATTAAAATCAGGAGTGCTGCCAATGCACGCTCCAAGGGCAACACTGAAACCCATGCAGGTTCAAGACTTCCACACACCCCCACACACACTCACAAACAGACCAAACTCTCAGCTTAGCCCAGCTTAAAGATGTTTTCAGCTGTTGCTGCATGCTGTATAAGTGCCTCTTTGTTCCCTAAGAGTTTTGAGCTTTTCGTCCTTCCCCTTTTCCTCCCCTATTACCTCCCTCTACCATCTCTCTATCTCCATTTTTAACAACCCCCGTCTCCGCCCTAACCAGTGTACCTAACTTTCCAAACACCACCCCCCTGCTTGATGATGTCGAAATGGAACTTTTTTTAGATTGAAAATGTATTAACTCGAAAATTTCCACACCAAATGCTAAAGTTGCAAAATGAAAAATATCTGTGTTTATGATACAAGCACAAATGAATCCTCTGTTACTTGTCACTAAAAGTTAAATGAAATCTCCTATCCGTTTATTTTTTTTTACTTATCTAATTCATGGTTGCAGGGAGGCTAGTGCCTACCTTAGCTGCCATAGGATGAGAACAGCTCTATAGGTCAGCGGTCCCCGTTTGGTACTGGGTTGTGAGAGTTGAGGCTCGGGTGTGAAATTTATGGTTTTCAGGGGTTTTATCGTTTTTTATCGTTATTTTTTTCATTGTTTTTAGCGTTAACTTGGTTTCCCTGGGTCTTTTCCCGTGTGTTCTGAATAAATCTACTTTTTTTTTATACCGGTACTGGTTTTATTTTGTTGTATTTATCCGTGACACCTTAAAGGCTGGTCCGTGAAAATATTGTCGGACATAAACCGGTCTGTGGCTCAAAAAAGGTTGGGGACCGCTGCTATAGGCTATTAGCTACATATCATCTATCCACTGCATCAGCAGTGAATGCTGCATCCCATGAATTCCCTTCGCTGCAAGAGTGGACGACTGAAGGTAGAAAAACAGTAGCAATCCTTAGATCACTTGTTTGACTCCAGATTACTCAGATTACAAGTCAGGAACAAAACTGCAGCAATGTGGTGTAAGGTGCCAACAGCAAGGTCTTCAAGGCATAAATTCAATGGATAAACTTGATCATCATCCATCACTTCCTCCGGTGGCTGTTTCCTTTTTTTTTGTATGCAAATTTTGTCAGCAAAAAAAAAAGGATCAAAACTAGCTTTGGCTGTAGGTCTCGTTCCCAGTAATCCTAAGAATGGCTAAAAAAATATAGCTGTATCCAAACAAAGGCTAATTGTTTTCCCACAAAATGACTCTAAGACAGTAATGAAATTAGATGTTTTGGGTTATTCATTGTGGTCATAAGGTTTTGACCAACATAGCAACAATAAATAAACATACAGTTTGTTTGGCTTGGGTTATGTAAGGTCATGGTTAAAAGAAACAGCGATCGTCTATTGGTTTGAAATAGTAAATATCTCCCATGTTAAAATCCTGTGTTTTTCCAAACCCAGATATCCACTCCAACCTCCTCCCTTTATGAAGTTTTAGGGGCCTGGCTTACTTCTTTTGGTCTATGACCACTAGAGGGCGTTGCCACTTTAATGTAAAATTTTGGGCATCTGCTAGACGTCACTTAAAAAAAAGTTACGTTTTTTAAAGTAAGGTGCTTGCGAAAATGCATTGTGGATAATTTTTCACAAAATCATGGGGTGAAAATAATAGTCATCATCACGTTAGCGTACGATTAACCACAAGCTAAAATGGTTTACCACGTATCGATAACTTATTTCACAGAAAGTGAATCAGACATATATGTAGGGTGCTGTGCAAAAGTTTAGAACTACTCCCGATTTCTTTATATTTTGCTAAGAACATGGAAAATGCCTGGTTAAACTTCAGTGAACAGTAGATGGATCAGCTGAAGGGCCAGAACCATCTCTCTGGTTCTGTGTCAGGTCTTTGCGGGATTTTTTTTTCCGTATTTGTTGAGGACATGGCTTTCATATACAGAACATACATCTTGCTGTGATATTCCAAGATTGTGGCTAATACTAGCTCTTTGGGAATCCCCATCCTGGTGAAAAGCAGTTTGTACCTATCAAACGAGCAATCTTTGTCATTTTTCATAGATTCAGCTAAAGAAATTGCAACAGATCTTTCATTTTTGCAACAGGCAAGTCCCTACATTTACAATTTAAAATGGTAAAACATATGTATTATTATTATGTATATATTTTTTAAAAGTACAAAATAAAAAAACAACAACGTGTTAAATAGTGTCCCAACATTTCAGAAATATAAGCACTATTTTAACGTAAGTCAGAATTTAGCCCTTCATCCTCCTAGTTTTAATTTGGAAAATTATCAAGCCACACTTCCTTATAAATGTGAATATGAATACTTTCTGTGAGGCGGCGTGCCAGCAGTCATATGTAAAGAAACCTCTGGCGTACTCACACATTGGAACAACTCCAAATCCTTTGTATAGCTGTCCATCTTTCACTCCAAGCCTCCACCGCAGCCTGAGCCAAGTAGGAGGTTTGAGGCTGTGCAATCAGATCCTTGGATCCCTCCTGGCGTTTGTTCGCCAGGCTTGTTTTCACTGTCAACACACCACTTGAGAGAATTAAGGGAAGCCAAGTACCTGGAGCTCAGGAGGTAATAAAACAGTCGAAGCACAATTAAACTTTCAGAAACAAGTTTGGTCAAGATTTCATTCCAATTTGCAAAACAGACATTCAGTTATAAAGGATGAATGTGTGCACTTATAAAGCTATCTGATTAAAAACAGTTATTTTTCAAGCTCATTAACTTTCCTAGAATGTGATTAGTTGGTTTAATGTCTGTAATGAAGGGCCTCTGTTGCAGAGAGGTCTTATTCATTATGCATTTTGGTTATGATTAAATGTTTGGCATTTTTTTTCTCATCTTGCTTTCCTAAAGTCTTTTATTCTTTTACAGATACACACCAACTTTTGCAAGTCATGCAGGTTAATGTACCATTGATTTATTTGCTGACATCCGTCCGAGAGCCAAAGTGATGCCTTAAATTTTGCAATGTTCCATCAAATTCTCACATGTCAGAGTCAAAAACAAACATGTCATAGTTAGTTTGTGTAGGCACTGTGTTGTAGGGCTTATTTAACTCAATCCCTCCTGAGTGATATTTTTCATTCGATGTTAAACCTCACACTGCGACTTTCACAGTCCTGTTAGATTCCTGAAAGGCTGAGTGTATCTGGGTGGGATCAGTTTACACCACCCGAAGATTTACCATGAATGACGGTTTTGTGTATGCAACTGTGTGTGGATGTGTGTTTGTCTGCATGCAAAAAGAGCTAAGGGCCACATAGAGAATATATAACTTGTGAAAAAAGGTCAAATTTAATTTCATATGTTTAGATTAGAATGATATTTTCATTATGCAGGATACAGGAAACAGTCAAAGTTTTAACCATTAACAAGTTTAAATAGGAACAAAATCTACACATCTACATTACCAGATGGTTTTCAGTATATTAAATAAAAAAACACAACTATTAAGAGCTGTTTATCATGTGACCAATTTGGATTTTTGTAAATATTCTGAGGGGAGATTTTGGTACCTGGTTGAAATTGCATTTAAGTCCTCATTATTAGATGACAAATAAAGCAGATAAAAGCTGATTGTAAAAATGTTAGAAGTGACCAAATAAAAAATCTGGTACATTCTTTAAAATGCACTGCCCAACTCAGCAACCTAAAAGACTCAAAAGGCTTAAAAGACTACTGAAGGCATATGACCAAAGTGGATGATTACAGAATTGTTTCCATGGTCAAAAAAACCGCTTTCTAAACATCCTGTCAAATCAAGAATGCTCTAATGTCTAAAGAAGAAAATTGCTGTAATTCCTAAATAGTTCATGTGAAAATTTTGTTAAAGCCCTTTGATTAAAGCTGATTACATTTCAACCACATCTCGATTGTTTGATTTAAAACATATTGTGGTGTACAGAGGCAAAATGACAAAACAACATGTCACTGTGCAAAACCTTATTAACCTAACTGTATGTTTATTTTTGTTGTAAAGGCTAGCATTTTAGTTTGTGGGAATTTGTGGGAAGCTTCATGTGGTCAATAGATGAACTGCACAGTTTTTCTTTTCAAGCCACAAGGCTTCCACTTGTTTTTTTTTAGTGCTGTCAATAGTTAAAAAAATTAACTAATTAATTGCACAATTTTCTGTAATTAATCGCAATTAACCGCAATTACTTGATCAATAGCCTGGTTGCAATTGGATTTTTTTAATTTCGTATTTAAGCTTGTAACTGACATTTATGCAATATAATGAAGTAAATGCAGAATAAACACAAAGAATGTATGCTTAAATAGTTTTCTTCAGTCTTTTAGCACAGGTTCTCTCCTGTGAAATACAACTTTTTAAAAAACCTATATAGTAATAGGTACGTATACACTAATATATAATATATATTAGTGCTGTCAGACAATTAAAATGTTTAATCAGATTCATGACAGGGTTACTGTGGATTAATTTTGATTAATCACGATTAAATATCATTCATTTTTAATCTATATTAATCGCATTTCATTTTGCATGAGCAAACAGACTCGAGAAAAAAGGGAAAATATACGCACTTAATATGTTTATTGAACATCTTGAACATTCATGTTAACAAAAAACTCTGTAAACATGTATCCACTCTCTATCACTCTTGGGGAGGCACTTCAAGTCCTTGAAATGAGGAACCAAAGCTATGTAAAGCGCATGTTCTCAACGATATTAATAGGTCTGCAGTTTGTTGCAATCCACTTGGCAATTGTGTCAATATGTCCGAGGTAGACTTACTGAGTCCCCGATGCTCCGTGAGTGGTTTGTCGAAAGGTGGGTGACGCGTTAGCCAAACTCCTATCAGGATCCCCGACTAACGTATGCTTCATGTCAATGTGATATTTTAAGCTGGAAGTGCTTCAGTGAAAAGAAAATTCCTTCCTGCACAATGTGCATAATACTTTATGTTGGTCAACTGTTCAGTCTTGTTATTTTTTTAATACTCAAATTTCCCATCAAGAGGGCCAATGTGCGTTTATCATCTTTCATATTGATTTGATTGGTTCAGCTGCCCGTCACTACCACTCTACTTGGAGAAACTGCCCGAAATGCGTTGACGGAAAAATTTCAGGGATTTTGAGTCATTCTGCACTCCAGATGCATTAATTGCATGAAAATTTTAATCGCGTTGACCGTGATGGCGGATTAATTTGCGATAACGCGTTAAATTTGACAGCACTATTTTTTTTTGTTTTTAAAGTAAAACATATACTCATCCTACTGTCTCTATGGAAACTCACCAAAGCTGTCACTGTAATATCTGCTTCACTTCTGCATGGCATGTGACTATTTAGATAGATTAGACAGTATTTAGTGTGGAAATTGTGCATTGTTATTGTTTTTTGGTATAGATTTACTGTAGATACTCATTTTAAACAAGGCCAAAATTGAACATATTGAGTTCAGGCTATCTAGAAATATCTTCAGTAAAAGGTAAAATTTCAGACAGCTCTAAATCTGGTTTCTGGTAGTTTTTTCTACTCTTGGGTTTGGTTTACAAAAACTGGCAGAGGTTTCTTTATATGGTCATTATAGACACAGCTATAACTGTGGGGCCACCTGCTCCTTCTGATTAAAGTGTCTCCACAGCTATCCATAAGTGTGGTCCGCAGATTTTTAGAGGTTGCTAAAAAAAAGCTAGCTAGCCAAACAACGTATTGGGGATTTGTGAAGAAAAGGTTAAAACTGGTTTCCTAAAGACGACAGCACAAAACACAAACAACAGTAGATCAAATTTCTTTCTGTTCTAAAGTGTTTGTTTGTTCATGCAGCTTATAGAGAACTTTTTTTGTTGAAAGCCCAATATAAGGCTGTATTTTTGGCTAGGCTAATGCTAAAAGATAAAGCTCAGTCAGAAACGCATGTGTTTTAGATTGCTCCAATTCTTTTTGCCTAGTATTAAAAATGGGACCAAATAACTTTTGAGCAGAGTTTCAGTGAAGAAAGTTAGCTCATACAGTATTTTTGCATGTAGTTATTGCTAAGAGCAGGCAAATGAGGCTATATTAGCTTCCTTAATGATTGCATTTTATGCGACTAAACTTGTAAACAGTCTATATCACTAATAGAACCTTGACTGAGGTGTAAATGGTGTAATGACTGCAATTTGTGCTTCCCTGTATGAATTTTGATTTGATGACGAGACAAAATAGTCATTTAGCAGGTTTACACTTTACATGATTGGAGGCGCTAGATTAGCTTTTAGCAACAAGTCATTGAACAGACTTACTCTAAACTTACTCTAGTGCAGTTTTTTTTTAAGTACAAACTCATAATCTTTGTAGCCCTGTGATTATTCAGTTAAACAACTTGGCTAAGCAGGCATTTTTCTTCCTGAAGAACACCATCAGGAAAAGCTAGAGTGTAAACTCTGGCTGCTCTCCAGCTTTCTATTTTGCTCCACATCTGTCAGTCCATCATTCACTCATTGCACTCACTTTCTCCATGGTTTCCTGTCTCACTCTCTCTTCAAATCATTATCGCTGTTTGTGTTCACTGCGGTTCTTGGATGGCATGAAAACATCCAAACATGCACGCATGCATTGCATACATTCCACATTTAACCTTTACGAGGCAAATTAAAGTGTGTTTCTAAGTTTGCAGGAAATGAGCAACAAGTGTTGTTGGGGAGTAAATGAGAGGGTGAAATATGAAGCCAAGTAGGTCTGAATTTATAATCTTTAAAGATGGCAGGAGACAGGGAGGGAAGTGAAGCTTTTCTAATGAAGAAAAAGCTGTGACACCAGTGGCACTACCCCACAGAAATAGAAAACAATACAACATATAAAAATTAAGAAATAATCATGTGCTTCTGCTTTATATTATGCCCGTGTTGATACCAAATAATTAACACTAACAACTTTAGCTTAAGTTTGGCTTAGCTGGTAACATTTCCATTCTTTTCAAAAGGCATTTTAGTCTTATAACTTTGTGGAATGATAATAGAAAAACACTGCATGTCTGTAACTAGATATATAGTGTATGTAATGCTCTATGCCAAGGATGCCAAATTCATTTTACATTGTGGGCCGCATACAGCTCAGTTTAATCTTGAGTGTGCCAAACCAGTGAGACTCCCCCTTCTACCAGTTTAAAGATGTTTACATGCACTTTTCATCACTAAGTTTTCTTAATATTTGAAAAGTTCAAAGTCAGTGGTAATAAAGAAATCAAAAACCTGTCTTTTTCTTTCTGTGCACTCAGCTATTTTCAGCTGGTGTGCAAGAGGGGGAAAATGATGGCGTGGTCTACAGCTTTTGAGGAGTGACATTGAGGACATTGTTTTTATTTTTAATGCACAATAGGACAAGAGTTTGAAGGTGAAATGGAAACTACATCTAGGACAGAAACAACTTTGGTTCTTTGCAAGCATCTGCACAGACAGCATGCTAACACAAAGCTAGCCAAGGACCCAGAATCCATGCTGACCCCAGTCAAGCAGCCAGATCGTGACCTTCAACAGGTAACAAAGGCTGTAGTCAGGCTACTGCCTCAGTTCATGTTTTTAAAACAGATCACAAATCACTGTCTCTTTAGACTGGTTTTCAACTTTGCTTTATGTTCGTATGTAAAAACTAAAAGAAATGTTGTATGTGTCCTCATTAGGATAGGAATTTGTGGGGCTGAGGCCTCAGATTTACATTGTTAAGTGGTAATTATGTGACAAAAAAGTAACAAGGAGCAGTGTAATAAAATGCTTGCTCTGGCGAGGAATTAAGTAATGTACTGCATTCATTTCAAGAGAAACAACAAGTAATGTGTAATATATTAAAAAAACAAAAAACAATCCCAACACTGGGAGCAGTAAGGGTATAATTAGTTTTTCATGGGATTGAACTGTTTGCATCTGTTCATAAATTCTAGTTTTGCATATAGGATTAGAATTTATGTTTCCTTTTTAAAACAAAGCCTTATGAAAGCATGCTTGTGAGCTCCGAAAAAGCCTGTTAATAAACAAAAAAAAGAATCTGTTAAATAGGTGTTAAAAAAGATGTGGAGAGTCTGTGAAAACACTTGACTATGAATACAACAACTGAGATGTGGAGCAAGAGAGATCCTGAGCTCCAGTTTCAACGTGGCACTTTTTTTTTAGGTATTTTTTTATTGTATAACATTTCTACAGAACATATTATATAACAATATAATAAATTATTTTAACAACAGCAGTTCTCAGAGAAATGATCATAAAGATGATCAGTTACATGTACTCATTATATTCTATGTACTCTCTATGTTGGTACCACACCCGCTTCTTTGAAATGTGTTATGTCCTCGTGTTTTCCCCCCACCTCAAGTCATTAATATCTAAACTCTGACATGCTAACAAAGAGCCTCTCTTGGGTCAGTTGGTGTCATCCGAAAACTTGCCCAAGAAAGTGATGCTTCAAAACCTACATTAGTCAGTGAGTCATGACCCTGGGGGATGCTGGGTAAACCATAAGTGCTGACAAACACAAACTGAGCGTGAATGTCAGAAGCGAGAAAGTTTATTCATTACAGAAATATCTGGGAAATGGGAGGGAATGGGGGGGGATCTGACCACTGAGTACATTCAGCGGTTAGGCAGAGACACTGGATATTTGTTCTGATGAGAGAGCAGAGGCAAAGCCAGAGAAGACACCAAGGCCTGCTGCATTAAATTTATAATTAACAGCAGAGGGAAAGATGTATACACATAAATAACACAAAGATTTTGCATGTTGCACTTAAAATGCCTTCAAAATTTGACATGAAAAGTGCACAAAGATGGAAATGAAATACCAAAAATTCGACTAAACAGCAATGCTGCATCGTGACTCTAGCATAGTAGTAAAAAAATAACATTTTAATGAAACTTTCTAAAATCAATGCCCCAAACAATCATTAACTGACTTGCACTACAAATAGTTGAACTATTAACCAGTGTGCACCTTCTCAAGGCTTAACTTTTCACCCCTTAATGCCTTCTTGGGATAATCCTTGTTTCTCTTTTCTAAACTGAGTGGTTTCTGTCATATTTCAGATCTGCTTGTAGAACAAATTGGCCGATTGTGCATCTGAAGTTATAGAGGTGATTGCTGCCTTTAGAGCTTGCTCGGTATATCTTCAGAAAAATCTTAAACCTATTCAAATTGTTGTCAGACTGCATCTTTATTAGTATATACTGAGGTGTCAAACTCATCATTAAGCACATGGGGGGGACAAAGACATCAAATGTCATCTTTCTGGAGGAGAGAGTTAAAGAAGAGGTCTCGGTTTTTCAGAGAGATAATGGCCCTACTTGAAGGAGATATGAAGTCACAAGGTTGTCAGCCAGGATTGACAGATTGTGCCACATTTGGGAACGTCAAAGCATGATATGCATGTAACAATGGTAACCAGAGAGCATGTGAGACGTTTACTGCAATTGGAGAGAATTTTGCTGTTTAATGTGTGCATTTAATGCACAGTTTGAATTTCTCCTAAACCTAACTTCATAGTTTCAGTGCCTAAACCTGCAGATTTTTGTTCTTTTATGGGTTCAGACCCTCACCTCTGGCCACGAGCTCCGGGTGAGTGATTGAAAGAATGAGATCAAAATACAAATGAGATTCCTCTAAAGGGTGTCTGGCCTCTTCTCCTTCACACTGGAGGAAGTTGAGGTGGTTTGGGTATCTGACTAGGATCCCTCCTCAGGTTGTAGTGGGAATCTAAGTGCTGATGGATGGGTGGATGGATGGATGAATGGATGGATGGATATTAAAATATAATAAGATACGGTTCATAACCAAATGTAAGTACTTCACAGTTGTTGAATACTGCATGAGTTTCATTTGCTAATCATAGTCCCAACTAATACAGAATGTGGTACTGTTAGTGTAAAGTACAAGAGGCAAGTGGCCACCATATGAGCTTGCACCGTCCTTGGGTTTCACAGCCAGATTCACCTCTCTCTTCACCTTCAGTTTCATCAAGACGGCGAGGGGCAGCTCAAGGTTGCAAGACAGGAGTCACCAACCAATGAGTGACTTCACGTATTTTATACACACTCTGTGGGTCTCAGAGAAAGCCCCAGTAGCCAGAGTAAATGTCACCACCCACAGTGCCAAAAACAAGCAGAACAATTTAACACAGAACTCTGAGAATTCATAGATGTAATATTTTTATTTTGACTGCTGCATGTGCTGTGATACACATAATCTCATGATAATCCACAATGGTTTATAGTCACCAAGTCCAGAAGTCCCCTGGAAATTCCTGGAGCTGTTGAGGCAAACTTTTCTAAAGGACCCACGTGAGAAAAAGAATCCCTTACAGTGTCTTTTAGGAACTTCTCTGCATAAACATCATCCGTCACTGAATTTAGTGATCTGTCATCATTAGCCAGGACTAATCTGTAGCTTCCTGCTCACTGTTTTCACTCTGCAGTCAGTGTAAAGAAATGGCACAGAAAACACCTGCACGGGGATGAGGTCATGTGAATTTCTTATTAGCTGCCCATGGACGTGGTGGTCATAGCTTTGAATGGTATCCATGACAACAAGCGTCACAAGGGCCCCCCGTGAAGTAAGTGGCTGTGAACATAGAGGGTGGAGGGGTTGCACTTGTGGCTTTATTTTACTATTATTTTTTACATATGTAGGAAGATATGTTCTTATTAATCCAAATATAATAAAACATTATAAAAAACATTGCAAAAAAGCCACTTTAAATGTGGGTGCAAAGAAGAGTGCAGAACAGTGTATGGTTGTATTGTGTGTTTGTGTGGATCCCACCACCTCACCCTCAGTAATGTCTTTTGACGCGCAGTTTTGCCATAATTTGCCGATTAATGTGAGGCAGATGCACGTAATGCTTCTGTGTGCAGAGCTGGCCGGCCTCAGAGGAGCGGGAGTGCTCAGGCTATGAGATAATGCCAGACAGAGGCCAGCTTGGGACTAACACTATTGCCACTGCTGTTGTGTGTGTGCGTGTGTGTGGCTGTGTGTGTCTGTGTATGTGTACACAGTCTCACTAAACCCCACCAGCGGATGTTTTACATCCCCCTTTCCGCTCAATTACCGTCTCTCAAGGTCACAGATATCTGTCCAAGATAACTTTGCGTGTTTTCTCGGCCAACTGCGGCCACAACTTTTTATACACTTTGTTTTGCATCTTTGCATTTCAACTAAAATGTGAGTCACAGGAGACTATTTGTTTCCTCCCATAAAGGGCCATAATGAGCACCTCTTCTTTATAATGACTGGGTCTGAACCCTAATGCAGGTCATAAACATTACTGCGGTGCTCTTGGCTGCAAACTCTGGTCCTTATTGTTTCTTGGCTCTCTCTTTGTCCTCCTCACCCCGTGATTTTTATTAGATTCACAGTCCTTCAGAGTTTTCCTCGAGCTGTTTGTCCTATTTGTTTGTTCATGATCACTTAATGGATTTAATGAGGGTGTGCGGTAGATTGAGAGAGATTGCATTTGATAGCAATTGTTTAGACTGTTAATCAAGTGATTAAAAGTCTCTCTTTTTCCATGTGTGTGTGTGTGTGAATGAAAGAGAGAGTGAGCACATTCCACTCAGGGACTCGTCCGGCCTCTCCGGATCTCAGCGCAGCGCGTCGCTCTAATCCTGCCTTCCTGTTTTCCTGCAGGAGTAGTGAGGCGGAGAGGAAGACCAGATCTGATAATTAGCCTGATAACAGTCACAGTCAGTTTACCTGAGAGAGAGCGATTAAGGAGAAAGAACAGAGCAGGGTTCAAGTCACACTATGTTTCATTTTCACTTTTATTAATGCTACTGAGAAAGTGCTCCGTTTCACCAGAAATTACAACATATGGATTCATTTAATTGAACCAAGTCAATCTGAAAAATAGTGTGTCCTGCTTGAGTTGGAGTGGATTATGGTCTCCTTGTGCCTTGTTATAGATCTTGACTTTTTGTACACCATAAACACAATCCGTAAGGAGCAAAGAGCTCTACAAATGGGATGTTTGTTTTGAGAGTGTTGATGGAGAAGTATAGAGAAGGTCAGAACAAGCTGCACTGTCTTCCTGAATCTGGAGGAAGCAATGATAAGGTGCCAAGAGAGGAACTGTGGTACTGCATGAGGAAGGAGCGTGCAGGGGATAGTGGATAGATTGGACAAAAGATGTTGAATATGGAGCTGGAAAAAGAGAAAGACCAGAGAGAAGAGTCACAGATGTAGTGAAGGAGGGCATGCAGGTTGGTGTGTGTCATGGTCCTGGGTTGTGCAACCCAGTGTTTTGAGTTTGATTGTATTTTGTTATTCATTTATGTTCTAGTTTCATTTTAGCTTATCTCTAATCTCTAATTTCTATTTTGCCTAGGTTGCTGTTATAGTTCATTGTTCATTAGATTCCCTTGTGTCTTCACCCCTGTGTTTAAGTCTCCCTCGCCCTTCATGTGTTTCATGTCTACGTGTCTTATGTTATCTAGCTTGTGTTGTCATGTCTGCATCTCGTCATGTTTCCTGTTTTATTTTGGAAGTCTTGTTTCTATGTTTATCGTGCTTAGTGTCTCTTTTCCCTGTGGCGTCACGATGTTCATTTTTGTCAGCTGTTTCCCCGTGCGTTTCGACTTCCTGTGTGTTTTCATTCTGTCTTTGTCAGGTCTAGTTTTGCCTTCTTGTAATCAGCCATAATAAAGGCTCGTTTTCCGTTTGAAACTTAAGTCGAGCTCCGCCTCCCTTTGTGTCTGTGTTTGGGTCCACAATTCACAGCTCGCACAGTCTGCTCATGCAGATTGTAACTGTGTGACAGAGGAGGATTCAAAGGATAGGATGAGATGGAGGCAGATGATCTCCTAAAGGGAGCAGCCAAAGAAGAAAAAGAATTACAAACGTTACTGAAACTTAATTAGGTAAATTTGCCTAAATCTACTATGGTCAGCTAATCTGATAAGTAATATGGACCATAATAAACCCCATTAACTACTCCTGGTCTGTCTCATTGACTTTTGGGTAAGACTGGTCAGTGCTGTATATGAGTATGTGTGAATGGAGCACTTTGACTGATCAGTAAAACTAGAAAAGCACAACATAGACTACCAGTCAAAAGTTTGAACATACCTTCTCATTTAACGTCTTTTCTTTATTTTTAATACCTTCTTCATTGTAGATACTGAAGACATCAAATATATGAAGCAAGATATATCGAATTATGTAGCAAAGAAAAAAAATATAAATATCACTAAATATGTCTTTACATTATTTTAGATTGCCTTCTCTCAATGAGCTTCATGATGTACTCACCTGAAATGGCACCAATCAGCTAAGTAAAGAGAAACAACAGTCTATCATTACTTTGCGAACTGAAGGTCAATCAGTCCGGAAAATTGCTAAAAATCTCAATGTGTCCCCAAGTGTAGTCGCAAGACTGTCAAGCGCTACGATGAAACTGGCTCAATGAGGACCGCTTGAGGAAAGAAAGATCAAGAGTCACCTCTGCTGCTGAGGATAAATTTATCTGAGTCACCAGCCTTGGAAACCACAAGTTAACAGCACCTCAGATTAGAGCCCAGATAAATGCCACACAGAGTTCCAGTGGCAGACACGTGTCTACATAAACTGTTCAGAGGAGACTGCACGAATCAAGACTTTATGGTCAAATAGCTGCTAAGAAATCACTACTAAGGAAAAGCAGTAAGACCAGTAAAGCTGTGTTTTGGTCTGATGATCCCAAATTGAAAGATTGCAGAAAAGGTAAATGCATGGTCTCTACATGCATGTTTCCCACCGTGAAGCATAGAGGAGGTGTGATGGTGTGGGGGTGCTTTGCTGGTGACACTGTTGGGAATTTATTCAAAATTGAAGGCACACTGAACCAGCATGGCTACCACAGTTCCTTCAGCATCATGCCAGCCCATCCAATTTGCATTTAGTTGGACCATCATTTATTTTTCAACAGGACAATGACCCCAAACACACCTCCAGGCTGTGCAAGGGCTATTTGATCAAGAAGGAGAGTGATGGAGTGCTGCGCCAGCTGGCTGGGCCTCCACAGTCACCTGATCAAAACCCAATGGAGATGGTTTGGGATGAGATGGACCGTGGAGTGAAAGCAAAAGGGCCAACAAGTGCTCAGCCTCTCTAGGAACTCCTTCAAGACTGTTGGAAAACCATTTCAGGTGACGGCCTCATGAGGCTCATGGAGAGAATGCCAAGTCTGCAAAGCAGTAATCAAAGCGAAGGGTGGCTGTTTTGAAGAATCTAAAATATAACATGTTACACTTTCACATCATTACACCACCACTAGCCTAAACCACTGACACAAGGCAGGAAGGATTCATGCTTTCATGTTCTTTACTCCAAAGTCTTTGTTAGCTCACAGGAACGGTACCCCATGTGGTCTTCTGACCACTTCAGCAGGTTGTCTTGGCCATGTCTACATCATTGAATGCATTGAGTTGCTGACATGTGACTGGCTGATTGCATTAACAAGCATGTGCCACAGGTTTACATAATAAAGTGGCCGGTGAGTGTTAACTGCCTGTTTATCAAGGCTATTATGTGCTTATTACCTTACTTGTGTTTGCTATGCACAGGATTTAAATGAAGGGGTTTTTGAGAGTCACAGTTGTCTTTAAGCACAATGCTGACGCTGAAGCTACAGATTATTCTTTGTTGAATCTTTTAAAAACATAAGCATGTGAAAATCTTCATCTGTTGAGGAAGACAATCCATAATTGAGGGGAAAACTCTGACATAGGAATTTCAGTCAGGAAAAAAAATGACACTAAGGCTTGCGTGAACAAATGTGTAAGTCTGCGGAGACGTAACCCAAGAGCACTGTGTAATTTTTAGACTGAAAGCCACTTAATGTTGAATTACTGATGCTGTATTTCCTGCCTTGAATTACAGAAAATATTTTGGCACATTGTAATCTACCTCTAAACTTTATTGACTGAATTATAGTGAATTAGGAAAGGGTGAAAGGGATACCAGACGTCAATATTCAGTTTCCTCAATCCCTCAAACATGCCTGTGAGTAACAGAGGTATGTATCCGGAGGTCAAGGTAACGTATTTATCGAATAAATTATTTTGACTTTGCGTGATCTGACTGACAAGCGATTCAGTTGAATCACAAAATAACCCTACAGCGGTTCTGGATTTCCTGCAAGCTGAAATATCTATCCACCACAAACTGCTCACCCGCTGTGCTTCCCATGTACACAGAGCCTGCTGCGGCTGAATCACTTCTTAGCGATGGATGAAAATGTTGCCAAGTTCATTCCTTTGTTTCCACTTTTGGCTGAAAGTGTGAAGTGTGGTCAACACTACTTGACACTGAAAACAACTGGACCAAAAATGATCAGTTCATGAAAGATCCACAAACACGAGAAGAGTGGTTAAACCCGCTGAGAGGCTCGATATAGATATGAAGGAGATGATTTACTGAACAGAGTGCTAATGAAAGTAAGTTTTTTTTATTTTTTTTTATTTTTTAGCAAGTTGCTGGAATAATATTACAAATATCTAGTGGATGCAAATGAAAGCTGGAAAGGATATTTGATACTGGTCACATTTTCAATGACTACAAAGTAGATTGCCAGCACAGCGTATAGCAGGAATCGTGTTACCTTTTCTTCTGGCACCACCAAAAAGTGACGCTTCTGAGTTCAACAGCTATCAGATTGATTTTAATGAAATTTGTTGTACAAATTCACATCCTCAAGAAGAGGAGATTCCGTCAAAATGTATTATGAAGTTCATCACCAAATTCCTGCAAATAGTGAGTAAATCTTATCTAAGACAGTTAAGTAAGATACTAAACCCCAGCTGCCAGCTGCTGGTGAATTAAGGCTGTCACTGACTGGATGTAAGCATGTTAAAGTTGCCACAACTTAACTTTAAAGCTGCACATTTTAACTAACAAGAAAATAGTGAGTAAAACAGGCAAGTCATAAAAAGACAAAAAGAGATTTAAAGCTGCAAAAAAAAACCCCAAACTTTTATAATCCATAAAAGTTTTTTTCAAACTCAATGGATCTGCAGGGGTTGGTTAGCTGGTTTGCACAGCCACAAAACTAGTGCGCAAATAAGAGATGGAAAACACTACAAGTTTTGTAAGATAGACTCCCCATCATATGCCTCCTGGTCCCTACTATGTCCTTAATACCTTTACTTTGCAAAGGTTAGATTACTCTTTTACTACTACTTTTCTACCACTCAGTTGAATAAAACAAATTTTACAGTGCAACAAGACTGCATTTTTAAACCTCCACTGAAACTTTTGCTTCAGAGTGGCTGTGAGTAGCCAGTCCATGTTGATTTGGCAGAAGGTCTGTCCACAATTAAAATTGTTATGATCAGATAAAGGTCAGCCAGCAAGGTGGTTAGCACTGTTGCCTCAAACCAAGAATAACCAATTAATCCAACCCCACTAACGTGCATGCAGAGCATGTTAGCATTCATTTATTGGGGTTAGATTAATTGATTATTCTAAATTGCCCATAGGTGTGAATGAGAGTGTCTTTCCTTCTGTGTAATAATAATGAATTATATTTGTATAGCATATTTCAGAAACCCACGGACGCTTTACAGAAGAGTAGAAAAAAAAGAGGCTACAGTTGAAGGTTTTTGTTGGAACTTTAACTGTGCGACAGAGTGGCGACCTATCTAAGGCGTACGCTGCCTCTCATCCTATGGCAGCTGGGATAGACTCCAGCCCCCGAGTGCTCCTGACACACCTGACTTGCTGCGGTTTCCTCAATGATAGGCACTGCAACTCAGAAAATACCTCCCTATCAGTGCTGGTATAGGAGAAGAACAAGTGAGAAGAGGGCCAAAAGAAATTGCAGAGGTTTTTCAATTTTTTCTCCAGAAGGTGTCATCTTTTGCTGCTGCAGGATCTCATTGAAATGCCGGTAAAGACGATGATGCGCTAGTGTCATCTACCTGACCGTGTCACGTGTCCTGAAAGGGCTACAGGACTCGAGACTCAAACCCAAGGCGCTGCATTTCTGCCATGTGATTTCCTGCTCACCACTGAGCCAAACGCCCTGTACCAGTGGTTCAGATGCCAGTTTTGGTTTGCATTCATTGGGCGACAACAGCACAGATAAACCCAGTGTTATACCTGGCTGAATTTTTAATTATTTTTTACACAGCCTTTGTGTACACACTGATTTTTGGTGAGCTTGTGCTACTTATTTAAGAACAATCTTAAAACTCTCACTACTGACCTCATAAAAAGGGGGAGACATGCCAGAGTGCTTGATTTTCCCAACCACACAGTCATATTGTCACTACAGTATTTTGAAAATTATAATAACATATTTTTGCCTCATCCTACAGTTAATGTTTCACATATACTACAATCATGATCACACTTAGTAACCATGTCCTTTGCCTTTCCCCTGCTGATGTTGTAATGAATTTATAGATGTTCACTTATGGGAGAGAGAGAGAGAGAGCATGTGCAGCATGAATTGTTTTTCCTCCTCTGACAGTAATGAAGTGTCAAATGGAGACCTGTCAGCAGCTTGGAGAGGCTGAAGACCTCGAGACGCTGTGGAGACACAGCACAGACACACACACACAAACGTCCTTTATACACACATGCACGCCCGTTCGGTGACGCCTGGGCAATTACCACCCACCGCCAATTATTGCAGCTCACACATGGTCGTGGCTCTGAAACCTTTCAAGCATGTGTGGATCGACCTGTGATGTGGTCACTGGAGCACTAACAGACACGAAGCAAAGTTCCTAAAAACCGCTTGTTGGAGGCGTCGCAAAAAGTCACCAAAGAGCCATGTGCAAACACATCCTGAAGCTGTAATTTTTTAATCATTTCTAATCATCTTCATATTAATAATACAGTGGATTAGCCATAAAATGGATAGAAAGTCATTTGCTCTTTAAATTTTTCAGGTGGGGTTTAAAGCAAGTAAACTGAAGTTGTGTGACTTAAAAGGAATTTAGTGTTATTTGTTCCTAAGAAAAATCATATTTAGCGTCAGCTTCAGAACTAATAGGCATTTTTTTTAAAGTTTTGTTCATTACAGAATTCATCATTCAGATTTTAATTCCTCTTGAGGATGATGTTGGTCCACCAGCACTGATTTGGTCTTGGGTCTTGGATTGGTTTCTTATTTTAAGAAGGCTAAAAAAGCTCTTGCTTCATGGCCTCTCGGTTAAAAACATCAAAAGCTTCTGTTCTTCTGTCACGCGAGCTCTTCTTCCACGTTTTCCAAGCCTTTAGGAGCTAGCATGAGAAAAGAGAATCAGCGGAGTCATCTGGAGGGGGAGGGATGAGACGGACCCCCTGTCTGGATGACATCTGCTGTCTGTTTATCCTTCACACCTTCTCTGCCTCTGCTGCTGCATTATACATGGCTGTTAGCTTGAACATTTTTTTGGTTTATCCAGTTATGGAAAGCTTTTGTAAGCCAGAGGGGAGATGGAAGTTTTTCAAACCACAGAAGTCAATCTGATTGTGGAATTTATCTTGGGGCGCGACTGAGGTTAAAGGGTTTTCACATCAAAAATGACACAATGATTTATTTTCCATTTATTTGATGCTGATTGCAAATATAAAAAGAGAGAAAGAGGGAGATGGGCTGACACGCAAAAAAGGTCACTAGTCAGAAATTACGCGAGGAAGCTGCAGTTCTGTGGGGTGCATACTAACCACCTACCAGACTACCAGATGGTTATAAAAAACACTGCACATTTCAGGGTGATCTTGAAAGCTAAAGTTAAAGGAATATACTTTCAGTGCTACACAAGTGGCCAAGAGGCAAAACATTTGACTGCTTACTAAAGCACTGTCCAGCCAGTGTTAGCTTTTCAAAAGGGATGCACTGTAAGGTGTAATGAAAAGAGTCATGTCAGTAAGGAAAAGAGATGGAAATAAACTGAGACCTTGGTGCAGCTCCAGCTAGAGGTTATTAAACATGCTGCATTCACTTTTACGCCTCATTACTGATTTCTTTAAATGAAAAACAAAAAAACTAATGTTAAAACCTAGTGAGAGTTTACTGGTATGAGAAGCGCAGAATTTGCAAATTGATGAGGATTCATCTCATAAATCATGAGACATCACTAAATAAAATAAATCTACAAATCATTATTTTACAATAAATTTCTAATTTTTCTGACTTATATTGTTTCTTCATAGGGTTATGTGATGATGACTGTAAGAATGGATTGCTGTGTTGACATGATAAATGAGATTACACGTAGTAATACATACTAAACTCAAAAAATGTGTCACATTTTTACTGACCAAACAAATGTACTGAAATGAAAAATCTGTTAAAAAAAAATTGTATTTTAAGAAAAAGTAATTAGTAATGAGTAATAGTAATGAAATTCTTAACAGTTGTTGTTTATCAACCCAACATCAAAGCAAAGTCCCCCCATAGAGTAGCCCATAGGTGTAACGTGTAGTTAACCCCTTTTTTGGTTTGTTCCCTCAACATCATAACAATTTTGGTCCAGGAGCCACATCGCAACTCACCAATCACATCACCTGACCGTTCAGCTAGCATTAGCCAAGAAGTTAGCTAATGCTATTAGCAATTTAGCAAGCAAACCAACATGAGTAGCCTAAATTTGGCAAACAGGAAACCGAACTTGATTATATATTTATTATATTGCATAAATTGATAAAGAAAAAACTTGAAACGCTTAGAATTTGTTCCATTTTTTCCTTTCTCAGCCACATTCCTAAACTGTGATGGATGGATGAGAAGCCATCACGATGTTTATGATGTTCACTACTACAGGCTGCTTTGGGACATCTACAGTACAAGGTCTCAAAGTGTCTCTTGTCCCAGAGTAGGCGTGGCTTCCTCAGGCAGGTGCACCCCTGTCACATTAGAACTCACCCGCAGTTTTAAACTCCGGTTCACCTCTTCATTGAATGCCAGATTATTGTCCTACTCCATGCTGTAGACTCGCTTCTCTAGTTACTTTGATACTTACCTTGGCTTGTCTGCCTCAATCTTGGGAAACAAATCTGCCCCGCCAGCCTGCTATAATCGTTGCCTACGTGTCTCCAGCCCCCTGCAGAGGTAAACAGAGAGAATCTGGGAAATAAAGCTGTGTTAGTGACTGTGGAAATCCAGAAAACGTCCCTGCCTTTGGGCCTGTGAAAAACCACTGACTTAGTCATTCTTTGATCCTAACCTGTTGTACTTACCTCTGTTGTTTTATTAGGACCTTTAATGAACCTCAGTGCAAATGCATCTTTTGGGCTTCAGTTGTGGGATTTTATTTATCTTCTCTAATGCTTCAAATCAAGCACCCATAGTTTTTACAAGGCTCCAGAATCCAAACTTTCATTCACAAAATCGCACACTTCATCAACCACTTTTTACATTTTACTAAAGCTTTCTTTCATTTTACCGTCCTAAGAGGTTGGCTTGATAGCTGGTAAGCCTCCAGCCTTGCACCAGTGGGTTCAGCGCCAGAAATATTTCTTCATTAAATGGTGGCGGCCGTTTAGTTTTGGATTGGATTAGATTATTCACACATTCTTCTGCCACTTTCAGGCTTTCTCCCTCTGGAGGAAACAAACCATTTTTCTCTCCCTCCTGTAACACTATATCACAGCACACATGAAACAGACACTGACGCTCTTTTTAACAAATGGTTGTGTGTTTTTATAATTAAACTCGATAAAGTTCTGCAAAACAAACCAAACAACCTCACAGGAAAAGAAATGTTGAAAGAAAGTAAAATAATTTAAATAAAAAGTTCTGCTTTCTCATTAAGTGCTCAGTTGCTGGAGTTAGCTCAAACATTAAGACTGGAATAAGGGAAAGCAATTCATTATGCCCAAAGGTTAAAATAATTAAATCCGCCTTTCAGCTCCTGTCAGAATCAGAGATAATCACTATTGTTTAATCCGTGCAAAAGACAAATTGGATTAGTGTTGGATTATATCCTCAGCTGCTGCAGTTATTTCCTGGATTCATTGCTGTGAAGAGATTTTTACTGTCAGAGATAAAGGGTCACATTACTCTTATGTCTATTGTTTGTGGCAGCTAAACATCAGTAAAGATATGTTTTAGTGAAGCTCTTTCAAGGCACTCACTAAAGAAATCACTGCACATGTCAGAATTAATCATAAATGTCTCTTTAAATTGTAATTTTTGACTTTGTGTTGCGTAAACAAGCCTGAAGTCTTGTATTTAGATTTTAAAATCCAGTTTTATTACAGCAGATTGATCAAATAAGGACTGAGGATCAATATAAATGTGTCTTTACTGTCTTGATCAAACACAACCTAGACTAATGCTAATGGGGGGATTTTAGGACACAGGGTTGCGGTAGAGGTGGAGCTTTTCCATCCATCTGCTGTCTGTAGAGTCTCAGGCTAAAATGAGGCCATAGGGTGCAGTTTAACCTGCAGGGTGTGGCAGTGCCCTCTGAAAGCCTTCTGTTGATTTAATTTCACTGGCTGAGTGGAGTAGCTGTTGGCTGATTCTCGGCTGGACAGCAGTTCATTGATGCCTTTCTTATTGAGCAGACTGATCTCAGAGAGCTCCTGACCTTTGCTAAGTGCAGTCTGCGGGACAATTTAATTGAATCTCTGACGTGAAGACACTTAACATGGGGCTATAAATTGCAGCAATCTAATGTGACCTAATGCACAAACCAAAAGGTTGCTCAGTTTTACTTGTGTCTTGTAAGCTTTATCCCATTTAGTACTAATTACATATAATTAATGTTTACATGTAAATTCCACCTGACAAATTTCCAAAGCAAACAGCTGATTTTTTGGCTCCTGCTGAATCAGTTTTATTACAATCAAGATAGCTGTTGTTTTCATTTCATGTAATTACATGATAAAAATCAATTTGGAGACAGTTACATGTTCAAGCACGGAAAATCTTCCAACTCAATTAGAGAATGGATTTTGAAGGATACTTACAACTCTTACTACAAGTCCTTGCATACTGGACTGCACAGATTGCACTTTTCCTCCAGTATGCTAGTTTTCCAGATGACGGTGAAAACAGCCAGCAAAAAACCACATGATGAAGGCGCGGTGGTGGTTGTGAAATAATTAGCACCTGTTACAAAAACACAGTTTTGAATGGATTTAATTGTATTTGTGTTTTTAGTTTCTACTTTTCTGTTGCCGTTTGGGTAGCTCAACCAAGTAAATCTAATCAAAACTTGGTGTAGGTAAAAACATAAAATGTGCCCTTTCACAACATTAAATAGTTGTTGAAACACTTGTTTGAAGCTTTAACCTTCAAGCCTGACTGAAATTCGCAGCTCTCCACATGAACAGCCCAAATGCCTTCTAGATAAAAGTTTTATGGTGAGAGAAGATAAGGATGGAGCTGTTTGGCCACAATGACAAGAGTTATGTTTGGTGTAGCAAAGGTGAGCCTTTCAAAACATGGTGCCACCACTACCAAGCATGGTGGAGGTGGCATCATGCTGTGGGGCTGTTTTGCTGCCAGTGGTACTGGTACATTGTGCATAGTGGATGGACTAGCTCCAAATTCTTCAACTACACCTCTAATCAACAGCTAGATGGTTCAGACTTGAACTCTGTTGGGTGTTCCGGCAGGACGATGATCAGAATTGGCTTTGGAATGGATAAAGCAGGCTATCATTAAGTTTCTGGAATGGCCTTTTCAACCCCTGATCTCAACTCTATTGAAAATTTGACTATGGTTAAAAGCTAGGTGCATGCCACTTTAAATGAACTTTACCAATTCTGCCATGGTCAGACAAGACAGAGATTGAGCTATTTGACCACAATGACAAGTGGTATGCTTAGAGGAATAAAGGTGGGGCTTTTAAACCTAAGAACACAGTACCAGCTGTCAAGCACGGTGGTGGTAGCATCATGCTCTGGAGCTTTTTTGCTGTCAGGGGTACATTGCACACAGTCGGTGAAATAATGAAGGAGGATAACTACCTCTAAATTCTTCAACTTCACCTCCTCAAATCAACATTGGAACTTGAACATAGTTTGGTGCTTTCCAAACCCCTGACATCAACCCTATTAAAGATTTGTGAACTGTGCTTAAAAGCACCCAATTCTGCTACCACAATACCAATTCTGCCAAGAACAGTGGTCAAATATCCAGCTAGGGTTATACCAGAAGCTTGTTGATGGCTACCAAAAACATCTGGTCGAGGTGTAACTTGCTACGGGACATTTAACCAAATATTAGTGTAGTTGGACGTATGTATATCAGTGCTATGTATAGTTTTGACCCTGTGTGAATTACACAAAATGCAAAACAAATCATTAAAAAACAGAAAATGCCCATGATATTCATGATGAGTAGATCCTAACCTCTGATAACAACTGTGTGTTTTCACTGGTATTTCCCATTTACAGAAAACAAAATGAAGCCCTTATAACCTTATTTATATATAAGCCCTATAACCTTAAACAAAGGGCATGTTGAGCGCTAGTGCTGTGGAGGAGTATTAATAATCACCACAGTGATACAGTGTTGGTATGCTTGGTATTACATATGCAGCAATTTGAGGGCTGAGATCAGACACAATAAATAGTTCTGCAAACATTTATTTCCTTTATTTATAGATCAAACACACGTTGTGTGTCTCTCATCCATCTAAACTCATCTTCTCTTCTTCTACTTTGTTCTCACGTGCACATCTTTCGTTCTCTTTCCTCTGACCAACTCTTTCAATCTATCCCTCTCTCTACATATGCACACACAAACTCTTTCCTCTTTTTTTAACCTCTTGGATGCCTGGTTTCCTGTCTCCCTGCAGCCTGAAAGCCGAGCCAAATCAATTAGTCTGTAGAAATTACAGAGCAATAAATAACAAGGGCCAGTCGGCAGCAACGGAGACGGGCGGAGGGAAATCCAGAGTTATAGGACCCCTCCTGTCTGCATGTTGAGCTCAGGATGCTGCCTCTCACCACCACCACCCCCACACCTCTAACAATGTCACTATGTAAGCGTTTTATGTGCATAACCGCATTAAGTCTACATGGTGACCCAATCTGTTGGGAGTATTTTATTTAATGAGAGAAAGAAGAGACAAAGGAGCAGCATTTTATGTGTTTTATGCTTGTATTTAGCGCTGCTGCAAATTTTAAACGCACTAAGACTCTGTGTAACTGTAGACGCCAATCACAGGGGAGGCGCATCTACAGTTTAGGGCTGTCTGTGACCTTGGGCTCTTCTGATGTTACCTGATCTGCTCTGTTGCAAACTGTTCCAGTCAAATCACTGCTCTGTCTCCAACGTACTCTATGTTTTGAACATAGATGGCAAAAAGTATTGTTTTTACGCCTTACATAATCCAGGTCAGATCTGATCCATCTTGACATTAAAAAGCAGTAAAAACACCTTAAATGACATTCGTTCGGCTGGAAATTTTTTTACCTTAAATGAACAAAAACACGGAGAAACTGAGGTATTTCCAGCTGCTGCGCATTTCATATGTAGACACTGTTACGTGTTTATGAATTTTTCAGGTCATCAGATGGGTCAAGTTAAGGTTCATGCTGTACTTTAGCACTTGTGTGTAATTTTATTTTTTACTGAAGGAGTGGGAATGGAGTTTAAAGGGTTTAATGAGTTTCTGTGTCTGACCATAATGTTACTTTTGTATTGCCTTCCATTGGGGAACTATTACTGTAAGAAAACAGAAAACCCCCGGACTGCAAAACAAACACAACTTCTCCCATTTGTCAAAAAGCCAGAGACTATTTTGTATTTTGTACTTTGGTTTTTGTTGCAAACTATAAAGTTAATGTTTTATGTTGTACAAATATTTTTATAGAAAAAGAACAAAAGCAATTTTTGTACAATGCAATTAGAGCTGAGGGATAGAAAGTGAGATTAATGGGTTAGTGGGGTACACTGAGCACTACGGACATTTTTGCCAGGCCTGGAGCACTTGTTTTAATCACTCATACATGAAAACATAGATTTGTATGTTATCTTATCATGTTATTCTTTTTATCCTTATTATGTCATTGGCTCCCTGTTAAATCCAGAATTGAATTCAAAATCCTGCACCTCACACAGGGAGGCAGATCCTTCAGCTTTCAGGCCCCTCTTCTATGGAACCAGCTTCCAGTTTGGATTCGGGAGACAGACACCATATCTACTTTTAAGATTAGGCTTAAAACTTTCTTTCTTGTTAAAGCATATAGTTTGGGCTGGATCAGGTGACCCTGAATCCTCCCTTAGTTATGCTACAATAGGTGTAGGCTTCTGGGGGATTCCCATGATGCATTGAGTATCTCTTCTTCAGTCACCTTTCTTATGTGTTAATAGATCTCTCTGCATTGAATCAAACTTGTTATTAATCTCTGTCTCTCTTCTACAGCTTTTTTTTTATCCTGTCTTCCTCCTCTGTCCCCAACCAGCTGCAGATGGCCGCCCCTCCCTGAGCCTGGTTCTGCCGGAGGTTTCTTCCTGTTAAAAGGGAGTTTTTCCTTCTCACTGTCGCCAAAGTGCTTGCTCATAGGGGGTCACATGATTGTTGGGTTTTTCTCTGTATGTATTATTGTAGGGTCTACCCCACAATATAAAGCGCCTTGAGGCGACTGTTGTTGTGATTTGGCACCTTATGAATAAAACTGAATTGAACTGCATATGCATATTGATAGTTAGGTAGTATTAGCAGCACTGTTTAATAAATACTTATTTACAGATATGCAAGGCAGCAGATTCCAGTGATGCCAAGTGCCACTTCACTAAAATGCATTTAGCAAAATGTATTTACAAATGACAATGCACATGTAACGTACACGTAAACTCAACAACTTACACGTAACGTAAGCGTAATGTCACTGTTCGTTTTGAGATCAGCTGTTACACATAATATATATAATTTGTGAGGATTTGAGTGTTATAAAATAATTCTCGAAAGCTGTATAGATGTTGATAACCCTGGTGCTCTTGGCAGTATATATAGTAAGCTTTATCCAGATTGAAAATATGTGTAGGAGGAGTTAGGGAATGGACATACAACATATGCTACAATCATTATAGTACAATGACGGTCTCTTTCCTTTTATATACTCATTTCTTTCATCATGACAGTATAAATCTGAATGCACATCAATGTCATGTTTAAATGGATCCAGTTTAAAGTTTAACAGTTTATGCAGGTGCCATGCTGTTAACGATCTGAGGTGTAACACATCATGGGAGATAACCTTTACTCTAAACCAACCATAACTGTGTATATACTGGAAAAAGGGAAAGCAAAATTCTTGGAAAAAATGTGAATGTTTTTTGATGTATGTCAATTAGAAAGATTATTTTTGTTGTTCCCTGGTTGCCAAGACTTGGGAGAACAATGTAATAAAAACAAAAATGACATATTCTGATTTCTCAATGCAGTTGCTGACAGAAACGGACAAAATTTGATGGCAACATAATGACAGGTTTGCAAAATACGTGGTTTTCTTAAACTCAACTTGCACAACTGGGGAAAACAGATTTTGACCATCTGAAATAAATGTCACAACGACCTCCCAGAAAGGACACGTTTCCACTGCGTGTACTTACAAATATCTACTGTGGCTACTGGGCTTAAGTGCAGTATATTTCAAAATATATATATTTCATCATACTACCACAAACCATCCAGCTGTACTGTTATGTTTGACCGTAACCATGAAGGTCCTCTTTCTTAACCAAGCTTCTTTTGTGTGAGTGAATTGTTTTATTCCTGTGAGTAATATTCAAAAGTCCAACACCATAAACAGGCTTGCTCAGAAGACTCAATCATCATGGGCATGGATGTCATGGTCATTTTGAGATTTTAATGATTTCGTTGAACTTCTCTTTTTCCCAGTTCAATGATTGCACAGCTTACATCTTTAATGATGACTTGGGTGCACACGTTTGAATTTATTTTGGATCTGCTCTTTGGTGAAAAGTATACATATCGGCTCAGATATATACATACCCATCCAGTAATTTTTGGTTTAATGTCCCGTAGCAAGTTGCACCTTGGCCAGATGCTTTTGGTATCTATCACCGAAATTCTGGCATAATTCTGGATGAATATTTGATCACTACTCTTGGCAGAATTGGTAGTGTTGTAGCAGAATTGGGTGCTTTTAAGCACAGTTCACAAATTTTTAATAGGGTTGATGTCAGGGGTTTGGAAAGCACCAAACTATGTTCAAGTTCCAACCGTCTAGCTCACAGGTGTCGAACTCCAGGCCTCGAGGGCCGGTGTCCTGCAGGTTTTAGATGTGTCCTTGATCCAACACAGCTGATTTAAATGGCTAAATGACCTCCTCAACGTGTCTTGAAGTTCTCCAAAGGCCTGGTAATGAACTAATGATTTGATTCAGGTGTGTTGACCCAGGGTGAGATCTAAAACCTGCAGGACACCGGCCCTCGAGGCCTGGAGTTCGACACCCCTGGTCTAGCTGTTGATTTGAGTAGGTGAAGTTGAAGAATTTAGAGGTAGTTATCCTCCTTCATTATTTCACCTACTGTGTGCAATGTACCGCTGGCAGCAAAACAGCTCCAGAGCATGATGCTACTACCACCGTGCTTGACAGCTGGTACTGTGTTCTTAGGTTTAAACGCCTCACCTTAATTCCTCCAAACATTCCTCTTGTGTGGTCAAATACCTCAATCTTTGTCTTGTCTGACCATAAAACTTAAAACAAATGTTATCATAAAACATAAAGCAAATGTTAGTTGAGCTTGAAGGTGTTGATTTTGGAGCAGGGGCTTCTTTCTTGGTGGTATAGAACTGGCTTTACTGTGGACGGTGATGCTGGAGTTCCTGCAGTTTACAGTAACGGCAGGCTTGAGCTTCAGTAATTTCTGTGTTGTTCCTAAACATCCTAACAAATTCCCTCTAATCTTACAATTTGGCTTTTTTCAAGACCTCTGCAAAGTGGCGACACATCTGAATGACTTGTACTTGCATACAGTTTGAATCTGAAGTTGTTTAGAAATGGCTCCAAGAGACCTTCTCAGTTTATGTAAATTTGCAGTTCTCCTTCTCAGAGCTTCACTGAGTTCCTTGGATTTTCCCATTGTTCTGAGTATTTGTCAGTCCAATAGGTGCCGTCAAACAAATCCTTTTTATACTGCAAAGAGAAACTGCCAGCTGCAGTCAATTATGATCACTAACGAGAAGTTAATAGACTTCAGCCTTGTCAAGTTAAAAGACATTGTTTTGACCAGCACTTATTGAGTGCATGTATATATTTGAGCCTGTAAGTATAATTTTGACCATGTTTGAATGAAAGAAAATCCAAAATAAATTAAAACTCAATTCTTGTTGTTTAAAGCCATTAAAGATGTATGCTGTACAATCATTTCACCCCGGAAAAATAATAGTCCAAAGAAGTCATTTAAAAGCCCAAAATGACCATGACTTTCATGCCCATGATGAGTGTATGCAAACTTCTGACAGCTGTTTCAACAAACTTCAGACACCGTTGTGGATCCACGTGGCTGGCTGTTGTATTACGGCTGCTTCTCTGTGCGATAAGCAGCTCTGCTGTTGTCCCAGTGTTAACTCAACATCCTGTGTCCACACTCTCTTCCTGGCCTTATCGTACACTGTGTATGTAGACGGAATTACAAATACTTCCGGAGGTCAGTAGATAAAGTAGATAAAGTAGACCAACAAACACTGAACTGAACATAAAATGACAACAGCCAGCTACATCTGTGTGTGTGTGTGTGTGTGTGTGTGTGTGTGTAGTCCAGGGTTCAGTGTGCTGCTGCAAACAGTTAAACTTTAAACCGTGATAAACAGAGGATTTGCTCCATGACTCTTGTCCACCTCCCAATGTGTTTATTGATCAGATTGTTACTGCAGAAGTCCCATAAAGAAGTCCAAGTTTTGTCCCATTTAAGGCTTAAGACACTAAAGGCACAAGCAGGAAGACATAGATCATAAACGGCCTACCTGCAGAGCGCTTAAAACTAATGACCACAAAGTGCTGCAGACTATTAAAAACTACTACAATAAAAAACAGAGACATCATTATTCAAACTAAAAGCAGCAGCACTCAAATTGCAAATGGTTTACAGCCCTGACACTTGAGTTTTGAGCTGAGCTCTTCTGTCAGTGCATCATATTGTACTGTTTTAGTGTGTCAGATGCATTAAACACAGGTCTGCCTGGAGTTCCACGTTGTTCAGATATACTCAACCTATTCTCTTTCAGAGAGCATCAAGCACTGCTCTGCTCTCCAAGGTGTTGTTTGGTCACTCTGTGAAGTAGCAAAATGTGGCAATATCTAAACAAGCCTCTCACGATCTGTTGACGTCACCTTTAAATGCTTATTCGAAGCACTACTGGCAAAGGGCACCTTCTGTGAGCAAACATCTGTTAGCCATAAAGATTAATCCAGTCAATTAAATGAAATGTTTATGTTTATATTTCCAGATTTAATTTTACAACAGATTTGGGGCATGAGGAGTTAAACAATTTGAGATTGCTGTTGCTGAAGCTTTCCCAAACCAAATAGAAAGCAGGCGATAACAGAGACACAACTCCTCAAACTAAACCAAACTTTGAAAAACTTGGTCAGTCAAACATTTCTCTCTTCTTCTTTGAATTTCTGCCCCTCAAACAAATTCTTTATCCCATTGAGAATTTGTTAGTTTATATCTCTCAGGTAACCAGGAGACTTTGAAAACTGGGAGGCTGTTTGGAGTTGATATGATACCATTTTTGGGACTGACAGCCTTAAATATTTAGGCTGCTCGAGATGAGAGAATGTTATACAGATGATGAGTAAAGAAGGGCGAGACAGATGTTGACAACAGTGTAGTTTATTTTGCCGATGAGCCTTTTATTGTCTCCTTGTGGAGTCTTAGTCCCTTCATAACAAATATGATCCTTTGATTATTGAACTTTGCCAAGCGATGATAACTGCTGTTTATTTTACAAATACAGACCGGAATTTGCTGAAAATGTATCCGGAAGATGTTGTGCTTTCTGTTCAAAGCACAGTAACAGATGAGGATGTGGGTCGCAGTTGGCACAGTGGATCACAATCACAGCTGGTTTCTTTAAACGTTGGATTTTCCTTACTTGAACAGAAGATCTCTGACATTTCAGGAAAACTGTGGTTTGTGAGGCGTGTGAAACTGGAGAAAACAATAAAAAATAAAGGAGAAGAAAAGAAATTGCTCTGTTTATAAACCACAGAAGAAAAGCTGATGCAAGCTCGACATCCTGTTGAGATAAAATTACAGAAAATTACTGACTGGAATCAGAAAATGCGTTAGATACTCAAGTACATTGGGAACAACAGTTGGCAGGAACAATAAACTTCTGTTTGGTTTCCTCTGTCCTTATTTTTTATTTTGCTTATTCATCAACCGACTTCAGGAAACTTCATCTTTCATCTGAGCTGAACTGGTTTCACATACTGAGTAGAATAACAACCCGACTGCATTTAAAAGTTCGCATGTTAAATTTTATTGACTGAACTTTCTCAAGTTCAGTTAATTGACTTGGTTTAATATTTCCACGTCATGCAGGACGACTTTAAATATTGTTTTCTAGTTCACTTACCCTAAGAAAAATAAGACAATAGAAAAGTTTTGCAAGAAAGAAAAAAGAACTTTGTAATACATTTCAACAGCGGGAAGGTCATTCTTTATGAAAAATCCTCGGCTCTGCACGTTGATGCTGTGAGCACTGTGTTAACACAGCAACACTCTCAAAGCTGACTGATGCTGGTTGCTCAAGCAGCTAAAATCTCTTGAAAAAAGTGACATTTTTGCAAACAATCCTTTCTCTGTTACTAACAAGCAGCGCTAAAGCCGATGGCACATTCTTACCCTTCTGAAACCAGCCATTACTTAGGGTAAAAATTTCCTTCATTGGGAGACAGTTATAAAAAATGTTGATTTTATATAAATAGCTTCAGAAAGAGCTTACTGGAATGGAGAATATGTGCTTTAGGGAAAGATGGGTGATTTAGAGAAATTTAAACAGCTCTTTTAAAAAGAGCCATAATAGCTGGTCTAACACATTCACCTCATGGGAAACAGCATGTCCATTGCGCAAAAAATAAAGGGAAGACTTGATCATCACAGTATAAGACAAAGCCAGTTAAACCTAATGGGTAGCAGTCTGTCCTTTTAGGAAGCAGAAACTATTGTGAATACATTTTAGCTGCTTGGATGCAAAATAAAGTGATAACAGGTGTACTGGAGAGACAACAACAAGACAATCTGATGGGTTGGCACATCCCTGTGTCCCATCAAATTGTTTGCTGTGTCTTCCAGTTCACTATAAAGAGTGTGGTAAGCTGGACAGGGACATAGAAGGACATAAACCCAACAGCAGGACTGACCTCTGCTCCTTTGTGCAAGGAGGAACACGAGGAGTACCGTCCTACAAACTGACCTCCAGTGGGCTACTCATTTGCACGTTCTTGTCCAAAGTGTCAGAAACAGTCTCTATGAGGTCCAAATGTCCTTTAGCTGCTTGTTGAGCTGCATGGTATTGGCCTGCGTTCACACATCCTGATGAAGTCTCTCGACAGGTTTAGAAAGAGCACGCTGAAAAGGGTAACGTGCTGTAGGGAAAACATGGAATTATAAAAATCTAAACAACTCTTGATAACACATACACAACAGCTGATCTTTTAAGTTGTTATAAGCTGTTACATGTATCTTTAAAAACAGGTGAAATAGATTCACAATGGTTTACATAACATAATCTGTGTAATATCCCTGAAATATAACTGACCTTGGCGTATAGTGCACCGATCAAGTGTTCCCCTAATTTCTTTTCGAGCAGAGTAGACCTCCAAGCATCCTGCATCTTGCCCTCTTATGTGTTCAAAAAGTTATGCATTTGCTTATTGTAATGAGAAGCCAAGTAACACTGGCCTTGCTTAGCAGCACCTAAAAACATGATTGTCAGTAAAGCTGGAGCCTGGGGCTTTCCCATTAGCAGCATCAACAGTTTATGTGGCTGAATGGAAGCTGGATTTGCTGTCAGAGTAACACAGTGCGAGTTGGACCCTTGCTGACTAATCAGACAAATGGAGAAGGAAGTAAGTCAGCAGATATGCTGCCCGCTGAGTCTAACGCTGCACTCACACCCAGTAAAAAACCACCAGCACCTCTATTTCAAATCCATAGCGTTGGTCATGTGGAAAGTTAGACAAGGTGATGAGACCACAGACGCCAAAATTATCCATCTGCTCTTTCTGCACTGTTCTAACACATGCTCACCAGGGAACCCCCGAGCAGCAGTGTCGCATATTTTAACTCTAATGTAAATACAGTTTTTTAGTTTTTTAGGTTCAAACGTGATAAACAAACATTCAGTGACCCCAACAGTTTTCCATTGATGCCAGGTCAATGAAGGTTACACTGAAACACGTGCACACACACAAACACACACACACACACTCAGATATCTGGAGTTAAGCAACCACAAACCACAAATTGAACAGATTGTACTGCAGTGATAAGGGGTTTCTGTTTGTTTGCAGCAGACATGTAGACGTGTTTGCCTGAGTGTGTTTATAGTTTCTGTGAACCCGAACGTGTCACATTGAAGATATTAATGTAGGAACATAATTAGAACATAATAAGAAGTCCTTAACACACCCAGAAAGCCTGAAATGCTGACTTTAAGTAATTTGATTGCATCTAAAATTTCATGCAATTTTGTTGCACAAAATGTTGAATTTAATGCTGTCTGGTCAAATCAAATGTACTTGCTTGGTATACATTCAAATCATGTTTTGAGTTCATCTTTGTCCCTAATATTGTGACAAAGAAATAGAGCTAATTGTGCCTTTGTACATTTGTGCGGTCATATCAAGCAAGCTGCTAAACTGTAACCCGATGCACTTTCTGCAGGTCTCAGGCCTGTGTGATGATAAATCTGATGAGATGCTCTAAAAGGCCTCAGCTGTCTTAATTTCTTTCTAGAAGATAAAAATGTGTCATTAGATACAAAGAGGATGAGCTTGACCGCATTTTCTACTATAATGCAATTCTGACTCATCCACTGTTTCCTCCAGCAAAACAACACATTGATGCAATAGTGCTACTTACAGTGGATTAATTTTTATATGTTAATACTATGGTGTAGATAAACCTTACACCACAGTGTATACGGTAACTTGACCTGCACCTTCATGGAAATGTCACTACAGCTGAAAAGAAGCATAATTCATTGTTATTGGTTATGTCTGAGGTGCTTCTGCTGCTTCAGTTTCAGGAACTTTTTTGCAGCCTAAATTTTCCTGTTCATTTGTCTCAGAGATACATACACAAGCGTTCGCCAGCACTGGCGCCAGGCTCACAGAGCGCAGCAATGGTGAAATGGGTGTAAATTCCAAGTCATTACATAAAGACACTCTTTTATGATCCCTTAGTGTTGCATTTAAATGGACTGGGTATTCTTAAGTGGTAAAGGGGTGTATTTGAATCTAAACCACAATGTTTTCAGAACCCAAACCAAGCACTTTAGATGCCTGAACGTAACCAGCAAGTGAAAAAGCACAAAGCAAGCTCCCAAAATATGTCTCCTGGTTAAAAAAAAATTCTAAATAATCTCCTTTAAACAGCTAGAGGACCTTAAGATGACATCTTCCAAAAATAATTTCCACTAACAAATTCCCACTGAAGTCAAGCTTTGTACTAAACAAAGCTTGACTTTGTTCTTGTGAGCTGATTTATCTCGGTCGCCGTCAACCACAAACAAGCAAAATAATGCGTCTGTAGTTGGATTTATGTTTAAATTCTAGCAATAAGTCTTAAAATCAGATGTTCAGTGGAGGAAATGAAACCCCTACAGATCCTGAACCTTCACAAAGTACTACCCACTTTGGAGGACATTTGTAGAACCAGGATCTAAACATTATTTAGGTTTGTCCTGTGAAGGTCCTTCAAACCAAGGAGATCCACTAGAAGTGAAAAAAAATTAAAATAATGCCTCCTTGCTCATATGAGAGCAAACAAATGAATAGTTGCTGTCTAAAGACAGTTTATGAGTTATTTTTTAATATTTTATAAGCTAGTATATATATATATATATATATATATATATATATATATATATATATGTATATAAGGTGATACATAACACACCCGACCCTCAACACAGACAATTTGCTATTTTCTTGTTCTTTGCTTCAAAAACACACTTGAAAACCAAATTTTCTTCACAACTAATATCACACATGGATAACAGCCCTTCAGCCAGAGACGCTTATCCTGCAGACTGAGACCTTTATCAGCCGGAGCAGGAATGGAGCTCAGGGATTAAGAGAGACTCAACGGGCGATCACGATTTATTGTACACAGGAGATAAGACGAACAAACACGACTGCATACATGTACAGACCACACACAGTCTACACAGCAGATATCGCACGCACTGACACATAATCATGTTCACACTCACAGACACAGGAATCACACACACACACACACACACACACACACACGCGCACTTCAAAAGCCGTGGCTGGATGGGATCACCGCTGCCCTCGCCTCCCTCCTCTTAACCTTTAACCTCCATCTCTTCATTCTTCTGTCTCGCCGTCTCTGTTCCCGTCTCTGTCTTTCATCTTTCTCACATTTGTTTCAATTTGCTGTCATTTTTGCTTTTCTCAGTGTCTATAGCATATTCCACACCCAACTTTTTTGTCAAAGTTATTACTTTATTTTTTAGTTTAATGAGAATCGCCAACTCCTACAATAATAAGATCAAGACACTTTTACCCCTTTCAAGTTTGCAACAAATTGCACAAATTCATGTGGGGATTCGGTGGAAAGTTCTACTTTCATATCAAGGATCTTGATTTAGTCTGAATTAATAAACGTAACAAGTTTACTTCTTTCACCCAGGAATGCAGTGACATCAGTAAAACCAAGCACTTTGGGTCAAGAAGTTTTCTTATAACACGTACAGCCTTCACCAGAACCAAAAGGATAACGAGACATGAGGATAAAGAGACAAATTTGCATCCAACTGTAGGAAAAAATGCACAAGCAGAAAGTCTTGAAAAGAAAATTGTTTTTAATAAACAAATGAATGAATTTTATGATTCAGAATCTTCAACACTATTAACGCACTGCATAAGACGAGTGAAAAACTTGTTTTTTAAAGAATTTATTTAATGTCATGGTTCACACTGACATATTTTGGGTCTCAAAGTGATGACCCAGACCCAGTTTTACAGCAACTGTTTGAAGTTTTCTTCACTGATTCATTCCACCTTGACGATATTCACGGGCACGTGCCCTAAAGCGTTCCCACAGCATAATAGTCCCATCACTGTGTTCTTTATACGCCTTTGGCTTCTTTCTCCAAACATAAGCAGCGTCTCTGATACCAAAGAGCCCTAATGTTGTCTCATCTGTCCAAAGGACACACTTCCAGTATTCATAATCTTTTTCCAGGTTGTCCCTCACATACTTCAGTCTGGCTTGAAGGTGTCTCTTCTGCAGAGGTTTTTCTTGAACCTCACAATCCCTTCATGTGCAGGATTCTGGTGACTGTCTTCTTTAAGGACTACAATTCCTCTCCTGGCTAAAACATTAACCAGTGTCTCGGCATTTTGCTGTGGAGTATTTAGACACATCTGAAGGCCTGTATGAGACAACAAAATACATCTGCAACTCAAAGTGGGGACAAATGTTCCCTCTTCCCTGAAATCATCTCCAACTCTAAATCAAAGAACTAAACCATTTCTTAATACTCAAACATCTTAAGCACAGTGCTAAATACCAAACATACCAGTGATTAAGCTGTGGGGTAATAGGATTAAAATGGTCAGACCAAATCATTAAATCCCATTTAAAATCCAGATTGTCACACCAAAGGGGCCTTTACTTAAATGTAATTTATTACAACTAAAGTTCTTCCTAAAATGAGATGTGGGAATCAGCCACGTTAGGAATGAGTGAGTGTAATATGTGGATTTTAAGGGTGTGTCTTGGTGCTATGGTGCATGCTACAGAGAAAGCGCTGCACAGCTATCACAAGAATGGAAACAAACTCATCAGAGCATGGGTCAGCCTTCCTTTGCTCGACCAATTATCCTCCGAAACACACTCTGGTTTTCAGCATTTATGGTTTTGTTTTCAATATTAATCAGTCTAAACCGATAAAAATGAGGTTTAGGTATAGTTTGAACCTCCTTTCTGTATATAGTTCCTGTGATTACATGGGTTTCCTCCACTGTCCAAAGACATGTCTTTTAGATCCAAACTGGTAGCAGGTGTGAATGTGAGGCTGTTTGGTTGTCTTTCTCTTTAGCCCTGTGATACACGGGTATACTGTCTGGGATAATACCTGCCTTCACCCTGGTGTCAGCTGGGATAAGCTCCTTTTTCACCAAAGGAAAGTGATTGTGTCAAACCTAAAATCCTTCATGAAGTTCTTTAAAGTTAAATAAAGAGACAAGCACACAGAGCTGCTTTATTTTAAATTATACTTTATTTCATATAAAAACAAAACAATAAACAAATAAATTAGATATTTCTAAAATAATTCTCTTGAGGAAATGTTTAAGAATGCCATGATTGTTTACAATTGGTATTTGAGAGAAGAGCAGGTAACTGGAATGTAAAAATATCAATGCTTTTCGAACACTTTGTGGATAAAACGTCTTTTCAAAATGACGTAGAAGCTGAGCAATAGCTTAACATGAGGAAAGTCCATACATGAATCCTTTGTTGACAAGATGGTTGTTTTTCTTCAAAGACAATAAAATGATTGATGAATTTACAGCATCTTTTTAAAGTAAAACCCTCCTTTTTTCTATTTGAACATATTAAAGATATGAAGGTTTTGAGCTGGTGAAGCAAATATTGCAGAAAAAGAAACCAAAGAAGAAGATGATTTTTTTTTGTTTTGTTTAGTTTTGTCTGCAGTCAGCTCCAGGAGGCAGGCTGAGAATCAGTTGGCATTTTAGCCCACAGGGGAATTGTCTACAGCTGGTCCTGGTGGCAGTGGCGGGGCTGCAAATTTGAATTAAGATTTGTAATTTAAAAGATGGAGGCTTTGGGGATAAAGATAGGGAGAGAAGAGGAGACATTACCATAATAAGAGCCTCTTCATTTGCACACAAGCCCAAGCTATGCCCACAACACCACCCCCAAAACTCCCTCTGGTCTGTAGTCACACCCATTAAGCCTGCAAAGCTTTCATTGTCCAGCCAGGCTGCGGACCTGAGGACCTATTGCCAACAGATCTGGCTGGGTGAAGGGTTATGCGCAGACAATAGGTGTCCCTCCCCCTCCTCCCCTATTTGAAATCAATCACACAGGCTTTCACATTCAGTGTCCCCCACCCTCCCCGTGCTTCTCAGCAGTGACACTGGGCTTGGGCCAGCTCCCAACAGAGTCCTCATGCTAAAATCGTCAGTGCTCCTTTCAGGACGAGTCCCACCCTGGACACACTGTCCCTCACTGAGCATTCATGTAAGAGTAGAGCTGTTGTTGAAGGAGCACCACGTAATGTCGCCTCAAAGGTCATGTGGTAGCTTGTATGAGTAAACAAGCCACACTCGCAACCGCTGCTTCTTTGAGACACGTTCAAAACTTATCTCAACTGTCTTCTTGTGGTTTTGAACCTTTTCTTTGACTTGAGATTAAAAACAAAAAGAAAAATAGTGGGGAGGGGGGGACTTCGTTTCCAAATTTCCCAAGCTGAGGTCATGCTTAAAGGCCCAAGCCATCTTTTTTTTCTTGCCACAAAAGCACTTAAGGCTTTAATTGTTAATGGATTTTTCATGTCTCAGTCAATCAGTCATAATTCAAAATAAGAGCTGCTTTTTTTAGATTTAGGGATGCTGTTGGAGATAAATATGAATAAGCTGGTATTTTGGAAAGAAATCCGAACACGATACCCCACGACATATGACGGGTTTGGCACTTGATTAAATTCCTCTCTTCTTTTGCCCCCAATAGCCTTCACTTGTTGTGTCATTCAGAATAATTTATAAAAGGCAATTGTCTTTCTGTTGTTGATATGTACATAACAATAGTTTAATATTCTAATATATTCACAGGAAATCATCGATTCAGGCACTTTGCTGCCACTACAGCAATTTCTTAGCATGAGAGATCCTGAGATTTAAGACTGTTTTCTCCTTAAATAAGCAACACAAAAGTAATATAATCTTATATAAACAGATTTATATTTAACAATCAGTTTCTTATCTTCTATCATAGCAAAATAAATCTTTTGTTTGTTTGTTTTTGTCAAAATGTCTTTATGACCGAGGTTTTCCAGCCCTGGTTGTGGGTCGAGTTTGTGGAGGAGATCTTTGTCTGCTGCCTTAAAAGAGAGAAAGCACTTAAAGGCGTTTCAAGTACCAGGGTCACTTCTGTTGAGTTTCATGCCTCCAAAGCTAAAACTGTTCTTGGGCACTGTTCCACAACTGATAGTCCAAAGTACCGTGATTGGTTTGTCCTCCTTTCTTCTGTCCACGATGTAACACTTGTCCTCAAAACTCCACCTTGGAGTCAAGCCTAGTGCCCTTGGTGCTCCATGTGCAGAGGTGTGTGGCTGTGCATGTATTTGTGTGTGTACGTGTTTAGAAATGCTATCTATATTCCAGGGCTTTGTCGGATGCCATAGTGGAGGTCCAATGAACAACATCGCATGAATAAATCTTTAATTTACCTTTAGAAAGGAGCAGCAGTCCTTCAGTTTGGTAGCCAGAGGATGTTACTTCATTCAAAAGCCCAAAGTAGTGTTTCCCAACTGTAGTGTTGTGTTTGTACGTATGTGGTGTTCGTGCGCCTATCGAAGAGCCGTCTTCATGTCTATCCGAGAGTGCACGTCCTGGTAGCCCAAGAGGCAGGGGTCGGTGGATAAGGCATCATGGGTAAAAACTGAGTCGTTGTCAGAGGAGCAGGAGCTGGATGTGTCCTCGCACGAAGGGGAGTATTGTTCAAAAGGCGTTGACAGATCCAAGTACTGAGGAGAAGAGGAAGTTAAACGGTTAAGCGAAATTCTAGAGAAATCCACAATTACATTTTTTTTGAAGATTTTCAGTAAAAATCAATAAAGATTGAACTTGGCTGGCTCTCAAAGGCTATCACACTGCTAATGAACAGATTGTGGAGAGTTGTTGCCATCATAGTTTTGGACCACCAGGTCAGCACAGACTAGTTTTGGATTGGTTGCTTTAAAGATTGTTATGAATGTATCTAAGCTCATGAACACCTAAAAGCAAACAAATCAAACATGTTAACTTCTGGCACATCTGCAAAGGAATAACAAAAAGTGCTGCAATTTCAGCAGCCAAACACTGTTTGATTTTGTGTTTATTGCTTTGAGTTTATAGGATCAGAAATCTGCTCAGCTCAAGCAGTCTGCGTGCTGAACATCTGGGCTGCAGATTGTTGGTGTCAATGAAAATGTGTGTGCACATCTTCATGGTTGCAGACGTTACTGTGTGTTTGTGAATGAGACTGAAACTTATAGGACTACCACGAGTTTTATAAAGTGAACAGAAGGAAAAATTGTACAACAATAGTCTCCTAAAACTTACACATAACACAGGAACATTTACAGGTTGATAGATTGGTATATATGTTTGAAACCGACCTCGTCAGAAATGGACAGTAGCACTCTGTCCAGTTCCTCAACCAACTGTTTGAAGGTTGGTCTCTGGGTGGGAACAGCATGCCAACATTCACGCATCATCATATAGCTGCAGGAAAAAAAACCATATAAGGATTGTTTAAAAATCCACATAATTTACCGTAGAGCACATGTTACCACCACTGCATTCTTTAGAAAAGACTTGGACAAAAATGTGCCATGTTAGAGATATATGTTTGTTTGTTTTTCCAAAAAGCCATTAGAAAAAAAGCTAATTAAATGGTTTGATCTTTTCAATCCACACAAGTAAACACAGTAGTTACTGGTGGTAGCTTTAGTGGATCCAGTTTATTTACTGCTCTTTACTTGTCTGCTACAATGTGTCTTAGCATAGAACTGCTCAACTGTTAGCATGTCTGCTAACAGTTGAGAGTAAAGCTCAAAAAGAAAAGAGGGCTTGCTTACAGTTCGTGTGTGCAGTTTGATGGTTTGTCCATGCGATGTCCTTCCTTCAGCAGCTTAAAGAGTTCCTCAACAGGGATACCAGGGTACGGTGAACCGCCCAGTGTGAAAATTTCCCACATCAATACACCAAATGACCACCTGAACACAGAAAGGTAGCATCGGTGATTTCTTTAGTATGAAGCAATTATTCTCAACTGGATTCGTTCAGCGGTCACCATGAGATAAGTAGAAAGATTAACTCCACTATTAAACAAACTGATCTGAAGAGTTAAAATATAGTTCGTTTTGGCTGCTCCCTTATATCCCAAGGGGTCGCCACAGATGGATCTTCGTGTTTTTTTTGGTGCAGATTTGATCCCAGATTCCTTTTATGAAACAACCCTCCAATTTATCCAGGGTTGGGATAGGCAACAGGGGTATTGAGGTTTTGCAGACACGTGAGCAGTAACCACATGTGTGACGTGTGACAGCTATGGTGACAATATAGGATCAAGTGAATAAAGCCCCAGCCATACATGCTTAGAGGCTGATCCATGGCCACCTGTCAGCAACTTGTCTTGAGGGAAAAGCAAAGATTCCCAAACTGGTTGCAAGATGTTGCTGGAGGATGATAGCAGTTGCTGGAAAAATAATTGCTAAAGGCCCAGTTTGTGCCTACTCCCAGAGTCAAAGTAGAGATCTTTCATAGGTAAAGTGAACAGGTTAGCCACTATACTGTGGGCTCACTATAACGCTGAGGAGTTAAAAGTAGAAAAAGCAGTTGAAACAGCTCAGTAAAGCTAGAGATAATGATTGAAATCATGAGCATACACCCTCGATTATGTTTAACTGTTAACTAAATATAATGGACAAACTGCGAAGGCACCGTAGCTAACTACATTTTTAAATAAAAAACTCTTTAGTTAACATTTTTGCTAGCAGTTACATTGCTAGCTAAAAATATGTATTTAAAGATGAACAGTTGAAATGGCTGACTGAAGGTACAAACAAAATTTTTAAATTAACAGTGAATACAGTGAAATTGGTTGCTTATACATAATAAAAAAAAAAGTAGTAGCTAAAAGTGGCGTATAAATAATAAGCTAAAACTTTAATAATTAAAAAAAAACATTATCTAACTACAGCTAAGAAACTTGTAGTTGTCCAGATCTAAACTGATTTTAACTGAACACATTTGAAAATGAAAGGTTTTCTTGATGTTGCTGTAAAAACATTGGATATCTCTAGTTAGCCTTATGGAGAAAAGTTTTCAAGGAGTTTGAGTACAAGTTTAGACAAGATGTGAGAAGGAAGGTCCAACACTGATATTTTTGAGACTTTACTGTGATGAGTTGAACTTACACATCACTCTGGTGTGTGTAGACTCTGTCAAACAAAGCTTCTGGTGCCATCCACTTCACTGGCAGTCGTCCCTGAAGAGCAGACACGGACACGTTAGAGCCTCTCAGTACCCAAACTTAACCAGGATCTCATCCTAGTTAGTTGCGCCATGCTCTCGCATGTCTCCCATATGATCTTTCCCCTACTCCCTCTTCATCGACTCTTTTCTAATTAAGTCCCATTAAGCCTGCTGCCAGTCAGAGGAAAACATCAAACATCTGGTTTCAGGAGTATGAAAACTGTAAAGGAACCCAGTCAGTAATAAAAGGACTAAGGGGCAGATAGGTTTATAAGCAGCCGTAGATATATACGTACCTATATTTTAATCTTTAAACATTTTTTATGCATTGACAGTACTAACGGGAAAGGGTTGTACAAACTGATTACTAACAATACTGCAATAGTATTTCTGAGCAAAAAGACATTAAATGGAAGCACTTGAAAAATAGTATTTTTCCTTTGAAACTTGCTTTGAGATGTCAATATTTTAGCTAGCTATGCTGGAAAAATTAAAAGAATAACGACAGCTTAGCTGCATCCTAGTCCGGGTGTTAGAGGTGCAAATTCCTAAAAAAAATATCCCCCTTAGAAATGTTACTCACATTGGTGGTTTTCTTGTAGTAGTCAATCTGGTGGACTCCTCTGGCCAGGCCAAAGTCAGCAATCTTCATCACATTGTCCTCGGTCACCAGAACATTCCTGGCTGCCAAATCTCTGTGGATGCACTGCAAAGAGAAAAGAGGGGGATGAAAAATTCCCAACACGAGCTGTTGAGTCTCCAGATTAAAGATTAAACAAAAAGATTTAAGATTTTTGGAAAAAAAGACACACACAATATATATAGTTTCTAAATATATTGCATGTTTCTTTTGATTTTTAGATAACTGTACGACTTATTTCTCTCAATGCATGACAAGCTCTCAGATTTGTGGCGTGACATTTCCCTGTCTGAAAATGCTGAGGTAGGCGAGGTAAAAATGACTAACTGCAGATTTCCCAAAAAGTTAAAAGACGCGAGAGCCTAAAATCAACACACGGTGCCTCAGTTTGGTGAGGTCCACAAAAATATAATGTCTTTATATAGAAATCCTGGAGTTTTAAGAAAAAACAACCCTTTGGGAGGAAAAAAGAAAGCAGTGTTTGCCCACATTGAATGGATGTCATTAAGTTTATTTTGGTTTTCATTTGAAATAGACGTGGGATTTGTGGGGACGTGCGAAATGAGCCAGTCTTGGTTTGTGGGTCTCCCCATAATGGAGGGTTAGATTCAGGCTCCTGCATTCTTCGGAGGCCTTATAGCCAGAAACCTGATGCCTACACCCAGACGAAGGCTCTGCCGGCCTGTTTGCTAACAGATTTATGGCAGCGCTAAAAAGGACAAAGCCATGCAATGAAGGGACGGACAGATGGATGGAGAAGAGTAAACAGGACTGAAGCTGCAGCAGCTCTCTGCTGAGGAATGCCTGTCTGGGAAAGAGACTGGCAGACAAGGAGACGTGTTGATAAGAAGCACGCAAACATGGTGCATGCTGGGAAATTGAAAGGACAAGAGACATGTGGATGGGGGTAGAAAAAGGAGAACCGACAGGAAGGAAAAAGAGAGGAAGAACAGCTGGTGCTGCCATCCAGAGTCTCAACCAGACTAATCAATTTGAAGGCCAAGTCCCAAAATACGATGAATTACATGAAGGAACCTGATCCTTTCAATCAAAACCAGATTTCTTATATTACAGCCTCTTTGGGCACATATAACTCTGAAGACCTAAAGAAGTTTAGTCCTGCCCTCATTTTATGTCTGCATTACTCTGTGGGGATTCAGACACACTCCAGATTATCAGGGGTTAGGAAAATAGATGGATTGATGGATCAATATGGATAAACTTCAGTTGGCCCTGTCTCATAAAAAATGATGTTCCAGTACAGCTAAACTGGATTCTCAATCACATTTTGAGGGAATTCTGTTTTCTCCCGGATTATGACTGCTTATATTGTTTAGCTAATATGTCTGTATTAGCATATCTTTGCAAATCGTCACTTTGCGTTCCTACTGTTGCTGCACTGGCGATGCTAATCTGGTTAGCGTCAAGAAAGGTTCTACTTTAAGGTGAACCGATTTATTTTTTCCAGAAACCTAACCAAACAACCAGTAGAAATATTACTGAAAAGTTGGAAAAAAATTCCAGAACTACAAAAGAAATGAGCTACAATTACTACTTCTAGTACCATTCAACTCTTTATAGAGAACTTACTCTTTTAGAGGCCAGGTACTCCATCCCTCTGGCCACCTGGTAGGCACAGGACAGCAGGTCTTTAAAGGTGAGCTGCTCTTCAGGCACCTTAGTCACATCAAAGGTGTAATCCATGCCTGGAGGTCGTCGGGCTCGCAGGTACTCCCTCAGACTTCCTTTGGAAGCATACTCCACCAGCACATACAGAGGGCCTGGGTGGGGGCAAGCAAAAACAGGATGAAGGGCTGCGACACCACAGCTGAAACGATCACTAAATCAGGTAGACTTTTAGATTAAGGACAACAAAATGACTTGGGAGGAAAATGAGGAAATGTGTTGGATCTTATTCAAAATAAAGGTTAGACACTCACCATCCTGTGTACAGACTCCCAGCAGGTTGATAATGTTCTTGTGCTTGTCCATCACCTTCATCAGCTCCATCTCTGAGATGAGGTCTGCCAGATCTTTGTCTGTGGCGTCATCTGAGAGAAACGTAGTTTTATTTAGTTGACATGCTGTTTTAAGGAAGATCCGCCAAGTTAATCTCAGGAATTATTTCGTTGGTAGTATTCCTTTCTTACCTTTGAGCATCTTGACTGCCACAGTAGTGGCTTGTTCTGGACAGTCCTTGTTGATGCCGTAGGCTTCAGCTCTGACCACCTGACCAAAGCAGCCTTCTCCTAGAGGTTTACCCAATGTTAGACTAGAAAGAGAAAGGGAGTCTTAGTGAAAATAAGTATGTCCAAAAGAAAACTGTACAAATCCATAATTTGAAGCTCTGGTTTCTTAAACTATAGGTTCGATGGAGCCAAAAATGGCTTGCGGGCTTGTTTCTTTTTTGGTTCACACATGATGTGAGCGCTACAATGTTTAAATGAGTACAGATCCCGGCAGCCAAACTAAACTCATTGAAGAAATACTTTTAGCAAGGAGCAGAAGCTTCAGATGTTTTTGAGACTCAACAGTTCAGATTATTTAAAAAAATATATATAATACAAAGCATTTGTCACTGATTATCATCTACATCTCTATAAATAATGACAGATGACTTACTTCTCCCTGGGGAACTCCCAGTCTGGGTCATAGGGCAACTCAAACTCCATGACTCCAGCCAACATTGGTGAACAGCTGGAAGAGAGGCGAGCCACCCTCATCAGAGATGCGCTGGACTTCCCTGACGAGTTGGACTCCACTGAGTACTGAAGAAAGAGATAAAGATGTCAGGTTTTAAGAGGTTTGCCTTCAGATGCGGTAGGATCATCCATTGTGTCATAGCAGGTTATGAGACGTACCTGTCTGCGAAGAGGGAACTTGGAAAGCTTCTGCACTGGGAGTGCATCGAATGGCTCCCTTCTGGGGTTGACCTGCATTCGGCACAACACCACGATGACAATGGCCATGATCAGAGCCAGGAATCCACAGGCATAGATAATGATGTCGCTATATTTGGTCTCCATTGTTTCCATAGCATCTGCTGCTTCCTCCTCTGCAGGTACAAGAAGAAAAGTTAGAGAAAAAAAATGTAATCCAATAGGAGAGGGAAATCAAAACAAGAAATGATTAGTTGAAGGTTTGTGGAGTATGTGATGGCAAAAGTGCTATATATCAATGATTAGCTGACCAAAGCAATGCTAAAATATTTTGAAAAGACCATGCAAGGCAGTGTAGAGTGACTTTTTTATGTAGTTACGTTGCTTCGTTCTTACCTGAAATGACTGTGAGCCAGGCAGACTGGTGGGCATAGCCAATTGAATTTCCAGCCAGACAGGTGTACTCTCCAGCATCCTCCATGGTAACTTTGGACAGGTAAAGGACCTCCACCTCAGACATGTTCAGACTTCCAGTCTGCATGACACAAAATGCAACGATGGGACATATGAAGAGAGCTAGGAAGTAGTTAGATTTGTAAGCTACCAGAGGAGTTCCTGTTAACAACACGTGAAAGGATCTTGTTGTATTACCAACCTTGAGGACCTGAACGTAGGGGGTCCCGTCAGGACCATAGCGTCTGCCGTTCCTTTCGATGTGCTTGAGCCACTGAATGTGAGGTTGGGCGTCACTGTAGACCTTGCAGTGGAACTGGACATCACTGCCTACCACTGCTGTGGTGTTGGCTGGCAAACCTGCCTGCAGGATGGGCCTGTGGGGTGAACGCTCTGTTTTTGGAGGAAATCACAGGGAGGAGGTAAGCAAAGGGAGCAAAGATTCAGACTGAAAAACTGTTCAAAGCTCAAGAGAAACCACTCAATGCCTTTGCTCATCTCAAAGAAACAGGAGAGCATATGGAGACTAAGGTTTAATTTATCTGTTGAGCATGTATGAAGTTTTAGGCAGGTAATCAGTGAATGCCTCTTAAAGACATTCATTTGTTTAGTCATTTAAAGCCCACAAAAATGCATGCTTTGCAAATAAGCTCCTTAAAATAGCCAGCAATTGTCATTGTCACCCTCAATATGTTTCTATGCTGGCAAAAGACCAGGAAATGTCATTTTGGAATGAAAATTGGTTCCATTAGCATGCCTATTTGCCGCTAGTCTCTTTGATCTGTGGTCACTCTCTCTCTCTGATCTCGTTAGCTGCCTCGTTAGTCTTTTCCCCCCGTCAGCAGGGACGGAAACTGACCCTGCGGTGGAGAGACAGCGAACAAACGAACAAACAAACCGCAGAACTGCTCAATCTCTTGTCACAAGTCAGGTAGAAAACTGGAGTGGAAGTCTGACCATCCACATCCTGCCCGCCGCAGCCCGACACCAGGCACCCCTGTCACCATTTGCTCACCCGCTCAGTTATCTCCTCTCTCAGACTGGAGGCTTAAATTTGAAGGAATTCTGCTTTTTTGTGCTGACCAATGCTGTTCAGCTAGATTGTATAATCCAACCAATAGAGATTTTCTGAGAAAGATTCTCTTCACTGTAGGTGTCACAAGATATGCTTTTTAAATATGAACATTAAATATCAGAAGCAGGATCTTTCATGTCTTACCCAGAACATCAAGAACATAGCTGTGACTGATGGAGCCGTATTTGTTCTCTACCACACAGGTATAGTTTCCTCTGTCTGAGGGCACAACACTCTCCATCACCAGGCTCCAGTGCTGGTGTCGTAGCTGGCAGAGGAAGCACAAAATTATATGAATAAGAGAGCAAATAAAACCACAATCTATTTATCGCTCACGAGATGACAAACTGTAACCTTCGTCACCTTGATGCCTCCAATGCGATGCTCCCCTCTAAATTCGCGTCCATTTTTGAGCCAGCGGATGCTCGGCATGGGGCTACCCATGGCCGGACAACGAAACTTCACTGTGTTTCCTGCAGGAACAGCATAGAGTTTCTTCTCCATACGCTGGGGATGTGTCCAATATGGAACTGCACAGACAAGGAACAGCTAATAAGCCATTATAGCACAAAATCCAAGAAATGCAGCTATTAAATAAACAGCAATTTTACCTCTGTAGATGTATACTTGGTCATTTTCAATCTCAGCTGAAGAATCCTCCAAGTCGTTGTCCTCATCGTCGTCCCCAGATCCCAGCGAGTCTGAGACGAAGACATGTCAAAAATCATTCATGGCTGCCTCTAATCCTCATTATGTAAAAGCTTTTTTTTAAACCAGTGATTTTATATATAAGAAATATAAAAAGCATCAAAACTGCACTGTGGGTGCTCTTACCTGCCACAGTGATAGTGAAGTTCCTCACAGGCTCTTTGGATCCCCGGAGAACACAAACATAAACACCTGAATCTTCATATGTTACGTCTGTGATTTCCATGATGCCGCCTCGCATCTGGATCCGGGGTGTGGGCAGAACACGCGCACCCTCCTTGTACCAGTTTACAGCCATGCCGGGCCGGGTGCTCATGTCGCAGCGCAGTTTTAGGACGTTGCCTGGCTCTAACAGGAGATGCTCCGTGGTGTCCTCACTCAAGTCCTCGAGAACATCTGTTAAAAGCAGGCATGGTATTAGCACGCGGTGCTGAAGGCTCCTCTCAAGTTTTTGAGACTTTTTGAGCTCTCCTTCTCCTCTTTATTTCTTTTGTAGCTCTGATTATCTCACCACAGAGCCCAGTCTAATCGCCATTCCTTCAGTTATGACCTTCAGCTCCTCAAACTCCATTATCTCCAATCCCCACATACACACAAGCACAATGACATTGCCATGGAGACAGGGCCTTACTGACCCCAGCCACCTCCGCTCCCCCTTCCCCTCTTCATCTTTTTGTTCCCCTGTGAATTGTTATGAGACTGAGAGCGATCTAGCTAGCTCTGCAAACTCCCTCAAAAAGAAGCAAAGAAAAGAAACAAGAAGGAAGGGAGACTGAAGCTGATGAACATGTCGCAACGTGACAGCGGTCGCAGAGTGAATATAAGGGGTGGTAAAGGCTCACTAATGATCTAGGAGACCAAAGAGAAGCAAAATCTGTGGAGGTGGATGCCAAGTTTTGAGCTTTCACAGTTGGCAAATATACCACTACCAACTTTTTAAATGTATGCTTTCACTTCAAACACACAAATAGATTTTATTTATTTTTAAAAAGTTCTAAGAAAGTGTAAAAGCTCCAGAGTGAGGTTACCTGAGGGGATTTTAGTAGCGGGCAGGTCCTCAGTTTGGGAAATGGTGATTCCTGTGAAAGGGAAAAGTTGTCATTTAAAAAAAGTAAAGAGACGGGATGTTAAAAATTGACACTAAGCATTTCTATCTGAACAACATTAAAAAACGTATGCCTATAAATCCTAAATATTCATATAATGATAAGTCTGCCTTACCAGGCAGGACCTCCAGCCATGCTGACTGCATGGCCTGCACTGTCTGTCCCGCATGGGTGTTCTCAGCCATGCAGATGTACTCGCCAGCATCCTCCAAAGTGATGTTGGACAGATGGAGAGTATTCACCTTGGATGATATATTCTGCAGGGGCTGCGTGACAGATTATTTTAGAGTGATGAGAAGAGAACACAGTGCAGAGGACAATAAAACTGCTGACGTTAGCAGATCTGTTCTCACCGTCAGAGCCCTGAGGCCAGGGGGTCCTCCCTGGTTCTGACCTGGTTCGCTGACATTCACCTTCAGCCACTGCACCTTTGTGGTTGCTGGTCTGTGGACTTTACACATCAGCTTTGCCTGACCACCAACCACTGCCGTGGTGTTTTCAGGGTAACCTGGAACTATCAGAGGCCTAGTGACCCGAAGATCTGGAAACCAAATGTGGAGATGGAGGAGAGAAAGTCAGAAAAGACAGATGATCAATCATATCTTTTTATTGTTATTGAGATTTGTTTCATTGTTACATTTCAGATCAGTTACAGCCTCCTTATTTACTCTTTCTCTCAATGTTGAACCTATTTCAGGCTTCACAGTACAGCTATTTTGCAGAATAAAGAAATCTCTAAACTGCTACAAGTCGTTGTAGTCTCAATAACCAAGTGAACAAGGCAAAAATTGTCAAAACACATCCTGGCGGTTTTATTTTACCTCTGAAAGGTCAGGCAACAGAAGCACACCATGTTCCTAAACAACCACAGACATTTAATGCTACCCAGAACCGGTGATAGAGTGCCCTGATAACCCAGCCACTATGGTGTCACCCTCAGCTACAGTGCCATCCATTCAGTGGGTCACTCACCCACTCACTTGCTGGAGCATATGTGCGCCCTGGCTAGAGACCTTGCTTTCTGCTCAGTCACTCAGAACGAGCAATTTTCCAGGGCAATTTTCTGTCTGATTGCTTCCTGCGAGCGATTAGTGAAAAGGCAATCTGTTTCCCTGTCGAAGTGAAGTGCTATCTCTTTTTCCAAACACCCAGAGTACATGCAGGTAATCCTTTCAGGAACAAATATACAGTCACTACCTTCTGAGTGGAAAATGAGAAATGGCAGTTGGTCAAAAGCAAATGAAAGAAACAGCTTGGTGGCAAACAAACTCAACGCTTCGTTTGTTTACAGTGAGTCAGAAACGTGAAATCCCAACAAGCCACAATTTTATCCAGTTTAAAAAAGAGTAAGAAAAAGAAACTGTAAATCACAGAGCTGAAGCACACACACTATACCCACGCTAATGAACTTGCAGAGACAGCGACGGTGCCCCAGAGATGAACTCGCAGCAGAGTGTGAATTGCCACCCAGAGGCGAGGGGGCAAACAAAACACAACACAACACAAACAAACCCGCTCAGCTGGTGCAAGCCAGCCAGCCGGCCAGCCGGCCGGGCTGGCAGCAGAACCTCGTATGGTACAATGAAGAGGCATTTGTGGCCCAATGCAGGAACGTACAGCAGCAGAGCCCTCAAATATGTTCTTTTATCCAATTAGGTTTACTTCCAGCAGGCTAAAGAACTTCCCAGAATTATCCAGTTTCTGATTAACTTTCAAGGAAAATTGCTGGAATTCATTACGTTGTCAGTTTGCAGCTCCCACTTATAATTACAAAGCTATAATGGTTTGGGGGCACACATGCATGTTAGCATACGCCACCACAGGAAGTATGCATTCAGCCTTATTCTATGCAAAAGCTGCATTATAGCTACTTCTTATAATGTATAAAATTAATGTTGCTAACGACTGCTGCATTTCTATTTCATAGACATTTGATATATACATACATTTTATTTTTAAACAAAACTGATCACCCAGTCATCCTCTAAACTGTGACATGTGTGGTTAAATTATGTCTTATGTTTTATTTATGGTGATTTACCGTCAAGTGCAGAGTTCATAGACAAAAATCTTAACTTAGACTTTTATATAATCTAATGATGTAGCAGAAAAAAATCTGGACTGAAAATGAGTTTCCCTTTTGCAGCAGCATACAATTAGCAACATTAGATATATAATTATATTTGACGTGCGCTCGGAGCGGGTTTCAAATTAGTAACTGAACATGAAATACCCACAGAATTATTTCAGGTGATTATTAAAAGCTTAGTTAAAGTTTGTTTATAGCCTACTACAAGATTTAGTTTGGATAAATAAATAAAGTGGACAGCTTGGAAGGTGGAGATTTTATTATAGACCAGAAGTTAGGAAAGTGCCGGTCACTGTTTCAAGGCCGCTGCTTTACAGCTCTGTCTTTCTTGACTTTGGACATGATTGTGACCATCAAACATCCCCAATACCGGGAATCAAAGCACCAGTACATGAACTGGTGCAGACAATTTATGCATGTAAAATACAAACCCTGGTATCCGGTGCATGCTATTAAAACCTAACTGCTTTTATAACTGTTTGACTATTTACTCACATCTCTTGAGGGGCTTTTTTTTGAAGCCCCCTCCTGCACACTGTCGTCTGAACAGCAAGTCCCAGCTGGCCTCGACAGCCCTGCAGTCCAAACTGGGGCCACAGAGACGGCTTCTGTTCTCTGTGCCTCAGGGACAACCATCCACCTCGACTTTCATCAATCTACACACATCCTCAAAAAGAATGTCACCCCAAAGTCCTTTAATCTTAAGTATTAAGCCAGTTTACTTTGCAGCAGAAGATAAAATTATTATCACACATAATAGTTTAGTTTTTGAAAGCTGGCTGTATGAAAGGCTGATTGTGGCTTACCTCAGTAGAAACATTTTAATGGCACCTTAAACTAACAGTGCCTGGTGCACTGCATTGGCTTCTGTTTATAAAGCATCAGTGAGAAGGCCCTGCCACCCCCCCTCCCCATCCTCTACAGCTGGCACACAGCCAGGCAGATTTACACTTCCGTGCCTCAGGGCCCCGGACGGATCGGGTAGCGCCGTTTACGAACACTGAGAGCTTCCGACTTCTTCGCTCTTTCTGACTCTCGCCTACAAGCTCTCGTAATCATTTTGCTGTCACCCTGCCTCCCTCTGGGATAAACTTTCTAAGGAGGGAAAGTGGACTGGTCCACACAATTCCAGATACATAACATATTTTTAAGAATTTAAAGCAGCTTCACTCCTAATCAACAGATGAGATAAAAATGAGACCTGCTATCTGGCTGTGATCAAACCACCCCCGCCCCCCCAGCCATATGCTTATCTAAGGTGTATGCAAAGACAAACCCCAAGTGATCAAGTTAACAATAACTGTGTGATATCAGAGCAGAATTTCCTGACTTACCTTTTATCCTTAAGCCATCTGTATTTCTGGCCGTGACTCTCTCCACCAAACAGAGCAGCAGAATACAGAACAAGCAGACCCGCGTCATCTTCTGTGGGTGACGTGCGTGTTTTGTGGGCTAAAAGGGAAAACTAAACGCTGGAAGCCTATTCTGGGCCTCACACTCCACTCGCTGGCATTGGCAACTTCAGAGACCCCCAAAGTCTGCAAACGTGGAGCCTGCTGGGACAAACAAACACATGGCAGACGGTTATCTGCTGATCAGAAACCTGATTCTCTGAGGAGATCTAGCAGGGGAGCAGCTAAAGACACAAACTTTTCTGTTCACTTTTAAGCCAGATGGCAAAAACACAAACAATTGTCAGGCCAAATAGTTAAAGAGAGAGCCTGTATTGACTGTGAGCAGCTGTATTCTTAACCAGATGTCCTGCTATCTGTCCCACTCGTATGCCTCACATTGTCCAGGCTCTCCTGCATGATGAATAAGGAGCAGGGCTGTTACTGCCTGTTGTTTGTCAGTGGATGGTGCTTGGTCCGTCCCGGGATAATGGGCCCTTACTAGGAAAACACTTGAAACTTGCCAGGAAGCTACAGAATCTGAAGGAGCAGCAGAGAGATTGGACTAGGAGTTGATGAGACTTCAGGTTCAGGAGGTGGAAATACACAGACAGGAGGAAAACAGTGAAATGGGTGGTGGGGGAGCAACATCACTTTATTTTGATAAATGTAGTTTAACGACACAAAAATAATTCGATAGTGCTGTCAAAATCTGAAATGCACTGGTGTTCTTACCCTAGACCCAGATCTGGTAATAGGGCCAGCTACAAAGGCAGTTTTATGATTGGTCATTCTATTTTCCTACTTAATCTGTGAATCTATAAAATGTTATGGTGCCTTGAAATGTCTTTTATTTAAATCTAACAAACAGTCCAGAACCACAGTGATATCCAGCTTACTATTAAAGAAGTCAATGAAAAGCAACAACTCCTCAAAAATAATGAAGGAAAAAACAGAAACAGCAGAAAACTGATTACTAATGAATTAATAATATTGACTTTCACTTTATAAACTGAAGTTTCAGCTCAAATAAACAATTTCAACCATTTTTAGCTCAAAATAATCTTCGCACTATTGTTAGCTGTGAGTTTTACCTCCAGATGTTGTTATACGTTAGGAATGATCGATAAACCGGGTCCTGTTTCAAACATTTTGACTCGCAAGTAGAAAGTGATATTGAGGTACAGAGGTTATTAAAGCGGTCTAAGTATTTGAATGCAGACAAACAGTAAACTCTGACAGTCTGTAGGAACGCTAAAGGAATAATACACTGGTTTTCTTTTTTCTGCTGCAAGCACAGCCAACTGAGCACAGGCGCCAGATCCTGGTGCGTGCGCTCCATGTAGGCAGGCCGCGCCCACACACACACACACACAGACACGCACGCACTAACACATACGCACAATCACACACACACTGTTTAAAGAACCAGCTTGCTGAATGAAACGTATTCTTTGTCAATTAAGGACTGGAAAACATTTTTCTCCTGCTGCTGCTAATTCCGCTGGCACGCAGCTTTCCCGTATTCAGCTGGAGCCAAAACACTTCTGCTGTATTGTACTTTTTAGCCCCCAAAACTGAGGAAAGCGCGTCACTGCTGCATATTTCAGTACCATAATGCTCGCTTAATAAAGCACCTCAAAGCTGTATTAATGTCACACCTTGCATGTAGTGTACAATCAACCCAAGAACCGACGAATGAGAATCGTTGTTTGTTTCACAGTTAAACCTACAAGTTTGTAATTTTGGAGCCCGCACGTGTGCGCGCCTCAGTCAGTAACTTTGATCTGCAGAATAAAGGAGCTGATAATGTTTAGATAATGTTCCTGCAAAATACTTTAATTAAATGTTTAAAATGATGATCAATCTTTCTTTCACGCGATAATGGCACTTGTGGTCTGATGAAGTTCAAACTCCGCTTTGGGCGATATAAACAATCTTTTCTCCTGACAAGTGGAAAGTTCAGTGTCTACTAATTGATCTGTTTTGCTTTCATTGGGAAACACACAGATAAAATAATATATCTTTCGTTCCTAAACCCCCCGATTGACTTAAAATTAACTCGTTTGGTGGGTGAAAATTACACTGTGTATTTTATCAGTCGTATTCGGGTTTGTTTTTTTCATGATGGATGGTGGCATTATATGATCTTTAACTCTCTGGTAATCTAGCCCCCGGTCCGCCGTGCCAGCTGATAGGACAAAAATGAATGAAACTCAAAGAAGCTCCAGCTGTCTCCGTCTGTTTTCACCCACCTTTGCTTTGGGTCTGTCCTCGCAGTGATGATTGGTACCGGTGTGGAAATCACTCCTTGTCCCGGTTGATCCAAGCGAATATTGAAATCCTCATTTGGAGAGCCACTTTTCCCGATGTATCCTTCCCAAAAATCAGTCTGTGAGCGTGTTTCAGCTTATGTGTATCCGACTGAAATCGAAGCTGAGCCTTAAATCCATCAAAAAACAGTGGCCTCTTACACGAACGACAGCTGTCGGGCTCTTCCAGTGACCCGGGGGAAAGCGTTGCGATCCCCGGGGCAAAGTCCACTACAGGCTGCCGCTCAGAAGGCTAAATCCACGGAGATAAAGAAAACCAATCAGGGAGCGAGGAACTTACGAGTAAGAGTTGTATGAAAATGCTGAAAATGATCCGATTTATAGAGACGGGTACAAAAAAAAACAGTGCCCCGTAGTTCAGAGTCCCTTCTTGGTTACACTGCAGCACCGTTTTGGATACGCGCGTCTTTACGCAGCGCTTCTAAAAGTTCCACTGCTCAGTGTGTTTATCCCAATAAGCTCTACTGATCAAATGTGGGGCTCAGCCTCCCTCCACAGTCCTGTTTCGTTCAACTGCTGAGAGAGAGGAGCGAGCGACTGCGTCCTTCGCACACCAGCCCTCCTACAGCACTCCGCTGCTCTCTGGACGGCAGTGACAACAACAATGGTCTGAGAGCGGCCAGGCGAGCAGGAGGAGGAGAGAGGAGGGGAGAGGATAGAGAGAGAGAGAGAGAGTGAGAGAGGGGAGGGGTACACCCCTGCCACCCCCCTCACAAAACAGCCCCATGCTTCCAAAGAGCTGGCAAATAAAACCCAAGACTCTCTCCCCCTTTCTCTCCTCTCTGCAGAGTTGAAATCTAAGTCTAACGGTATTCGGTATTAAAATTGCTAGAAGCATTTTTCTCTCATACAGTAATTAGCCACATAAATCACGCCATTGACGAGTTTTTTTTAAGGTGTCATAATTTATTGGGGGTTAATTGCCCTTTAGAAGACACAACCAATTAAGTCGTTTTTGTGAGTGAATGTGTGAGAACTGCCTCCCTGTTTAATTGCCTCAATGAAAAATAGTTAAACAACACAAAACAAGACAATGGCATTTAAATAAATACAGGCCCTGCTTTTAAAAAAAATCTGGGTGTCACACTTTGTCTTAATGTTTCCTGTCATTTGGAAGTTTTGATGCATTTTAGTAAAACGCATGTGGTAAATTCTCAGAGTTATTAGACTACAGGTCCCACAACTCTTTAATCTTGTGAAGTAAAGTGAGTTATTAGCATGCAGCAAAGAAATAGGGTTTCTCCAGGATCAGCATGACATCAGAATTCATGCAGAGATAAAGATAACAACTGATATGACAACAAAGTCAGAAGATGGGAACATAAAAATCACACAAGTACGCTAATTAAATCGTTCATTCTTGCAGATACAGTTCAGTCTTCAGCTTCCATGTCCTATATAATGTCGTGTGTGTCCTTGGCAGGATTTCATCGGCAAACGTTAAAGTAAAGGACAGTGCGTCACTTGAAGCTTTTTATCTCACTAGCAGCTACATATTCTGGTAAAGTCTAATAAATGTCCAAGTTCATGGGTGTTAGATCCCCATCACCCTCAGAAAGTTAATGTCAGAGGTTTATAAAGAGGTTCATCCATCTATTCTCACAGAAATGTTAGGATAAGATTTGGAATCCTCTCATCAGGTTTCTTTTTTCTGTTGATGTTGAGTCTGTTCTTTCACCTTTGTGTTTCTCTTTTTCCCTTCCTGCCGAGCCTTTACTACTTATAGCAATCTGTGACCAACATGCTTCACAGAAAGCAATTAAAGTAATCCTTTAACCTAGTGGAGAAAAATAAGGTGTATGCAAATAACATCAATTTCTAGGAGTAATTTTGTGTGTAATCACAGTGCATTTTTTGCTTTTCATACATCATTGTTTGCAATATGTTCTGGAGTAAGAAAAGCCTACCCCTGTCACTAACCCTTACCATTTTGGATGTCATGCAACAGCCATACCCTATCCTACCCTTATGTGTTAAATCTGGAATTTCAACTATGGGCCAGTAAGTAAAATTTGATGGAAGGACTGGATCAGCAGCAGATTAGACCCCATGGCTTTGGATAATACATATGGGAGCAAAGTTCAGCTGTCTGCATATTTTTAACCTTGCAGAACATGAAAAACTCAAGGAAGAGTCTTCAAAACTCAGTTATGTCTTATCACAATATGCTGTACATTTATCATAACTGGTTTGGCATGATCAGACTTGCAAGCTAGCTAATCTGTTATCCTATAAATCCCCAAAGCACTTAAACTCCACCAATAAATTCATTTCAGCCTCAGAGAAATCCTTTGGAATTACTGTTTTTTTCCCCTCTGCTGCACAGTTTTTATTGTGAAGAAAGACAGGAAGGGCAAAAGAATGAGGGGGCAATCGCAAGCTGCAAAGGTCCTGGCCCGGATTCAAACATGGTTACATGATACCTGCTTCAGCCAGCAGGATGATTAAAGAAATCTAAGACTTTAGTTGTGCCTCCTAGAAAGCTCTGCCACCTTCAAAATATAAGATCCAAATAAATCACAAACACAAGGAAAGAATAAAGCAGCACACTCCGTTTACTTTTATTCGCAGGTCAAACTCTTCCAGTGGCCCAAATATGAGCGTGTTTAGCTGAAATTTATGTGTCGAAATAAATTCCAGATTTGACCTTTGACACTGCATGCTGCTACGTCAGGTCAGACTCAGCTTTACAGCGAAAGGCAAAGTACACAAATAAACGAGCTAGTGTGGAAGTCATAAAGCAGATAAGAGCTGTGCTAATGCCAACTATGTGGTCAACTGGTGGGACTGCCTCAAAATGTGTGTGTGCATGTGTGGGGATATAAATCAGTTTACATGGGTACACTGGGTGGGAAGTTTGGGGCACCTTGTTTGGTTTTTGGGAACCAGTAGCAAGTCGTTATGACATAAATCTTTAAATGTAAGTGTAAAGATGTGATTGGGTAAGAAGGGATCATGCAAGTAGGTATGAAGGTAGACCTTGAGATAACAAATAAAAGCCAATATAATGTTCCCTGAGGTAGAGGAAACACAACTTTGTTTGTGTAACTGTTAGCTTGCAAAGTACAGCAGCACAGCCCAGATCCCACAAATGATTAATTCGAGGTCGCCCTCCAAATTTGGCTTGATCTGGGGTCAGAAAGTGAGGTGTGTATGTGTGTGTTTAGGCCTGTGATACCTGTGTTTTGGGAGGGAATAGCAGCGTTAATGATAATGCTCCTTGTTGTTGTGCTAATGAGATACAGTTGGGATTGCTGCCACTTCAATTGCTTCACACACTCACTACACAGTTCTTACAATGAAACCCATTGACACGCCCCTAACTTAGAATGCACCGAGTTTGGAGGAGCTAATGTCCGTTTGCTTGGCCGAGCTGCTTCACTTTGAACACAGCACAGTTATTAGTGTCTCCCACAGAAGAAAGAGAATTTGTGGCAAAAGAATTGAGGACTGTTAAATTATAAATAAGACTGCCAGCAGTACACAGACCAAACATTTAAGCCACATGTATTCTATTTACACTAAAAGTCATTTAAAAGGAATTTAAGTTCTCTCTCGGTTGGCTGTTCTACAGTCAAAATTACAGTGGTTCAGGTCAAAATAAGAGGCACCATTTAGATTTTAATTGGAATATTTATTATGCTTATATGATTATTCCAACCATTTAAAATGTGCTATATAATTAGGTCAGGGATTGTGGATGTTATTTACAATACATGTGACCTTTGAGTTTGTGGGTCTTTTCCACTTCCACTACAATATCTGTGACCTGCAGTTTCCAAAGAAAGATATAATCTTTTGTAATTGTTATATTTTACGTACTGTCTTAAGCCAACTTGTATTTCTTCATACTTGAAAATTGAAGCATTAACGTCAGTATTTGGTATGACCACCATTATTCTTCAACACAGATTGAACTCTCTTAGGCAAACTTTCTAGCAGTTTTAGGGAATGGTCCTCTGGGGTTCTCCAAGGGCATACACAACATTTCTCTGGATGTTGGCTGCTTTTGTTCTGTTCTCTGTCAAAATGATCCCACACTGCATCTCTGTGTTCGTCCTGCTCTCAGCTCAGTGCTCAATACTGTTGACCATAATATTTTAGTACAGATTAGAGTATGCTGTAGTTATTAAAGATACTGTGCTGCAGGAGTTTGAATAATATTTAATAGACACAGTTTTGCTCATGTAAATGCAGAGTTCTCTTCACACATTTCGATTAATTATGGAGTTCCACAGGGTTATGTGCTAGCAACAACTCTGTTTACATTCATTAAAAGGCAAAGCATACATTTTCTATACAGATGATACGCAACGCAAGTCAAATGATACACGCCAATCAGTTAAACTGTAGGGATGTCTTAAGGACAAAGAACTGGATGACCTCTAATTTCCTATTTCTAAATTTAGGTAAACTGAACAATTTGCATTTAATTTTTAATTAGTGTATCTTTACTTCTGTCTTCCTCACCTCCTCAGCCGGTCACAGCAGATGGCTGCCCTTCCCTGAGCCTGGTTCTGCTGCAGGTTTCTTCCTGTTAAACAGGAGTTTTTCTTTCCCAATGTCACCAAATGCTTTCTCATAGGGGGGGGTTTCTTTGTATTATTTTAGGGTCATTGTGGCCAAAAAGCTCAATATTTGTAGTGTGTAGACTCTGAAGCAGGGCTGCTTCTTCGTAGTCCCTCACAGTCCCTCACGATGTAAAACTGGCTTCACTGTGGACAGTGGTGCTGGTGTTCCAGCAGTTTCCAGTTCATGGCAGGCTTGAGCCTTTGTTGTTCTTGGGTTGTTCTTGAACATCTTAACTAATTTCTCATCTGAGGGTGACAGTTTGGGTCTCCTTCCAGACCTTGACAAAATGGCTTGTACTTACATACAATTGTTTGAACAGATGAACTTGGGATCTGCAGTTTTTTAGAAATGGCTCCAAGAGACCTTCCCCACTTATCTTAATCTACCGTTCTCCTTCTTAGATCTTTACTGAGTTCGTTGGACTCTCCCATTGTTCTGAGTATTGGTCAATACATTGAGTGCTTTCAAACAAACCCCTTTATAATGACAAAGAAAAACTGCCAGTTGTAGTCAATTATGATCACTAATGGTTCAAACAGCTCAAACAGCTCAAAGAAATCTTTAAAAGCCAAAATTAACAGGATATTCATGACCATATTGAGTATATGTAAACATCTGACTACAATGCGCGCATATCCTCTCAGGAGAACTTTGCATTTAGCATCATATTCAATTGTTTATGTCTACTTTAATTTCTAGACATAAACAAATGTTATGTAACAGATTACTCTGAGTTTTTAGTATGTGAATACTCATCAGCTGATAGAATCGGATACCTTAGATAAGGACTCCTTCCCCCTACACAAGGAACCTGACCTTCCATACCACCTCTTTATCTGATGACATCAGTGATACAGCAGATCCCTCCCGACTCTCATGGAGCCTCCAGGTTCAGATAACTTTGATAGCTTGTTGCCTGAAGATGTTAATGGGGAATACCAGAGCTGGTTGGTGCCTGACAACTGATAACAGATTGGAAAGGAGGAGGGGCCATGTTGGGGTGAATGCTAATCACTTGGGTGAGGTTAAGTTAGGAGGGTGCATGCGTGTATGGAGGGAAAGTGAGGTGGAACAGAGGTCAGGAGGAATGTGCAAGGTGTGGCTGGTAGCTCATTAGGCTGTTTCAACCAAAAGAGACTCATCATAGGAACATCAGGTCCCATTTAGATTTAAATTTTGGACTGTTTAACTGATGCTTCCCGTAAAAACGACACTCTAAAAGAGATAGTTAACCTTAAAATCAAATTTACATATTTTCCCTTGCAGTGGCCTTTACCCATTTCAATTGTTTTGAGTGAAATGGTCAGCTTTAGAGATGAAAAATGTTTGCCTTCTTTTGAATATAACTGGGATTAGATGCCACTTACCAAAAAATACATTTCAAAAGGTCAGAAGAAATCATAGCATAGTTACCCAAGGAAAAGAAGAATCCACAAATTTTGTTGTGAGCATTTCTACAAAACGATACCCACCAAAAGCATCACAGTGATGAGACTTTACAGTGCCAAGATGTAAACATTAATGAGGTGTAATAATTGGTAGCTGCACGTTTCCTTCTACTACATGCCCCTTGAAAAACCATGTATTTGACTCTGGAGTGAACTGCCTCTTTAAGTTGAAAAGCATATCTTTTACTTCTAGGCCCTGCATTCAAATTAAAGGCTGGATCATAATTTCAGGTTAAAAGTTGCTGTTTTGAGGAAAAGTGGAGCAAGAAGCCAGAGGCAGAAGAAGTGTTGACTCAAAGGATAAAAAGATTCGCCCACATATCTGGTCACTGAAGGCTCAAACTATAAAGTGTTTACAGTGGAGAAAAACACATTGATGCTTTCTTTTCTTTTAGAACATTTCATAAGAACTTCTTCATATTTTGAAGTCTTTAAACTGTTGAAATGGCAAATTTTTTGACTTGTTTCATGATGGTAGTAGAGTGCTGTCATTCTGAAATCTCCCATAGGTGACTGCCATGTATCTTTTCTATTTGCTTTGTGTCTTCAAAAACAGCCTTGAATATAAAGCTAGAAACACAATAGATGTGAACCACATAGTGAGGATTTCTTTTTTCATTTCACATAGTCTTCAACTAAACAAAAGACTAAATCATACCGAACCGTCGGCTTGCGGCTTCAGTACAGGTCAGCTCCTCTCACTAACTCCCACACTCGTAGACTGCTGAAGCTTTCATTGTTGTGTATTTTTGTTAATCATTACCTGCGATGTTTGCAACACAATGGAACGAGCTGAGAATATGGGCTTTGTGATGCAGGGGGAACGTTGCTTCCAAAACACAGAGCTGAAAGGGAGACAGAGCAGAGAAGCAGAGAGGGAGGGAGGGAGAAGAGGGGAAGAAGAAGAAGAGAGTGGGCAAAGAGGAGAGTCTCTACAGCTTAATACATGCCATCTGACATATTGGTATTCTTTGCAGTTTAAACACATGCTTTGCATCAAAACTTTATGTTGAAAGGGAAGATTAAAAAGTTTATAAAGACACAAAGCTGTGTTGGTTTTGGTGAATCACATGTAGAGTGCTGTGCAAAAGTTTCGAGCCATTTCTCATTTCTTTATATTTTGTGTCCAAGGCGCCTGATGTTCTTGTAATGTTTTTAAGGCGTCATTGTGCAATACAGCACAGATATGAATAAATACAGAGATACTAAATTGATCCATTAGAAAATATTTTACATAGCGACTAGGGAAAGGCTAAGCTTAAAAAATTATTGTGGCTGTAGTTCTTAAAACAATAAGATGGACATTTATGCAGCTAAAAACAAATGAATATTCATGCTAATCTGTGCAATATATATGGTGGTCCGAGTGGAAGGTGGCTAGGAATTCACACGTGGCTAAGTCTGAGGTTTCAAGTAAAAGTCATAGTGTGACTTACAATGTGAGAAACACAGTAATCTCATTACTTAAACACAACTGAATGTCTGAATCATCATATTTTAGGCATTTGATTTGCTGATTGTGAAAAAGATGTAATTTCTGAACAGATTTGAGCTTATTCAAACCAGTTTTCAGACTTTAGCTCAATATAAGTCTTTCTTTAATTAAAAAAAGAGTGACCAAAACAGCTGCAGTGGCATTAACCTCTTCACCTTATTCTTATTTGAAGCTCAATAGAAGGCTACTCAATGAAGAGCTTTCCTCTTACTCCCCAGCCCCACACTACATACACCCAGCTGTTTACATGAAGATGGATATCAATGACAGCCACTGTTTTCCCTTGCTTCTTCTTCCTTTCTTCTTTGGTTCCCTAATCGCATCCAGCAGGGAACTTCTGCCCCCCCCTCACACACACAGAAGGCTGAACCCTGCCTGAACCCCGCTGCTTTAATTAATCTCACTGACTTTGTTAATTATTTGTTTGGCTGGCTGACTGCCTCTCTCTTTCTCCGTGTGTGTGCGCGTCCCTCTTTGAAGTATTTGGGATGTATGCCACAGCTGAGAATAGCCTAACCCCGCCAGCCCAGCACTGATAACCTCGCGCAGAGGAGGATAGTTTCCACTTTTTCTTCCCTCTGCTCAGGGCCAGAATGAAACAATTCAATTCAAACTGGGAATTTGACTTCATCTCAGGCTGCTCTGTACTGTCCTAGAGTGTTTTAATCTGAGAGGAAAGTTATTATAAAATATATTAATCTGGACCAAGAAGCTTATCTGATTCCAGAGTTTTCATGGATTGTTATTACTATGAGTGCACCAGCAAAAAGTCATAATCTGTAGTGCATCGATCATTGCACATAGAAGCGGCTCAGGGAGCAAGTCATATACTAATGTCACAAAAACACTGAGCATCAAATTAATATGAATGCTTCCTGTAGTCACACAGCACTTTATCCTGCACTTGGCCATGTGCACATCTATGACTACAACAATTTTAGAATCACCACTTAATCCAAACTGCATGTCTTTGGGCTGTGGGAGGAAGCCAGAGCATCCGGAAAGAAACCACCAGGAGGACATAGAAACTCCCCACAGAAAGGCCCCATTAAAAGTCTCTTAAGTTTAACACACAAAAAAATCCTTCCAATGAGAAAATTAATTGCATTTAATCCAGCCTCACCCTCTGTTCCACCTTTTTTCACAAAGCGACGTGTTCAGCGTTACCTTAAGAGATGCATAAGTGGCAGCCTGTCACCTTATTCCCGCTCGTCACATCGCTGCTGGTTTCCCACCTTGGCGCCATCATGATGGATGTCAAGTGTCTCGGGGTGTTGTGATCTCACAGCATGTGTTATTCTCTTAGGTGTAAATTTTGGCACACTGCTAGTCAATCAGGTGACTGAAGAAGCTCATTAAAGACACTCTGTATTGTTCCTGTGTTAGAGCTCTCGTTCTCACATCAGGCTGCGACATCGTGAACTTTATAAACACATCGAGGCCTTGCTAACAAGAATACATGCAGTTTCTCATTGTGTTAGGGACTATAGTGTAGTGGTTTACACATTCACCTAACAGGCAAAACATTGCTAGTCTGGTTCTGGGAGGAGGAGTCACAAATCCCTTGTGCGTGAAGTAGGGAGAGCATAAAAATTTGCAAAATCAAACATGTGGATCGAGACCTTGTGAAGAAGGGAGCAACTGAATGTAGCATCTAGTCTTTGTATTCAGTTGAACTGATTTTTCTTTCAACATAAAGCATTGTAAGAAATATTTCCAAAGCGTCACCAAAGTTTTGTACAGTTCATACTGTGCACTAAGGACAATATCTGCTTAACGAATGAAAAGTATAATTAACTTTTTGAATGCTAAATTTTGCCAAGTCAAACTGATTGGTTGGTATTGTATAATACACAAACCCCTTTGGCACCTACTGTATCATATTTGTGTAAATTAATATATATATTTTATAAAATATTAATAAGTTAATGAGGAAATGTTTTATTTCTACTGCAGTACAATACTAACTACAAGCATGTCAAATCGGTAAAAACAAACAAACAAACAAATAAAAAACACTTAGGACTGATTAAATTAATAAAATTAATTATTCAATATAAGCAATAAATCACACATAGGAAGTGCATTATTGAAAATTATATTTTAAGAACAACTCTCAAGTTATCACGAGTGATCACGTGTACGTGATTTAATGTTTGAAGAACTTCACATTTTCTGGCAATTTTTTCTTGGTGCAGGCTTTAAAGGATTAATGCATTAGCTTAAGCATAAGACTGCAGACCTCCGCCAATATTCCCTCCACATGAAGCGACATCTGGATCTGGAGAAGTTCAGACATGAAATGTCCAATTATATCCAGCGTCCTGTATTCAAAGCCTGCTGGGCACCATAGCGTGATTGCTTCTAAGTTTTGTGCACTGAAAATATTTTTTATATAAGTCTTTTAACTTTTTGAATGAACTTAATAAACTGTTAACTTTCTTTTTTAATACTTTCAGCAGCTCCCTTATTTACTTGGGGTCACCACAGCAGGTAGTACCACGTGCATGATTTGGCCGATTTTTTACGCATGATGCAACCCCAAAGGGATCTTTCACTTGTTAGGCAACTATGTAAGCCACTACACTATGAAACCACTAAACTGCTAACCTAGTGGATGTCATTCTTACCATAATAACTCAAATTATTTGAGTTATTAATGCCTTCATCCTCTTCCAGCCCCAGCACAACGATATCAAATTATAGGCTAACATCTCCACACAGTACTGACGCAGAGCCAGTTCTGACTGGGTTACTAGAGATCCAACATTTCCCACATTTCCGTAGGAAGAAAATCGTGGTGAGCAAAAATGTCCGAGCTACATCTGCAAATCATCTGTGAAGTTCTTCCCTTCTCATTTCCACAACTTTGAGCCCATCAGTTTTATGGTGCCATGCTGGTGCTACTGGTAATTTCTGTACTTTTCCTTCCCGTCATCCGAAACAAACATCTTCCAAAAACCTTTATGAGGAACAAATGTGACACGCAGCACTTTAACATTTCCCTTCTGTAAATACATGTATTACAGCATTGCTAAAGGCTTGCACACACTATATATGGCTTACTTTATAAAGAGAAATATGCATGTGTGTGTGTGTATATATAAAGACATATTTTTATGTAATTAATAGACTTGTGTGTTGTTACTGTTTGGCTGGCAACAGATGGATTACTGTCGCCCCAAACACACACAGTGTGATATACCCAGGATGTACGTGCAGAGACATGTTTGGTTAACCTCAACACTCGGGCTTGAGTGAACGCAGACCCCTGGCTGCTGTATTCTAGAGGAAATCCGGTAACGTGTTACATATGGGAGGTATTATTCATGATTACAGTTCAATAAACAGAAAGAGAGGATGGAAACGGATCTGTGGTCTGGCTCTTCCTCCTGACCTCACTTAACTGGAAATCATTTACTGTCTCTTCTTCTTCTCCTCTCTTCTTCTGACATCCAAATCTTTTTTCTTTAGCAGCCATTTTTCAAAAATATCAAATTATTTTTGTGTCTGTAAGGCACAAAGACATGTTTGAATTGAAAGGTGCCCACATCTCAGCTTTAGGTCCCATTAAACTAAAAACAAGCCTCGCTTTTTGAACTTTTTTGTCATGCACGAAGACAGAATCCCCTGTTTTCTGACAGATAATGCTGTGAATTGAAGACACACCAGGTTTCCTCTTTGAAACCTTGCAGGTCTTTTCTCCTGCACCACTGCAGCCTGCTGCTATGAAGACATCAAAGGTGTTGAACACTCGGTGTCACAGTAGCTTTTGCTAATGGGTCCGCCCTCTCCATTGGACCAAGAAGCGAGACACCCCCTGTTTCACATTAAGAGGCACGCTCTCCAGCCCTCCAGTGAATGACCCTCACACACCATGCAGTCCATGTTGGCCTCCATTGACCTAAAGCCTCAATTTAATACCCAGGGTTCATTATTCAAGGAATTTATCAGTGTTTTTCTAGGATATTAAAAACATGTGAACAAGTTAGCTTAAAAATGACTGAAAACAGCAGTCTATGTCAATCAATAAACAGGAAACAATAAGATTCACTGATATTTAACTGGTCAGAAAAAACCTAAAAAAAATACTCGTAACCAAAGATGCATAGATTAAATTATCTTATATTATTTTTTAGTATTTGGAGGAACCTTTTGATGAAAATACCCCGGTCTGTGTTTATTGGCAGCAGCTACTGCCGGATTCTGTTAAGTCAAGCATCTTCTTTATAGTTTTATACTGATTTAAGATTTCTGGGTTGCTGCACACCTCCAAAGTATCGAATAGGATGACAAGAATGAAGAATGGAGATGACACAAAATTGCATTTTTGTGTCATCTCACAGCTATACTGAATCTGAGAGGGGTAAGAAAAGAGGGATGGTGTTAATTGTTGGGAAGAAACAATTTGAAACTGAGAGGCTCTGAGAAGAAGAAAGAGAAAAAAAAAGATTTGTAGGAGAGGAACATCTGTAACTATTAGGACTTCTTTCTTTTCCCTCTTATTACAACACCAGATGAAGATACTTCATGCTTGGCTGGCATACTTCACCCTTTGCTCAGCACTCAGTGGCCAAAGCGAGCAAAGCACAGAGCTTTTGCAACTTTTTGCGTTTTTTTAATTTTTATTTTTGATGCTTTTGTGCAGATAAAACTCATCAACAGACATGTAAACACCTGTTGAAGTACTTTAAGTGCCTTTGCACTGTAGCACTAGGTTTCTTAAAAACCACATTTTGCCATTGTGACACATATACATATATATATATAAACACTCTGACTCACAAGGTGAAAACAATACTAGCCACACAGTTGCATCTTATAAAAACCATTATAGGGGCCAGTAATGTTGTTCTCTGAATATAGTAATTATTCGAATGCTTCAAATGGGAAATTACTTATTTTTTTTATTATTTTTACACACATCCGACCCCAGTAGCAACAAAAACTCTGTATGTCTCCTCACCTTTCTCCTACCTTCATGCACAAGTTAATGACCTCCTGTTAGTTGTAGACAGGTGTTTTCATCCCTGTGCATTTTTTTTTACCCTGCTCACGCACACATTGTTCTCCGAGATTAACCTTAAACTGCAGGAGGAGACTTAAAACAGCTCTGCTCAACATCAGGTTTGGCAGGTGGTCCTTTCTGCTGCATGCATTTGATAAGTGAAGAGAACGGTAGCCGTTATAATATTTGTTGCGCTCCACCAGGAACATTACAGATTTACAGAGCACTAGAAGTTAACTCTACAAGTTACCAGGAGCTGTTCTCTGTCTACATGAGTAAGTGTGCGCAGCTAAGTGTCACTGTAAGATAAATTAATTCTAAACATTTTACATGTTTGTCTAATGGGTGCTCCAAAAGTCACCTGTCATGTTTGGAGTGTGTTAAAGTGTGGACACAAAACCAGAGACAGATGGAGGCAGACTGCAAACTAAAGAGAGAGCCAATTGATTCCAGTTGATTAGAGTCCAAAAGTAAAAAACAAAACTGCAATACTAACTAGGGGAACCATGAGGCACAGACAGGGAACTCCAGAAAAACTGAAACAGTACAGGCATTAACACACACAAGCAGACTCATGGTTTAAATAGACACGTGAGAAACTCAGGGAGATGAGAAACGCCTGGGTAAGAGACACCGCTGAAACAAATCCATGATGACAACACAGAGGAAGTGAAACTAAAGACTTGACACAAAAGACGCAGGCTACCAAAATAAAACAGGCAATTATCAAAACACTGAGACAATGACACTAACATATTAAACCTGACACACGGGGGGGGGATACCTAAGTAAAGTAATATAAGATGTATATATATATATATATATATATATATATATATAATCGCTAAGTAAAATATCAAGTTAAAGACATTCACTGAAACTAAGAACTCAGACTAAAGACAGTGATCCAGAACGGACAAACAAACCAAGAATCCGATTGCAGCATTAAATAATAAATAATTCAAAAGTCCAAAACCTACAGGGATGACAGGGCAAAGGAAATCTTCTTGTGTTCCTACAACACATCCAGGTGTGGCTCTGCACCGAATCTCTTACTGAATCCTGCAGCAGCACAAAGTCAAATACAGACATGCATAAAATGTGCATTTCATTTCATGATTGTAGCTCTGTATATGTGAAAGATTTTAAGCTTAACCTTTTCTTTTACCCTCCTCAGATTAGCTGGAACTGCTATATATAGTATATTAACTAACTTCAGTAAATAGTTATGTTATGTATTTTATTTTACAGCACAGCACAGAAAAAGTAAAACTTGCTAAAAAAAAAAACAACAAAGTATAAAACAGTGCTGAGCAGAATACCATATACAGTGAAAAAAATTCTAAAGTAACAGGCTTATGTCATGTATAAATACAGTGGATGTCCATAAAGTACTGCAACTTGTGTCTATTCATGTGTCTATTTGGGCTTAAGATATTTATATGTCTGAATAAATGTTGTTTCAAGTTGATGTGATATACCCAAAAAGCATGAAAAATTTGTAAAAAAAAAAAAAAAAAAAAAAAAAAAAAAGAAGAAGAAGAAGAAGAAAAAACCCCACTTAGAACTCACTTAGCAACTTAAAAGAAGAGTAAAATTATTTATTCAATATAAGCAATAAATCACACTTATCAAGTGCGTTGCTTAAAAGTACATTTTAATAACAACTCACAAGCGAGCACACTTATGCTCTGAGTTAGTGATCAGATGTATAGCTTGCTATATTGTGGCATCTTTAAACATTATTGATCTCCTCTGTGTTCATTTGCAAACGTACATATATAACAATCAATTAATTATTTTCATTTAAAAATCAAAGAGGATTCTATGCTAAGAATAAGCAAGCACATTGTTAAAGAATGGTTCATTTGTGAAATTGGAAAATGGCAGAAAAATTGTTAAGATAACAAAGAAAAATTACAGAGCAAAATCACTTTGTTAAGTCCTTATTTTCCTATGTTTTTTTCACTCAATCCTTCTTGCATTTACATAACAGATCTACCATACCTGAAATGCAAACTGTTATTACGACAGATCGGTGAAGCCAACAATACCAAGTGTCCCATGTAAGAAAAGAGCTATTGATTAACACTTATATCGCTGATACTCTGCTCATTGGCTTCATAAAATAGCTGTTTTGAAGAATCTGTAGAGCATGGTTTTGCTAAATGAAAAAGTAATATGCACTGAGCATGAGGCTGAAAGCAGCTCAGATTCTTGATTTTCTGCAACACAAACTGCACGATCAGAGAAATTCATCAAACATGGCCTTTTCTTGCCTACTGTGTAATATACTTATTTTATTACAACACACATATCCACCATCACTCCACCTTCTCCATCTTTCCCTCCCTCTCTGTCCAGTCCTTCTCCTCATCCACACCCCCAACCACCTTCTACACTATTCAGAAGCCCCTCTACAGCATAGATCCTTCTCAGTAATCCCTTGGATCAGTCCATCCACCCCCCTCATCTCAGCCGTCCTTTGCTTATTAGATCAGGCCCTCTGTCAAAAAGCAGGGATCTGGGGCCTCATTGTTTGGCCCCTGATTAAGAGCTTCACACACTGGAGGATCAGGCCTTTACACTGAGTGAAGGAGAAGGAGTTGGGGGTAAGAAAGAGAGAGGATCTTTCTTTCTTATCGTCTTGGGGCGGTCTTACAGGTCACATTGTTGCAGGGCTCAGAAGGCTTCTTTTAAAGGTAGGCTGGATTTAAAGCACAATGGGATGTTAGACGATGAGGGATTTAAAACTTAAGTTTATATTTTTTCGGCCCGAGGCCTTACACTCATCCACAGATTGGAGATGTCCCTGTTCATAAATGTGAAGTGAGCTGCTTTGGCAGAAACTGAAGGCAACATCTTAATACAAAGTGATTAATTATGTAAAATCCTGCAAACAGCATTGTTACATATAAAAAAGGAAGCTGAAGGCCGGCTTTTATGTACCATGTGATCTGCTTTTTCTAACCAAGGCCATGACTTGAAGTATGTCCAAAAAAACTATAACTTCATAAAAGAGTCAAACAGCTAAGTATCAGATTTCTCGTGGTTTTGTATCAGCTCCTTAAACTTTTCCTTAAAATGAAGAGATGACGATCAGGAAGTCTCAATGGCGGGAACGTTGTTATCACCAGAGTTTTTCTCAGAATGGGGACTGTAACACGATTTTTGCTCCTCTTTTTAATACGTCTAAGAATAAAAAGACTTAAAAAAATTCTGCACTTTATATGGACTCATTATTCTGCACGACAATAAATGTGATACAGTTTTAAACCATCAAAGTATAAAGACCAGAGCATAAAGAAAATTGAACATTCAACTAGAAATCCTGTAGTTACCACATATACCATATTCACTTTGTGTTTGCTGTTCAGTAAAGTGAAACTACTAATCAATAGCTTGTCTTATCAGGAGAGAGGCAAACCCATGATCTTATTGGGGATTAGACCCATATACTAATTATCCTTGAGTGTAAAGAAAGACATTAGTTTGAAGGGACAGTGATGCGGCATTCCAGAGGGATTGGGAGGCCATGTGGGAAAAGCAAACCAAGTTGTTACTCTCAACAGTCTGTCTTCCCTTTATGTTCCTTCAGGGGGATATTCTTAATCTCACAGTCTCTCCCACATATTCTTAAATGACCGAGCCTTCTTTGCTATCACCATATTTATAAAAGGGTTCATTAAAGCTGCTTATTGTGGAATGATAGTGGATGTTAGTGTTATTCTTAAAAGCTTATAAAGCTGGACTCAAGTCATGAGAAGTGTCTGGTGACTTCCCTCCACAGTGTCCAGACTCAAAGTGGCACGTCAAGTAGAAAGCACTGCTGGTGAGCACGCATGTTGGGGCACCATAAATTCATCATCCAGGGTGACATCATGGTGGAACTCTTCTGGAATATCTCGAAGGATCTGAGGACCTTTATCTGCCACCCTGCCGTTGATCCCTTCTTACACCACACTGAAAAGGCTGAAGGTTTTGTCAGGTTTATAATTGTAATTTAAAAACAATGATATTCGATTAAAACAGTCAATTTAAATACTTAATTAATTAATTAATTTTTACTTCAGTTTTTTTCAGTTCAGATCACCGACTGATCCTTTGGATGACGCGAGTTAGTTGGCCTTGCATTGTTTCTCCTCCATGTCCTAAACAGCTCGGGGCTTACCTCAGGGCAATTTTAGGCTAAATTTACGTTACAAGGCCTTTGTTTGTCTGACTTCTACATTTGTTTTGCAGTTAAACTAATTAGCAAAGGAGTGGATTAAAGCGCAATCCAGTCAGTTGCCTTTGTCTTTTCGTTGCTGTCATGGTACTGGGTTGTTGACCCAGTGTTCAGTGTTTTGGACCTTTTTAATCTTGTTAATTCATTTTTGACTTTGAGAAGTGAACCTGTTTTCTGGATTTTATTAAGTTGGATTTTAGTTTAGTTCTTGAAACTAGAAATGTTAGAGCTGTGTAACTTCCCTACTATATTTAGAGGTCTGTAGTTTAGTTTTAAGCTACTTTAGGGTTATCAGTTATGTTCCCACTCCCATGGTCTGGTCTCTCTGTTTTGTTCCTTGGTGTCCCCTCCTGTCTGTCATGTCTCTGTCCTCTGTCTCTGTTCTTCTCCCTGTGTTTCATCCTTTCTCTCCCCCAGTCTGTTGTGTGTTTCCATGTTTTGTTTTTCCAAGTCTTGGTGCCAAGCCTGCATGTCCTTGTCTGAGTCTTGGTGTGCATGCTACTTCCTGTTTTATTTTGACAGTCCCTCATCTCATGTGCATTGTGTTCGGTTTTGGTTCCCCTGTCTCTTTATGCCTTATTTGACCCTCCTGTGTTCCCATGTGTCTCCACTTTCCCTAATCACCCTCATATGTATATATTGTGTCCGTTCCCCTTTGTGTTTTGCCGGAACGTCAGTTTCAGTTCACCTCCCGCCATGGTCCATGTTTTATGAGCCATGTTCCGTTCGTAGTTGCATGTTAGGAAAGTCTTCTTTTTGCCTTTTGTTTGTGTTTCGTGCAGCCTTAAATAAATGGCTCGCCTTTTGTTAAGATCAATTCTGACTTCAAGCATCTACTTTTGGGTCCAAACACACGATCTGCACACGCAGATCATGACATTTGCCTTTGTTATACCGCATACTAAATTTGTGGCATAATTACAGGGCAATTGTCTGTATCTTTGTCTGTTTGTGAGGACGTTCCAAACCATCATAGGGAAGACATTTGTGCATTGTAAGGTCATTTTAGATCTTTGTCACAAGTTCAAAAGGGTTAAAACTACCTGCAAGGCTGAGGTTAGACCCAAGATCAGGTAAGAATGAGGGCATGGTACAGGTATGAATAAGGCATTGTGTTCTCAAAGTAAAGGTTAAAAGAAGGGAGGTTGTGAACAGATAATGTCCATGAAGGTCCTTACAAGAAAAGAAAGTCTGTATATCTGTATAATTGTATTTCTTTAAAACACACACAGGTGGATTCCCGCTCACTGACAGACAAAGAGTGACAGAGACAGAAACTCATACAAAGAGTGGTGGTGATAAACATGAAGCAGGATTTCTGTGGATGTTTAGATTCTGCTGCTCAACCAACCATAGATAAATACAGTCCAGAGACACCTGGGAGGGTATCAGAGCCTCCATCAGGTCTCCAGGAGCTACGGTCAGATTCACCTCATTCTCTCCTCATATAACCATAAAGCCTGGTTGTAAATACGGTGGTCAGATGGTCAGATTATTGTGGTAAATATCACAAAGTCTACTGGAATCGCAGCTTACCTGTCTATATTGTCCCTCAGTCACACAGGCCTAGAGACCAGTTGGTGACCACCTGGCAACAACCAGTCGCTAGGGAAAAATGAGTATTCACCAATCGGTTGTAAGTCCCAGCTACACAGGCCTAAAGACTTATCAGTGACCGCATGGTAACCACTGGTCGTTAAGGAAAATGTTTATTTCCCTTCTATTTGGCAAGTAGTTGTTGTTGCTAGGTGAAATTGGTTGTAGTCTCCCTTAGAAACTCCTGTAGTTTGTATGGAAGACATTGGCGTGTCTGAAAACTACTTACTAAGTGATTCTTGAGTGTTTACAGGTAACTGCAGGTGACTGTGGCCTGCTAGTGATTAAAACAACCTCAAGGAAGTTTTTTTCATCTAGCGAATATGTTTTTTTTCCCTGAAGGTTGCTGCTGGGTCATTGACTATTCTCTAGCTCTGTGTGTGAGTTTTAATAGTGTTTTAGCACTGAGATGATTTGTAACAACACTGCCTTACATCCCAGTTCATCTATTTCTAAATTTATGCTTACTGTTAACTAATAAATGTTAGCATGCTAGTGTAAGAGGTGTTCAGTTTTACTAAAACACCTCATTTCTTTTTGGATTTTAATCTCCTGCGTGTGTGTTTTGAGTCTGTGTGAGTGTGGATATGCTCCATGTGATTACATAAATATGTCCACATGTGCTCCAGTGAGGTATTTCCAATACGGCCGCAGATAGGTTATGAAAGTTTGTTAAAAGGGACATGAAATGCTACACATACAGAGGCTAATTTACATCATGTATGCCTGCTCTTAAAAACTGACCTCCATGTAATGCTGTCTGTGAAGTTGGATTTGAGAAATAGTTGCTTAAAGTTAAAATATGCTAAGAATTGTGCTGGGAGACACTTAAAAGAAGTGGGGGATCTATTGGTTTTGTGAGGAAAAAAAAGATGAGAGGTAAGTGTGTTAGCCTAACTATTAGCCTAAAAATCCGTCATCAGTATTATATAAATCATGATAAAACATGTTTTGGGTTCCTGCAACTGGTCCGTCGGGTTATTGTCTCCCCAGAAACACTTCCCTTGTGCTTTTGGAAATCTGTTTTTTTCCTATTTCTGTTTTCGTTTTTCCTATTTCTGTTTTGTTTTTTCCTATTTCCATTGTTGTTTTTCCTATTTCTGTTGTGTTTTGTGTGCTTTTGCAGCGTTTTTCTTATTGCTGGTGTTTTCTTAAGTTGCGGTCCGTTTGGCCTCTCATGGCCACCGTACCAATAGCTTGTTTATGCTCACCGTTCTTGGCCTTGTGAATTTCTACATCACAGCTACTGATGCAGACCGTGTTTTGGCATCATTTCGCTTCTCCTGAATTTTATAACTTTGCCCTTTTCCTGTTGCTGCTACAACAGCTATTTTAAAAATGGCCAAGCTTGAGCAAGGACTGTGAGCAATCTGAGGGATTTATATGACAAACATGTGCGGGAGCAGATGACACAGAACTCATGGAGCAAGATTGCAAATGGACAAATGAATGAATGGACGAAGAAAACATCTAGCTTCATCATTGAACACAACGCATAGCACACACACAAGAGTTACGCTATCATGATAAAGTTGTTTAACATATTATACATCCTCATAGAGGAGCTAGAATGAATGTGTTTAGGTCCACTTCACTAGCAAATGTGACCTATAGTAGTCCTGTGAGTCCATTTTAACAGATATTTGCAAACTTTTCACTTCCAGATACTTAATGTTCAACTGGACAGCATGAATACAGTATTTCTGTAAATGTAGCCACAGTGAAGCTCCACATGAGCAGGAGGGAGTAAAATACTTTACTCAAGGGGAAATTACTGGTAGCTCTTTCCCTCAATCTATTCTTCTCCTGGCTCACCAGGGTATCCAAGCTTGAGAATCCTCATTTCTTTCCCATCCCTGACAAAAGAAACCCATCGCTTCCCTCCACACCACCATCATAAATATCTCAGTTCAGAGGTTGACAGCTCAAGCTTGATTCATTTTCACGCATGTACATATTTGGACTGGATCCCTGTCAAAAACAATTATAATGGTCCCACCAGGATTTCAAACCAACCCCCTCCCTCCTGAGAGGCGTCTGCTGTCAAGACTGCTTGGATGATTTTCCGGAGTCGGGGTGTCCACATCTGTGCCTGATTAGCACAACAATAAGGCCCAGCACCCCCGACTTAATGAGAAGGCATCTTCAGCTTGGACTCGAGAACCCCTCTGACAAAGATGCCATGCAACCACTACACACAAGTGTTTTCCTCCAGATCCATTAGGCAGAAACCTGCCATCGCTGGAAAACAGACATGTAACCGAAGCAAAACACCCTCGAAGTATGAGGCTGTAGTAATTCTCCAGAAAAAAAAAGGTCTTTGTGCTCTCACCGGACAATAATGTAAACTGGAAAATAAAATTAGGCTAGACGTGGGACCAAGTGAAAAATGAAAACATCACCCATCGCCAAAATTAGAGGGGAAACCTGGCTCTGCATTGTGCTACCCTCGGCCTTTTCATTTAAACAGCAGCTTGTGATGCTCTGTTTTTCTAAAACTAAATTACCAAAAAACTTTCCCATCTGTGCAGCGTGTAGTTAAGGTTGCCTGAAATGCCTTTTGTGTAAAAGAGAAATAAAATTACACAGGAGATGCTCGCAGACTCACAAATATACAGACACGTACTGTATGTTTAAATTCCTGGTGTTCCACTGAAGCTGTGAGAGCAGCTCACTCAGTGGTAGACACAGACAACAAAGGCCTCTTGTGTGTGTGAGTGAGTGTAGTTGTATTACTCGTGTTTGGGAGACATGAATCTTTTTATGGCGTAACAATGCTTTCCTTTTGGGAAAAAAGAAAATAACATGAAGTACGAAGATCTGTTTAAGGTTGCAGTTAGAGTTGGAGTATCGGTGGTGTGTGTGTGTGTGTGTGTGTGCTGTGGTGTGATTGTGAGTGTGTGCGGTGGTGAGGGGGTCTCTTTGTTTTGGGAGTAAGGCTGCTTTATTTCCTAAAAATTAAATTCCCATTCAGTAAAGCTGAAAAAAGAAGCCAAAAATGAAGTGCCTAATAAAACCTGCATTCTTTCTAATGACCAGCTGGGGGCAGCTGCTCTGGTTTTCGAAAGATATCTGATTGCATAAACGTCTATGAGAAAATAATCATTGACATGTGACCTCTGCAGAGTATCTTGGTTGGACAAGCAACTCCCACATAACTGTGCTGTGTCCCTCACTTTCTCCTTCGGACCCATTTCATGCTCATGACAAACGCTAGAGGTTTCAAAAATGTGACTTAACAGTTTAATTTGTCACTTTAATATGTCATCTTTAATATACAGTTCATGGTTTCAAGGAAAACCTGAAATACGGGGGTGACCTGGGAAAGGCTCCAGCCCTGTCCACAATCCTAAATGGATGGATGGATAGATTCAGAGAAAACATTTTCATTCCCACCAAAAAACCTTACAAGAAGAGCACTTAGAGAGCAAGGGTTACACAAAGCTACACTACACTAAAACTTTGAGGTTCATGTTGTTTTATTACAGTATGATGACGTAAAAAGATGCATTGGACAGCTTTCTCCATGCTGTTTCATATGATTTGTTACTCTGTATGGTTTTTTGAATTTTTTTCTCCAACCTTGACATCGGGTGCTAACAATGAAGGTCAAGGTCAAATGCTTAGCCAACCTAGGTACTCATGTACCCCAAGTTTTTGTATATTCTGAAGTTTGAAGACGATCCATATCGTCAGGTGCAGGCTGTGTAAAGATGCCCCAACACAATCCAGTACATGACAGCAGGGTGGAAGACATTAGGCAGAGCATAGATGCAATGCCATAATCAAGTGGCCGGCATAGTATACAGGAACATCTGTGCAGAGTATGGCCTGGAAGTCCTGAGGTCAAAATGGGAGACGCCCCCTAAGGTGGTTGAGAATGACTGTGCTAAGATCCTGTGGGACTTCCAGATACAGACTGGTGATGGCTAACCAACCGGACATAGTAGTGGTGGACCAGCAGAGGAAAGCAGCTGTAGTGATAGACGTAGCGATACCGAATGACAGCAGCATGAGGAAGAAGGAACACGAGAAGCTGGAGAAGTACCAAGGGCTCAAAGAAAAGATATACATTATATGCAGAGTGTTTTTACAGATTTTTTCTTCTTTTTCATATTTGACTTGATGAGACTTTCACCAAAATTAAATCAGCTCAATATATGTAGACTGCAAACAAACAGACTAACAAATGGAACCGATTACATGCTCTTTCCCTTTTGGGGTAACAATTAAAATTATATGGTTTTTTTAGTTTTGTGACATCAAGTTAAGTTTAAGACTTAAGCTTAATCTATACTTATTTGTTTAATCTATGCAGAGTGTGCAGTGTAGCCTATACAAGAGGCCAATGCCATTGCCAGCATTTATACATATATGGACAATAATAGCAAGAGTCTCTTAATGTCTGAATTCAGGTGGTTTGAGTCCCATGAGAGTCCCTTGAGAACGGCTCTTTGTAAAGAGCTCGGTGAATATAAGCTTGGTACTGTAATAACATGCCACTGTGGTAACAAGTCAGTTTGTGAAATATCTTCCCTCGTAGATATTCCACGATCAACTGTGCTTGGTGTTATTGCAAAGTGGAAGCACTGATGAAACACAGCAACTCAGCCACAAAGTGATGAGGCAGGGTCACAGAGTGCTGAGGCGCACAGAGCGTAAATGTCGCCAGTGTTCTACTAACTCAATAACTACAGAACCCCAAACCTCCTCTGGCATTCACATCAGCACAAAAATTGTGCCCCAGGAGCTTCGTCGCATGCTTTTCCATAGCCAAGCAGCTCAGGTGGCCCAGTACTTTTGTCCATATAGTACGATTTGAAGAAGTAGACACAAATGGTACCAGTACCAGTCATCATAGACAGAGTCAGTGTAGTATATAGTCACTTTTCAAAGGAGATCTGTATCAGGTTATGGCACAAGTTACGCCATAGATCTTCAGATGGGTTTGTAACCTATGCTCTAGAGCAGGGGTCTCCAACTCCAGGCCTCGAGGGCAGGTGTCCTGCAGGTTTTAGATGTGTCCTTGATCCAACACAGCTGATTCAAATGGCTAAATTACCTCCTCAACATGTCTTGTAGTTCTCCAGAGGCCTGGTAATGAACTAATCATTTGATTCAGGTGTGTTGACCCAGGGTGATATCTAAAACCTGCAGGACACCGGCCCTTGAGGTCTGGAGTTGGCCACCCCTGCTCTAGAATCTCACATAAAGATTGAGAAATACCTCAAAAAGGTTTAGTTATAGTTTGGGTTTAAAATGAGGGTGTGGTCATTTGCTTCTTCGTTAGTGAATAGGGATGGGTATCGTTTAGGTTTTATCCGATACCGGTGCCAAACCGGTAATTTTGAAACGGTGCCGGTGCTTAAACGGTGCTCAAACCGGTGCTTAAAGAATGGAGAACACAAAATTGGTCCAAAACCTCTCATGTTCAGCTGTTTTTTGTAAAAGATAACAATGTTAGCCTTTTCTGCAGCTATAGGGCATATATGGTCTCACTCTTGGCTGGAAGCAGTGCTTAAACAATGGAAAAAAACACAAACTTTGTCCAAAACCTCTCATGTTTAACTGTTTTCCACTTTTTCTTTGGTCATTTTAGCCTTTTTGGCCAGGGTGAAGGAGTATCTGCCATCAAACAAGAAGACAGCCGCATGTAACTACGACGGTGTTTGCTAGTTCACCTTACATGCATTATTTTAATAACGTGGTTAGCGTACTCAACGTTAATTACACACAAACAACATGAAGCTACTCACGCAGAGGAGGAGACGGCTGCTGCTGCCATCATCATCCGTCATCATTTCTGCTACGCTGACAGGGCTGGGGCCAGGACTCTCCTCTTCGGGTTTTGGGGATGTTGCTAACTCCGGGTCCGATAACAGGCACCACACCCGCAGTAGATGTGCACGGTGTGAGGTCTCGCAGCAAGCTATCAAACACGGCGCATTTCTCGGCTTTAAAAAAAAACGCTATGCGTCGCCAGGTGTTTCATCAGATTTGAGGTGTTACCTCCTTTGACAGTATCACAGTATCAGCTTAAAGCACTTGTTGCAGGCTGCTGAGTTTGCATCTTTGCTGTGAAGTACAGCCAGACTTTTGATCGCTTCGCTTGGGCATTTTTAATCTGTAGCTCTGCTCTAAAAGAACGACGCGTACCTGGCCCCGCCTACTATCCTCGGAAACGTAAAATGATTGGCTAGAATTGGCTCAGGAAGAAAAAAGCACCGAAATAAAGCACCGAAATGTGCGCTGCTTTTCGGTCTGGTTACTACCGTTTATGGCACCGGACACCGGTGCCATCCCTAGTTGTTACACTGGTAATGCCAGGAGAGGCAGTATCGGTTCTGTAAGAAAGTGGAAGAAGAGAGCGTCCTGCAGGAGGCAGTGAACGGACACTGATGTTATGAACATGTGGCTAAGAGAAGGTTCAGAAAACAAGTAGCAACAATATTCCTGTGTGAGGCTCAGTCATTTCATTTTTATTTTTTGAAGATGCAACATCCTAAAGGTGTATATAGAAAACATGTTGATCCTGAAGCATTGATTGAAGCTTCTGAGCTATTTGTGTAATCTTCTCCTGAAGTTCTCGGGTAGATTTGGCCTTTCCATTGGGAATTTAACATCTCATACAAAGTTAAAGACTTTTATTTGAGTTTGGTAGAATTCTATTTCAAAGAAAAACAAGACTCTCTGCTAAGTGGATGACATCATGCTCCATTTGCACTCCATGACATCAAACTCCAGATCAAAGGATCAAAAGGAAATTGAGCAATAACATTCTCTCAAAAGTCCTTAAATAGGACACCAGCATGCACTCAGTATGTCTCAGAACTGTGCAACTGTATAGGAACACACCACGAGCCATCCTCTAGACAAAGATTTGACACGTTCAGTGTATGCAACAAAACACAAACACAAACCCCGATCGAATAGAAAAAAATATCATTCGACACTGTAAGACCGAAGAAAAGAGAAATGCAACATATGCAGCAAAATCTTGATCCCCAGGAAGGGACCTCGTCGGCCGCTGTTCACCCTAAGCAGCAAAACCCAAACCAAAGAGGGAAAAACAAGGCACCAAATGAGGGGACTCCATCTGATGCTGCCAAACCAAAGGGTGCAAACCCAAACCCCAGACCCAGAAACCCTGGACCCAATCGAGGGCCTTGGCCACATCAGCCCAATGCCCACTTTAAACCCAATAATGGGCCTGGGCAACATTGGCAAAATCCACGGTTTTTGCCAAGACAAGGGCCTTGGCCACATCAGCCCAATGCCCACTTTAACCCCAATAATGGGCCTGGGCAACATTGGCAAAATCCACATTTTTTGCCAAAACAAGGGCCTGTGCCACATCAGCCCAATGCCCACTTTAAACCCAATAATGGGCCTGGGCAACATTGGCAAAATCCACGGTTTTTGCCAAAACAAGGGCCTGTGCCACATCAGCCCCATCCTGACCATAACACCAACGATGGGCCATCTCAGCCACAGCCTCACTTAACACCAAATGATGGCAGTCGTCCATACAATGAGACTGATGAACTGGGTGCGCTGAGATTCCACCTGCAGGAGGCTCAGAACATGTGCAAAACCAATCTTTATAAAATGACAGCTGCAAACCACAAAGCTGCTGCAGCTAAAACTCAGAAAGATTGGCTTCGCTTTCAGCTACAGTGCTGCAGAGGAAACGCTCAAAAAACCATCCTTGAGCTCCAAAAACAGCTGGAAGAGTCTCGTAGAAAGACACCCGAGGAGAACTTCACCCCTGAGGTGAGTGAGGCTCCTGTTGAAGACAGCAACACAGCTGTCACAGCTGCAGAGCTGAGTGTGGATGCTTCAACACAAACTGCAGAAGCTCCACACACAGACTCTACAGATGTGAAAACCGATCGAGAAGCTGAGTTGGAGATCCAGTGCAAAAAACAGCAAGAAGAGATCGAACAACTCCGTGAGCAGCTCCTCAAAACTCAAAAGACTCTAGAAGAGGAAGTTGCAAAGCGTGAAGATCAGGAACAAAGAGCCAACTGTGAGCTCACTGAGCTGAAAGACAAACTCAGCACCAGTGAGGCTCTTTGTGAAAAAAATGATTTGAAGGCACAAAACTTAAAAGAAGAGCTGGAGAAAACCAAAGCTTCCCACCTGGAAATCGTGGAGAAGCAAAATCTGGGGAACACAAAAATCTGCAACCAACTCCGGCAAACAGAAGAAGAAAAGATCTCACTTCTGGAGTTTTTGCAGTATCTGCAAGAGACAACCAAACCAGAAAGTCCAGAGGCCCGAGAAGACAAAGTGCCAAAAGAAAAACCAAAAAAGAAAACGAAGCGCAACTGGTTTTTGAGACTATTCACTTAAGTGACTTCCACTCCGTCTCCTATAAAATCACAGTAATATACAACTAAATATTAACAGTCACTTCCAGTGCCTAAACATCCATTTAAAAGCATATTTGCTTTAATATTTAGTTGTGTATAACTTTGTCATCGGTTCCACCACCCCCAACCGGTCGCGGCAGATGGCCGCCCCTCCCTGAGCCTGGTTCTGCCGGAGGTTTCTACCTTTTGAAAGGTAGTTTTTCCTCCCCACTGTCGCCAAGTGCTTGCTCATAGGGGATTGTTGGGTTTTTTCTTTAGTTCAGTTCAATTCAATTCATTTGTATGTAAATACTGTTGGATTGAATTGAACTGAACTAAAGAAGATTTTTAGGAGACGGAGTAGTCACTGAGTGAACCAGGGTATTATAACATCTTACCCATAAAAAACTACAACCAATCAAATAAACAATTGGATTTAACAAAACATCTGAAGTGTGAACATTTTGTCTCATTTAAAACATGTGAAAATGTCCAATTATAACAACCTAACAGAAGAAATAAAAACGTTTACATCCTGGTTGAAAACATTGTTCTGTGAATGATATCCACTGTGTCTGTGTTGTTGATGCCTTTTGGAAAAAAAAAAAGTCTAAAGTATTGTAGTTGAGTACAGCTCCAGGTTTTGTACAGAGTACTTTCCATTTGCTCTAACTTTACTCTGCTATCTCATCAATAATGGCTTTGATCATCATCTGTTCCCTGAATGCAATTGACACCCTCTTCTCAACGAGAAGCCTGGGCTCGGGTGGGCCTGAGTGTCCTGGAGGTACTTGCCCTGCCGGATACACAGGTGGCCAGGTCGTGTGCCTGGCGGGACTGTCCAAAAGTTAATAGCTATGTTTGCAAAGCCCTTTATTAAAATACGCTTTCATGACTAGTGACTTTTGAAACGGTGCCGGTGCTTAAACGGTGCTCAAACCGGTGCTTAAAAAATGAAGAACACAAAATTGGTCCAAAAACCTCTCATGTTTAGCTGTTTTTTTGTAAAAAGATAACAATGTTAGCCTTTTCTGCAGCTATAGGGCATATATGGTCTCACTCTTGGCTGGAAGCAGTGCTTAAACAATGGAAAAAACACAAACTTTGTCCAAAAACCTCTCATGTTTAACTGTTTTCCACTTTTTCTTTGGTCATTTTAGCCTTTTTGGCCAGGGTGAAGGGAGTATCTGCCATCAAACAAGAAGACAGCCGCATGTAACTACGACGGTGTTTGCTAGTTCACCTTACATGCATTATTTTAATAACGTGGTTAGCGTACTCAACGTTAATTACACACGAACAACATGAAGCTACTCACGCAGAGGAGAACGGCTGCTGCTGCCATCATCATCCATCATCATTTCTGCTACGCTGACAGGGCTAGGGGCCAGGACTCTCCTCTTCGGGTTTCTGGGGGATGTTGCTAACTCCGGGTCCGATAACAGGCACCACACCCGCAGTAGATGTGCACGGTGTGAGGTCTCACAGCAAGCTATCAAACACGGCGCATTTCTTGGCTTTAAAAAAAAACCGCTATGCGTCGCCAGGTGTTTCATCAGATTTGAGGTGTTACCTCCTTTGACAGTATCACAGTATCAGCTTAAAGCACTTGTTGATCGCTTCGCCTTGGGCATTTTTAATCTGTAGCTCTGCTCTAAAAGAACGTACGTACCTGGCCCCGCCTACTATCCTCGGAAACGTAAAATGATTGGCTAGAATTGGCTCAGGAAAAAAAAAGCACCGAAATAAAGCACCGAAATGTGCGCTGCTTTTCGGTCTGGTTACTACCGTTTATGTCAGAACGGACACCGGTACCCATCCCTATTAGTGAATATTTTACAAGGAGATAGCTTTAGAAATCCTCTTTTATAATTTTCCCAGTCTCCTCTGTCTCTGTTTTTCCTAAAAAAAAAAAAAAAAAAAGAAAGAAAAGAAGAAGAAGAAAGTTGGTACTCCTACTCAAATGAGTACGAGCACAAATATCAAAGGAATAAGGTTGATAAAAATTGACAACAGTAACAGTGTATAAGGCTTAATCAGGAAAAGGTAAGTCTCTTTTTAAATGACAAATGTAAGAAATGTGTGAATTTGATTTCTCCATCAGGACTGTTTTAAATTATTGGATTCCAGTCATGTTGCATATCAGGTAGACCAAATGTCTCCTGAAAGTAATCTTTCAAAGCTGTAGAGCGTCTGCCTTTACGTCTTCAACTGCACTGACATTCACTGACATGGCAGAAAGGGTTTAGAAAGTGATACATCATGTAATTCTGTATAATAGTACAAACTTCAAATTAGGCTTAAACAATGATACCCTAAATGAAAAGGTACGGGGCAGGTTTGTATGGTGGCATGTTTGTTTCTGAGGGAACGCACCAAAACAAACCAAAACATCTTTATACAATGAATGTGAACAACCTGCTTTGAATGTTTGTGAAGAGGAAAAATAAGCTCTGACATCTGTGGTGAATGTGTGAAGGCAAATCGTAAAGAATGGAGACGAGACGAAACGTAAACATGAGTATTATCCCTTAAACGTCCACAAGACGATAAGACACGGAGCAGATTTAATATCTCTGCACTCTCACTTCTGTAACAGGACACTGAATGAATGAATAAGCCGTCAAGTGAGCAATGCTTAAGAAGTGATTTTAATATCTATTATAAAAAATAAAGGTATGAAATTCTTTTTATTGGATCCTTTTACTTTTGTCCCTCTTGGCTTGTAGTATTTTGACATGGTATTTTAGAGGTGAGGAGCAGGCAGTCATCCCAGCTGATTTAGTGAGCAGCGTTTACCCAGCCTGCCTCCTCCCTTGGTTGTAAATGGTTAATTAATCTTACTCTCTGTGTGTTTATTGGTCTCTGTTGGCTAAATGAGACTAGACTTCTCCTCCCTATTTGGGGCTATAAAATGAAAAAAAAAAATGGTGTTAAAAACGAGACTTGCTGATTGGCACTGGCACCCTGTGTGGCCATGGAGGAGTGAAGGGAGGTGTGAGTGTGTGTGAGTGTGTGTGAGGTGTTGGGGGGGGGCTTCCCTGTCATAAGGGATTTTTATAAGCCCCTGTAATCACCAGGCGTTAAACTCAACAATTAGGAGCTGCTATTTTGTCGCAGGTTTATGGCAAGAGGCTAGCTAATGGCTCCGCCAGTTCAGCAGGAAGGTGGGAGGACTGTCTGAGATGGAGTATGTGCAAGAGGTGAAAACACTCCACTTAATTAATCAAATCTTAGAATCCATTTTAGGCTGTGGTCTTATAAATACACCGATGAACTGATGCAGCACATGTACACCTATTGTTTACTTTAAGATAAACAATAGGGAAATTATTTACTGAAAATTCCTCCATCACCAACACTCAACATTAAGACCAGTACTTTGTCTAATCTTACTTATTAGGAAAAATCCTGCAGAGAGGGTTTTATACTTGTTGAAGCTGCACTAATCTAGATTTTTATTTATATAGGTCCATGTGTAATATAAAAAGTGTTGTTTATCTCCTAGCTACACATAAATACCTCTTCCACTTTCATCAGTGTCATCCACACACTACCAATGAGGGAGAAAGGTAGCAGTTAGCCTCACCTGATGGTAAAATCATGATTAGTCCTTTTTAGGACACCAGTCATGCATACACCTTGCCTAGTACTCAGTTGCCTTCAGACCTGCCTTAACTCTTTGTCGTGTCAGTCCCACAAGGCGCTGAAAACATTCCTCAGATACTTTGCTGACTGGTCGTGGACTAATTTTGATTGAGCCGGTGACTGTGGAAACCATTTTGAGAAAAGTGAACTCATTGTCATGTTCAAGAAACCAGTTTGAGATGATCTGAGCTTGGTGACATGGTGTGTTATCCTGCTGCAGCCATTGGAAGATGGGTACACTTTGATCCAAGCCCATAAAGGGATGGACACGATCAGCAACAATACTCAGTTAGGCTTTGGTATTTAAAGAATGCTGAGTTGGTACTAAGCGCCCCAAAGAGTTCCAAGAAAACATCCTCACACAATTCCACCACGGTCAGCAGTCTGAACGGTTGATACACGGCAGGATGGATCCACGCTTTCATGTTGGTCACACAAAGTTCCCACACCGTCGCCCAAATATTGCAGCAGAAATCAAGAGTCGTGCAACATTTTCATCTTCTATTGTCTCACTTTCCAGTTCTTAGCTGAGTAGCACCTTGTGGATCTTCTGCTGCTGTAGCTGCTTTAAGGCTCAATATGTTGTATGTTGGGAGATCATTGATTCTAAAGACTGGTTAAAAGGGTTATTGCTGCCTTCCTACCACCTCCATGCAGTATGGCCATTCTCCTTTGACATCAACAAGGTTTTTTCACAGAGAGAACAGCTGCCCACTCAATATTTTATTCTTTTTTTTTATCTTCTGTAAATCCTACAGTTTCAGTCACTTTTCCTTCCTATTCTACTGCTCAACTTGAACATCAACAGGTTGTCTTATATCCCTAAATGCATTGAGTTGCTGCCATATGATTGGCTGATTATATCATTTTGGTTGATAAGCAGTTCAACAGGTATTAAAAAGGACCAAAGCAGGCAGTGAAAGTGTGTTAGATGGGATTTATCAACCTAGTGATGACGGAAAACTGAGATTCTTCTAATATGTAGTTGTTAGTAACGTTCTTTTGTTTTCCCTAAATTACATTACATGGATTTTGTACCAAACAAAGGCAAATTTAGAATTTTACAATATTTTTAACTTTTTTATTTATTTGTTTTTGGAGTTTTTTAAAAAAAGCCAATTTTCTTCTGATTGGCTGTGCCTCAAAAGCAGAAGATTTGTAAAGCAGATGGGTTGGACATGAACATATTAAGGATATCCCCCATCTCTGACATCACACATGTGGAAAGAAGCAGTAGAAGCCTGAGCTTCTGGCTAATATGGATCGCTCGACATTTGCTTGATTATTTATTAAATTTTTTAGTGTTCGCATTCACCAAGAAACTAAAGAAAACCATAACAGGCCCCCATTAAAGATAATGCCAGTGTCAGTCTGAGCCACACAGAGGGTGGTGTTACTTAAAGGAATAGTCCCCATTTAAACAGTTAATTACAGGTGTAGTTACCTGGGTTCACTAAGGCCTCGGAGGCAGGAATGTTGGATAATTAGATCTGTCATCGTGAAGGGAGACAATTACATGCAGCAGCTCATCAGGATCAGCTGACTGCCTTTTTAACTTGCACAACTTTCAGATCACCTGACTTCACTTTCAACTTCTAAAGGAAGTCAGTACGTTTTTACAGATATAAAAGTAAAGGGTCACTGCAATGTTTAAAACAACAAACCATAACTATTTCAACCACAGTGAGACTTTTCCATTGTCTTCAGACTGAGTAGCATAGATGCCTGGAAAAGCATGAACAATGCCATGTTTTCCTGCACATACAACCCCCAAACAGAAGCTTCTGTCGTCATATTGTTTCCTATTAGCTCTTTTCAAAGCTGAAAAGTACTTGAATGAAACTCCCATGATGTGCCTGTATTGCGTGGTTGTTTCTGTTGGCATCCATCACTGGCTGCCACTCCTTATGTCACCATTCTTCAAATAAAGGTCTTAGTACTGTCTGAACATGCAAAGTGCTGCCAAACAAAAGTAGCATCCAGTATGCAAATTGTACCCAACTTTAGTGGAGCACCAGCAAATAGGCAAACATGAGTAAGGTGCTTGTGACTTATTTTGTTAGCCTGTAGCTAAACAGGTGCAACATTTCTATACAGAGCAGACTTCCTGCAAACGTCTATTAAATATTGTTGTCGGTGTCACTGTCAAATTAATCCGGACACACTGATATCTGTTTTTCATACTTGTCAAATATGTGAAAGGCAAGCTTTCATTATTTGACTAAAAACAGAGTATGAGTTAGCTTTCACATCTTAAATTATTGTTGTTTTGTCTTTTGGTATGGCAGTAATGCAATTCCACAGAAACATTTTCCTACCTGACCTTTGCTTATCTAACTTGGCCTCACCCTGCCCTGCCCTAGCCCTGCTCACCTGCCTCCCTCGGGTGACACAGCTCATACATCTGTCACCAAAGGGTGCTCTGAGTTAAAGCTACCTCACAACTACACCTTTCTTCCTCCCGATAGTCTTGATGCAAGATGAACAGCTGTTGGATTTGTATTTCTGAGGTTCCTTTTTCAACACAGAGTCATATGCTCGATGCTGTGTGTTAGCTGCACTGCTGAACTGTGTTCCTGTCGCATTCTCTGGTACGTTTTTAGCAGCTTAAAAGCATGTTGAGCGCATGTTTGCTTCTCATTTGAATGTGTCAATCGCTGTTCTGCCCCACAGTCTTGTTTCTGCATGTGTTTAGTAGTCCATATAAATGGGGACAACGCGTATGGGTAACACTTTTAACTGAGGAATCAAATTACTTCATTATTATGAACTGTCAAAAAGTATATCTCCACTAAAGTCAGTGATTTATGATGGAACAGTTAAGAATGATAGTCTGCTAGAAAAAAGGACTAGGAGACACTATTTTGATGACAATGATCAGGTCATGGATACCTATGGATTGATCATAGTGATCATTTCTTTTCATGTGCTTCCTCATCATACGGAGTGGCTACTGAATTTAAACTGGTCTGTTTCTATTTCAGTCATTCTAATTCTGTTTATACCCATCTGCTGCTTAGTGTTATCCTATGTTTTCAAATCTCTCTAAAAGCTATAAGTGTGTATTAATTATCCAGTACAAAACCTCTTTTCACCAAGAAATCAGGAACACATGAAAAAGAACAATTAGGCTGTGAGTCACTATCAGTCTGCTATTGGTCAGTGTGTGTGTGTAGTTGATTGGCTAGAAATGGGAGGCAGGTGCTCCAGGCTGACCAGCTGAACTCTCCTAGGAGGCCCTCTGGTCAAAGAGGTCAGGGGTCAGTGTGCTCTTGTTTGCACATGTGCACTATTCCATGTATTCCACGTATTTTGGGCCATAGTTAGGTGTGTGTGGATAAGTGGCATGTTGTCATCAATGTGGGGAGACAGCACAGCTGCAGTGCGGCTGATTGGTCCTCTGGGAGAACAACAGGGGAACCTTTTGTTCTGTTAAACAGAGCACACACACACACTCCTCTTGTACATAAAAAAGTCACACACTCTGAGATTTTGCTAGACCACCTTTAGCTATGGCGACGGTCCACATCCATCAATAAGCATAAGCAATGTCGCAACATTAGTTTCATCCAGATATGCATTAACTTTTTGTATTGATGATAGGAGAGGTGGATAGTCTCCTCCAACACATCCCAGACATTCTCAATAAGGTTAAGGCCTCGCTGGTGGCCAGTCCATCAGTGAAAATGACGTCTTTCAGTTTGAGCTCAATGAATCCTGGTATTGTCAACTTGGAATATGCCTGCACCATCAGGGAATAAGAAATCCATTGATGGAAAAACTTCAGTAAATTCAGGTAGTCAGATGACCTCATCCTTTGGACTTCCGTCTCCAGTCCAGTGAAAGACTCTTACATATTTTGCTTAGTTAAATCCAGGTGGAGACTCTGGATTGGGAGTGTATTTTTGTCTTTGAAATAAAAAACATATTGACTGCAGTTGGAAGGTGAGTGGCAGCGTCCCATTCAGAGACAGGAAGCGAAAGGATTTCTAGGAAATGTGGTTTTGGTTTGGAAACATCTGAGTGTAAGTTAAGAAACTATTTTTATATCAGTATCTAAAAATAGACAATCATGAAACTGAACAGGAAAGGCAAACCTGCACTGTTATATTAATATTAATATTAGCAGAGACCTCTTGAGGAAGAGATGACGCTCGAAAAATCCTAAATATAAATCTATGGTATAATTCAGGAACTCCCACTGTCTGAGCTTTGAGTGTCAGTACGGCACATCTGTAGCCCCAAAACATTTTGGATAACAGACATGCTTGCATTTTTTATTTATTTATGTAATTGTTTTTACAGGTTTTAGGGGTGTCACAGAACCAGAAGCTCCTTTACATCATTTAGATTTCTAACCTAACACAAGCTGCAGTAGAGAATTTCTGTCCTGTTACAAATCCTTTCTTAACCATTAGCTTTTTGGGGGGAGGAGTTATTGGCTTTATAATGCTACAGACACACTTAGGAAAACAGTGGAGACTGCAGCATGACCAAAACGATGACAGAATTATGGGACTGCGTGCAAAGAACAAAGGCAAACGAGCCACGTCACTGCCTTTGAAATGCTCGCTTCGAAGATGAGGAGCGTGTCTGCGACCACTCACAATCAGCTGCCATCTTCAAAGCGAATTTGATGTATCGACACAGTGATAAAATGGCAATAACAGAAAGTCAGAGTGCTGTCAGTTTGCAATATAAAGGGTCAGGGCATCAGTTACATGCAATCCATTTGTGATAATATGGCGATTAACTGATAAAAAGGCAAAAATACAAATCTGTTGCTGTCCAGCCATAAACCTCATAGATTTGAAGCAGAAATTCCCCCATAAATAGTGATGTAGTTGTTGCAGGATGGTTATACAGGAGTATAACCAGAACACAACCAGTTGGTAACTAATTTAGTTGAGTTCCCTGTTCTAAAGAGTCACATCACAAATCAGTTGTGCTCATCGGTCCAGTCTGACTCAGACTGAATGCCACGTGTTGTCATTATGTGCATTTAGAAATTGGCGCCATGCGATCAAAAGTTGTCGCTCGCAAGTTGAAGATGTTGCACATTCGACCTCTTGAAAAAATCTGATTTGTCCTAGTCTCAATCATCCTATTATTACACTAATGTGACTGGTGAACCATGGGAAAAGTTAAACGATATACATAAGTGTGTTTTTATATCAGGTAGGATAAACTATCAGTACCGCATTTGCAAAAACATGTAGCATGTGTGAATAATTCATTTCAACCATTTACCTCCATTCACAGCTCAATTTCACTGGAATGTATAAAGTTACTATGCAGTGGAATTAATGGTAACTAGAGTGGCTCTGGTAACATTCAAGTTGGTGGTCGTCCTGCCCTTTCCTCTCAGAGATAATTATAATGGGCAAGTTGGTACGTTTTTGTTGCACTGATGCATGTGCACAGTAGAGTTTCAGTTGTTCATTTGCTCCAGACTGCGATTTTAGTGACACCATAATGATGTGAAACTTTGTGCAAATGAAGTAGAAGTTCAACTTAAGAATAAAGCTTTTCAAACATTTATTTAGTGCAAAATCACCCAAAAATGTAAGATGTTTTTATCAGATTTGTCTGATCTACCTACAGCTTTGATGGCTTAATGACCACTAAAATGATAGTTACAGGGTCATCATTATGTTTTAAATGTCTTTAAATGTATGTAAACGACTCGTAACAAAAGACCTTTAACACTAAAAATGTTAAGATTCAAACAAGAAGTCTGTGTTCGGGCACTTTACCATCAGAAATAACTTGAAGTCTCAAAGGTAGCTTTCATTCTTCACACATACTGCCGATGAAGTAAAGGTAACACCAAACAGCAAGCAACATAATCTGCCTTTTTAAAAACACACTGACAGAGCTGATTTGCAGCTTTCAGTATGGAAGCAGTTTGAGCTCTTGGCCTGAGTGTTGAACCGTGTAGTTTCGTGGTGCCACGCGTCTTTCCTGTGTTGGTTTATGGATGTGTGGCGACATAAATGATTCCAGGTCTGTGTGGTAGTGCCGTGACGCAGATGCAGCCAAGGAAAACCCTTCAGACAGACGTGTGTGTGTGTGTGCGTGTGTGTGTGTGTGTGTGTGTGTGTGTGTGTGTGTGTGTGTGTGTGTGTGTGTGTGTGTGTGAGCGTGTGTGCAGCAAAAAGGAAAACACTGTAGGCGGTGTTCCAGGTTGTGAAAGTAAGAACAATTTTTTTTTGTATTAGTGTTTAAACAAGGAGAATTTTGTGAGAGGGTCTATTTTTAAAAGTCTTAACATTAATATAATATTTTCAGTTGTTTTCTTATTTTTTTTTATATTTTAAGGGCTGCAAATGTCACATTGTGGTCAGATGTGCAGAGTGATATGACTGTATAGTGGAGGGATAATTGAAAATCATATCCTGGCTTTATCCTTGCCTTTGTGTGTGGATCACTGTGTTTGTGCATTTACAAGAGCAGCCCACGCTCTCCTTTTTTCCCCCTAGAATTGCAGTCATTATGTCCATTAATTACCTGTGAAATGGCTCTCAGGCAGAGGCAGGCCTTCTGCATTCAGGCTGCCAGCAGGCGATTTGGGTTGGCATTGAGCCACTAGGCCAGATATCCAGGGCAACACATGCATTCACATTAACATTTTAAATTTCAGCCAGTTACCACATAACCCACATTGATATATTTTGACAACGAGAAAGGGCAAGTTGCTTTTGACCAGGGTGGCACAGAATACATGTTGAGTAACAAAAAGTGAATATATTAGGTAACAGGTTTATATAAAATAGGGTTTTATGCTCAAATGTTTAATTTTATTGCATTTGTCACTCATTGTTCTACATTTTGTCCATCTGTGAGTGCAGTTCCTATAATATTAATGCTAAACTTAGTCTTTTCCACACTGAATGCTTGGTACAAAATTGGCATGAAACCGAGAACATCAAAATTATTTTTTAACAGAAAATATGTCTAAAAGTTTGTATTGTTAACACTTCACATGATTTGGGGGGGAAAAGCACAATAACTGCTGCTGTGAAATGCACTTTTGGGGCATCACGACACCGTGATGTGTTGGAGCAAAAATGAAATCGCTTTTAAAGAAGGAAGAAAAAGAAGCCGATAGTCTACCTGCTGAGATCCAGACATCACGAGAAGAGTTCAACAAAAATATTTATTATTATTACTATTAGTAGTAAAAGTAGTAGTATTAGGTCTGTGGCACTTTTTAAAATTCTTTATTCTGTATTTAGTAGTAACTCAAATAAAAAACATATTGCTACCCCAGTCCCGATCAAAAGTTTAAGACCACTTGAAGCATGGCAAAAAAAAATCATATTTTGCATGGTTGGATCTTAACAAGGTTCCAAGTAGAGCTTCAACATGCAAGAAGAAGAAATGTGAGTGAGGCAAAACATTTTTTGAGCACAAAGCTTAAAATGAAACAGGCTGTTTTACAGCTGATCAAAAGTTTAGGACCACACCTCCAAAAAAAACCTGCAACATGCCCAAAACAGAAATCAAAGTTCCAAACATTAACTCAGTGATGAGTAGCTCCATGCTTATTGTTGATCACTTCAAAAATGCCTTGTGGCATGCTTGATATAAGCGTTTCCATGAGGTGAGTGAGAACATTTCTCCAAGTGCTGAAGACAGCCGCACGAAGGGCATCTACTGTCTCAAACTGTTGTTCTTTTTTGTAAACGTCCCTTGCCATCGATCTGCAAAGGCTCCCAATTGGATTTAGATCAGGGGAACACGTAGGATGGTCCAAAAGAGTGATGTTATTCTCTTCAAAGAAGTCCCTTGTCCTGCAGTCACTGTGTACTGTAGAATTGTCCTGTTTAAAAACCCAGTTGTCACCACACAGGCGAGGGCCCTCTCACATGAGGGATGTTCTCTGCAACATCTGGACACAGCCAGCGGCCGTTTGACGCCCCTGCACCTCCTGAAGCTCCGTTGTTCTACTGAAGGAAAAAGCACCCCAGACCATTATGGCGCCCCCTCCACTGTGGTGTGTAGAAAACATCAGGTGGGATCTGTTGTCATGCCAGTAACGTTGGAAACCATCAAGGTTAATTTATTTCTCATCAGAGAATAAAACTTTATTCCACCTTTCAATGTGCCATGTTTGGTGCTCTCTTGCAAAGTCCAAACTCTCAGTTTTGTGGCGTTCAAGAAGACGAGATCTTTGAAGACGTTTTTTGTTTTTGACGCCCTTCAGCCTCAGATGCCGTCTGATAGTCATGGGGCTGCAGTTGGTACCAGTAACAGCCTTAATTTGGGTCAAGGATCGTCCAGTGTCTTGACGGACAGCCAACTGAATCCTCCCGCTCAGTGCTCGTGAAGTTTGTTTGGGTCTTTCACTTGACTTTTTTGTTCCATAACCCTCAGGATCATTTAAGAAATTTCAAATGACTGTCTTACTGCGTCCCACCTCAGCAGCGATGGCGCGCTGTGAGAAACCCTGCTTATGCAGTTCACCAACCCGACTACGTTCAAAAAGGAAAGTTTTTTTGCCTTTGCCATCAGAACATCATGACAGCGTGACTACCTGACAGAAAATGACAATGAATCCACATTTTTGCACAAATTTGACCTTTTAAAGGTATGTTATCCTAAACTTTTGATCAGCTGTAAGTTATATGTTGAAGCTCTACTTGGAACCTTGTTAAGATCCAACCATGCAAAATAGGTTTTTTTGCCACGTTTCAAGTGGTCTTATACTTTTGATCGGGACTGTACTACAACAACTACTACTACTAATAATAATAATAATAATAATAATAATAACAGACTAAACAAGGCATTTTCATTAAAAGAACTGCCACTCACTGGATAGTTTCTCTTTTTCCAACCTCAAACCTTAGAGATGGTTGTGTGGGATAATTCCAGCAGATCATCAGTGTCTGAATAACTCAGACCACCACATTAAAGTGCCATATGGCATCAAACAACTATGCCATGTTCAAAGTCACACCTTTATTACTGATTTTGATGCTCAGTTTGATGCTCACTTGACCATGTCTACATACTTAAAAGCATTAAGCTGCTGCCATGTGATGCACAGGAGTTATTTTTGACTTGTTAAATCATGTAAAGCTTCTCTAGAAGAGTTAAAACATTCGAAACTGAGCTAAAAATGAACTAAACACACATAACTACAACACACACATCTGTAGCTCATATTCATGGGTTGGTTAAAAATCACTTTACGTGACTCATTCATGAACAAACACGCACACACACACACATACACAAACAGATACACTACAAAAAATGACCACAAGTGTTGATTCATCTCTACACAGTAGCCAGCAGCAAATATGTCTGTGATAGTGTGACCACACATGGAGAAACACTGTGGCCCGGGCTACTTGTGTTTAAAGTATCACACACAAACAAAGTGCCACACAGAGACTTGGAGTTTCTCCGTAAAACAATTCAGTCCGCCCATATATAACTGTAGTTCAAACGCACTGAACCCACAACAAAAGTCAGTGCTTATTTTCTATTTTTAACAGAGTACATAATCTCTGTGACAGCTAACAAAATTTAAGTCTTAAATCTGCTCCAGCCGGCTTTAAAAGGCAAATGAGACTGTAACAATAGAATCAATGAGTCTGACTGTGTCTGGAGGCAAATGAATAAGTCGTGAGGAAGAGCATCTAAAGGGCTGCCGCTATTTCTTTTTTTGACTTTGTGCATTAAAGAGTGGACTGATTTGAGCTGCAGGCTCTGTGCTCCTCATTTGGACCTAAAATGTTCACATTTTGAGTGATATGAAGCTAACTCGCTGCTAACTCGTGTGGCCATTCTTAGTAGGTGTTCTTGCCTCTGCTGGTGTTCCCAAATTTGTCTGACAATGTTTTCTGCCCAGTTTGTAATTTGTCTCATGCGTGCACTTTGGACAAATGCTGCATTTGTGCATTTTGCATCAACCAAAGCAAAGTGGGAAGATGTGATTGCTGAAGGTTTAAGAAAATGCAGCCTGTATGAACATTTTCTATAATGTTGCAGTCTGTTTGATAGGCTTATCATCCTGAAGATAGACAAAAAACAAAAACATATAAAATATATACATACCGTAATATTTATTAATAGATATTTTACCTCTCTATTTGGTATGTTGTTAGTGTTAAAATCCAATTAAAGTCCAGCGTTTCGTATACCCCTTCACTTACCCTGACCTTCTCCCTATTCCAGCTCCATAACTACTACAATTCATTTCTGTCTTTGCTCCTTTAAACATGAAATCTGTGTGCACAGGAAAAAAATTAGATTTTTTTTATTGAAGAGCAGATTATTCCTATGATTAGCAATCCTTTTGTAGAAGTGATGTTTCTGTAGACATATGAATCCATGTTAGTTCTTTTTGCTCAAAAACATGCAACACAGATTTTACCACTGTCTGTGCATTTCTAGCTTTGTATATCCTGTACATCACCCAGTATCATAGAGGACATACAGTGGCTTGCAAAAGTATTCGGCCCCCTTGAATTTTTCCACATTTTGTCACATTACAGCCACAAACATGAATCAATTTTATTGGAATTCCACGTGAAAGACCAATACAAAGTGGTGTACACGTGAGAAGTGGAACGAAAATCATACATGATTCCAAACATTTTTACAAATAAATAACTGCAAAGTGAGGTGTGCGTAATTATTCAGCCCCTGAGTCAATACTTTGTAGAACCACCTTTTGCTGCAATTACAGCTGCCAGTCTTTTAGGGTATGTCTCTACCAGCTTTGCACATCTAGAGACTGAAATCCTTGCCCATTCTTCTTTGCAAAACAGCTCCAGCTCAGTCAGATTAGATGGACAGCGTTTGTGAACAGCAGTTTTCAGATCTTGCCACAGATTCTCGATTGGATTTAGATCTGGACTTTGACTGGGCCATTCTAACACATGGATATGTTTTGTTTTAAACCATTCCATTGTTGCCCTGGCTTTATGTTTAGCGTCGTTGTCCTGCTGGAAGGTGAACCTCCGCCCCAGTCTCAAGTCTTTGCAGACTCCAAGAGGTTTTCTTCCAAGATTGCCCTGTATTTGGCTCCATCCATCTTCCCATCAACTCTGACCAGCTTCCCTGTCCCTGCTGAAGAGAAGCACCCCAGAGCATGATGCTGCCACCACCATATTTGACAGTGGGGATGGTGTGTTCAGAGTGATGTGCAGTGTTAGTTTCCGCCACACATAGCGTTTTGCATTTTGGCCAAAAGTTCCATTTTGGTCTCATCTGACCAGAGCACCTTCTTCCACATGTTTGCTGTGTCCCCACATGGCTTGTGGCAAACTGCAAACGGGACTTCTTATGGTTTTCTGTTAACAATGGCTTTCTTTTGCCACTCTTCCATAAAGGCCAACTTTGTGCAGTGCACGACTAATAGTTGTCCTATGGACAGATTCCCCACCTGAGCTGTAGATCTCTGCAGCTCGTCCAGAGTCACCATGGGCCTCTTGGCTGCATTTCTGATCAGCGCTCTCCTTGTTCAGCCTGTGAGTTTAGGTGGACAGCCTTGTCTTGGTAGGTTTACAGTTGTGCCATACTCCTTCCATTTCTGAATGATCGCTTGAACAGTGCTCCGTGGGATGTTCAAGGCTTGAGAAATCTTTCTGTAGCCTAAGCCTGCTTTAAATTTCTCAATAACTTTATCCCTGACCTGTCTGGTGTCTAAATCCAATCGAGAATCTGTGGAAAGATCTGAAAACTGCTGTTCACAAACACTGTCCATCTAATCTGACTGAGCTGGAGTTGTTTTGCAAAGAAGAATGGGCAAGGATTTCAGTCTCTAGATGTGCAAAGCTGGTAGAGACAAACCCTAAAAGACTGGCAGCTGTAATTGCAGCAAAAGGTGGTTCTACAAAGTATTGACTCAGGGGGCTGAATAATTACGCACACCCCACTTTGCAGTTATTTATTTGTAAAAAATGTTTGGAATCATGTATGATTTTCGTTCCACTTCTCACGTGTACACCACTTTGTATTGGTCTTTCACGTGGAATTCCAATTAAATTGATTCATGTTTGTGGCTGTAATGTGACAAAATGTGGAAAAGTTCAAGGGGGCCGAATACTTTTGCAAGCCACTGTAAGTACATCCAGCATCTTTCCAAAGCTATGACATTTACATATAACTATTTGTCTGTTTCTGTAAATGATCGATTTTTTCAGTTTAATTTATTTTATTTATATAGCACCAAATCACAAATAGAATCACCTGAAGTTGCTTCATTTTACAAGTACATAGCTTTACCATATTTGAGGGAAAACTCCAAAAATCAGTTGATCCCTTACGAGGGCCACTTGGCGACAGCAGGAAGGAAAAACTCTCTTTTATCAGGAAGAAGTCTCCAGGAGCACCAGGCTAAGGGAGGGGCAGCCATCCACCACCACTGGTTCAGGGTGAAGGGAACAAGAAAAGAAAAAGAAGAAGAGAACAAAGCGCACTCTATTGGGCAGAGAAGGTGAAAGGTAATGACATCCAGTAGTGGTGTGCAAACACCTGGAGGGTGAAAAGGGAAAATGAGAAGAAAAACTCCACCGGCAGCCCGAGGCTGTTGCACCATAACTAAGTGATGGTTCAGGATCTCCTGATCAAGCCTTAACTATAAGATAATGACAGCTGAAGGCTCTGCCTTCCATTCTACTTTAAGAAGCTCCATGAACCACAACTACACCTGCAGTGTGAGAGGAAAGTGCTCTGTTAGGATAGTAGGAGGTGGATTCAACAGGTATCCAATTAATTCTCTTTCTAGCCCCTGTTAGTTCTTTTTCTGCAGCATCTTGAAACATCTTCCACAACTCTTCCTTCTGGGAGGATGCCGAAGCATTCTCGAGGCCAGATTGCACTGTCTGCACCACCCAGTATGGCCTTCTTCTTAAACATACCTGAAACACCTTTCAGAGGACACTTGAGGCAAATGAATATCTATGAGAGCCTCCTGAATGACTGAGTTCACACACTGTTTAGAATAACCTAATTCCAGTCACTTGTATCCTATCGTTTCCGTCCCTATCCAATATTCGTGGATGAAGTTGAGGATAAAGTATATGGACCAGGAAATCAACCTTTCCTTCCCATTCAAAAATAATATCTAATTACAACTACACCATATGGTTTTAAACAAATGTAGTGACTATGTCATGAAGCTAAAGAAAGACTGAAGTAAAACCGAGGGTAGATTTAAATGCAGTGACAAATCAGACTGATTTTCTGCCCCTTACAGAGTTGCTATCATGGGTTACATATTAGTTTTCCTAATTTCTCATTAAATGTAATCTGATATAGACTTTTGTCTCAGTTGCTGTCTTGAGAGTGGCCAAGTCCCTCCCAGCATGCAGTTCAATGAGGCCCCCAGCAGCATGCATCCTCTCACTGAAAGAGCAGCCAGGTGGAGGGGCCTATTCACAGCAAACTGACCTTGACAGGGTCTGATTGAATCCCGCTTCCTCTGGCTGCTTCCCTCACTGCTGCAGACGGCAGGAGTTTCTCAGTCCCCTTCACCCCTCCTCCAACTTTCATTCACCTCCACTGACATGTCCGATCAATGTGCTTTTTGTTCCAGGCTGAGAAATCTCTGTTTCTCTATTTCATTTGCTTCTCTGTCTGTCCTGTTTATCTCTTTTCTCAGCCTCCCCCTTCTTTCCCTCTCCCTCTCTCCACTTTCTCTTCCACAACAGGACGAAGATATTTGTTGCGCTTCACTGATTCCTGTCTGTTTCCTTTTTTTCTCCCCCCTAAACCTATCTCTGCTTCCTGTTTCGACGTATCCCTGCCTCTCCCTCCTCTGACGAATGAAGACATCTGTGATTCTCAAAGTTCTACTTTTTTAGTTTTCTGTAGAACAGGAAGAAAAAAGCATGTTGGTTTGATGTCTACCTATTTGCTGAGCGTTCAGATAATGGAAGAACTGTTGTAATGCAAGTAACAACATAATTGCAACTAATGTGATTACTAAATTCATTCATATCTTGATTTTGATTTTGGGCCAAGTCTGTAATTGTATGTGTGGAGAAAATGAAGCTGAAAAAAAATTAAGGTTTTTACAGATTGTAAAACCAGCAGATTCGTTGTTTTAAGCTTTAAAAAAGAGGGCCATTCACCATTTTACACATGAATTAGATTAAAAATTAAGACTGCAATTTGTGGTCTTTTTCCTTTACCAGTGCACTTTCCTGGTGACTCATAACCAATTTTCACACATGCCCTGCAGTCCTGAACGTTTCTACACATTACCCAATAGAGCTGGTTGTTAGAGCGTAAATGTCTCATGCAGTCAGATGGGACATTAGTTGGTATTTACCCTGCCAGCTCTCTATTATACAGTCTGTGAGAAGTCCGATTGCACCACTGTGCGAATAGTTCGGCTAACTGTCTGCTGTGTTTAATTGTAGCATGTAGGCGTCATGTGTGCTGCCCCCTAGTGGCTCCATACAGGCAGCTCATTTACTCGCACAATCAAATGTTCAAGTAGTTTCTGCTACAAGTGAGAAAGAAAATCTGTGGAAAACTCTCCCTGCTCACTTTAAGTGTAGGACTCGTCCAGGTTTAGAAACATGTCCAGGTTTTTCAGGGACTGTGTGAACTCTGCAGCAGTCAAAATCAAAGATGATTTGACAGTTTGTTGAAACTTCAACCCCACCAGGACAAACCGACAAATACTGCAAATACTGTTTTCTTTAGTTGGGTCAGTGTTTGCAAAATCACATGATCTACCAAAGTCACGTTGTTTGTTTTTATGATGTAAGTAGACCAAAAGTAGAGTCTCCAAAAAAGACACAGTATTTCACATGGACAGTGGGAAAGTTTGGGTTCTTTATGCCTCCCTACAGGCCTCTCTGCTGGCTCTGTGTTATCATTCTATGGAAGCCTTAACGTTAGACTTTCATTACATTTATCTGTGTTTCTCGGTATCTGCAGTCATGATACAGAGAATGATCAATAGCACTGTATCTCACGACTGCTTATGCTGGTAACAAGTGATGTCATCGCTTTGGTTTCTTCTCTTTTTTTGGCCAAGATAAATCTGCTATGTAATGAAACAAATCCCATGGATGTCTATTTCCAGCATCGCAAAAGAAAGTTTGTATATGCACATAGTTACAGTTCCAAAATAAACATATATAGTGATTTTTTTGGATAGTTCATGCTACATGTCAGCATTTTCATGGCCAATTTATATGCAATAATAATTGCACTCTTTCTCTTTATCCTAATATGGATGCAAATACAACAACTTTTAACATCTGGATCTACAGGTCAAAGTGAAAGGACTTGAGAACTTCATGTAAGGAACTAAATCTGTTTTTCCATGTTTACATGGAAGGAATATCCTGAAAAACAAGTGATAACACATATTTTTCATCATGTATTGCATTTTTTTTTTTTTTTACCTAACCTGACCTGCCCTGGCAACTTGCTGCGTATTTAAGTTTGACCAGGACCTATTAGAGTCATATTTGAAGCTCCATGAGTGCCTTTAATGTTATTTTTGTAGTGTAAAGACTTTACGTTTTCAAGGAGCATATTTAATCCAAATCCCAATCTTTTCATAAACCTGACCAAATAGTTGTTGGTATTTAACCTCCTAGCACCTGGCGTCCACATATGTGGACATCACATTTTGGGTTGTCTAGACCAAAAAAATAAATTTTGCTCTACAAGGGCCTAATAGCCACTTACGAGGACATTGTACTGCCACTGTCCTCATATGTGGCTCTCATTTTTCTCAGAAACAAAAAGGAAAAAAAGGAAAAAAAACATCTGGTAATTCTTTGTTTTTACATTTATCGGGTCCCAATATGCACAAATATCAAAGAGAAATTAAAAATGAATGCCATGGAAGAGTTTGGGTCTTAGGAGGTTAAGTCATCAGTCACACAAGCCAAGAGACCGGTTGGCAACCAGTTGCTAGTGGATGATGGGAGTCATCGCTAAATTGCCAAAGCCTGTGTGACTGCGGCATAAATCTAAGCAAAGAGTGAGTAAGACTAAAGGAAAGACTGATTGAAATCAAATCAAAAATTTAGTACAAATACAAAACCAAGAAGACAAACCATTGTCCTGGTTTGCTTGTGTGCCTTTTATTGTCACTGTACACATGTACAGTGAGGTACAGAAATAGTAGATTTCTCAATGCACTGACAGCAAAAGTGCATTGTGTGTGTTTCTTTTACTGAGGAAATATGAGAAATCAAGTCTGACAAATCAAGGTCTGACTGGTAATCAACAGGAAATTACCAGGTCTGTTTTCAAGACACTTTTGTTGATCTTCCTTTCACCTTTATCTCATTAATCTGTGGACATTTTTAGCTTTATAATAATGCATTTTATTGTGAACTATATATTGTTTGGGGGCATTAGCAGTTTCTTTTTTCTTACATTCTTGTCACTTTGCATTTGCAGTAATTCACTGACTTTTAAGTAATTTAATGAATGTGTCCTGCCCCCACTGTCACAGGCATATTAGCATCAGAGATTCAGCAAGTCTGACATTAATAAGATCAATGATTACAACAAGTTGATTCTGTCACCAGGACGTAGCATTTTCAGTTTTCCCACTGAACTGTATTTTGTAAATTATATTATAAATATCGCGGAAATGTTTGGCCTAATATTGCACACATACAATGTCAGAGTAGTTTGTATAAGTGTGGCACTGGGTTAACATCCGCAAACCTATGCAGATTGTGGTTAGTCCTCGCTCTAGTCATGTGGTTATATTTCAGTTTAATCTGGCACACATACAGAACTTGTTTCCTGGCCAACAAGCTGCAGAGCTGCTGTCACCTGCCTCACTTTCCAACTTGTTTCTTTGCAACCTATGTTTGAAAGAATTATAGCATCTATTTGCAGCACCAACACTGCACTACATACAGAAAGAAAAAATTATGAATTGATTTCACCAACTAGCATTTTTGTTGCCAGTTAATAAAGGCAGAAACAAACATCCATAATAAAGCTTATTAGAAAATTTTGAATTAAATGGGAAGTTACTTTTTAAAAATCTGTCAGAGAAAACTGTTTTGCAACAAAGTTATATTTGGGAAACATTGGTTACTGTTGTAACCCTGGTTCTATGAGGTTCTGCTGTTTTAGAAAATCAGTGAGCCTTTGGTGAGCACTGTTAAAAGATTTGCATCCATATCCATAACAAAGAAAATTTAAGGTAGAGAAATTGTAAAACACTAAGAGGCAAATGAAGAGGCTGTTGTTTGGGGGCTTTTCATACAAGACTACACATAATAATAACACTTAATAATAAAAATAAGAATAACCAGACATGTGTATTGTAATGTATTCAACATTACATGCCATTCTCAGATATTTATTTGAATGTGTTTACATGCAGTATCATCGCTCTAGACTAAACTATGTTAGTGAGGGCCGCTGATGACAAATGTATGTACGTGTTGTGTTTGAGCTCTCTATCTGCACTCCTGTTATTTTAAGAGTGTGTGTGTTTGTGGCCCTGCAGTTGTTATCAGCCCTGCCTGTGGTCAGTGATGGTCTGCAGCTGCTTCAACAAGCCTGCTTATCAAAGAGGGCTCGTGTTCCTGTGATGTAGCCCTTCAGGCAGCTATCAGAAGAGCAGAGTCCCCCCCCCCCTCACACACACACACACACACACACACACACACACACACACACACACACACACACACACACACACACACACCTCCTAAGCCCCCAGCCAAGATGCCCTCAAGGTGGGCAGCTTTATCAAGCAGCATAGAGGTGTGGATGGAGGGCAACCACTATGGTGCTAAAATTTGTTCCCTCAAATAATTTAATGTATCTACTTCACATTCCCTTTTCCAGAAACAGAGGTCTGTGGCATTTGGAGAATTTTAAGGATGCTCTAACAAGTCCCCATCACTATCAATGAACTGCAGGACAATAAGCTACTGACATGTTTGGTTTTGTCAGATGTCTTTATTCCAGGAAGAGGCACCTGGAGTTCTGTTTCCTCATATCTCAAACATTTTTCAGCGTAATGTTTGTTTTTGATTCAGTATCCTGCAAAATCACAGTCAATTGCAACCAGTGAATAAACTCTATATGTCACTAAAACCAACCCAATCTTCTTCCTACTGCAAGAGAAACTTTAATATGTCATTATGCAGTTTTGTTCCATTTATGCTACAAACTGTGCAAACAATGCCTAATAGGCCTTTGTAATTCCTTCAAAAGCTGCTGGGCAGATAAAACCAAACAACATAATGAGATGGGTTCTGGGCAATTGAAAGATTTTGCAGTGCAATATCTGCTAATAACCTTAATACAGAAAAAGATCACAAGTAAAGGCAAAGCTATGATATTATCACCATCTACCATCTTCGCCAGTATTACATAGTGTTTTTGCTGGTTAAAGGTAGCACAGATGGGTGTCAAAGTGACAATCCCAGTCTGAGTCTGAGGAAACTGGGTTTTTTTTGGAAACTGGGAAAAAAGGCAGTTAACCCTTACAGCCAATCCACATACAATAGGATCGTGGGACATAGATACAAGCAAAGAAAAGTAATAATCTAAAGCAAGGCTTGTATGACAATATGAATGCATCTAATATTTTAGCAACACTTTTAAAAACTATAGTCATGACTAAAAACAAGTTTTCTCAGCAGTCTATGCAGCCATGTGAAAACTAATTACAGCTCATGATTCAGTAGCTTGTAGAACCGCCTTTATCGGCAATAATTTAAGGTAATGGTTTTCCCTCTGACTTTATCAGTCTCCAACATGTTATGAAAGAATTTTGGCCCACTTTTCTTTACAGTATTGCTTCAGTTCTTTGAGGTTTGCGTGCTTTTGTTAATGCACAGCCTTCCCTAATGTCCCACCACAGCATTTCAATCAAACTAAATCCTGAACCTTGACTGAGCCATTGCAGCACCTTGATTCTTTTCTTTTTAAGTCATCCTGTTTTAGATTTACTGCTATGCTTGATGATGTTTTATCTGTCGGACAGACGTCTTCACATTTGACTTTAAAATACTTTGGTATACAGAGGAGTTCATGATTTTGTTTGTTTGTTTGTTTGTTTTTCATCTGTCCTGTCCAGCAGTTGTAGGAGCAAAATCATGGTCTCAATGCTTTGGTGTGCCAGACATATTTGCTTTGCCTAGAGGAGCACTGTAAACTCTCTGTTGGCTGTTTTATATTTGTATTTTATTTTATTATTCAAACTATTATCTGTGTGGATGTGGTGAAGGCCAGATTGGCGAAAGATAGGAGAAGAAAGCAAGGAGTTGACTCAGTGAGTCAGATTTATCAAGTAGCATTGGTGCCCAGGTCCTGTGGCTGCAGAACAAGCCCCAAATATCACCCTGCAACCATTAATAGCTGCTATGAGGTGTTTGTGCTCATATGCTGCCCGTCGTCTGTCCAAAAGACATTGTTCCCGAAGTCTTGTGATTTGTTCAGATGCAACTTTGCAAACCTAAGACGTGACTTTGGGATGAATTTGTCAAGACATTTATTCTTGTGAAGATGGAGGTAAAATTCCACTTTTATAGTTCTTTCCAGCCCTGCGACAGACTGGTGACCTGTCCAGGGTGTACCCCGCCTCTCACCCTATGACAGTTGGGATAGGCTCCAGCACCCCCCGCGACCCTGAACAGGATGAGCGGAAGCAAATGGATGGATGGATGGTTCTTTCCATGATTTCTACACTACAACAACAATGTTGTATGTTGCTTTATAAATGTAAAAGTTTATTCTGTGGTATTTGTATAGGTGATGATTCACAAGTATCCCTCTCCTTATTGCCACCTTCATCCTTGGTGTTCCTGTAAGCCTACAGGGACAGTGAAAATGGAAAAAAAAGTAACAACACTCAGCTGTGATATGTAGAGATGGTCAGCCTGAAGAACACACTGCTAGTTTTTTGAGCTTCCCCTCGAGAAGAAGAACAAAGAGTGATCGTATCGCTCAGTCTTCTTCTTGCCAAACAGTTAAGATGCTCAACAAGCGGCCGTTTCCTCTCTGGCACATCTGTAAACAACAAGTGAAAAGCTTAACCTTTAATATTAGATCCATGCTAATCAAAAACACACTGTAGCTGGACCATTTCCTGCTCCTGAGTGTATAAGTATCAGCCTGGACATGAGCTACTTTTGGCCGTGACCCTAGAGGAAAAAAGAAATACTCCACAGGAGTATTTAGCACCAGCGTTGATTTAGATTTGCTCTTTGTTGGGCTAGATGAGTTTTGTTCTTACATTGTTTTCCTTTTTTTTTTTAAATGGCAACAGATAAACCAGGAAGAGGTCTGCTTCACACAGAGATAAGCTGTGGTATGTCCAGCACACACACACAGAGCTCACAGCACTGTTAGCCCTCTGCTCTTTGATGTGACTCTTGGAGGGAAGACAGAGTTATTGAGAGGGGAACAAGAGAAAAGGATGATTGAGTGGGAGGGAAATTGAGAGAGATTACAGGAATGGCTTCAGGGTTGTTGTTTTGTCCTATGTTAGAGACACACACACACAATTTTAATCCTTATCAGCCTCCTTTCCTTTCAGGTGGAAATAGACAAGGAGCTGCTTTAGACAAATTTCAACACTGATGGTGTTTTGTGGCCAAAGGACAGAAATGAGGCTGGAGTCGTGCCCTGTCTTAATTTATCCACAAATTTTCTTTCCTCCTTTCCGTCTCTCTCTTTGTCTACTGAAGTGTTCGAAACAGATGCAGGAGTTATTGCATTTGTATAAATTAAAATAAGGAGAAAACACAAACCGTTTTCTTAGTTTAGGTCACATTTACCATTTCAGAAGCTCTAAAGGTAAAAACTATGTATTGCTACTTTTTTGTCTTTTTACATCTAGCAAAGGTGGATAAGTTGGATGAGGATAAAAGCAATTGACTCACTGCACCATTTGAAGGCAGAAAGATGGGATGTTGCTTGCATCTAATTCGTAGAGCCTCTCCAGAATAACCAAGCTATCTCTAAAGGAGAGATCTGACACCCTTCAGAGGACGTAGCTTTGCACCGTTTCTATGTGCAGTCTTATTATTTCATTCACTATGTACAGCGTGTAGCCATAGATGAGGGCAGATCGACCAATAAATCAACAACCTAAGTTCTCTGTCACCACAAAGGACCATTCAGTTTGTCTTTAATGCTCAGTGTTTCTAAATATCTGCTAAATGCTGTTAAGTAAAGGAGTGATGAAACACACGGTGTCCTGAGCTGTCTGGAAACAGAGCTGCAGTTTAACACTGTGATGTGCTACTTTCCCATGAGTCTTCCTTCAGGATGTTATGCTGTGAAATTTGAGCGTAGACATGAGAAGGAAGGGGAAAAGGTGTCTTTAGTGTGTGTGTGTGTGTGTGTGTTTACTTCCTGTAGGATGTTATACTGTGACCTCTGAGGATGAACCTGGGGTTAGGGTGGAGGCTATTCACCGCATCCTGACACTAATAAGATGCCTCCGTTTGTATTGTGTGTGGCTGAAAAAGCTAAAGCGAGTCTGTGTGTGTGTGAGTGGAGTGTGGATCAGAAGTATCCTGATAAACCTCTGAAACTCAAGGGCCTTTGTGCCTGAGTGGAAGGAAGTCCTTCAACAGACAGATAGCATCCGTGTGTTTGAGCCCCCCCCACACACACACACCTCACCCACCTCCGCCTGTATATTGATGTTAAGCACTGCACACTATAGGGTAAACGTGTGCAACACTTTGCTTCTGCACTGTTGTGCACCCATCTGAGCCCAATTCAGACTACTGGTGACCAAAGATTTGGAAATGATGTGCTGGAAAACGGTAGCTAACTCAAACACCATCTAACACGGTGAACACAAAAAAGGAATGCATACAGATGCTTCAACATTTAGAGACAGTCAAAGTTCAGGAGTCATGAAGAGCAGCACTTGAGTCAGCTATCAATCACAGCTGCTTCTAAGTTGCCTTGAGAACTCATTAACTGAGCAATAAATCAGGCAATCCTAACACGTAGGACACAGCGGGAGCTACAACCACCTTAGATGCATGTCCAAATACTCGTTTAGGTGAGGGAACTAGTCCACACATCAAGTCCACACATGATGCTCATTTTCAATTCCAGTTGAAGCACTAGAATATCACATGTTATAGCACCAAATCACAACAACAGTCATCTCAAGGTAAAGACGCTACAATAATGCCGTGGAAAAACCCCAACAATCAGACAACACCCTCTGAGCAAACACTTGGCGACAGTGGGAATGAAAAACTCCCATTTAACAGGAAGAATCATCTGGCAGAACCAGGGTCAGTTCTGCAGCAGTTGGAAATGAGGGAGACAGAACAAAAGACACTATGTGAAAGAGAAGAAACACTCAGTGCATCATGGGAAGCCCTCAGCAGCCTTCGCCTATCCCCTGGTCTTTAACCTGTTTACTAAGCCATAGTATTTTATCATTCATTTTCTTTTTTAGATCTGTGCTTTTACTACAGGGTTCAAATCTCTTCTATGGTGAAAATAATTATTTTGACCTGAATGGCTCTTACTTCATAAATAACATGGCATAACAACAAATTCAAATGTAATTTAATGAAATACTGGATTTTTACATGTTGTTAATATTTTAAATTCTAAACGGTCATTAGAATATTTTAATTTTCATTTTGTTTGTTTGATTCAAAATCCACTGTGGTGGCGTGCGGAGGCAAAACTACACAAACTGTGTCCAAAGACTCATGAACCTAACGCTAAGTAAGTTTTAGGAGCCTGAGCCACAGTCAAAGCATTACATCTAATTTAAATAAGATAACTGAACAATGAGATATACATAAAATAGCTCCTTAATGTGTTAAAGAGATTGGTATGATCCATATTATTAAGGAGATTTTTTTTTTTTTTTTTGCTTGACCCTCTTCCTTCCCTTTCCTTTGCAGGAAAAATAAACTTGACCCCTGCATCCTGGCGAGATGTGACCTCTGCACCTCAGCAACCCCTAAAAACACACACACACTCACCAATACATAAACACCAGCTTTCCTTTCACCCCCCTTCATTGGCTGCTTCATTTTAGCCTCGACGTTCTCTCTTCTCCTCTGTCAGCGATCTCTGCCACCGTAATATTCCTCTCTCTAAATTACAAGTGATTTTTTTAAACTGATCTCTCAAAGGGAATAGAAAAGCAGGAGTCATAAATTCCTAAGCCACTTAATTCCAGGCAAGCCCCCGTTTGAGCCTTAAGACACTTTATATTATAAGGCAAAGATGCTACAATAATACAGAGAAATCAGAAAACCCCTTATGAGCAAGCACTTGGTGAAAGTGGGAAGGAAAAACTCTTTTTTTTTACAGGAAGAACCAGGAAGGGACAGCCGTCCTCTGTGATCAGATGGGGGTGAAGGGACAGCAACAGCACAGGTGTGGGAATGTTGAAAACTGCATTTTAATCCCTGTGTTTTGTACAGAGTGGGTGTACAGTGAGGAAACACCTGAAGAACAAGATGAGCATGAGACTGAGAAGCAGTGCTTCTTAATCTGAGGGATGCTGATAAAACCCAATTTAGGAAGATGGCAAAAAAAGGAGTTCAGAAAGGAGAAGGAGGACTGCAGGAACAACACATGGTCCCAATTTCACAGTTGTGGATGGAGGAGTGCCGGCGGATGCGGGGGCAGGAACAAGGCTTGCAATCTGGAGACATTAAAAGCTCAGTAATAGTCACATTCACTTCCACAACCAGGAAACTACTGCTCTGCTCCTACTATGCACGCATGTGTCTGTGTAAAAATAATCTTCTGCCTTTGTGAGGACCAGTTAAAGCTTTCAGGCTTGCAATGAAATGCATTTGACTGGTGGTCACGTCAAGGGTTAGAATTGGGAGTAGGTTTGTTTCGGGGTCAGGGGTTTAGCTGGTATTGTTAAGTTTAGAGTGTGTATGTGTTTTCTCTCATACACTCAATCTCCTTCAGTATCTACACACACAGGCTGAGACAGAGCAGACCATAACAGTGTAGTAAAAGGCATGAAGTAGGGCAGAGCAGGACACTACAACAGGACCAACTTCCTGTTGCTGTGTATTCTTCCAGAGCTCTTAATGAGACCTGTACAGTAAACCACCACCTCCACTTTCAGTCTGATCTGTCAAGCCCTCCTCTAACCTGTGAATATGATGAGGTTTCCATACTTTTAATGATTAATTTAAAAAGTAAGATTAGTTTGCCGCTGTTACAACTTTTCATTAAATCCATAATATTCAGCATAAACGGGGAAAAAGAAATACATCCTGCTCCTCTAAAAGTCGGACAATCGGACTGTTATTCCAAATATATATAACATCAAATTGCATTTGGCAGCTACCTGGAAAAATGTTTTCTCCAAGTGCAAGTGTGGATTCAAAGTTTCATGCATCAAATAGGCCTCTGTTTGCCAAACGACTCTTGAAAAACTACTTAGTCACAAACACAGAGACACACACATAGATTCATGGTCTCAGTCAGCACTCTCACCGCGGTGTGTTTAACTACAGCTCCTGGACTCTACCGGAGGTGTTTCATCAATGTCAGAGCTGGTTTGAAAACGTCCTCTGTCAGGCCACACTCACTGGAGACGCAGGCTGCTAAAAAAGAGCCACAGACATGTAGACACGCTGAAAGAGGCCCTTGGTATGTCAATGGGCCGCTCACTGGGAGAGCGAGGGGGGCTTTGGCTGAGGGAAGGAAGCAGAGAGCGGACTGTCTGTAAACAGGGAGACATCAGCGGATCGCTTTGATAACACTAAAAATCAGGCTCTGTTTGATTTTCTGCTGCGCTTCTCTGAATTTCTGGTGTTTTAATTTACAAGATCTTAAAGAAAATCACCCGATACAACCATCTAATGATAAATTATTCGAACAATCTTATACGTTTTTAAGTTAATTCACCATTAGTTGGTGTGGCATTTGTTTTTTTGTTTCTTTTTAATGTTTTAATTTTTTTCTGAATTCTTATAAATCAAATGATCACTTACAAATATAAAAATCAAAAATGCACAATTCATTCAACCTTATTTTAACCTCAGGCTCAGACTTACAGGACATATAGATATTGCCAGTAAGATGAATCTTGAATTTTATTTATGCTGGACTGCAACAGGAGCACCAAAGAAGCACAGTATTTACTTTAACCTTTTTTTAACCTCACACTTTGATTGCCTTCTTCTATCTTTAATAGTAATATTTTAAATCTCTGGGGTATGCTGATGGATAAATAGATCGATTGATAGATTAACACAAAATACATCCAATTACCAGATAATGTCTACTTAAGAAATATGTTTGATGCAGAAATGTTACTTATTGTATTTTTGGGGCATGATTTTAACTATCATGCTTCTTTCCTTACCGCACAAATTCAGTCATTCATTTTTTTAATGTAGTTAAAAGATTCATGAATGAAAAAATGTAAATGCATTTTTTGATTGTGTTTTAAACTCAATTTTTAAAGTGTCTAAAGCAGGCAGAGTTTTCTTTTTTGTGGCTATAATTTTTTGCTATTGACAGCATATGACTATCTCAGGTTGTGTCACTTCTAATTTTTAATTTTCAACTTAATATATTTGCATTTATGTAGTGCTTTGCTAGTCCTGTACTGACCACTAGAGTCATATCTTTCAACCATATCTTCACAGAGCATCTTATTCTATGCACTTAAAGCACTTTATCTTCCTCATACCTACATCAGCTTTAGAAATGTTGGTATCAACCTGTTTCCAAGTAAATGCAGGGACAGTATTACCGATACAAATACAGATACCGATACAGTTAACCAATAAAAGCTGCTTAACGCAGGGGAGAGCAGTGTGTCGTGATTTATCAGATGAATTAAATCACTGTGATTTTACTTTCCACAATAATTACTTAACACAACTCACCTTTCACCTTTTTATATATTTAAAACAGTTTCTTTGAAGACCTGTAATGTAAATATCCCAGTTTCCAAAGCACTTTGGGTCAGTTTAGGTTGTTTAAATGTTCTACAGTCTGTAGACAAAAGTGACAGCCAACACAAAAAGGTCCAGACATTTTTCATACTGGATGTTTGAGGTCTACTTTTTCATTTCCAGAAGAAAAATATAGGATATATAGGATAGAAACAAAGTATCGATCCTATGGCACTGGTATTGATCTGACAGCATTACCAGCAATATTTGGATTGATCTACACACCCCTGAGGATCACTGATTAGGCTAAAGCGCCTGTCTTTGGACTATGCAGGGAAGCCAGAATACCTGAAAAATCCATGTAACACCTGAAGGAACCAAACAAACTCCACCCAGAAAGGCTCCAATCTGTGTTCAAACCTTTCATAACCACTTTATAAAGTGACAAAACACACTGTCCTAGACAAACAAGATTATTTACCCTCTTCCTGTGATTGTTGACATGAGGTTCAAGCATAAAATTATGTGACTGAGCCCATAAAAAAAGAAAAAAACTAATAAAAATTGGCCAATCTGCTCTCTGAGGTTGTCTCTAGCATAGGTGCTGTTTTGGGGGGTTTTTTTTAGCTTGCTCTGTGAAAGTCCTGTTCTGACCACTTGCACTCATCTTGCATAATTTGTAGTGAATTTCCTCCAGTGTGACACAATGGTAAATGGATTGGCATCTACATAGCACTTTTCTACTCTTACTCAAAACAATTTTACAAGCCACAGAGTGTTTTATTATATTTTTAAAAACACTTTTACCTACCACACACAAACACTACCACACCAGTGGTTGTGTCACAAGGAATTTGGGGTTCTATATCTTACTCAAAGACACTTCTACGTAATGACTGGATGAGCTGCAGATCAAACTTCTGGTTAGAGGACTTGCTCTACCTCCCGAGCCATAGCTGAGCCACAACTGCCCAATAACAGTGGCCCTTTAACCCCAGAACACTAGAACATGTACCCAGTATACCCAGTAAACCATACCTCCTATCAACATATATTAAAGTACAACAAAACATGGCCAATTAAAGTATTTTTATTTTATTTCCCCCTATACAATGTCCTATAGAAAGGCTCTAGAATTAGTCAAAAAATAGGGAATTGTTTACAAAAAGATTCCTAATAACAATAATAATAATGATAATAATAATAATGAAAATGGGGGCCTTGTCCATCCACTCCTACGACATGTGAGCCTTTTCCAGTGAAGGCACAGGCTCCCTGCATCACTGACATTTTTTGAGAATGGAAAAATGACCACGTGACTAAATTTTATTTGACCATTCCCTTGAAAATTACCACATAGTGATATTTAATAATCGTGTGGGTGAAAAATCTTTTATTGGGTGAAGTTGACAAAGTCTTAGGAAGAAAACACATTAGACCACTATTAGACCATGGAGCATAAAAGAAAGGCAGGCCAAATTTAAATCGAGTATCGTTTATGGCTTCTAGGTTTAGAGTCAAAGAACTTTATGCTCGCGCCTATTTGCAATACTAATGTTTGTCAAGACATTGCAGTGTCTCCAGTTCAGCATGGACTAAATCACAGTGTCTGAACGTTTTATGGTATTTTTCTGAGAAAAAAGAAGATGACGAATTAGATCCAAAGGAAAATGAGGGTTCCTCTTTGTTTTTCCTTTGAGTTGCTTACAGCACAGACCATACTGGGCAGTTCTCAATCCCAGTGAGAACTGTTAAATTAAGAATTTGAATTAGGGTTAATCTACATACTATAATGTGATGCTTTAACATCCCCTTACCCACATGCTGCTTCTCCATCTCCACAACCCCCACTCCCCACACCCACCCATTAACCACATGCGCTGTGATCTTGGTGTGGTGCAGCTGTGTCAGCCCAGGCCTGTATGGCGTCCTGCATACTGTTAGTCCAGACCGCGAAACCATACTCTTCAATGGCTGCCCTTCAATCAGAGCACCAACACACACACCCACAGCACTCCTGAGCCTTTAATGATTAAAATAGCCTCTGAACACTGAGAGGACAGAAGAGGCCGGTGATGGAAGAGGAGCTCTGAAGATTTGTTTTCACTGTCTAGTTTGGTCTGTCAAAACATTTGCCTTTTTTTTTTCTTTTTTCTTTTTTTTTTTACACTTTTATGGGTTTGAGTTTGGCATTTACAAACAAGCCAATCAGCACAGATGAAATGAAACAAAGGATAGACTAAGCCAGTACATTAAAATCACATCAATACTAATCAACTTGTTTAAATCAAGAGCGATAGAAGAAGAAGATAACAGTCATCAGACAGCAGCTCCAGACTCGACGGCAACCTCCGGGACTGAAAAATGACGCCGCCATAAAACTGCAAATCTTCTAATGGCCTTTTTTTTGTAGTCTGTCGCCAAAAATCATCATAAAATACTCAGCTTTAGAGAAGAAATAAACACATTTACAGTCTGGTTGAAAAACAAAAACAGTTCTGGTCCCACAGCCAATTAACCTCTTCATGGCAGTTGTAGAGGAGTTGCATTTTTATATGGTAAAATTAATTTAAATTTATGTTTATTAAGGCTCAAAATCATCTGTATAGGGAACTCTTTGAAATGCAGGCAATGCAGGCATTCAGTGAGGCAAACAAACCAGGTGAGCAGCAGGCAATGAGCAAAGCCAAAAGAAAAACTGTATAAAAATTAATATCTATGTAACAAAATCTATAAAGAAAACTAGAATGAAAAGAAAACCAGGAGAATACAATCTACGTAGGAAAACACAGGAAACACCGACTGGAAAAGTGTCTCAGTTGAGAAATACACAGGTGAGAATGTACAGTGTTGTCATAAAGTATCTGCCCCCTTCCTGAGTTTTTACTTTTTTTGCATATTTGTCAGACTTAAGTGTTTCAGATCAGCAAACAAATGTTATTGTTAGACAAAGATAACCAAGAGCAGTTTTTTAAATGATGATTTCATTTATTAAGAGAAAAAAGGTATACTGACCTACATGGTCCTGTGTGGAAAAAGTAACTGGCCCCTAAACGTAATAACTGGTTGTGCCATCCTTAGCAACAAGAACTGCAATTAAGTGTTTGTGTTATCTGGGAAAGGGTCTTTCAGATCACTGTGGAGGTGTTTTAACCCACTCTCCCTTGCAGAACTGTTTTAATTCAGCTACAATGGAGGGTTTCCAATCGTGAACAGCCTGTTTAAGGTCAAGTCGTAATGGATTTAAGTCTGGATATGGACTAGGTCACTCCAAAACCTTTATTTTGTTTTTGTTTTGTTTATGTATTGATTTTATTTTTTTATTTTTTTATTCTTTGAACCACTCACAGGTGGACTTGCTGGTGTGCATCAGTGTTTTCACATCATTCTCCTGCTGCACAACTCATTTGCGCTACCAGGGCACTAACTGATGGTCGGACTTTCTCCTTCTGGATTTTCTGGTAGAGAGCAGAATTAATTGTTCCATCTGTTATAGCAAGTCGTCCAGGTCCTGAGGCAACAAAGCAGGCCCAGACCATCACACTACCACCACCATGTTTGACCGATGTGATGTGCTTTTCATGAAATGCTAGTTATGCTAGGGCTAGTATTTGGCTAATGTTAGTATTACACCTGATGTAACAGGATGCAAACCTTTCAAAAGCCCATGACCTTTACACACAGGGCCAGGTAGGTCTGGGTAACTTTTTTAAACCTGCCTTTTGCATTTACTCAGGCTATCTTTGTCTAATGTTAAAATTTATTTGATGATCTGAAACAAGTGTGATAAAAATGCAAAAACCTAAGCGATCAGAAAGGGGGCAAATACTTTTTCACGGCACTGTATGGTGAAATGACTGACTGGATAACTGAACACTGGGCAGTGCAGACAGACGACTCAAAGTCATGAACGTCTGATAAAAATCCTTCATCCTTATCTCTAAACTGCCTTCCCAAATCAAGATGTCTTCAAAAGACAGCTGTGCACAAATAAACTAGAAGTATTTTTACCATTTATAGTACTGGTTATTTAACACATGGGCTACTAATCTGTTTGTTCTTCACTGGTTTCCAGTGGCTTTACATGTGAAGTAAAGAGGTCTGTTGGTTGGAAACTTTTCAGAAAAACATCCACTTTTTCGATATTATATTAAAGATGCAAATTCATGCAAAAATATTAGTTAGGCTCTGAGCATGCAATGCTGTTTGATGAGCAGCAATAATTGGAAACAGAAACTCTAAGATTTGCTTTCACTAGATGGAAACGTTGGCAGCACTGGATACATTTGCTTCAAAGCGTCTCAACCTATAAATCATTTTGTTAATTCTGTGATTTGTTTTAAACCACAAGTGCTGCAGTTAGATCTCATCAGTCCTGGATATTTATGCAAAATCTTTATTGCCATTAAACAGAATTATGGCATGAAAACACTCATCCTCACCCACAATGATGAAGAAACTAAGAAGTAAGCTCAAGTCTACATCAAGTTCAAGTTGGGTATCTTTACCCTGCATCCTGCAACTGAAGGAGGACCTCTGTACTGACTGACTGACCGTCCCTGTTTCCTATTAAACCAAAGAGGTGTCGGGGTCCTTAAGGACAGTTTGGAGTACAGTCAAACCTCTGTGGAGCTGACACGTTCACAAACATCAGAGGAAGATTTGTACGTCAGAACTGAAAGCCTCAGTGTATGTGAGGTAACAGTTTTTTAAACATCTATCTATCCATTTATCTATCTATGCATGAAAGACCCTTTTTTTTTTTAAAGAGGGGGCATTACGGAGGGAGGGATGTCGGGAAAGAGGTCTGGATTTGATTTATGGCGCTAATAAATCCCCACTCTTTACCCTCTAACCCCTGAACCAGCCAGGCAGCTCCCTAAAACCTTAATTACTCCCCTGCCGACCCCCTCTGTATCCTCATGGGGCGCGAGAGAAAGGAAAGAGAGCGAACAGTGGCCATATTATTCTGCTGTAAAACCGAATGGCGTCCTTGTAATCACCTGACTGCCTCATCAGCCAGAAAGCCAGTGCGGCAGTTGGCCAGTGAGACAGTTCGTTATTCAGTGACTTCTATGGCCGGTGGCCTGGCTGGATGAATTATAGAGGCCCTTCTAGCTTCACCACCAAAACACACACTGATTCATTCTCGGTCCAGACTTAATGGGACATATCTACAAAGTCTTTTTACGTTTACAACCCAAGAACCAGGGCTTTTTATTGTGGGTAAATTGGGCTTCCATTGTGAAGACGAACACAGAAAGTCTCTGCCTTTCTTCAGATTTGCATCCAGTTTCACAAACGGTATTTCCAGACCAGGTCATTTTCTGCCTTTTTGCACAGCCGATTTGAAAGGGCGTTAAAAAGTTAGCTTATAGTCAAATAAACCATCTTCTCTCATAAATGTGGACACCTAACTGCGAAATAATGATAGAAGAGCTGAACAAATGTCTGCTTTATGGCTCACACATTAAGATTTTAACCATTTGTTTTATTTTAGTGACTTTTATTTTTACACATGGGTGGATAATTTGGTCTTCTTCTTCTTGACATTGATTTCAGGTCACTCACAGAGAATGATTTTCAAGGAATCCTGTCAAGAAATTTGACAGATTGACTGATTTGCAGCAGAAAAGTACTGTTGTGGTTTTTTTCACCACCAAAGAAGAAGCCAACCAACCAAAACACAACGTTAGAGCAGCAATGGAGAAATATTTTTATTGTTCCCAGAAATTGTACAAATACATCGCATAGTGAGCCGGATCAATTCAAGACGTCATGAGGAAAAAACTTTAATTAATTGTCCTTTTCCTATCAGTCAACATACCTTTAAATCTGATGTAGTTCAGTTATAAGTATGTTTTGTGCATCACATATTGTTGAGACTCTATAAAAAAGGAGATTTAGAAACTAATGTAGCTTCATTAAAAAGAAACACCACATCAACAGCCTTTGAGGATTAACAGGCCAGTTATAAGAAAAAAGATTAAAATGATTTAAAATGCAGTTTTTTTGTTTTAATCAAACAGTCTTGGTGCCTACATCTAAAAATAAAAGTGACTTAAAATTATGATAAAATAACAGCAGAGAAATACAAAAACACTTGGCACTATGGGGGATTTAACCTACACTCTCCTCTGTAAATGATGAGTGACTCCTAACACCACCACCTTCTTTTTCCTAAAGCATTCTTTGTTGCTGCGTGTAAGCGGAGGGAAACTTGAGTCTGTAAGCATAAAACTTTGTGACCGTCATTGCAAACTTCCTGCATAAAAACGTCACAAACTGCCATTTAGAAATGAGGCAGACATTTTTTTGTGTCTATGTGCATGAAAAGAGAGAAAATTGGGATTTTTTTTATGAGTTTATCACACTGCAGGGAGATGTGATTGACTGACTGTAAGTCTGATCAGCGTTTACCTTTTTCCACTGTGCAACACAGCATCATCCAGAAATGCACTGTGCTGGTCTGTCAGATATTAAACAGGTAAAATACCCTGTAGCATGTGCGTTGTAATACTGTGTTACTTAAGATTTATTTATTAACTTACTTAATTGTTTAAATATTTAATCCAGATTTAATTTGAGAAAAACAAAATAGTATTCATACAAATAAAACTTGACTAAGATGTTTTTTAGTCTTTTAGTTCAGAATCTGTACTTTTTATGTTTAAGTAGAGCTCGGTCACTCACCTTTTCTTTTAATTATAATGTGGTAAAACTCTACAGTCAGCACAGAAGACAGTCCAGCAATTCCCAGTTTGGTCTTGCTGCACCTCAAAACTTGTGGAGTGCTGTGGAAAAGTATTTGTGCCCTTCCTGATTTCTTAGTTTTTAGAAATCAGTCATGAATCAACCACATTTTTTTGGAAAACTGGGTTCAATTTCACACCCAGACCTATCCAATCAAGAAATTGCTTAAATAACATGTCTGACAAAGTGAAAGTAGGCCAAAAGAACTAAAGATAAAGATGAGAAATAAAGTCACTGACATCTATCAGTCTGGACAGGGTTACAAAGCCAATAACTGAATAATGTCACTTCTTCATTAGCACTTGCTGGTTTTCATCTCAGCTCTAACTTAACCGGCGTCCCAAATCCTGCTCGTCTGGCTGCCCAGTTGTCCAATCAGTCCATTCAGCTGTCAGCTTTGCTGACACACTGGACTCACTCACTGACTGACTCGTTTCCTGGCCGGCAGAGTTGTTGTGTCAGACTAGATTTATGTCTGTGGTGATAACTCATTTCAGACATACTGAGTTCCCCATGGGGGAGCAATAAAACCACTCACTGTGCTAACCTGTTTTACCCTGAATTCAGTGGAAACACTCCGAGCCTTTGTTGCTGTTTACATTTTCATTTTTGGACCCCGGCTGATGTTTACTGAATACAACATTCCCATAAGCCCAAATTAATCACTGCTGACGCTGCAGCAGATATCAGATTCTTATAAGAAGATGGGAATTAATCAGTTCTAGCATTACTGGAGTTTACACGACTGACTTCCAAGATACAAAATCAGTGACCGCTGAAGCAGAAACACATCTTAAAATATTATATAGCATGTTATAACTTTTAATGTCTCCTGGAAACCTTGTTATCCAACTCTCTGGCCTGTTTTAATAAAATGACAACAGGCAGTATTTCATCTTCTATTCTCTAATAAATTTTGGGTCCAGGAACAGTTGGAATTTGTTTTACTAAATTTAATGCAATTTAAAAATCATGACTGAAGACATGCAGTATTAGAAGCAGGTGAGAGGATAATCAGTGGGTCTGCAGTTGCTTTTTCCAGGATCAGCAGGCCCAAGTTCTCGACTTTCAAGGACAGAAAGACAAAGGATGCAGCCTTTTAAGTGTTTAAGAGACGCTCAGTCGAGACGAAACCACAGCTGTAAAGACAAAAGAAGAACCCAGAGGCCTCATAAATCACTTTTTAAAAAAATGCAGCACTCACACCCGCTTTCAACAACAACGACAGCGACTTCCTTCAAGACGACCACATGAACCAATAACAAGCTGGAAGGAGGCTTTTTTAAAGAAAGAGACAGATGTTTGTGTCAGTTGTCCACAGAGGGTAAACCGAGGCAGGAACACTGGAGAAGTTGGAAGTTTCATAACTTTAAGTGTCAAGGATCCAAAATCATAATAACTGCATGCACAGACACAGATAGAGTCCCTGTGACGTCTCTTATTCTTGGCTTTAATTGTTTAACTGATTAAAATACATACCAGTGGTGTGGTTTGCACAGAACTTGAGGTTTTTGGTTGTAGAATCATATTGCATTTTTCTCTCAAAGAACATAAGTAAATATTTACATCAAGCATCAGAATCAGAAAAAAATGTGACTGCAGTTGCAGATGTTGGTGCCAGAACATACCGAAAGTCAATTCATAATCCCCGCTGTCGTTGTTACACAAGCAACAGCATCACTGTCTGCACGTGCTGTGCTTTGGTGCCATTTTGGCTCATCGGGCACAAACCAATGACAGTTTCTCAGATACGTCAATGTGGGAGGCGCTCCGAGATGCCACATTTCTTCTGACCACCAACACCTATCATTAAGTCAAGAATTTCTTAAATGCAAGCGTTAACTGTTGTGTTGACGTAACGTTTCGGATAAGCACTGACCAAATCATCAACCATAACCACATTTTTAACCTCTGAGGGTAACAACAGCTTCCACTGTTAGTAGAAAATATGCTCACTAAGACTTCCACTAGTCACTGTTTACAAAAACAGACTAATTAAAGAATAAAAACCTAAATCGGCCGATGGTTTCAAGCTGGTGTTTATGCAAATGCAGTCCACCTTTTGCTACACACATGAATGGTTTGTTGTCATCCACCAAAGCCTGCTCAAACATTATTAACCAGCTAAACTCTGACAAGAAGTAAAATACCAAAAATCCTTCTACAGCTTTCACATGTTCATATTCAAATATTTATTTATGGAGATAAGTGTGAGATTTGTTTATTTGCTCCCAGCTGATTCACCACATCTTCTCCCAGACCTTTTCTTACATTTTAGTCAAGCACTTATCTGCAGTATCTCTCTCTCTCTCTCACACACACACACACACACACACACACACACACACACACACACACACACACACACACACACACACACACACACCTTCAGACACCAAGTTACTTTTTGCACAACACTCAGTATTTTGCACATTTCCATTGCACTGTCTTGTGTTTGTATCGTCCTGTTCTGGCTAGTGTTGCACTGTCTTGTCTTGTTTTTTTGCAGTTTTTGCACATTGCACTTTATGTAGTCCTGTGTTGATTGTCTGTTATATGTCATATGTAGCACCAGGGTCTCAGAGGAACGTTGTCTCGTTTCACTCTGTACTGTGCCACTGTACATGGTTGAAATGACAATAAAAGCCACTTGACTTGAAGTATCAACTCTTCAAACTGTTGGAAACTGTAGATTACGTTTTACCTTGAAACCTAGCCAGACGCCTGCTTTATTATCTTTTGTTGAAATATCTTTTAGGGGAACTTTTCTGGGACTATTCTGGGACAGTAACATTAACAGATTCTTAAAATATATATATATATAATTGTACCAGGCTACTTTCCACCTGAGTTACTTACGTATAGCGTAACCACTTTTGAGTGATGTGCTGTTGGACTTTTGCACTGCCTCTGAGCTACTCGAATGGACACTAGCAGGTCAGAAATTCCACTTAAATTGTACATATTCACTCGTATGTCCAGCCTCAAGAACTGGCAGCGCTGCAGCTTTGACAGACAAATCAAACTCCAGCTACAATATTTAGAATGTTTAAAAAATTTTAAGTTTATTCTTATTTATTCTAATCAAACCAAAGGCTGTTTTTTGTCCCTCTTAAGTCTTATTAGCTGCTCTGCACTTCAGCATTAGTCTGAAACTTTCTTGGATTTATTTTATTTCTTTTATTTCTTTTTCAACACAGGGCTCGTGTTTACTCTGTATATACTGTATGCTCTCTACAGTCTCACCTCAGGACAGTCAAACATTTGAAATCTGTGTTTATGAAGGACAACGTTATTGTTCATGTGGGTTTTAAAGTTTAATCACATTCAGAATTAATATACTCATGACATAAGCTTAGGAAAAGCCTCCGGGGGGAGTATCCTTTGAATTGATGACTAATATATCCTTATAAGAAAGCTTAATGAGTAAAATTTACCTAATATTACAGCTCATAAAGACTTGGAGCGCTTTGGTAATTTGTTGCACTTGGCTTGTTTGGGTGTATATTTTATAACATGAATAAAATATGGCTACATTCTGGTTCAAGGTTAGAGTAAGACATGAGAAACTATGCTTTTATAACAGACTCTGACCCACTTCAAACCATACAAAAACAGCACAGTAAGACAAACAAAACTAACTCGCTGATTGAGGAAAAAGGTTTTCAGGCCTCTGAATGCAAGTTGATTTTCATATCAGCAAGTTAATGTATGTGCACTAATTTTACAGTAAATTGTCCAGAAAAAAAACTATAAAAGCTGTGTCTACTGGAGCCATACACCTAGTTTTAAAGCAACCACCTCCTTTAATAATATGAAAAACTGTCATTTGATAACAGGTTGTTGTGGCTTTTTACAGAGTCGTTACCCAGCTGATGTGAACGATTACCATCGAGCGCAACCAAGCAGGCCTCTAATTGTTCATGTATGGAGCCCCGAGGATGTGACTGATGGATGTCATTAAGTCGAATTTGCGTCAACGGACGTGTAGCGAGCATATTACAGTCCATCTCCCTCAACCCTACACTTTCTCCTCAGAAGGCAGCTAATGGCCCAGAAGGTCCAGGTAGCAATTTAGGCCTCTTAAGTTTTAAATGCTTCCTACTGTATGGCTGAACTACACACACACACACACACACACACACACACACATGCAATGGAACGCTAAAACACATTTACGATCTTTCTAGGTTACATTTCGACTCAAAGATAACGAGGAAAATTGGAAGCACACAAAATCTTTATCTGGAACTTTTTTTCTTCCAGTTTCTGACTCACATTTGTCAATTTAACAACCCTTTTAAAAGTGGTTTTTAATCAAATAAGCAGATATGTAGTTTAAATGAACAAACACAAAAATTCCTATTTACTACTCACAGTCTGGTGTGACGCTACTTTCAGCTTCCCTTTTGCCACCAGGGGTCGGCACAGTGTGTACGGCATGTTTCATTTTATGCCAAATGGCCTTCCTGATGCGAGCCCAACGGGGATTTTGCCACAGATTAAAATCTTAAAGGATACCTTTAGTGCTGTTCTTCTTTCCAGTCATATCTATACTGGTGTAATGGTGGAAAGATTGAAAATAATGAAGTTGACGTATACTCAGGGAACACTTGTGAGCACATTTGAATCAAGTTACAGACACCTAGCCACAAATTTGTCGTGGGCCTAAAGCAACTTGTTTTGCTTTTTTTTTCCCTTTTCAATAAATAGCTACAATTAGGCAGAAAACTTCACCTCTGATCTTGATCTTGAGGTGAAGGTCACCAGTCTTCAAACTCATCTGAGATTTTGCCTTCTTCTCAAGTTATTGCACTCAAGATTTTTAGAAAACTTGACCTCTGTCCTTGAGGCCAAAGTCAGAGATTCGAACTCGTCTTTGATTTTTAGTAGATACACCTATGTTACTGATTTATAAATCCTGCATTCCCTCAGTCTTCATGTTATTGCCTTCACAAATCTGGGTGTCCTCATCGAGCATCCGCAACATCACTTCACTTTTTACCCCTCAGAATAACCATCACAATGCACCTTTACTAAAACGTCAAGTCTCTGGTATTAATGGAAACAATGATACTGTGTTTCATGTGTGTCTCCTTGTCTGTTCTCCTTCTCTCCTTCTATCTGATGCACTTGTTCAGTCCCACTCCCAGATGAGTGATGAGTGAGAGAGCTTTCCCTGGGACAAGTGCACTTTTGGGATGTGTCCACTTAGAAAAGGAATAAACACATTTTTGTTTCCATCCATCCATTTTCTTCCGCTTATCCAATTCAGGGTCGGCAGGGGGCTAGAGCCTATCCCAGCTACCGTCAGGCAAAAGGCAGGGTACACCCTGGACAAGTCACCAGTCTGTTGCAGGGCTAACAAAGAGACACAGAACCACTTGCACATATGAGCAATTTAGAAGTTGTGCATCCTTGTTGCCAGTTTCATTAATTTTGCATAGCTAGCTGAGCCTAGATGACATATGGACCGCGATGATATTTGGTCATGAAAGCAAATACACATCCATGTTTTGATAATATATCGTTTCAAGAGTTCTCTCTTGGATTGGAGGCAACTGTGAGCGTACCCCTGACACATGTAAGGAACACCTTTTGGATAATCCAGCCAAGCCTATGAGCCAAACGCTCAGACTCCAGGTTGTTCCTAATCCTTGGATTTATACAGTTTTTTGCAGAGTGTTTTTTAACTGACTGTCCAAACCTGCTGTTTGTGAGGAGAAGCCAATGTTGACTTAAAGGGAGAGAGGCTAAGAGGGCTTGTTTGAGACAATCAGAAGTAACGAGGGGCCCAGTATGAGAAAAATAAGGATTATTCGCAACTTTGAATTGTGAATTTGTGTGCAAAGCTACTCTATTAGAGCCAAAGAACAAAAACAGCATCCAGTTGAACTAAGAGAAAAGTATGAATACAGAGGTGGCAGAATTTTTAAAAACTTGAAGCGTTAAACTCCACAATAGTGGAAATGGACTTTTCTGTGAAAGCTGTTTCTACTAAATCATTCATTTAGAAATTCTTCAAGAAAAAGCTGCAGAATTGGGATGTCAGGCTCACTTATTTCACACTACAGAGCCCCAAGTAAGAAATACAGAGGTCAAAACACACATGAGAAGGATGACATTGCGGCCGATGTTAAACTATTAAATGAACGAATATTGGATGAGGTGCCACAATTTATCTTAAAAATGAATCTGTTCATGTGAGTGTTTCTTATGCACACAGATAAGAAAAGACGAGGACTTTGAAACCTGTGCACTGGAGCGAAGAAGGTAACCGAAGCATAAATCATGAGCAGGTCATTTGGTTCACAAACAAATCTAGTTTTACAACCGAGAGCGTTCTGGAAAATATATAATAACATTTTATCTTGATAGCTGCTGGAAATTGGTCTGTAATTTTCCTTAACAACCTGCACTGGGCTACATCTGCGCGCCTTCGGCTGTTCAGAAATGTGTAAGATAAAATCTCAGCCATTTGCCTCATTGAGTATCAGACCAGTTGGATGATTTTCAGAAAGATTGCAGCTGCAGGCTTCATGCAGTGCTGCGTTCAGGTGCTGTGGTGCGTGGAGAGTTCTCACAGTCTGACCTGAAAGTCTTCATTCCCAATAAAAATATCCTGTAGACCAGAAAAATGACAGCGAGGCTCCAAACACAAATGATCCATATAAACCTTAAAACGTTTAAAAACAATCAAGATATTCAGCAGAGTTTGAATTACTTTTAGCTGAGTAATATTCTTTGCTTCTTTCCTCCTTCACACCCTTTTGGTCCCACATTATAAAAATGGGCTCCACTTCTTAGTTGTGGAATTTATTTGAAAACCGTTTGGAAAACCCCGTTAAACTAGCTCGAGCTCCGAGACATCGTGTCTGTGTGTCTGCGTGTGTGATTCGCGAGTGCGGTCATGTTTGCGGGTTATCTCTCATGTATTTGAATTAAATATATGTTCAAAGACAACTGACTTCTGCAGGGTTTTATAGCACCGTGATTGCATGAGACGGGTTTTATGGGTGAACTTTATAACATGAACAGAACACAACAAAGAGCAGTGAGTGCTGCTGCCGGTGAGCACTTTGTTCCTTATGAATGACAAGATTACTCAGCTTTTATCGTCATAACAAGACAAAGCGTGTGTAACAACACTGTGAAGATTTAATGCTCTGTGGCTGTGCTTTGATCAAAATGCTGACTGCTGCATGTTCAGTCAGTAATGTTCAAACTCTGGTGTAAATGAAGGCACGGATAGTTGAAATCACACGGTGACATGGAGGGGAATTCTCACCCAGCAGGCTCCTAACAGCTGAAGAAGTCACGTTTTCTTTTAAAAGTTCAGAACTTTATTTCATGTTAGCTTCAGACATAAAAAACAAAAGGCAAGGGAGATACATCTGACTAGGTTGGCAAAAACAAAGTTTTGTTTTTTTAGGTTTATTGTTATATTTCATATACATTTCATATATCTTGAGCCTTTAGATTTTTTTCTGCATCTTAATTATGGTTGGGGTTTGTTTGGTATGGTTGCTCATGTTATTTCTCCCCCATGTTTATCTATGTCAAAGTCGAGCATTCGGGTCTTCTCTTCAGGTAATTACACACATGGAACACCTGCGAAAAGATAAACCAAAATTTAAAAAATTTTCTGGAGGTTTGCTTCCTGTTCAAAGGGAGTTTTTCTGTCACACTGTCACCAAAGCGCTTACTCATAGGGAGTCATATGATTGTTGTGGTTTTCTGTGTTTATTTTTGTATTATTGTAGGGTCTTTACCTTACAGTATAAAGTGCTTTGAGGCATTGTGTTGTTCTGATTTGATGCTATATAAATTGAATTGAAAATTAAGTTAAAGTCTATGCACACCAGGAGCATTGCATCTTTGTGGAAAATCCATCCTCAAAAAACTTGCTCTGCCATAGTTTGAGCGGAAGACATCAACTTGTCTGCAAGCAATCACCATTTACCCTTAACAAGTGCAACAAACTAGAATTGGAGAACATTCCCCTTAAATGTAAGAGTCACGCCTTCATGCTACCAACTAACACCTTTTCACAAAGTTGCACTGTGAAAAGGTGCAACTTTTACACCTAAGACCAGCATTCTGCATTTTTGGTTGTGTCACACTTTTCACAGTTATACCACAGAAAATAGTTGTCAGATAATCCGCCATCAATCCGTGTCATAATCAGCAGGTATGAGACACAAACAGAAAACTACCTTTATTAAAGGCAAGACCCCCCCCCAAAAAAAAAAACACAGACATACTACAGGCAGGAAGACGAAGCAGACACAACAAAGGACAAAGGGACTATTTACAGGGGTGCACATAAGTGGTCCGCAGGTGCGCATTCGTGGTCAAAATAAAAGGGCGCACCAGATAAGATGTTGCAACGCGCGTTTGCGTACATAAGATTTTCTGGAGGAGGACAGACATTTGTTTAGAAATCTTAAAGATGTCAAAGAAGCAAGCTCCTTTAAGCAATTACTTTGGTGTTCCTCCACTTCCAAAGAAATGTCAGAAGGAGTCCGAACCGCAAAAGAAGCGCGTATTCTCATTAAAGTGGTTGCAGGAGGTGAGCTGGCTTCAAACAAATGATGAACGCACAGAGATGTGGTGCAGAATATGCCGTGAAAATCCCACTCTAGCGGACAAAAACAGTGCCTTTTATATGTACGCAAACGCCGTTGCAACTTCTTATCTGGTGCCCGTCTTTTATTTTTACAGCAAATGCGCACCTGCGGACCACTTATGTGCACCCCGACTATTTATACTGACTGACACATTAAGGGCTAATCATTGGAATAGGGAACAGGTGGGGTGAGAGGGACAGCTGAAGACAATTAAGATAATGAACTAAAGGGATGTAAAACTAAACACACAACACAAAGAGCAAAAGGCTTCAAAATAAAACAGGAAATGAATACCTGACAGGCTGAATACAAGGAAACAGGATGAACAACAGAAAATAAACACAGAGGCTGGAAATCATGAAACTCACGAATCAAAAGAAATCCAAGATGTTCAAGTTAAAGGCATAAAAATATAAATTTATGACTATAAATACAAACAAAAGAATTTGAAAAAATAACAATAACCATGCAGTACTACAACAATATCAGGCAACAGTTAGTATGAAAACAAAGAATTTCCAGCAGCATGCCCAAAATTTACCCTTTAATTATATTTTCCAGTTATTTGTATGAGTAAACACGGATTCCCATTACCTCAGAAACAGAAACAGCTCAGTCTGAATCTTACAAGCGGAAAGAAATTTCCTGCCATAAATTTAAAAAAAATAAAAAAACGTGATATCAAAATCCCCTGAGGGTGTTTTAGGATAATTAGCATGAGAACAAGCCATAATTATGTTGAACTAAAAATAGCATAAAACAAACTTCATTTGCTTCCTCCACTGGCAAATGACGACTCTATAACTCAATCAAATCTTCATCCATGCACGTCAGTTCACAGGTGAATGAGGGGTATTACTCTACTAAACGGCTTGTCAAACACTCCAGTCATCGCCCCAAACATAATAAACAATATTTCTTTAATTGTCAACATGACCCCCCACACAGCAGAAGTGAATTTTGGCTAATTTGTTATTACAGCAAATCACAATGGGGGGGAAAAACCTACTGACTTACATTTCTTGGGAGACTTTGGAGTCACATTATTGCACATTTCTCCGTTCTCAAACTCCGTACTCGGAACTGTGCTCCCCACGTGTTTACGTTTATACTGATGTGGGCTTTGGTAACGGTTTTAAAATCCTTCAACCAGACTGTCACATTGGATGTTCCAGTTGACATGATTTAAAGCTATTAATTAAACACAATATGTCAACATTGTTTATACAGTAATTCTGAGGGCAACACTGGCGATATATTGCAAAACGCAGTGTATGATTATAGTTTCAAGTTAATTAAACACCCGCGGCAGACAAAAGTGCTCATCAAGATTTGAATTTAAACCAAAACATAACAATCAAGCCTCCAACTGCACATGAAAAATGCTTTTTTTGTTGTTTTTTTTATTTGCAATGCAAGTTGGGACAGTTAAGAAGAGTTACTGCATGACTGAAATGCCCCTTAAATCCCCAAGAGTGTCTGTGGGCATGTGGACTACATGGAAAAATAAGAAAGAATGTAAAGGGAAAACAAAGAAGAAGAATAAGGCTGTCATCACGCGCTTTTAATCCATCATCGGTAAAATATGTAATTATCAGTCCGGAAGAGCGGCACTCCTCCTCCTCCTAGTCTCCTCTTTTCCTCTGTGAATGTGTGTGTGTTTGTTTTCTCAGCCGCCTTAAAACCTCTCTTTCACACACACACAAGGACACAAGTTCATAAACAGACAACTGTGATCCTCGGATCCTCTGCTGAGCTCCGCGCTTTGTCAGAGGCATTTTATTTGTAGAGCAAAAAAATAAAAACACAGAGTTGCTTCTTCTTTTCCACCTCCCACAATATCCCAAATCCAGTTTTCCTTTTTTTCTACCTCCCACATTTAACGTTTTTTTCTATGCAGTTATTGACTTTCACATCTGCCAGTAGCTGGAAATACCTAGTACAGAAGTATTTAAACCCTCATTTAAGCACATGGGTGTTTTCATGGACTAAAAACATCCTGGTATCATGAAATTGTGTCTGAACATCTTATCACTAAGAGGTTTTTGCTTTTCATGCAACATTTCAGATCATCTCACCATTCGGATTTCCAGGAATAATTTTAATTTTGATTGTATGAAATTACATAACAACCTAAAAACGTGCTTAAATTAAACCAATTTAAATTTTCAGGTCTCAAGGTCAAGCTAATCTACGGTTTCTTAAGGGGAAAAGTTCATTTATGGTGCAGTATTTAAGCTAATTCAGCCTACACAATAATGGTGTGCATTTGAAAGCTGTAAGGATCTATCCAATAGATCAGGGGTGTCAATCCCAGTCCACGAGGGCGGTGTCCTGCAGGTTTTAGATCTCACCTTGATCCATCACAGCTGATTTAAATGGATAAATTACCAGGCCTTCTCATGTCTTCAAGAGTTCTGTTGAGGAGGTAATGAACTAATCATGTGATTCAGGTGTGTTGACCCAGGGTGAGATCTAAAACCTGCAGGACACCGGCCCTCGAGGACTGGGATTGGGGACATGTGCAATAGATGCTCTCTTGCAAGGGTAGGGAACTCCAGGCCTCGAGAGCCGGTTTCCTGCAGGTTTTAGATGTGTTCCTGATCCAACACAGCTGATTTAAATGGCTAAATTACCTCCTCAACATGTCCTGAAGTTCTCCAGAGGCCTGGTAATGAACTAATCATTTGATTCAGGTGTGTTGACCCAGGTTGATATCCAAAACCTGCAGGACACCGGCTCTCAAGGCCTGGAGTTCCCTACCCCTGCTCTATTGGTTTGAGACCTGGTGCCATTGTCATCGTCAAGAAACCAGTCTGCAATGATTTGAGCTTTTTGACTTGGTGCTGGAAACAGCCATCAGAAGATGGGCACACTAGGCTGTGGTGTTGAACCATGCTCAGGTGGTACTAACCACCACTGCTAGCTGCCTGAATTGTCAATAGGAGGCAGGACGGATGCATGTTTTCATGTTTATACCAGTTTCTGATGTCCTGTTGTCCAGTTTTGGTGAGCTAGTGCAAACTGTAGCCTCAGTTTTCTGTTCTTAGCTGTGACAGCAGTTGCATCTGGCGTGGCCCATCTGCTTCAATGTTCGATGTGTGGTTATGTAAGATCAGCAGATTCTGAAATACTCCTACCACCCATCTGGCACCAAAAACCATGATACATGTCACTTAAATCAGCTTTCTTCGCCAGTCTGAACTTCAGAGGGCAGCACGATCATCAGTTGCTACCACGTGATTGGCTGACTAGATATTTATGTTAAAGAGCAGTGGAACAAATATACCTAATAACAGTTACTAATCTGCATACAGTCAAGATCATAAGTTATACCTGCTGTTTTACGCTACTTTCTACACTGCTAGCACGCTTGGGTGCTCCCGTGTCTCATTTACACCTGGTATCAACACGTGAGCTTTATCTGGATAGACAGTCTACGTCATGAGATTTCAATACGCCAATTTGTCATGACATCTAACCCAGGTCATGGGAAGTAATGGCAACCAGAGGCAACTTCAAAACTGAGTCAGTCTGTTAAGTAGCAGACTGACTCAGTGGCTATGGTACACCCTGGGCTAAGGCGACCTGCCCAGGGTGATAGGCTCCAGCTCCCAAGCGACCCTGAAAAGGATAAGCGGAAGCGAATGGAATGGATGGATGAATGGGTGGATGGATGGATGGATGGATGGATGGATGGATGGATGGATGGATGGATGGATGGATGGATGGATGGAGGTTTCAAAATACAAAGTACAAAAACGGTGTAGTGATGTCACAGCAGCTAACAGTGTCTAAAGAAAATGCTAAAAACAGTGTTTTTAGCATTTTCTTTTTTCAGACATATCCAGAAACAGGGATGTTAAATCCATTTATGGTTTTCTTTTGTCTCCAACTTAAAATAAATAAAAGTACTTAGTTGTTGATTTCTTTAAACAGGTGGAGGATGCCAGCAGTGTTTTTTCGAAAATGCTGTGAACTTGTTACCCAAACATCACCTGACTCAAATCTTCCAAACTGATAGGAAACTCCTTGGAAATCTTGTTTGCTAGAGAGATAAACAAATAAAGTTAACAGCTATCCATTGTCAAATCAAAAGATTTCAAATCAACATTTTGTTTACATGCCCTCAGTAAGTCAAACACATTGTAACAGAGTCACCTCTCCTCCAGCATCCATGAGATAAGGATTTTCCCGGGTGGCCCGACTCCTGCCGGGAACAGAGGTAATCCGTTAAGATGAACACCAGCGTTTTGTAAACAGGGAACAATGCATAAAAATGGCTGTAATTCCTAAATGGTTAATGTAAAAAAAATTGTAATTCACCTTAAGTTAAAGCTGAAAGTCTGCACTTCATTCACATATTGACTGGTTTTAAATCCACTGTGTTGGTGTAAAACAACAACAACAAAATAATGTGGTTTGGCCCAAAAGATTTATGCATCTGTGCTGCAGATGATGTCTGTGTCCCGTTCTTTATCAGGGTAAAAGTATAGGACATTTTGAAACGAGGATCCAGGCCAGGGTATCCCCTCTTCAACCCCCTGAGCAGAAACAAGCAGCAGCAGCTCCAACATTCGAGACTAGAGAGGTTCACAGCAGGAGCTTAATTAAAACAAACTGGCAGTGCTGTCGTACACACAGATGTGGGTGAAACAACTGGAGCCGCTAAGTCTCCCGAACTAAATAAACTGGTGCCACCAAATAAGACCGTGTCCAGACAAATGTGAGGAAAACACTTGCAATCACTGTTTATGTGGTTTGTGATAAGAATATGTGAAATACGCTCATTTTCGGTCTGTCTCAAAAATACACAAAAACACATCAACACATCTAAAGCTAATAATATTTAAAAAACAGGGATAAGTGGAAACAACTGTTTGTGAGTTTGTGTGACAAAGTCTTGAAGACCCCACCGACCCCCATTCCCACCATTTATGATAAGCCGAGCTAATTAACTCCTTGGCTGTACTCCAAAGTCAGGCATGCCAGGTGAACTGGTGATTCTATACTGGCCGTGGCTGACAAAGTGTTTACAGTTTATAAGTCCTGGATGGATGGATGGTTTAATCTGGGTAAAGTGCTGTTACTGGTGACCAAGTTAGCAAGTGGTTGCTGGAGGTTGCTACGTGTTGCTACGTGAAATTGATCACAAAGCGGGATACAGATTATCACAGTTGTCCGTAGTTTCAATGGAAGATGCCGATGACGATCAATACGTTTCAAAAGGCAGAATTTGTGCTGTGAAGGCAAAAGGCCTTAACTACTACACGGTTTTTGTATGAAGGTAAATCAAATGAAAAATGCGAGAACATTAGATAGAATAAAACGTGTGGAACAAAATTGGGGGTTTTTTAGAGATTAAAATTTTAAGTTACAAGTCCAAATTATTTTTATGCTCATTTACTTTCATATCACCGACTGGTCTCTAGGTCTGTGCGACTGAGGCCTTAAAGACAGCATTTTTTAAACTTCAGACAAACCTCTGAAGATAAATTTAGACGATTAAACTAATTGTTAAATGTTCCAGCTCTTTTATCAGTGATTTGCTGTGTTTGTCTTGCTGTTGTTTAGTGATGGTGAACGCTCGTGAAAATGGCTTTAACAGAGGAAACAAAATAAAAACTAACTGAAGGACAGTAGAATGCAAATTGAATATGGGGCCAGTTTCTCCCTCGGCCTCACTTGAAGAAGAGATTTTAATCTCAAGGGTTTTACTGGGCAAATAATGGTAATTGAATGACCTTCTGTTTTTAAGACACCCTTTACATTAGACATGCTGATTTGACCCACTCTTGACGTAAGATTCTTATGTTAAGTTCAGTGAAAATAAGTGTTTTCTGACTTCTTTCCCAAAAAATGGATGATTTTTGGTGAGGCCTTTATTAATCAGCCAGTATAGATATATGAAGGGATGCAAATTAAGCTGTGGATGTTGCAGATATGTTATCCTGTACCTTTTTCAGCTTTGTGAAGCACATTATACATCACAAAGATCTACTCTGGAATGTGTTACTTAAAAAAAGAGAAAAAAACACCAGTTAAATGAAAGAGAAGAACAACGCCGAGAGACACAGACTTTAAATTAATCACTGTGAGCGTAAACGTGCACTATCTGTGATAACATGCAATATTTGTTTGACTGTGATCTCTCTGGTATGTCAGCGAATGCTGTGTTTGTACCACCGATGACAAATCTGTGCTCCTCCCTCTGTTTGTTTGGCTTTGTTTTGCTTTCATCTACAAACCTCCAGAACAAGACAAGGGCCAGCTGTTCTGACCAGAGGACGAGGAGGAGGAGGAGGGCAGAGAAAGTGACCTGCTCTCACCCAGAGGTCAGCAGGGAGGTTGTGTTTGTCCCAAAGTGATGGAAAATGGTCAGTTTGTTTAAGAAAAGTCATACTGAAGAAAACAGTGTGGGCATATTTCTAAGTTATTATTAGAATAGGAGAGGTTTAATATAATGCGCGCCTCTTTCACTTGTGCTTAATTGAAAACTGATCTAGAAATTGTGTAAAATCTCAAATATTCCTAATTTCACATAAGAACGTCTTGTTTTTTTTAATGTTTCTATATCATCAGAATTTGCGATTATTTACAGATGACAATATGGCAGATTGTTGGTGTGGTCACAGACTAAACTGTTGCACAATTAGCAGAAAAGCAGCACGTTTCCACCCAAACACGAGTTTCTGATCCGTGAGCTGCAGAAACGGTCTGTCTCCAAGCTGTAGCGAGCGCCGTGGGGTGATAGACAGTCTGGCGAGAGCCCCGGTGACCGGGAGGCTCGAACTGTGACCAGCATCTGACCACACAGCTACGGGTCAGTCTACACAGAGACAGACAGGGCGACGGCAGCCGGGGTTTCCTCCAGAAGACGTTAATGATCCAGAGACAAAGAAACGGTCGAGAGAAAAGCACACTGTGCGCTGTTAGAGCCACCGCTGTTACATTTAATTTAACCCAATAACAGACAGTGCAAACACACTATCAGTTAATCAGTGATGACCTGCTGAGCAGAGTCACAGAGATTATAACGTAGCTGGTCTCATAACCAAAAGATACAAGACAACATTGTTAATAAATATATTTCTCATGTTGTGTATATACTCATTCACTAGTTTTCTCAGGTAGTATTTAATAATATAATTTTATTTATGTTTGACTTAATTAACACTTGTGTATGAGCATCATAGATTCTCCAACAAAACGACAATCCATGTGAAAAATATTGAAAAATATTCTTTTTCAAAAACAAACATGGAGAAAAGTTACCAGCCTTTTCTTAATGTCTCCTTGATTAGGTGATAGTGAGCTATTTCCCATATTCCTATGTGCTGGAAACTACAGCAAGTCTCTTAGAAAACAGTGTACTGGAGCTAAAATTATACACTTTTGGCCGGTGTCCACATTTACAAACCCATAACTCCCGACAGAAACGAGCAGAACAGGTAAGCGCCTGCTCGGTGCTGCTAAGCATGGAAACTACGGCAGACAGAGGCCTTTCTGTCTAAACTGAGGAGGAAACGCAGGCGTCATGCAGCACCGGGACGTCCTGACAGGCAGGCGGCCGCACCGACCAATTAAAAGGTGAGAGCAGAGGAAGAGCAGGATGTCAGGAGCTGTGCCCGAGCCATCTGGGCTTCACTGTAACACTGGGATTACTATAATTCTCTATTTCAGTCCATTCTACTACAGCTTATTTCAACTGTCTGAGATTTTCCTCAACCACTTTCAAATGTAAACCGTCACTCAGCATGAAATCTAAACTGTGTCATGAAAAGTCATGAAAGGGAAAATGCAAGAGTTAGCTCGACATCGAAGAGAGAAAAAGAGAATGAAACGCTCTGAGCCAGAGAAAGTCCAAACAGAATAAATGTGCAATATAAAAGTCACATGAGCGGATGTGCTGATGTTTTGCCTTTTTAACTCTTATTCAGCAGCTGATTATAACAGGGTGTAGCTGAGATTGATGGGATTAGATATAAATAAGAATCAAATAACATATCAGTGATATAATGTTCATCATCATGGTGAAAAGACGGCAATTCCTAATTCCTCAGCCAGAGTAATAGACAGACCAGCACTGAGGGAAACATCAAATACCTCTGAAAAAACAGAGTGTAGATATCCACCAATCTGCTGGAAGTAAACGCGTCATCACTGAAACAATAAATTTACAGTTTTCTAATTTTACCTTTCTATGTAACTCTACTTTTAACAAAAATATCTAGGAGGAACATTTTTCAGCTGCTCCAACTTCTGGAAAGTAAAACTGACAAACCTAACAGTGACATACACAAGTTGTTACTTTATGAAGATCATCCTTCTCTTTTCTGAGAAATGCACTTTACATACACAGAAAAAGTGGCAATTGGGCAATAAGCAAGTTGTTAAACTTGCTTATTGAAATTCTGTAGTTGTGTGAACATTAACCACTCGTTGGCCTTTTTGAATGTGTGACAGTCATGGTGATAATGACCCACAGCTCCAAAACTGTGGAACGATCTCCCTTTAGAGATTAAACCTGTTTTTAAATCACTCCTGAAAACCCACCTCTTTACCCTGACCTTTGACACCACGTAAGATGTTGGTTTTTATTTTTAGTGTTATTTTAGTTGTTTTTAGTTGATTCTATGCTGTTTTATCTTGTTTTTTAATATAGGGCTGTTTTAATTTTGATGTATTATGTGTTTTATTTATTTATTTTTGCTGTTTTCTGTTTTTCTATTGTTTTTAACTTATTTTCTGTACAGCACTTTGGTCCTGTGCTGGGTATTTTAAAGTGCTTTATAAATAAAACTGGATTGGATTGGGATTAGATTGGACCCATAGTGCTAAAGACCGGCGACAACCATCTGTCAACCATCAGTAATGAATGAAAACACAAGTGCAGTTGTTGAGAAAATGTTTTTACTGATTTAGTTTAGACTAGTATGACCAAACCAGTTTCCCACAGTGCACTGAAATAAAATGGGGAAAATACAGTTAGATAAAATAAAATATTTAGGTTTATCTCAGTTTTATTTCCCCACACTACAGGTCTATAGGGGGTCAGCCCAAAGCTGCACTCGGCCTATGTTCAGGTTTGTCATGGATGTGGTATTCAAATTACTGCCTCTGTCATGTATGTAAATATGAAGGACAATATAAAGCAGTCCAGTAACACCCATTACTTGTGTCATGTTAATATAATAATAATATATTGCTTCCCTTATTGTCACTGTGCACAGCACAATGAGATTGAATGCAAAACAATATATAGTGCAAATGGCTGATAAAAGTTGGATCTGGTGTTGCACTGTGCTGTAGTGCAAAGTTTGCAATGAGATTTTTGTAATTGTGAGTACAAACAGTTCTACCATGGCTATGTGATGGACTGGTTAAGTGCATTTATAAGTAGCTCTGGAAATAAACTGTCTCTGAGCCCTGGAGGTCAGCATCTGAAAGGCTCTGTTTGCAGGCTGTGGCATGGGTGTGGGGTTCGTCCTTTAAGGCTGGAAGCTGCACCATCATTACTGTAAATGTGCCCAATCACTGCTGTGTCATCCAATTTTATGACAATGACAAAAGCAGATGAATGCAGAAGTTGTGGCAGAGTCATTGTAGTGAATTTCGCCGCGTAACAGGTGTGTTTTAATTAAGTAATCACTGAGTATACTAAAAAATAATAAAGCTGGTCTAAATTGAGAGTCAAATGCTACTAATGTTTGCACATCTGTGCAACAATGACAGATATATAACCTCTGAGGAGATTTGCATGAGCAGGTTTATCATTTCCCATATCCGGTCCAGAACACAATTAAAACTAGAGTAAGACTATTAAGGATCTTACACAGATTAAAAGCTCATCTTAAATATCATTAAATGATGAGAAAACACTGAACACAGAGATCAGTGGCAGAAAAGTGGATTATGCTGTGAGGAAAGGAACTTATTAAAAACTCTCCTTTCTCCAGTTATGCACTTCAAACAGCGCGGTGCTGTGAGGTCTGGCATGTCCAGCAGTAATCTCAGTGTTGATGGTGTGCATTTTTTTGACGGAGGAGACAACAGAGAGGCTCGCGGTCGTCTTTTGATGAGGCCAGATGAGACCTTCAGCCACATTCCTCGTCAGTCTCCTGGGCTGCCGCTCGCCACATTACTGTCTGCTGTCCAAACAAACAAGGCCAGCCTCAGAGGGCCTCCTGAGCCGTGCCAAGCCCAGCCGGGACAAACCGCCCACCTCCGACGGTCTGAAAATATAGACTCTCCGTTTTTAACTCCAGTAACAAGAATCTTTTTCAATAATAAAACAAAGTCGTTCCACACGGTCTGACACAAGCTGTTGTCACTTATGATGTCTAGACATCAACAACCTGTCACTGGAAATGTGTGTGTTCCTGAACAACATGCATTTAAAAGTTCCCACTCTCTAATTATTTGTTTTTGTATTAAACAAAATGTGGACCAGTTGCAAAGACCTTTGCCAACCAGTGGCCTGCCAAACCAGTGGAAATACTATAGTTTCACAAGCTGTGTCATCTGAAACCAAAACTCGGATACAAATATGAAGAATGGCTAACTAGCTCTAATCTCAAAGCCAATTTATTAGCCATAATCTGAGAAAAAGTGAACAAAAAAAACTAGGTGCTAACCTAAGGATAGCTATAACACAACTGAACCAAAGTGAATGAAAATCAGCTTGAGTGCTTGAAAAGAACCAGCCTTCCAGGAGAAGAGAGAGCGCCATCTCACAAGGCAACCAGCTTATATAGACTCCCAAGCAGGTGAAGTCATTCCTTTATTTAGGAGAAACCGTTAATTAGGACGGTAAGCGGTAGACATGAGCTTTCTCTGAAGTGTGGCTCTGGCCTCTGTCGTTTGAGAGGTGCTCAGAGCCGCTACTCCACCACATCAAAGGGAGCCCGTTGAGGTGGTTCGGGCAGCTATGCCTTCTAGGTGAGGCGATCCGGGCATGTCCTTTCAGGAGGAGGTCCCAGGGTAGACCCAGAACGCGCTGGAGAGGATATATCTCTCATCTGGCCTGGGAACGACTCAGTGTTCCCATAGATGAGGTGAAGGAGGTGAATCGGAAGAGGCAAGTCTGGGCTTCTCTGCTTAGACTGCAGAGCAAGCCCCAAATAAATGGAAGAAGATGGATGGATGGATCAGTTTGGCAAATAAATGCACCAACCCAATCCTACACATACTGTTACACAGCTAGCAGGTAGCTAAAGCTACTTTAAGCCACTGAAAATCTTGATGATTTGCTCTTATGGGATCAATATTCTACATTTGTACTATTCAGTGACAGCATTCAGCCACCAGGTGACATTTCTTTTTTTCAATGCCTAATTAAGTATATGTGTATGTGACAGGTGATGGTGATACATGGTTTGTGCTGTTGTGCACCAATGGATAAATCTATTTATGTAAACAGACTATTGTGGGTTTGAGTTAGAGCTTATTTAGCCTCAATATGGACATTTTTCCTCATACATGGCATAAATACAACTGAGAATAAGGTTTTTTTATGGCTGCTCCACAGTGGCACTTTAAAACAGGTTTTTAAAAGCCAAGTAAAACTTAAATTCAGCTCCTAAAATATATATCTAACAGAAAACAGGTGGTGTTTTTGCATGCAGGTCTGTGTGTGGGCTGTTGTTTTATACTGTACGTCTAACAGAGGCTGAACACAGCTCATAAACACAAGCCACAGGATCCTGATTCAACACAAAGCTTCACCCGAGCGGTTTTTCATGGTGTCCTGTCAGCCACTTCTTTAAAAAGCAACTGTAAAGTCAGATCTGAGAAGTGAAAACTGAAAGTTTTGGACCTGAAGGATTCAGTCATGAGAGAGGAGTTTAGGATATCCACTGCTGGAACTGAAATATAAAGAAATCTGTCCATAGTAGAGTCTGTGTTGCTGTTGACTTTTCCTTTTACAGTGCAAACTGTATCCTTCCTCATGCAAATGAGCCTCCTCCTCTTTCTTTCCAGCCCTTCTCTTTAGCTAGCTTTGAATCTCAAATGACTGAATTTTACATGTTATACAAATTATGACATTTACATGTAACCAGGCACAGGCTGGACAAACATATATACATTAAATCAGAGTCCTATTGAAAAAGAGACAAAACAGGTATGGGTAAAATATACTTTATGTTATCAGAGTCGGTCTGAGCTGATAATAAAATGTCTAAGAATCACAGTGTCTGCTGACCTTCCTTTAATGCCACAGTTTTAATCTGTAGACAAAAGACAAAACAATATCTTTAGACTTTTTTCAAGCTTTTACTTTGACTGAAAATGTTTTATCTACTCCAATCTAGTCAACTTTTGTAAGTTAACACAATAACTACCGGGCGTGTAAATAAAAGTAGCATTGCATGATGAAGTTTAACCCGTATGATGAAGAAAACTGAACCAGTCAGGAACTTCTGCTGCCTGCTTCGTCAGGAGGAGGCAGCCTGGGCAAACAGTAAGTTAAATAATGAAGAAATAACTTAAACTTGTTCTGTGTGTCATTAAAACCCATGTGGGGTGGACATTAAATAAATACAAATCGGCTCAGCTCCTGGCATTTGCGTGACACGATGCCGTCTCACAACATTTATTTGTCATTGGATTCCTCCTTATTTCCTGAGTGGGCCTGAGTCTGAAAGTCTTTATCATGGCTGTCAGAGCAGATTGACACATAACCTTTAAAAGAATCTGTCAGGATGCCAGGCTGCGACCGCTGTATGTTATTATGTGTGCGTGCCTTTGTATTTGCATCCCTGTGACAGACAGAGACGTCAAGTCGTCATAGAGGACAATGCGTCTGGCGCGGAGCTGAACTCGGGGAGATGGAGACAAAGAGATGGTGTGACAGGTTGGAGGAGGTGACAGAGAACTAAAGGCCAATGGGTGAATCTGTTTATGCCGCCACCTGCCCCCTCGCTGTCTGAAAAACTGACCATTAAGTCAAGGAAGGGAATTCCTGGAGATGCAGGCCTTCCCCTTTGTCTTCATATTTATTCTCCTGGTGATTTTCACTGAACTATGAGCCAGACTGCACAACGCCTTCCCATTGAGATTAAGTTAAAGTCATTTATTTTGGAGCCTGAAGGCTCAGACACAGATACCTGCTGATTAGTGTAACGTAGTCTAAAAGACAACAACACTCAGCAGAACTTATTATCTTAAATCTCGCAAACTGCTTGTTCAGCAGACGTTATTATTTGCTAATCAACTTTGAATGAGCCACATGTCTCTCTTGACTGTCTTCCAGTGCTTTGTCCTCGCCATCATCCAGTGATCCAGTGTCCAGCCCTGACCGGCCTTGTACGTCTCCACTGCGCCACGGGGGTTGCATTATGGGCCGGTGGGGGTGTCACTCAACCCTCTGAGAGGAGAAAAGGGAGGGAGGTGATTTAGCATTAGGTCATCCCTACCCCTCCTGCTCGCTCTCTGAGGCTCGCTGACAGGTCTCATCATACAGGGGGACCTGCCGGGCAGATTGACAACTCAATGAGCCGACCAGCGCGAGGCTTTCACAAGCACCATTTCATGGCCTCTGTCTTTGTTTAACAAACCCCCTACACCACCCATATACCCTCCACTACTGCCCCCCAATCTTTGCTTTTCTCCCTGGTTTTCTTGCAAACTGTCTTCCGTCTGCTTTGCTCATTGAAGATAGGATAGAGCAGCTCCACTCGTCTTAATCATTAGTGACAGTGAAACAACAACCATTAATAGTAAATATCAAAAATTAGCAGTTAATATCAGAAATTAACAGTTTATTTCAGTGCCAAAATGTGCTCAAATTCTTTAAAACATCTTAAAGTGCAGGGTGCAGAAAAAAATTACTTATAATACACAAAATCTCAGCAAATTACACAATCAAGAGTTGAGCTACCAAAATTTGCAAACGGGTACATCTTAGGCCCCTTAAAGGTTCTTATCTATCTCATATAAATTAGCTATATCATGTTGCCTAGGAACCATCTACTAACATGCTACAATGACCCACTTCTAACATCTATCTACCGATAACACATTATTAAAGTTTCATATCATTTTAATATCTTGAAAATAACGTCTCATTTTGGTCCATAAAACTTTCATCATGCATGCTGCCGAGCAACCACCTAGCAACGGACTAAAATCACGGATCAAACAATACAGTAACGTGGTGTGTACTACAAAAGAAGGTACACTTGTTTAGCTGCTGACACAAAGAAATGGATATGCATGCAACAGAAGATAATTGAAACATAAATCAACATAAATCAAGGTAGGATTGTTTTCTCATGGATTTCAATAAAGGCTTCATTTGGTGACAGAGGAGTCGCCCCCTGTTGGCCAGCTCAGTAACTATATTGAATGCTAACGTCTTCAGGTTTTCTCTAAATTGCTTTAAATCTCCTCTATCTTTAGAATTGATGAATGGTAATGAGAGCACAGGTATTTCCTACCTGCTGGGCATGAATGTCTCACCTACTGCACATCCACCCACTACCTTGTGCTTCTTGCTAAACACTGAGGTGCAGGACTGACTGAAGTACACGTGACTGCTCAGGACACCAGGCTGAGCAGTGGATGCAAGGTGAGGCTTGAGCAAAGGAAGCATGCAGGGAGGGGAGAGAGTGAAGAAAGGAGGAAAAGTGGGAGGCTTGGAGGGGAGGGGATACCGTTCCGCTTTGGTGCCTTTCAATATACCGGCCACAAAAACCGGCTCGCTCCATATACCTCATCTTTGCATGTGAAAGGACGGCTCCATTGTCCAGGCCTAACTGCACATTTAACCTGTCTGGAATGAAAGAAAGGGGAAATTTCTCCCCCTGTCTCTCCCCTCAAACCCACTCTCGTCTTAACAAACCAATTAGCCGTACATTTCTCCCGCAAAGACGACTTATTTACACTTGGGCTAAATAGTGAGTGAACAACCAGCTCACGGATGTTTAATTTTTAGCCAGAGGGAAGAACCAAGGCTGTTTTCCCCTTTTTTCCCCTCGTATTTGTGCCTAATTTGGGCCTTGAGGAAAGATGCAGATTTGATGTCTTTATCAGGGACTGAATGCCGAGTTTGATAGTGATGTCTGTCTTTTCATCAAATTTGGGCCTTTTCAGTTTACAATAAGTTGTTTTTAACTCTGTGAAAAAGAAACGCTTATATTTTCATTATGCTGTTATCACTTTTTGAAGCTCTTCTTTATAGTGCTGTATAATACTGCAAGCTATGGTATCGATCTAATACCAAATACTGCCAATACTGTTACCAATACCTTTCACTCATAAAGGCAGCTCATGTATTAAAGATCAGTGTGTCATGATGTATGAGATGAATCATCAGTTTTCAAATTCTAAACAAACTTTAATGACCACTAAATCACTGTGAGTATCGATCCCATCCCACTAGTATCGATCTAATACCGATACCAGCATTGGTATCGATACTTTTGATATTTGGATAAATAGTTTTTAGTATGAAACTTTTGTTCAAAGTTTCACACTAAAAGCTACTCAGACAAAACCCAGTACCAACCATATTTTGTATCGTTATATTGAAGTTGCAAACTATTCTGATAGACAGAACCTTTTTTAAAACTTTACAAGTCATCAATATGTGCATAAGTTTTGATGTGAATGTGCACATCATTTTGTAGACCATAAGTTTCATTTACATATGAATAAATCTGATATTTAAAAAAAAAAACACAGAAAAATAGACGTTGTTGTTCAATGTGGTCTAATGACACATTTGTTGTCTAAATCTTAAGGCTCTTATAGGTTTTATCTAAACACTCGCATAATAAATTTATCCATTTCTGTCCTTAAATAGGGGCTCAGTTTTGTTTGGGGGATTTTTTTCACTAGAGGAGGCAAAATGATCCCAAGCTACTCTGCAGCCGTGCCCACTGACAGTCCCAGCTCATGCTGAGGGGCAGAGTGGGGATCATTTTTTCTGCCAAAGCCCCTGGCTGTGTTTTGAGTTTTAAAAAGGAGGGTTGTTTGGCTCTGAAAGCACACTGACGCAATCCGACTCAAAGCCAAGCAGGCTGTGTGTGTCTTACAGGTGCCACATTAAGCAGTTATTAAGGAGCTGATGGCTTATCATTAAACATCTCTAAATCACTTGTTAATGCTTTATAGATCAGCATTGTCATTTTGCAAGGTTCTAAAAGAAAAAAAAACACTCAGATAATGTATTTTTGTCTCATTCCAATATTACTGCATGTTTGAAAGTAATTTATTTGAGCCACGGTCTTTAATATTAACAGTTGTTATAACACTTAGTAGAACACTTTGTTCTGGGGACACGAAACTGATCAAGTGAGACGTTAAAAATGCGTCAGTGGAAGCCTCTACTGTGTGCAAAACTACTGCGCATAGTTGTTAACCAGGGGTGTCAAACATAAGGCCCGGGGACCAGAATCAGAATAGCCAAAACTCCAGTTCAGCCCACTGCAGGCTTTGGAAAATGTGAGGAAGGGTATAAATTTAGGTTTTATAGACACCAAAGTAATTAAGTAACAGATGCACACTGTCTTAAAATGTCACAAAAAGGGATTTAAGCAAGTTTTTTTCCCCCTAAATAATAAAGAGTAATGGAAAGTAACTTTTCTTTGTTTAAAGGAAACTTTACAAAGCAGCTTTTTGATAAATGTATCAAGTTACCTACTTACCCAAACCCCTCATTACCCTTTAATTTGCCCACATTTGGATTCAGACAAATAAATATTTGTAATGACTCTATTTAAAAGGATTACCTTATACTTAGTTTATGTCACAATACCACAGTAAGCTACTCACTTTGGTTGCCTCAATAAAAAATTGCCTTAAACTTCACAGTTGGGATGTGGTGGCTCTGTTAATGTTCCTGAACAGTCCTCAGACTTATTTGAGAGAATCTTACATGCTTTATATTTCCACTACTAGATTTCACCATCGCCAAATTATGAAGCAGATTGTCATATATTGCACTAGTCCACCAAACCAGAGGTCAGTCGAGGTTAAAACACAGTGAGTGGCCGTGGATGTGATTGTCAGTGAGATGCCAGGGATGTGAATGCAGTCCTGAATGGGGAGGCTGCTGCTCCCCTAATGCTCTATCATGAATACGGCTTCCTGAAGAGACCTGGTGAGAGGACGCCGTCTCTGTACCTGTGAAGCCGTCAAGCGGCCGACTGGGGTTTGTTTGTGTCTTCAGTTGAGTCGAACCTCAGCAAGGGTTCTCCCAACACAATGTCCAGTATGCGGGCTCTCTGCCTCTGAAGCTCAGCCGAGGGGCCAGCTGTAAGAGCGTCTCAGCCGGGGTCCCGGGGCCAGAGCGGGTCCAAAGGCCTGGTGCTGGGAGTCTCCGACAGGGGCAGCTGCTTCCCAGCGGCCCCTCAACGCCCCGCTCATTCTTTTAATTAGACACTTGGAGAATTAACTCCCGCGTAGACGAGATCAGCCTCCACTCCCCTGCAGCCTGAGCAAAGTGGACTGGAAGGAAAATAATGTACACTTGATAAGCTCTTCAGCATTCACAGCTTTAAACTGTTCATTTCAATAAAAAGTGGTGGTAAGTGGTTTTAACTACTTTTAGCATTCTGCAGCCAATGGGGTTCATTTTCTCTGGTCAGAGCAGCACGTTTGAACAGGTTTAATTTGATTTCGGGTTTATTTAGCAATGCCTGTGTTTGTCGAATTATCTATAGAGCTGGTTGGGAAAATTAGGAGTTCATTCTCTCCTCTATCTACGGTAGAGCTATCATCCCCTATGTATGGAGAGGAGGGTTGCTCAGATCTAATACAACCATCCTTCTGGCAATCCCCACACTGTACCACCAGGCTGTCTCTGGGATGTACGTAAAAACTAATGGTTTAAAGTTCTGTTTAAAAAAAATCAAATATATGTAATTTCTTTATATGGTCTTTATTTTTTGCCTCTTCTGAGTGGACATTTATTGCACATGGAAACATATAACATCAAGATAACTGTTGTTTTCACTGTGTTTGCTGGAATTTATCCACTGTGATACAGTTTACATGGGTGGGTTATACAGTAATTGGGATACTTACCTACATAGAGCAAAATGATTTTTTGCACCTGTCAGTAACTACGTTGGGTATTTTACCGTGGGGACTGTGTCCTTTCTGGAAACATTTCTGCTTTGGTTTCATTTTCGGCTAATTAATAACGAACTTGAAAACTGTCCACACAGATTTATTCCCAAACAAAGCTTTACTATGCTGAGCTGTGGAGGGAGTTTTATCTGCTGTCACAACAAGGTCATAATGCTTCCGCAGAGCTACACCTTTCCCAGGATCATTAGAGATTTAAGAAGCGCCCCTTTTGCAAGCTATCTGCAAACTTGTGAGACTACTGCAACACAATGGCTACACTGTTTGTCATGGACAACTGGAAGCAGTGCCTCAGGTGCAAAACATTGTTTTCTTGAAACAATACAGTGTGTCTATGAGTTTCACTGTTTTCCTGTGGGATGTTGAATTTTTCAATTTGGTTACTGTAATTAAAATTGTATTCAGTGGTTTTATTATAAAACTACTGCTATATGGAAGACTGTATGCGCCCTCCTCCACTCCTGCTTTGAGGCTGAAAAGTGACATCATTGTCAAAGTGTCTAAACCTAATCAGCACCTGTATCACTTCTTCAGTATAGGATGATTTTGATTGTTTTAAATCACCATTCCAAACCTGTACATGGAAAAATGTATCATTTAGAAAAACTTGCATGCTTTAAAATAACTATCTTGTCCTGGAGAATTAAATGTAAATGTTGGCTCATGCCATGTGTTTTTTTTTTTCTAGACTTATTGTGTGTGGACATTTCATCCGCTGCTGTTCCTGCCTCACAATCATTACTGTGAATACTGCATCTTAATTAGCGGAGACGGGATGCTGCTTATGGGGGCAGGTGCAGCTTTTAAATGACTTGACATTTTTTGCAGTGTGCAGGAGGTGGCAGGTTGTGATCTTGCAACCCACATCTCATATACATAATCCAGCAGGCAGGCAGGCAGGCAGGCAGGCCCTGCTCGTGTTGAATGGGGGGATTCTCCCTTCCTCTGGGGACATTTCAGGGCTGAAAGAGAAACCTCGCCACCCGGCTACCGGGGGACGGTGGGCGCAGTGAGAAAATGAAGACCTCTGCGCCCCTCTAAATCCCCAGGAATTTCTCATTAAGCATAGGTCCCGGTCTGCTGAGGGCCCTCTGGGCCCTCACCCACCCCCCGTGAGGGGTCTCCCTCTCTGGCAAGGAGAATGAAGCTCTCCACTCCACTTTGTGCTGGCTGCCGGCTACCAGGAGCTGTTATTCACCTTTTCTATTCTAACCAGCACAAGGGCTTTCTCCCAATCATGCTTTCAAAGCCCTCAGGACTTCCTCTTCTTTTCATTCAGTTTGTACATAAGTGTGTGTGTGAGAGTGTGTGTGTGTGTGTGTGGTGTCCCAAGTGAGAGAAAGGCATAATTGAATTTGACATTTTTTAATGGTCTCCTGAGATATTTTTGTCTGGAGGCACCAAAGCTGGAATGAAGCGGACTCTCATTTCAAAGAGTTTTTTTTTCCTTTTTTTTCACACGTTGTTCATGAGTACAAGTAGGATTAATGAGGATTATGTATATGAGGAGAGGTAATGAGTTTTGATGAGAGTAGAGAGGATATTTAGTGTAAGATTTCAAAACATCCCAGTGAGTCGGGATTTGGCAGCATTAGCTCATGGCTTTTCCTGTTTTTTGTTTTGAAGTGACTTTCTCCTCATATTTTTCAGACAATATTTGGCCTGAATTTTCTAAAATAGCGGGCTGACTGGAATGACAGTGCCGTGTTTTTCACATTATAAAGAGCACAAATAAGTTTAAGAAAAAAAATGTGGCGTTTGTTCTCCTGAAAGAGATGCTGTTGCCTCCCCTGTGTGGAGAACAGCTGCCGCTACAACCACAAAACATTCCCAAAAGCACATGCAGCGCACACTCACAAGCCACTTCATTAGGTACTGCAGTTCACGGAATATTTTCCTTTTTTTAGACCCTTCTGTATAATAACTCCTCGAGATGATTGTGCATGGGGGGGAAAGTCCTAGTATTTCAGCAGTTTGTGAAATACTGCTGAAATATCCCCAACAACCGTGCCACATTCAAAGTCACCTAAATCCCCCTTTTTTCCCCATTCTGATGCTCAGTTTGAACTTCAGCAGGTTTTCCTCATCGTGTTTACGTGCTTAAATCCCCTGAGTTGCTTCTATAGGATTGACTGACTAGATATTTGCACCAACAAGCACTTAAGTGGTACTTAATAAACTATTAACTGAGTTTATTTAATGTGTCATCTGTTTATTTGGTTAGCCTTCCTAAAGTGTAACATAAATAACATAAATAAGATTATAAGAAACATACCTTGATATATTGTATACAGTATATCTTCGATTCATATAGAAAACGCTCTGTCGTTTCTAAAATACATTTATGCAGCATCATTTCTGGGCTTGTTTATTCCTGTTTTAATCTTTTCATAGTCCTTTTGTACTGTGCATAGATCATTTTATTGAGCCATCAGGAGTCGCTCTGCTCAATTTCCTGAGCCACTAATTTTGTGTGTATGTGCTGTTGATGTCGATAGAGGACTTTTTAATGTGTATAAATCCAAGCTATATAAAGTTAAAACATCTAATTATAATATTTAAGAGTACTGAAAACATAAGCTGTCTCTTCAGAATTTCATTTTAGGACACCAGGAAACAAGAGTCCACTAATGTTTTCTGCTGGACGGCTCATCTGGTCACTGCAGTTCATCCATCAGTTGTGCGTGTTTGTGAGTCCGTGGGGAGGTGTTGGAACGATCGACAGAGACTCATTACCTCGACTCTGTCAACATGTGCAGCAGGAGAAACACTCCATATGGTTCCCTCGCTGACGGAGAACCTGTGATGGACTTGAAGGGTGACCCTTCCGGGCTGGTGTCCATGTCTGTGGTGAAAAGATGATTCAGCATCTGGGGCTGTTGGTCAGCACGTACTCAACTCCAGGTGCTGAGCTTTCTGACAGTTTTCATTCTTTAAAAAGAAATGTTTCCTCTGGTGTGGTGTCCTCAGTTTGTCCTCAATGTGTGTTGCTGTTTGGGATGTTCACATAAAAGTTGTGCAGATAATTTATCATTTTGAAAGTGTAAAAATTTGTTTTATCTACCTATTGATTGGTGCTTGTAACAGGCGTTAAATGCTTGGGAGACAATAAAAACAATGGGAGAAAAGAAATAACGAAAACATCGAAATAAACCTCAAAGGACATTTTCTGCCCTTTTTGTTCAGGGAAAAACTGGCAGCTGTGAGGTTTAGTAACAAGCAGTATGTAGTATAGAGAATGGCTTTTGTTATTTAATTAACACATATTAGCTTGTGGCTTTCATCTGGGGTCATCATCAAACATGTTACAGACACTGTTTTAATTAGCGCTTACTGAGTTTTAAACCTGCAATCTTTAATGGTCACCAGGGGGCGATGGTTGTGGTTGCTGAAAGACTTTCAAGATTCAAGATTCTTTATTTGTCACATGCATCGTCATACAAGTACAACACACAGTGAAATGTGTTAATTAATTAATAAATAAATAAAAAAAGAGCACAGTCTGTGCGGAGCGGTTAGGAAGGCATCTGGACGTGGGCGCGCCAACTGCTAACTTTGTGTCCTATAAAAGTCTCTGTGGGGAAAAAGGCCAGCTGCCAACATTTTTATACTTAGTTGGTGGGCTGAGTCAATTGTTTCGAGTGATTTTGATTAAAGAGTTCAAGTGAAGTCCACCAAAGACTTGTTGGTCATCTTTGGCAAATACTAAAACTGCAAGAATTGAAGTGCATAGTGGTTCACTGGGGAATGACTACAGGACATTCTGGGCGTAAAGCAGATGTGATTGCCACTACACTACAGATCCACCACAGAACACAGGACACCAACCACTGAATGACCTAAAAACTATCAATTACTCAATCTTTATTGACAGACTTTACATCTATTGTTAAACAACAAAACAAAAAAAACACAACGTATAAACCTTAATAAAATAATATAAAATATTTGTAAAGATATAAAACCATAATATACTACAATACATGATTACTTAAAAGAAATCAATAAATACACAAACACTTCAACCAGTGCTTCCTCAGACTGGCTGAGTAACCGGAGCCATTCACTGTCAGATCTGTGCTCAAATTTAGTGATGCCCGATACCAGTGATTTCCTTTCCGACCCGATACCAAGTAAAATTCAGGGTGGTATCGACGATACTGATCCGATACCAATACTTTGTACAAAAACTTAATATGTTATTGTATTTCAAATTATAACTTCGTAATGATTACAGGACATCAGACTACTTGTTCTTATTGTTTAATTGTGAAGAATTATCATATAGGAATAAAAACCTGAAGTTGTATGTTAATTGACAGTATTTGAACACGTATATCTTGTCATTTAACATGTATATACTTGCCTGGACATTTCAACAAAAACATTCAACATTCACACTTTCCCTCATTCACAGTACTGCTGTGTCACACACTTTTGGTATCGATCCAATAGCAAGTAAATACAGGGCCAGTATTGCCGATATCAGTACCAATAATTTTAAGTTATTCAGGCAGCTAATTGGGACAAGTAGTGTGCCATGACTTATGAGATGAATTTTCAATTTTAAATTTCTGAACACATTTTAATCACCACTATATCACTGTGATTGTTACTTCCCACAGCAATTAGTTAGCTTTTCATGTGTTTTCAAACTGGATTTTTGGAGACCTGGAATGTAAAATTTTCTTTCTCTAAAGCACACCGGACATTTTTCATAGTCCATGTTTGAGGTTTATTTTTTCCAAAGATATAATTAACACAGTTTAGCAGGCTACATACTGAACTTAAAGGATAAAAGCAAAGTATCGATCCAATCGTACTAGTATCAATCCAATAACAATACTAGTGTTGGTATTGATACTATCGATATTTTTTTTTTTTTTTGCCTGTCCTGTTTGGTTCTTTAGCCATCAGAATTATTGTCTGAAGGCCAAGAAAGATGCCCAACGGATTTACTTAAGTGGATCATCGTGGCCTCGCCATATTGGTCCATTTGATTGACCTTTTATTATTACTATGTATTTTATTTCATTTTATTTTATTTTCAGTTGGTAGAGACGGGACAGACATGACTGGGAGATAGGAAAGAGAGAAAGAAAGAAAGAAAGAAAGAGAGGGAGAGAAAGAAAAACAGAGGGGAAGAGTGACAGTGAGAAAAGGCACTTGGATCACCTGTTGAGAGATGAAAAAACAGAAGAGAAAACAAGCAAAAAAGAGAGCAACATAATAAACACAACACCATCGTAATAATCTAGCTAACAGTAAATAACAGTAGATACTAAATGTTGAATGTTATTGTGCAGCACGCAAGATCGACAGTGCACCATGTGCTTTGAGGTAGCAGCCAAGAAAGGTGTAGTTTGTGTCTGTGAACACCCGTGTGTACACCTTTGTGCACACCTGTGTGGATGAGTGCGCTTGTATTCAAAAGGTTTCTCCATGTAACGATCTGCTAGGGGGTGTGGGGAGCCATAGCGTATAAAGCAGATGTGATACCCACCACACTATGGAACCACCGTGGGTACAGGCCTTCCAGCATACCCTCCAAAACGAGAATACCAAACCCTTTGGGGACTTTTCATCCTATAGAAGTTTGCAGAGAAGAAATCTATCCTTTCCCTCCAGTGTGCATATACATCAATGATACAAACAAAATCTGGATGAGAACCAGCAGTCCTAAAGTCTAAACAAATGGACTCTATTTCTGTGTAGTTTTTGCTCATACTGGATACAAAGCTAGTGCTCCATAGACTCATCTTTAGAACCAACTGGTACTTTTGTGTCGACACACTACATGCCACCAACTGGCCGGTCACTTCAATGACTAATAAGAAAGACTTCACAAAAATCGAATCTGCCATTTTTGAATCACCAAGAAACACAATTTCTAATTTGAGTTAATGAAACAATACTGAAAGCACTTGGACACGATGAGCTGTGTTTCAACTGATATTTTGATTACAGCTTACACTTTAAGGTTGATGGATGTATCCTATCATGTGGCAAGAGACTCGAAACAGCATGGTTCCACTGGGGATTGAACCCAGGACCTTCTGCGTGTAAAGCAGACGTGATGACCACTACACTATGGAACCGCTATGGGTCACAGACCACTGAATCACTGAATGAATGGCCTTAAAAATGGGTCAATACACATAATGGTAAAAAGTGATTTGGTCGTATTGAATAACACATGAGGTCCTTGTTTTTTAATTAATGTGTAAGCACAAAACAGACAGTTCTTGGGTCCACTACGGAACAAAAACAGGAGAATGCAGCATATCCTCCAAAAGGAGAATGACCAAACCTTCATTTTCTGTAATAGCAACCAAACTATGGTTGAAAAAAGTTTGGGTCACAAGACTGTGTGGGGAGGAACAATCCTTTCCATCCTTATACATATCCACCAATGAAGTAAACAAAGACTGGACACCTAAATAGTCCTAAAGCGATGGGCGTCCATTTCTGTGTAGTTTTGGACACAAAGCTGGTGCTCCGAAGGGTAATGTTTAGAACAAACCAGTATTTTAGACTTCAGAACATGTACAGGGAACAGATTGTCTATGGGACTAGGTCAAAGATACACCATACTGAAACTTGGTATTGCCTAAAATTTGGTTCCACTGGGGATTGAACCCAGGACCTTCTGCGTGTAAAGCAGACGTGATGACCGCTACACTATGGAACCACACATACCAGGCAGATCATACCGCCTTACATACCTCTGCAATACCACTACATTCAAGGCTTCAAAATCGGACTTTACCAACAGTGTGCAACATCCTCATAGCTTTATCTTTTATACTCTCTATGGTGGAGGTTATCTTATTTTCAACTATACAGATCACACGAAAGCCAGTCATACACGTCAGGCTAGTTAGTCTGGAAGCATGGAAGCAGACGTGACAATATAAAAGCACCAGAGGAGAAAACAGTATACCTTTAACTGAAACAATGACCTAGTTTGTAAGTCTGCATTCTCTTTAACAGCCACCAGGGGGAAATGACTGCGATTGCAAAATGTTTTCAGGTCTTTAGAAGACTGTGGAAACATCGGCCTGCACAAGGACAACCTTTAGATGAGTGGGTTTGGAAACGTCATGAAACATATATGTCTTAACATATAATCAGACAGTAAATAACTTTCACATATAAAGCAGACATGAAACCCACAACACTGTGGAACCACGACAGATCCTCCCACTAAATGAATGACCTGGAAACTTTCTACAGTGAGCATGTGACAGATAAAGGTGGCCTGGTCTCATGATTCACGCTCATCTGTGTTGTTAGGTGATGGCAGCAGGATGCACTATGGGAAACTTTGGATCAGTGCTCCATAACATTTTTTTTTTAAAGTCTTGAACAGGAGATTTTTTACATGTTCACACCTTGTGTTGATGTAGGTCACATACACCCTTACATTGAAACAGGTGTCCCTGATTGCAATGGCCTCTTTTAGCAGGAAAACACATCCTATCACAGACATCTGGGCTGTGGGGGGTCCACTAAAGGATGGTACAGCCCTGCATTACACCTTCAGAGTTGCTATGGCTGGACAAAGGAGGCCTAAGTGATCTTAAGCAGGTGCTGATCGGTGTAACCTTTTATTACACTCTGCTGCACGTTAATGTGGCAAGAGGATCGTATGTTTCTGTGAGCACTTGTCTAAAAGAAACAGAGATCTAATTTCTGTCAGTGACCTGCCCTCAGCAGTTTTCCTTGGCCCCTGGGACAAATTAGCAGCCAGGCCAAGTGGTGGAGCCACATCTAACCTTCTTATTAGATCCATGAGATAGATAGTCCCATGCAGGCCAGGACAGCTGACAGCTGGGTTCAGCTGGGGTCAGAGGTCATGGATTGGCAGCAGTGGGGGAGTGAAGTGGAATCTGAAACAACAGGAAGAAACACACACACAAACAGTTCCGGGAGGGAGACAGTCGTGGGCTCTCTCGCTCACAGTCAGTTCACTAAAATCTCATATTTGAAATCAAGAGGCTTTGCTCTATGTGTGTGTGTGTGTGTGCTTTACAGGAATCTAATGTTATGTAATTTGTAATTTGTCTCTCTCCTTTATAAAGGGATCTGAATCCTGTCATAGGCTCAGATTTACCATAAAAATTGCTTTTTTAATGATAAAATATTATTACAGGTTGAGAAATTTTCCTGATATGCTTGTTTATGTCTGTACCCTTGTGTGCTGGAACTCTCCCTGTATGTCAGTGACATATTTGGTTCTACTGAAGGAATCACTTCAATAAAAAGTATCTATAATGAAAAGGTTCCAGTGGCGACTGAACACAGGCAGAATAAATGGTATTAAATAACAATATACTTTTGTAGGCTAACTGTGAAACACGCAGTTAATTAAATGCACAAACGTAATTTTAAAGCAACTAAATTTTGTGTGTTAAGTATTCAATTTTGGATAAAGGTTTGTGTGTAACTGATATAAAGAGGGCAGGAAGGGTTAAAACATATTTGTATAGTTCAAAACCTAAGCAGTATAGTACACATTAAACAGAGACTGGGTTGGTTGGTTTGGCCTTACTTTGTGCACAGGTAAAACTTGCTCATATAGTCGTGATCTCATCCGGGATCTGACACTCTGTTTAATCGCTTTAGTCACTTAAGAATTTCTTTTCTGCATTGATGAAACCACGTGAGCTCAGAGTGTTGGATCCGTCAACACTGCGCTGTTTTGCTGCCCCCTGGTGGATTTCTGAAGTCCTTACACTTTTTGTTTGTTTTGTTTTAATGATTATAAAGAAATTTGTTCTGAGGTGATAATTAAAAGCATGTATGATATGATAATGTGATTCTTGTTAGGAAAATATGACTAATTCTTATAGCAAGCACAAAGGTACATGTGCGAGTACACACACACACACACACACACACACACACACACACACTCTATTCAGTATTGAATACACTCCTATACTGATAAGTTAAAGCAGTCAGTAAGATTGTGAGATTTCTGTCTTTGATTTTTGTAATATTTAGTATAAAAACCTTTTAGTGACAGATTTGATCGACTTGGACATGGATGACATCTGTGTTGTATGAGTCTGTGGAAAGATGTTGTTCCAGGTTAATGAATGTACTTGTTGAGATCACAGCGTTCACTTTTTATTCTCTAAATCTTGCATCCCATATGAAAATGTTGGGTGTTCTTTTCTGAAGTGATGGGCATATGTTAATGTTTATCTCTATGACTTTTATTGGGAAGCTGCCATTTTTCACTTCCATGCTTGGTAGGTTCCCGGGATCAAATCCAACTCATTTCAGTTACTGGCTAACACTGCAGTTTGCTAAGGTCTATGCCGAGCTTCTGTTTCTCTGCACCAGCCATAGAGTACGTATGAGATGGACATAACCACAGTAAGCAACTAAAATGTATCTTTGTGTATTATGTCTTTTGTCACCTATTTGGCAAATGAAACACACTTTTTGGCAAAATCTTACTTAAGACGGTAAACTCAACTGCAACGGTGCCAGGCTGTGACTTATTTTTCATCATTTAACTGCCTCTGTGGTAACAGCCTTTGTCCTGATTGTCCAGGTCACCAGACGTTATGGGTAGAAAAGCAGGAAGACATTGCATGACTTCCTGCAAGATAACGGCTGCATACACACGTCTTTGTGTCTCTTGAGAATGCCTCGTAGCGAGCCTATGCAGTGGCGAGACTATGCTCAGAGTCCATGCTTGATGGATGTTTGGTGCATGGATTCTGAGAACTCACTGCTGTTGACCTGCAATATCACTGTTTAATTTGACTGTTCAAAGCAGGCCACAGGGAGATGCTCCAACTGGCTCTCTGCCACTGGGTCTGATTGAAACACCAAGAACACTGCTGCCTGTTGTAACTTCTCACAGGACAAGCTCACTCTAACAATGTATCCTTTTTTACTCTAATCTTGACAGTAATCTAAAAAATCATCATCCAGTCACATTTAATGAGACTTGAAACTCAAGATTGAGGCCATAAACTCATCAAGAAAAGTCATAAATTAAGGTAGCAAAAGGATGTTTTCCCATAGACTTCTATACAATCTAACTTGCATCTAAATAAGTCACCCCCTGCTGGCTATTAAGAAGAATTCATGGTTTACCTTCACCTTCCATCTCTTATGCACAGACTATGGATAAAGCCAGGGGTTAAAGTGGACTGGAACAGTTTTCCAGCACCATCGGTTAATGAGTAATCATCTGTTAAAAAGTTTTACATATAATACCTTCCAAAGCGTTCAGTTTTTCTTCTTTGGTGTTGTTTTCAAGTAACAGCATGGAGATACTTGCTCAGTATTAATAAAATAATGTCATCCCACAGGTTCTTACAACCTCAATGTATCCTTTTTTTTTTCAATATCACCATGATGTGTTCATGCTGCTGATGTCAATAAAGCTGTCGCCAGACTTCTCTGCTAGCATGTCAAACCATGAGTCGGTGTAAATGGAATAACATTCATAATTGGCAGGTAATTTCAAAAGTTTCAAACAGCTCAACAAATATCATCAAATACAACCTAAAGTTCGGAGCACAACGTGCGTGTGAGGTAAACTCTACTCAAAATTATTGATTCATATTTATTAAAAATGAAAAATTACTTTTGAGTGCACATGTGATTAAAAAAATTCCAATACAAAAAAATAAAGGGGGTATGTTAGCTGCCCCATACATCCCAATCTACTACGTCTTTCTTTTCAGGGCAAGCAGTACCCTGGTAAGCAGGTCAGCAGCCATCAAGTTGTGTGCTATTATTGAGGACTTCCATTCAGTGAAATTCTTCCCTTTCAGAAGCAAGTTTTCCAAATCTGAAGGGAGATATTCTGAAAAGCCTGACCAGATCCTCTCATCACTTTCTTTTATACTAGTATCTAATCTTTCATGTGGGAGGGTGCTGAATTTCCAGTATCAAAGAGTAGCACTAGTTGGATAGACTTTGATCCAACTGTGTAGATAAACTTTCTGGAGATTAGAAGGAGTTTATAAATATTCCACTAGGTTCCCTGGAGATAAATGTCCAGAACCTGGAATTTAATTCCCGCTCCCAGAAGCAGTGAAAATATGTTCCCTAATCAAAAAGCACTAAAAAAAATAGAGGAACTTATCTTGTGCAAAATAACAGGAGTGATATGCAGTCTGTGAAAATTCTTATAAAGAGTCTCTTTCAGTCTGATGCGTGTAAAGGGGGATCTGATCAGCCTGCTTACTGCCAGACCTGATCACTTATAATTAAATAGAACCTGTCTGATAAAGTAAAGATCGCTAAAAGAGTTCAAAGAGGGACACAACAACTTAAGACCAGTCAAGAAATAAAGTCACTGACATCTATCACTCTGGAAAGGGTTACGAAGCCAGTTCTAAGATTTCGGGATTCCAGTGAACCGCAGTGAGAGCCATTATCCACAAATGGAGAAAACCTGGAACAGTGCTGAATCTTCCCAGAAGTGTCCAGCCTACCAAAATTACTCCAATGATTCATTTAGGAGGTCACAAAAGACCCCAGCGCAACATCTAGAGTACTGCAGGCCTTGCTTTCCTCAGTTAAGGTCAGAGTTGATGATTCAAGGATGAGATGGCATCCATGGGAGAGTTCAAGGAGAAAACCACTGCTTATCAAAAAGAACACAAAGGCTCATCTCACATTTGCCATTTGATGTTCCTCAAGACTTTTGGGAAAATATTCTGCGGACTGATGAGATAAAAGCTGAACTTTTAGTAAGGGTTAAGTCCCATTACATCTGGTGTACAACTAACACAACCTTTCATAAAACGATCATAACAACAGTGAATCATGGTGGTGGTAGTTTGATCGCCTGGGGCTCCTTTTAGGGCTCCTTTGCTGATTCAGGAACTGGACAACTTGCGGTTATTGATCAACCAGATCAACCAGAAAATCCTCCAGGAGAATGTCCGGCCATTACTGTGCTCTGAAGCTCAAGCTGACTTGGGTTATGTAGCAGGACAGTGATCCAAAACACACCACTAAGTCCACCTCTGAATGACTGAAAGAAAAAACATCCATCCATCCATCCATCCATCCATCCTCATCCGCTTTATCCGAAGTCGGGTCGCGGGGGCAGCAGCCTAAGCAGAGAAGCCCAGACCTCCTCTCCCCAGCCACCTCCTCCAGCTCATCCGGGGAACACCAAGGCGTTCCCAGGCCAGCCGAGATATATAATCTCTCAGCGCGTCCTGGGTCTGCCCTGGGCCTCCTCCCGGTGGGACATGCCCGAACACCTCACCCAGGAGGCGCCCAGGGGCATCCTTGTCAGATGCCCGAACCACCTCAACTGGCTCCTTTCGATGTGGAGGAGCAGCGGCTCTACTCTGAGCCCCTCCCGGATGGCCGAACTTCTCACCCTATCTCAGGGAGGCCAGCCACCCTTCGGAGGAAGCTCATTTCTGCCGCTTGTATCCGCGATCTCGTTTTTTCGGTCACTACCCACAGCTCGTGGGCCATAGGTGAGGTCGGGACGTAGATCGACCGGTAAATTGAGAGCTTCGCTTTTACACTCAGCTCCCTCTTCACCACGACGGACCGGTGCAGCGTCCGCATCACTGCAGCCGCAGCACCAATCCGTCTGTCGATCTCCGGCTCCCTTCTCCCATCACTCCGTGAATCGCTACCTTATCGTGGTGGAGGGGTTTGTGTGTCACAGGGATCCCAGGGGCTATGTTGTCTGGGGGCTTTTGCCCCTGGTAGGGTCTCCCCATGGCAAATTGGTCCTGGGTGAGGGACCAGACAAAGAGCGATTCAGAAGACCCGTATGAAAAGAACATCGAGGGAACAGTTTACCCTGCCCGGGATAGGGTTACCGGGGCCCCGCCCTGGAGCCAGGCCCGGGGAGGGTGCCCGAGGGCGAGCGTCTGGTGGCCGGGCCTTAGTCCATGGGGCCCGGCCGGGCACAGCCCGAAGAGGAGACATGGGCCCATCCTCCCGCAGGCCCACCACCCGCAGGAGGCGCCATAGGGGTCGGGTGCAATGTGTGTCGGGCGGCGGCCAGGAGCGGAGGCCCTGGCGGACCGATCCCCGGCTGCCAAGACTGGCAATAGGGACATGAAAGAAAAAACAACAACAACAAAATGAAGGTTTTCAAGTGGAGTGTCCTGGTCAAAGTCTGGACTTAAATCAGATTGTAATGCTTGGGTATTACCTTAATCAGGCTTGAAAACCCTCCAGTGTTGCTGAATTAAAATAATTCCGCAAAAAAAGAGTGGGCCATCTATTATTAAAGTTTGGTTGAGGATCTGAAACTTTTAAGTGTAAGAAATATGCAAAAATAATAATAATCATAATAATAAGAGTTTAGGAAGGGATTAAATGCTTCTGCACCACATTGTATGTATTTAGTAACTTCATCCCAGACTTTGATACTAAAGTATGCATTAAAAAAACAGATTTTCGATCTTCCCAGAGGCCCAACATTGGCAGAGGACAGCCTCCCTTTGCAGCCCACCCTGTCAGCTGTCAGAGTATGCAGGCAGTAATGTCAGCAAAAAAAAAGGAGGGAGGAAGAGGGGGAAATACAGAGATCCCTCCCTCTGCTGTACAGGAAGAACAAAGTCCTGTGCTCAGCCCTGCAGGAAAAAAAAGGAAAGGAAGGACATTTGTTTTATTGTAAACACACAATTTGTCAACAATTACTTCATGAGCCTCATATCCTGAAACTTCGATTGCAGATCCCAGTTAAGAGCAGAAAAAATCCACCAAACAGAATGAAGAGAGTGGAGATAGGCAGACAAAATGCTCCTGATACAGACATCTAACTTTTCACAAGGAAAAGTTAGATGTCTGTATGAAGCTGCAGTTAGTAGCGGGTTAGCACAGCTCAGCATAAAGACTGCCAAGGAGGTGAAAAGCAAGCCTGGCTAAGTTTAATCGGCCAATACTGGCACAAGTACAAAAGTATCGAAACAAAAAGTAAAGGAGTCAGGTTGGGGTTTCAGATGGTATTAAATAAAAGAAAGAAAAGGTCAATTGTGAGCATCACTCCCCATACAAATCATATCCAGCTTGTATACCGGTTCAAGTTCTGTTCCTTGAACTTCAGATTTCAAGGCCAAAACTGAAAGAAGTTAAAAGCAGGTGAAACCCATTAAACCTAAAGAAGCTCATTCGGGTCAGCTGACGTGTTTGGAAAAACTGCGATGACTGTGTGAACTCTTTTATTAGCAGAACAGAAACCACAGTGTCTTTTAGCTGAGTCATGTGAAGGCAGGGAAAATAAATATCTGTAACACACTAAATTACTCATCACTATTAATCTGCATGTATAGTGAAACTCAAAAACCTCGTGGTGCTCTGCAGGAGAAGCACCCACTCTGGTTGATGCATATGAACTGCAAATCCTTTATATAAGAGATGATATGTTTAATAGGGGGAAAAAAGTGAAGGGAAAGTCTAACAGTCAATCAAATGAAAAAAACGAGAAGAGAAGTTCAAAGGGAAACCATATCATGGCACAGATAAGAACTCATAAGGTTCAAAAATGTGCAGAACCATCAGTTTGATTCTTAACAGTGTATCTTAATTACGTGTATACCGTTTTTATAGTTCCAGCTCATTGCACTCATATCTAGCACTAGTTTTTGTGGTTTGTTTTCAGAGAAATAACTACTAAAGCTGTACATTTTATAACTCACCAAGCACCAACCAGCAGACACACAAAGTCTGAAACTAGCATTTAGTTTTTATTAAAAAGGTGGTGGAGACCAGTAAATATCGGACTTATTCTCACTGACTACTATATTAGACACACCTTTCTAGTATGCCGTAGGACCTTCTTTTCCCTTCAGAGTTGTCCTAATTTCTAATGGCATAGAGTCAACAAGTTTTAATTTTCATAAGAGATTTTGGTCCAGCATTACACCGTTGCTGCAGATTTGTTGGCTGCACATCCATAACTTGGATCTCCCGCTCCACCACATCTGAAAGGTGCTCTATTAGGTTGTAGGTTGTGGTGTTTAAATGATGCTCAGCTGATACTAAAAAACATAAAACCCAAGAAAATGTTTCCAGCATCATTGATGAGTCTGTTTGAATTGTAGCCTCGGTTTCCTGTTTTTAGCTGACAGCAGAGGCATCCAGTGTGGTCTTTTGCAGCTGCACCCTGTCTGCTTCAAGGCTCGATTGTGTTGTGTGTTCAGAGGTGCTCTTCTGCAAACCCGTGTTTGTAACAAGTGGTTATTTGAGTTACTGTTGTCTTCTTTGTCTTCAACTTAAGGGAGTCTGACCATTCTCATCTGAATTCTGGCATCATGAAAGGATTTTCATCCAGACAACTGCTGATCCATTCTCTGTAAGCCCTACAGATGATTGTGTGGGAAAATCCCAGTAGACCATTCCATCTAGCACCAACAACCATGTGATATTCAAAATCAGTCAAATCACCTTTCTCCTTTATTTTTTTTTAGCTCTATTTGAATGTCAGGAGGTCATCCTGATCGTGTCTACATTTCTAAATGTTCTGACCTTTTGCCATATTAATGGCTGATTAGATATTTGCATTCAAACTGGAGAATATTATTAGATACTTCAAGACACCATATCAGGAGAGATATAAAGGTGCTCATATCCCATGCTGGACACAATGTGGCTCGACTGTTGCTAATCATTTCCATGTCTTTTGGGACTGTCCCAGGTTAAAAGATTTCTGGACGGGTGTCCAGGCCTCCTTAAGCGCAGTCTTTAACGCTCAAAAACCTCTAGATTTTAAGGTTCTATAAATGGGTCTGGTCCCTTTTCTGGAACGTAGGAGTGAGATTAAGTTGGCGCAATTACTCTTGGTGGCAAGTAAGAAAACAGTTACAAGAAGATGGTTAAGCCCAGTTCAGCCTACCCTGGATGATTGGTTTGGGATCACTTTAGAGATATTTAGGACTGAAAAACTCACATATCAGTTAAGAAATCAAAAGGCCAAATTCTACCAAATTTGGAACAAATGGATCCTATTGATTACCCCCACAAGAGCTGACTTTACTTGATCTCACTGGTACTTGTACCTTTGTAACCTACTTATCTAATTGTTGACCATTGTTAATTCATTTATTTTATTTACTTATTTTTCTACTTTTTTTTTTCTCCATGACAGCAGTATGGGCAACCCCCCAGTTAATGATTATAGTTCCATATAATGTGTTCTACCTTTATGTAATATGAATCCCCTCCTAGAAAACATGTGAACCTTGTAGAACTTTATTTATCAGGCAATTCTCCTAGTAATATCCATTAGAGGATAATATGCACCTGTCGATCACTGTGTTTGTCATTTGCTTCTCCAGGATTAACTCCAAAAACCTGGAAGGACTCTGTTTTCATGTCATTCATATATTGCGATGTTGATAGATTTTTCTATCAACATAGCACAGAGCACACAGAAAATATTTCTGTGTAACTGTGTCATCTATTAACTGTTTGTTAACAGGCTTTTGTATTAAATTGGTTCTCATCTTATAGGTAACTCTCTGAAATACCCTCAAGGAAAGCAGTGTGAGGATATAATGACAGAGGGGTGTAAAATCAGCCAAACAAACAAATATTTTACTCCCTCTACATATAAGCAAATCAAAATATTGGTTAAATGACAGCTACAGACACCACAGTGGTGTCTGTAGCTGCCATAGGAATTCCACTTTGGGATAAAAACAAGAAGTATATCTTACTAGTAAGTTACTGTTTAAAATTTGTCTAATTTGTAGTTTAGTTTATGTTATGTTTGATAATCTCACTATCATATATAATACATGACATCTCTGTCTGCTAATAGTGTTCAACTCCTCCTACATGATCATGAGTTAAGCAAACAAACTTGGCACACAGATACAGTACATCTACTAAAGGTTCTCATCTACCATATCACATATTGTAGTGTTATTGCATTGCCTAGCAACCAACTACCAATCGTGTATGAGTTTATACACCCACAATATCTTATAAAAGCACAGTAGCATTTTAATTTCACGAGAGTGGCATCTAATCTATATCCACAAAAGCTGAATTACGCATTGTTACTTCATAATGCCATCGAGTTGCCCAGCAACCACTTAACAACAGACTAAAACGACAGTGGAGGAGAATCTCAGCAGTGCGTGGAATCCACAAAAATGTGCTAATTCCTCTAATTCATCATAGTATATACAGCACAAACAGACCAAACCATACTGTAGTGTGACATCGCAATAGTAAAATATAATGTAATGCTTCACAGTTGTGAAATTGGCTACAGGTTAGCAACATATAACACTAATATAACTTGTCAAAAATAATCACAGAACATTTTAAATGCAGGACTGAGACTAATGAAATAGTTTTTCTCACTTAAGATGGACAAAATAACAGAAGCACAAAATCCTTCTGATGATTCAATTTCAATAAACTGTAACTGTGTGTATATTAATTCCAGCCTTTTTGAATCACTGAATCATTTTTCCATGTCTTGCATCTACTGAGTTCATGGGTGTATTAAATGAGTATTGACAACTTTTTCACACTTTAAATCATTTGCAAACGGAAGCTCTGACTCATAAAGCACCTGAATCTGCTGTGATGCAGCGGTGGAAAGTCCGGGAAGCGGAGACTGACCGTGAAACCGAGTTGAGTGACGCCAACAGCGGCTCGCCGGGAGTTGCGCGACCGTGCCGATCCGCGGCGCTATTCTGCGCTGCGCAAACCCCTTAGCAGGCCCTGTCCTGTCTGCCCGTCTCTCCCCTCGCCTTTCTCCTGTCTGTCTCTACAAGTCTGTTTTTCTTTCTCAGCAGACCACTCCTGCCAAGATCGAGGCTGAAAAGCAAAACGCATCCTAAATCGTCCGGGTTTCCCCCTCCCTCTCAAACGGAAAGTGAGGAGCTCACACCAAGTGTGTGTGACGGCAGAAAGCGTACATTATTCTGACTCTTCTTTGTTCTGCTGGCTCAAAAATGATCTTATCGGACTAAAGGCTGTATTCATTTAACATCAATAGTTGACCCACCCACTGTTTTTTTGACAGAGGAGGGGTTGCGAGTGCTTTTTTGCGGCATGTCGGTTGTAAATGCCGTTTCTCACATCGCCACCCGGTGACTGTGGAGAGGTGTGTGTATGTGTGTGTGTCTTTGTGGGGGGGGGGGGGCTATTTTTTCGTTTACACCTGAAACAACCCCCCGACCATCCTCCGTGTCCCCAGTCACACATCCTCCCCACAAATCTTCAAATCTGGAGATTTCCTCAGCCATAAAAAACAAACACACCACGGCAGAAATCTCGTATGTCTTCCCGGCCGAGAGAGCTGCAGTTGTTTTCAGCTCTCAACCCCTCCGTGTGACAGAGAAGAAAAGCCTTCCCTTCAGACGTGCACACAAAAAGAAAAACTGGAAGCAAAGCAGCACGGTCGACGGTTAAAGTGCCATTAAATGTTGTGGTTTTTGCTGTCAAGACGTACGTTTGGCACACACACACACACACACACACACACACACACCAGAGGATAAGAGAGCCTCAGTCCCCCTCCTGTCGTGGCAGAAACGCTCATAAGACAGTGACTTTGGGAGGCACAACATGTTAAAGAAAATGTTACTGCCGTGACAAGACCCAAAGCAGACTGCAGAAACCCCATCAGAGCACGGCAGAGGTGCGCTTTGTGGTTCAGTTTCTCCGTGACTGGGTGAACTTTATATCGAACATATATTAACACTTTGTGGCCTGTTTTTTTTCCCTCCTCTCAGGCTGGAGGACTCCATTTTGAAGGGACCGGGTGTGCAGCCAGAGAGACTACACAGCAACTCGTCTCAGGAAAGGAAACCCTTCTGTTTTTCCGGGTAGACTGCTGCACCATTTCACAGCCTCTCAGACGTGGTGGTGGACATTTTTGTTGATTTCGTTTTTCTTTTTTTATTACTACTCGTCTCATCTCCAGGCGCATGTGAGCTTGCCCTCACATGCGGGGGTTGTGGTGGTGGTGGTGGTGATGAAGAAGATGTCAGTTGTTGGCACAAGTTTGGCATATGGCATGTCATTGATGAAGGCAGCCCGCTTTGGGTTAATAATTGATGCTTGTAATTAAGAAGAGGGGCGGGGCGATTTTTTCTGAAGGTGTCGCGTGGTCGTCCGGTGCGTTTTTTTGTTTTGTTTTGTTATGGGGTTTTTGGTGGCTGACAGCTCAGATTTTTCTCCTTTCTTTGAGTCTTTTTATCTATCTTTTTTCTTAAGGAGAAATTTACGGCCCCCTTCTGTGCTCCATGCTTTGGACCGGCTGGGGAGGGAGGCAGTGGTGACGACTGGCAGTGCGCACAGTAGAGATACTGACTTTCAAGGGGCAAGGCAGAGTCTGCGGGCAGGAAATAACCATGCAACAGAGCAAACATCCATAGACTGAGGAGGTGAGGGGGGGATTATAAAGTTGTAGTTATCACAAAGCAAAGGGGGAGTGTCGCTGGAGGAGCACAACACGCCTGAATTTCTATTCCGGGGGCCGCTGGACCAGGCTTTTTAGCGCATGTTGAGAGGAGGAGGAGGGAGGAGGAGGTGGAGGGAGGCTGTGGAGGGGGGGTAGAGAGTGAGTACGTTTCACAGGATCCAGGCCTAGTAGTATTGCCGCTGGGACTCTCCTCATCCGCTTTCAAAAAATTGGAAATTGACACATTTAAACGCCAAAATGAGCGGGGCGGGGGTCATTTTTGCGCTGGCCGACAGTGGAATGGTAAGATTCTCGCGACACATCCCGTGTCATGTGGCGTTTTCTGCGTGATTTTGCTGTTTGATGCACATAGCCTGCATCTGTCGGAGGGAAGCCCGTGGAAGTGTGTGTGAGTGTGTGTTCGTGAACTTGTTGTGTATATCGTGGTCTTTGCATGTTATGTATGTATGTGTCTTGTCTCTCGTGCATTCACTGAGCCACTGGAGAGCAGCGAACGACACGACACACACACACTCATGCAGCTGCACACAGACATACAGAAACACACAGATATATGTAGATGCAAACGCGCACACGCCTTTTGGGCACGCTCACGCGCACGAACGGGTCCATTTTAATTCGCGTTTTCAGCGCCGGCGCGTGAACGCGGGGTTGATTTTCTTTTTATTAATTAATTTTTTTCCCCCAACACGACGGGATGTGATAATGTCACCGGGTTTATTGATACTGTAGCCATGCGTGCGAGTTTACAGGCTGACCTTATCGCGCTTGATGTCATTTTCATCATATCGCGATAACATTCCTAAAAGGATTTTGCAGCTCGACGGCGGTGTTTGCGCAGAATCCCCTCTTACAATGACACGTTATTATTTCGACCTTCCCGTCGTCAGTCTGTTTACGTTTTTTTATTTTTTGTATTTTGACACCACGGGGAAGCAGGCTGTGTTGTCTTTTGCGGATCTCGCCTCTGTGAGCTGTGCCCTTCCTCTGCCACTTTTTTTTTTTTTTTCAAATATCTCATTACCAGCTGCTTGGGATAACTTCAGATAAGCTCTTATGACGTTCAAGTGACTGAAAGATGTGCAGAAACAAAATTTTTAAAAATGGCACAAATAAATCAAAGAAAATGACAGCTTTGAAGAATCAGAATGGATTTTAATGTACAAGGTGTCTTCCAAAGTCTTTATGTTTTGGTTCTCAGTTAAATAAAAGAAGGCCCTGCATTGATTATTTTGTCTTCATGTTTCAGGGAGGAGTCATGCCAGCATGAGTGGGCCTTACACAGGCCCAGGAAGGGAGAGTCAGACCAGCTGCCCTTTGACCCCTGGGTGTGACCTCACTGCCCTCTCCTGCCCCTCCAGACGCCAGGATCACAGGCTTGGGCTAACCATGTCAGCAGCCACCTCCTCACTCAAACATGCTTCCTCTATCTATGGGTTCACGACGCAAAGGGAACACTCCTCCTCATCCTCCTCCTCGTCTTCGTACAGTCCTCTCAGGAGGCTCCAGCATCTCACCACCATGGTGAGCCAGCCTGACCTGGTCTTGCCGCTGCGGGAGCCAGAGAGGGGCTGGGAGTGGGGGACACATAAGAAGAATAGGGAGAATATGGAGAGGAACTCCTGGGCTGATTGCACTAGCAGGGATCACTCTGGAGCCCAGGTTACAAGCCGAGAGGAAACCGTTGTTAACATTGCTTCCAAAAAGAAACAACCTGAGGTCCAGGCGGGAAGTAGAGACACACCTGTGCCCAATTATACTGATTCTGTCACTTCAGAGAAAAAGACAGAAGACTGTTTCTCAGGCCCGCCCAGCCCGGCCTTCTCCCTCGACAGCAACAGTCCCTTTGCGAACAACTTACTCCACTTTGAATCCTCTTTGTTTGAGGATGACGACAATGACGTGGAGCGGAGGACCGTGCCACCTGTCAGTGGCATTCAGGAGAAACGGGAGAAGGTGGGGAATGTACTTCAGTCCGCCTCTGGAGACGTAAACTTGCACTCCAAAGACTCTTCTCTGACGACAGCCAAAGTCGTCACCCGCTCCCAGTCCTCCGGTCAGCGCAGGAGATACTGGGATGGCTCAGAGGACGAGTGGGACAGCGACACCGAGTTACTGCTATTTGAGGATAGCCCCTCAAGGCATTCAATGGCAAGTTTTTCCCCTTCTAAGTTAGCTCGTCATGAAACAGCAGCAGTTCAGAGGTTTTTAGAAGTAGCAACGGCTTTTGGGTCTAGCCAAAGGATTGCTGGCATTCACCTGGCTGGGAAATACTTTCTCCGGAGCTGGATTACAAAACTTTTTCCACACACAAGCCTTGACCGTGACATGCAATGGCTCACTGCTCGTAAACTGTCATAACAAATCGCTGGTTATTTTAAATGCTGGCCTGATGCAGACAAACGCACAGCTCCACAGCTGTTGCCCTGCCTTTAACAAACCGCAACTGTCTGTTTTTAAAAAGCACCAAAGGATAATTTTCACCTCCACCATAGGTGTTCAAGCTGAGGGCAGAACTGAAGGGAGGGCGTGGAGGGTGAAATATGACGCCAGCGGTGCCGATGGCTTACTGACGGCATGCTTAGCTACAGGGCCTGGAGTTTGAGCTGTAGCAGAGGACACACAACAAAGGCTATGGAGGCAAATTACTCAAAAGCTCTTACTTAGTTTTTGTTGCGATTTATAGTAGAAAGTGACAGTTCTTTTAACACTCGGGAATTCAGGGACAATGCTTACAAATCTGATTTTAAAATACTTCTTAAAACTGCAGAACTTTTCTAAGAAGTTGCCTTTACCATCACAGTAGTCCAGCTGTACTCATCAATATCAGTAGGTACAATTCTAAAAGTAAGTGCGAATTATGCATACTTCTACGATGCCTATTTCCAAAGTGCTAAACAAACACTGAATAAATAGTCCACAGTTAACCCACTAAACCCCGGGTACCATTATAACCATCCTATAAAGCACACGATTAACTGTTGGTACCAGTTATCCCAAAATCTATGACAAAATGATATAAGTGTCAAATTTCATTAATATTAACTTTACTGTTTGCACTGTTTTACATGTTTTTATGACTGAAAGCCTCTGTGGGCTGCCTTCTTTAGGACACCGGTAAGCTCACATAACAATCGATATAAATACAACAAAGCGGACGTTTTCACTCAGTACAGTATATTTAAAGTAGAATACAAACAAAGTCCATACCATCCTCTCACATGCACAACTTCAAAATCATGACCACAAAATCCATTTGAAGGCACCGTTTGACCATCAACCAGCATCTGGACCCTGAAACTGAAGCATCTAAATGAAATGCAGGCGTCATTCAAGAAGGAGGTTCCTTCCTGCTAAAAGGGAGTTTTTCCTTCCCACTGTTGCCAAGTGCCTGCTGATAGGGGGTTGTCTGATTTTTGGTGTTTTCTCTCTGTTATTGTAGAATCTTTACCTTAGAGTGTAAAGCACCACGAAAACAGCTGTTGTTGTTATTTGGTGCTTTATAAATAAAATGTTATTTAATTCCTACAGTAAACTATCAGAATGTCTTAAAAACCCATAAAAGCCCCACACACATTTGTAGACATGATGGGACATTGATGGCACCCTCACAGGAACGCCATGTTCGTGAAAAATTCAGTTTAGTTTCCTGTAGCTTAGAGAGTTTTCCTCAACTCGAAGTATTTGAATTAAATAAATTATATAATACATAATGTGTTCTTACCTTTAGAAGTGCTGGTAAAAGGATTAAAAGGCTACTTTGGACAGAGCTGGGCTAGCTGTTATCAGTAAGCTTAGCTCTCATGTCCTGGCTTTACCCCTGTGAAACTGTGTCAGACATGTTGGATGGGATGGTTTTGCAGCGATGTGAACTGGGTGTCAACAAAAACAAATAAACAAAAAGTGCCATATTGAGTTCATGCTAATTTAAGCCAGGCCAAATTCTTCATCTTCAAATTAAAAGCATTTAATGGTTAAAAAACACATGATGTCAATGAGTTGAGCTTTTACAGTGGCCACTTTCTGCATTTTGGAAGAAACATTGGAGTATTTTGAAATTAGGATGCTATACCCATCTGTGGTGGTGAAGAGAGAGCTGAGTGTGAAAGCAATGCTGTTCATTTACTGGTCAGTTGTAGTTCCTACCCTCATTTACGCCCATCAGGTCTGGGTAATGACCGGAAGACTGAGATCCCGGATTCAAGTGGTAGGAATGAGTTTCCTCCAAACAATGTCTGGGCTTAACCTTAAAGATAGGGTAGGGAGTTCAGTCATTTAGGAGTAGAGCCAACAATCTGTAGCAGTGGTTTGGGCAGCTGACGAGGATCCCTTCTAGGTGAGGCGTTCCAGTCATGTCTTACTGGGAGGAGGCCTCGAGGCACACCCAGGACACAGAGATTACATCTCTTGGCTGGCCTGGGGACACCTCTGTGTCACCCTGGTTGGAGACGGTGGCTGGGCACAGAGAGGGCTGAGCATCTCAGCTCATACTGGTGCCCCAGATAAGTGACAGAAAATGGATAGATGTGTTTTGAAATATTGCAGGGAGTAATAAAACAGGAACAGCCACAGTGACCACAGTGTGGTTGGTTATCTCCGCCAGGTAACCAAGTATTACTTTCACTATTCCCTGTTGTTCAGACTCATGCTTCGTGCAGCTTAAAATCAGGTCACAGTTGGCACACAGAATGATGGAAAAAGACCGGCTGCCTGTCAGCTTTATTCAAATGACAGTAGTTTGTTGTTGCTGGCCGAGAAATCTGTGACCTATAGCGTAAAATCTGCATTTGCTGTTCCCACTATCAGCCGCTGCAGTGATTCTCACACTGTGAGGCGTAGAGCCACGGCCGGATGGATGGGGATGACCAGGGGAGGGAAATATGACAAGAAATTAGATTCTTTTTCATTTTCTGTGATTTTTTTGTTTTTCTCTCTTAGTCTAAAGTATGTCATGCCAGAAAAGGGTTGAGAACAAGCACCCAGGCTTTTAGATTGACACATTAAGTGAGCTTGTCTCGAGTGCTAACGGTTTTTCTAGTCACACAGCTCTCTGGAGCCCATAAAGCTTTATGAGACTTTATAGCCATACATCCTATAAAGTCTCATATCTGAGCACACACTAATAAAAAAAACTTTGCAAACATTGCAAAATACAACTAGTGACAATTTCTGAATGCTATATCATTTTATGTCACAATAATCCAAAATAAAATGCATAGAATACTTTTTAAAGTGAAATTCTTGGTCACAAAAATGAAGAAAATAACATTTTCATTCAACACTCATATTGAATTGAGTAAGATATGGAAAGTTGTATCAGAAAAACAAAAATCAGTAGATGGAAGAAGAAACGTAAAATTTATAAGAAGATTTGCATTTTGAATGACTCTCGGTATATTTCAGGCTTAACCTGAATCATCAAACTCGTCCGGGTCAGTAGGTCTAAAAAATGAAAAATATGCACATATTTTTGATTTTGTGGTACAACTTGTGATATTTGCTCAATCCAGCATAAATTTTTTAAATTTTTGTGATAAAGAAAATCATGTTAAATAGTATTCTACATTATTTTTTGCATTATTGTGAAATGTAACTATATACAATGCAGAAATTGTCTTTTGCTAAGTGAAGTGTTTTCAAACATGGGACTTTGCAGGAGTCCTTCATTTTTTTTATTTTTTTTTACTTTATTTTTATTTCAACTAGCTTATACTGAGAGATTTTTTTATGTAACTGTCCCAAACTGCAGATACTGATTTAATTTTGTGATAAGAGAAGGGCAGCGGAAATTTCAGGCTTTAATCTGTAATAATTTTTTATATATTCATGTTCAAACATGGCCTCAGATTGTAAAATACAAAAAACAAAAAGGCCTGAAAGTGGATGGACGGGCCTTTTTAATTAAAACATATCTATTTATAAAAAATAAATGTTATATATAAGCTAAATTATGTCCTCAAACCATGACATTTTCAAGAAAAATCAGAGCTGATTAAGCAGAAAAAATTCAAAAAAATTTATGACTTAAGATGGAATGATGCTTTATTTTTACAGAGGGTTAAATCATAGCAGCTCCCAGTGTCGGCCCTCTGGTCAGTCCTGCTGCATGCCAGTCATAATTCAGGCCAGCTCATGTATCTCCAAGTTCAGCCTGGTTACATTTACACAAACAATCCAGCAGCTACAATTGGTACTGGGTTTTGGTGTTTCCATGCTGAGGTTTGTGTCACGGTTTGAACTGGACATGATGACAAGCTAAAATTAGACCACAGAAAAGGTTTTTGGAGGCCGTTGTTGGTCAGAAACTGAAACTTTTGGTTAAAATATAAAAAGATAGTAAATCCTTTTCATATCTGTTTGTGTGAAATATTTGTACACTTACATAAGGTCATGTTTTATCTTTATCTTTGTCTGTTATATCTTCTGTACTGTTCTGTTAAGTGAAAATGATTCTTTGACTTATATTTCCTTCTTCATTTTTCTGTTGTCAGCCTCAGAGCAGCCTCAAGAAAAAGTCTTTGCCACCTGTGAAGTTTGTTGAGGGTGAAGTCGTTTGGGCAAAGTTCAGCCGGAGACCATGGTGGCCCTGCGAGGTGATTGTTGACCCCGTACAAGGAGTCTATCACAGAGCGAAAGGTGGGCCTGGAACATTGTTGACTTACTGTGATAACCCAAGCCTGTGCTTGGTAAATGAGTAGCTTTTAATTGTTCTGTGCATTGGTTTGGTCACTTAACTTCAGCTGGTGGTTACAGAATGAATCCGTGAGTCAATTAATGGTGATTAACAGGACATACACAGCCTGATGTTGAGGTTGTTTGAGATATATTTGATCAGTTTAATTTCTTATACTGGGGTTGCCAACTTACACTACAGGTTGCAGTGAGACTGTGGGGATTTTGGGAGAAAATTATGAGGCGTGGTAATTTGGCTACACTGCAACTGTGTGCTTCAGGAGAAAACTTTGCCACTTCTGTAAAGCCTGAACAATAATACCCTTAACAAATAATGAAAGCCCAAATCTGCAGGTGGTTTTCTTTACACAACAATTATACTGGTTTATGATTTAATGGTTTCTAAACACAGTTTAGCTAGGTTCCCCAGTCATACATGTTAGGTTAACTGGTGAATGTGACCGTGAATGATTGTCTCTCTGTTATATGGCCTGTTTATGCTCACCGTTCTCACAATGACGACAAAAGTGATGTCACATCAACTGGTGCCGCTGCTGTCATGTCTGTTATTATTGCTATTTGAATCAGATATCAGTGCAGGAGCTCAGACGTTCCCAGATTAAATAGAGATGAAAAGGGGGAAAAATGTGGTGACTTCTCCTCATAAACCAACACTGATGTGGGGATTTTGGCTGAGTGGCGACACTTATCGTTCGGGAGTAAACTGTAACAAGTGGTGGTGTAAATGGGTTGGAGGTATGCCGACGTTACTGTTCAAAGTGACCAATGTGGCGAGCATAAATTGTCCATTAGTCCTATAACAAACTGGCAGCCTGTCCAGGGTATATCCCGACTCTTTCCTAGTGACAACCGGGTTAGGCTGCAGCTACAGCCACAACCCTGAATTGGTGAAGTGGAAGAAAATTGATGGATGGACACAGAAAATTATCTCCTTATGTGATGCCAGGATGTTGCCTTCCTGCTTTCTCTGGACAAAATATGTGTTTTTCACATGAAGTACACTTAAAAGATTACTCACAAATTCATGCTGTCTGACATGAAAAGACAATTCATGTACGTGTGTAGTTCTGTACAGTTTCATAAAATGTGTTTTCAGTGTTACTAGGCTACCCGTTTCCATATCAGAGGCATTCAAGCAGCAATAATAATTGGTGAATAAAAACAACTGCTGTGTTTACTTACAGTAAAATAAAGCTATCCGACATGATAAAGTTCAGGAATCAATTCGAGGGCTATGCGACTATGTATCGAGTGATGACTGCCTGAGGTTTAGGGATATTGTCTTATTCTGTTATGTCCTTACTGTCCCTTACTGTAATTCTGTGGCTGGAATAATTGGTTTACAAACAATTAAAGAAGCTATCATTGTGCCAAGTGCATGCTCTCACTTTTGGGACGCTCATATGGATCCTGCTGCCAAATGTTATCTTAAGTGACGGATGACAGTCCTTTTCTGGACTATGTTATCATTGGCTAGTTTTTCTTCACCTTTCACCATTTTATCAATGATGAACTATGATTGTATGCAGCTTTCTTAAAAGCTGTCATATATCAAGAACCTAAATGATTATGTTGGTTATGTGTTAGCCGCACATTAGTCTTTGTATACAAAGAATTGTTATTCACAAACGGTAACAATAACATTTCAAATTGATCATTTATAGCAAATTACAATGGAAATTTTTATTTATATGGCACATTTCATTTCATGGAAACCTAATGTGCCTAACATTAAAGATATAAATTAAAAACCTAAGTAGGTGTACTCTTAAGGGTATAAAAACAAAAAAAACCCAAAGAAAAAAAAGCATGATTTTTGAATTTTTTTTAATGATTCTTGGAGTGCTTTTATGATTCTAAAGTCACAGCGGGCCTCCTGCTGCAGCTGTTGCACATTTTCTTTTAATTTTACAGTACCTCCATAATCTGCAGCATATATGGCACTTTTATCCATGTTACTAGAAAAACAGGTACCGTTAGAATGTGTTTAGAATTTTGGCATTGATTTGGTACCAAAGTATTAGTTTTGTTTTCATTCCCACAAAGAAGAAGTTCCATGTGGAGCCATTTTTTTCAGTTGATAGTATTGTGGTCATTTAGCAATATGTCATGCTCATAGTTCTGACATAAAGACATCATGTATTTCCGTCAGTTATGGGTTGTTAAGACTGCTGTCTTCTTATATTTTCAAGTTCCCTTTTCTTCAGGCGATGCACTGATCTGACTGGACTGAGAGTAATTTTTGTTGTTGTCTCAGAGCCCAGCGACCGGCCCTGTCGGCTCTACCATGTCAGGACGTTTGGGGAGCCCCAGGAGCTGGTTTGGGTGGAGGACAAATCAACTCATACTTTCCATGGAGGCTTTGAATTTGAACAGCTCCTCCTACTACGGCGGAGGGGGAAACAAAGGGAGCAGAACAGCAAATACACCGTAAATACCATTTTATTAATAGCAGGACAACACTTGCATGCCTTGAGTTAAAAAAAGAACCTTCCTGGTAGATAACAAAGGAAAGCTTGCACCTCCAGAAATAAAAGACTTGTTAAGGCCAAACAGCTTATTTCTGTAAGCTGAAATATGCGCAAAGATTGAGGAGTGTTTGCTTATCTTTCTCTAGATTGCTAAGCGGTTTAAGGAATCCTGGAAGTCCAGTGTGGCAGAAGCTGAATCCATTCTTCCTGAGAGACCCAAAATGGCGTCTTCCGTGTCTTTGTCCGTAGCTGATGCCTTCCATGATGCTTCCCCAATGGAAAGAGAGAATAAGACCCATCAAAACTTTCTTCCTGTCACTTCATCTGTCTCCACCCATACTGAGATGTCACACATGACCAATGGATCCATTCCATCCCCAGTAATTACACCCCCTGTTACAACTCCAACAAAGCCAAGCACTTTAAAGAAATCTTCTGGAAAGAAGAAACAGAATGAAGCATCAAGGGATACAAAAAGTAAACACTCTAAAAAGACATTGAATAATAGTCCTGACAAATCGGATAGAGACAATGAGGAGTGCCCGTACTCTGACCTTGAGTCAGTCCCTAAAATTTTGTGTCCTAAAGCACTTGAACGTCAGCCTAAGCTAGTTCCGACTCAGCCGTCTGTTGTGGTTGTCAAAGAGGTAAAGAAGCAGCCTGAGATTCAAAGTGGTCTGTGGTTTAGCAAATCGAGCAAAGACAGGCGACCTAAAACAACCAGTCCAATGCCAGACCGCAGTCTCTTCAGTAAGGTCCCCTGTAAGAAAAAGAGCTCATCTGTTATTAGTAAAAAGACACCAGCTTCTTGTGCCTCCTCCTCTGTCAGTGCCGCGGCCAACGAGCAGTCAGGTTTGTCGGACAAGCAGAAGACCACTGAAACGAATCTGCCTCCTGAACAGTCAGGAAATCTAAAGTGTAAAAACACTGCTGCTGCTAATGGGCACTTTGGTACAGCTGGTGGTGTGGGTGAGCAGAAGTCTCTAGACTCTGAGGATAGTGGTTGTTCAAAGGGTAGAAAGTCAGTTGCCAGTTCAGTGGATACCATCAGTGGCACATGTGGCCAGTTAAGTCTTTCAGACATTAAGAAGTCCTTAGAGGCCACCGTGAAAGATAATTTGAGTGATCTATCCAGGTTTTCAGAGAGTGCAAAGATTGTCAGTCAAACTGAACATTCTGATGCGACATCTACTAAAAAACATTATACAACTGAAAACATTGCTGAGGAGGAAAAAGAGAGCGAAAACACTTCAGCATCCTGTTTACAAGATAAAACTACGGACCCATTAGGGTGGCTAGAAACTCAAACCAGTCTGGTCTCTAAATGTAGGCTACCCTTTGTCAAATTAATACGCAAGGACATAAGAGATAAGAAGACCTCAAACTCCAATGCAACTATTCATTCCAAAGACCAACCTGGAAGCACAAAGAAAGAGAGAAGATCGGATACTAACATGACTACATTGTCATCCAAACAATCAAACTGGATGGATGGTCAGGGAAGAGCCTCAAAAGACGAGGTAGTCGCCACCAAAATAAAAGTCTCAGTTAAGAAATTAAAAGCACGCGGCAAGTCAAGTATGGTTAGTTTCTCAAAAGAATCATCACATGAGAATGTCATGACCTCAAATGTTTCCACTGAGGAGTTGGGTAGCCCAGAAACAGAGAGGATACCAGTTTCAAATGGAAGTCTGAGTACTGTGAGTTACTCATCCTTGAACCAGTCAGATCAGTGTGAAGGTAAAAAGACACCTGACTCTAATGTAACAAGCAAGTCCTCTGAACAACTGGCCAGTTCAGACCAAGCAACCACATCTGTCACATCACATAGAACGACCGTTCCACCCTCTCACCAGCGTGCAAGGTTAGCATGTAGAAGAGCTTATTTTCCAGGCCGTCCTTCCTCTGAGAAAACCAAGAAACTGGCCTATAAATCAAAGCGTATCCCAGATGAAGTGAATAAAGTCATGCACGAGCAGCCTGCCCACCTCCCGGCCAGCAGTCGACTGATGACTAGAGCGCTGAAGGCCATGCAGGAGGCTGAGGAAAAAAAGCGTGAAAAAGTCCAAATGGAGGCTGAACAGAAACAACCCTTAAATAATTTTAGAAAATCTGAGGACCTCAGCTGCGGTCCCAAGGCCAAATCGGACTTTTGCACTAGTAAAAAATCTCCAAAATCACATTCTAATGACGGTGGTGAGTATGAGCCTGACAGTTTTTCCAGTTGTAGCAGCCCCCATTTGATTTTTTCTGATTCAAATGACTATGACACAGATGTTAAGAGTGAAGATGAAGACCTCTCAATTTCCTCAACTCCACCGATGGACTTTATACCTCTTACTTCTAAAGCAAAGGCAAAGAAGGAGGATCGCTCCTCAGATGCGTGGTTATCGCATTCACCGTCTTCACCATTTTCTTTTATAAATGCCTTTAAAAATGTTGAAGAGGTCTCTTTTCAGTCCCTGACAAATGAAAGCAATGGTAAACCCGTTTCTTTCAAGCCGGACACCAACTACAAGTTTAGCACTTTCCTTATGATGCTGAAGGACTTGCATGACACTAGAGAGCGAGACGGTGCGCCCTTAGAACTGGAGATTGGGCCACCAAGTGCACATGTTAAGGAAGAGCCTTTAGTGATGCCAGGGGAGGCTACACCTGCAGGACAAGATCAACAATTAGATTTTGTTCATAGCATCTCAAACTCAAGTCCAGATAAAACCATAGTCGCACACAATGAGGAAGGTCCGTATCAGATGTCCAAGAGGCCCTATAACAGACGGGGTAGCTCATCCAGGTGGAAAAAGAAAGCCAATCGCAAAGTGCCTTGTCGTCGTGCCAGGTCTGGGCCTGGTTTCCCAGGACTTGAGTCAGGAATGTCGTCCATGCCAGCAAAGGACTCTTCATCAACAGAGGATTGCTCATCAAAAATGCCGGGCATTTGGGAGCAGCCTGGAGGTGATGAAGGAGCAGTCGTGGTGACGGAGGAGGAGAGTTGGAGCAGAGTAAAGGAGAATCTACAGATCATGGTGCCTTTGGAGCAGAAGGGGCGTGACACTGCACTGTCTTTGGAAAAGCCTAATGGGCTTGTGGACTGCACTAAGAAGAAGGGGAGCTTGACGCACAACACTGGAGAAGGTGACAAGGATCCGACAGGTAAGGAGAATTTAGTGTAGAGACCCCCACAGAGAGACTAAGCTGATGGGTGTAATGTAGAAGAAAGGTAATGAGAAAAACTGAATAGCAGCCAGAGAGGCAAGGGAGTGTAGTGTGTTTACATAAAGTGCTCTGCTAGAACAAGCATAATGGTCAAAAAGTTAAGTGTGAAACCCTGAACTCTTCTCTCCCTCAGTGGTTGCCATCTTGGCTTAGTAGCAGAAACATGAGGATAATTTTCAACCAGTTGAAGGCTACATCATCAGCGTTAATGTTGATTAATGACAGTCACACCATGGTTAAAGGCCATTTCTCCATCTCTTGTTTTCTTTTTAGAATTTTGCTTTATTCGTTGTTTTTAAATGCCAGTACAGATAAACCGGCTAATAGCTAAAATCCTCACTGCAAATAACCAAAATATAGATGATGTTTGTCATGTCTTTACTTTGTTCTTTTGTTTGTTTGGTTGTTTGTTTAGGGGGTGTTTTTGTAAAGGTTGTGTCGATTTGATAAGCTTCGTAACCGTGTGTACTCGTTACCCTTTGATTGCTCAATTACAGAAGTGCCTCATTCTGTTTAGATTAAATATTAAGCACACTGGCAAATACCTCCTTAAAAAAATAAATACTTCAGGTTAAAGTTTAAAGTTTTACTTAAGAAATCTCAAGACCAAGTGAATCTGCTGCAATAACAGGAAACAACCCCAGATCTGAAAAAGCCGGGTGAAGGCTCATAAATCCACTGTATAGCCATCTGAAACTGGTCGGAATCATTAGGCGCCCAACAATACAATGTTATTGTGAAAACATATTGTGATTCATCGCCGTTTTCAACTGCAAATTGTTAAACATGGCCAGTATCAGTTTTATACAATAAGATTACGTCAAGTAAAACAACACTGTCACTAAAACCTGCCATAAATGTTGCCATAAGACAGAGTCAGACTGATATCAGTGTGTGAGGCAATTACATGCAGACGGTTTCTGATAATACAACAATTAACTGTGATAAATCACACATCTGTCACGGACTACATAGGTAGGAATTTCTGTTTATTACATTTGTGCTCAGCAATAATCAGAATACATCCAGTTCATTTGAGTCCCCTCAAGTTGTGTTGATTGGCAATGACTCCTTCATACTGATGGCAACATGTTGGCAATGTGTCTGCTTTTATAAAGTAGATGGTGAGTCAGTTCAAATTGGATTGTGACTGTTTGCAGAAAAGTTGCCTCCCATCGGGCAACCTGTGCAATCGCCTTGTGATCAGAAGTGGCCATTGGTGTGCAACAGCCTTAAGGCTGGGACAACCATTTAGTCACCACTAGTTGCAATTAGTCACAGAATGTAAAAAAAATTTCAATAAAAAAAAAAAAAATCAGTACCACAGATGATAATCTTATTTATTTGGTTATTTGTTATGATACATGGATACATGCTGTCCTATTTTTACTTGCACGACTGAGCCATTAGCTTTCTCTGAATTAGGAGGTTGTTTTGTCAAGTTGAGTCTTGGTTGATTTTTTAGGTTGAGCCAATTCACAAGTTTGGTCAGCTAACATTATCTGCATGTGATAAGCCCTCTTGTTCGTAGTATTCCAAGCAGGGGCGAGTCTACAGAGGGGGAGACAAGGGAGGGCAACTACCCTCCCTGCTGTAGCGCCTTGCCCCCCTAGCTTTTGTTGACTCCATTTACACATAGGGGATTTTCAGATACTTCACTGAAGAGGTATATGCCACCTGCCGATGCCTCTTTCGTGTCCCTGTAATGGTACAATATCATCACGCAAAATATCGTGATGCTATTCTGCATCTGTTATTTTATTTTTCCCCAACCCTAGTTTATACAATAATGTGTATGAAATGAAAAATCTGTGTTTCTGAATAGTAAATCATTTAACCACAGGTGTAAATCTGTGTGCACATTAAACTGCAGGTAAGCGTTAATCTCGTTAAAATGACGTTAACGCCATAAACGCATTAACACGGCAAAACTGCGTTAGCGAGTTAGCACGGATCGCCCAGTGCGTGTGGCTGGACAGCGCTAACACGCTAATGAGCTAACCGCGCTAACGCATTGACGCCGTGCAGCCCCACGCATGGGGCGATCCGCGCTAACTCGCTAATGGAGATTTGCCGCGTTAATGCGTTTATGGTGTTAACGTCATTTTAACGAGATTAACGCTGACAGCACTAACAAATACTGCTGCTATCAAAGGGCTAAGTAGGTCAAAAATAAATTTATATCTATAATCTTTTTAAAAAAATTTTTGTCCCCTTAGCACATAAACGAATAAGAAAACCAAGCAAGAGGCTGATTGAATGGACTGAAGAGTACGACCAGATTTTCTCCGTGAGGAAGAAAACAAGAAAGCCTCTCCAGTTGATTGGAAAGGTAAAAATCACACAAAGTAAGCTCTTTTGTAAGTACACATTATTATATGAGCATAACAGTTTGGTATTAACCAGCCAGTGTAACTTTATACTGCTTCACACAACTCATGCAATCTGCTCTCTCAGGCCTCTCAACCCATTACCTCCATATCTGAACCCTCGGAGTGTGACAAGAGCATGCAAGTCCAGCCATCTTTGAACTTGCTTCCCGAAATACAGACACCACCTCCTGAGGAAATCTGTGCATCGACGCCCTCTGACCTACAAATTCCCTGCACTGAAAACACATCTTCACAAGATGCACCTGTTCTTTCCATCGACACGTTAACCCCTCCTCCTGAAGCAGAACCTTCGCTGCCAGAAAGCATCGTCAAAGACAATGGTAGGACTGTGTTTGTGTGCTTTTCTTTCTGAGGACACAAATTGAGGTCAAGTCTCTGTGTAGACTGTGGTTGAAATATTATACGATTAACTTGGCTCCTCTGCCATTTCAGTACTCATACCTTTCACACAGGGTCAACTTATACATGAACTCTTTTAATAAGTGGTGCTGAAGGTTCTACAAGTTAAAAGGTCCTTTAACTTGATAAGGGCAAGGCTTTTAAACTTCTCATTAGTGGTCATGATTGGCTTCAACTGGTAGTTTCTCTTTGCCAGCATAAAAAGAATTGTTTGACATCACTCATTGGATCAACAGAAAAGTCCAAGGAACTCAGTGAAGCTGTAAGAAGGATAATTGTAGATTTATAGAAGTTGTGGAGATCTCTTGGAGTCCTTTCAAAACAACTGCAGATTCCGTCATCAGTTCAAACAAATGTATATAAGTACACCTCATTTGGTTAAGTCACTACTTTGGGTCTTCTGCTAGACAAACTGTCAGCCTCAGATAGGAGGAAATTGGTTAGGACATTCAGGAACAACCCAGGAACCATCGAGGCTCAAGCCTGCAGTGAACTGGCAACTGGTGGAACACTAGTGTCACTGTCCACAGTGAAGCCAGTTTTACATCGACATGGAGTGAGAGGGTGCCGATCAAGAAAGAAAAACCTGCTCCAAAATCAACGCCTTCAAGCTCAACTGAAATTTGCAGCTCCCCAGGTGGACAAGCCAAATGCTTTTTGGAGAAAAGTTTAAAGTTCAAAGACAAAGATTGAGCTGTTTGGCCACTAGACAAGAGGCATGTTTGGACGATTAAATGTGGAGCTGTCAAAGACATAAGAACACAGTACCAGCTGTCAAGCATGGTGGTGGTATCATTGTGCTCTGGGGCGATTTCACTGCCTGTAGTACTGGTACATTGCACAAAGTGGATGGAATAGTGAAGGAGGAGGACTTCGTCTTCCCAAGCTAGACAGCCAGACGCTTGAAACTTGGACACAGTTGGGTGTTCCAACAGGACAATAATCCCAAACACACATAAAAACTGGTTTCAGAATGGATAAAGAAGCCTAACATTAGGCTTCTGGAATGGTCTTCTGAAAGCCCCGCCCTCAACCATGTTAAAAATTTGTGGACTTAAACAAATATTAGTGGAGACGTATTTATATATTTGACCCTGTGTGGATTAAAGAAAAGTAAAACTAAATTCAAAGCCCAAAATTACCGCAACATTCATGCCGCTGATAAGCAGTAATAAACCTGTAAGCACAACTGTACTTAAAGAAAGGCAAACAGAAACGATACAAGAACTGGAACATGGCAGGAATTCCCAAGAATTTGTAAGAATGAAGTTTGTGTTTTGTTTTAACAGGTTACAGTTCAGTGTGCAGTAAGTTAAGTGCTTAAAGTAAATACTGTCAGTAACATTGTAAAATGAGACCAGCTTAAGATAACTGGTTAAACGGGAGCTTTAACCAAATGTAGAGTAAATATTGTATTAAGCTTTATTCTTGTGCCAGTGATCTCATTACTTAAACTATCAATTATTATTAATAAAGCACTAGTTATTCACATATTTACACATTTAAGTATTTTAAGCACTTCCTGTCGAGCACACATAGATACAGTCAGAAGAAATGTGGGTTCATGCAGACCAGGGGAATAAACCACTGATGACCTAACCTACCTCCTGAGCCACACACAGCTGCTGCAAATGGCTTTTTAATGTAGGAAAAACCTTGAGAGTATTCCATAGAGAACCAGTCACTTTCTGTTCTGTAGCAGGCTGATAATAATTTAATATGGACTGAATTTACACTTTACAGCCAGTTTTTATCATCACTTATGTTATTTGGTTGGTATCCACTGCTCCTACAAATGTGTGACTGAGCTAACAAAGTCTAATGCAGGATGTCAATGTTTCCACACATGGACATAAATACTTTCTAAAGCCACATAAAACTTTGATTTACGGGTTTGTTGAAGACTTTTGCTGGTTAATGCTAATCTGGCTGTGACACTTGTTTTTCCAGGAAGCGCTCCTGTGCTGGAGAAGAAGCGCAAAAGAAAACCCACTCAGAAGATCCTGGAATACTGCCTAGAGGCCGAGGCATCAACGGGCCTCAAGAAGAAGGTACACCATGGATGTTTATTGAGTGTACATTTATTTGCTTGGTGTAATGTATTTATACTGTAAGGTGCCAGCTTATAAGATAGAGCTGCACATTTTATTTAGCACAAAAAATCCATTTACCTTCATAAAAGCATTACATCAGATTAGATTTTACTGAGTTTTTAATTATAATTAAAAAGAAAATCTTAGTTTCCTCCTATAGTATCAGTAGTACAGTGCCATGAAAAAGTATTTAGTCCCTCCCCGATTTTGTAGTTTTTTGCACATTTGTCATACTTAAATGTTTCAGATCATCAAACAGATTTTAATATTAGACAAAGATTGACATCTGTCAGTCTGGAAAGAGTTACAGAGATATTTCCAAGGCTTTGGGACTCTGGCAAACCACAGTGAAAGCCACAGATGAAGGAAACTTGGAACAGTGATGAACCTTCCCGGAGGTGGTCTACCAAGACACTAATGACTCCCCAAGGATGTCACAAAAGAACCTGGAACATCATCTAAGGCACTGTGGGCCTCACTTGGCTCAGTTAAGGTCAAAGTTCTTATGCAAATATAAGAAAGAGACTGGGTAAAAATGGCATCAATGGGAGAGTTCAAGAGAAACAGAAAACCACTGCTGACCGAACAGAACACAAAAGCTTATGACACATTTACCAGAAAAAAATCTTGATGATCTCCAAAATTTTGGTAATGGGAAAATATTCTGTGGACTGACGAGACAAAAGCGGAACCTTTTGGAAGGTTGAGTCCCGTTACCTCTGGTGGAAAAGTAACACAGCATTTCACAAAAAGAACATCATACCAGCAGTCAAACATGGTGGTGGTAGTGTCATAGTCTGGAGCTTCTTTGCTGCTTCAGGACATGGATGACTTGCTGTAGTTGATGGACCCATGAATTCTGCTCGCTGCCATTAAACCCTGAGGGAGAATATCCAGCCATCAGTTCATGCCCTGAAGGTTAAAAGCACTCTGATTATACAGGAGGATGATCCAAAACATGGCAGCAAGAAGTCCTCTGAATGGCCAAAAAAGAAATAAAATGAAGGTTTTGGAGTACCTGAGTCAAAGCTCAGACTTTAATCCGATTGAGATTTTTTGGCATGACCTGAAACAGGCCGTTCATGGAATTGGACCAAAACTCATCCACAGTGATCTGAAAGACTGATTGATAGTTATCACAAAGTACTTTACAAAGTAGTTATTGCTGCCAAGAGTGGCACAACCACTTGTTAGGGGTTATTACTTTTTCACACAGGGCTAGGTAGGTAGGTTTGGATAACTTTTTCTCCTTAATAAAAGAAATAATCATTTAAAAACTGTAACTCCATGACTCCAAGACAAAATTAGTGGTCAAAGCTCTCATTATGATATCCAGGGTCAGATTCCTGCACCAGCAAGACATTTTTTTTACTGCAAGCTGTGATGCAAATAAGCATAAGGAAAATTTTCAAAAATTCACCAGTTGGAGTGGAAAGTTCCTTGGGTGATCCACTAACACTAACACTTTGTGTATGAACACTAATTCATACACAAAGATGCAGTAAGTTCATGGCAATAATTATCTGCAAAGAGCAGCATGGATTAGTGACTTAGAAACAAGTGCACCCAATGAGGGAGTGCAAGGCAGCGTTTGATGTCCTAACAAAAACGAATTGGTGTAAGTGAGGATTTTTCAGGAGTTTCTCTCTAAAAACAGTTAAGATAAATGAGAGTAGGCTGAAGGAGACTCAGAATGCTTTACTGTAACCGTAAACTCATTTGTTAGAAACTGATGGGGACTGTGTGAGGTCCTGAGGCCTGAATCTCGGTTTGGAGTATAGGATTTTTCTGCAAACTGTTCAGGTCAGCTGTAGCACAGATTTCAGGTTTACAGGGTGGAATAGTTTGGAATAGTTTCTCCTCTGGATGAATCCAGCCTCCACCTGAGCTGTGAGAGCTATCGCTGATGATCCAAGGTGGAGAGAGTTGTAAGCAGCATGTAAGAACTGATGATCTGATGGTCAGACAGATGACTTTATCTTCCTAAATTCAGTCTGATGTTTGGTCATGGTTGATGTTCAGTTATGGTCAAATAATAGAAACTTGCCACTGTGTTGAAAAAACCTTAAAAAACACCAATGTGCATGTAGGCAAATGCATGACTGATGCACTGTGCTACTTAAATAAATAGCCCTGCACCACAGGCATTAGAAACATCAGAATCCTTTTTCAGTCCAATAAAAACAATGTAGGCGTGTTTGATTGGCCTCCGGTCACAAACATAAGCACCGGTTGAGTGTTTCCAGTCATTCCAGCGTTTAAGAGATGATGGAGGGTTAATCCTCCCACACGTGTTTAGTTAAGATGTTTAGTTAAGAGCATCTAAACACGCATTATGTTAAGAGCTTCTTAAAGTCTGGGGCTTTCAAATAATGAAGTGTATTTAATTTTGTGTAAGCTTTGCTTTGAGTTATAAATAACAAAACATAAGTATAAATAATACAAGTAAAGGATTTATGAATCGTTTACTGTGGAAATGAAGCTGAGACTACGAGAGAATCAGATTATTTCAGATTATTGTGTAGTTAAAAAAAAAACAGATAAACAATTTTATAGTCAAAATAGTGTAACTCTTTGATGGTGCCTTTAAAGATTAAAAGAGAAGAGAAAAAATGTTATTAATGGAATTTATTTTTTTTAAATTGTATTAATTTCTAAGAAAAAATATGATTTTACTTTAAACATCACTCACTTTACATTCAATCTCAGCTAATATAGAAGAGAGTCAGAAGTCAGTGACCTTCAAAAACAAAATAAAACTTTGACAGTGTGTAGTTCCTCCTTGATCCTCTGTGTTCTGAACAAGTATCACTCCTAAGAATGTCATAAGAATTGATATCGTGTAGATGAGCGCCCCCAGTCTCCCCAGCCAGAGGTGCGTGGAGCCTCTACTTGAGGTTGCAGATTAGTTTCTCCCAGAGCTCTCTCATGGTCTTGTTCACAAGTGAGACAAGACGGAGATGGAGCTCAAGAGATGGGCTGGTGCATAAAACCAGTTTTCTGTGGTGAAGCGAGAGCATGAAGATTAAGATCACAGATACAAGTGTCGAAAAGGGTCTGAAGAGAGGCTGGGCTCATCTTTAGAGACAGGACTCAGGGTGTCAGCTGTTGATTCCTACACATCGAAATGAGCCAGTTGAGTTGGATCAGCCATGTGACTACGATGCCTCCAGGACATCTCCTAGATTAAGTGTTTTGGGCTTGTCCTACACGCTGGAGGGATTATGTCTCTCCACTGGGTTGGAATCTGAGTGTCCCCTGAGAAGAGCTGGAGGAGGTGTGGGCATTTCATCTCAGACTGATGCCCTCTCCAACCTGGCTGGAATAAACGATGGATGGATGGGCATGGATGGAGTATTCTAGCCTTAAAATGCTTTTGAGAATTGCAGATAAGAGCTACAAACAAAGGGAAAAGAAACACTTGAGCTAGACTTTTTTTCTTTGATAGACTAAAACAATGTTGGTTTAACTGCAGTCATTTTTGACAGTGTTCCTCTTTGTTCCAGGTCAAAACACTGAAGACTAATCCACCTCCAACTCCTCAATCTGGTCAGTCAGTTTTCGTAAAGCCTTCTTAATTACACTGTAGTGTGCAGTATCTCATCCAGGACTACTTTTATTTAACTTAACAGTAGGTGGCAGGCCTATATCTGTATTAGAGGCAGGCTTATAGAGACATGCTTGATCAGAGGATTTTTACTCATCTGCCATAGATAGTTTTTTAGACCTGCCACTTTTTCTTCTTCTCTTCCACTTGCCCAGTTTTCAGCTCTTTGGGAATCACCTTATTAGTGTAATAATTCAATTTTATGTCTGTGAAGGTGTTATCTTTGGTATTTTCCATAGTTTTAATTAAATAAATGAGAACAAATGGTGTTTTTGGGGACAGACCGCTAGTAACAAAGTGTCCAAAGATACAATTTAGAATTAGTGCTTTACTAAATTGTCTGTTATATGTCGACACGACATACATCATCCCTTGAGTTTTGTATATTTATGCTTGAATGACTCATAGGTCAGTGTTAGTGTTGGCTTAGAAAACAAACAAACAAAACATGAGTGAAAAGGCAGCAGATTTAGAAAGGAGAAAATATAATAAGTAATTAAATGTTGTAAATGACATAAAATAATCATTGTGTACATGTTAAATCTATAAAGTGTAATTACATTATTTGTTCAGTGGGTGTCAAACATTTTATGACACAGAAGAAGAAGAAGTTAACATAAAAAAACTTCCAAGTCACCAGATTTTCTTTTTTCCTTTTAAATTAAATTTAGGAAAGCAGCCAACTAAAATACGCTCTAAGAAGTCCAGATGAATTTACAGCCAAGCATATTTAATCTGCACAGTTAATGTAATTTAATATGATGCTAAGAGGAAGTCCTTGTTATGTGTTGAAAATCTTGAAAAGCTAGTTTTTCTGTCTTACTGTTTCAAATATGGCTTTCTTCCACACAGACTGCTCAGCACCAACTCTAAAATCAAAGGGTAAGCCACTTCCAGCATCAGAGTCCACACCGGCGACGACCTCTGACCTCTGTACACCCACACCTTTGGTTCAGACCAGCACTCCTGCACCTTCTGCTCCAGAGCAGTCTTCGCCAGAACCCGGACAGGAGGAGACGGCACCAGCCGATGTTGACGCCCCTCAATCAGATGACGGTAAAGCCGAGGACATCAAAAAGGACGGAGCAGAGTCAGAGGTTGGTCAGCTTTACTTTTTTTTTTTTTTTACGTACAGTAATAGTTAAAATTGTTGCTATGCAACAGCAAAGTCCTGCTTTGTCTCCTCAGGGTGAACCATCCAGCCTGGACAACAGTTTCTCCTCCATGAAGGACGACTTGTCACTGTGTGACGACTCACTTTTACCCACGAGGAAGATCATAGGGGACCGAGGAGGCCCGGCTTCCATGAAGGAGAACATATGTCAGGTGAGCTTTCAGCAGTTTAGTGACAAAAAGATCCTTAGAGATGTGTCCAGAAGCTCCATAAGAAAGGTTTCATTTTAGCAGTGATAGATTAGAACGCTACTTGAGTCTTTACAAGAAGCTCTACAGCCACTTCTCTGCTGCTAGGGTGAAACCTGTATTCAAACATTTTATCACAGCTTCGGTTCATTACTCTATGGTTGGATCCAAACAACAGTTGGCAGACATTAGATGTTTTCCTCTAAAAACTCTGAAGCCTTCATATCCACCTTGCAAACCATGCATACATAAGACGTAAAGTTCCCTCTCTCTGAGTCATCCTAGTTATGCTATAATCTCTGCTCAGGTGTGTGAGAAGACCGGGGAGCTGCTGCTCTGTGAGGGTCAGTGTTGTGGCGCTTTCCACCTGCCCTGCATATCTCTAGCCGAAGCACCGAAGGGGAAGTTTGTCTGTCCAGAGTGCAAATCAGGTAAAAACTTAACAGCTGTTCCCTGATGTCAGTAGAGCCTATAATTTAATTATTTTCCAAATGTAAAAATCACTACAAAACAAAAGGTCACTCTGTAAAGTCTAAAGAGGTTCTAGCATAAGAAATATCCAAGTGTTTGGATATTTCTTCACTCCCCATGTTGCCTAAATCCACAACGGGTCACCACAGCAGGCGGACTTTTAGTTTTTATTTTTTCTGTCTTCTCCCAGGATCAAACTGGGAATCTATGTAAACCACTACACAAAGACCACTACGCAAATTTATTTATTGTTATTATTTATTTATTATTTTTAGTTTTCACATTTTTTTTTATTTATTTTTGATTTAAATTTTATTTCTGTTTGGAAGACTTTTTAGTCTGTTTTGACAATCATTAAAGAATTTTTTTTTAAATTTTTAATGCCTGTCATGTTTGCCATTTTATTTATTTTTGTTCATACAATTGAGAAACCTTTAGTCATATGTGCAAAATAATCCAAAAATATAACACTTTTAGTATTGAAATCATGTCTAGCATGGGAAGTTTTGAACAAACAGTTCACGATTAAAAACAGATTTAAAAAGAATTGTTAAAATAATCGCGGGGGGCGCTGGAGCCTATCCCAGCTGTCATAGGGCGAGAGGCGGGGTACATATAGGTATATAAAGGATAAGCGGAAGCGAATGGATGGATGGATGTTAAAATAATCATAGTTTTATTAGGAATTATAGTACACTGCATTCTGGAGATGAAGCGATTAGAGGGAGAATTGAGGCCACTTAATATCTGCTGTTACCATTTTATTAAATTAATATGAAAATATATATTTTATAGGTGATCATTTAAACCTGTGACTTTTCCTGTGTCCAGGCATCCACACCTGCTTTGTGTGTAAAAAGCGCGGTGAGGATGTGCGGCGCTGCATGATCCCTGTGTGTGGGAAGTTTTATCACGGCGAGTGCATCGCCAACTACGCCCCGACCGTACCGGTGAACAGAGGTTTCCGCTGTTCCATCCACGTTTGCCTCACCTGCTTCATCGCTAATCCCAACAGCTCCAACATCTCTAAAGGTAATCAGAGGACGCTCAGACCGCACCTTCGCTGTAATCACCCGTCTTTCGCTGTTACATTTACTCTCCTGTTTATGTTTGCAGGTCGGCTGGTACGCTGCGTGCGCTGCCCGGTCGCCTATCATGCTACAGACCTTTGTATGGCAGCGGGCAGTGTTGTACTCTCCAACAACAGCATTGTCTGTCCCAACCATTTCACCCCCCGCCGCGGCGTCAAGAATCACGAACACGTGAACGTCAGCTGGTGCTTTGTCTGCACTGAAGGTACAGATCCTAAAGGAAACTCCAGACCAGACTAAACTGGTTTTGTTGCTGAGCTGTTTTCTTCACCTCAGATTTATATTTTATTTCACCTTATGGTTATGAGTTACAGTCAGGTGGAAAATAAAGTACAGGTAAGGTTTTATATATCAATATATATTAAAAAAATCATCTGGTTCACACAAGGTATTTTACAAACGTGGCATATGTCACTGTCATTATTTATTTAACAAAAACTGAACCAAAATGCAGAATTAGTGTATGAAAAACTTAAGAACACCTTTTATTGTTTTCACAACAATTAAGATTTTTGTTTAATTCACCATCATCGTTGTTTCAAAGGCTAGAGCTGAAGACAAAATTTTGAAAGCTAGACTTTCAAACTATTTCAACTTTGGTCCAAAAACATGCAAAATCCACTGGCGATCCAGTCGCAACAGGCAGAAAAGCGTTTAGTGAAATGCAGTTTTAATAAATTTAAAAACATGGACAAAATTGAAGTAAAATAGACATAAAGCACCTAGAAATGGTTAGGCCATAGACTAATTTGGACATAATCAAAGTCGGACTAGCCCCCGAGGCTCTTGGGAGCTCGCACTTTTTTAGGAATGGAAGTTTCCAGTTTTGGTCTGCTCTGGCAGGTGTTCTGGAAAATTTGGTATTTTCCAGTTTCTCCTTGTTTACTATCCCCAGTGGGATAGTGCCACAGAGTCTGCGGGACTCTGTGGCAGCCAAGCCAAGGAATGATCTTAGAGAAGCAGTTGTTACTGCCTGTCTGTCTGGGAAGGGTTACAAGTAGATTTCCAAACAATTTAAAGACCATTATTCTACCATGAGAACGATCATTCACAAGTAGAAACTGAACACAGCTGCCAAACTTCCCAGAAGTGGACATTCCAGCAAATTTACCCCAACGTTAAACTATGCATTGTTTAGCAAAACTGCAAAAAGCCCAAGAGCTGCATGTCAGACTCTCAAGGCCTCACCTGAAGTTCTTGATGGTACAAATTGAAAAAAGGATGAACTAGTATGGCTTGTTTTGAGGGGTTTGTAGGAGAAAGAACATGGCAGCACAGCTCAGATTTTGCATAAGTCGCATCTGAACAAACCACAAGACTACTGGAACAAAGACCTTTGGACAGACGAGACCAAAGAGGAGATGTTTGACTGTAATGCACGGTGCAGAATTTAGCAAAAACCAAACAAGCCAATCAGCTTAAACATCTTATACCAGCTGTCAAGCACGATGGTGGAAACGTGATGATTTGGGCTTGTTTTACAGCAACAGGACCTTAAAGTCATTGAGCCAACCATAAACTCCTCTGTATACATACAGAGTACATATAGGACTAAATGTGAGACCATGTGGGGTCATGCAACAGGAAAATGATCCCAGGCACAGCAGCAAATCTACAACAGGTCCTGCAATGTCATACTCAAAGTCCAAACCTTAACCTGATTTAAATACTGATACTTTAAGAGAGCTGCGCAGCGACTGAACCTCAATGGACTGAAGCAATGTTATAAAGATAAATGAGCCAAAATTTCTCCACAGTGATGTGAGAGACTGATAAAGTCATATCAAAAACAATTCAAGTTATTGCTACTGAAGGTGCCTGTTCAAGCTACTGCATTATGAGTAAAGTTTGTTTTTTTTACACACTGGTTCTTCATTTTAATTTGGTTTATGTTAAATTATAATTCAAATAAGCTAGGAAACATTGTCATAAACATAAGTGAATTGAAAAAGGGCATCCAAAAACCAAAACAGTAAGCTAAAAGAGGCTGTAATGGCCTGTGTGAATATTTCAGCAAACTTCACACAGACACTAAAGATGTACAGTATAAATGATTCATTGATGAGAGGTTAATGCAATGCTGTCCCTCCTCCTGTGCTCCAGGGGGCAGCCTGCTCTGCTGTGAGTCCTGTCCTGCTGCATTTCATCGGGAGTGTCTGAACATCGAGATGCCCAAAGGCAGCTGGTACTGCAACGACTGCAAGGCCGGGAAGAAGCCTCGCTATAAAGACATTGTATGGGTCAAAGTCGGACGCTACAGGTCAGCTATGACCCACAGAGTCTTTTAAACCTGAAAAGTCAGACACACGTCACCAAATCCTTTATTTTCACATTTTCTGCTCTATAAGGTGGTGGCCGGCAGAGGTCAGCCATCCCAAAACAATCCCAGAAAACATCCAGAGAATGAGGCACGATGTCGGCGAGTTCCCCGTTCATTTCTTCGGCTCCAACGACTACCTGTGGACCTACCAGGCCAGAGTCTTCCCTTACATGGACGTGGACGCCAACAGCAAGGAAAAGATGGGGAAAGGGGTTGATGCGACCTACAAAAAAGGTAGGCAAAAGTAAAATTTGTCCTTTGATCGGTTTGATATCATGGTTTGTGTTTGCGATCGCTGAATTTTGACGTCCTTCCTCAGCTTTGGAGGAGGCGGCTGTGCGGTTCCGTGAGCTGCAGGCGGAGAAGGAGCTTCGGCAGCTTCAAGAGGACAGGAAGAACGACAGGAAGCCTCCTCCATACAAACACATTAAGGTAAAAGAGGTGCCTTTACTTTGAAATCATGCTGTTGTCCATTAATGCTTTTATACTGCACATTTCTTCTTCTTCTTCAAAAGTTAGGTGACATCAAATTGAGCTCCAGGCTTTGGTCTTTAATTACATTTGTAATTAAGCTAGACTTTGTTTTAAAGTGAAACATCTCCAGCTGCTGTGACTTACTCACTGTTACTTACTGAAACAAAGGAATTCAAGCTTTTTCATACATGGTGTCAAATCATTTGGACACAGAGCATTAGTGTACTTAAACCACAAAGAAACGGTAAAAAGCTTTCTTCATAAGTTGACTTAAAAAATGAGGTTTGATTGTAATGCTCAGTGATGAGTGATGCACACCTTTCTGACTCGTTCAGGTTAATCGACCAATTGGAAAGGTTCAGATCTTCACTGCCGACCTCTCAGAGATCCCCCGCTGTAACTGCAAGAAGACAGATGATAGTCCGTGTGGGATGGACTCCGAGTGTATTAACCGCATGCTGCTCTACGAATGCCATCCACAGGTACCGAAACACCTTCATCACGCTCATGCACAGCTACATATGGACTATGTTGCCAAAAGTATTCACTGACTGATCCAAATCATTGAATTCAGGTGTTCCAGTCACTTCGATGGCCAGAGATGTATCAAATCATACAGACTGCTTCTACAAATATTTGTGAAAAAATTGTTCAAAATTTAATCCAGTTAGTTTGGTTTAGTTGTTTTCTAGAATTTTATTGTACAAGGTGCATGATCCAAGTGTTTTTACTTATTTACTGAAATTTCTACATGTTCAGGATGCTAATAAATGCGTTTAAAAATCAACTATGCTGCCACCAATAGCTGTGCTTGATCAACTGGAGTTTAGTGGGGCTAAGATGTAATCGTTGTATTGCTCCAGATCTAAAGTTGAATCGGGATCTTTAGCGGCTTCCTAGCTGCCTGCCCTGGACTTCGCAGCCAGGTGTCGAGTATCTGACCGAGGCCGCTCCTTTACTTGCAGGTTTGCCCGGCGGCCGAGCGGTGCCTCAACCAGGCGTTCACCAAGCGTCAGTACAGCCAAGTAGAGATCTTTAGGACGCTGTCTCGAGGCTGGGGGCTCCGCTGTGTCCACGACATTAAGAAGGTAACTGCAGTGCTGCTGCTGTTGCTGCTGGAATTCCCATCATAAGCCAGGAGTGAATGATCCATGTTTCCTGTGTGCATTTGTTCTCTCAGGGTCAGTTTGTGAGTGAGTATGTCGGAGAGGTGATCGATGAGGAGGAGTGCAGGTCGAGGATCAGACACGCTCAGGACAACAACATCTGTAATTTCTACATGTTAACTCTTGACAAGGTACGGCTCAGAGCCACGTGTGTGTTTTTTAGGGTGTTTTCACATTAGCCTGTTACGTTCAGTTCACTTGTGCAGGAGTGTACACATTAATCGCAAAACAACCACACCAAGACCCTTTGGAGGAGGGGGTCTTATTCAGTTCCTAACTGATTCGTTTATGGTGTGAAAGTGATCAGACCTCAACCAACTACCAGGTGAACGTTGGAAGTTTAAATTAACATCTTCCGGTAGCCACATATGTTTTGCATTCTGGGATGCAACAGGGTAACTTCGATGTACAAAGGTCTGTATGGGCTGGCAACCAGCTGTAAAATGTAAATTATCGTTTTATCATATCTACCCTAATAACTGCGTGGAAAGAAACCAAACCACAGGAAAACGCTTCAAGTTTACAAACCCATTAACTGATTTGGACCAGAGTAAATGAACTATAACTATGAAAATGCTGTTAACTTCAAGAGTAACCCTATTCAAGACTACAGAATGCACTAACTGAGGTTTTGCAGCTACATGGCCACTTACTAACTTGTCAGTTATTTTTAATGTGTGACAATCATGGTGGTCATATTGGATCAAGTGAATAATGCCCCAGTCACATTGGGTCAGAGCTCAGTTAGTGGCCTCCCCAACTTTGCCTAGCAACCCACCTGTTGCTAGGGAAAATGTGTATTACCCAGTATTGTTGTGATTGCTGCAGAACGACATACTTCTCTACAAACAGTGCAAAGCTGTTTGTAGACAAGTCTACAAATGGCAAGGAGCCATTGCCAACCAGCCGGGGAAGATATATTTTCCTCTATCAGCTGATGGTCATATCACCTTCAGTATGGAGCATGATTCGTTCAGCTTGTTATGCACCTCCATGTGCTTCCAGATGTGAATTACAGCCGCTGGTAGTGTCACTTTTTGTTTTGAGTGAGTGGTTCTGATTGAGGTTTTTCACCTCACAGCTGGAGGCAGGTATATGATTACAGGGATCTCTATGATAATTCACTAAAGGAACACAGAGTTCTGGAAAAAAAAAAACATCAGCAATCCCTTTGTTTCTCTTTCAAGCTCCTCTGTTCCTGCTTTGGTAAGTTTGTGCTCAGCTGCAACGTGTCATTCAAGAGAAGACTGCAGCAAGTCCGTCTTGCTTCAGGGACAAGTATAGAGGATAAAATGGTCGATATAGTTCTGAGGAGAGATAACAAGTGCATCAACATTAACCGAGGACTTGAGCCTTAACAGGGAACACAGGAGAGTCAGAATAATTTAAAGCAGTCCAAATGATGGTTTAAGAAAAAAGGAATAATAGCAAACTGCCACATGGATAGATTCAATCTAATTAAGATCTAAAATTGTTCACTTATGCAGAACAGCTTTGGAGTAAAGACTCTGAACATGAATGGCTTTCCTACATCTCCTGTTTCCTGCCATCTCTTTTTTCAATCAATACCTCCTGATAGGTATGAATGCACTTCTAACAAAATTGTGTGTTTGGTAGTTTTAACCCTGTTACCAGCACTAGATGCTTTCTTGGCACTTTGGAAATTTCATGGCCAGGCCTGTGTTTGAGTACCGGTTAAAGCTACACCTTCAAATAGAGACCTATACAGTAATTAAGTTTAATTAAATTTCTTGTTGGATGACTTTGTTTTAGGATCGGATCATTGATGCTGGGCCAAAGGGGAACGAGGCACGCTTCATGAACCACAGCTGTCAGCCAAACTGTGAGACGCAGAAGTGGACAGTGAACGGTGACACCCGGGTGGGACTGTTCGCTCTCATCGACATTGCCGCAGGTTCGCTGCCTCTTACAGATATCAAGATAGAAGTTGTTTCTATCTTGTTTGGTGATGCCAGCAAGCCACTCTCACTCATTTGTGTTTATCTTTTCAGGCACAGAGCTCACCTTCAACTACAACCTGGAGTGTTTGGGCAACAGGAAGACGGTGTGTAAATGTGGAGCATCAAACTGCAGCGGCTTCTTAGGCCTCAGGCCAAAGGTCAGAGGAGGGACACGCCACAAAAATTAATAACCATTTGTGTTTGTTTGGGAATAACCTACTCCTCTGCTCTCTGAACCAGAACAACCCCCCGCCTGATGATAAAGATCGCAAGCTGAAGAGGAGAGGTCACGGCAAGAGGAAGAAAAAGGTGGTGTTGACCAAAGAAAGGGAGGACGAGTGTTTCATCTGCGGAGACGGAGGACAGATGGTGTCATGTAAAAAACCTGGATGTCCCAAGGTTTACCATGCAGACTGCCTGAACCTCACCAAGAGACCTGCAGGTCAGTGACTTTACCCCACCCACACACACGCACAGCTTCCTGTTGTTTGGTTTGTGATAGTGTAACATCGGAGAACTGATCATGCAGGATAACGCTCCCCATGACTGATTTGTGTTGTAGCTCGACGAAGTAAAGTTAATTTGAAGAGTTTTTTGTACCTTTGACTGGGTTTATTATTGCAGAGCACCTTATTTTATAAACAGCTGTGTTCAGAAGTTTACATCCACTCATCATGGGCATCGTTAATGACTTTAAAAAACAAGAATTGGGTGCACAAGTTTGAATTTATTTTGGATTTTCTCTAATCCACACAATATCGCCCAGTTTTTATGAAAATAAAATGTGGGATGGTCTCCAAACAGATCTATGCCACCAAATGTTTATTACAGCTGCTGGAAATGTTGTGTTTGTGTGTTCGTTGTAGGTCGGTGGGAATGTCCGTGGCACCAGTGTGACATATGCGGTAAGGAGGCTGCGTCCTTCTGCGAACTGTGCATCAGTTCCTACTGCTGCCAGCACCGTGACGGCCTGCTCTTCATCTCCAAACTGGACGGCAAGCTGTCCTGTAGTGCCCATGACCCCTGCGGGGAGCCGCTAGAAGCCGGGGAGATCCGAGAGTACACACCCGAACCCAGAGCCCTCACCTCAGGGCTGGGCATGGCGGTCATTCCCTCCTCTGCTACTAACACTACCTGCAACGTAAACTCGACTGCCAGGAGGGCCTGGGACGTAAGCACCGGTGCCGGCATGTGCGCGTCAGAGTCCTTTCCTGCTTTTTCCATCCCGGTACCTATCACTATTCCCGTCGCAGCTCCTGCAACGTCGCCTCCTCCCAGTAGTTCTGACGCTCCCAGCAGCCCGCACGTGTTCGACCTCCCCCACTACTCGCCCATCTCCTCATATGAGGAGGAGAGGGATGTCTTAGAGGAAGACCTGTTGGCTGAAGAAGAAGAGGAGGAGGAGCTGGTGGAAGAGGGTGATGCAGAGAGGCATAAATCAGACACTAGTGAAGACGACAGAGAGACGGTAATGGAGGAGGAGGGGGTCGAATACCTGGAGCTCAAAGATGAAGAAGAGGAGGAGGAGGAGGAGGAGGAGGAGGAGGAAGAAGAAGAAGAGGAGTGACGCACAGAGGATTATAATTTACAGAGTCAACATAGTCACTACAGTGAGGAAGCACATGGAGGTTACTCAGTTACAGTCACTGTTAATGTTCAGTATTCAGTTGGATGTATGGAGGGCTTTTAGGAGAAAACTACATTTAAAAAAATAAACAAATTGTGAGGTTTATAAATAAAAAATATAATATAATATAATTTATGTATACACTGACACACATCCAACAATTTCGCAGTTTATTTATGCTTGCATTACATGTAGTTTTACCCTGGTAATCACTCCCTACCTCCATCCACACACCTGCTACGAGTGCACAAAAACTATCCGGACCCGGAACATCAAACATGAGACTTGGAAACACATTTCATCTTCTTTTCTTTTGTTTTCTCACGTGTTTGTTGGAGGTGTATTTCAGGTGTCCTATAAAGCTTTGTGCGGTTAGAGGCAGATGTTTTATGCTAGAAAAGACTAAGAGAGTCACAGCTGGGCTCGGCTTGTGACTTCTACTGAGTTAAATCGGGATTATGTTTACATCCGTGCAGTGTGAGGCCGTGTCAGAAACGCGTTGTATTTGTCTAGAATTAAACTAGCTGAAGTTCTCTGTGTCCTTTTTAAAGCTTTTCTTTCTAATCTGAACACTGTTGAAACACCACAACCAACCAGTGGAGTTAAACTCGCCCTTGTGGTCCAGTTGTCGGGATCTGACTGGACGCACGATGCTGGCAGCACCTGTCACAAAGGCTCGAGTCAACGTACACGCAGGACTCCATAACCTGGAAACATTAATTGTTGATTACAATAAATCCAGTCTCCTCTCCATTTCCAGTTCTTCATGATGACTCACATCAATTAGTTGGTGCTTCAAGATCCAGGACTATCGGTGAAGATATGACAGGCTGCCTGGAGTAGTCTTAACCATGCCAACTTTGTCTTTCCTGGTGTTGTTGGGAAAAACAAAATGCAGTATAATGGAATCAACTGTTTTTTAATAGATGTAGATTTGGTTTGCAGCTACAAATAGACTCTAGATTCGACCATTTCATGCCAAAAAAAAAAGATTCACTGTTTGAAAGTTAAAGTGTGAAAGATTTCATGCCATCCTGGGACGTTCAGCTTCACCGTTGTTGGACTGCAGGCTCACGTGGTCCATCACCTAATGGTGTGCAACGCGAAATGAACGCTCAGCCTTGCCCGTGCAGTCGGAAAGCAAAGGTAGCACTCAATTGGCTCCAGTGTGTGTGCCGTGCTCTGTAGTCATTATTTATTCGCTGTTCTGTGACGCACAAACGGTGACGAGGGAGGGAGAGCGGCGGGGTCGGTGCCCTCCTCCCTCGTTCTTGACCCCCGCACTGCTCGGGGAAACAAAACTCTTTCGCAGGGAGCAAAAACGTTGGAAATGGCGGACTCCTGTCACCACGCTTGCACTTGGGTATGTGTTCTTGCCACGTTTCGCTCCGTCTTCAAGCTAAATATTGTCTGTGTGTTATCTGCCAATGCCTTAGAGTGTATTTCTTTGGAGATATTTTTAAGGAACAATGTCACCCCTGTGAGAGCCAAGTTTCCCTACTAATGCCTTTTTACAGTTGCCCAACAAGAAATGTCTCATTCCAGTGTAATTATGTTAGATCTCAACCACTGACCTGTCAAAACAACTGCTATATAAATATATAAGAAGACATGAAATAAGCATCTTGTGGCTCGTATCTTTTTTTTTGTTTTGTTTTGAGATTAATAATCATAAATCTGAAGAGAGATCTGTGAGATACTTGGATGCTTTTTAAAGCCAATAATGTCAATTTTTAAAATAATTACATTATACCACATATTATTTAATTAGAATAAATTGCACAAGTCAAGGGTCCAAATTAGTATGTTTTCACTACTCTAGATATAGATATATAGAAATAGATATTGTTTTAATAGGACATTTAGTGAATTATCACAATTTTCTTTTTTATAATGACAGGACAGTCTGGGCAATAAGTTACCACAACTTTTTCCATTATTTTACACATTTATTTCTTACAATTTATGCCCAAAGAGTCATGGTGACAGATTTCCTTCATTTTTTATGTTTTGGAATTGCACTTATTTTTCTAATACTAAAATATCTCATGGATTAAGTGTGTAGTTAAAACTTATTTATATCAGGAAAAAAGAGAGTTTCACTGGTCCGATCCACTAAAGTGGGCTGTAAGTGGGGGGGAGAAAAAGGCAGACATACCAACCTGAATCAATAAAGCTTTTTAGTATTCCTCGAATTCACTTCTGTAGATAAAAGTGCGAAGATTTATGCTGATATGCAATCCAATGCCAAAATTGTGCATATACAGTATTTTTGTCAGTCTTTGCTAAATATTACACACAAGCAAAATACTGTGGATCAATTTAAACTTAAAACTTACAATCTATCCGCGTTCTGAAACATTCTTGGAACGAGCCTTTTATTTTTCAGAACAGATGTGGACATGAGTCGTTTTTTAAAAAATACTTTGCATCAATATTGAACATCAACACACCAAAGCAGCAACCTACAAGTCAATTGCGCAGTACAACTTAAAAGGCAATAAATTAGTGACTTGAATCTTAAATATAGCTTTAAATGTTTGTGGGACATTACAATGTTAGCCCACGAGGCTTTTCACTGATCGTCCTTCTGCAGAAGAGCTTCTTCCTGAAATCATTTGAACATTCCAAGATTTTCCTGCTAGAAATCTGACAGACATATTTCTTTCTTTGAGGGATGCATTCAAACTTAGAAAAACAGTAGATTATTTGTAGAAAAGTAACATCCCCTAAAAATGTTCTGTTAGGCAGCTCAGGCCATGCAATTTAATTACAGATATGTGGGCGTGTTGTTAGTCAGCTGCTTAAAACCAGCTTATTTTTCGGACATTTTTACAGAAATCATAGCTTACGATGCAAAACATATCTGTTTTAGCAGCATTTAGTGTTCTTGCTGTTTTGTTTTGTTTTAATTTACACTGAATGCAGGCATTATTATTTAAATTATTTTGTCTTTGGGAATGATGCTTTCTGGGCCACAGTTTTTGGGGGGTTTTGTGGGTGTGGGTGCACTACCTTGAGTGGCAACTAGGACAAATGCACAACAAGTCTGAGTGGTGGCAGCGTATGGCGCTTTCGTGGCTGACACATGGCAAATGATGTACTGTTAGTGTAAAGGCCTCTATAAAGAAAAATGTCGTGTGTTTTGCCAGTTTTTCAAGTATTTCACTTAAAAATGCAGTGGGTAGAAAACTAGAAAAGACAAACCAAGATCGTGCCAGAATCTACAACCTTCATTCTGAAGCATGGGCTTAGTTTGGTCTCCACACAGGATTCAAACCCTACTCTTCTGGGTAAAAATTCGTCTGCAAAACCCAATAAGTTACCACATATGAATTCTTACTCAGGCTTCTTCTTTTTTTTAAACTTAACAGATTGATTTTTTTTAAAAGCCTAAAAGCAGTGCCTAGAGGAGGTGCATGAGTCTAGCGCCCTCCTGAAAGGTTATTATGGGTCATGTTGCCTACCCGAGCTTGAATTATGAGCAGGAACACAAGTAGCTTTCTGACACACTTCATCCTAGCTGGCTTCTCCATCTGTGTAGCCTCCACTGAACATGAGCAGGACTGACAGATGGGTTTTCACAACAATGTTAAATACAGTTGGAGGTAAACAAAATCAGCATTTGTAAACAAACCACTCCCCCTCCCAAAACACAGCAACCGCTAAAACACACAGCATCAATCAAGTTCTCTCTTTCAGTCTGGCTTCATTGAGGAACCCACACCCTCGCCACTGCAGGCTGCTGTCCAACCACAGCGTTGCTTCTGATTGTTTAACACTGTGAACTTGGGGAGGTTTATCGCCCTGTGGGCTGCAGGAAAGTCACAAGTTGATATGGTGATAAATATGAATAACTTGGTGAAAAAAGTGGGCGTGGTGGTTTTTAAATCCCTCACCACCCAGCAGTTGAGGATCCTCTTCCCCAAAGTCTTGCAGCTCTCAGTTCGTTATGGCACAAAAGAAAAAAAGAAACATATCCAACGAAGTATAAAGAGTTTTGATTTCTTTTTTGTGATTTGGTACCACATTCATAGATGAGTTACAGCTTTCCAGTATTTCCAGGTTTGACTACAGCTGAGGGAATGCAATCACTTCCTGTCCTGCTCCTCAGCATTAGTTGTTGTGACAACAGGAGTAGAAATACGAGTCCTTCTTCTGGCCTAAGTCGACGCCCGTTTCCTCTGCTATGAAACAGTAAGTGATATGAGGACTTTAAATAAGTTTGAGATCACTTTCAGGAGAAAAACACATTGCATATTGCTTTTACATTTTGATGTTTTGTATAGATTAAAGAAAATCCTGCCAAATGTAAGGAAACCTGTTTCACCCATTTTCCATTTAAGTTAATTAGCTGAAAACTAACTTTATATTCACATCTAAAAGACTGGTACTGGTCTTTTTTGTCTAAATTTTAGCAACAAAGATAATAGATATATTTCTCCAATGTCAATTTGTAACATTTTATGATGGTGTTCCTCAGGGATCATTTCTAGGACCACTGATATTTTCTAAGTATGAATGCCTACTTCATATCACTTGTGTCACAGTTAATTTCTGCTTTTTTACTTTGGTTTAATACTATTTAAAATCCCAAAACGTGATCCCTCTTGCACCATCCCATCTGAGCACTAATACTATAGCATCTAAATCTCACCTATACATTTACCAAACAAAAACTCTTGGACCAAAAAAAAAAAAAAAAAAAAAAGAGAACCAATTGGTCTCAGCAATGTTTATTTATTACATATTCTGAAAGGATTTTTATTATTTTGGGCAAAAAAGGTTTTTAAAAAATCCATGAATTTTGTTTGTAAAATGTTATAACTTGGTTTCTTATTTTTTATTTAAAAAAGTATTTGTTTTAATACTACTAGAAAAAAAAAACTTTAGATATAAAGTATGTTGATGTGTATTTCGTATAACTGTATGCTAGTTTAACATCATAATATAGATGAACTAGTGATTTTGATGGAGTAGCAACAAATTGCAATAAAGTAAATTAAATACAAAGTCATTAAATAAAAGTCAAGGGCTTTTTTTAAAATCTTGTTACTTCCATGCTTTTCTTTAATTCAAACATGATTGTAGATGTGTAAAATTTTAAATATTTTCTGCACAGATGCAAAAAATTTAACTGTAAAAAAAATAGATTTGCCTGAAAGTTCTGCAGTAAATTCAGCTACGGATAACATAACTTCACACAACTTTCCATTACCCTTACCACATGAATTGATATAAAGATAACACAAACGATCTGTGTACATGAATGACACGCTTACCTGTCATATACTGGAAAGCAGTGCTGTTGTAATCCTCGGCAACTTTCTGGAATAACTCATCTGGAAAGCAGAGGAAGAATGAGGCCTGTCAGTTTCCATCAGTTCGTATCTGTCATAGCCAACTCACATTCCTAAAATCTGGTGTACAGCACACAATAGCTTCTTTTAGTGTAAGCAGGCTGATAAGAGATGCGCCAAAACCTGCATCCAGCGAGAGAATGCTAAAAGCCACAAAGGAGACAACGCTCTTGTTCTCATTAGACTTTAATCATCAGATTCAGCCATGGCCTCACGCTGTAATACTGGCAAGAATGTACCAATTAATGAATCCATTCATTAAGCTTCTTAGATTAAATATTTTCTCTTGTCAGAAAGTAAATTAAATATGTCTGGCTGTGATTAGCGGAAAATTATGGTAACACTCTTTGATGACACTCGCATAAAAAGGATAGAAAAACTCTTAAGTGCACAAAATTTACCAGTACATAATAAAACTATGTGTGCTAATAAGTAACTTAAAAAGAACATTTGGTCCAGTACATGTCAGCTGTTTTGTTTGAAGAAGAACGGTGTGAAAATATGCAGAGATTCTCTCGGGTAAACAAAAATAAAAGGTGGACTTGGGTGAATCAGTAACCTGCTTTTATGCCATTTTGCTGGATTTTGTCATGCCAGTTTCTACCTGTTTGATTCTGGCTACACACACCAATTCAAAAACCTCATGATGCACTACTGAGATCTTCAGCGATCACCCTTTGCAACCTTCCTTCTGCCTCCTGTTTTTGTGAAGAATCGTATGTGTGTCTAACTTTGACCCCTGTGTTGCATTTTTACAGACAGAAAAGCTGCCAAAGAGCAACAGTTTTGATACTCTTGAAATGTTTCCAATCAAAAACTAAAGGGCTTTCATTTGCACATACAACACTGCTAAGAAATACATTTAATCCAAAGCTGAGTGGGTATCTACAGCAGCTTCAAGCTCCACTTTTATGAAACGCTTACACATTTCTGACTCTTAAATTAAGGAATGAATCATCTAAAAATATAGATTATCGACTCTTATTATCATATCACTGGTTTTTTAAGGAGTCTTTCATGAGGAGCTAACTTGTATCTGCCATGTTGTGTTCTGATCATCCTGCATGTTAAGGAAAACATACCCATATTTTTAATGCTACAGCTCACTTCCTCACTCAACAAAACCATGAATGAATGAGGCTGCGGTCAGAGCCAACAACCTGTGTTACATGAAGTCTTCCGGTGACTCGAGGTGGAACTCACCTACGTTATTCCCTGTTTTACTGGAGGTCTCAAAGTGCTGCGCACCAATCTCTGTGAATATTAACCAGAACATTCAGGTTAAACATCAGTCAGTCTGAGGCACAAACTTATGTAAGCGGAGAGAAATTGTGTTTGTGTTGCAACTCGGGCTGATTACACAGAGAAAGCAGGCAGAAGTTACAGATTTCTTAACATCCTTTTAACAACATCCAAAGTCTTCACAAGCTCTTCAGTACACAAATCTTTCCCCCAGTTTCTAAGGTTAAAAAATCCTGTTTCTAAGGTTAAATTATCAACTTTGTCAACACATCTGACTGGTCTCTTAAAGCTGTCTCGCATGCAAATGTTCAAGAAAAAGACAAGAAAATATTAGCACCATTCAAAGAATCAACTGTAAATCATTTTTCCACAGCTGAAGAGTGTTTATAGAGTTCAAACACATATTTACAGTATATAAAGTAAGGAAAATGACTCATGTACTAAACACTCAGGGTATTTTTTTAAGTGACACTGTGGATACAACTGAAACTGTCTGTGATCGTCTATAAATTTGTTCACATATAAAAGACAAAGTTGACTAGCTGTATATTGATAAACAACCAAACTAGGCTTTTTATTCTTCCATGTTTTTATCCATTTATGTTTACATTTTAGACAATTATGAATGCCTCAACTTTAGGAATTTCAAAATTTCGAAAATCAGAAATCAGTAACCTGAAAGAAACCACAAGACTATTGCTCAACTGTTTTCTTAAGTAATGCATACTGTTAACCGTACTGATGTTAATTCACTTCTGACCAGGCCACCATCTCAGAAAGAAAACATGTTACAGCTTAATCTTTCTTCATGTCTACACTCCACTGCGCTCACCTTCAGCAAAGTCCTGAGCGTCATGGTAGTCGATTTTGCGAAGACTCCGGTCTTCCTGGATCAGGTCGTTCTTGGTGCCACACAGGTAGATCTTACAGTGCTGCAGTGCACAACACACACCAGAATAAAACACAATGTCCCTTACTGACATGATAGAAATGACAGAAATCCAATGTGGGACTTCAGCTTCAGGTAAACCTCACTGACAGCAGACTGTGCGGCCACAGATAGTAATAACACATACATTTATCTAGATCAATAAAACAATCAAATAAAATAAAAACAATCATCCATAAGGTTGTGGACTATTTTTTTTGTACAAACTGAAACATCTGATAACATCCATCAAGCTGAGTCTTATTTGATTAGATATTGCCTGCTTTAAATAAATGGTACTTTCAGCTGCGTAAAGGACTGAAATAGAGTTCAGAATGGGACAGTGTTTTTCAGTGCTTCATTATCCTAACAGCTGCATATAAACTGACTGACTTTGCTGACAAAATGGAGGCCTGATTACCTCAGAGATAAATGCACTGAAACCCCAATTTAGCAACTAGGGATGGGTACCGGTGTCCGGTGCCATGATGGCACCGGTTCTGACATAAACGGTAGTAACCAGACCGAAAAGCAGCGCACATTTCGGTGCTTTTTTTTTTCCTGAGCCAATTCTAGCCAATCATTTTACGTTTCCGAGGATAGTAGGCGGGCCAGGTACGCACGTTCTTTTAGAGCAGAGCTACAGATTAAAATGCCCAAGGCGAGGCGATCAAAAGTCTGGCTGTACTTCACAGCAAAAGATGCAAACTCAGCAGCCTGCAACAAGTGCTTTAAGCTGATACTGTGATACTGTCAAAGGAGGTAACACCTCAAATCTGATGAAACACCTGGCGACGCATAGCGTTTTTTTTTAAAGCCGAGAAATGCGCCGTGTTTGATAGCTTGCTGCGAGACCTCACACCGAGCACATCTACTGCGTGTGTGGTGCCTGTTATCGGACCCGGAGTTAGCAACATCCCCCAAAAACCCGAAGAGTAGAGTCCTGGCCCCTAGCCCTGCCAGCGTAGCAGAAATGATGACGGATGATGATGGCAGCAGCAGCCGTTCTCCTCTGCGTGAGTAGCTTCATGTTGTTCGTGTGTAATTAATGTTGAGTACGCTAACCACGTTATTAAAATAATGCATGTAAGGTGAACTAGCAAACACCGTCGTAGTTACATGCGGCTGTCTTCTTGTTTGATGGCAGATACTCCCTTCACCCTGGCCAAAAAGGCTAAAATGACCAAAGAAAAAGTGGAAAACAGTTAAACATGAGAGGTTTTTGGACAAAGTTTGTGTTTTTTCCATTGTTTAAGCACTGCTTCCAGCCAAGAGTGAGACCATAAATGCCCTATAGCTGCAGAAAAGGCTAACATTGTTATCTTTTTACAAAAAAAACAGCTGAACATGAGAGGTTTTTGGACCAATTTTGTGTTCTCCATTCTTTAAGCACCGGTTTGAGCACCGTTTAAGCACCGGCACCGTTTCAAAAGTACCAGTTTGGCACCGGTATCGGATAAAACCTAAACGATACCCATCCCTATTAGCAACCAACACAGCCAACTAGCAAAGTTATACCATCATAATACAATTTTATTGTATTAATCGGCTATTGTATAAACACAATTTGCTCACTTTACTTGTGGTGTAAAACTGCAGGCCCTCAAAACCCTTTTGAGCTGCCATGTTAAGATGGCTGTTGAGCGCATGAAAAGGCACATATCAAATGACGTGCAATTACAATGGCTCTAACCTTTTCTTTTAAGAAACCACCTTACCTCCTCGTAGTTTTGCAGCTCTTTGACCCAGAAGCGAGCTCGCTGGAAGCTGCTGCTGTCAGTCAGATCTGAAAGCCAAAAATGTACAGCAGACTTTTCAGTATTCAACATCCTTGTCTAGACACACATAAGCATGCGCACGCGCGCACGCACCTCTCCATAGAGAGCAGGCACCCCATATTCGTCACACATTAAAATTAACAACCAATCTGTCCATTATTTGTTTGATAATTCATTAAATATGCTGAAAGATTAGGCTATAAGGTGAAATACAATCCAATGTAAGAAGGAGGAAGTTAAAGAAGAAAGATGTTAAACTAAACATCACAGCAGTGTGACTAATCTGCTGGGGAATGACTATCCACCGACTATTTTTACGAAGTTCCCCAATGTGGAGCAAAGACAGATCTGAAAGCAGTTCAGGACTGGACAGTGGCTCTTTGGTTAGAGGCCAACGCCACACCAACTAGTTTACTTCTTAACACTCAAGCCAGGATTCCTTGATGCTGATTCTAGGAAATGGGGTACTACACAGAAAGACATATATACTGATAATGCATTACTACCATTCAAAAGGAGTGAGAAATATTGTATCCCCAAACTCAATTTCTTTTGCCATCGACCAATTTGATATTATAGAATGCAAAGCACAACCTTACATGGTGATCCTGAAATATCTTCTATCAAAAAGCTGTGGTTTCAAAAGCCTAAAATGATAGCCGTTGTTGCCACCTGTGGTTTTTCCAAGACCTTAGAGATAGATGGAAATGGGACCTTTCTGTCACAATAAATAATAGTGAATGGGAAGATATTCGGAGATTAGGGATTAGGGAAAACCGGTGCTGCTTGAGAACCGGTTTCAAATTTTCCACAGTACTTTCATAAGTGCAACAATGTCATATGTGCGCAGTTGAAGCAGCCCAAAGCATTGCTTCACAAAGAAAAATTATATCAGTGGTAGCTGTAATCTTGTCATCTGTAATCTGTAACATGATTATTTAAAGTCGGATTAAAATGCCCACAACATGCTGAAACATTTTTCTACACAACAGCTCTACACCTGACATCACAACACCAGTTTGATTTCCACTTCACCTGCTGAAATCACCACCAGGTCGAGTCAGTGTATCTGTATTTGAAGGATTCTGCTGACTGTTTTACAGAGTGCAGTGATGAGCAGGACATCTCATTTATGAAATGGAAACTGCTGCCTCGAGTGAGCTGTGGTAGCACTGAGCAGAACTGGTACTGAAGTCAACCCACACTTTCGTTTTGAGCCCTCATAACTTCTGAACTTATAAGAGTGGGAAAACAAAATCTGAAACTAAGAAAAGAAACGCAGGCCAAGCTGACTTTTCACAGTTTTTGTGGTCACCTGGTAACACATTAACAGTCACGACTCACCTATTAAAAGAACGTATCGTGAAATTCAACCTGACTGTGACTGAAAGTGAGTGAACACCATCGACTTTATAAACCAGATATGCGTGTCATAATTATCAGCAACACGGTGCTCATTTGCACACTGGGCAACCTGACATTCTTGATACTGATACTCAAAGCTGCTCAACAAATGCGGTTTTGTTGCAACACTGGAGTGGTTGTAAAATTGCTCTTAAATGTGTTTTTCAGCCCTTAAAAATTCTTGTGGCTAACTCGTGTATTTAGGAAGTTACTAGGCACCAAAAACAGTGGAAAAACAAGGATAATTAAGAAGCACCAACTTTCAACCCACACAACAAATATCAGCTGATTCTGACAGGAGGTCAGGGTGAGTATCCAGTGAAGTTATTGATATAGGAATATCTCCTCTTCGCTGTAAAAGTATAGATTTACCATAGCAGACGATGGCGGCTCGAGCTCCTCTGTAGTAGATTCTGCTCATGGCTTCATAACGCTCTGATCCAGCTGTGTCCTGAGAGGGAAACACAAGAGAAGAGATGAACTAACTTGAACTGGAACCTAAACAGTGATGAAATGATCAGGAGAGAAGCCTCGACTTTTTTGTTTAAACCTAAAATAAACAGCTCAAATGCTTTATCTTTATGCCACAACAGGCTGCGGTTCCAAAATTTTACAGGTCAAATTAATATTATGTATTTTTTTTTACCTCTATTCTCATTACCATTTATATGAGATATGATAACACCACTTTCATTAATAATTATTTGCATCCACCCACACACACACCATCATTTTTACATAGTTTCCACATTCACACAGTGAAACCATTTGTTTAGCTTCTGACTTTGAATCTTTTAGCAGGTTGAGTCAGGACAGCTATGCAGCGAGTTCTTCTCACTGGCACTAAAATCGACTAATTTAAATTAAAGTTAAGATACATTAATACATGCTGATGACATTAATCTATTCTGAAAGGAAAATTCATAATTATCAACTTTCAGTTAGGTAGTAATTTAAGTATGATTATATTAAAGATATAAAGAGGCTGTTAATTTGGTTATTTCCTGAAATAGAAACCAGGTAGTCAGTTAAAAGCTAGGTCTTTGGAAATGTGATCAACACAAACAACAAAAAGGCCTGTAGGGACAAAAGCATAACATGGGGTGGAGACAAGTCAGCTTGGCTGATGGTGCACAAAAAGGAAAATTCTGGACCTTTTATATTGAATACATACATAAGGTTTTATTGTGTTGAGGAAGTTTTGGTTGTGACATAGCAAAGCTTAGCAATATTAGTTCTCTTGGTTCCAATAACTTTGAAGCTGTGACACCATGAGTGCAGTGAGTAGTTGTGTTGGAAAAAATAGACCGAGTTACTGTTAGTATGAACCTTTTAACAGGATAAAGTAGCAACTTCAGCAGGACAAATGACAGCGGACTGGCTTTGCTCTTACTCATAGCTATTTTCCAGTCTTCAAACAGAGGAAATTTTGAAAAAGAAAAAAAAAAGGAAATATACGAAATTCCCTTTTGGGTTCATGAATCTTCCATCAGCTCATTGAACTGCTAGAAAAGGATCAAATGTGAAACGACTGACTATCACAAAGCATGTGCATTTTAGGCAGCCTCTAACTCACCCATATTCCAAGCGTAATCACTTTCTCTCCCACCTGGATTGGCTTGGCAACAAAAGCAGCACCGATGGTCTGTCAGAAAGAGAGAAGCAGTGGGTTCAGACACTGCACACATATGATATGACTGCTTTCAGCAATGTTAGATTGATATTTGTCAGATGATATGTGGATTTCTTTTTTCTTAAAGCTTTTCTCATTTCTCTAATTTGTGCCTCCTCGAAATGTACGCAGGTTTTGACACAGAAATCAATCTCATTGCGTCATACTGAAAGATGTACTGTCTCCTAAAATGCATCTGGAGGACAGAGGAAAGGAAGAGAGGTGGCTTGCTGGAGGAGGTTTAAGTAAATATCCACAGGTGTTTTCTACATGAGTGTTGTAGGAAATATAAGCAATATATAGATTTTTCAGAAAATCCTAAATATGCACTTTGAATAACATTAAAAGCTATTTTTTATCATTTTAAAGTTAACTGGTTTTTGTTTCCATTTGTAGATTTTAAACATGATGTTTGTTTACTTGGGGTTTCTACTTTAGTGTTTGTGTTTTTGGAGACTTGGAAGGCTAACAGGTTTGCCTAAACCAGAAAGCACTTTGGGTTGACTCCTGCTGCTTTAAAGAAGCTAATGACTTGTATAAAACGGGTGTGACACCTAGCTGTAATAAACAAACCATGGTGGGAAAAAGACTTGATTATTTGAGATGATTAATTGGATCATCAAACTTTCTGCACCTCACAGTAGTGCCACATGGTGCAATTAGAAGCAGTCCAAGATATAAAACAAGTGACATTAATCCTGTTGGGTCTAAGAAAACAATTTATGATGCAGTCATATTTAATTGGAATCACTTTAAAAAAAGGCTCATAGGTGAAGATGGCTCACTTTGTTAAGAGCCTGTTGCATTCCCCACACCCAAGCTCGAGGAATCGAGGATAAATGAACGGTTAAGTGAGAATGAGGGAGGTCAACACTGTGAGGATAAAACCAATACTTTCACACTCTCACATGGAGAAAGTCATCAACACAGCAGCTTCCTTTACAAGATAGAATTGAGGATGTCTGGCTCATAGGTGCACAGCTGCAGAAATGAGTGAGCTGGAGCCTTAAATCCTTAGCTGGGGCCTCCTGGTTGTTCCAGACCTACATCTGAAGGTGCCCACTTTGGAATTACCTACCTGAGGTGATTAGACTTGCAGAGTGGGTAACCACCTCTTAGAATTCTCTTTTACGTTATGTCTTACCTTATAGTTTTGCCTTCTAGGCTCCCTTTATTCTTTTCTTATACATGTATAAGTTTACATTTTTTGTCCAACTTTAATGTTTGGATCTACCATTGATTGTTCTGTGTTTGTCTGTTTGTCAAAGCACTTTGCAAAGGTGGTATATAAAGAATGTTTACTATACTGTTATTATTTATGCAAAATGCAGCATTAGCTTGCAGAAATGTACTAAAACATTACTGCAACCCTACTTCCTGTCAGAGCTTTGACGCATTGAAACAATCACAGACTTGATCTTCTGTTACCACAGCCTCCCTGGGGCTAAAGTTAAAACTGAAGCCCTTCATGGAGGCAGCAGACCGACATGGAAAATTGAAGTGGAGCAGCTGACACTCACATTCTGGTACGGGCCCACCAAGAAGCGATGGTGAACATATCTCTCCACCAGACTCGTCTTCCCCACGCTCTCTTTTCCTAGCATCACCACTTTGACGTCCACACGCATCGCGGTCATAACGACGGCGTCTGGAAAAGCCAGAGGAGAGACCACGGCACAGCAAACAAGGGAGAGCAGAGGGAAGTCGATTTATAAGCAGGCAGCTGAAAAGAGAAAATACACGAGTTAGAGACTGAACTTTATAAATCATGCACTGGAAACAATGAGAAATTACCAACTTAAATCCTCACCCCTTCTGTAGGAGTCTGTTAACGCTACAGTTACTTCACAGGGAATCTCACAGTCATTTTGTCACGATGTGAATCTCTGGATGCATTTCTTTTCTTATTTTTTCAAAGATGAAAGTGAAACAAAACTGCAGCAGTAAGACCCAACCCTCAAAAACCTACATAAAAGTAGCAAAGAAAAAGGTACAATTGTATCCTTAATTTCTAGTTTAATCTGACTAACAACATAAAACACGAATTATTTCCAAGCATAGCTTCTACTGCATAACTGCTGCACTTGTCATTGAAAATAACCACTGATTATCATAACGTAGATTAAATATTTATACACTATGTACTTTACTATATTATTTTAAGATAACCTGAATTTGAAAGGAAAAACTAAGTCTTACTAGGTGTATTTCTATTCCTGAGATATAGAGTTAGCTTTAATTTGAGTTTTACTAAAGTCTCTTTCTTTTATTTTCTCTTAATAAAAAAAAGCAAAGGTGTGGTTTTACTACCTTGCATGAAGCTAGAAATGATCCAGCTAGCTTACTTGCTCAAACACGGCCGAGCATTATCTTTACAGGGTTTCAGGGCTCCCGAGTTGGGCTAGCCTACATATAAAAACACCAAAACTCACCGGGTAGCTAGCTTGACTCAACAAATCTCTCGTAGCATCCGATCTCCTCCTAGCAGGAAACAAAACCAAGGCTGAACCCCATCTATCAAATCCGCTTTAAAGTGGACACAGCAGCCGTCGGCTCGCTCTTCATCTCTGCTCCCAGCCTCGCAGAGCCGGGTGGTGTTAGTACTGGTAGCGCTGGCGGTTAGCTCGTTTAACGTTATTGCCACTGTTGCGCAATGACTGAAATTATAAACAAGCCTTCAGTCAGCTGAGCGTGTTACCGGAACACACGGGAGCCAACTGGTCATGGTTTCTGGTTATAAGAAATTCAGTCCTCTGAAAACAGGTCCAGGTTACCGCCGCTGGGGCGGACACGAAGCTGAGTGTCGTCTCTGTGAGGAAAAAAAATCACCAGCTGAGCTTTGTTTGTTTGGGTGGGAACCAAAGACCGGAGAGAGGCGGTTTCCAGGAGGAAGTGGACCGAGTTTCATGACACAATCGACGGATGTTGAAAGCCACAAATGACCCTACCACAACCACAGCTTTTTCCTGGTATTATTTAATTTAGTCTGCCCGTGTGCACCTTAATCTCATCAGGAAACCACCTAGAACAAGAATTTTAAAAAAGAGACTTAAACCTAGAAGAATACAAGTAACACACATAATAATAATATGTATTTAGCATATTATGCAATTAATTCATAAATATAATTATCTCAAGCATTAATTACTGAATGAGACCACCAGGCACAGGAAGAGGGTCCACTTTTTTAAACTTTATTTTATAAAAACATTTTTTATTCAAAAGTAACAGAGAGTCACAAAAACACACAAAACAACCAAAAACGCTTTTATACCGAGTCCAAAGAAGCGCGTTTCTGTCATTTTGCGTCTCTGTGTTTGTTTTATGTGTGTTGCTTTGCTTAATTTGTTTGTGTTTGTCTTATAATAACATAACTTTGTTGTGGTGGTCATTTTTATCTCTTTTAATAGGAATATGTAGCCATTGTGTAGTTGTGCTGGGACCTTCTAAACATTTTAAGCCTGTTTTTGTTTAAATGTACTTTTTTTTAGAAATATATCTTTATTTACTTATTTATTATTTATTTATTCTGTTTTGGAACTAATTAAAGACTTATCATATTAATCAGTCCTAAAACAGAATAATTGTTAGTTTTTTTGTGTAAAGTTATCAATATAAAAGATTGTATGCAGAATGTCAGACTGTGCAGTGTAGTTTATTTTGATATCCATTTTTCTAAAATATGTAAACAAAACTTTTAGAAATTGGACAAATGTTCCAGACGTTTCACCTGATATATTACAGAAATAAGTACCTGACTCTTATAAAACTCCACAACTGAAAAAACTGGTACAGGTTGTATGATAGATTATTGACGATATCCACCACAGGACCAAGGACATTAATTCGGTGACCAAATGAAGAAAACAAAGACCACGTACACAAAAAAGACAAGATGCAGTCAAAAACATTCAAAATGAACACAAAGGAATTAAGAAGCATTTGTATAAATTTGCATCTCTGTATTTATTTTATGTGTTGTTTTGTTTAATCTGTTTGTGGTTATATTACATAACTGTTTTGTAGTCTTTTATATCTTCTTTTAGTGGTAGTTTCATGTCGCACCGTAACTTCCTTGTTGTTTTTGGCGCTTTTTAGACTTTTTTAGACTTTTTTTGGCCTCACAGATGATTGTTACATGGACAAAGTACGATATCTATGGAGGCACTTAGAAGACGTTGATTGGTCCAAACAGCGGACTGTAAGGGTGAGAGAGAACTGTGATTGGTCCAGGGATCACAAGCGCTGACTCGGCCCAAAGCCGTTGAGTAGTGTGAGGTCAGGCTCCACCAATCCCACCCAGCACACACGGTTCAGGGGAAAGAGACGACAACATGGCCGAAGCAGAGAGTAGCGAGTTAACTTCTGGTGGAATTTTTCAGGAGATCTTCACTTCTCCGCTGAATCTGACCCTGCTCAGTCTCTGCCTGTTCCTTTTGTACAAAATCTTCCGCGGGGACAAACCGCCGGAGCTCAGCGACGAGGACAAACCACTGCCCAAAATGAAGAAGAGAGATTTTACGCTTGCGGAGCTGAAGCCCTACGATGGGCTGCAGAACCCGCGGATCCTCATGGCCGTCAACGGAAAAGTGTTTGACGTGACCAGAGGGAAGAAGTTCTACGGACCAGGTAACGTTTGCGCGTGCAGTGGTTACTAACTGTGGTGCCCTCGTGCCACGAACAAAACCAACGGCAGTTAGTTTAGCGTGCAATTTAGTTTAGTTACTATCGCCAAATGCAAAAAACTGTTACTGCTTGGCACAACTTTTAGTTGACTTCTGTGTCTTGGAGCTGGCGCCACACCCCCTTTAGTTGTTTAACTGAGATCCCGTTTCATAACAGAGGGGCTGCGGTGGCCTTGGAGCCAGAGATCGTCTATGAAGACGTCGAGTTCTCCTTAGAAAAAAGGCTTGATCCCTGCAATGTTTAAAACATACCTGATGCTTCTTCTGTCCATAGAAGAGTCCAGTCTATTAGGGGTTTAAAACTGCAGTAGGGACCATTCAGGGTTCTGTGTGAGCCCGGGGGCATCCAGGTAATATAGTGAAAGCACAACCGTGTGTACTGTTTGGAAGGAGGATATAATATAAGAGTCAAAATATTGGTGCCTTCAGAGCCTGACACAAAGAAGATAGACTCTCTGATTGGTCTGAATGTGCTGTTAATGTAGTTAATGTCTTAATAGCTGTTATCTAGATTGTTCTTTTTTATAGCTTTACATTTGGACTACTTTGAATTAGTTTACTTTAAGTATGTTTTTTGTAGTGACTAAGCAGAATTTATCTAAAATTCACTGCACCATCTTATGGTACAAACTGTTATTACACAAAAGTACAACCCAGCCCTGGTTAAGTTTCACTTGATGTCGCATCAGTGCAATACACAACGTTTTGGACACAGTTATAGCAGTTGTTTCTGATGATAGCTGTACAGAAAATGGACAACAAATACGTTTAAACCAAACAAAATCACTTATGCTGCACATTCCCATTTCTGAAAACCACTTTCTAAGAGGATGAAATGAAAGAGTGAAAATCACCAGGACTGTCATCTTTAACAAGTTTTTTTTAAGTTCCATTTAAATAATAAAAGCCGAAAATATGTTCAGCAAATGGCTAAAAATATAAAGAAAAGTCTGAGGCAGTGAAAACACAAAAATTAAAAAGTTAGGTAAGTAAATGAATCAGGAAAGTATCTGGATGTGGATAATATGATTTCCTGGACACAGTCAATTTTCTCTGTGACTTTTCACTTGTGTGGAAACGGGCACAGAGTGAGCACTCTCGGGTTTTGTCTTATCAAAGAATGTAACCTCTGTTGCGTGTAACCTCTGGACAACATGATAGTCATCTGTCATGCAGATTTTCTTAGTGCACTCCACACCCTGCCCTGTAGCCTAAATTCCTTGGTTTGTGTCATTTCAGGAGTTTGGATCATTTATATTAAAATTTGCCCTCAAGTTGAAAAAGCTTTGGCAGCTCTCGAGGCTCTTTCAGGCTTCCTAATATGAAAAATTTAGGACTGGCTGTTGTTGGCTGTTGGGGGGGCAAATAAGGCTGATTAACTCAATATAGTGATATTTTTGTTATATCTTTTATAACAAAAATATCCCCCCCATTTTTTTCCAAAACAGCTGTGTTTTAAAAAAACACACACGATAAGCCAGTCTCCCATTTAAACTACAGACCACTGCTGTTTTATCATATTGAGGTCTAGGCTACTTTATGCAGATCAAGGGCGTCCAGAGTGACGTGCTATTTTCTTACTGTAAGAGAAAGTTGGGAAACAAGCTGCCATGCTCGTCTTAGTTCAGTATACTCTGGGATAAGACAGCATTCGTTAGGAGTTTTAAACACCCTCAATGATATGAACCACATCTTAATGTTTTAATCACTTTTAGATGACAGCTAGTTGATCAGATCTGTGTTGGTTTGGGTTTTTTTGGGGGAGAATTTATCATAATCTGTATTTGAAATAACCTTTTTTAACGTCAGATTTTTCCTCAGCGTGCTCTGTGATTTAAAGACAAATATTCAAGATATTTTCCCATGCACGATCATCTGATCGTATGTCTTCCTGGCCTTGCAGATGGACCGTATGGAGTGTTTGCAGGCAGAGATGCATCCAGAGGTCTGGCAACCTTCTGCCTGGATAAGGAGGGCCTGAAGGATGAACACGATGACCTGTCGGACCTGAACTCCATGCAAAAGGAGAGCCTTTCTGATTGGGAGTCTCAGTTCACCAGTGAGTGGAAGATAAAGCACAATGTCAGGTTATTAGGGTCCAAAAATGTCACAGAAATGAGGGCAAGGCCTCTTAATTTAAACATGATTGAAAACATGATTTACAATTTTTGTGTATTTTATAATTTACTAAGCATTTATAGTAAAATAAAGCCTGTACTTAGATCAACCAGGGTTTCAAGCAACAAGTATGTCAGACAGTTTGATTGGCCAACTCTTAATCCATTATCTCCCTTTACCCTTTAGCCACAAATATTTATTTTCCTCACTGACAGTAGCCTGTTATTAGATTAAAAGGCTATCAGATTACAACTGGATTGCTTTAAAATTGTTTCCCATCATGCTCATGGTGCAAATTTGCAAAAACCCGTTGGAACCATGGAGGTGAAAAAGGAAAAGATTTTGGCCATCGCTGCCATTTATGTGTTCAGGGCTTTATTCTGAAACAGCCCAGAAGCAGAGAGAGCGATCAATGAATGTCACTGCTTGTATGAGCTTAAACGAAATTGCAGTGATAAAATGTTTGATTTTCATAAGAAAATGAGAAAAAGAGTAACTTGAGGCGGCTCTGGTTGAGCTTTATGGCCACCTCACCCAGGTGACCTTGGTGTGAGGTCACATTAATAAAATGAGACAGCTGCAGATCGCAATGTGCAGACCTTGGCTGTTTTCCCTTCGGTTGTTTTTTTTTTTTTTTTTTTTTAATTAGATTTTTGTTCTACGTTTCAGTGAAGTACGACTACATCGGCAAGCTTCTGAAGCCAGGAGAGGAGCCGACGGAGTACACCGATGATGAGGAAGGAAAAAACAAGAAGGCAGACTAAAACATGAACCGTGACCACAAGGGGGAACAAGATGCCTTAATGTATATTGGTAATTTGATAACCCTAATAGGGTCGCTGGAAAACTCCTCCACCTTCTATCCATCTCCCACTACTTTTGGACCAATCTCAGCTTGTATACAATGACTGAATTCAGTTTATCTTTATTAATCTCGTCTGAAGGCATTAACGGTTAGAAATGCAGCTTTCTAATGTAGAGTTCTTTAATTGTTTAGAGCTGTTACTGTAATCTCTCAAACACTGATCCACCAACCAATCCCAGCGTTTTGTTGAGCTCCTGGTGGTTATGTGGTGCTGAAAAAGGTGATCAGTTCATCTTGATGGTTGCCAGGTTTCACTGAAGGGTCTCAGGAAGCGATTTTTGGTTAAAATCAAGAAAAATGTACTCCAGGTCTGAAGCAGGACAGCCAATGTCAGAGTCAGAATTCTGGTATTTTTGAGTTTACTCCCATTGTGGTGTGACTGTTTTTTTAAATACAGTTTTTTCCTGCATACTTGCATATATTGGATCTTTCTCAATTCAATTCACTTTTATTTTTATAGGGTCAAATCACAATAACAGTTGCCTCAAGGCACTTTATGTTGTAAAGACCCTACAATAATTATAGACCAATAGTTGCGTTTTAATGCACATTTCTGTTTTCAGCCAAAATACTATCAAATCACAGAACTGTCTCCATAGGTAACCGCCCTCTTTACCTTCACCTACGTGTTATACCCGCCGCCATTCCTGCTACCTGGTGAAAGCAACTTGTTTTAGTTTAAAGGTATTAAACTACTAAAGTATTTAGCTGATTTGCAACTTCATATTTTTATTCCTGCACTCTGTTAGAGTGCCTTTTCATCTTTTATAGTTCAAAGTAATCTTTATTTATCCTACGACAGAGACTTTCAGACAGAACCAACTTTTTTTCTGATTGGCTGCCCATCAGAAACACCAGGCAGGCAGAGTTCTATGCCTGAGATAACCATATTGCGGACATCCCCTCTCTGTGACCTCACAGAGACCCAAAAGTAGAAAAAACTGACTGAAACTGAGCAATGTAAAGTCTGAACCTTTGGTCCATCGCTGTAAGATGACATAAATCACAGGAAATAATAATACACTGCCCTTGACACAGACTTGCATCATTAAATCAAGGCCTTAAAGGAGGTAGTCTAAACACTGCTGGTGTCATTGTTCTGTAGCCGCTACATTGTGCAGTCCCTAACATGATAAGTTAAATCTAAAACTCATCCATTGTCACTTTAATTATAAGTGTAAGTACATTTTCCTTACAAACTACATCTAACTTTCACATCAGGCCTGTTGTACTGATGATCTCTGAAGATTTGTACCTGCATGCATGTTCAAACTGTAAGAGGATGATGATGTACCATAGGTCTATTATCCCTACCCTTCAGTTTACTCCTAACAGTTCCTGTTGCTGGAAAAAAGTATTCCAAGTACAAAGGTCAAATTTTGCATGGCATAATTAAATACACTAAATCTGTCCCACAAAATGAGCTGATTTTGAGGAGATTTAGTGGGAACCTTTAACATATTTGATTGATCTTATATCGATGGCTCCATAGTCACTATTAACAAGTGAAAGATCCCCGGTTTGATTCCAGGAAGAGACACAGATCCCTTTGGGGTTGTATAAGGGTATCTTTTGGGAGGGAACACCTGAAAGTAGCTTTGTAATACTACTGTGACAGTGCAGGTTGATGTGTTTCCTCAGCATGGAAAGGCCATCTTCTCTCTCCCTCTGCTGTCTCCTGCAATCTTACCACAGAACAGTAGTTTAGCATTTTAGCCATCTGGATTCAGCATCCCAGACGAAGGATTTGCTGCTCTTTTCATTCTCAATTTGCTTTTTGACCTATAAAAGCAGTAGACATGTAAAAACCTTGTCAGTAAATGAATTAGAAAAAATGCGTAATGGTAAGTGCGGTCACCATGGTGCTCCTTTAAACGAACAAACATTTGGAACCCCCCCCCCCAGTTTATTCTGTTTACCTTGATTTTAACACTAAATCCATGATGACAGAGAGACCAAAACCAACCCTCAGATCAGCTGTCATGGACGTAACAGCTAACCTTTGAAACGTTTTCAAGCCTTCAGACGTGAGTTCATTTGTAACCCAGGAGTTGTTTCTGACTGTAGAAAAAGGTTGTCTTCTATGTAACTTCCATTTAAAACAAACAAAACATCCAATATGATGACATTCCTGGTATGCGTATATATGTTATTCATCGTACAGTCATACTGTTATAATCCTGAAATGATGTTTTGATTTAATAAAAAAAACTACAATATGAAGACTTGACTGTCTTGTGTCTTTTTATATCTATATTTAGATTTTTATTGAACATGTTTACATGCCTTCATGTTTATGCCCAATTCTAACCCTACCATCTGAATGGCTCAGCACAAATAAAGACTCATTAGACCATGTGGTGTTTTTCCAGTCTCCTATTTGCCAAACTCACGCAAGCTCTTCTGACAGGAGTGGCACCCGGTGTGGTCTTCTGCTGTAGCCCATCTGGTTTAAGTTTCAGCGTGTTGTGTGCTCAGAGATGCTCTTCTGCATACCGTGGTTATAACGAGTGGCGTCATGGTGTGAGGACAACAACCTTACCTTCAACACTGATGAGACAAAGGAGATGATAGAGGACATGAGGAAGAACGGCAGCACTACTGCTATGGACTGCCCTCGAGATGAAGGTTCAGAAGTGTGAAATCTAGAACATCCTGACTCAACAACTCCTTTTTCCCCACTGCTATCAGATTCCCGAACAGCTGACCTACCTCAACTGCAATTTTGCGCATCAGGTCGCTTTGCACATTAAGCTCCTTTGTACATCCATCTACATCGCCATGTGCATACATCACTTGTCTGCACTTACTTATTTGTACTAATTTATCTTTTTATTATTATTTTTATCCTTATTTTATCTTTTTTATTTATTTTGTCTTGTTCTTTTAACCCTTACCTAACTTGGCATTTGTGAATGGATAGCAAAGGAAGAATTTCATTGCACAGAGAATGCCATTTCTTCTGTACTGACAATAAACGCTTTGAATTTGAATTTGAGTTTCTGTTACCTTCCTATCAGCTCATAGGAGCCTGGCTATTCTCCTCTGACCTCTTACATCAACAAGATATTTTCACCCTGAGAACTCACTGGGTAGTTTCTCTGTTTCTGGACCATTCTCTGTAATAGTTGTACAGGAAAATCTACGTGGATCAGTGTTTTCTGCATCAGTTTTCTACACTTTATTTATAACTGAAAAGCACTCTGATTTTAAAAAGTCCTGGATTGTGCCTGACAAACACACGATTCCTACAAAATGCAGAGTGAGTACTTGTGCAGAAAGCTCAGAAGATTAGCATAAATGTTTTGAGCTGGTAAACTTGTTAATTAGTTATAAACTAATTTGTAGAAATGAGACAAACATTTAAAAAGGTCCTGTGATAACAAAACTTTGAACTACTTCATTTTCATGTCTATAAACAAACCAGAGCAGAAGAGCACAGCATACCGACATGTCCTGATAATATTAAATGAAAAATACAATATATTTGGCAGGGAAGACAGCCATATGTGATTGCATTCACTTCGTATTTGTATTTCAACAAGCAACGAAATTTTTCAAGCAATAAACTTAAAACAATGACGTTCACCTGTGCCAACTTTTATAAATTCTTACTATAGTTGAAAATTAACTAATAACCTACTCAGCCTACCTTAATCATTTTGTATTATCGATTTTAACCAAAAAAAGGTATGTGTCAGAAGTGGGATTCGAACCCACGCCTCCATTCGGAGACCAGAAGTCCCGTCTCTGCGGAAGGAGATTATCCTTGAGTCTGGCGCCTTAGACCACTCGGCCATCCTGACACGGTATTTAACGCTGTTGTTAATAGGGCTTTTAACCCTAACACTGTGTAGCCTGTGATTTCATTTGATTGTAATATATGTCGTTATATTTATTAACAAAAGCAACTGCTGTCATGTGAGCGTATTTTACAACTTTAGCTCAGCATAAAGTGCGTATTTATCTTCTGTATTCACTTTTAATGTTCAGACTTTATCTGCGCATGCTCGTTTTAGGACTCGTGATGATGCTGCGTTCAGAGAATAGAGAAGAGTGGGATAAATATGAACTCATTTATATTATCTTTTGCGGTTATCCGTTTAATTTGACATAACTAAGCAGCATTCATCAGCATTAATTCCACAGGTTTTTAATATAGTAGTTTGATGTGGAAATTGAAAAACATCGTCACGAGAACAGCTCGTTTGCAAGCGGAGACCAGAGCCTTTTTTATGGAAGGTTGAATGACTTACTCAAGTACACTGGCGGGGACTACTTAACTATTGAACATGAACGCAGCATAACTTCCGCTTTGTCTACGTGCGGCGGCCATATTACATTTCCGTGCTTCAAGGGTATCTGAAGACATCAGGCTAGGCAACATGTACCGGTTTGCTAAAGCTGCAGTGAACATCAGCGGTAAGAAAGCAGTTATTTTCATATGAACTCGTCCTAAATGGTTGTATTTTTAGATCGGTGTGCTGTTTAATGCTAGTCGACCGGGAGGATGACAGTTTGATGGGCCAGTGACCGCAATCAGCGTGCAGACAGGCTAACCTTAGCACCCCTGAAGGAGGAAATCTTAAAAAGCTGTTTTCCCGATTAATGTAATAACCACGGTTATATCCCGTAAGTGAGAGTCATTATTACGTTTGAGGTAGTCGTTTTAAAGTGCTCCTTATTCAATAAACATGTCCTTGTTCGACCCTCTGACCTGCGTAACTCGAAGACGTGACAGGCTAACACACTTGCAATGCTCATTTCTTTATCGAGTATTTATGCTAGTATGCATTAAATTTTGAAAGTACGCGAATGTACCCGTCTGATGTGAGAGTGCGATACTGCAAGGGCAAATAAGATTGGTACGTCTCTTGACTCGCCCTTGTAAAAGAGGCTAGCAGAAAGCGAAATTGATTGTGGAGGTATTGAGCTTAACGATTCCTGAGAAAATATTTAATACAGCGAATTGTACTCACAAATACTATTTATTACAGGAGAGCAGAATGTACGTGCTTATTTTAAGAATGCATCGGTTTCTTTAAACCCCACTTTAAAAGTGAGTTACTGTGTATGTTATGAAAGGGGACAGAACTGTAAAAATAAACAAAAATACATAGTTTAGATAGAAAATAGAAGAGCTCCATGAATACCTCTACATATACATCAATAACAAGATGAAGTAAAAAATTTTAAACAAAAAAGATGTTTGTTTAGATTTGTTTTGTTTTTATCATTAGTTTCTGTTACTGATTGATTTTGTGCCCTATTTTTTTTAATTGATTGTTTTCAATAGTTTCTGTATATCATCTATTTTCATTCTGACAGCTCAGTCATTAACATGAGGACTGTTTCTTCTTGTCATGTAGGCCAGGCCATGCGGCAGGTGAGGCATGGATCCAACCTCCCCCAGAACTTCCACTCAAAGTACGGTGCCGGTGTGTTGGTCAGTGGAGCCATCTTCTGCACAGCCGTGTGGGGATACGTAAGTTCGATCACATCATATTCAGTTATGAGCATGACCTGAACAGACCATAAGATTGATAATAGTTTGTTGGAACAACCAATAGTTTGTTGGAACAACCAATAGTTTGTTGGAACAACCAACAGTGTGGTTGGATGTTTGGTGTGGGGGGGGGAGGAGGAATAATCTATTTTTAAAAATAACAAAAAAACATTGCGGTTAGTTTGGTCGATACTGAGATCACGTTTGTTAAAACTATACTTTGGCTTAATTAAGTTTGAAACAGAATAAATGACTTAAATAAAGCAATTGCCAAGGTTTTCGGGACTGAATATAGACTCCCTACTGAATTGAGACGTTTGTTTCAAAATGAAATTCTACAGAATAACCATTTTGTCTCTATTGGTGGTTTTAAATAAATGGCAAGAGTAAAAAGTAATTAAAAACAAAGTTTGATAACTGCGCACTCGCATTTTCCACTGATATGCAAATTTTTTAAAATTGGTTTCATATTTCCAAACTTGTCTGTTTTCTCGTTTTCACCAGGCAATAATGAAAAAATAATTTTTACTTCTCTTGCTTCAGGTGCTAACTTCGACTGGCATCACCTGGAATCTGTCACCTGTCGGGAAGCTCCAGCCCAAACCGTGGAGAGAGGAGTGAAGAGGTGCCATGACAGAGCTACCTTCCATCCAACCCTTCTGTTTGTACAGATGAATAAAATATCTGCGTGTTCAGACAGCAAATGCTCTTGTTTATTCCAACATGTTTCTTTGTCCAAATAAATTAAGTGTGATTCTACTGACTCCATCTGTTTGAATAAAGTTATTAGTTGGCTTGATATCAGACAGAACTGTTTTGAATTGAGGAAAAGTGAGATGCTGAAGGGCATTAAAACATTTAAATAATACAGACGTTTACTACCTGCCGTGTGTTTTTATTAGGCTTTTTAACTGAGGCTTAAGACATTTGAAGGGAGCAATATGGTAATGTAAAATTACAAGGTTTGTGTGATCATGAGAAATACTGTTACATGAGAAATACAGGCCTGAGGCAACTAAAAGAACCTGGAAAGCTTTGAATACCAATGTAGTCAGAATTTTTAGAACACTCACTGGTACCAACCCAGCTTCTAGGCATATTGCACAAATCTAAATGGGGTTGCAGCTTTATCCTTTCCGAAACCAGTTTTGATTTGTTTGGGAAACTAAATGAGTTTCAACCATGTAGTTGATTTGATATGAAGTTGAAGAATTTGGAGGTCATCCTTCATTATTCCATCAATTTGTGTTCAATGTACCAGTACCACTGTGCCAGCCCCAGAGCATGATGCTATCTGTTTTTCAGGACCTTTGCAAAGTGGTGACACATTTTCTAACTAACGTACTCAGTTCATCCAAGGAAAAAATAAAATTCTTACATGCTTAAATTGACACAAAATGCCAGAAATCTGCACTGTCATAAATGCATTTTTATTTTTCACCAAAATTTAAACCTCATTTTCTGCGGTTTACTGGGTTAACCTCTGGGGTCCAGGATATAATTGGCCATTTTTGACTACTTTTGATTTTACCTTTATATTTTACCTTTAAAAACTGTTTACTTTGCCTTGCATGGTATCATTGTTTTCAGCACAACCTCACGTGTCTGAATTTACAGTTATTTTTCATTGACATACTGTGTTAACACAATTATCTAAAATCACACAAAAAACATAAAAAGAGTAAGAGAATATATATAGTTTTTACTGTAAAAAACAGACATGTTTATTGGATTATTTTCAAAACTTATGCACAAATTTTGTAAAGTTATATACAACTATTTACCTAAAATGCAGTCAATGCATCTGGTAATTTTTTTTTATAACCATTTAAAAATACTACTAAAACTACAATTACACAACAATCAGGTATCACAGTAAGATGACACAAAAATTATTTGTCCCAGCGCAAAAAATAGTTTGTCCGCCACCAGAGAGAGGAGATCACCACAGGCCTAAAACCTGCAGGTCTAACAATGGGAGGTGCATTGTTCCTCCTTTTTTCCACCTAGAGACAGCGTTACCTACTTTTAAGCAACTGTGACATTCAATAGTACCCTCATTGTTTTGACACAGAAAAAAAAACAACGACTACACTACACACTGACTATACTAGACAATACTACACACTACACCACAAAATGCTAAACTTCACAAATCTCTCACATGTCAAAACTCACTCTCTCTCTCACAGCAGTCACGCTCAAAACTTTCCCCTCTTCCTAAACAGCCAAACCTCATGTGCTGCCATATAATTTTTTTATTGTTCGACATGGTACATTTTTCCATCTACAGGAAAGAAGTAGCATTTTTTCTCCCTTTTTTGTGCTGTCATTTGAAAATGACTTTTTTTTTTACCATTTTTTCCTGCACTAAACGTGACGACAGTATTCAGGAAAAAAGCATCAGTATATATATAATTTTGTTTATCATAATTCTGGTTTTAGTGGCTATAAATACAAATAAAAAGGGCATATAGGCAGGGGCAGATCTACAGGGGTGGCATAGGGTGGCATGTGGAACCCTAAAATAATCTCTTGCCACCCCTAGTGCCACCGTAGTTTTGCAGATGACTGACTGGCTGGGGTGGCACTAGGGGTGGCAAAAGATTATTCTATAATGGCACATGCCACCCAATGCCACCCTGGACTTTGCCATATCTTGTAAAATATGCATGGGGGGTTTGAATGACATCCACTAAGTTCAGCTGATGCAGTAATCAGGAAGCATCAGAAGATAAACAGCAATCCGATCCAATCAGCGTGGAAGCTCTCCTAATGCATTAGCCAATCAGCAGCTGCGGGTGTGCGATTTGCCCTGCCCGTGGTGGTGTTCCTCCGCAGCGCTAAGGTCACTGCTGTCATTCGGTAGCTAACCAACAGCCGAAGGAGGCGGAGGAGACCCAGCAAAGGAAGGTGCACGAAAGAAGCAACTAAACTCAGCAAAATGTCTCTGTCTAACAAACTCACCCTGGACAAGGTGGACGTCAAGGGGAAGCGGGTCGTTATGAGGTGAGCGTTAATTATCGCCTGGCAGTTAGCTTCTGCTCGCACCGTAGCGGCTAATCGGAAATGAGATTATTGATGAGCTTCTCCAAAATGTCGTTTCTGTTCTTTCTGAGGTGGCAGACTGTTTGGTGCTCACACACAGTGATGTGAGGGGATTAAAGTGATGGCTAAATGGTGTCTGAGTCGGTTTAGTCCGACGGGCAGACGACAGGAAGTGAACTCGTCGGTTGTCACGTTTTCCATTCATGTTACGTGCCTGTGCGGAGATGCTGCATGGATGGATGAAACCACTGGCATCCGAGTCAGTCCTGTAAAATACATCAGCATCCTTCTAATAATAATGAGTTTGTCGTGTAAAAACCTGAAAACTGATGATGAATGTTAGTGAAGTCTTCAGATTTCATCTTAGGCCTCAAAGCAGATTTTAAAGGTGATGATACAGACAGCACCAGGAACTATTTCATAGAGGGAAAACTAGCAATTGTTGGCTTTATCTATGAAAAGGATTATTATTTTCATATTTAATGATAATCTCGCAACTTACCCAGATGCACATTTTGACATCCATTCTCAGTAGTTTAGGAGGCCCAAAACAACCCAAAAAAGTTGAGTGATTTTTGAGCTGGGGTATGAAGGTTGAGCCAAAGAAACATTGCTTGAAAACTGAATCAAAAAAGACTCTGACTTTATTAATCAGCCGACTGATCCACTTTAACAGGTAGGCTGTAAGCCTAAGGTCACTGGCAATTCAGTCCAATTTGTTTGTTTTATTATTATTCCTATCTTCCAGTGAAATCTCTCTAGCAGAAAAGATGCCCTGCATCCTAGCTGGACACATCTGGAGTCAAATTTATATTAGTCTAATTTGCCAGTCATTCACTTTATATTTCTGCAGCCCCCTCCAGTGATCTTGAAGGCACTTTTGAAACTGACACCATGTGTGAAAATGTCAGAGGGCCATGCTGGTTCGCTCAGTTTGGTGATGCAACACCAGCTGGCTTAGAACAAGGTTCACCCGTGTTGCTGAGTGTTAAAAGGTCAAAATTCACCACATGTCGAGTTATCCTAAATGTGAGCGAATGTTGTGCCGGTCTAAGACAGTGAGACGATGGGTTACCTCAGATCACACCCAGGGCCTGTCGTGGCATGACACACGGTGGTGGGTTTTTTCCAGATTCAGATGGAGGCAGTGAATCTGTGTTTCCTTACTGAAGAAGGCTGGTCCTGAATTGAAAAGGGGGAGGGGCTCTTTATTGAAAAGGGGGAAGGGCTACATGTTGCTGTAGAGACCTGAAGTGGCTGACGGAATTGAAATGTGTTCAGCAGAGACTTGCAGCCGGCTTCCTCTGTCATTTAGGCTCCTGCTGCAGCATTAAACATGTCAGTTTTAAGGTTGCAAAATTTATTTATTTTTCCTAAGTCTTTTGAAATGGTTAGGGACTGGGTGTTGACTGAATTTATTTCTGGGGTTGCTTCAACCCCAGCGAACAGAAAAATGAAGGCAAAAAAGAAGAGTCAAACATAGCAGTGCCTCTAGTGGCCATTTGGGGCTCTGTACAAAAGTGAGAAATACCCTCACATGTTAATGTACCAAACTTTACATCATTAAAAAAAAGGTTTAAAGTTTTACTTGATGGATTGCAGTAGACTTGAAGTCTACTGCAAGCGAATCTGCAATAACCAAACACTTTTAGTGTTGTTTACTTCTGACAGAGTCTTTATTAAGTGATTGAAAATTCCCCTTAGGATAGGAACACAAAGGCTTTCCAATTCTGTTTGAACCAGTATCGCGTCCTCTCTCTACAGAGCAGTGCACTTTTGGTACAGGAACCTCTGATTAAACTGTTCAGCTAATCTCAGTAGGCTAGAGATGGGACAATTACAAGAGGCAAGAAAGGAGGAAGATCATGATGTCCATTCATTTGTTCGTTGTGGTTTGAGTTTGCCATTGCCTAAACAGTGTTTGTTTCACCATGCAATGTTAAGCTGCAATTTCCTCTTCTTGTAATGTTAGGTTTTACTAACTAAGGCAAAAAAGAAGTGGTGGTGTTTTATATTTGCAGTTTTAGAGAAATAATTGTTCATGAAAAATCAGCTGCTGAGCTGCTGTTAACTCCTTCATTGAGCTTATTTCTAGTTGTAAAAGACCGGATAGGTAAGTTATAATATTTCAGATAGTTTCCTTTGGTCCACCCTGAAGTTGCATCGAGCTCCTTCTCAGTGTTAATCATTGTAAAATTGTACTAACTGTGTGCTGTGACTCCTTGAGGTCTGACAAGGATGGATCACCTTTATGTTGTGGTCTGGCCACCCCTAGACAGGTCATAAGATCTGCATTCAAGAGCAACAGGGGGGAAAATGCTGAAATTTACAGAAATGGAGCGGAAAACTACCACAGCTTTTGGATGAGTGGCACCTGTGCATAAGATCCTTCTGTTGAGCCTCTGAATTGCTGACCGATGGTTTTCAGACTAAGACAGTGGATTGCTGTGACAATGACGGCAGGTGCCGAGTGGGTGCAGGCTGATCACGTCTCAGAGCATCAGGTTCCCAGAGGGAGGGAAAGGAGAGGCGGTTATGTAACCAGCTGGAGTACGAGGGACACGGCATGTTCTCTAAGCTGCCAGTGTGCATCTGTGAAAGGGAAAATGGTTTCAGTTCCTGGCTCAAAATGGGCTTTTTTTTTTTTTTTTTTTAAATATAAAAGAGGTGATCTGCATACATTTAAATCAATGAGTCTGTGGTACCTTACTAAAACAAAGTTGACCAATTTTATGGATGAGTAACTTGTGACTTTTTGGGGGATTCAAGGTTAAAACCTTGAAGGTTAAAACGTATGTTCCCCTCTACATGGAAAATGAAAATAAACCATGCTAAAAGGCATTTTAGAGGAAAGCTTCTCAGCTAATGGAGATCTTTGTATTGACTGCCTGGCATCAGGGGACTTGAGCTGTTTATAGCTGACTGCAGGAGACAATAGAGGGAGGAGAAAGGACCAAACACTGAGGTAAAAATGGTGAAAGATTTAAATCAAGACCTCTGTCTCAGCTGCCAGTTACATCTGGTTTCTAACAAATGGGTAAGGGGTATAGTCTTAAAGCAGGGGTAGGGGAACGCCAGGCCTCAAGGGCCGGTGTCCTGCAGGTTTTAGATGTGTCCTTGATCCAACCCAGCTGATTGAAATGGCTAAATTACCTCCTCAACTTGTCTTGAAGTAATCATTTGATTCAGGTGTATTGACAAAGGGTGATATCTAAAACCTGCAGAACACTGGCCGTTGAGGCCTAGAGTTCCACACCCCTGTCTTAAAGTCTTGCCAATTTCCCTAAAATTTTGTAGCACTTTGTAGCATCCTGGTTTTATTTTCTGATATGAAATGTTCAGAGGCAAGCATAAGCTGAGATTTGAGATCTATCGGTTCACAATCTGTTTCTTCTTTTTCAGAGTCGACTTCAACGTTCCAATGAAGGACAAGGCGATCACAAACAACCAGAGGTAGCGTCTATCTTATTCTGATTCTTTTCAGTCGTTTATCAAAGAGTTAAGCTGCTGGGATTTCTAGAAGAGGAGCGGCAGATTTAGATTTGCTGATAGCCTCCCTCGGAAATGAAAACCAGGAATATGTAGTTTCCTAGCATGCTTTAATTCTTTTATAACTCCATACATCGATGTCACAGTAAAGATGTTTTCTTCTTCACTGACCTTGATTTTTGACAAATGTAGTCTAACAGAAAAGGGAAGAATATAACATTCCTAAAAGCAAGAACATTAACATTAAGTTGGAGTAAGTGTGACTTGATTCTTTTTTTTTTTCTAAACACTCCTGTTCACTCGTGTGTTGCCTTCAGGATCAAGGCAGCCCTCCCCAGCATCCAGCACTGCCTGGATCATGGAGCCAAGTCTGTGGTGCTGATGAGTCACCTGGGCCGTCCTGACGGAAACGTCATGCCTGAGAAATACTCCCTGGAGCCCGTCGCTGCAGAGCTCAAGACCCTCCTGGGGAGGTGAGATGATGGCCTGAATAAGTGGTGTTTGTTAACAAGGACATCGCCTCTGCTCTTGTTATGGTTGAAATATTCTGGTATTAGTAAGAAAGATATTAACACCATTTTTGGTTGCTTCTGGCAAAGGCAGGTTTGTTTTTGTTTAAAATTTATATATATGTCTATCTATACACTAAAGAAGAGAAAATCTGCTCTAAGAACCAATCATAATCACTCTCACTAATTCTGTGACTCTGTAGGGACGTCACCTTCCTGAAGGACTGTGTGGGCCCTGAGGTGGAAGCTGCCTGTGCTGACCCCGCCTCTGGATCCGTCATCCTGCTGGAGAACCTCCGCTTCCACGTTGCCGAGGAGGGCAAAGGGAAGGACCCCTCTGGGAACAAGGTGAGTCTCTGAGGTTTGCGTGTTAACGGTGGTTAGACTCAGCAGTGTTATGTGTGGTTTGGGCTTCTGAGAATTATTATTTTTTTGTGTGTGTCAGTTTTCCTAAAGACAGAATATTGGTCTGTCATCTAAGACTAGTCATATTAGAAACTCGACTATTTAGTCTCTTAACTGCCATCGGTATGAGGAAGAGCACAATAACTTACAGCTGCAATCAAGTTCCTGTTATTTTCAGAACTTGCATGTAGTCCTACAGTTTGTCTCTTTACTTCCAGTCCTCTACTTTTTCTTTTTGGCTCCATCTAAAAGAAGTTGAACATTAACCTCTCACAACACACTGTGAAGTGAGTTTTTCACGGAGATTGAAATAATGTAGTTTGGCCAACTGGGTTTTCCTCTATTTGTGTCACATGGCAATTTGCTGCATCACCAATGTAACTGAGCAAGTAGTTATTTGGTAACCGAGCCGTCCACAGAGGACAGACCAGGCTCTATCCACGAACATGCTGCAGTTGAATTTTCAAGCACAAAAGACATGGAGAATGAGAGCGTCACTGTGAAAGGGAATGTGGCCCAATCATTTTGTCAACATAATCACTGGAAGACAAAATTGTATTTGAAAATATGACCCAGGCCTAACACAGAGGTGTCTTTTATAGTTTTAAAAAAAAAGTGTGTTCTATATTTTACACACTTTCAATAAGAAATAAAAAGATGCAAAGTGAAGCAGAAAAATGGCCTACACCTTGTCGGTTCAGCAGATTTTCTTTGTGCTCGGTCACATGGAGGAAGACTCAGTCGCTCCAGCTGCAGCTTCTCCTGAAATTGCTGCATCACCGTCTGACATCACAGTGCTGGTGCAGACTGTTTTGTAGCACACTGTTAACCCCACTATGATGTTCGTAGGATAAACTAACTGTGATCCAAAATGTGACTGAACTTTTCTAAAACCAGCTTTTCTAAAAAGCCCTAATCATTTGTTTTTGAGATTCATATTCTTCTACTCATAAGCCATTTATGTTGTGGTTTAGTAAGGCTGCTGTAGGAGCAATTTCCCACCTCTGGGATAAATAGTCTGGTTAGAGAATGGCTGGTTGCACTCCCTAATCTCCTCCTTTATGCTGAGGCTCGACTGTTGTGGCATATTCAAACTCCGGACTGTCCTCAGACACTGTCTGAAATGAGTGTCAGTCTGACCCATCCCCGAGCAGCACTTTTGACCTGTTGACATTTATCTTGAAGGTCGGTGGGCTTTTCCTGTCCTGTGAGGCCTCGTTGGTATGCTGGTTGGTTTCTACTGTACCACCGTAGTGTATCACACCACGGTCTCTTTATTTTTAGCTCATTATAAAAACATGAAATGGTCTCACTTTCTCACTTAAATGGGCGCTCCACTGCTTTTTACATGAGGATCGGTTTGTCACCAGGAGGAGGACTGGGCCTGTGAAACTGTAAAGTGTTCTCTGTAGCTGTGAAAGTTCATCAGGGTTATTTCAGCTTGGAGGTCTGGCTATTAAAAGCATCACTGTGTCGAACTATGGGGGAAGATCCATATTTAGTTTTACCCAGTTTATTTTTTGGCCTGAAGCAAGTAGTTAGTCTGGTCAAATAATGGAAAACCAATCTGCAGCTATTCGATTATTTGGCAAAAATTGCAAACTTTTGTTGATTTCTGAAGCTCATACTCTTTGGAGGGGGGGTAGAAGTTTTAAGCCTGAAGCCTGTCCCCTTGATTAAAGTGGAAAGAAGTGACCTGGGCTCCCTGGCATTTTGTCGACCCCTAAAGAGCTCTCTTGACCTTTACTCTACGCTACAGTCTCACAGTTGTGACCTTTCCCTGTTAAAGTGCATCAGAAACCTGACCCACAATGTACTGACTGAATCCTGATGGATAAACTGAGTTCATATTGACAGCAGGCCGATTATACCTGGACACAAAACAGTTAAGCTTGAAGATATTTGGGTATGTAGGTGTTGCCCTCTGCTCATTGGTGGCAGGTAGATTAGCTTTTATTTGTATGTGGACAGTGGAACTGGATTAGAGCTGAAACAAGGAAAAACCGCCTTGTAGCTCAGGATGATGACACATGCAGCATCAGTTCACACGACTCAAATGAGTGCCTGAATTTAGGCCAACACTCTTGTTGAATTAAAATGGATTAACTTAGGTTTTGCACTTTGCAGCCTTAACAAATGGTGTTCGTCTTCTCTTGTCTTTCCAGACGAAGGCAACCCAGGAGCAGATTGACTCCTTCAGAGCGTCTCTGTCCAAACTGGGAGACGTTTACGTCAATGATGCCTTTGGGACGGCTCACAGAGCCCACAGGTGAGCGCCACGCAGGTCAGGTGGATGATCGCTAGGTGACATCTGCGGTCTCAAAGCAGATGGTCTTTGAGAAGTTTTAATTCGATTAGATTAATTAAATGGTATAATTCAGTAGTTTGTAACTTCATCCTTGTCGCTCTTAGCTCCATGGTGGGAGTGAACCTGCCTCAGAAGGCAGCTGGTTTCCTCATGAAGAAGGAGCTCGACTACTTCGCCATGGCTCTGGAAAAACCTCAGAGGCCCTTCCTGGCTATCCTCGGAGGGTGAGAACATCTCCTTTTAACAGATGAAGTTTGAAAATGTTGGCTGGACAATACAAAAACCACGCAGAGCATGGTCACTAGTTCTGATTGTCCACTTTAGACATTATTTTCTTCTGCTCAGTTCTTCAGGAAGGCTCACAGGGTGTCCAGCCAGGAATAGAGTAAAAGCTCATTATGTTGTCTGTGGTGTCACTGTGCACTGCTTTATTCAAGGCTCAGTGAGCAGGCAGATCAAGGATCAAGATTTAATTTGGTTTGGATTTATACTGTAACCCCTGATTTATGGTCACAAATACTTGGTGGTCAACAAGCAAAATTTTATGTACATTTGAATCCCTTTTTAATCAAGTGTCTGCAAATTATGCTCTGAAAGAAAACTGTTCATTAACCTTCTGTGCACAGAAGTAAAACTACAGTTTCCATCATTAAGTGAGGACTTCCAAAATAACTTTATTTTCTTACAGTAGCTAATCGTGTCAAAGTCTTGTATAAGGTAACCATTAGAATGTATTTCTATTTAATTGTATAGAAATTGCTTCCATACAGTGAGACTAAGAGCTGCTTTTCAGGAATAATGACTTGACCAACAGTTTCAGTGAGACTGTGGCACCGCTTCCTGTAGCTTTGTATCTCTGTCCTGTCGTGGTTTCATAACCCTTAACTTGATTGGTCTGTTGCCGGCCAGATGTGGCAACATGCCAAAGTGCGTTGTGCAACAATTGCTGGCAGTCGGCGTCGACTGCTGCAGCCAATCAGCTCCTCGGTGAGGATGCTGACCATTAGCGTGTAAATGATTAGCCACTGTATCTCAGTATTTAACCTCGTCTATATGATCGAACTTTTTAATCAGTTATTGACCAGTAACAATTCCACATGCAAGTCAATATTTATAGAAAATGTTGCCATCTATTTGGACAGAGTTAAAGTTCTTGTTTAAGCTGTTGTTGAAGTGTTGGGGCTGTCGACTGACAGGTTTTAAACACCTGACTCACAACATTACACCTGCAACAGGAGACTGCAGACTTTTCTGCAGCTCAAAGTCATCAGCGGTGAGGTTAATGGTACAGAGGTGCAGATAAATCAATTAGCAGCTTCGCTTTCTGATTTCACTGACATAATTCTTTTTAATAACTACAGTTGAAATCCAATAACAGTGCAGATTTATTAATAAGGGTTTGGTATAATGAAGGAAGGTTGTGTTCAAATATTGGAATAATCCAAAAAACCCAACAGATTACTCAACCATTTCTTGTCATTAATGGTTTTCCTGCACGGTTCTGTGTGGTGGGATGCAGTACAATATAACATCTAAGGAGCTCCATGAGCCAATATTTAATAAAAATGGAGAACTAATGCACTGTTAAAAGACTTTGAACTACTAAAGTTTGTCTCAGTGTAACTAGATGCTACTTTACAAAGAAGAGTATCATTCAAAGCCAAAGACTACAGCAGCTGTCATGAATCCTGCATGAAACCCTTAAAGCATAAAAGAAGAGCAGGCCCTCTCTCCACCACAGAGAGCCAGTAAATATTTTTGCTTGAAATGCCTAATTTTATATAATCAAAGACTTAACTGAATTATTCACTCCAGTTTTTAGCTCCTGTATGTACAGATGAATTTCAGGATTGTCACTGTTTACTTGTCCTGACGTGTTTTCTCTCTCTGTTTCAGAGCAAAGGTGAAAGATAAGATCCAGCTGATCAACAACATGTTGGATAAGGTTGATGAGATGATCATCGGAGGTGGCATGGCTTTCACCTTCCTCAAAGTTCTCAACAACATGGAGGTGAGGAGGAGCACGCGTCGCCAAAGCAATTCGAAAATGAAACTGTTAAAAACGGTGGCTCAAATGACTTCACCTGATGGAGGTCGCCTGCTCTGTGCCTCAGAAAGCTTTGAGCTTCAGCTCATTGTTTAGCTGTCCATAGTTTGCAGTTACACTTGCTGCCCTCGTGCTCGATGAACCTCCCAACAAAGAAGACTCGGTTAAAAAAAACAAATCACACACAACACACTATTAAGTTAAAACAGTGATGCTTTTTGAGTCTTGAGTGGATATGTTTCTTAGTTTTCTTAGTTTTTTAGTTTGAGTGCTCAGCCCCAGGTAGATTAATAAAATAAAATTTCTCCTTCTAATGGAGCTCACAGTTGGACTTTTGTAGTGACGAAACAGTTTTGTTTGCATCACTGCAGAGACCGAAAGTCACGATCGTGACCTAAATTTGACTTCTTGACGAACAGATTTTATTCAGTTTCCTCCTCCTGGTTTTATTTGGCTAGTTTATGAAATGACTAGCTACCACAAACCCAGTAATAGTGATAAGCTGCTGCCTGCCTGGACAAAAAGATTCCTAATCTCACTAAACTCACAGTTGAACTATGAGGCAAGAGCAGAGGTATGAAGACGGAGAGGGTGTGAGGTGAAAGAAGCTGGAGCTCTTAAAAATGACAGGACGTTACTTATTGTGATTTGTGCCTCAATGCAAACAGTTACAGCTGCAGCTATAAAACTCTTACCTCGGTCATTTGTGACATTGCATAACTTTTTAGATTTAGTAAACTTGGAAACCACAGAGCAAGAAGGTGAGGTTATTTTGCACCACAATGGGCAAATCTGCCCTGTGAAACGGGCATCCTCTGGCTATTCCTGTTTGAGCGGTAAATGTTGTGTACATTCCTAAATGATCTTGATCCATCAGAGGCTGCAAGATATCAGAAAGCTGTTGTCACTTCCCTTTAAATGGCACTGAGCGTCTCCACTAGAAATGACACAAACTTGCTCAACACATGAAGGGTGTGAAGTAAAATAAGTTTTCCAGCCTCAGCATCAGCTTGGCTCCACAGTTTTCATCTCGTGGGGTAGCTTCGGTGCAACTTCCAAACATTAAGTAGGACTTGAACGCAAAACCTCTTTGAGACTCCTATAGAAGAGAACCCAAAATATGAATCATGCTGTGATTAAATGTCTGCATGTCTGAGTAAATGTTTTTTCTTCTTGCAGTCCTGTCTGTATCATAAAGAAACATCAGATTTCGGAGGGCTGTATATTAATTTATTTTTTAAAGTAATGGTCATGGAAGTTTGGGGTAAATCTTAAAATGCATAGCTCAATAAAAAGTTTTAGATGCAAAACTTAGGATGTTCAAAAGTGTTCAATGTGTCCCCGTTCTGAATACTCCGCATATATGCTTGTTCCTCAGATTTACATTTTTTTTTTTTTTTTTTTTTTTTTTAATCGTGTCTTTTGCTGGTTTCACATAAGTCACAAATCTTTCCTCCCATCCTCCTGCTCCTGTCAGATCGGTACCTCCCTGTATGATGAGGAGGGTGCTGGCATCGTCAAAGACCTGATGGCCAAAGCTGAGAAGAACAAAGTCAAGATCACGCTGCCCGTCGACTTCGTCACTGCTGACAAGTTCGACGAACATGCGGCCACCGGCACTGCAACAGTTGCTGCTGGCATCCCCGCCGGCTGGATGGTGAGAAAGGACAAGTTTTGTTTTGTTTTGTTTTTTAATTTAAAACTACTTAATGGATTATGAGGAAAGGTTAAGCATTCTTTCCTCCTCTGCAGGGTCTGGACTGTGGACCCGAGAGCTCTAAGGCCTACGCAGAGGCGGTCGGCAGGGCCAAGCAGATCGTGTGGAACGGTCCGGTCGGTGTGTTCGAGTGGGACAACTTTGCCAAAGGGACGAAGAACCTGATGGACAAAGTGGTCGAGGTGACCAAATCTGGCTGCATCACGATCATCGGTAAGAAAGAGGAGACGAGTGGGGAGCTTGTTTAATTCACTTGCAGTGCTGCAGTGCTTTCAACCTGCATTTCTTCTAATGGCCAGAAGGGGGTGATGTCAGCATGTAAATGAAATCGGATTATGTAGACGTCTGAGAGAATCACTGTTTGGGATGCTGTCCGTGACCTCTAAACACTTTCCTGATTTGTTTAGACTTGTAATCACAACTTTAAAGTCTTACTGGAAACGACGTGCTGTTTTTATAGTTGATGCTCCTTATTCAGTCAAAAAGGATGGCGAGGTCATGTTTTAGGGTGGAGCTACCTTGTCGTGTTCCTTGGTTTCACTCATTTTCATCCCTCACTCATCACAAGGAGATATTACTGTGATTTATTTGCAGTATGGGACACAAGTGTTTACTGGAGACACACAGGGACACATGCTGCATTCAAGAACATCACGTTTACTTGTAGTGCAGCTTTACAGTTCTGACTTTTTTAATCTATCAGGTTCAGTTCCACATTTTTTATATTTGTTTTGTTCTTTTACTACTGACAAATCATGATAAACAAAATGTTAGAGTATACAAAGCTGAGAAAAGCTTTGTTTCCTGTCTCTCTGCACCTTTTAAACTGTCAAATAAAAGCAGATCTTTCATAATGAGGTGTGATCTTACATCTGATTTGTTTGCTGTGCAAACAGTAACACCACATGTGCAGTTAGTCCAAAAATTAGTCATTTATGGTGGTTTTACTGCAGCCACTTCCCCTTCTTACTAACATTCAGTGATCGTAAATGTTATGAGGGGGTTTACAGGGAGATTAAATGATGAGGCTGTTTGATTTAAAAAAAACAAAAAACCCATGAATGTGCACAAAGAGCAAGTAAAAGTATAATTTAATGGCACTTTTATACCTTTAAATCGTTCACGTGTGTTTGTGTTCAGGTGGGGGTGACACCGCTACTTGCTGCGCCAAGTGGAACACGGAAGACAAAGTCAGCCATGTCAGCACAGGAGGCGGAGCCAGCCTGGAGCTGCTGGAGGGTGCGTGATGGGAGAAGCGGCCCCATGTTCACTCACAGAATAGAAAACACTGTTTTTAACATGTTGAGCCTGACTGAGCGTCTGCTCTTTGTGTCCTCAGGTAAAGTCCTGCCAGGTGTGGACGCCCTGAGCAGCGCTTAAACCTTCGTCAACTGGAGAGCGTGTGTGTGTACGAGAGGTGGTTAGCTACGCAGCCAGACTCCTGTTTACTCCCAGAACATCCCCAGAAGTGAAATAAGACAAATCCCATCTTTACCCTGCAGCCTTTTCATGTTCAGTCTTTGTTTTTGAAGTTGTGACTCAGAGGAGGAAAACGTCACCTCACACCTGCTGTCATTAATGAGTAGAGCGCCCTGCCTTACTTCGACATGCTTCTCAAAGCCAGTAGGAGCCTTTACTTAACGGTTAGGACAAAAAAAAAACAACCTCATCAAGGTGGAAGTCGTTTCTTTCTGCTGAAACACAAACGGCCTCTGCACTGACTGAATCTGGGTTCAAACAGTAGCGTCTGCTTTACTGTAAACTTCCACAGTGGCTCGTGTGTGTGTGTAAATGTTTTGCTGCGTCACTTTTGCCTCCCTGGGAACGTCACTGCACCACCCTGAGTGTCTATACATGCAGAGTTTATATATATATATATATGAGAGAAATGGTAACTTGGTGTGTTACATTTTGTCTGTTGGCACTAACGTCTGCTCTGGTCGTCTGTCCTCTGTGGTGGTTGTTGGTTTCGAGCGGCTTCAGACTGAGATGTCTTGGCTGATCTGTTCAGGCTAATAAAACTGTCTGTGTAAAAACTCTGCTGTGAACGACTCCTCATTTGAAGGTGTTACTGTGATAGAAATGCAGCCATTTAAAGGTGAAACTGATGACATGATAAAGCTTGTTCTGGGATATCTGCATCACCGGGAAAGGAAAGTTTTGTAGCAGGAAACGGCCAAAAGGTGGTGGTGGTGTTTTTTTTTTTTTTTTTTAGTGTCACAAATCCCATGTTTCAAATTAATTGTATAAAAAGTAATTGTTTATAGTAAACTTAAAAACAAAGTTATTTAACTTTTTGGTGAACTAAAACTAAAAAAAAAAAAGGGGGGGGGGAATTCAAATAATTATTTTGTGAACTTGTAAAACTAAAGTGTAGCAGAGCTATTATTGTTTTGTTTTCCATGTTTCCATAATCTAGTAAAGCTCAAATATAAGCATTCAAACTTGCATGGACTTCTATTGATAAAATGTATGCAAAGAGTCTCTGTATTTAGTGTTGACCCTTCATAACGTCTCCAAATCTCTCTGGCATGCCTGACTTCAGTGTCAGGGTTCAAATCCTGATGGTGAGACACATTTTGTGGTCTTCTGCTGGTCTACCTGCATATTTTTATTTATTTTTAAAGGAGTGACCATAATAAAAGTCCTCAAAAACCGACTTCTTCCAAAGATGTAGGAGTTTATATATTAAGAGTAGCTCATGACCTTTAAAGGTTACCCTTATTAACCATAAATAGTAGACTCGAGTCGGCTTCTCTTCAAGTTTAAGCGGCATACAAACCATCATGAGAGTAATAGGGGCTCAAATTCTGGATCGGACAAGTAGTACCAGGATTGACAACAAATGTCTCTTAATGATGTAATTTTGATTGGATGTTGTGCATCACAGTGAACAGGTGATGCTCCCACGTAGTTGGGCTGGAGGTTTGAGAGCCACAATCCTATACATGTTTGACTCAGTCATGTTTTCTTTTATTTAGGCAAAGAGCCACTTTAGAAGCTTCTTAGTTTTGTTTTCAAATTTAAGAATAGCTGTGTGAGGGGATGCATGAGCCTGAATTTATGACTTTATAATCAGCTAATCTGACAGAGTCTGAACACACCAAGGACTGAGAAGCTGTTGCCTCGAAGTTATTAATGAAGACTTTCACCAGCATGTCAAAACAATCCATTAAAGACGAAATGATTTACATGACTCTGGCTTTATTAAGAAGAAAAACCCCTCTGGCTTTATTATTTACCACATAGAATCACTGTGTAAACATAATATACTTTAACACCACAGTTATTATAATGACTAAAAATAGGTTTGAAAAAATGTCATTAAATGGAACCAAAATGTTTAAAAAAACCAAAGTAAAACTGAAACACTGTTGCGTACTTGCAAAACAAAAATAAAACCAAAAATAAGTTAATCAAATAACTTTATTTTATTAATAATAAAATAAGTTAATTACTACAGAGAGAGACATACTTGGAATCAATTCTTTGTGTTTTTGTTTCACATATAGTTTTGGTGAGAAGTTCACACACAATGATCATGACGAGTGGGCATGAATGTCATCGGAATCATGGGAATGTCTTTGATCTTTTTCCAGATTGTACAGCATACATGTTTATTGATTTTTAAAAAAATCTTTTGGATTTTCTTGAATCCACACAGAGTCAAAAGTATACATACAAACTGAAATACATACATATACTCGAGTCTTTTAACACTTTTGGGTATTCCATCAGGACAATGATCCCAAACACACATGAGAACTGATTTTAGAATGGATAGACCAGGCTAACAAAGCTTCTGGGATGGCCTTCCCAAAGCTCTGACTTCAACCCTACTGGAAATTTGTGGACTGTGCTTAAACGTCAGGTCAGTGCCTGTGCCAGGAAACCAATCAGTTTAAATGAACTCTACCAATACTGCCAAGAAGAGTAATCAAATATCCAGGAAATGTATTCCAGAAGCTTACCAACGGATATTTAACCAAAGATTAGTGGAGGTGTATGTATATATTTGAGCCTGTACGGATTAGAGAAAATCCAAAATAGATTCAAACTTGTGCACCCAGTTCTTATTTTCTAAAGTCATTAAAGATGTATGCTGTATAATCATTCCACCCTGGAAAAAGATCAGTTCAGAGAAATCATTAAAAGCCTAAAATTACCATGACCTTCATGCCCATGATGAGAGTATGTAAACTTCTGACCACAACTACAAATGATCGTGCGTATATAATATAATAAAGTCTACTTCCTTTGTAATACATTATACTTTTTTCACAGGGATCAGTGTCATAAATTTGAAAAAAATTCTAGAATATGAGCAAAAAAAGCAAATAATAGCCCTTGTCTGGTCAGTTTCAGTTAATTTTATCATGTTTTTTTTTTTTATCATTTTCATCACTCTTTTTTTTTTTTTTTACGTATGCAGACTGAATTAAAAAATGAAAACCTTTCTTTTTTAAGAAAAAGGTTTTCATCAAAGATAAAAAAAAAAAACCCCTACAAATTTGTTGTTTACACTATATTTAAATTGATTTATTTCACCACCAGGTGGCAGACTTGGTTTTCACTTTCAGTGTCCAAAAGCATTTATACACACATCTGTCCAGTTATTTGCACATCAGTAAGACAGACATGAGAATCTTTTTTTAAAGTAGCAGTTTTCAGCTTCAGTTTTCCACCAGATAACTTGCAGAGCTGTGCAGGATGGTCACATCTTCTCACCGATGCTTCTTTCAAGTACATTGTGGATCTTGATTTACGTAATCGGCCTCATCTGTAAAACATGTGCACAAGTGGTTAATGATGAAAACACGTCCAGACCACTGAGCAACTTCACAGCATGAACTTAAACAGAAGAATCTGAAAACTGGGGATCCTAAAAAGTTGATTCTGTTCATCTGATCGCAGCGTTTTCAGTGGGAGAAATGTTTCATCATTCATCCCAGTGACTTCAGTTCAATTCAATTTGATTTATACAGCGCCAAATTACAACAACAGTCGCCTCAAGGCATTTTACATTGTAAGGTAGACCCTACAATAATGCATACAGAGAAAAACCCAACAATCATATGACCTTCTATGAGCAAGCGCTTTGGCAACAGTGGGAAGGAAAAACTCCCTTTTAACAGGAAGGAACGTCCTGCAGAACTGGCCATCGGCCAGTAGCAGCAGATGAGACTGCCCCATCTGCCAGGGCCACGTGACTTCTTCAATCTCAACTGACTGCAGGTTTACCCAACCTTATAAACACTATATTTGCATAATGACTGAAACTAGCACCACTGACGAACTGGGCTGTGAAGTTAACTAAAACCTGGGCAGCTCTCCTTAAGCATGGCTGAAAGCAGGCCTTTAAATGAATGTTTTCACAGTCACCGTACTGTTCAAAAGTCTTAAGCCATGCTTTTATTTATTTTTTTTCCCAAGGAGCCACATTTCTTATTTTTGAAACTTTTCTTAAGCAATAGTTTTCCAGGCTTTCTGATGGTCTTCATCAATTGTGGCACTTATTTCCCATTTTCCCGACAAAATATAAAGAAATGAAAGGTAACGCAAGACTTTTTCACCGTGCTCTTTGTTTCTCTGTTGCATATAAACCATATATCTGAGTGCTTGAGATTTCCAAGCAGGTGCTGTAACATGTTGGCTGTTACTGTATAAAGCAAATGCCCCGGGTAGTCAGTAATATGGCACCACATTTACTGTTGGTTGAAAGCTGTGTGAAGTAATATAGTGAGGCAGCCAATTAGCAGTTCACAGGATTCTGGGACCTCTAAGCATCCTCAGTGCGCCATTTACTGTTAGTGCTCCTGTGATGTTATCAGTCACAAAAGTTAGACATGTTATATATGGCAGTATTATGGTCTTGTGCTTATACTGGGTGAGTATGCAAATAAAGACGTCCAACGCCATATAAGTGCTACTATTTATATGGCGTTAAAATAACTACGTCTTTTATGGTATTTAATCAGCGGGAAACACTCTGGGTTTCCCAAAATGCCCTGCTCACGTCATCTGGTTGATGTTACTTGACGTCAGTGTTGCAGAGCTGTCAGTTGAAACTGTTATGAATACAAATTATTGTGTGGAATAACTCAGTGGCAGCTATGTGTGCTCACCTTGTGATGAATCATTTGGAGAGGTACCCGCTGCTGGTGCTTCTGTCTTTTCCTGTACATCTGAAATTAAGGGCCATGTTTCAGGGTGTTAAGTTGTGCTTGGTAATTGTAATCATTGAAGCTCTGTGAAAAAGTCTTGAGCGAACCCTTTTAAGGAGCTAGACTGTCTTCAAAATTTAAAAAAATGGTGTTTTAACGACCTTTATGAAGGTCGTTAAAAGTTTTTTTGAGATATTTGCTGCTTTTTTGAGTCAGTTCAGTCCAGTCCTTGTACCTGATGATTTTCAGATGAATGTTTTGTTTGTTTGTCTGTTAAACCATTTAAAACTGACCTGAATCTTTCAAGCATTAATAAACACCTAACTCAAAAGATAAACCAGTGTTGTGTCTACACACAACAGACAAGTTATCAAAGAAACAACTTTAAAATGCATCTTCGGAAGCCAGCAACCTGTCACAAAAAACTTTGGTGTTGTGAATATTTGATATTCACATGAGAGACCCCTGTTCAACTGATACAAATGACATCATTTATTAAATAAAAATAGTTATTTCACCAGGTTAAACAGCTTGTCTTTCAGCTTGAAGCTTACAGGGAGGTTGTTTGAAAGCTTGCGCAGACGGTTTACAGCACACAAACAAAGGGACCTTTTGTCCCTGATGAAACAACAGTCGCTGCAGTGGTTTGGTTTGGTTAAAGTAAGACACTCCGCTAAGAACAGGAAACTGAAGCTACTATTTGCCTGCATCACCAAAATTGGACAACAGAAGATGGTGTGATGATTTTTTTTTTCGGTCTGATGATTCTCGATATCTGCCGTGACATTTGGATGTTAGGGTCAGAATTTGGCATAAACAACATAAAAGCATGGATCTATCCTACCTTTAGGCTTCTGGTGGTATAATGGTTTGGGGGATATTTTCTTGGTCCCCTAGTATAAACTAAGCATCATCTAAACGCAACAGCCTACCTGAGTATTCTTGCTGATCATGTCCATCCCTTTATGAGCACAGTTTACCCATCGTTTGATGGCTGCTTACAGCAGGAAAATGCACCATTTCTCAAAGCTCAAATCATCTTAAACTGGTTTCTTGAACACGACAATGAGTTCACTATACTCAAAGAGCCTCCACAGTAGGCGTGGGCGGTATAAACGGTATACGGTAGAAACGATATAAATTTGGCCAACGGTAGAGATTTTGACTATACCACTCTACCGCGATAGCGGATGTTGTTGGTGTCATTAAGCTGCGCCTGTTTTGGTCGAAAGCATTGCAGCGGCTGTAAACAACATCTGCAAATTATGCCGGCAGTAATAGCAAAGAGACGAAGCAGTTTTGGAATATGGGGAAAGCCATAAACTGCGCTTCCTCCACTTCCGTACCATTGATCCATTAATGCTGAATTCTCTCGCAGCTGCTCTATTCCCATGTTGTTGCAGTATATTAATGACTAACCTCATATTGTGGATGGATTATCTCAGTTGTTCTCCTAACTGAAGTTTGGTCTGTTTACAGCATCATGCCATGTGCTTGCATTTGTCCCTAACCATCAGGAACCCTCACGTTAACTTTCATCGAGTGGAAAAAAGTTAGCATTCATCCTCCAGTTTCACTGTGCTAATGTTATGCTAACGTAGCTGTTTTGCTAGCGACACGTAGCACATCATTATACACCAGCTAGTCCAACTTCAGTAACCCTACAAAAGTCACTGCTGTTTAGTTTTCTGTCTTCATTTGTGTTGGAAGTGATGGCAGAGCTGTACATTTAAATTTTTTCAGAAATCTCATTTTTTAACTCTCAGTGATGCCGTAGTGTTCGTTTGACTTTGGGACCTGAAGCAGACGGAGGTTTGGACACAGATTACTCCACGAGGCTCCTGACTACGGTAGCTGTAATGCTCCAGCAGTCCATCAAGCGGTGCGCCTTCATAGCTTGCAAAAGTCGTACTAAAACATTTTTTGATAGATTTCTGTGCGCCATGTACTACATAAAATCGGTTCGAGGTCAGTAAGCACAACCAGAATTCATACATAAGGCACACTGTCGATTTTTGAGAAAATTAAAGGATTTTAAGTGTGCCTTATAGTGTGTAAAATACATTATACAGAAGAAAAGAATATATCGTGATATATATGGTTACCACACATGCTTCAAATTATACCGTGATATGGATTTTAGGCCATATCGCCCAGCCCTACTCCACGGCTAGATCTCAGTCCAAAAGAGCAGCTTTGGGATTTGGTTCACATCATGGATGTGCAGCCGACAAATCTGTAGCAACTGTGTGATGTTATAATGTCAATATGAACCTTGTTGAATATATGCCATGAAGAATTAAGGCAGCCCTGAGGGTAAAAGGGGTCAAACCTACGAGGCGTACCTAATTAAATCCCTGAGTGAATATATATACTCAATAAATGATTTGAGGAGTTTGAAAATGATGTGAATCATATGCTTTGAGCTTCACGGGGGGTTGTTAAATTTGACTTAAAATTTGCCATTATTTATTATATTACTAAATTATGTTTCTCACACAAATATAACTTAGTCTTGTCCTTTCACAGTCTTCTATGTGGAAATTAAAGAAAGCAGTCATGAAGCTCCGCCCCCTGGAAAGGCGTTTTGGAGGGAAAAAATGAAAAATGGTCCTCCATGTTGTCTCTCGCATTCACATTGGAAACTTGGCTGTGGTCTACAGTTTTTGACCTTAAAGGTAAATGAAAATTTGTAAAACTATAACACCAGTGAGAAACAGTTCAAACTCCACAAATAAGCTTTTGTTGATGTAGTGTGTGTGTGTGTGTGTGTGTGTGTAGGCTGATATATTGGCTAACATTAAAGGGAAACATAAATTAGCTAACATTAACTGTTTTCAAATGAGTTAGTTAAGATGGTTGTAGTATATTTGTGTGAGTGTTGTTAACTGACTGTAACAAACTTGCGTTAGTGTCAGTGCGTTAACAGTTAAACAAGCTAATGTAAGATAGGTTATATGATTGGCTTGTTGAAACATGTCTATTGCCACAAAATAAGACAAATAACATACACCTAAGGTCATAGTCATTTTGGGATTAAAAAAAAATAGATTTGGTTTAGATTTTTCTACTAAAGACTGCTGCAGCTCTTTAATGTTGATGTAGCTGGTCTCTTGAAAGTGTGTAACATTACTAACACGTAGCCAAAGCCTCTACAAATGTGCATACAGACAGGATGATGTAGCTACTAAAACTCTGCCATGAACTCATGAAGGGGCTGCAGTGATAAAGAAAGGCAGTGAGACACTAGTTAATGTTGCTGGGACCTGGACTTCATCTTATTTTGTGAGATAACAAGAAAATAAAAAGCTACTATGCTAAAATACGAGCCTTTTGGCTGAGGCTATGTGCAGGAACTATTACTTTTTACATGCTAGATGGACCTTGTTTGACAGGTTACTTACATCTGATAATAAAACGGTTTAGGAACAAAGAGGAAGCGCAAACGGATGTAAGTTACTGATGTGGTTACATGGTGGAAAAGCAGGGCTTTAAAGCAGCTAGTTAAAAACCGTGACCCAAGATATGATATCCCAGGTAAGAAACATTTTTAATTTTTTATTATGTGACAATATTCTGCAGCTCCTAAAGTGTCACAAGGTTCAGTTACTCTAGTTAATGTTATTAAAAGTTATTAAAATAAAGACTTAAGCAATTAGTATCCAGTTGTTAAGTGAAGACGTATGAACCCTGCTTCCCGGTCTAAACTACTCTGCATTTATTAAGGCTGTTGTGTCTTTAACTTGTTTTAATGCTTTGTATCTTGTTCTATTTAATCTGAACAAGCCCCTAAAAAACAGTCAGCCATCACTGTCAGGCTCTCTCGGTTTTTATTACCACTACTCATCAGCAGCACGTTTTAAAGCTCAGTTTTTAAAACCTTACAATGTAACTACAGCCCAGCCCATGCAGGAATATATTACTTACTAGCCTCATATTGTGGATGGATTATCTCAGTTGTTCTCCTGACTGAAGTTTGGTCCGTTTACAGCATCCTGCCATGCAGTTGCATTTGTCCCAAACCATCGGGAACCCTCACGTTAACTTTTATCGAGTGGAAAAAAGTTAAGGTTCGTCCTCCAGCTTCACTGTCTTTATATTATGCTAACCATAGCTGTGTAGCTAGCCACCACATAGCAAATGATTATTGGGGGGGGGGGGGTTTCAATAATCGGTTTTCCAATTAAAATCAATTTTAGCTTGAATAAAGCGATATAGATTCATTAAACCCTGAATCGAAATTTAAATTTAAATGTATTTTGCCAGAAACGCCAGAATTTCAGGTTAAAGCTCACAAAACTATTTCAACAACCACTAAACAGCTAAAACAGCAAATGGGAGTAGGTAAACAGATTCCACACAAAGACGTAAACACAAAGCGCAGACCCGACGCATCAGAGATGTGAGATGTCGGCATTCTCACCCAACAGACATGCCATCTGGGCTGAAAGTCGACAGCTCACAGATTCTGAAGCTGCAGGTTTCATCATTCTGACCAAAATTCACTGAACCAGAAGCAAAAGAAGATCAAAACTACACTTCACATAAACATCGTCATGAAAAAGCCTAATTTCTGCTGTTTAATACCAAAGAAATGTCAAACTTTTTAAAATTATGCCAAATTGCAAAAGGCTTAGCTGTGTCTCTAGTAAAACCTCTGTAACTTTGCTCTGCTTCACTTCAGCAGCATCAGGTAATGTTCATATGCTGATTCATGGTTTTCTTCAGTTTTTGTTCTACTGCAGAATATTTTTAAGGTTATCTACTGTAAAAAGCCAGGCCAGAAAAATCTCCTTCATGTTTTTCTGTGTTTTATCCTCAGTTACTTTGACACAAAGGCATCTGTTGCGGTGCTTACACCTCCTATGAAGTCTCACAAGTGTCAGTACTGGTAAATGATCAAATGTATCATATTTCTGACTGTCTGAAGCAAAATTGAATCGAATCAGATCAAATTGCGGATCGAATTGTGGATCGAGTCAACTCGTGAATTGTAATCGTAATCGAATCGATTCTAGAAATCAGTGACAATACCCAGCCCTAATCATTATATACAAGCTAGCACAACTTCAGTAACCCTACAAACAACAGTTAGTTTTCTGTCTTCATTTATGTCGGAAGTGATAGTAGAGCTGTACGTTTTAATTGTTTAGAAATCCCTCAGTCAGAACATGGTATATCATCTTTAGATGGAAACTAGCTAAATCTCTGCTAACTTCAAACTCCATTAAACATCATAAATTCTTTCACAGATGCCTGGATGTTAAACTTAATTGTTACACCTGGTAGAGCAGCCACACTGATCATTTTATAAAGAGGAAAGATTTTAGACAGTTTGTAACTCTCAGTGATGATGCAAAATTTTCCATGGAAAAAGACTACCTAGAGTATTATTGCTAATTGTGTTGATTCAAGTTCCAGTTCCAGTTTTGTAACTGTAATGCTGAGAAAATACAGACACTTGATTAACAAAGTATGTTTGGTTTATTAGATTACTACTTTTAAAATGTTTAGAACTGATATTGTAGGTAGTATTAGTTAAACAAGAGCAGTGTACAAAATATATTTATCATGGAATTAAGTCAGCATATAATACATGTATTTGTAATTATAATATAGAAGTAGTAGTACTTGCATTTTAGCCATAGCAGAAGTAGTAGCACTTTGCTTCAGCAGTAGCAAGAAATTAAACTTAAAGTACCTAAAGTAAAAGTATTCCTGTGTACACAGAACATAATACCTTTGAATAATTTTGACATTAAGAAATAAAGTTGCAGTTACAGGTGAAAATCCATTACCCTGAGCACGATGAAATAACGTCAACATGAGACAACAGATTTGTGTTACAGGAAAACACACAGATCATGTGGAATCAACATGATTTTTTATGCAATCTTATATGAATAAAACTAATAAAAATTAGGTCAGAGAAAAAAACTATTCTTTTTTGGCAAACTGGACTCTCCGTATCCATCAGAACATAAGCGAAAACTTTATTGAAGACTGGTCGTCCATCTCATCTGCAAAGGTGAATTGGAGAATCAATGCTGAGGCACACTGAAACTGTTTGTGTTGCCCGACACCTTCATAACTCAGCTGTGTTATTTTGGTTATTCCTTTAATTTGTCACGTGTGTGTGCATAGTCCCCTCTAGTAGGCACAAGGGCTTGACAGTCAGGGCTTTTCATCTTCTTTAATAATTAAACAAAACATGCAATCCATATACACTGAAAAAAAGGGATTGGCCAACTCTTGGATTTACGTAAGCATCTTGCGTGTATTTAACATAAGTGCCTCATGCTTTAACGTTAAGTGTAACTATATAGTGTAGAAACTACATGATATGCAGAGATGCTAGATTAAATTGTTCATATCATGTTCGAGTGAAGTAAGTTAATAACTTTCAGTCTCGTACGCTTTGGATTGTGGTTTCAGGAAGGCATCCATCTCAGTCAAGTCGAACAGCCGCCTCTACTTTTTTTGGTATACCGAAAAAAGTAAATTGGGTGGTTGTTACATTAAAAAAGAGTCTAACTTGTAATTTAAACACAATAATTTCATGTTTCTATGAACGTAATTAAATCATGAAGGATCTGTACGAAATTCAGCAACTTAATTTGTCCTTGTTGAGATGACATGATACAATCTAGTAAGAATGGTTAGTTGCTGATCTCATGAAATTCACAAGATCGCACAAGATGTCAAACTGCAGGAAAATCACTGGAGTTATAAGAGGCAGACAACTACACACACACACCACGTGTATGCTATTGCTATTCATTGTGGATTAACCTGTCAAGGACAAAAACGTACAAAAAAATTCTGCCTCAAGCCTTGAAATCATAGCTTTCCTACTTTTGTTAAGTCTGGATTGGTGGCATGGTGGTTAGTGTTGTTGCTCCACAGTAAGAAGAACTTGGATTCAAATCCACAATCTGGCTAGTTTGCACTGGTTTCTCTCTGGGTATTCTGGTTTCTTCCCACAGTTAAAAGTCATGCAGTTGTTAGAGTTAGGTTAATTGGTGATTCTAAATTACCTGTCAATGTAAGTGCAAATGGTTGTTTGTGATAGACTTGTGAGTTGTCCAGGGTGTACCCTGTTTCATAACCTATCACTTCAGGGTTTTTTCCCAGCCCCCCTACAAATAGGAGGATGGTAGTTGTTGTAGATCCATTCAATTTTTATGTTAACCAGACTCTAGACTTTGTTGAACATTATGTAATATGAAGACAACATGTAGTATTTAAGTGACCAAGTAGTATTGGGGTAAAAGTTATTGAATAGTATTGAAATAAAATGACAAAATTGTGAAGGATTAAAATATTCCAAGAGCTCAACTTACTTCATCTAAACATGTTTCAATCACGTTTTATGAACTCAAAATGCACAGATTTATTGAATATGAAAAAGTTGTGTTGATTGAACTCAATTGTTTAAGTTTCTGCCAAAGCAAAACATTTGTGTGCAACCAATGTCCACTATTGAATCAAGTAAATCCAACATGGCCTTTTTTTCAGTGTACACCGATCAGATATAACATTATGACGACCTACAGCCTGCCTTACCTATTTTTTCCTCTTTTTAAATCTATTATTGATTTCAGCGAGTCTTTTGTTTTTTCTGCTTTGTTTTTTGCTTCTTTGGACTCCTGGGCCCAGAATGCCCACTGGATAACCAGGGGAAGTATGTATTACCTCTTTTGTCGCTACATAATAATCTAAACCTCCACTGGCTCACAGGTAAGTATGTATCACTTACAAGATTATTCTTCTCACTTAAAATCTTTAAAATCCTTCCTCAGTACCCGTCCAGACTCTTTCACGCATACACACAGTTTGGGATACTACGGTCCTCAGCCACCGGTCTGCTTTCTGTTATTTTTTCTTAGTCAGTATAATCCACAAGTTATTTGTAAATCAGATACCTCGTTTTCACGTCTACTCAGACTCTTGATTTCTTCTGTTAAAGTTCAATTTCTCGATTCTGTGATTACAAATTAACACAGAACAGAAGCACAAACTTGACAAAAATGAAACTTACCTGCGTTCAGGAAGTCTGAATTTTCATAGTCGTCGTCGTCTGTTTGGTGAAACAATAGTTTGAATGAGTTGAACTCTTTAGTCGTCATTCGACTTCTCACATCTCGAACGGAGTCAGAAAATATAAGGCTGGACGTACCGTTTGTTAATTCTATCGATGGGAAAACATTTCCATACACTCCTGGAACGTCATCTGCAAAAACACAAAATACACACGTAAAAAGTGTTAAGCAAAAATCGGTCACCTTTTTAAAATCTGTGATTATTTCAAAGCAAAATCACTCACCCAGTCCGCTGTTTAAGGTTTTTTCATTTACATACAGTGACTCACTGATTGGATTGCTATAAAATAAACAAACAAACAAACACTCGTCACCTTATCGCTTCGTGTAAAGATATACAGAAACTAAAGTGTATGCTCTTTAAACGTTTTATATTGATAGTTCCATAAATTATAACTGGACTTGGTTAACCGAGGGACAAAAGCTCCATGAATCCAGCTCGAAATGCAAAAACAACTGCAGTTCCTTAAATGGCCACTTGAGGCAGGCTCCAAAAGTAAGCCAACACCAATGGACTCTGATGTTAAAATGCCCGCATTTCCAGGATTAAACTGCATGTTTGCAGCCTGTTAAACAACTCTACATGGGGTGAATTACTTTACTGTACGTCTATTTTGAAACTGGTGAGGCTGTGAAAGGTTGTGAAAGCTTTGATTGAGAGGCGTTATGACACGGGAAGCTGCTAAGAGCACAGAACAGCTGTCACCTAAGAAGGCACTAAACAGGACTTTGTGAGCTTGTTTGTTGACTTTTGGTGCATTTTAATGCAGTTGTCTGAAAAGTAATATGGCTTACTGTGTGGTACAGATCCTTTAATTAGCAAATAGGTGTTCACCTGAACCTTTTAGTCTAAAAAAGCTGTAAGACTGAGATTTCAATATGTACCAGTGGTTGACGGCACAGCAGCACCATCTTTTATGTATTTGTTTTTTCCCCCCACTTTCTCTCTCCTTTTTCACATAAACAGTTATACAACTGTAACGCACTTTCAAATACTCACTATACAAGAGAAGTCCAAACAAGCCAACATAACCAATGGTGAAAAAATAACAGGACAAATGTCTATTGCGGTCCACATTCTAATTGCTTTCTCACAACTAGGTTAGACAGTTCTACGTTACCATATGAATAAAAACTCATCTTTATGTTTGATTGTTGCGCCTTTCTGTAGATGAATTACTCCCAGAATTGGAGTGTAGTACGGCTCCAATGATTTATCAAGTAATTCGATTATAAAAAATTCTCGACACAAATTCTTTGCTTCAATGCCTCGTTTAATTCACAACTCTGTCCCTTGCCGATGTGCTAAACTATGCAAACGTGAGTGTTTCACCCACATTTGCGACTGAAAACAGACCTGCAATACAAACTTATTCAGGAGCAACGTGTGAAAAAAAGGTTGACAACATTAAACCAAAGCAACCCCCAGTTTTAAATAAAAACACAGTGAGGATGACGCTGGCTCAGTTAAATGTGAAGCCAGTGTTCCAGATGAACTGGTTTTTACATTAACTGGTCATAAGTGTCAATATATTCCACTCTCCGTGTTGCAGATGTCGCATCCATTGCAGATGTGCAAAAAGAACAACTACACTAAGTTATTTGCAACACAGTATATAGGAATACAGTATTTTAGTTTCGGCATCATAACTGCAATATAGCAACAACAATTGTCTTCAGTTAGTTTTTGGCCACTGTGGCTCAGGTGATAGAGTGGGTCATTTACTACTATTTAATATCCATATGTCAAAGTGTCCTCGAATAAGAGACTGGACTCTGAGCGATGATCAAAGTGTGTGTGTGTGTGTGTGTGTGATGGGGCGAATGAGACTCGAGAGTGCTCAAATTTGGTAGAAAGGTCCTAAATTAGTTCCAGTCCAACTACTGAAAAATATTTTTGTAACCTTTTTAATTTTTTCAAATTCAGGAGGTAATTCTCTCTCTTTCCCTCTCAAAAAAGAGACATTTTATGTTTTTTTGTCTAAGATAAGTCAGTCTAAAATAAGTTTATATGTCAAATAACTAAGTTCAAGACATGAAAAAATAAAAATACTGAGTCTGGATTGGCTCTGTCTGTTCGTGAGTACACATTTAATAAAGCAGGTCCACAAAAAGAAAGTCAGTTAAAAAGAATTTGAATACTTACACATAGTCACGTTCCACACTTCCGCAGACTGGTTAAACAGCAGAACCACATCAAAGGTAAGACAATAATGCAAACATTTAATTAAAAAAACACCAAGAATTTAAATGTAGAAGCCATCCAGATGTATGTATGTGTGTGTGTTAACTTATTACCGTCAATATTTATGTAGTCTGACTGTTCATCTTCTGCAGGTGTAACACAGCACAGTTATTAAACCTCAGATTAAACACTGCAAACACCATGGCAAGTTATGCAGAGCGTGTGCTCTTTAAACATAAGAAAACAAGGGGGGCTTACCTTCTTGAGGTTCAGATGGCTCTGGACTTTCACTGAAAAAACAAAACAAAAAAACCCATTTGAACTGTGAAGTTTATTTGGGATGAAATGCCACAGAGAAGCAGATAGGAAGCTGATATTATGGTGATAATATTTGCTCATTTTCTGAAAAAAAAAATTCTTTTTGTGAACAATAAGTTAAAAATTTGGATTGTTACACCAAAAAAACTGCTAAGTTGAAATTTTGACATGATAAATCAATATTTTGACTTCGCTCTACCTGGCAACCCCCCCCAAAAAACTATGTTTGTTTGTTCATTTTTTTTCCAGTGGTGGAAACAAGCATCTACATGGAACTGTCAACAGGAGTTAACTTCTTGACTTCCAGAAAATTACCTGTTTCTCTGATAATTTCTGACTGAAATAGGCTCTACTTAGTTGATCCATTTTGTGCAGAAGAAGAGGGAAATGATGCATTAAATACGTGTTTTTAAGAGAGCGCAGAGTGTGAAGCAGCAAGCAGAACAGAGAAACTGATAACCATCATTGTGATTTCTGTTATCTCTGAGTCAGGTTTTATGGTTTGTTGAGCCAGCTAATGCAAAAAAAGAAAAGAAAAAAAGGCCAGATTATGGTCCCTTATTTGGTAGTTCACCCTCAGGTGAACATAGACTGGAATTATAAGTCTACAGGTGGTTGTGAAAGATGTAAAGGAAGACATCGCACAGTAGTTTTTTTTTTTTCATTTCTGTTTGTGAGCATATAAAGAAATAAAAAATAATTCTAATATTTAAGTTAGGTGTTAGGTGTATTTTTTTTTATTCTAAGAGTTTCCCCTTGATTCCATCATGAGTTTATTTGTTTCTGTTTAGCTGAGCTGCACAGGGTTTATAAAAAGGAGAAAAAAATTTTGTGGAGAAGGTAATGTATTTTGGGTTATCTTTTATCCAATGTTAGGTTACTGCATGAGTGACCCAAACCTGACTTGAAACCTGGCAGACACTCTGCAGAGAGGAAACTAACCAAAGTGCAAATTTTGAGCTGATTCCTCGTCATATAGTGCCTGCAGTGAAGACCAAGAGACAGAGTCTCTTTTATACCTACTGCTGTTGTTATGCTTAATAACACTAAACCATACGCTTTTGATAGAACGAGCTGGGCTTTTTTGTTTTTTTATTTCTTTGTTTTTTTAATACAATGTATGTGTTGTTTAATGAGTAGACGTACTGCGAATTAATTTCACATTGGGGACAATAAAGTTACCATTGACCACTGACCATCTATCACTATGGCCCTCCTTCTCTGCTTGTTCACCACTACTATGCCCAGTTGGTTAGCCATCACCAGTTTAACTGTCTGTATCTGGAAGTCAAAACAGGCTCTTAGCTTGGTCATTCTCAACCACCCTAGGGGGCATATCCCACTTTGACCTCTGGACTTCCTGGAAATAATTGGCACAGATGTTCCTGCGCCTCTGTCAGTGCGCCCCAGGGTGGCTGTGGCTACTATGTAGCTTGCCATCACCAGTGTGTGAATGTGTGTGTGAATGGGTGGATGTCTGGATATGTAAAGCGCTTTGGGGTCCTTAGGGACTAGAAAGCGCTATATAAATACAGGCCATTTACCATATTATGACAACCACTTGGATATGGCATTGCATGTGCACCTTCTCTACTAGCATCTTGCACCCTGTTTGACTGTCTAAGTGGCATCTTTGCACACCTTGCACCTGCGGTCTTGACTGGCGTGGTAGGCCCCATCCTCTGTGGATCTTGTTCTCTGAGCTTGTTCCTGTGCTGCCATGATTAGTGCCTCTGTGCTGTCTTTCATGCAGAGGCCTGTCCTTGTATAATGGTTCCTCTTCTTGCTCATCTTCTTTCTCAGGTTTCTGCTGCCTGAGGTATTCACTAAGCCCATCTTCCTGATGTACACACGGATCTTTGTTGTTTTATCCTGGATAGTGGTTCTATCATACAGTCTCAGGGTGCTAGATTTGACACTCCATGCATGTTAAGGAGCTTCCTTGTCTTGATGTCAGTGGCTTCTGTCTCTTTTTTTTGTCAGCTGATTATCCCAGCATAGTATCTGACGACCGGCAGGGCATAGATATTGACTGCAGCTTTCATGGGGCCTCTTCATAGTTCCCATTTACCAGTGGGATTCCTATCTACTTGTAGCTATCCTCAATGTCTGCAATGTTGCTTTCTGTTAATGCAGTCCCCTGAGTTCCAACTACCATCCCTCTCTTTGTGACCACCTGGCTACACTTCTCCAGTCCAAATGACATTCCATTGTCATTCCTGTAGATTCTAGTGGTGTGGATCAGTGAGTTGATGTCTTGTTCACTCCTGGTATGCAGCTTGATGTCCTGCACTTAGAAGAGGTGGCTGACCATTGCACCATTCTTTAGTCGGTATTCATAGCCAGTCTTGTCAATCATCTGGTAGAGGAGGTTCAGGCTTCTGTAGAACATCAGTGGGAACAGAGCATCTCCTTGGTAAATCCCGCACTTGATGGAGACTTGTGCTATTGGCTTGAACTTCTCCATTTCCGTCAAATTCCTGATGAGGGTCTAAGGCTCCTCTTGAACGTCTAGGCACAAGTTCTAGGCATTCCAGGATCCATATGTGAGGCATTGAGTCGTAGCGTTTCTTGTAGTCAATCCAGGCAGTACACAGGTTGGTCAGACTGGTCATACAGTCTCGAGCGACTGCTCTGTCTGCCAGTAACTGGTGTTTTGCCCCTCTGGTCGCCCAGAGGGACCCCATCTTATTTTGGAGCATCTCAGTGATCACTTCTCCCGTGGTGGATGTCAGGTGCTTTGTTTCAGTGGTGCCCAAGTAGGGATAGTCCACAATGCTGCATTCATATCTCTTAGTAAACCTTCAGTAGCCTTGGTAATCGTCCATGGAGGGTCCAGGTTTCTTATCTTATGTCTCAGGTCATCTGCTCTCGCACTAAGTGCCTTCAATGAACAGGTTATTCTTGGGGCTTGGTACCATTGGAAGGTTCTGTTTTGCTCTTAATGAAACTAAAGGGGCAACACAGAGACAGTGCCCCAAAACTGAATTGTGTTACACATGGAGATCACTACTTTTGCATCTGTGTCACTATTGGATGATACCTGGACTCTACAGATGTTGCACAGGTAGTCAAACTCCTCCAGGATAGCACGTTGTATACTACGGTAAACAACCGTATAATTTTTTTGGTACACTTTTTTTTTCTTTGGGTTATTGTTACAGAGTCTCTCCATTTCATTCTCTTTACTTTTAAGAAAAAACAATTTTTTAAACAAAAATAATTTTGAAAAGTTCTGCCTCCCTCTGCATATTCTACTGATCATTGTCTTTTTGAGAGAAAGTTTACTCTTTTATGGCCCAGCATGCAGTGAAAATCATATAGTGACAGCCCTAGCTTGCAGTCAGGTTGAGTTGTGTGTTCAGTGTGCAGTTTGATACATTTTACTGAGGGGTGGGCACCCTTTAATATAAAAAACCCCAAACAAAACAAACATTTTTGAGGAATTTGTAAATTGTGTGGAGCCAAAAAACACTTAAAAAAGTAATAGCTTAAAAAATTGTAGTTTATTATAGTTTAAAACGTTTTTGTTTTTTTTTACGTATCACCTGCTTATGTTTGTGCAAAATAATTAAAATATAAACAGCCTATTTTGAAAAAACCCTGCCAAAAAACATATAGTACTTTTATAGCTTTCAAACATAGTAACAGTAAAATTAAAAATTAGGCAGTATAATTTGATTATTGGCTAAAGTGTTACATATTTACAATTGTGCTCTCTTACAATTTTCTTCCCTTTTCTTCTAACCTTGGATTTGAAAATCAATAGTTAAGTTATTTAAGTTTAAGTATGTCCATCGATGTTTGCCATTGCTATTTAGGTTCAGCAAAACTAAGAGGATATGGAACCAGTTGAGGTATTAAAGTACATATTAACATTCAGTGTATAGACTTCAAACTGGAGAATAAAGAATCACCTACAGCATTGATTAATAAGAAATAAAATCTCTGGGAGTTGGTGGACGTGGGCATATTTAGCAAATAGAATTCACTGTGTGTGTCACTTATATCAAATCTCTAATCAGCAATAGCTGATGGAGGATACATCTTATAAACTCAAGCTGGAATCGGGGGGGGGAACTGTTTGCAGATTGAAGTGCTTTTCAGCAGTAACACCATTAAAGCTGAGTCTTTGTACTTGACCTTTAACTGATCTGGCTTCTGTGTTATGTGCCCTGAAAGCGCCTCGTGTGTGCAGATATGCATAAGCACTGCATGAAACACATAACCAAGTGTGGTTAAATATCGTGCAGAGTCTTGCAAGTGACAGTATCTCATGTTGTACGTACGCTGCTGCTGCTGCAAATGATGATGATATCTGGTTGGTTTTGGTTACTGAAAAATAAAACGAGGATTTTAAACAAAGCATTAAAGCTCGTTTCACAGAGGCGGTATCTGTGGTACAGATTTCATCGGTTTACTTTAGCCTACCTGTTTTTGATCGCATCACTGCAAACTGACTCCCCCCACGTTGGCTGTCGAGATAGAGTTTTAATGTCAGGACTTTTATGAAGTGATTAAAATATGCTGGTATTAAATATTTATGGTAGCCACACAGTTTACTACTATTACCACTGTTTACTGCTTAAGGCCTTTAGAGATGTTTAACTATGTTCAGTGATGTAATTTTAAGGCTTTATCTGCAGATTTATGAGACTTTCAATAAGTGAATGAAACTAAACCTGCAGGAACGCGATGGACACGTTCTGTAATTTTCTTTCTTGCAGTGACTTTGCACATCTGACACATGTCACATACTTCATACCACAAAAATATATATATCTCTATATTTATTTGTTTTCATCAGACATTTTTACAGCTCTCTATAGACTGAAAAGTTCATCATCATGTAAGATATTACTCACAACGTTGGTGGATTGTATATTTGACGGTCCTCTTGAATGATCTCTGCAGGTAAAAAAAGACAGAAGAAAGAAACAGGTTGAAAGAATTCAACCTCAATATTTATACCAGTTGACTGCAGTGGTGTCTTATGACTATAAATGTACGATGTGTGTTTGATCCCACAAGTCTACGCTGAGCAGAATGAAGTGTAGGCTACAATAAGGCAATAACCAATGTCTCCATATAAGTATGCAGGGTCTCAGGAGGTTAACGGTGGTCTACAAGATGTTAATGAAAGTGAATATTGCCATATGGTAATCTATGGCACACAGTTGTGGTTGTGGGTGCAGAAGCCCCACCCACCTGCCGCTCAAATCCTTTGTTCGCGAGGAGCAGCCAATCAAAGGAAAGATGGCTTAAAGGGGAAAGATTTTAAACAGCTTTTTTCAGACAGAGGATGAACTGAGGGTTTGCACCAAGAAGTATAAGATTTAAGAAAAGGATTATTCTAAACTGTGACTCATGCAAAGCTACTCTAGGATAAAGGATAACAATGCAGAAAACATGTTGAGTTGATCAGCAAAAATCTTATGATTAAGAAAGCAGGCTGCATTAATAAATGAGAAATCTGTGGAGGTGTGACCCATTCTTTTCTTCTGCTGGGCTTTAAATGGCATCTGACTGCAAACTTTGCATCACCTGGTGTTTTTTCTTGGCAAACTAGTAGCCAATAATCTCATAACAACGATGAATGGAAACACTTGGTGGTGGAAAAAAATCGATAGAGCGCAATATTTTGTATCGATACAAGGACACCAAATATTGCTATTTTAATAAATAAATGAAAATAAATAAATATATGAAAATTCTCTGGGAATCTCCTGCATCACAATTCTGAGATAATGTTAGCCAATAAATCGGCTCAAAAAACCCCCACATCCAACACTGAGTATATAATTGCCAGCTTCTTGAGCCCACCAAATCGCAGACTGACTCCACGTTATGGCAAGATTTATGGAAAACCGATCTTCAGTTGTTGTCCCTAATTTCTGTTTTGAAATCTTAGTTGATATATTCAACTTCGAGGTTCAGAGCCCTGTTTTGATTTCTTTATTATCCACACATTGCAAGTCTTAGTCCTGGCAATGTTGAGTCTCTTTCTTTTAGTTTTAACTTAATGGCTTCAAGAAATAAGTTCAGTTTTGTATTTTTCTTGTGTTTTGATCCTTTCTATCATTAGTTTTAGTCTCTCTCGTGTTTCTTCTTGGTCCCTCTGTTCTCCCTTTGCTTTTGTCATCTTGTGTTAGTATTCATGTCTTTCAGTGTCTTTGGGTTATTTCCTGTGTTTGCGATGAAGGATGTTTTCTTGGGTATAAGGTGTTAGTTTTGCTTCCTGTTTATTGTCCTTGGACTCCCTAATTTCTTTTTACCTTTTTGATAATGTGTTTCTCCCGTTTTTCATTGCCTGTCAGACTTCTTTGTATACACTTGCTGGTCACTTTATTAGGAACACTTGTTTAACAGCTCCTTAATGCAAATATTCCAGTCACATTGCAGCAAACAAGCGCATTTAGGCATGAAGACATGGTCAAGACGACCTGCTGAAGGTCAAACCGAGCATCAGACAGGGAAAGAAAGGTGATTTAAGAGACTTTAAAAGCTAGTCTAAATACTGGGATTTTTCCCACATAACCAGCTCAATGGTTTGCAGAGAACGGGCTGAAAAATAGAAAATATTCAGTGAGTGGCAGTTCTCTGGGTGAAAATGCCTTGTTGATCCCAGAGAAGAATGGTCAGGCTGTTTCGAGCTGATCTTCTGGTTTCACACCCTTTTAAAGTGATCTTGGCTCTTTGTTAAATAGAATTTAAAATCCCCACGTACAAAGTCCTCCATGATCAGACCCCTATCATAGCAAGGAATCATTATTTTGTGAAGTCATTAAGAATGTATCACATAATTAGAGTATAACTTGTTATTTTCCTCTGAGCGTGCATCTGAATCATCTTCAGTGTAACATGCTTCTGACTGAGAGGCATCACCCACGACCTGCCGCACCACACTCTGGTTAGATTATGCTTCTTTGTTTTACAACAGTCACATTTCTTTGACATGACAGAAGTGTATAAAACATAGTCACACATCCTCAAATTGTAGTTATTTTCATCTCTAAATCTATAAAGTTTAATGTTTTCAAAGTGCATCTGTGCTTCTTTGAACTGAAAGGAGTACGTTTAGGTTATTATGCAATACTTTTTCTAGCCATGTCAAATCAAATTAAATTGCATGTGCCCTTCAGATTAAAATGAGTTTGACACCCCTGTGCTGGACTAAAGGCAAAACTGAAAAACATGATCTCATCTCTGAGAAATCATCACTTCTGTAAACTATTAGATAACTGAACAGTGAGTCTTTAAAAAGCGAGAATGTAACTGGCTTTATTTGTACCTGACTTTAAGCATTCTTTTATACTACACCACAGTTTTGGGGTTTTTTGAAATATGAGAACTTTTTCAGCGGTTCTGACTTCTGCCCTATTTTATTGGCTGTCCTCACTCTACGCTTTTCTTTCGTCTCTTTGCTTTCTGCTCCTGCTATGGCGGCTTGTGGGGGCTGGGTGCTCGCTCGCAGCGGATCACTGTGCTGTTAACATTTGTTCGAGGGTCTTTACCTTCACAAGGACAAATGTGTTAATGGAACGTATGTTATTACAATGATATATCTTTAATGGCTAAATTTTTAATTCCCCCAAATCCTGCCTCCATGTCTGGTCTGTGTGGATGTGTAAAATAAGCAAGGGTAAATTTATTTTTTCACATCTGAATCTTTGTTTTGAAGTGGCAGCGTGGTGCCGGCCTCTCTGCGAGGAGTATGCAAGGTCTCCCATGCCTGCGTGGTTTCTCTCTGACAGCCCGGAGACATGCATGTTAGGTGTCTTTGTGATTGTAAAATGCTGTAGGTGTGAAGCTGAATAGCGCTCATATCCGATTAAAGAGATCAAGATAAGATAAAGACTGCATGTGGTTCTTCTGCAGGGGACCAGCATGCTCCCACATTGTCCTCACCGTTGTGACCCACATACAGCGTGTGGTGTTGCTGATCTTTCAACTCATTTGTTCTGTAGCTGTGCAGTAGACCTCCCTATGGAGGACCTACTTACTGTGCTTGACCCAAGAATGGAAAGCGGGTAGAAGCAGCACAGAGTGAAGAGCTGCCTCCTCCCAAACTGCTTCATGTGGTTCAAGCGAACTAAAACAAAGCCCGCATGTGTCTCCAGTTTAGTCGTTTGTGTATATCACTATTCACACCTGAAATCGGTCACATCAGTCCAACCTCTCTGAGAAATGTACTTACTGGGTTTCCTTTTGCATCGCAGACACAGCAGCGTCAGCAGACTCAGTAAAGCCACTGACGCAACAGTCAGGACTGCGGGCAGTGGGCCAGAATTTCCTATCATACCTGATAGACACACAAAGGAGAGAGAGGAAAGACTTTAGAGCGACTCAAACTGATCCCTTCAGTTTGTTTAGTTATATTAATGCAGACATTACTGGTCAACAGGCATTCACACCTACATGGCTTAAGCAGCTGCTGCTGCTTTCCTGTTAACACGGCAAAGAACCACAGGATGTGGTCAGCCAAAACAAAACTGAAACACTGCTTTGTGTACGGGACTAACACCTACCCACGCCGTTTAAGAAGCATCACACTCCCTAATGCAAGAAAACTATTTTTCAAGGACACATTATTTTATAGTGTGATCTCAGAAAGGTCATTTCATAATTATCCGCAGCAGTCAACTAATGAGGCTTGTTTTGGAAAACTTTTTTTTGCAACTTTCTCTCCGAGCGCATTTCTTTTAAAGTCTGGTCAGCCCTCATTTTCCAAGAATAAACAAAGGCAATAATCTCTAGGGTTAAGGTTAAGATAGTTCAACAAATGTGGAGATTAAATCAAATTTTAAAATTTTAAGAATCTGATTTAAAAAAATGTAACAGGTGCACCCGTTCAACAGCTCCTTAACACAAATGTCTATTTCAGCCAATCACATGCCAATAATTCACTGCATTTAAGCATCTAGACATGGTTAAGACGACCTTGCGAACTTCAAAGTACAGAGAGAAAAACTGCAGTGAGCGGCAGTTCTTTGTCTGAAAATTCCTTAGAGGTCAGAGCAGGATGGCTAGACTGCTTCAAGCTAATAGGAAGACAGCAGTAACTTAAATAAGCATTCATTACAACCAAGATACACAGAACATCTCAAAAATTGAAGCAGATAGACTAAAGCAACAGAAAGCTATACCGGATGCCACTCCTGTCAGCTAAGAACAGGAAACCTACGCTACAGTTCACGCAGGCAAAATTCACCAACAGAGGATTGGAAAAATGTTGCTCAGTTTGATTAGTCTGGATTTCTGCTGCGACCTTCAGATGGTAGGGTCATAATTTGATGCAAGCAGCATGAAAGCGTGTATCCATCCTGCGTTGTATCAACCATTCAGGCTGCTGGGGGTGTAATGGTGTGGGAATATTTGTATCTGACCATTGTTCAAACACTGCAGCCTCCCTGAGCTTTGATGCTGATCACGTCTATCCCATTATGACCACAATGTACCCTTCCTTTGCTTGCTGCTTCCAGCAGGATAAAATCTCAGATCAAAAAGCTCAAATAATCCCACACCGGTTTCTTAAACATGACAGTAAATGCACTGTACTCAAATGGCGTCTACAGTCACCAGATCTCAATCTAATAGAACACCTTTGGGATATGGTGAACGGGATCCTGTTGTGGATGTGCAGCTGACAGATCTGCAGTGACTGTGATGCTATCGTGCTAACGTGGACTGAAATCTCTGAGAAATGTTTCCAGCACCTTGTTGAATCGATGCCATTAAGAATTAAGACTGCTCTGAAGGCAAGAGATGGTCGAACCCAGTAGATGTAGCTAATAAAGTAGTCAGTTTATTAGCTACAGTCAGACATTATATGACTGGTCTTTATCAAAGTCTACAGAAAATGACCCCTGCAAGAGTTTGTATATATTAGAGGCTTAATGAGATGTAAATAAGCACATAAATTAATTAAATTAACAAATCGTCACTTCTCTTCAACTGTCTGAAGAGTTTTTTCCTCATCAGGATTAATAAAATTGTAAATCTTTGTTTACTGTGTGTAAAAGCAAAGCTGCATGAATGAAGTAATGCGTTTAAGTTTACAATGAGCAAACTTAAGCGCACAGGTTATAATTGTCAGTGGTAATTAGGCAAAATTCACACATTTAGTCAGAGTGAACTCTATGTGTGGGATCTAAGTAACATTTAATGCAGCGTTTTGGAAAGGGATGTATAAATATGTAAATATTTGACACCTTTAAATATCATCAGCATGTCAGTGCTGGGTTTGAACATGAGTTATTCATTCTCCATCATAGTTTATTATTTCCATCCATTGTGAAATGCTTTGGTTTCACATCTCAAGTTGTAGTCTCATTGGAAAGTCTCTTTCCAGCGGGCGGCAGTTTTTCCATCACAGCCCCCCTGCAGCACGTACTCTTTCTCTGAGCGCTGATTAATCTTTGTTGCTATTTGTAAAGATTTTGTGTCCTGCTGCAGAGAAACGTGGATGTGTTCGGTATTTGGATGATGCCAAACATCGCTCTATTTGCTGTTATTCACTTAACGCCTTTGGTCCACACACAGTAGAGTGAAAATGCTTGTTATCTTAATGAAATCTGTGCATTCACTTCTCATCTGATAAACAAAAATCCAACTGTGATTGAGTCATTTAAACCACAATAATAAAAAATTTAATATTACAGCGGCAACAAATTTCACATTGGCGCGCCAAAAATCCCCATGAAGGAAAAACTTGGATCTATTGCCATGAGCAATGGAGTGAACATATGCTAGAGGAAAATGCTGGAAAAATCTTGCAGTGTTTATAAATCTGGCAGCAAAAGCTTGCATTGGTTTTCAGAGCAGATTAAAAGGTTTTTAATGGACTCCAATATGAATATAGCATATAGGGACCTTCTCATTTTGACTTCCTGACTCTCAAAACTCAACGTAAAGTTTTTTTAAGGAACTTTTTTCTAATGATGTAGGACTGCTGTCTTTACTGTTTTTAACTAAATGAAGCTTATGTCAAGCCTTCTCACTGAATATTTGGATATGTACATATTCGCCTACAAATAGCTGTCAACGACTACAACAAACAGTACACCAACGCTTATCTTAATTCTGTACATTTGATTTAATGATTGCTTTTTCATATTAATCTTTCATTCTCACTATCGCAGACCCTTATTTTAATTTCTCTACTAAAAATTAAACCTGGGACAAATGTAAGCTCTGAATCCTGAATGTATTACTTTATGTCGTAATATTTAATACGTTCTGACACTGTAATCTACATCTGAAGTGTCTTTTTCTTTATCTGGCCCATCTGTGTGTTTTATGAATAAATCAAAATCAAAATTAAATCAAAATTTAAGTTTTTCCTTCGCTTTCCTCCTGTTTGTATCCAAATGATGAATTTGTACACTTTTACTGTGTAAATCTTATCCCATTACTTACTTCCCTCAGTTGCCAACGGATACCCAGACATAAAGTACTTTACTTACTTTTTGGCACTAAATACATTTGGTACTTTCAAGCAAGCAGTTTAGAATATTTCCATAGACTTACGATTAAATTAATACAGTCTTTGAATAAGCAGAAATAAAACCATATAAAAATCCTAATTGTGATTTTTTTTTTTAAATCATAAGCACCTTATTGCACTTAAAGCAGCAGTAAAAGTAAGAGTTATATATCCTGTCAGAGAGTTATATCTTTGGACCGTCATTAATAATGTATTTATTAATGCCTGTGATAGTTTTTTTTTTTTCAATCTCTTAGTTGAGGTGCAGATTTTTTTATTTTTATATATATCCATTCTTTAGCGGTTTAAGGAGCAGCATTTCATTTTTAGGAGCTGCTCACATCTTTTGCAGGTAAAATCTTAAACTTTTAGATAAATGTAGAGGATGAAACTGCTTTCAGCTGCTCATTTGTTTGATTAGGCCAGCTTTTTATGCCAGTTCCCCTTTTGGACACAACCCCAAAATCAAACTGGGGATCTTTCGTTTAAGCATTACACCATTGAGCCACCAGAGAAATGTACAAACCAGTGAAATCATGATTTGGATTTTTTTTTGTTTCAACATCTCATCAGATAAAAAATATCCTTTACATATCGATGTTATACAGCCTTAATTGTAAATAATAATAATAATAATGATAATAATAATAATAATAATAATGTGTTTTATCTGCTGTGTTTCTGTGTTACCTTCTGTGGTCCGTCTGTCTTCATTCTTCTGCAGTTTCTGGTAGCAGCAGCACAGTGATGACAAGCTGCGCTTCCTCTTTCAACACCCCCCACATCCGTCAAGCACTCAACTGTAAACTCTGTGTGGTTTGAAGTGGACACACATGCAAAAACACTCTCTTTAGCATTTTTTATTTAGAAGCAACAACTCTCATTGATATTTTTAAGCCGAATTCTTCAGCTGTTCTCACACTAAATGTAATCTTATGGTGGCACAGCAGTGCAATGGTTAGCACTTGCAGCAAAAAAGTTAAACTTTCATCTGAGCTGGAACCTTTATGTGAAATTTGCATATTCTCTTGTTTCCGCCAGCTTCCTCCCACAGTCCAAAGACCTGCACTATATGACTGAACGGTTGCCCCTCTCTGTGTTGGACCTGCAATAGCCTGGCAACCTGTGCAAGGCGTGTGCAAGGTGCACCCCTCCTCTGACCTCATGACAGCTGATACAGGCTAAGCCCAGCCACATGACTCTGAAACGATAAAGAAAAAGGATGGTGGCTACCTCCAATGTCACTGGACCATACAGTGGTGTGAAAACGTATTTCCTGTTGGTTTTTCTTTCCCGCTTTTTGCATATTTCTCACATGTACTCTAATAATTTCCCTTGCTCTCAGGGGAGACGAGTAGATCCTGCCTTTGACTCCGCCCACTAGTAGATCGTGCTTGTGTCCTGCTCTTCAGCAGACACACTTATTCCTCATGAGTCCGCTACCTGCTGTTACTTAGGACCTACTCAAGTGAAAACTCACCTGAGTTAATGGGATCCTGCAAACAGAGGAATTGTGTTTTCACCTACTAAGAACCAAACATGACCCTCCGCCCTTTCTGCCGCCCTATGCATCCATACCATGTAGTGATTTAAAATTAATCAATATAATCTAAAATTGAATTGCTCATTAAATAAACAGTATAATTCTGGAATAACATGTTCCCTACATGGAGTATTTGTGAGTATCCTTGCTGCTGAGTATTTCCACCAGCTATAAATGTTCAACAGCTGCATATTTACAGCGACTTGTACTTGTCTAATGAGGAAACGAGGGTGCGGATGAGAGGTGCAGTTAAGGAGATAAGGAATGGTTGAAACACTGTTATTCAAAGACTGTCTCCACTACACCAACCACTCAGGTGTTGCAACTGTATCTGGTTTTGAGGTCAGTTACGACATCTGACTTTATCTTCTTCTGAGTCATTTTCAATAATTGCTTCTCGCTTGTTGTGCCCAAAAACTCTTTTAGAAAATATTAACAGTTTTACAGTAATGTATTTATTTATGTAGTAATACTTCAAATAATAGCATTTATTGACCTTTTATGTATATATTAAAGTAATAATGTGAGTCCTTGTGCGAGTTATTTTGGATTTTTTTGCTTGTTTGTTTGTCATGAGTCTCTCAGTATTAAAATATATTTGTGGTTTTATTAGTAAACAACAAAAAAAGATTTAAACAACTAAAAACGTTGGAACAGAACTGTGTGGTTTTAACAACTTGTTCAGCTTGTTTTAACAGCTTAATGTAGCCGTCACCACCTTGCCATCCATGACATCATGCAGCAGCCACGCACACTGAGTCAACACGTGTTAATCGTGTGCCACATTTCCCAGAAAGGCGACAGGGAGGCAGAATCAGGACAAAACCGTTTCTTTTAACTAACTTTAAAATAACTTAAAATAACTTTTAGAATGGCTTTTGTATATTTTGGGGTTTTAGAATTATTTTAAATGTACCTGAGTTTGCCTTTATTGCTTTTCAAAGTGTTTAAAGTTTTGTTTTGATTTCATTTTCATTCTTGAGTTTCAGTTTTTGTGTCTGAGTTTAAGTCACCAGGTCGGTTTCTAAGTTTCATGAGCTGTGAAACTGGTTCACTCACCCGCCTCCTGCAAGCAAGTCGGTCAGTAAGAATTTTCCCCTTTTTATGCAGAAAGGAGATAACCAGCAGGCACTGAGCTAAATTTTGCACACAGTCCTGCCCCCTTTTAAAGTTTATTGCCCTCTGGGAAATTCCATTTGTGTATTTTGGCAGCTAACAGATATCAGTTATTAAAGACATCGGCAACAAGTGCAGCAGTAATGTCACCAAAAAAAAAAAAAAACCTATCTGAAAGTGACACCTATATCATACCTATATTTGTTCAACAGAGTTATGCTACAAAGTATAAAAGACCTGTGAAAAAACAGACCCTAGCTTTAGCATCGGGACAGGAAAAGAACGGGTCAGAATAGGAAAATGTTGCCTCAATAACAAACACAACAGCAGGTGAGAGTAGGTGGGGATAAAGAGAGAGAGTAACACCACACCACAAAACCATGGTAGCTCTGCCAGGGCTGTCACCAAGTCTTTAACAAGTCAGCAAATCAACAGATCCTCTTTTATAGTTTGGTGAGGGTCTTTGTGAGTTCCTGATTGGAGGAATGACTTGCTTGTTACTGGGGGGTGTTGCTCTGAACCTATTTCTAACCTGGCGACACAGTGTGTGCTGGTTGAAGCTATCACATAACCAGTGTTGGTCAAGTTATTTGAAAATAGTAATTAGTTACTAATTACTGATTGCTTCTCCAAGAAAGTAATCAGTTACTTTACTGATTACTTATTTTCAAAAGTAATTAGTTACTTTTTAAAAACATGATACACAACCTGAATACTTTGTAAAGCAATAGACCTTTCAGCCCAATTCTACTTGTTCTGCATAATCCATCATATAAAATTGAATCAAATGAAAAAGTCTCTTTTTAAAACTTGTTTTATTAGTTTTATTCTTTTAACTTTATGCACATTGCATCAAGCAAAAAATAAATTATATGCAACAGTCTTTGACTTGAAGAAATTTGTTTAACATTTAAACCTATTTTCTGCATATTCCAGCATATAAAATAAAATAATTTTTTGTGTTTACACTGACTCTTTCAAATACTTGCAAGTAAAACACAGCAAAAAATAAATAAAATAAAAGATTCAGCGGCAAGTGCTGTCGCTCTTAAATCTATTTTCACCTGTTTAGCAGGAGTGGGGTCGGTGGAGGTTTGCCTGGTGCCTCAGCGGGTCATGTCAGTGGGGGGATCTGGGAGCTTGCTAGGTGCTTGCTCAGATTTGAAGTTTAATTTTTCGCTGTTTTTGTCACTTTTTAGGGGAATCAAACTCAATGTAATGTCCAAACTTTAAAAGCTGCATGGTCGTACTATCTCCCACACTCCATATTATCCGTTGTTGATCTAACACACGTCTGTTGCTGCCACGGATGTTGCAGGCTCGTATTTCATTGTCATGAGACGCTCTCACAAACAAAATCACGGTTTAGTAACGCAGTAATAGTAATCCTTTACTTGTTACTTGAAAAAAAGAAATCGGATTTCAGTAGCATGTTACTTGTAACACGTTACTGCCCATCTCTACTCATAACTTTCTAGCGGGGGTGATAATCATTGGTAATAATAGTGGAATAACACCATGGTAATATGGTGAATAACATAGCCTGCATGGTTGTACTTTTAAAAATAAAATAAATTAAACTGAATTGAGTGTCAGCTCTTGGGACAGCCACATGGATTGCATTTTCCTTTTAAAACATCTCCTCATTGAGTCACAATTATCACAGTTATCCAGACATTACACCAAGTCTCAAAAATGTTTTATAGTTTCATCTTTCATTTGCAGGTCCTTATTTTGTTTACCATGAATAATGATCCCAGTGTCACTCTAATATGTTGCCATATTTGCTTTGTGACAACTCCCAGTCTATGATTTATCATTCAGTGGTTTTGTCACACGTGTGGGTTACTTTCAGATTCCACCAAGTTGTCAGACAAAGCAAACACAATCTCTAGACAGACCAGTTAATCATGTGTTTATCAATCAAATTAAGCTGCATTATCTATAAAGATGCATCTCCTTGGATATTTTGTGCTGTTACAACTTCTGTTACAACTTCAAATGCATGCTGGAAACAAGATAGCGTCACGCGACGAGGATAAATGCCTTATAACCAAAGGAGAATGGATGAGGAAGGAAAAAAGAAGATGGAATCTGTACGCTTTGCTCCTATATCATATTGGAAAAGAGTAATTGGCATAGAGATTTGACATGTCAGATAATTAAAAAGTGGTGTTTGAATGGTTTTAAACACACACACATTTAATTCTATACAAGGTGCTTTTTAGCTGCACCTTTATTTCGCAAGGGATCACCACTGAGGATGTTTTTTTATTTCTGATTTGGCACAGATGTGTTACTTAAAGAAACCATTCTATGTAAAATTTCTTCTAGAAAACTACCCATGATGGTAAAGAATATGAGCTCCTTGTGTGATCAATTGTAGGATTAGAACCTGAACACAGACTCCAGGACAAAGTAAATAACAAAAGCCTTTCCTTTGCCTGATTAAGTCCAAAAGAACATTAAAAAAAACCAGCCAAAAAAGGTTAACAGGCACTACACAAAAGGTTAAACAGAAAGTAAAAGTCAGGGCTTGAATACTCACACTGAGATAATCGAGGGGAGTGGACACAAGAGGGTAACTGAGTACAGCTGAAACCAATAGGGATAATGACACACGGGAAGTAAGACTGAATGCATGACACAGGATATGAAAAGCTAAGATAAACTACAACTCAAGAAATTAAATTGTAACCAATAAACCAAGAACTGGACAGAAAGCTAAAGATAAAAAACCAAAGAGCAAAAGATCCAGAACCAAGCAGTGCCAGTCTTTCTCTGGGACACCAGATGGTCTTATCTTCATCTAAAGGAAGAAAGTAGAAGAAGAATACCCACATAGCAAAATTGGTATGGCCCGGATCTGGCCCACACAATGTGCTTACACATGGCCCACATACCGCAAAAAATGACGGCCCTTTGGTGGCCCAGATCTGGTTTGCCAGATGTGGCCCACACATGGGCCAGCACAAGGCCACTTGCAGACACACTGGTGGTCCTTTGCTGGCCCATGTGTGGATTACCTCTGGCAAACCTAGGGATGGGTATCGTTTAGGTTTTATCCGATACCGGTGCCAAACTGGTACTTTTGAAACGGTGCTGGTGCTTAAACGGTGCTCAAACCGGTGCTTAAAGAATGGAGAACACAAAATTGGTCCAAAAACCTCTCATGTTCAGCTGTTTTTTTGTAAAAAGATAACAATGTTAGCCTTTTCTGCAGCTATAGGGCATATATGGTATCACTCTTGGCTGGAAGCAGTGCTTAAACAATGGAAAAAACACAAACTTTGTCCAAAAACCTCTCATGTTTAACTGTTTTCCACTTTTTCTTTGGTCATTTTAGCCTTTTTGGCCAGGGTGAAGGGAGTATCTGCCATCAAACAAGAAGACAGCCGCATGTAACTACGACGGTGTTTGCTAGTTCACCTTACATGCATTATTTTAATAACGTGGTTAGCGTACTCAACGTTAATTACACACGAACAACATGAAGCTACTCACGCAGAGGAGAACGGCTGCTGCTGCCATCATCATCCGTCATCATTTCTGCTACGCTGACAGGGCTAGGGGCCAGGACTCTCCTCTTCGGGTTTTTGGGGGACGTTGCTAACTCCGGGTCCGATAACAGGCACCACACCCGCAGTAGATGTGCACGGTGTGAGGTCTCGCAGCAAGCTATCAAACACGGCGCATTTCTCGGCTTTAAAAAAAAACGCTATGCGTCGCCAGGTGTTTCATCAGATTTGAGGTGTTACCTCCTTTGACAGTATCACAGTATCAGCTTAAAGCACTTGTTGCAGGCTGCTGAGTTTGCATCTTTTGCTGTGAAGTACAGCCAGACTTTTGATCGCCTCGCCTTGGGCATTTTTAATCTGTAGCTCTGCTCTAAAAGAACGTACGTACCTGGCCCCGCCTACTATCCTCGGAAACGTAAAATGATTGGCTAGAATTGGCTCAGGAAAAAAAAAGCACCGAAATAAAGCACCGAAATGTGCGCTGCTTTTCGGTCTGGTTACTACCGTTTATGTCAGAACCGGTACCCATCCCTAGGCAAACCTGATCTGGGCCACCAAGGGGCCATCATTCTTTGCGGTATGTGGGCCATGTGTAAGTTGTGTACAGCCACGGGCCAGTTGTAGACACACTGCTGGCCCTGTGCTGGCCCAGAACAGTTTCAGCTCTGGCCCAAGATGTCAGCCTAATGTGTACCTTAGTCAAGCCATGCAATAACAACATGTGCCAGAACATGCAAAAATAACACGTTGGCTACCATAGCAGTATAGTATTGCAACACGGCATTTGGGTCTTCTAACTAAAATAGGAAAATAGGAACATAAATAGTGCCATCATTGCCAGATCTGGCCCACATCTGGTTGACATACACCCTGCCATGACACCGGTCAGTCAGAAGTCCCAGCTTGATGCCGGATCCAGGGAAGACCTGTTTTCTATGAGCCTGGGCCACATACACCAAACCACAATCAGGCCAGATGTGGCATGCCATAGCATAAACAGTGGCGTCATTGCCAGACCTGGCCCACATCTGGTTGACATATTCAATTCAATTCAATTCAATTTTATTTATATAGCGCCAAATCACAACAAAAGTCGCCTCAAGGCGCTTTATATTGTACAGTAGATACACTCTGCCATCACACCTGTCAGTCAGGAGTGCCAGCTTGATGCCGGATCCGGGCCAGACCTGTTTTCTATGAGCCTGGGCCACATAAATCAAACCACAATCGAGCCAGATATGGTATGCCATCACATAGACAGTGCCATGTATGCCAGGCCTGGCCCATATCTGGATGACATACGTCTTATCATGCCAGAAGTCAGCCAGCAGTGCTGGTTTGATACCAGGTCCGGGCCAGACCTCCTTGCTATGTGGGTATGCACAGACAAAAAAATCTACACTAAAGAAACATGGAAGAAATTAGATAAAACAGGAGCTGGAACATGAAGGAGCTGCACAACTGTGGCCTGTTCGACCATGTCTCAGGGAGTGAGGGGTGTTGTTATCCTTCCTGCTGTTTTGACCAGATTAAACATTTTCCTTTGAAAAACTGTTGGGGACTCTGTTGATTTTTTTTTCCTCCAGAGATTAATTTTAACAAATCGTTAAATGCAGACAGGTGTATAAACACATAGTGAGTGAAAAGGGTAACTGAAGAAGAAACATGCAACGCATCATGGGTATCCCCCAGCAACCTAGACCTATTGCAGGATAACTAAGGGAGGATTCAGGGTCACCTGATCAAACCCTAAGTATATGCTTTAAAAAGGAAAGTTGTAAGCCTGATCTTAAAAGATGAGACGATGTCTGTCTCCAGAATCCAGACTAAAAGCTAGTTCCCAGAAGAGGGGCCTGAAAGCTGAAGGCTCTGCCTCACATCCTACTTCTAAATACTCTAGGTCAGTCAGAACAACAACAACAACAAACAAACAAACAAACAAACAAACAAAATATTTGATTGAATTCATTATTTTATTTAATTTTTAAATGAAGGTTTGGCATATAATCCCATATATATATTCAAAGAAAAAACTTCAAAAACAACATGTAAAGATAAAGTTCAATTAGCTTTAAACTTTTAAAAATAAAATTAATTAATTAAAAATAAATAAATAAAATATAATATTAAAAGAAAAAATAGTAAAATTTGTATAATACAACAATATTTAAAGAAAAATGTGAAATATTTTTTATAGATTTTTTTCCTGAAGAAATGTTTGACGTATAGTTCCAGTCTGTTTTTTAAAAAGTGGTTTTGCATTAGAACTATTACATTTATAAAAATAAAACTGCAATCAACATTATATGTTTACTGAAAAAGTGCTCGTTTTCAATCTCAACGTACTTCACTCTCTTGACGTGATGACGACGTGGAACGTCAGAGTACGCACGCTCCAAAAACCTCACTGTCCCCGTGCTGCTCGCTAACGTAGGGATTAAATTTTCATCTTTTTCCTACCTACACCGGTTACGTTGCTTTCGCCGGAGGCGGGGTACCGCTTCTTCCGCTTTCGCTCCGGTGAAAGGCGGACTGAGCTCTGGCAGCTGCTCGGGCCACACCCTCCGCTCCTGCCCTCTCCTTCTTCTTGTTGTTGTTTTCTGTACCAGTCGCGAGCTCTGCTTTGTGCCGTACCTGCCTGGCTGAGAGCTGGCCCGCCGCGCGCATGCAGCAGAATGGCTCGAGCGGTTCCAACGGCTCTGACGGCTGCAGCAGCAGAGAGCGCCAGTCTCTGTCCTTCAGCCCGCTGCCTGCCGCTACGCGGGTGAGACGCTTCATTCAGGAGAGACGGACGCTGCCTCTACCCAGAGTGATGGTGGTATTCTCGGCCGCTGGGGACACCGAGAAACCGGGCGATGCCATGTCCAGCTCGGACTCTGTGGAGGACGAGTTCCGAAAGCCGGCCTCCCCCTCGCCGAGCCTGGCTCTGAGCACGCCACTCCGCTCCTCGCTGAACACCCAGGAACAGGAGGTAGGCCCCTTTTACATGGAAAAAACCAGTGGCACAAGCCACCAAACCACACAGCTTCTAACATAAAGAAATACTCATATTCATATAAAACTCATACTCATTAAACAACAACTGCAGGTACACTCTCATAAACCTCCCATTAATAATAACCACCTTATTACTACCAAATAACAACACTGTGCTGATGAGTATACATATTTATGCAGAGGTCAGAGGATGGTTGAGCTGCTGAATCCTGTGATGATTGGCTAGCAGTTGTGTCACATGACTGATGGAGCTAAACACAGGCACAGCAGGTTAATCATCTTAACCACAGGCTGCTCAGACCTGCTCACACAGCAAGATTTTCTTGATGTGCAATAGAAAATAAAGTAATATTCATTTTCCTATTGCACTTACTGAAAAGAGTGTTCTTGCCTCCGTCACACCAGCCCTCTGCAGTTCGTCCTTCATTACATCAATAAAACTTCTCTGTGGCCTTCCTCCTTTGCTCTCACTTGGCAGCTAAATATGCTGTATCTGTTTTTCCAGTATATCCACTATCCTTCCACTGCACATACCCAAGCCATCTTAGCCTTGCCTCTCTAACTTTGCCTCTTATGTAGTTCAAAGCTGCCGAGAAATATTTTAGTTTCAGATCATCAAACAAATTGCATGTTAAATAAAGATAACCCAAGTAAATACAAAATACAGTTTTTAAATTTACTTCAAACTATCCAAACCTACCTGGCCCTGTGTGAAAAAGTAATTGACGTCCTCCCCAAAATCATAAATTAACTGTAATAAATCCCATTTTTGGAAAGCTGAGTTCATTTTCACCAGCCACACTCAGGAATAAACACTGTCAGGCTTGTTGAATCAAGAAGTCACTTAAATAAAATCTATCTGACAAAGCGAAGCAGGTAAAAAAATCTCAAAAAGCAACACGTCAAAGTCAAGAACAGCCGAGAAACAAAGTCGCTGACATCTATCACTCTGGAAAGGGTTACAAAGCCAATTCTAAGGCTTTGGGACTAACCACAGTGAGAGCCATTATCCACAAATTTCAAAAACAACTCATCCAGCAGGTCACAAAAGAGCCCAGAACAACATCTGAAGAACTGTGGGCCTCACTTGGCTCAGTGAGGGTCAGTAGTTGATGGAACCATGAATTCTGCTCTCTACTATTAAATCCTGAGGAAGAATGTCCAGCCATCAGTTCATGCCCCGAAGGTTAAAAGCACTCTGACTTACAGCAGGACAATGGTCCGAAACACCAGAAAGTGCGCCTCTGAATGGCTGAAAAAGGGCAAAATGAAGGTTTTGGAGTGGCCAAGTCGAATTCTGGACTTACATCAGATTGAGATGCTTTTGCATGAGCTTAATCAGCCTGTTCATGCTGGAAAACCTTCCAGTGTGACTGAATTTAAAAACATTCTGCAAAGAAGAGTGGGTCAAAACTCCTCCACAGAAAGACTCACTGTCAGTTATCACAAACACTTAATTGTAGTTCTTGCTGCTAAGGCTGGCACAACCACTTATTAGGTTTACTTTTTAAGACAGGGCAGGCAAGTTTGGATAACTGTATTTCCTTTATAAGTGAAATCATCATATTAAAAATACATTTTTACTGAACCATACATTTTAAAAAGAAATCTTCATCAGCTGGAAAGAACATGATTTAGAAAGTAAAGCTGTTGATGGAGACTGAAGCTTGACCAGTAAATTATCATAAGATCTAAACAAATTTAAGTGGAATCTCAGATCGGTTCCAGTCCATCTTTTTGGTGTAATATCACATTTACCTTGGCCTCTTAAAGCCTCTTAAAATGCACATGGTGAATTTCACTGGAAATATCTTAAAACCTACTTATGATTTGCTTTTTATGCACCATAAAATATGCATTTCGTTTTAAACCTGTCGTATTTCTCCTTTTAAGTTTCCAGAGGTCATCTCTCTAAACGTCGGGGGCACGTACTTCACCACTCGCCTGTCCACACTGAGGCGATATGAGGACACCATGCTGGCTGCCATGTTCAGCGGCCGTCATTACATCCCACGCGATGCCGAGGGGCGCTACTTCATCGATCGGGATGGAGCCTACTTTGGGTGAGATTCAAGCAAAGATATTACCATCATTATCGGTGCTGCTGCCTGCAGTGATATCTCCTCATGAGTTTGAGGGAGAGGAGGGTTATATGTGGGAGTACAAAGTTTTTAAAAGGCAACTTAGTGGAGGACAAACTTTTAGTTTCTGAAAGGTTCACGCTCTGTGATCTGAAGATTTTCAAGTTGCTGCAGACAGCTCATTATATTCTGACAGGTCTCGGTGAATCAGGTATTCTGTGAAATAAATTGGTCTCTTATGCTAGCACTCAAAGTTGATTTACATATCTATTTCTGTGCCGCTGCTTTTTCTTATTTGTTGCTTATTTCCGAAGATATAATGTCCATACTGAGATTGTATTTGTGATAGGATGAAAATTGCAGCCTCTGTCACAACATAACACTGTGGCCTTTAGTTAGATTGCTGTCACTCCAGATTATGGAGGGCAGACAAGTTGCGAACAAAGTCAGCAGAAAAGGACTGAAAATGTCATGGATGAGTGGTGCAGAGGAAACCAAAATGCATTAAACAGAAAGCAAACCTTTATTTATCTGAAGAAACAAACTGGAATCCAAAGTGAGCATGAAGGGTGAGACTTTCAATAAACAGGAAACGGCAATGGGGGCATAAACAGACCGACAGAGTCACACAGGGCAATGATTACACAATGAAACCACTGTGAAGATTAGAAAGGCCACAATAAGAAGATGACAAGTACCAAAACTCAATGTCACAAATACTAAAAATCCATGACAGAAAAGGTGTGGCAAATTAAAAAGAAAAAAGAGAGTTTACTGTCTAGACATCTCTGATAAAAATCAACCTCAGCAGAGTTTAACAAGACTTTACTGAGATCTGTAAACTTTATGTTTCACACATAGGTCAGTCATTCGCCAGATAAAATAAAACATATCTGAGGGGATAGCTGCTTCTGTTTGCTAAGGAAAAATGAGTATTTCTCACCTAGTTATCGAGTGGTTGCTAGCTGTTGCAAAGCAGTCAAAATTTTGCGATTGCTCTGGTTGCGAGCAGATTGCTGCAGTCTCCCAAAGTTTGCCTGAAAGATGCCAACTTCTCTGCAAGCACTCCCAACTACTGGCGTAGTTGCAATGCACGTTTCAAGTTTCACTAACGGTCCGTTAGTGAAACTTGAAAACGTGCATTGCAAATTGAAAACATGAATGTTTGATTGCCAAAGTAAAAGTTGCCCCTTTTGAAATATGTTTGCTACAGCAGTGAGGCTTAGCTTTTACTTTGAAGGTGAACAGTCTCTGCAGAGGAAGTTTTTGGTGCAGTGTTGTATACCTCTTTGCGACCAGTTTCACCATCGACTGGCTTCAAGCCCAGGCAACCATTTTCAAACCAATTAAGGAATATATATTTTCCTTAGTGACCAGAGGTTGCCAGGTGGTCAGTCACTGGTCTATAAGCCTGCCTGAGTGGGGCTTTAGCAATTGAATTTACAGGCAATAGCACACGCTAACAACCATGGACCAGCTGGCCAGGAAAGACATAATTTTCCTTAGCAACCAATAGTTGCCACAGGGGCTGGGGTCACCAACTGGTCTCTAGGCCTGTGCGACTGGAGTCTTAATTAGTCTACCTGATTGGTGAGTATTTTGGTGCCTATTGGTTAGCTAGCTGCCTGCATTTTTGGACTAGTGACGGCTGTTAGTAAGTATTTTATCTGGCTGTCAGTAGTCTGTTTTTGCATTAAAGAAGAGTTTGACGTGATAACTAGGATTTTTTTTTAGTGTTGTGGAGAACAGCAGGCAGGCGATGCTCTTTGTACAGGACAGCACAAGCATATTATTGGCATTTGCAGTAAGTGCACGCAGACTGTGAATGTATGCAGGAGCACATGTGGGAATGGAATTATTCCCAGAGTCAGTCCAAGTAGCCTGTTTTTTGGGGGGGAAAAAAGAAAAACAGGCAGTAATAAAAAGCTCAGTGACACAGTAGCTGGGAATGTAACTCTGTCCTAGTTTTAAGTGGAGCTGGAGCCTGTCCTCTCTGACACACAGCGAGCAGCAAAGAGGCAGCGCTGCGACCAGGAGAGTCCTTAATAAAACCACCTGATCGACAAGTTTACCTGTGACCAAAATCTCAAAACAAACTGAGTAAACAGAAAACACATTTTTAATTCTACAGGTGGAAAGCACAGCAAGAATGCAGCAAGCAGTATCCAGAAAAAAAACACACAGGGAAGGGCAACTGACTTTGTGACAAAGAGCAAGGACAACTGAAACCATTTTTACTGACTGGGTGTCAGGGGAATAGGGAACAGCTGGGTACACAGGTGAGACTAATCAGGGATAATGAGACAAAGGAAGTAAAATTAAACACAAAGCACAAAGGACACATGACTGCCAAAATAAAACAGGAAGTCAGTGACTAACACTTAGACAAGACATGCTCAAATATAAAAGATATATAGAAGAAGATGGGTCGGAGAAAGCTAGGAAAACTAATGTGAGTAATTATACCAAATAAACCCCAACCAGAATTTGAGTGCAGAGAAACCGAAACGGAGAACTAAAGGCTCAAGAGATATCAGTGTAAAAGAAGGTGCACCAGCACTATCATCCCCAGAGCTGTCCATTGTTACAATGGAAAAGCTTTAAATATGAATACAAGAGCAAACGGAGTAGATGACTTATGTAAGAAGTGGGTTGACCTGAGGTCAGTGCTGAAATGTGTGAGGGGGTGTAATTAAAGATTTAAAAACATAACTCAATCAGCTTGAAAGGTAGAACATACAGTAACTGCATAAAGTAATAAAATGAAAACTTCAGAGGGTGCTGGCACTGCAGGCTGCACACGCTCAGAAGGAGCCTTTTCATTTGGGATGTTTTTAGCCAATCCTGTGCTCTGGTTCCTATTGTCTCGCTGGAAAATAAATCTTCTTCCAGGCTGCTGTTATCTTGTGCACTGCAGCAGCTTTTCGTCCAGTATTTTTCTGCATTCATTTTATCCTCTTAAGTTCACAAGCCCTCCAGGCTCTGCTGCAGAGAAACAGAAGGAAACCAACTTTTCTGAGTCAGTGTCTCTCAGTGAATCTACATGAGATATGCAGGATAAATAAAGGAAAAGACATACAACTATATGAAGAAGGCATATGAACATGTATGCATGTATTGAGACATACAGCTGTATGTCTCAATGTATGTCTGTATGTCTCAATGGCCCGACGCCTGGTGTGTGATTACTAGGATATGCTCCAGCACTTTAAATTGGATTCAAAATTCCTGTCATGATTTCAGTATTGCTAAGGATTTTCTTGACTTGGTATGGCAGTGGCACATCTGGCTGAAAGGAAAGTAATGATGCAGTCACACAATCATTTTCCTCTGCTGTGGAGGCGTTTGTGGTTAACGATTTGAGTAGTGTGGACGATGTTTTATTCCAGAGGAAAAGATGCTGTGTTCAGCATCTCCAGGTGATGATGAGAGGTGTGCTACGATCTGTCTGATTTGGGTCAGGTGTCAATGGTTTTTAGGATCACTCAGTAACACCAAGTGGGTTTATTTTAGTTTGATAATCACCACCTAGATCACACATTGGCAAAGTATGGCCTGGGGGCTGGGACTGACCCATGACAGTCAAGATAAGTGACTGCATGAGTCTTTAATGCTTTTTAACTCCGTTTCAATGCAGTGTGTTTGAGCAGGGCAGATTAATTTAAACATGTATACATTTATTTTAAGTGTAACCAATTTTTTCTTCAGTTGTCCAGTATGTGACCCTTGCTTTGTATGGTCCTCTGGAAAAAGTGTTGCTACTGGAAGATTTCTGATTTCCTTTGCAGTCCACTCTTACTATTTGTATTTGCCACTTGTGTTTGAGCAGGCCTTGGTTACACAAAGCCTGTGTTTGCATTCAGTGTTTGCATTCAATCTCACAACCCTCAGCTATCATGTTTACCATTTAGAGTATTAGCTTTTAAATGTATCTGCATTTGTAAGCAATGACTGGTTGCAGAGAGCAGGTCATCATTAGACATTAAGGTTGATGTGTTCCTAGACTGGATACCTATTGGTAAATCTCATACAGGGACACTATTTAAGCTACATTAGCCTGGCTTGAGGTGCTGCAAGCTGCTTTGAAACCCAGCTCCACCTCTGCTCCTTCTTTTATATTGTTTATGATATTAATCAGTGTCACATCTGTCAAATAACAATAATAATCTTCTTCTGATATTTGTTGTCCTGACTGAAGGGCATTCAGGAACATTGTGTGTTTCTTCTTTTTTCCTGCCTTTTACATTATTCCAACACCCGAAGACCTCATATTCAGGAACTGGTCACCTGAATGCGAGGAAATAGTTGCCAGGACTTCAGACAAAATGAGTTTGATGTTTAGTCTCTGATTCGTAAAAACTGATCATAAAATAATATAAATACCATCAGGAAGTGGCAGACTCAGCTGAGGGTTACACATTGCTTTCACAGCTGTTTATTTGAGCAAGGTGCTCATTTGCTGTTTCAGACATGGTAACCTTAATATTGTCTGCTTTGTGCACAGTGCTCCAGGCACAACAAGCTATTGGAAAAGGATTCCTGAATAGTTTTCTGCATAATATTTGCCATTTTGTACATTCATCCTTTAACAGATTTTACCCAGCAGGGCTAATCAATATAAAAAAATAATAGTTTCAGCTTTCAAAAGAGGCAACAGTGACAACAGAATAATTACAGCCGGCTGTTTACACCATTAAAGTTGTGTCAAAGCACAGAAGGTGATCAATAATCAGGCTCTGTTAATCTGTGGATCTATTTCAATCAAGTGTTTCTTCCTGTGGAAGAACACTCTGCATATTGAAAAAGCTCAAACATAACCAGTGACTGCTGGGATTCAGTAATAAGGCTTTTTATCAGTTTATCAACGGCGCCAGCGCTCATCCATGGAAGTCGCCACATTCATTTAATTTTTTTTGGAGATGTTTTCTGATCAATCTGTTTCCATCTAAAGGGACATCCTGAACTTCCTCCGAGAAGGCGAGCTTCCTCACCGTGACAGAGTGAGAGCGGTATACAGAGAGGCTCAGTACTATGCCATCGGCCCGCTGCTGGACAGCCTGGAGGACATCCAGCCACTCACAGGGGAGAAAGTTCGACAAGCTTTCCTCGATCTGCTGCCCTACTACAAAGGTATCTGGGGAAGTCCGTCCTTCACACATGCAACCTTTGTGAAAGAAAACTTTTCAAAGATGTTCCAGACTGTAATACTGCTGCGACAGCTACACATTTAACTTTTCAATGTGTGCTATGTGCACGCAGTGTAAATTATATGCAGTGGAAGTACACTCTTGGGTCTCTGCGACTTCTGAACCAAATAATTACATTTTAGAGCCTCAATATTTAAAGTATGGTTGTGTTTTATTTCATTGTGTTGAAGTCACCCCATGCTCTTTGGATTAACCTGGCTGTCGTTAGCATTTAAACCCTCAGGTTCTTATAAGTAAGCTGATAGGGTTGGAAAAAAAACCAAAAAAAAAACCCAAGTAAATGAATCAAAGTCTAATATGAGATTTTTATTTGCGGAAGGCTGAAATTTGACGAGATGCAGCTCCTAATAATGAGTTTGGCGTATCCTGTGTGAAGTGTAAAGTGTTGTTCGATTAATGGAAGCGAGAATGGCCTCATACCAAGGAAATGGTTTATTTATAAGATGTGAATTAAGGTTGATTTAAAATAAATACAAAAGATGACAGGAAGAGAAAAGGAAGCGGAGAGGCTGTACTCAGGCAGATTTATTTAAAAATGGAAGAAAGCAACTAGATTAGACAGTGACTTGAGTCAAGACTGGTTGTGTACTTAATAAAACACATGCTTTCATAAACACATAAAGTCAGCTATTTATCTATGGCGCACACAAAAAGCAAATGAAGTGTCTAGAATAATACATATAAAAATAAAAATCCATAAACTCTGGAGACTAAAGACGAAGTTACCATGTACCATGTACTACATGGTAACTCTTGAGTCTTAATACGTCATAAATGTCCTGTCCTACAAAATCACGCTGTTAAAAACACATGAAATATTTACACTGTTAGGGAGTAGAGTAAAACTTTAATGTCCCTTTAAGGCATTTGCTCTGTAGGCAATAGTCCAACACAATACATACACACTTTCAGTACATATGGTGCAATGTACAAAGCTGTTACCATGAATAACGTGGGAGACAAACCTTTGCACTGATGCAATCGTCTGAAGCTCATCATATAAAGGTCATTAAGGGTGGCTAATATTATGGCACACGAGTTCATCCAGTTTGTGCCAGTTTTTCACATATTGACCCACAAAGGCTGCAGATTACTTTGCGCAAGTGCAAGTCATTCATAGTCATTCAGCTGTTATTATTGGTATTATAACTATTATTATTTTGATTGAAAAGCATCAAAAAAGGCACAGTTTCATAGCAAAAACAAACACAGACAGTGATTCTGGTGTTCATAGCTTTTTCTTGTCGATAAGAAGAGGTTAAGGAGTTAGAAAATGCTCGTGTTCTCGCCTTAGTCGACTTAAAAGAGCTCACAGATGCTGCTGCCAAGTGACGACTAAAACCAAATGACGTGCCGACAGTTTTCCTCCATGAGGAGTCTAAATGCTCTCACTTAGTGAGTTAAAATCACTTCAAGAAAGATGAAAGATGGCAAAAAATTAAAGGCTCTCCTGCTGTGGAGTAAACCATCTGCTGTGGCATTTGCTGCCTCTGACAGCAAAGCAGCGGTCACGACCCCAATCACAGAGGAAGTAACAGTCTCTCAGTTCAGCCAGCTCAGCAGTCTCTGTTATAGAAACATCAGATACAGCCGTACAGCAGACAAGAACATGTGAACACTAAATTGACTTACTTAAAAAAGTAGAAGACAATATGATACATGTTTATCATCCCAACAATACACATGAGGAAATAATTAAAGAATGGGGGAAGAGGGAGACAGGAAGCAAAATTAACGCAACTAACCTTCAAAGTAAAACAGGAAATATCCAGAAAAACACGTAACAGTAAGACTTAACAAGGGAACAAAGAGGTACAGAGACAGTGCAAAGAAATGAACTACTACAAATAGTTACTATTTCTATTTCTAAAAAACGGTAACTAATTACCTAGCTCCATCACGAGTATAGATAAATGCTTCTGTTCTAATTTCAGACAATCTGGAGCGTATCGTGGAAATCGCCAAACTGAGGGCCATGCAGAAAAAGGCGCGGTTTGCAAAGCTGAAGATCTGCGTCTACAAGGAGGAGATGCCCATCACGCCGTACGAGCGTCCTCTTTTTAACTCTCTGCGCTTCGAGCGCTCGGACAGTGAGGCCAAGCTTTTTGAGCATCACTGCGAGGTAGACGTTTCCTTCGGGCCGTGGGAGGCGGTGGCGGACGTTTATGACCTGTTGCACTGCATCGTCAGTGACCTGGCCGAGCGTGGCATCGCCGCCGAGCAGCAGTGTATCGGCGTCTGCGATAAACACCTCATCAACCATTACTACTGCAAGAGGCCCATCTACGAGTTCAAGATCACATGGTGGTGAAGCTCGATGGCTGATAGGACCAAAGAGCAACAGGATGGATGTTTCACTTTTAACTCAGCCGATACTGGTTTTTGTATTGACGTTGCCAGTATTTTGTGCTGATGTCTTAAAAATGTGACCCTTTAAATCATGCTGTAAGTATTCAGTTTCCCCAAGATGTTTTATATTTTCCTTCTTGTTCAAGGTAAAAACCTTCTATAGCGTCTTAAAAGTACTGTAGAGAGTACCATAACACCCCTAACTCTGGTGGCCTCTAGTTTAACCTCTTACCTTGATTCAGTGGTGTGCAGGTGTGCTGCAATAGATCACCACAGGTGCACATGTGTGATACACTCGTTAGCCTTCAAGACGAGGTGATGCTTTCAGTTAGATCAGTTAGATTGCTGTTCAGCCTATTAATAGGTTATTATCCACAAATTAAATTAGGCTGTTTCCAGCAGTCTAAGCAGACATGCCCAGACCTACCTCTCTCCCAGCCACCTCCTCCAGCGCTTCCTGGGGGGACACAAATTTTCCCAAGCTACCCAAGAGACATAATCTTTTCCATTTGTCCTGGGTCTGACCCGGGGCCTTCAGCCTGTTGGACATGCCCAAACACCTCACCTGGGAGGCGCTAGTGAAATGCTTGAACCACCTCAGCTGGCTCCTTTTGATGTAGAGTAGTAGCTTTACTCTGAGAAACCCACCCGAGGGTCTCAGCATTAACACTGGTTGAGAGGGGGTACCCTTGGACAGGCATGCAGTGGATCAGAAGGATAAGACAGAGACTCATGCTCATATTTACACTTATAGCAAATTTAGAATCACCAGCTAAGTTAACAAGCCTGTCTTTGAACTGTGGGAGGAAACTGGAGAACCTATGAAGATGCCACACAAAAGGCCCCGTGAGGTTGCTGTGAGGTGGCAGCGCTGACCATCGTAGCACCAACCTGCACTTTGGTCATTTTTGGATTTAATGTATTTAATTAATTGTCAAAGCAGGAAATGTTTTGGCCGCATACATCATACCTACTGCTTATTGCATGTATACTCAGAGTTATTAACAAATGATGAAGGAAATGCTATGCATCATGCACAAATGGCATGGGTGAAAGGCAACCTGTGTAGCTGAAGCATATCTACTCTGTTAGACACACAAAGATAGATGGATATAAATTTCCTGATGGAAAGATTAACTTCACTTTAAATGACTAAAATAATCCACTGACCTTTAAAAAGGAGCACATTTAAGTCATGCAGGAACTCTGAGACCAATATGTACAATTATGTATTAAACATAGAAAAATAGAAACAATAGTGCTTCACGATCGGCTGTGCACATGTAGCATGCGAGCAGGTCTGAAGGAAAAAAAGAATTGTTTTCTAACATGGATCAATTTGAAAGTATGGCTGCTTCTGATGTAAACCGCTGATCGCTTCATATTTAATCCACATGCCTTGTGGCATTGTCTGTTAGACTTACAGTTTTAGGAAACATCAGCCAATGTAGTCACAACTACACCTGGTGTACTCACACCAGGTGAGGGTGAGTCCAGTTTGTTTGCTGCGTGCTGTGCCAAAGTGCGAGTAAGTGAGCCATCATTGCACTCGGGCACATTATGCATATAGTGTGATCACCTATCTGCACTCCAGCACAGACCTGCAGTGCTTCCTCAGTGACAGCTGCATCCATGTGAGGACAGTCTGTCACCACTTTCCCAATTATGCCACCAGCAGTTTTACTTGTGCACGGTGTCCCTCGCTTTCTCTGCAGCCTTGCTTCCAAACACTGTAAGGGGATGAAGTTTCTCTCTTCCAACAGAAGAAGACGTTGGGGAAAAAACGTAGGATGAAACGCTGGTAGTTAAGGCGCCGATTACAGTAGTCTGCAATCGGCGGCTGCATCCGTGCGACCTGTAGTTATATTTCTAGGACACATATATCACTCGATTAAGGGGCGTCCTCACAGGATTAGAATATAGAAAGTCACTGACATTCAATGAGAGGGAGGGATAACATTGATTTAGCTGTGACAGGGAGCATCTGAAGCCTTGTTATCACCCATCGGCTACAAAGCGATAGACAATGAGGAAACTGTTTCCTGTGTGGACAACCTAAAAGATAGCAGAATTTCACTCACCAAATCTAAAACCCGGACACGGTCTTGGATTAGCAAAGATTATTTAATTCTATTAAAAGTGCTCCAAAAGCCTCTAGAACAACACAAAGATCTTTAAGAGGTCGAGTTCAGTGAATACACTTAGTGAAGGCCAAGCCACGCCCTGTACAGTTGATATGAAGGAGGGAAATATCCACAGTTAGTGCCAACCTGTAAACATATTAATGCTGTGAAAGTGGGTATTTTATCATGGGAGTCTATGGGGACTTTTTGCCTTTTGGAGGCAGCCTCAAGTGGCCACTTGAGGAACTACAGTTTTTTTCACTTAATGTTTTTGGTTCATTTTTCAGCTCTAAAGGTTGCTGCGTGATTTTAGCTCAGCTGAAACTCAGCACTGTACTTACTCAGGTCCACAGAAATTTACCCGCCAAGTTTAAAATAGATGTAACAAACAGTTGAGGACATGCAGAAATTTCTTGAATCATTAGCTGACTTTATCCACCATGTACAGAGAGGTTAAAGAACGTCAGGAATGCCATGGTTTTATAGAAAATCAACCCCATTTTAAATCTGATAATCTCGACTCTAAGTGTGTGATTTGGATTTGGAAGGTTGTTGGTGTATATCTATGATGACTTTGTGTCTGAGCCACCAGCAGTGCTGTGGTTAAGCAGACAAGATGCAAAGAGAAGTTGAAGCTGTAAGAAGTAAGTAAGACGTCTGTGATGTAACCACAGATCAACTTTAAAGGCCAGCTCTAAATCCTAACTGTACCATTATGTGTGTTTATGCATTAATTCATTTCCTGATTTATCAGTCTGACTGTAGCTTTGGACTGATCTGTGTCAGGGTTCACGACCCACCACATTTCCAGAGCCATCATTTGAATGCCCTTATAGTGGATATTGTATATTGTGAGTAAACTGAAGTCAGATGTGTATATTTTAAGACTAACTTGCTTCAGGTGTAATCTAGTCAGAGTATATTTTCATTAAGCTGTGAGTTTTTAAAGCTATAAGGAAGCTGGGGCTGTATCCATATTGCCATTCACAGTGTGGGTTGAAGGAGTTTGTTTTATCGCACACTAATAAATATTTGTAGTTAATGCGGCAGATGTGAAGCTGTCTAGAGTTCAGAAATATTTGTTAACAACCTCAGTTGTTATTTTTCCACCTCTTTTCACACTGCTGTACTTTATAAAGTCAGAGCACCTTGAAACTTTAACAAAGACATCTCCAAGTTTCACCTCAGTGTCGCCTCACTTCAGTTATCCTTACTAAGAAATGCAAACATGCTTATTTTATTGATTATGCAGGAGCGATGCTACATTATTTCCTGGAGCACTACTTGTAAATTTGTTTTTACAGCGTTGTGTTTGTTTATAGTGTTTTTATATGGTTACTTATCTGTTTCTGTTAGCTTCCAGGAAGCTCTGGTTCTATATAGTCGACTTCAGTTTGTTTGTAGTGTGAAAGACTAATGTGTCATTTTTATTATTTATGGTAAAATTAAAACTGTTAAGTGCATCCACAGCTTTGTTCATGTTTTATTGACCATTTTGTGGTGAAGATTCATAGGAATAAAGTTAAATACAATATTGTATTTATAAAAGAGTTAATAAATTTTTTATTGTTCTTACACAGCTCTGGTCAGAAGTTTACACCACCATGCTTGACAGTTTGTACAGTGTTCTTATGTTTGAAAGTCTCACCTTTACTCCTCCAAACATACCTCTTGTCACTGTTACCAAATAGCTCAGTCTTTGTCTCTTCTGACTATAAAACTTTTCTGCAGAAGGCATTTGGCTTGGCCTCTCAGTCCATCACAGTGGACAGTGACACTGATGTTCCAGCAATTTCCAGTTCATGGCAGGTTTGATCCCAGTGGTTCCTGAAGATCTCAATGCATTTCCTCTTACCTAAGGAGGACAGTTTTGGTCTTTTTCCAGATCTTGGCAATGTGGTGACATGTCGGATATATAGGTATATACAGGTATATTTATATACAGTATTTATATACAGGTGTTCGAACTGGTTGATTTTGGAATCTGTAGTTGTTTAGAAATGGCTTCCCAACTTGTGTGAATCTTCAATTATGCTTCTTAGATCTTCAGAGTTTTTTTGGACTTTCTCATTAATCTGAGTATTTGTCAGTCCAGTGATGTCAAACAAATCCTTTTTATGCTGCAGAAATCATTAACAGCCCAAAATTACCATGACATTGATGTCCAGGATGAGTGTAATGAGGGCAAGTGCCTTAAACCACTGGATGCTACTTCAGCAAGTCAGCACAATCCTGCCAGCAATGATGAGCTATTGCCTGGATTTTTCCAGCAATGCGAGTGGAGACCCGGAGGATCCAGGTTCAGCACCATGGAGAGCACCAAGGCATACATCCTGAGTGTAAAAATAACAAAATCAACATGCTAGAAAAATATATTTTAATTTTTCCTCTTACTATATGTTCATTTAATATATAAAGGAGTTTTAGTCCTTGTTGCCTCAAACTGAGCATTTATTTATGATATAGCCCAGCAATTCACACGGGTTTCCAGCACTGGACAATAGAAGACTGGAAAAAAGTTGCCTGGTCTTATGAGTCTTGATTTCTGCTGTGATATTCAGATGTTAGGGTAAGTATCTATGTAAGCAGCTAGTATGAAAGGTCAGAATTTGGCATAACCAACATGAGAACATGGATCCCTCTGGCCTTGTATCTATGTTTCAGGCTGTTGGCGATATAATGGTGTTGGGATATTTTACTGGCGCTGCTTGGCCCACCTAAATATTGTTGCTGACCATGTTCATCCCTTTGTGGCCTCAGTGTAGCATCTTCTGATTGCTGCTTTCAGCAGGATAACGTGCCATGTCACCTTAAACTGGTTCCTTCAACATGACAGTGAGTTCACTGCACTCAAACGACCTCCACAGTCACCAGGTCTCAGTCCAATAGACCATCTTTGGGATGTGGTGGAACATAAGATTGATATCATTGATGTGCAGTAACTGTGTGATGCTATCACGTCAACATGGACCAAAATCTCTCTGCCTCCAGCGTCTCCTTGAATGTACGCTTAGAAGAATTTAAGCAGTTCTGGAGACAAAAGGGAATCCAACTCGGTACCAGCAAGGTGTAGCTAATAAAGTGGCCACTAAGTGTATGCATGCTATAGCTTATGTCCTATAATGACGTCCTTTTTATTTGACCAAAATACTGCAGCTCCTGTAATGATGCCTCTTTTATTTTTTCAAGTTTATTGATTTATTGGCTAACGAACTGCTGAGAAATTTAAAGCGACCTCGTTCACCAGTCTTACAATGATCTCAGAAAGGCTTCTGTATTTATTTTCCATTGTTTTACTGATATATTGCTTATTTCTCCTGATGTTTCCACGCACTGTGTATCCGCACCGTGTTGTATCACCTCCCATATTTCCAGTCCTCCTCCTTCTCCTCCCTCTCTCTCTCTCTGCTTACTCTTTCTCTCTTTTTGCTCAGCCTTCCTCTTCCTCTCTCGCGCTCTCTCGCTCTCCCTCACTGCCCACCTATGTCTCTCTCCCAGCTGAGAGGGGTGGAGGCTGACGGCCGATGCTTTTTCAGCGGAGAGGGGATGGAGGAAAGGGGGAATTAGTGGCTCCTCTTCACTCGGTCTTCGCAACAGCGTCCCAGTAATCAGAGACCAGCAGCCTCAGCGGAGATTTTTCATGGGAACGAAACGGCTTAAAATGAGCCGGGGAGTGATCGCTGATCTGCTGCACAAGGTAAGAGCCTCTCCTTCCTGCGCGGCTCCTTGCGGCGACGCTGATGATCGGCTTGTTAAATGTAATCATGTGTTTTATATGGAAGGGGGGGAGGAGGGCAGTGGGGGTGGATAGTTACATAACAGTGCATATCAGAGATTAATTAAGACAATAATAATCAGCATAAGAGAAAGAGAGACACACACAGAGGGAGAGAGATAAGGGGGGAAAGGCGCATCTCAGATGGTGGAAGCTGACTGAGGAAGCTCCCGGCGGCTGGTTTTGTGCGCTGACATGATGAGGAGGGGAAAGCAGCCGCTCGGATGGAAGAAACTGGAAGGTGTTGAAGAAAATGTTGCAGGCTGTGAGCGCCTGCAGGCCTCACGTCACCACAGGACACAGATAAGGCTAATAAACGAGCCACACTGCAGCACATAAAGGCAGCAAATGAAGCAACGACAGGAGGCCATCATCATCATCATTATTATCATTATTATTGCTGTTGTAATCGCGATCACCTACACCCCCCCACACCCGTGACAGCGGGGGAAATATCTCCTGCTTGGTTTGCTCTCGCTTCCTGCGGATACACCTGATCCCAGGGAAAAAAAAGAAATAATTTAGCCGGGTCGTAATAAAAACCCCTGCTGTTATATTCACTTCACTTTTCCCTGGATTACAGGTGAAGCTAAACCTCCTCCTCCCCTTAACCAGCTCACTCGTGTTTTTCTTTAATACATATAAAAGTTTTTAAATAAAGGTTGAAGCTGTGAGTATTTCCCCTAAACAGAAATTATACTCGCATATAAAACCAAAATGACTGTAAAGATGAAAAAATGTGTTTAAACTAACAGCTCCTCACACTTGAATAACCTCAGGTCGTGACACAGCCCCTTCTAATTAATTCATTCATTCATTAACTTAATTTCATAAGGCAGCCAGGTTAAAATGTGTGTCCAGAAACATTTATAAATCTGAGATGGTGCAAAAGCAAGCACGAAGTCCATAAATGCTTAATTTCCTTTCAGTCGTGCTTTAGAAATGTGCTGTAGGGGTTATAAACTGGGCGAACTGGGATGTGCTGGAGGTTTTTCCAGAAAGGCGCTGAAATGCAAAAGAAATGCAGTGAAAAGCAGGCTCTGCCGGGGTATAATTAACTGAAATGGAGTGGCGTAATTAATTATTTATAAGCCATTTAATCGGGTGGTCCGAGAAACATTAATAATTCTGCACAAGCAGCAAACAAATATGCAGCAACACAACCACAATGGACAAAAACCATTAGGCAACACCACATAATAAAGCTTTTCAGGGCAGTCTGCAGTTTAGTTATTGGATTGTACCCTGCACAATGTAAAAGAGAAGAAGAGAGACATGATTTGGCAACTTCTACTGTGTCCACTGATGTCCTTTAGGGTTATAAATCTGACGGCTGTGATCTAAAGCAGTTAATGAAACCGGTAATTCCTTGACCACTTCCATTTTAAAGCCTTAAAATGTAGAATTTATGAACATTTCTTTCTTCTTTCTTTCTTTTTATAAAGCTTTTGGCTATCAAAATCGGCTCAGGTGTAAATCTGACTCACAGTTTCCAACTGCAGTGATTTTTCCTTATGAAATAGTATAGTATAAATAGTTTTATCCAATAGACAGTGAGTACATTGGATCCCAGCCTCCTTTATAAAAACATTTTCTTCTGTGTTGCTCATTTAAGTCGATTACCTGAGGCTGATGCCGGTCCCCGCTCTGTGGTCCTCCTCTGGAGTAACGCCGTTTTCGTGCTGGTAACGCGATTCAGCAGAATTCTCTCTGTGCTTGTTTTCCTGCTGATACTGTGTCTCAAACAGTCATAAAATAAGCAGCAGAGTTGATATTAACTGAATCCTTTTCTGTTGATAGTCACTCTGCATTTGTCTGCATAAAATTAATGTTTTCAGTTTCAGGCTCATTTTCCTTCCCTGGAGTTTGTCTGAATGTCCTACCACCCTGGCTAGACATGTCAAAATATCAGAAATCAGGTCATTAGTAACAATATTCTTGTGGCGTAAACCAATCCACTGGACTAATAACATGCAGACCCCTTCTCCCCTTGTTGCTGCCAAAGCAGCTCTGACCCTCTGTCCTGTGGTGGCTGGCACCAGGACGTTGGCAGCAGATCCTGATGGCTGAGGCCTCAGAGCTTGATCCACAGTAACATCATATTAGAATCCACCTCAGTCTCACAGCAGTTTCTAAAACAGTCCCAACTGTTATTCTTTTATTTAGTTTCTCTTGGCACGTGTGCTGCTTTTCTGTCAATGTGCTCAAAATCGGTATTTTCTCCTTTTAAAGGGTGAAAAAGTCCACATTCTGAAACTGATGGGAGTCATTTAGATTTCCTCACTTCAGTTGTGTGTTTTTTTTAAAAAGCATTTCCAATCATAAGAAACTACTTGGCTAGGTTTATAAATATCGCAATTTGGGTTAAAATATAGTTGCCAAGTTGTTTCTTGGTTGCTAGGGTGACGCGTTGCCTTTTGAAGAGCCTCGACACAACATATGCTGCAGACCTGGACATATACTTCCTGTCCATGACTATTTCATGTCGTGCGCTGAGGCCTGGAGGAGGAATCGGGGCGTTTGGAGACCAGGCCATAACCTTGGCTTATCCTTCCTGAGCAGTTTTTTTCTGAGCGCTATAGAAGAAGACGCTGTTGTGGTGGAGGAGACTGCTGCTGTTGGAGAGTGCAGGTCTGCAGCAGTGTGTAGGTGGAACAAGCATCCAAAGATTGCACTATAAACCCAGTTATAAGTGGCCTTAGGTAGCCTGTTAAAGAAGGCAATAAGTTGGTTTTTGTTCACAGCAACAGCCTGTATAATATTAGAGGGAGAACCCCACCGATCAATGACCTCTGCTATGAGAGTGGGGAGGAAGAACTCCCTCTTTAACAAGAAGAGACCTCCAGCAGAGCCAGGCTCAGAGAGTCGTAGCATACTGCCTCAGCTGGTTGACAGAGGAGAAGAAGAAAGTATTAGAGGTTTATAAAGTAATAATGTTATATTATCAATGTTTTTTCAGCATAGCTTCACATTTTTGCTGCTTTGCTGCCATTGGAGGCTGAAAGCATTTGCTGGCATAAAGTTTTGATGGGTGTCTGTTTTTCTTTTCTTTTTTCATTTTTGATGGAGAAACACTGAAAATGCTGACAATAACAAAAGCTGTTTACAGTAAAACTCTCTCATTTAGCTTTTTGTTGCCCAGTAGCTGTCTGTCCTGCCTCTAGAAACTCAGTTAGCACCTCTAATGCGATTACTGTTTTTAAAATTATTGCACTTTAACAAAAGTCATTACTTAGAGAAGTTGTTTTAACAGTAAAATACAGGTTTAAGAATTACTCTTGCACTAAGATTCTTTTCTCAAGCTGCGCAGGTTAAATGAAGCTATTAAGCAATGGCCAAATTGCTTAATACCTTCTTACCACAGTTCCCAAAAGGCTGCTTCCTTTTGGGATGGCTTGATGCTGAACAAATGTTAAGCTGATTAATAAAACATAGAATATAACTGAAATACGTTTTGTTAACCCTAACAATTTGGAAATTTCTATTAAAAAAACAACCTAGATGAAACGAAATAGCTCAGAAAAGTGAAAAATTCTTGCTGGAAACATTTTAAAAATCTAAAAAAAATCTAGTTCTGTTCTTGTGTGCAGAAACCCTGTGGAAAACCAGTCTTACATTCTTTATGAGAACAAAGATGATGTGAGAATGAACAAGTTTGCTGAAACATGAAAGGTGTTTTTTGGCCCATCTTTAAAGGATGTCAGGTTTTAATGAATACATGCATGTGTGGTGTGTAACCCAAAATTAATACATAAAATCACAACTGAGGGCCGGAAAAAAATACTACACACACTCTACTATTAAAACTGAACATCAAAGAGACGTAATACACAGAAAAACACACACAGACACCAAGCCTAGACTTCTGGGTGGCTGCATATCAACGATGATCAAAATGTGCACATGAATATTTGCACAGACGAGCTTCAAAGCCTGAGGGAGCTTTTGACATTTACACATTTTTTAAAATGTGTTTTAAAACTTGCTTACTTTAAGATTACTAAAGGCTTTGTGGATTTCATAACCCATTAATAAAGATCCTGAAAAAAACTGTAACTGAGACCCAGAGTTCAGCCCAAGGGGTGATGCCCTCACAAAAGTCAATTTATCAATAATGAACAAACCCATTAGCCTTTACAAATGACTTTCTAGTGATTAATGCAGACTTGATGAATAACCTTAAACTGATCAACCTGAACATTCTTACTGACCAGGCCCACACATTTCCTGTGAAAGAGTCAGCTCACTTAAAACACACAAGGTTAGATCCACATCAAATCTGTGCTAGGATGTGAAAATTATTTGCATGTGACGTCTATAGTGCCTGTCCTCAGCTGTTTGTGTGGCTAAAAATAGCTCGAGCCCCCATGCGGCTTCCGCCGGATTTTAGCCACATCTGGATGTTGCTACCTGGTCAACAATCACCCCCAAACGGCAAAGACACAGAAAATAGAGACGCAGAAGCTGAAGCACCAATGACACGATTGTCTGCTGCTGCTGTTGTGTTCACGCGTGTCATCAGTCGATGTTCATCCTACACAGCACATCTACATGCAGCACATCCTGCTGCAAGCCAACAAATGATGTTCAGCATCGTTGCACTTGTGTAACCATCTGTGAAACGGACCATCTTGTCTGTAATAACCTCCAGTGTTTCAGTTTAGCACCGTTTGTAGCTTCATGAGCAGATCTGGTGGGATGAGCTGTTTTGGGGGATGCTTTCCTGTAAAAGTCATCTTTGTCTACCTTTAGGCCTCATTAGGCCATATACGGTTTATAGATGGGCTTGTTAATTTCATGTGTAGCCTAACCACAGACTGACCGTGATGAAAAAAGACTTAAAAGAGCTGAAGAACTGGCAAAAACTAGCCTCCAACCATCCAGGAAGATGGCAAAAATGATTGTTCAACATAGAGGAATGGACAGGAAACCCCAAACAACCTCAGCAAAAACTGGAGAAGCCTAGAAAGTGACCTAGAAAGTATCAAGCTGACAATGTTGAATTTGAATTTTCTTCAAAAGCTTTTCCTTTCAGTTCTCACAATAGTCTGTTATAATTATCTGTGTTTGGTATGGAGGTCTGAGCTATCCAAAAAATGTTAAACTGAAACTCTGTGGGTGTACGGATAGACGGCCTACAACCAAAGGTTCACCATATCAAGGTTCAAATAGGACAGGGGCCTAGAGACCAGTTTGAAACCACCTGTAAAACCAGCAGTCTTCAAAATAAGGAATTTCTAACCAGTTTGTGAGTAGTTGCCCATAGTTTGCATTGCCTGCAAAATACTCACGAAGAGATGGTGAGACTGTGAAAACTGAGAAATAAACCATCCAAACCAGCAGCCACAACCAAAATTTGCCAGTAATGAAAGCGATCAGGATGAGGTCTTTGGTGCAGCACAGTCTTTGTAAGTGATGCCATGTAGCAAATGTCAGTAACCAGTCTCCAACCAACCAAAGAACACATTTTCCTGGCAACCGGAGGTCATCTGGGGGTCACCGACCAATCTGTAGGCTTTTGTGACTGAAGCCTTATTTGGCTGAACTATCCTCGAGGGAGTGTTGGCACAGTGTATACGAGGGGCAGCATTATTATAGTTAACTAAAACTAAATCCCCCCCCCCCACCCCCCCCAAACATTTTAGTATATTATAAATAAAATAAAATAAAAATTACAACTAAAACTAACTGAAAATGAAGTAAAATAAAATAAAAGTAGAGATGAAATATTAAGTATTGACAGGTTAAGTATTTGTCAGTTTGGCGAAAATTGTTACACATTTACTGAGACTTTGTCTACAAGACTGCGTGTGTAATACCTGTGCTGATTTTCCTAAATATTACTGATGACATAGAAGATAATATTTTAGATATTAATAAAATAAAGACTAAAACTAACACTGAAACTAATAAAACATTTTCAAATAAAAAAAACTTACCCAAACTAAAATGAATTGAAAACAAGAAGTCAAAATGAAATAAAAAAATAAAAACTAATTAGAAAATTCAAAGCTGTAATAACAGACTTCCTGCTTCGAAGCTTAAAATCCTAGAGTTCAATAAAACACAAATAATTCATTAATAATCAGCTCAAATCTGCAGGCTGATGAGGGCGCACACATAAATGTTCCCCCATCAGTGTATTTATGTTGGATGGAACTATCCACAGAGGCTGTAAACATACTTTTTAATATTGTGAAGTTTTAACATTTTAACACGAGAACATATTTGAAGCACACTGAAGACAGCCTCAAGTGGCCACTTGAGGAACTGCAGTTTTCGGCACTTAGTTGGCTTCCTTTTCCAGCTGTGAGCCCATCAGCTTGTCTTGACTTACCCTTTAGGGGCAACAGACAGTATTTGGAGGCTTTCAGTCTTAATATCTACATAGCAGCTTATTGGTTCATGCACCAGTCATTGATTCATTTATAAATAACTGTAGAAAATGTGTTTGCTGTCAGATCTCCTTCTACTTTGCAGTCCTGATGGATGGGATGACCGATGGGGTCTCGGTGGACTATGATGTTTGCAGATGACACTGTAGTAAGAGCAGGGAGCAGGTGGAAGAAAGACTGCAGAGGTGGAGGTATACTCTATAGTGTAGAGGGATGAAAGTAAAAGCAGGAGAGCACAGGTGTGTGAAGAAGAGGCAGGCAGGTGTAACAGGGAAGCTGCAAGGAGAAGAGAGAGTGAAGGTTTAAAGCAAGGGACAGTGCACTAGAGAGGTCAATGGAGGTCGATGACCCACTGTGGTGACCCCTAAAAGCAACAGCTTTTTCATTTTTGGAAAAATTAACCCCTTTTTTGTTCTACACGCCATCTGTTTACCTGCATGCTGCAAAAGCCCACTCAAGCATGATTGGTCAGCAGCATCCAGAAACTACGCCTGAGAACCAGAAAGTTTCTGGTACTAAAAATCGTTTCTCGTAATCACAGATTCTGCATGTTCATAAGCAGATATTTGTTCACGGAGATTGCTTCGTGTGTGCCAGCTCTGTCTCTCTCTCTCTCTTTCAGCTGTTATACAGATAATAACCACAAAGCCTCTCTGGAACCAGTGAGCTTCACCGAAAAAGCATTCCTTTGTCAGAGTTTCCTGCACCACTCAGTTTTTAATATGTATATTGTGTAATATGTATATTTAATATGTATGAAATAGCTACTTAAGTCACCATTTGTCTAGAGATATTTAGAGCAGCTACTTGGAAACTATAAGAGCCATGAGAGACAAAAGTGGTAAAGTTGTGGGTTATGAAACCAAAACCAAAAGCTCAAAGATGCTGAAAAGCTCCACTGAGCCGGGGGGCAGAGTAGCAGTATGGTGATAACAGCTGCTGTAATTTGTTATCAATATTTACTTATTGATCACACAAATGAGATAAAATTCATCCCGTGAGACTTGGCAGCACCAGCCTTAGAAACTTTTATTTCATTATCTTGGGTTTTATTGTTTTCTGTGCCAAACATCCTCTTAATAAGCCCGTGTTATCAGATATTTATTCACAGATATTCAGCATTAGAATAAAAAAACAGATGTCACATGAATGGGAGCTCTGTGCACAAAGCACATGCAGCACATTGTTCTTCCTTCGGGCCCCGCTGAAACGAGATGAAACAGACAAATGTTATCCAACGCCGTGGCCTCATCCAGTACATTCCTGCTATATTGTGAGCACTTTGGTAGACTGAGCTGTGCGTTACCATGGAAACCAGTGCTGCTCAAGCTCATAATATTCCCCCGTGAATGGAGAGCAGAACGGCTTCAGCACAGCCATTTGTTCCAGTGGTAGGAACGCTGATGGTGGTGGCTTAGGATCGTATGTGCGGAGTAAAGGAAATCACTGCTGATCTCAGGACAGTCGAGGGGCAGGCTCGGGCTTGGGCGGAGGGGTGGGAGGTTGGGGGGAGAAACTCCTAAAGTGACAGACTCATCAGAAGGATCACACAACAGCCCCGCTGTGTTCAGTTTTCAGCACCACACGCAGAATAAAAACGGACAGGACGGCGCAGCAGGGACCTTTAAGGAGGAGAGGTCAGGTTCATGAAGTTTAAGAGGCTGAGGGGTTTACAGAATGCAGCCTTCCTTAAATCTGACTCAAGGTTATTTTTTTCCTTTTTTTTTTTTTTTACCAAATGCAATTAGTGTCGGTTCTTATCTGCAGCTCTGTCCAAAAGGATGATGATGAGGCCCGATTTCAACATTTGTCCTGGATATCGTATTACAGACCACTCTCTGGCCAAGCAGTCCATCCTTTTTTCACATAATTTGTTTTACATCTATAAAAACACAATATGCACAGCCTCAAGAAAGTACAAAAAAATGGGATGATATAATTTTAATTGCCTTGGCTATTTCAAGGGCCCTGTGATAGGATGGCGAGCTTTCCAGGATCTGCCCTGCCTGGCATAAGCTTGAGCCCTCCCATGACCTGAAATTGGATGGATGGATTTTATATCACAATATTTACCATAAACCACCAGAAAAGCATTTCAAACTAGTGTTAAATAATTAAATGATTGGGTCTTAAATTATAGGCAAGATGAGCGCAGTTCAATAACATTGACAGAATCACTCCTCCTAACTAAACTCCACTTTCAGAGTGAGCAAATTCAATAACAGAGCAACTCTTTCTTTTCAGTGTCTTTAAAAGTTCTATTTTTACGCAAAGTTTAACCTTGCAGGACCAACTTTATCATATCTCAAACATTTTTTAAAATGTTCAATAAACACTTGCGTTAAAAGAAAATGTTTTGGCAATTATTTCATGGTTCAGGCTTCCCAGGGTTAATTAGACTATGAAGCATTTAGATATCTTATACACCTCCAATCAATGGAAAATGATTCCCCGAGTTAATTTTGTGCAACCACAGTGTGGATTAAAGAACCAGTTCAGTTGAGAACTGGTTCCAAATTGTCCTCAGAGCTTAATTTATTTATTTATTTATTGTTGTCAATGCGGGCATGTTTTTCTGACAGTTGTGCATTTCATAACAATGACGTCAAACTCGAGCCAGCGGAGCTTTTTGGACACCTGAGTCACATGCGAACCTTTTAGTCTGCTCTTTTTTTAGCGTTCATACTCAGAGATCATACAACATGTGTAGGCTGCAGGAAGCAGATCAGGGATCATTAAGAGATTCGATATAGATTGTGTGACCCATGGACAGAGTGAATAATGACATTAATATCTTAATAATGTCTGTTAAACAAAATGACATTTTTTTCTCCTAATACTCAGAGGTCGTGACATGGACCGAGTGATAATTCTGCTGCTATATTTTAACCCTGTGAGGTCTCCCTATGTGACCCTATGTTATCTGAATATGTAATTTCCATATTGATGCTTTATTTAAAAATATACTCCAAAGTCTCGGTTAGATTTAGTTGAATCTATTCTTCATGCTTCAGTCTTGAGCCACTCCTTGTTTCTCCAGGCTTCCTGAAGGTCCAAAGTTTTTCTTTGGACATTGGCTCCTTTTTCACTCATTTGCAGTCTACTCCTTGTACCTGACCATTTTCAGAAGAATATTTTTTGTGTTATTGTTTCGTAAGCCATTTAACACTGACCTATGAATCAATCAAGCATAAAAAAGGCAACTAACTTAAGGGATGAACCAGTGTTGTGTTTATGGTATCTTTAGGCATTTTGTTACTAGTAGCCTGTTAAAAAACATGATTTGTTTTTGTTTCTTTAGTTGAATCTATGAAAAATGCCAAAAGTAACAGTTTGACAGACATAAAATTCAATTTTTGCACCAAGAAGATGATTTCCAAACACTGGCATATCTCAGCATGGTCTGCAGTTTGTTCTTAAAACTTTTGAAGAAACTGGACAAGTGGAAGACAAAAGAAGAAGTGGCAGGGCTGAAAAGCTATGAATAACGGAGGTTAAAGGGCATCACCTTATTTTTACATCACTTGAAAGCTGGAAATGTCATGATCCAAATGGTGTAAACTATTTTACAATAGCAATATTGCAGCAGCTGCACAAGTTCCTCATTTTCTGAAAAGAGTGTTTCAGCTTTTCTGATGTCATTAGACGACTCTCGTGTCACATACACACAGTTTTCCAAGCTTTTAGTTAAAAAAGAAACTGGATGGTCTCTGTGTAGCTCACTGGGTTGACTAGGTGACCCACTGCCATAAGACTAATGCAGAGGCTATTTAATGCCTGTCTTCTCTGTACTATCCTGTCGCAATGAATGAAAATCCCAACAAGTGCCCAACTTCAAAAGTGTTGCTTGAAAACTTTTATATATGAGTATTTTGTACATGTATGAGTTTTCCTGTCCAAGCCTCTTTGCCACAACAGTACAGCACACACAGAATACTCCACCGTACACAATGCTTTGTTGGGAAACTAAGTTAAATCTCCAACCTGAGCTAAAAATAACGTCTTAAACGGGCTGTCAGGATACGAAGTGAGTTTGGGTGATGGCTCTCAATCTCACCTCGCAGTATGGCTTCCTCGTGGGTGCCGGGGAGCTCCTCAGCACCCACGGAGCTGAATTACAACCTGAATTCGGTGTTACACACTCGCTCTGCACTGGATGAGTTACTGTGACAAAGCGTAGTTTGCTGTTGGCAGCGTAGGCGGTGACACGCTTTCCCTCGGCTGCACCCGAAGCTGCACGGATTCACGCTGAGCCTGTTTATTAGCAGTGGTGAATCTGCGCACTGGGCTTTAAACAATGGCAGAGTAGGAGGTCTATTGTTTATGATATTATTTGCATGCGTGCCTTGTTTGTGTAGCTGCCACTCACACTGTCCACACTAAGTCGGTTTAATTTGTAAATGCATCTGTGAGCACTCCTTCCAGACATTTTCCTTTTTCACAAAAGCAGTTTCAACTGACAGAATGTAAAGAGCGAACCTGTAGACTTCGACGTGATCTTTGAGAGGCTCGATAAAGAGCCTGCCTTATATTACTGTGACTAAACTGGATGTAGCGTTTTATTGTGTTTCATTTCTGCCGCATCTAATTTGGTAGAGTTGCAGTTGAGAATTTATAGAACAGCCTCAGTGTTTACTGACTCATCGAGTATGGCTGTTACTTACTGAACCTCTCTGGCCTCGTGGTGGAAACATGTTCCCCCTAGTGTCTGTTACAAATACAGCCCAGTGTCGCTCATTTAGAAATTCAACAACAATTATTTGCAAAGCTTAACTTTTTTACTGTCAGCAGAAGTCAAACCACAGTTGTTCAGAGACAGGTTGTCTTCCACCCAGTGATGTCACAATCACCCTGAATGTGATTGCACAGGTTGAGGTTGAGGGTGGTCCACACTTGACCTTTGGGTGTCCAGTTAGTTCATCGTATCTACTTTCAGTCTGTCGCTGAATGTGAAAAATTCAGTGCAACCATCGATTTAGTCTGAAGGATGACTCCGTCCTATTTTCACTGTAGTGTGACTGAGACATTCGTCTTCTTTGTTAGTCCTCTGTAGTGTGTAAGTTCTAGTTTACTGTTTTGGAGTTTGTTATTTGAGTTATGTCTTTGTATTTGGTTTATTATTCTACCTGCCACAGTTTCCCATGTTCAGTGAGTTTCCTTAGTTTAGTTGTCTTCTTATTACCTGTTTCATTTTGTCAGGTGTTTTGTGACTGATTTGACACTGAGGACATTGAGTGTCCTCAGTGTCTCCACCTGTGCCTCATTTCCCCAGCTCCCTCCACTTCCCTCATTACCATGTGGTTAAATAGTCCAGTCCTTCACTTCAGTGTTTATCAAAGCGTCTGTGTCACCTTCCTACTCTGATTTCTGGATTTTTCTGTTTATTTCCCTTGTGGACTTAACCTAATAAAAGGTGCATTTTTGTTACTTCTGCCTGCTGTTTGGGTCTTGCATTCAACAAACTGTGAGACAAGTTCAGACATCAGACTGCTTTCTTCTATTGGCTCTATATGATGTTTACCGGGGATATCCCTAATATGGTCACATCAAATGCACAAATGCACTGGCTGCCTCTATTTGCGAGCAACGTGTGATTAAAGGGAGAAGGGCTAAAGCACCAAAGCCCAGTAATAGAAATAAAGATTATTTTAAACCATGAATCATGCAAAGCTACTATAGTAGAGTCCAAGAAAGAAAACATGCAATTGGGATCTCCATTTAAGGGTCAGATTTATGACAGAAGCTGTACATTTAAATTCAGTTTGTGGGTTTTAATCGGGGCAACATAGCAGCTCGAGAACAAGTTCTGATTAATGTGTTGTTTAGTGAAATCTGTTGAGTAGTCTGGGAAGTGATACGGAAGAAAATATGCATTACAAAAATGTCCATCTGCATTAATTTAATTTGTTGTTAGATTCTTTGTGGGCAGAGGTCAACGGAAATACGATCAGGAACGCTAATTTCCACACAAATGGTTTCATTGTTATTGCAGATGGCGCCGTGGAATTAAATTTAAATTGCTAATCTAACCAATGCAGTAAAAAGTATGAATTGGGTTCAGTACTGATGTACGCACAGTGGTAAAAGCCATTTAACGTGGGGAATAACAATATAATATTGCTTAGTTGTAATTGTTTTCCTTAATGAATCTGAGCTGAGTGACGTGTTTTCCAAAGCTAGTTCTGAATCTTATTATTCGGGTGGCATTTTCAATAAAAGCCCCGCTCTTGACTTGGCGTCACAGCGTGGATAATTCATGTCCAAATGAAAAAAATAATTAACCCTCTGTGCCAACCAAGCCAGAGGAGCTTTCTTCTTCTTATGATAACTCTTCAATTGTTTATGCTTTCAAACTAATTCAGACATCTCTGTGAAAATAGACCACCACTGCTACACGTCAAGTACAATTTGTTATGGTGATGATGTTGTTTTGGGCGAGTCGTGGCAGCTCCAGTTTATTGGGAAACTGAAGGGGGGAAGGGGCGAACAACTGGAGATGGCTGATTGGTGAAAAACCCAGTGTGAAAAAAATGACTTGTGCAGACTCATATTATCTTGTTTTCACCTTAATTAGACAGATTTAATATATTTAAAATTTAAGTTCCAATTACAAACATAAACAACTGTAAAATATTTGTTACATAATATTTGTTTTCTGAAAAGAACAAACAAATACATCTCAAATTATTTATGCTCAAAATGCTGACTTTAAGTAATTTGATTACATGTACACTTCCTGCGTGATTTTGTTATGCAAGTACAATGTGAAACATTAAAGTTAATGGAATCTGGTCAAATTAAATTACTTAGCCAATGAGCATGTGGTTTGATAGTCATACACTGTTGAAAAAAAATCCTAGAAAAACAGTAATATTCCGGCAGCTGGGGCGCCAAAATAATACCAGAAAATAACAGAAAATAACTTTCTCATAAAAATACGGTTATTTTCAGTAATGACAATACAGTTTGTTGCCCTAATTTTACATGGGATTTTGCCTTTTTCAAGTGCTTTTAAACATTAAATTAGGAACATGTTAATGTGATTAAACAATGAAATTACCTATAAACAAGGTCAATGAATGTGGCAATATGAATAATAATACTTAAATGTGCAGAAATATACAGTTAACAGTTGGTTTAAATAATAATGGATTGCATGCCCTGGGACAGACTGACAGAGGCGAGGCTGCCATATCGCACCATCGGCCCCTCTGGCCATCACCAGTAGGCGGTAGGTGAAGCGTCTTGACCAAGGACACAACGACCGAGAGTGTCCGAGCCGGGGCTCAAACCGGCAACCTTCTGATTACAAGGCAAACTGCCAACCCTTGAGCCACGATCGCCCTAAATAGCAATAATTATTATTATTATTTGATGTCAAAAAAGTTTATGAGAATCATTTTATATATTTTTCCATAGCATTACATTTGAATGTAACAGTTCAATCTTTCAAATAACGGACACATATTTGTGAAATCATGATACATTTGTGAATGTATTTTAACAATTTAAATATGCATATGTACAGACAGATACATTTATAAAACAAGGAAATTATGTTTTATTACATTTTAGTGATTTTATTAGTGATTTTACGTTAATTTACATTTGAAATGTGAAATCACAGTCTATTTATGTAAATTTAATGATATTCTAGAAGAACAGAACAAAACTGTAAAATACACAGTAAAATACTTTTATATTAGGATTTTTTTTTTACAGTGTAGTTGCAGTTCACTTATCACATGTGGTTACAAAACACCAAGGTTGTATGGTCTTTTACGCTCCAAATGTGGACTTTGTTTTTATACTTCCTTGTCTGTCAAATGTTATTCTCTAAAGCACCACGCTGCGTCTAAAGTAAAATAACGCCAAATGAGGTACCCATTGAATTGATTGTATTATATAGGTCCTGAACAACCATCTAGATGTGTCACCATCATCTTAGAGTTCCTGCACTTGCAAACTCATGATCACTGCCATGTTCTTCCTCTTGCAGGCTTGAATCCACCGAGAAACCCCATGGAGCAGGATGTGGAGAGCCCAATAATCAGAAAGCCCAAGTTGCCAAAGCAGGCCAGAGAGGACCTGCCTAAACACCTGGCAGAAATCGACCGGGCGAAAAAGATCCAGCGGTATGTCCAGAAAGACGGGAAGTGCAACGTCCATCATGGAAACGTTCGAGAGACATACCGCTATCTGACAGACATTTTTACCACACTGGTAGATCTCAAATGGAGGTTTAACCTCTTCATCTTTGTGTTGGTGTACACGGTGACATGGCTCTTCTTTGGCTTCATGTGGTGGCTTATTGCCTACCTCCGGGGTGATCTGGACCATATAGCAGACAACCAGTGGACTCCGTGCGTCAATAACCTCAACGGGTTTGTATCAGCGTTTCTGTTCTCCATTGAAACAGAGACCACCATTGGTTATGGATACAGAGTGATCACAGACAAATGCCCCGAGGGAATAGTGCTGCTTTTAGTTCAGTCAGTGCTGGGATCTATCGTGAATGCCTTCATGGTGGGTTGCATGTTTGTTAAGATCTCGCAGCCCAAGAAACGGGCTGAGACACTAGTGTTTTCCACCAATGCAGTCATCTCCATGAGAGATGGTCGGCTGTGCCTGATGTTCAGAGTTGGAGACCTCCGAAACTCACACATCGTCGAGGCTTCAATCAGGGCCAAGCTTATCAAGTCTAAGCAGACCAAGGAGGGGGAGTTCATCCCTTTGAACCAGACAGATATAAACGTGGGTTACAACACAGGAGATGACAGGCTCTTCCTGGTATCGCCACTCATCATCTGCCATGAGATCAATCAAAACAGCCCCTTCTGGGATATCTCACAGGCCCACCTGGCCAAGGAAGAGCTGGAAATTGTTGTGATCCTCGAGGGGATGGTGGAGGCCACAGGTGAGTCATCAGATTCAAAAACTCAGAGGTTTAAGGTGTACAGTAATTGCTGTTTAGTGGATCTAATGTCACACAATGACTTTCTAATGCATTATTTGTTGCAGAGAACTGCTTCACCATATCTCTGGAGTAGTGCTCAGTTAATTTTGTAATTTTAACAAAATGATTACAAACATGTTCTCAGTGCTAAGAATTCAGTATGTATGCATGAATACTAATTGCTAAAATACTTAAATCTGCCGTTAGAATTTCAGTTTTTTTTCTGATAATAGTGAACTGGCTGCCATTACGCTGGATCTGCCCTTAATAGCCAATCTTGAGAGAACACCAGTATATCTGCCCACAACTTCTCATATATCTCAGAAGGTTATCAAAAAAACATCTCTTCAGGTTTACTTGGACTTACTGTATTGTTGTTGGATTTGTAATGCAAACTAGAATGCAGTGGGCTTCAGTACAAAAGCTCACCTGTAGTCAGAGCTTGCTGACCTACAATGAACCACATCTTACCTTAAGACACTGGAGGTGACTCATTTACTGCTTTGCACTCTGCAGCTTTAATGTACTACAATGTCCTTTGAAATACATTCATTTTTAAGTCACTGTAACATTTTTAAGTTTCACTGACTCTTCTTCTAGCACGAAGGTAGGGAATCTTATTTTGAAGGGATTTCCACTGAAAGTTGGTGCACACATGTCTCCCACAGGGTCAATCTGGGAACCCATCAGTAAGCCTGACGACAGCCTCAGATAATTTTAGGGTGGCAGGAGATAACTGGGACAAGACTTCCTGTTCCACATGCCACTCGTTGTTTACTAATGCAGATAACTCTTTTATAAAACCAGTAAAATGCTAAAGTGTAGACAGGGGATAGTCAGTGGTTTCAAGATCACATATGGGAGGATTTTATCCATCTTTTGGTTTCTATGTGGTCGGTTTTTATGTAACACGCAAAAAATTACTTTTTGCAATATTATTTAAGGCTTAATTAACCTCATCACACCACACATGTAAACAATAGGTGCAACACTATTTTGTATATGTCCAGCATTAATCTTTTTTCTCATATTATTCCCCACTTCTACTGCTCTGTTCCTTTTGTTACCTTCAACTACCTTTAAACACCACTGTAGAATGTTATAATTAAGAAATGATGAACTGTAATATCATAGCTGAGCCCTCAAATTCACTTGGTATACTTTAAAATGTGTCCCAATTAAGTTTCCTTTCAGTCATGCCGCAACAGTCAACACAATTTATGTAGCTCTTTTTTATTACACTGTGTTTTCAATTCAGACACACATCATCATCGTCTATCTTAAAGAATGTCCCCGGGAGGAGGAAACGCTAACAGAGATGTATATAAAGACAGATGTAAAGCGTTAGAGTGAGATTTAAAAAGATGAGAGTCTCTGCAAAGCACAGCTGCACAGCCGAGAGCAGGATGACCAAAACATCTGGATGGGCAGCAGGAGACGTGAGGGAGATACCAACGATTTGCATCACCAACCCAAAGATCACTTGTAATGATTCGCATCACCATGTTAGATGAGACGATTGCTGAAATGCCTGAATTCTGAAGTGGTGTTCGATCATTTGTCTCACTCTCAGACTCAATGAAACAAAAAGAACCAATTACATAATGGTTGCGTGACGTGTTTTGAAACAGCTGCTGGAGGCTCACAGAGGACTCTGTTTCCTGCAGACAGCTGAGCCAAAGAGCTCACTGATGAATATGAAAACACAAGTAAACGCTGCTGGAAAGTGATTAAGACCCACTCCTGGTTACAGTTAACTAACCATGGAGGAAGTGTGTTTAAATCACCTGCAGTAACGACGCTGTAAAGATTACAACAACACGCCTGTACATCCAGGGGAACATTTAGGGATGAGCCTCATTTAAATCCAACTATACCTGCTAGTACCATCATTAGCACAGCTCAAGCAGGAGAAAATAAATGCCACCAATGCCCATTTTTCAGAAATCATTCTTCTTCCCACCAAAGCGGGAAACTGGAATATGCTGTCACTTCTTGCTTTGATTTTTCAAAGATAGGTGCAAATGTAAGGGACAGGAGCTTTGAAAATAACAGAAAGTTAGTTACTGTAGTTGTAATGCAGAGGGAATTATAGCACTTAAAATGCACTTGATCGCAGCAATTCAAAGGGAAGCAAATGGGTTGTTTGTGGAAGATAAAATGTGTGTGCAGTATCTGGCAGATGGGGATGGTGACGCAGGGTGATGACAGGAGCCTCGGGGAGGCTTCAGGATAAATCTACTATTGCTTCTGAGCTGTGAAGACCCCCACGGGACCCTGGGAGTGATGACAGAGGACAGAGGGAGGGAAGGGAAAAAAAATCACACCTTTTCCCTGAGTAATTTACACTTTCCGAGGATATGATTATTCCTGCTGTTTATCGCAAATAACCTGCCATAAATCTGCTGAGTGTTTATAGAAAAAAGATGCTCCTTATAGCTGCCAACGTTGTCCGAGAATTGTCACATTTTTTTAATTTCTCTTCGGTATCAAAATAATCCAGTTATTTGTGATAGTTGCAAACTAAATGGTGTCAAATTGCAAAACTGTAAAACAATATAACCAAAAACCCCCATATATTTATAAATCTACTTGGTTAACTGATCATCAGGAAGTGTGAGCACCTCTATAAGAGCAAGTGTTCTGGCAGTTTACTGGTGTGGAGCATCCAGATCTTTTCAGGAGTAACCATTCCAGCAGATTCACCCAAGGTCAGACGATGCAGTGCTCAGAGAAACTGCAAAAACCCCAAGAGCTCCATCTCGGACTCTACAGGTCTCAGTTAGCATGTTCAGTGTTAAAGTTCGTGACAGTATGATTGGGAAAAAACTGAACAACAAATGGCTGGTTTGGATGGGTTACCAGGAGGAACCCTCTTCTCTCTAAAAGAACATGGCAGCACAGCTTAGGTTTGCAAAACTGCAACTGAACAACCCTTTGGACAGATGACACCACATGTCAGCACAAACACTCAAACCAAATATGAAGTGTGGTGGTGGAGGGATGATTAAAGTCACTGCGTCTGTATAAGAACAACCTGTCCAACAGTTAAAAATTGGCAGAAATTGTCGTACAAAAGGACAATGATACCAGTCCATACGCTCTATACCTCGTACTGAAAGTTCTCTGATGGGGCGTGCTATTTAAACTGCTTTAACCTACATGAAGTTGCTGCTGCCCCTGCAAGCTGCTTTGCAACCCACCTCCACCCATGCATTTCAAGCTACTTTTTTTGTGTCCTTTGCTGCTCTTTGGAGACTTACAGCCAAAGATAAATTACTGCAAATAGACTAGAACTCCTATTTTGACTAAAGATTGCTAAGACTACACTAGTCCCACAGTTTCTAATGGTTTTCTTTGTTTTGTCTCTCCAGGTATGACCTGCCAGGCAAGGAGCTCCTACGTCAGCAGTGAGATCAAGTGGGGCTACCGCTTCACACCCGTCCTGACGCTGGAGGACGGCTTCTACGAGGTGGACTACAACAGCTTCCATGACATCTACGAAACTGACACACCCACCTGCAGTGCCAAAGACCTCGCTGATATGGCCAACCGCGCCCGCTTGCCCCTAACTTGGTCGCTGGCTAGCAAGCTGAGTCAGCAGGGGCTGCCAGAGTCTGAACAGGAGGGTCCGGAGACCAAAACCAACCTGGAGGACCAGGGGAAGAGTGAGAAGACCGAGAGGAACGGGGACATTGCCAATTTAGAGAGTGAGTCCAAAGTGTAGCGAGCGTGGCAAGAGGCAAGCGTGAGGTCGAAACAAGATTAATGGACTGTACTGTAGGTCTCCCGCCGAGGAAGGCCACCCAATGAGGACCAATGAGCACAGTAGACCAAGTACCCCTGCACCACGAACCGCTTCTTTCTCAGTGATTTACATTTACCCCAAAAACGAGAAAACACGTAGACATGTGGCCCACCGCTGGAGTGAAAACCCCCTGCGGCAAGTGCATGTTTCAAATATAATGTGATGTCCTCCTGACAAGATTCCTATTATTTTTTCTATTAAGATATTCCTAGGGGCATTTGCTAAGTATTTTTGTATATACTACAAAATGTTTTAAATTCTTTGTTTTGTTGCAGTGTGAATATTTGACACATGTTTGATACTACTTCCTTTAGGTTAGTTCTGTATATATTCTCTGCCTTACTGTATGTATAAAGCTTTCATTATTTGTTTTTCAGGAATATATAAGCATGTATAAACTTTATCTGCAGTTGATTTATCTTGTATTCTGTATATACTGTATGATGATATTATTATTATTATTATTATCATTATTATTATTATTATTATAAGGAAAACATACAGTTCAATGGATGCAAACTCTAGTTTAAACCAATGAAAGATTCTTCCCCAATGATAAGTGTTTGTTTAAAGTAGTACTACACGAAGCCATGACTTGCTGTTTACAGCTGACTGACTTCAGACAATGGCCCTTTAAAAACTGCATTTTGTCACTTTTGCACACTGGAGTCTTCTGATGAAGGTTAGTGGCTGTTTGAGTCTCCAGAAATAACTCACCTGTCACCTAAAAGTATCAATAAATAAACAGTAAGTTGCTTATTATGCATTTGGTGAGATGTGGTTTTTGCAACACTTTTACTCAAATCCAGAATCTACTGACGTACTGTCAGGACACCTTTTTGATTTTTGTCTGCTGTTCCTATTAGTTTACGAATTCTGAAATTTGCACATAAAATTGAATACAGTGGTCCCTCGCTATAACGCGCCTCGCTGTTTCGCGGATTTTTATTGTGCAATTTTGCATAATTTCTCTTTTTTTTTTTCACAGCGCATCGTGATCTGCGTCCTGATTGGCTGTAGACCATTGTCAATGAATCTCCTCGGCGCAGTGTCTCCTGTACGGTACAGAATGCGTTCAGCTTGTCAAATTTACATAAGTCTTCTATCGCTAGCAGTGTGACTCTGTAGTGCTGTACTGTATGTTTGTAAGTTTTCTCCCCAACAAACACAACAATGTCGACGAAACGTTTTGCATCGTATAGGCACTTCCGGTGGCACCCAAACGGCAGAGGAAGATGCTAACCATGGCACAAAAAAGTTGGACTTCTGGACATGCTAAAGGAAGGTAGAAGTTACCGTATTTTTCGGACCATAATGATAAGTCAAACTTTACTCAACTCATTCTTCTTGCTTCCTCTACTTCTGTACCATTGATTCATTAATGTTGCTCTATTCCCATGTTCTAGACCTGAATATAGGGTTTGATCTTTGGTTTCATTCTATAATACTGGACTTATTTTCTACAAAGGTTTGAACTTTGAGAGTGTTTAAATAATAGAGAAAAGTGTGAAAATGTTCATGCCTGTCTGAGAAAAGTGTATAAAGCAGGGGTGGCGAACTCCAGGCCTCAAGGGCTGGTGTCCTGCAGGTTTTAGATATCACCCTGGGTCAACACACCTGAATCAAATGATAAGTTCATTAACAGGCCTCTGGAGAACTTCAAGACATGTTGAGGAGGTAATTTAGCCATTTGAATCAGCTGTGTTGGATCAAGGACACATCTAAAACCTGCAGGAAACCGGCCCTCGTGGCCTGGAGTTTGACACCCCTGGTATAAAGTGTGTAGTGAGGGGTTTTACAGCCTTAAAACATCTATAATAATTGTAAAAAATAAAGCTGGCTACTTCACGGATTTCACTTATCGTGGGTTATTTTTAGAACGTAACTCCCGCGATAAACGAGGGACCATTGTAACGCATAAAATTTGGTGTTTCTTATAAATTAAAATCAAGCAGCAACTTTATAGACTACCATATAAAAAGCAAACATGGGTCCTCGCCAATCAGATCCACGTCACATTTGTGAGTCTGTCCTCCCAAAACGCAGACGGTCGCAAACAAAATGGTGAACTCATGGCTTCCGCAAACTACTGGTTGGAATCGCAAGTAGACAATGTCCATCAATGTAGCACATCAGTCCACAGACTGCTTTTTTGCACACCTACAATTAGGTGATCAAATTTCAGTGTGAGTTTGTTAACCCACAACTAAAGCCTGCATCATTGTAAAATGTGTCCCTTTTATCTCATAAATATGTATCCAAAAAATAAAGCATTTATTAATTTACTATGATAATCTAATGCTTAACACAAGCAAAAGTAAGGTATCAACATAAGTAACGATCATCTTCATTATTTTCTTGGTTAATCTTTGTTAGTTTGTAACATAACAGAAGATGAAATATGAAATGTCCCTATGATAGCACTTCAAAAGTGTGTAAACAGTACAGCATAATTAGTTGATTTTAGTACTTTCAGGCTTTTAAATCTGAGATCAAACCAGCAAAAGTAGAGGCTGGAGTCTTTTGTGCAAAAGTTAGCAAGCAACACAGTGGCAGGTGTAACTTGCTGCCCAGGTGTTTCCTTTTGAATCAGTTCTTCACAGCAGGTGAGAGCAGTGGGCGTCCAGCCTTCATTTCATTATTTCACATCTTTTCATCTTTCATCAGTTGGAGCCAGGAGGCTGCACGAAGACCAAAGAGCTGAACATGACAGAAAAACAACTTCTCTGTAAGAAGAGGAAACAAAAAGTAAAGGATTGGCATCAAGCTCAGAAAACAGAGAAAAGAAACTAGTGATGGACTTCAAAATAAACTGTATCGTCCAAGCTTTGAAGAATAACCACAAAACAAGTGTGACAGCACAACAATCAACAGCCTCAAAAACGTGGAGATTCAAAATGAAAAAGTTTGTGTTGTGCACCCAAAAAATGGCCTTGAAGCAAAGTTATGAGACAGATGAGAACATAAATCCAACCTTTGCCAAAGTCAGGGAAAGCCAACAGTGTGAAGAAAACCACAAAGTGCCCTTGACTCAAATCATTTCCGCTCCTCAGCGAAGCACACAGCAGCGAAAACCGTCATCCTCGGCAGACTCGGATAATTCATTTTCACTGACAGAGGAACAGATGACGGCAGGGGGGAGCAGCAGGTGTTGTTTAGAAGTGTAAAGATTATTTTGGCAGGACGTTCATCCTGCAACAAGACAGTGACACCCACCCCCCCAGCCACACCGAGGTGCAACCAAAGCTTTCATCAGCCTCAGTCTTAAATAAAGTGTCCACTTCAGGCTCCAGATTTAAACCCTACTGAACATTTTCTCTGCAGCAAAGGAGAGCAAAGGGTAAACGTCACTGGAAGGTGTTCTAAAAAACAAAAAACGTCCAAAAAACTTTTCCTTCTTTTGACATACATCTGTTCACTTGCACATGTGGAAAAGCTGACTTTGACCACAAACTGGCAACAAAACATAAGATTTGACTGTCCCGAGACAGTAAGATAATTTGTAGATGTACTTTGAATTCATATTTTAGTTTCATATTTCATGGTTATATTAACTGTTTAGTTTCTGTTTACTGCAGCTCTAATTCTCACCATGACTACAAAAAAGCACTGAGTTGCTGCCGTGTGATTGGCTGATGATTTGCATTAAGGAGCAGATAACGAAGTGTACAGTGTATTTCTGCTCCTGTCCACAGACTAGACAAAGTCTGGTGTGTTAAAATCATTGTTGTTTTTTTCCTAATAACCTTTTTAAGGTGTGAAGTTTTTCCCTTTACCTGATGATGGACAGCCTGTTTTTTAACCACACATACTGACACTGGCAGCTCGTTGCCTGCAGTATGACCCATAATTAAAAGAGAATTTTATTTGTTTTTTTACTGTGTGAATTTTCTGGCGTTTAACGGTTCATCTAGCAGAGGCCACAGAAACTGAGACTGTTGTGGAGGGCTGCACCCACGAAGAGATAAAATTACTATTGAGCAGAACTGTGTTCAGCTTCACTGGAAAAACTAAATCCCCAGTATTGTTGTATAGTGATATAAAAAAAAAAGGGGGGTTGTGTTATTTTATGCATTACTAATACTAGGAAGAAAACCCTTAAACCCTGATCTCTGATACATGAGACCTCTGTAAAGGAAATTGCTGATAAATCTGAAACTGCACAAAAATAGCTGGATTTGGCCAAAACGATGAAAATTTAAATTGATGTTTCTTTTGTTTTTAAATTGCCAAATTGTTCAATAAACACTCCAGATTTAACTATTAAATGATTACTTTTTGTAATCATTTAATGGTTCAGTCTTGACAGGGTTAATGCTTTTAACATTTTTGTGTACACACCATCGGTGAGGTCTTTGTCAGTATGACGGCTGTAAAACTAACTGATTTAAACCTCTGGCTCAGAATTCATAAACACTTTCAGCTCTCTTTTTATGTCCTATTATTTACAACAAATAACATTAAAAGTCAGAAATTCTTCACCGATTAAAATTTTTTTTCAAAGTCACCCAGTGGGCCGGACTGGACCCTTTGGCGGGCCTGTCATGGTCCCTGGGCCATATGTTTGACAACCCTGGAATAAGGAACAAGGCCAAAACACTTTTTTTGTTTTCTTTATTCCACTCAGGAAAAAAAAAACAAAAATAAAAAAAAATTAAAAAACCAACATCATCTATCACTCCAATATTTAACTGGTATTAACTGTGTTAATTCTTTCATCTGTGATTCATCTGAAGATTTCACTTTAATTTACTTAAAACTTTAGTTAAGTATCAGTTAAAGTTAAAGTAGCAGACTTGCTTCACAAGTCTGGCTCATCACACATTGTTTTCTCATTTCAATTCAACAGATTTCATTATTTTTCATACGCACTCAAAATATTTCAATTACATCTTAAGGCATAAATCTATTTTTTTTAAATCACAAACATATAAAATTTAGATGAAATAGCTGGGAACTGTAGCTTAGAGTGAATAGTGAAATCGCATGGGACTAGTTTCCGCTGTGGATTAATACACATTTGGCGCTGCTGCTACTGCCTGAACATGTAGCTCTGATATTAGAGCTCTGTGGCACAGAGAAAAAGAAATATACAGCAAAAACCTTTTCAAGATCAAGCGGTTGCTACTCAGGATTAAACAAGCCACACGTGGCAAATGGAGGTGCTTTTTGCAGCTGAGTAAATTTACAGTAATCACACATTTTATAGGCTTTTATACAATCCCTTTGCTTTTATTTCAGCGACTAGCAATGTTATTGAATTTGACAGTACTTAAAAAGATCCTCGGTCAATAAATAAACACAGAAACAGGACCAGGAGTGGTTTAAAGTGGCAGACACTGGACTGTTTTAACAATATACAGTACACAAAATGAGATTTAAAAAAAATTAATATCTAAAATACATTAGTAATAGTATTTTTATCATGTAACATGCGTATTATTGCAATGGTTTGTTACAGAGGCCAGTATGTGGTGCAGAAAGCCAGACAAACACTGTAAATCTTTAAAAAAATTTAAAAAAAAAACCCCCACACAGAACAATATTGAAACATAAATTACACAAAACCTGATGTGTGTATTCACGGTAAATTCATGCTTGCAGGATAATTGTAAGTGGTTCTGTGTTATAAATGTGTAAGACCTGAATTTCCTTTCTCCACAAAATGACAAACGTGAAACTGTCCTCGGACTAAAACGTCGATCTGCAGGCCTGCAGATGTTTACACTTCCACGCCAACAAAAATTCAAGACTGTGGCAGAGAACAATGGCAGCTGAAGGCATTACAGGGAAACCGTAATTGCACACACACAGAGTAGTCTGCTACTGAATTTATTTCTTTTGCGGGATTGCTTTTTAGTGAAATAAAGAGTGAACATGTAAAGAAATGTGGGCAGACAGAAGCTTATCATCAGTCTACATTTAGGAGCTTATTTTGGCATTAATAAGAGCAAAATCAAAATCAAAGCTGACAGTAAGTGATAGTCATCTGAAGCTGGTTGTTGTATTTGCGCACTTAAAATCTATTTTAATTGTTACGTAAATTTAGGTGCGTTTACTTCATATCATATCATCATTTAGTACTAACACGAGTGTTGTCTTCTCCAGCCGGTTAGCATCATCTGCCTGTTATGTTTGGACAAAATAGTGACAAGTTTTAGGTATAATAGCAGCTGGCGAGTTTAATATATGCTATATTTTTGCCATTTCTTTCTCATAAATTTGTTTGTTTTTGGTTACAAAATTACCTGTTTTTTTCATAAACATTTTTACAGCAAATTTGCTATTTTTTCCTCGCAAACTTGTCCAGTTTTTCTCATGAATTTCTTTCTTAAAACTCTTTAAAAAATTCTCATTTTTTTTATTGGTAAATTTTCTATTTTTTCCTTGTAATTTGACCATATATTTCTGAGAAATTAAACATACAGTTCCTGCAGTTCCATAAATGGCCACATGAGGCAGTCTCATAAATGGAGACTGTCAGCATAAACTTCCATGTAAAATGCCCCAAAATACAACAAACTTATACAAAAAGAAATGTTCCATAGCTCGTGTATCCCTTGTTAACAATTGTATGTGGAGTGTGTTTTTATAGTTACAGTTATAATAGTAATAATCAAATAAAAGCAGCTTCTCCCTGTAGCTCACCCCTCTCTCTTCCTTTTTCTGACTGAAATGACTTCATTTTAAATTTAAGGTGCAGAGGCTACTGTGAAACTCCCATTTTCAAAGTAAAGTACCTTCATGGCATGTGAAATGCTTCTTCTCCCTTTGCTAACTTTACTACCCTGCAAACACCTGTGGGGTCAGCGGTGGCGGCAGGTTGTCGTTGTCTATGTTATTGGCATCGATGGCAGAAACTGTGCAGGTCAGCGGATATTTTTCCAGGATGTCATTCACCTCCCGCTGGACGCTCTCGGTCCAGGAGAGCAGGTCAGCCTGGAGGCTCTGAGCGGCCTCCATCACTTTCTCCTGCCGGCTGCTGATGCTCGACAGCTGCTCCAGATTGTGGTTGAGCTGGGCCAGGACAGGGTTGGTGGCAGCCACGCCAGCCCCTTGACCGGTGTGGGGCCACTCGCCCTCTGCGCTGCTGCATCTTGGCGAAGCTTGGCCCGACATGTAACGCTCAAACTCCTCCGGGGAAAGATTGAGAGACTGAGCGTCCAACTTCTCGATGAAGGCAGCTGCACAGCACTAAAAAATAAAAATTAATTAATTAATTTTTTTTTAAAAACACCAACTGAAGTCATGGATGATTTTCTGACAGCACGTCAAACTGAGTCACAGAGAGCCAGATGGCCTTATGTTACAAGGGTTAGTCCAACATTTTAGGAAACAGAGTGTCATGACGTGACAATTATGCTTCTCTAAAGATTCACATAAACGTCTCTGCAGGCCTCATTTAAAGCCTTAGGATGCAGGTTTAAAACACACGTGAAAATAATTAAATAAAAGAAACCAACTAAGAAATATACTCACTGGCTACTATATCAGATACACCTGTTCAACCACTCATTAATGCAAATATCTAATTGGCCAATCACATGGCATCAACTCAGTGCATTTAGGCATGTAGTCGACCTGCCAAGCATCATAATAAGGATTAAACATGACATAAGAGAAACTGAACGTGGCATGGTCGTTTGCCTGAATATTTCAGTAACAGCTTATCTGCTGGGATTTTCCCAAACAGCCAAAAAAAGCGCTCAGTTCTCTGGGAGAAAATGAGGAAGCCAGAGGTCAGTGGAGAATGACCAAACTCCTTTGAGCTGTTAGGAAGGAAACGATAACATAAATAACTACTTGTTACAAGATGTGCAGAAAGGATCTTTAAATGTACAGCACATCACACCTTGAAGCAGATGGGCTACAGCAGCAGAAGACCACACCGGGTGTCGCTCCTATCAGCTAAGAATAGAAAACCGAGGCTACAATTCACACAGGATCACCAAAATTGGACAACAGAAGATTGGAAAAATGTTGCCTGGTCTGATGAGTCTCGGTTTCTGCTGTAATGCTTGGATTGTTGCTACTATGCCGTGAAGATACAAGAATGGGATCCTAGCAAAGTATAACTAATAAAGTGGCCTTTGAGCGTATATCTTGTTCTGCTTAGCTTAGTGAGGAAGAGCTTGTGTGGCTCTGTCTGAAGGCCATGCAATTGCACCTATCAGTGCCTCTAAAACTGGCAGATAAGCATTATATAAGGTTATTTCTTGTTTCTTTAAAATGAAAAAAAGCGGACAGAGATGTTTAAGCCCTCCAAATCTGAAAAATGTATTTGTCTATGACATAACACTCATTAATTACTCCATACACCCACATATCTTTGGATATTATTCATTAAGGGGTTTAATTACATTTGGACAAACTGTGCCGTCAGTAAAGGGAACTAAGTGCACGAATAGCTCAGCAAAGACAATAAAGAGGTGCTCCTCATTCCCAGCATTTAAGGCACATCTTGAACAGGGGTCTTATGTAAATTAGCAGGTTTGGTGTATTGATGTTTGTTAACATGTGTTGCCTGTTAAATAACCACTGAAATCATTACTTTGACTTTACAATTATAACACAAAACTTATTTCACTTTTCATTATCTGGATTCATCAATTTTTACTGTAAAATCTCACAGAATCCTCCAAATTTAACTTTCAGAGACTCGAGTAAAAACTACAAATAAATAATTAATCCATCCACAAAAAAATCCAACAGGAAGAAGCAGAAATTTGTCACAGTTTAGAAGCTTTGACCAGAAAATGTTCATGCATAATGTTTGCCAACTTAGCTTAAGTATACAAAAACACATTAAATCAGCTTTTCTGCCACCTGAAGCAAACACACTTCTTAGGTAAAACAACACAAATCGATTCCTTATAATGAATCCTGGAAGGAAATTACCGACACTACAACTAAACTTTTTTTTTCCTCTGTGCATTTTTTGTTAGTTTGGGTTTCATTTACTCAATGCACTGAATTCTTTCCAGTAAAGCAGCTCAGACTCATTGCCTTTCTCGTGCACGACTTCATCGTGCTCACATGACCAATCACCTCTCAAAATCTGTTGGTGAGGCAGGAGAAACACTATTACAGGTGAGACATGTTAAACTACTAGCGAGAAAACCCTCATTGGACCACAGGTCACCATCTGAACAGGCTTTGAAGTAGGACAAGAAGAAAGAAAAACAGACCAGGTTGGTGAAGTAGTATCCATCCTCTCCGGTCATCAGCCTGCTGGGGTTGCAGAATCGGGTGATGTACTGGATGTTGGACTGAAGTCGTGGAGGATTAGCCTTCAACACGATGTAAATGAGCGCGGGGAGAAAGTCGTCGGCGGACGCCGGCTCGTTCTTGGTGATCCTAATAGCGCTGAAGATGTGTTTACTGCAGCGTGTGATGCAGGCCAGTTTGTCCCGAGGAACCCTCTTCGAGTCCATCTCAATGATATCTGGAACAGACCAAGATTCGCTCATGAAGGCTGAAACAAAGAGCTAATCAGGTCGTACGTTTATTAAGTAAAACTGGTTTGTTCTGCTCTGGAGGTAAAATATATTAGGATGATTTACAAATGACTTATTTCCATCCTGGCACTTAAAGAACATTATATATTCACAGCAGAGCGTCTGTCTTCACCATCTGCAGCACCAGACGTCGCACGGCGCTGCCAGATCAAATCCATTAGCAAGTTAAGCTCATTTCTGCACATGAAGGATGGATGGAGCAACTGTTTGAAAACCATACAGCTCAGTTTTAAAGACTACAAAGACAAGAAAAACCTCTTCAAAGGCAGACAAAAGGCTGCTTATTTCTCAAAGGAGAACATAGAACAAAGAGCAGATATACACTGTTTTTCCACAATATTAAGAACACCTGCCTGAAACAGCCTATGTCCCCTCTGGGCTACAAAAACCATCAGGAGGTGTCCTGTGGCTCATAGCCATTGGGCCCCGTGCATGGGTTAGGACCCTGTAGATAGGCAGTGGCTGACAGGCTTAACTGTGTCAAACTGTCTCTGTTCTTTGGATTATTGAGCTTTAGTAAATGATTAAACTTCAGATAAAAACTCACTAGGTTTACAAGAACAGCCAATCAATTGCAATCCACACAGCATTATCGCCTCAGGCCAAAGATGGAAAGGTTGCCAGCATCATTAAAGGGGGCAAGTTTCACTGACCCCATCGCCCTTCTAGGTGTGTGTGGCTGCGCTGAGCAGGACAAAATGTTCTTTTTTTGGAGTTTAAACATCAGAAATGGTTAAAATGTTCAATAAACTACATTTTCTGACATAATTTTGTAATATAATGCATACTTTATTTATCCCCTTAGGGAAATTACTCTCTGCATTTAACCCATTCACTCTAGTGAAGCAGCGGGCAGCCAATCCAGCACGGGGAGCAGTGTGTAAGGACGGTACCTTGCTCAGGGGTACCTCAGGATAGCCATTCAGTGGATTTGAACCCCCGACCTTCAAACCACTCTACCATATTTACAGACATTGATGTAAAGATATGCACAGTCAGGATTTCTCAGTCTGCACCTTTTCCCGTGCTGCATCACCTACAATTCTAATAAAAGACTCATAAATGGAGTAAATGAGCCACTCTAAATTTAAGTGAGTCTAAGCAGTGAAGGTGAACCCTCATAGACTGCTGGCACATCTGTGTGTGAAGTTATAGAGATGTTATAAAAAGGCATAATTCACAGAGGTCAAAGCCATGTTTTGTAGGTGGCTGTAAATATGGTTTTTAATGCTGTTAACTTTAAGATTTTAACATGGAAGTCTATGAGGACAGAGTCACTTTTGGAACCAGCCTCAAGTGGCCATCAGAAGAACTGCAGTTGTTAGTTTTGGGTTCTAATTCACATTTTTAATCACTTTCAGTAGCGGGGTTTCAGACCGCCAAGGCCTTTGCCTTCAACTGCAACGGATCCCTACAGGAGAGATGGCCCATATTCAGGTGGAGTTATACATTCTTCACTTCTGGAGATGGATGGATTGCAATTCTGGGAGCTTGGAAGCTCTTCATTGTGTTTCTCGAGCTACTCCTCAATATTTTTCTGAATGGCAGGGTATACCATTTTTCTGGGTAGGCCACTGTCTTTGAAGGGTTGGGAGTCATTTCTAGGTTTCCAACAACAGGTACCAGGTGGGTGACAGATGCCTACGTGAATTCCAGCACCCAGGGACTCTGTGGTTTCAGTGTTTTTTATAACCATTTTCTGTACAATTTTACTTGGATTTTTAACTCCCCAAAACTGTTTTAATGTGGACACATTGTGTGTGGCAGAAACAAGCGAGGACAGCAGTGATACTCATGAGCAATCGTTTATCTGATGGGGTAAAATATTCACTCTTTTTTAACTCCGATTTTGGTCTCGGTGAAGTTCAGGACAAAACTGCAAAACGACAGCACCGCTAGGATCAAATGCAATCACACAGCACGTCTGAGCGCTCGCTGACCTGTTATCGCTTTCACCACATTCTCAGAGACTTCCGGGATTTCTTCATCCATGGACACACAGAGCATCTGGATGGTCACCCAGTGCAAAGCCCTGCAACACAGAGAATCAGAATCAGAGAAAAAAAAGGCATTGTGTTCATTCACATAAGCCTGACACCCTTATTTTTTGTATTTTGTGTGTCTGCATATGATGTAACCATACACATTTGTTACAGTCACTTCGCTCCAGGGTGACAAACACATCAGACACGTGCAGTCAGCAGCTGCCACTGTGCTTTCACATGTAAGAAAAACACAGCTAAAAATGGCTATTGTGTAATCAACTGCACAGACTCAGAAAGCATTCAGACTGAAGTTTTCACAGGCGGATGAAGATTAAAGGCGAGCGCTGTGCACTGAGGCTTTCTATTCACCAGGCACACACACAGCTTACACATAAAACCCCCATGTTTGCACAAAATCTAATGCCAAAGCCAGCAAACTCCACAAAAATGACATTATAACATAAAATATATTCTAAAAACATCAGGCTGTCCTGAGTTGTTAAGTCCAGGAAGGCCCACCTTATCCTGTTCTGTGTGGCCAAGTCCTTCCTCTCGTCATCCGTGGTTTCTGGACAGAAAACGCTCTTGTACAGACGAGTCATGATGTACTTTTCCACTTGGTCCATCACCTGCTCTACAGACTCAGAGGAGCCTGGTGAACAAAGGCACATTAGAGCATATAAAATACTGATTGTGCTGCCATCTAGTGGCTCCTCAGACTGTTTGAGTTGAGAACGTCTTAATGATTGTTGTAAATACTTGAGGTAAAGTTGCAACTTCTGGAATCCTACCTTTAAAGTGAGTCATCAGGCGGTCGGCCAAGTTCTGGTAGAAATCTTGAACGCACTCTGACAGCTCATCGGCACCCAGGTCCTGTTGACAAAAGACCTTAGAAGGTTATTCATGTGGAAAGTCATGGAAACATTCAAAAGTAAATGACTGGTGTCATTAAGTCACTGAGCGTCAGAGTACGTCGCACCTTCTTGCTTGACATGTTCACGAGGAAGGCTCGGCACTGCTTGTGGATCTCCCGGCCGGGCTTCTGGAGGTTTTTCAGGAACTCCACAAAGTCTTTGGACACTTGGTCCGTATCGAAGCTGGCATGGCGGCTGATGGACGGACTGGTTTTACCTTCTTGGGTTTCTAGTTAGGAAAAAAAAAAAAATCACATTTAAAATTAAAAAAATTCTCCCCACCATGGGTGTATATATGGAAATATATGGAAATAGTTGGCAACAATACTCAGCTAGGCTGTGGGCTTTAAATGATGCACAGTTGGTACTTATGAGCCCAAATGTGTGCCAAGAACATATCCCGGACACCGGACACATCCTGAACCACTGATACCAGGCACGGTGGTTCATGCTTTCATGTTGTTTACACTGAATTCTGACCCTACCATCTACATGCCACAGCAGAAATCAAGACTCACATTTTTCCAATCTACTATTTTTAAAATCTTGGTTAACCTATGTGAATTGTAGCCTCAGCTTACTGCTCTTAGCTGAGAGAAATGGCAGTCAGGGTGGTCTTCTGCTGCTGCTGCATCCTATCTGTTTCAAGGCTCCACATGCTGTGAGCTCAGAGATGCTCTTCTACATCTAGTACCAACAACCATCCCACATTTAAAATCTTTTAAATCACCTTTCTTCATCATTCTGATGCTTGGTTTGAACTTCAGTTGTTGTTATCCTCTGACCAACAACTGCATGATACCCCTAGAACAACAACATCTGTTTCGACCTATCACTGTCTCCGGCGGCTTAAGATTTAAAAACAAAAAAAAACTATAAACATCTGAATATTACTTTCAGCTTGTTTAACTGAATGGACTCAGAAAAACAACAATTCTCCTCAGCTTTGACAGCCAAAGCAATGATTGTTAACTCATGCAAACTAAGCCATTTTTAATGTGACCAGCAGCTGGGCGCTCTGATGACAGGGGAAGAATATGGATTATGCTCTTAGGACAGAAACCACTTTCTAAAATCAGCATGTGCTTCCCAAAGTCTTCATTTCTCTTGGGACCTCCAGTTGTATATTAAACCACTGGTTTTTCATATTCCTGCTTTTAACTGATGACTTATCACTAGTAACCATCCTCATTTGCAGAGCTGTTATCACTAAAACATTCCACCTTAAAAAAGTAAAGTTACAACCTCCTGCAATTGCTTATTATTGGCATTTGTCCCACTAAAAAAAAAAACAGGACGTGGTAAGACAATATACACCTAATCTCAGCCCCTGACTATTTCAGGCTAAAGCATGCAGCTGCGAGTCGATCAATAAAACACTCACAAAGCACCCCAAGTGCACACACATTGATGTTAATGAATGTGATACCTTTTTTAGAAGCAGTTCGTGACGAAGGGCTGAAGAACTTCTTGACGGTGGTCACTTTCCGAGTCTTTTCGTTGGTTTTCTTCTCCTCAAACTTGGAGAAGGGACCCAGCGAGGCATGTCCGGGCTGCGGGGGCGTTGTGGACTGAGTCTGCACGCCGTGACTACTGGCATACGCTGCCTCCTCCTCTCGTTGCAGCCTGGAACCAAGCAAAGTTGATCAGAGGGGAAACGATAAGCTTGCAATGAGCATGACTGTTTCTTTTCAAATGAATGCACCTGGTGTTTTATAAAGTGGTTCATTCATTAATGGAGCTATTTAGCACATTGTTCTGTGTTTCTGCTTTTAGCCTCTCTCACAATTTGCTTTCCTCTGGAGACGTTTGAGGACTAGCTGCTAAAGGTCTTACTTTTCTGCCAGTGCCCAGTCGTCCTGGATCTGTTTCTGCCGTACCCGCTGGTACTCCTCCCTCCAGCACTTGGAGCACAGGCCCTGCCAGGCTGCGTTGCCATAGTAACCGCATCCCTTTTTGCACAGCAGGTCTGATTGGTCCACGTGTATCCCCCGTCGCTCCGTCCGCTGACTCATAATGCTGGACGACACGGGATGAAAAATTCATCATCTGATTTATTAGTGTGTTTGTATGCGCTGCTGGTCAGACCCATCTCCCCGCCGCTGCCTGTTTATGCAGCTCAGATTATTAAACAGTTTACACACACAGTTAAGGCAGGAATAACATGCCAGTCCAGCAGCGCTACACTAATAAAACTCTGCAATAAAAATGGAACACTCTAATTATCGAGTTCTTCCGTAACACTCAGACACAGACTAAAATAAAAACAGTCTTACTAGAGACTCCTCATAACTCAGTTTCACTTTGTCTTTCTCCTCTACATACTTCCCAGCATCCATGATTTCTTCCACTTTTTCCTGTATCTTAGTCCATCGCACAAAAGACATGAGAGAAATCAAAGGATGAAAAGTGATTTTAGCACCCTCTGGTGAATTTTTGATAATTTACAGTTTCTATTTTTACCAATATACAATGACTTCTAATCATTTTTTAATCTTATTTTCTGTTTTATTAGTATTTGCTTGTGCAATTAATCATAGACTGTATATTATAGATGGATGTGAACCCTATGGCAGAGTGCCTTAAACCTGCAGCTTTTCTAACAGCCAGCATGACCTGCAATCTGTGTCTCAAACTCCTCTTATCTAACAGTATTATTATTCATGACACTGAGAATAAAAACCTTGACTTGGACGAATGCTAATTATTCGTTCACTGCAGTGTGGTTTCAGACCGCGCTTTGAAAAGATTTTCTATACCCGAGACTTCAAGTGGGGATTACCTACTCAGGAGGCGTGACTAAAGGGACACATACCATATTTACCAATATTTACCACTGTAACAACTTCCATGATGGATCTGAGTATCTAAGTGACTATCAATGTGTCAAATGTCAGTATGTACACATTTCTGCATGTTGTTTAGCCAGTCATTGTACATTCGCACTAAGCAGCAGGCAACCATAATGGGGTTGGCGTTGGTGCCTGAGTTAGTATAGTAAAATCTCTTCTGAACTTCTTAAGAAGTTCAGAATGTATCAGAATAATTAAAGTAAATATTCTGCATGCCCCCTTGGTGAGAATTGGTCTAAAATTGATTTTCACTTTTAGGACCTGCGATCCTGAGAGCAGATAAACCTTAACCTGCCTGTAATTCATGGCATCGTTCAAGAGTTAGAACCTGTGGTCTGTGACGCTGTAGAACACAAAGCCAGTTTCACGTGTTTATTACCTCTAACTATGATCTGAAGAGTTGATATGAAGAGTTGCCTACTCCCCAGTATGAAGATTTGCATGTCCTATTCATAGTTTTACAGATCCAAGAGCAGCAGGTGAAAATCAAAGACAAAGTCAGCATTTAATGCAGCAAGAGAATAGAGTATTATACAGTCCAAAATGCGAGAATACACAAGGAGGAAAGCCAGAAATCACTAGAAATACAACCAGCTACATAGACGACACAACAAAGGAAAACTGAGATGACAACGGATAGACAACAGCTACCAAAATAAAACGGGAAATAAAACACAAATAAACAGGAAACAAGATTAATTTGACATGAATGAAAAAAGAGGAAGGCAGGCTTAAAGTCAAAAGACAAACAGACAAGAGAGAAGGAGGAAGTGAATGAAAACACAAAATGGGAACTAACTGAATACGACCCTCAGTCACAGGTAACTAAAACTAAGAAGAACTAAAGGCTCACAGGTGGAAGAATACAGCAAAGATCAAACCATAAAGAGCGCAAAGTACTACCTAGAGCAGAATCAAAAAGAATCATGAGCTCCCAAAATGCAGGGAACACGACACTGTGGGCAAAAGATGGCTGCAAATGACAATATGCAGCAAAGTGGAAAAACACTGTCATCAAAGCAGGCTGTTTTGTTTGCTATGTAGAAATCTATTGTAGTGGAATATCTATTCATTCTTTTTAAACCAACTGCCTTTTGCTCTGTTGCTTCTTTGACATTATCTACTAAACTAGGCGGTGCTCACTCATCACACATATTCTTGCCACCCTTGATTGGCTTCCAGTGAAATTCAGAATCCATCTTTGCATTTTATTACTAACATATAAAGCCCTCCAACACAGTCCTATATATATAGCAGTGCTACTGAAACCTTATAACAGCAGTGAGCCTCTTAGTTCATCTGATCTAAGAGGCTCCACAATTTCATTTTAAATCTAGAGGCAATCACACTTTTGAGGTTGTAGCACATAAACTTTGGAACAGCCTTTCTCAGCCTATCAGGTTCTATCAGGAATCTTAAACTTGCTGAAAAGTTGTCTTCATAGGTTAGCTTTTCCTCATTACTGTCAGTTAAGTCAAATGGCACGGCAGGCCAAACAGCACTAAGTGGAAGTGGAATTTAATAATTTAAACAGTATTATTACATCTGATTGAATTACATCAGTCTGAAAACATGAGAATGAGAATATTGCACATATTAAGGCAATTTTATCTGTTTCAGTTCTCACTTTGTTCAATTTAACTTCATAATTTATTCTATAAATGTTTCATGAACAGCAGTAATAAATGATAAATACTCCTCAGAGTGAATGGGATCGCTGTGTTTCCTGAATTATTTCTGTATAAGAAATAATTCTTTGGTTTTTTTTCGTTCAGCAGATGATGCAAATACAGAAACTTCTACAAACTAAATTAAAATTAAAGTGAAACATGTGAACTCACACAGAAGCTAGCTGAAACTAAGAAGATGTAAAAGCAAAGATTTTAATAATAAAAATTAAAACTAATAAAAAATGCAGTGTTCGAGTACTCTGAGCAAGCATTCAAGTACATCAGAACTACTGTTACATTTGATGTCATGTACTCAATTATCTATATTAATCTATGCATCCACTGGATTAGTGTTGGTAGTAATGTTTTCCTCCAGTTAACAGTTATCTATAGTGCTCCGAGGAAGTGCAAACACCATAGGAACATAGTAATAACTGCCAATATCCCCGGATATTGGGCAGGCCCAGAAGACATGATCCCCAATGAACCTGCAGCTCCTCCAATCTTTATCTATCCTTTGTGACTAGTCATACACGTCCACCCGGGCGCTGTCCTCAGTGGACACATTTAATCCAAGCTCGGGGTCTAAGGAGCTTGGAAAGAAAAGCGTCTGGACTTCTTTAAGTTGCTTGAAGACGTTTCACCTCTCATCTGAGAAGCTTCTTCAGTTCTAGGGTCAAATGGTGAAGAGTCCCAGATTAAAGCCCTATGCGAGTGTCCCCCCAAGAGAGACATGGACCCCCGTTGATCCTCTACCGAATCACACTAGCCAAGGTGTGAAAATGGGTGTAGGTCACAGTTAGCCAAGGTTTCGGGTGAACCCGCTGTGAAACCTAGCCCCACCCTATCATTAATCCAAGCTCCCACTTTTCTTTTATATTGAGGCTGTTTTCTATGTATAGCACATCACACATGTAAGTGTCAAGTCCCAAGTAACCAAGACAATCAATAGCCCCCCCCCCCTACCATATGCTGTATTATTATAGCTAAAGATACCCAACAGTGTATAAGTAATTAACATCACCACCAGCTGCAACATTAACGTGATACACACATAAACGAATAAATCATTCTGACCTACTAATAAGAATGAATACTTTAACTCTTTAAGTATATTTTGATGCTAAAACTGATTAGCAGGGTGTGACTTTTACTGGACTACTTATCTAAGAAAAAACAATGTTTAAACTCTTCTGCAAGACACAGAGCTGCAGCGGTTTCCACATCTGTTTTTCTCCTGATCAAGCATTTTGATTTGCTGTGGGCCCCCCACTGCCGTGATCCTGGGAGCTGCCCTGTCCATTACAACCATAAGAGGGCCATGAACGCTCTTGCAGCTCCCGACACCCCCCAGCTGCTTCTTTGTTCCAGCTTCCAAAAGAGGGTTCCAGCTACAGCTTTAGAGCAGATTTAAAGCTCCTGAGCAGTCCAATCAGTGAAGATTACGAAAATGTTTCCCTACCCTGTATTTTTGTATCGCCCAAATCTCTCACGGGTGGTCGATTTAGCCAAGATCAGATGGTCGCAAACACACACATCACAAGTTTTCGCCCTCCTTCAAGTCCTTAAAGCTTTAATCAGGTTTCCCTTTCAATTTGTCTGCAGTCTGGAGGTCATCGAGCAGCCAGCCCAGCTATGTTTTAACGGCCGTCGCAGGAAAATAAGGCCGCTCAATAAAAATATTACTTGTTTTGTTACTTTTTGAACACGCCGTGTGCCCGCTGTGCCGATCGGGTACTCACCTGTTTGTGATTTCACCGTCCAGGAGCTGGAAACAGACCTCCGCCTCCGATGCGTTTGTGCCCGGTATGCTGACCAGACCGTGAGGGTCCGGACGACTACGTCATCACGCAGACAACACGGAAGTCCGGCAGCTACGCGATATCTCATTTATTCGCAAGCATTTTTACTACCCAGAGCGGAAGTAGAAACGTACAGGACTCTGCTAACCAAGGATTGTGATTAGAGTGCCTTCGGTTTCAGATGGAGGACTTATTTTAAAGGATGGATTATTGTTGTCATATTGATGAACAGCCTGAGATCACAGTTTCGACACTGGATCTCACTTTTTCCGCCCCCATTGACTCTCTCCTCCTTACATGTTCATTATAATTTACACTTCCCAGAGGAAAGGCACAAAACCTTCACATAAAGAGTTCTTGTAACTTAACAACAGATCTGAAACTAAACATTTTAAACTTGGCAGACCCCTGGGGTGCATGTCTAACACCGTTTACATTCATGTTTACAACAGCTGCCTCAAAGCGCCTTCAGGCAACTGTTGTTGTGATTTGGAGCTCTAAAAATAAAACTGAACTGAAAATTGAATTGAATATGAATTCAATTTAGAAATGAGACTGCATGCTTTTGAAAACTGTTATGTATAAGTATAATTTGTCTGGAAGAAAGCCTCTTCTCTTGAAAAAGTACATCATAACATCTGAGCAAACCCCACGACTTCTTGGACAGATGAGAGCAAAGTGAAGATGTTTGGCCATAATGCACAGCACCATATTTGGAGAAAACCACAGCATTTCAATGCAAAGCTCTTATACTGTTCCTCTGTTATCTCACTTCCCATTTTATTTTGGTATGGGAAGAGAGATAACAGACTATAGTCAGACCATAGTCTGTTATCTCTCTTCCACTTTGTCCTCAATTTTACTTCTAATGTCTCATTCTCTTTGATTAATTTCACCTGTTCCTTGTTCTCCAGCTGTGCTTCATCCTCCCGATTAACCTTGAGTGTTTTCTGTGATCAGTGTCTTACTTTACCCTGCTTGTTGTTCTTGTATGTCCCTACTCTACAATCATGCTTTTGCCCTGGAGAAGTGTATTTGGGACTTTTACCTTTGATCTTTAACATAGGTTTGTTTTTTTGTTTATCTTGTTTACTTTGGAGTCCTGCATTTGAGTCCTCTACCCACTACAAAACATGACCCTATTGAATCATGGGATGTACTCAGCTTTTCACAGGACTGCACAGAGTACCATAAAAACTTTAAACTCAAGACTTTGAATATTATAAACAGAAAGACTGAAGAGAAACTTAATTTACAGACTGTATAGAGAAAGTATGCTGTTCATTCTGTATATAAAAAAATATATAAACAGAATCTTGAGGAGCTCAAACAAATGGGTAAGAGTCTGATATCACCCTTTAAGGCCCTCATCCTAGGCCCAGCCAAGAAGTGCTGTTAGCTAAATATTAACCAACCTAGGACTGAAAAATGAGCTTGGCATCTCTCTGTGTTTTATTTGAGCCTCAGACTTTACCGAAGGGCAGCACAGTAAATTTATCCGAGTGAACCTTGTTTATTGACATTGAGGTTAATGATCGGTGTTTGTGTCTAAATGTCGATCTAATTACAAAAGAGCTCTGATTTTGATTCCGTTTATTGATTGAACTTTAAACAAACCTGGCACTTCTGACTTCTGGTAGGCTAGATTTAAGTTTATCAAAGCTCTCAGACATTTTATCATTTTCAGCACTTTCAAACAAAGCAGTCAGGTACAAGGAATTTAAAAATATTTGTCTTGAAAAAGAGAACAAGAGATCCAATCTGAGGCTAAAACAAGACCAGATGGATAGAAAAATAAACTAATTTCAGAATATGGTCAGGCTTATCAGGCTCCAACAGTGAAATAAACACAGCATGACATCCACTTAAGTAATCTAATCTATTAAAGAATATTATTGAGATATTAGTATAAAGAACAGCAGGATGATGTCATAACAAAATAAAATTATTGGCTTATATGCTTTAACTACATTGATTCCAACTTTTAAAAAATCAAACTATTCTTTGTCTACAGAAAAGATAAACTTTTCTCAGCTTTGAGTCGAGTGACTGAAGCGACTACTAATGAGAGTGAAGGGTATGATTGATTGGCATATGAAAGGATGGTAGAGGGTTACCTAGGCACCCACTTCCTGTGCGGATGCCCTGACAGGCATTTAAAAAAATATTACTCTGCTCCTCTACTGCTGCCACGTCTTCTTCTGTCCCTCATCTGTCCAGGTTCCACAAGTGTTTTTAGGGACACAGCGCACACCATGGCAGGATATGAGCTAACAGATCTTGTGGAATCACCTTGTTTGTCCAAAAATACAATTTTATGCCTGTCAAATGTCAAATCTTCGGAATTTCTTGTAGATTCAACTAAAGAAATGTGAACAAAGTTTTTTTTTTTTTGAAGGAAGCAAAATGTTAAGAAATGAGATACAGTATACTGTGTGCACACAGATAAAAGGGAAACAGCTTAAGCAGAACATCATATACAGAATAATCACATTTAAAGTAACTTATTCTTTTTATACTGAATTCATACCTCAGCTCTTCACAAGACACAAAAACCTCAGAGTTTTGATTATACAAATCTTAGATACAAACCATGAGAGGTATGGAGTATAAATGCATCTACGTTCTTCTATACTTCCTTTTTGCACCAGCAATAAAACCTATGAAAGATTTTTGACTTCAGTGATTCACTGAACATGATGAGGGTGATCTGACTACTGAGGTGAACCAGACTCGAAATCTTCAAGGATGAAGGGAAGTGAAACCAATCCGCTGTTATGCTTCTCTTTAAGGGTACAGAAACTGCTTTCTTTGTTGAAATATAAATAGTTTGATGCCAAAATGAGCACCAAACCACCTGCTTCAGCTGTTCCACTCCTACTTCTGCACATTTAGAGACAGGAAATTAATAAGCACACAAGGGAGTCACTGTTTGACTCAAACAGCTTTGCACCAACATAAAAAATAAGCTTTTTGTGCAGCTACTATATGTATGTGTGTAAAAACCTTGTTTTATTTGAGTAAATGGTTCGCTCATTAGTGTTTTTGCTCATGAGTTCTTTTATAGGACTGGCCGTGCTGATAACATCCTTCTGACTGGGTCAAATAAACACACAGTGGGTTAGAAACACTGATAACACTGAGCACACACAGACAGATTCAGCCATGATCCTGACGGGCCGCAGTTTGTGTCTTCCTTCTCGAGCCACGGTCCAGGAGCTCTTCTCGGTGGCTCGAGATGCCAGCATCATCCCTGATATCTCCGTGGATCCTGTCCTTACCACCTTCCTGTCGCTGGACTCGTCAGCAGCGTTGCAGCATCAGTACGACTTCTTACAGCGGAGCATGAGCCTGGAGCAGCAGAGCACGTTCAACCTCAACCTGACGGCACAGCTGGGAGGCAGCAGGGTAATCTGTGGAGGAGTGGGGGTTGTTGCTCTGGCTCTGTCCATGCTTTTTGATCAGGTTGCCCAACAGGTAGATAAAACTGTTGCATTTTGTCTAATGTTAGTATGAGATTATTTTTATTATCATCACTTTTCCCCCTCTTTGCATTCCCCTGTGTCTGTGTTCCCACTTTCACTTTACATCCTGTTTTAGTTTGAAGGTCCAATCTTCATGTGGTTTTGTTGCTTTTTTACTTCCTACACTACCCCCACCCCCAATATTATACCTTTTACTTCCTTCTATTTAGTATATCATCCTTTCTCATTTTGCTGTTTGTACAATTATGGAAGCCTGTTTATACCACAAAATTTTATTTTATTTATATATTTTTTATGTCATACAAAATTTCAAATGTTGACTTCCTAAATGAAAATTCTAAGAAAATGACTCAAAAACAAGAAAATAAAATGAAATTTTGAGTTATTAAGTCAAATTTTAGGTTTTGTTTTCAGGATTATAGTTTAACATTTTCTGTTTTGTTTTGACCACCATACTATATTTATAAATAAATAAATACATAAAATGAAAAGCATTTTATTTTGGCTTAGGACATCTTAGTTGGACTGTAGTGCAATATGTGACAATTACAGGCTACACTTTAGAAATGGCTCATGATCATAGTAGCTATTCATTTTACTTGAATTTCTTCCCTCCTAAAAACTGTCCCTACATCTAGTTCCTTACCTCTTACCATGAGCACACAGGGGAAAAGGGGAAGCGCCAGTTGTTTTAAGAGATTTGATCAGACAATCCAGAGTCAGTAATAAAAATGAACCAATGGGCTGCTGTCAGTGCTTCTAGGGTGGGTGCACAGCAGCCGGTCTGTAGCATGTATAATTATATCGACAAAGAAAAAAACAATTATATTGACCCATTGGGCAAATGCCCAGTATGCCCGATTACCAGTCCAGCCTGGCTTCAGCCACCCAGCCCATGATGCTGAAGTGCACAAGTGGAAGAAAATGGACCACAGACTAAACAGGGAGTGAGCAAAGGACTAACCAACTATATGTACTTGATAGTGTAATTAGATTACTTACTTGAGTTGGCTATAAATATACTGGCAGTGGTTTAATGGTCTTGCAGCAGGAAGGTTCTGTTTTAAAAACCTGTGGCATCTCCCGAGGGACAAACATTCAAATTCTGGGGCTTAGATCTACTTTTGAAGAGTATTTTTATTTCCCTCCTGCACCAGATGTTTCAATTCCTAAAAGATATCTGGAGGACAAAGGAGAGTGATTGTGGATAGAGTTGAATCCTCTATGGCATGCGGCAGCGGTCCCCAACCCCCGGGCCTCGGACCGGTACCGGTCCGTGAGTCGTTTGGTACCGGGCCGCGAGAGTTGAGGCTCAGGTGTGAAATGTATGGTTTTCAGGGTTTTTATCGGTTTTCAACGTTATTTTGTTATCGTTTTATCGTTAACTCGGTTTTCCTGGGTCTTTTCACGTGTGTTATGAATAAATCTTCTTTTTTTCGGTACCGGCACTAGTTTTATTTTGTTGTATTCATCCGCGACACCTCATTGCCGGTCCGTGAAAATATTGTCGGGCATAAACCGGTCCGTGGCGCAAAAAAGGTTGGGGACCGCTGCTCTATGGAAGCTCCTTTCCTAAGCATTTGGAGAATGTATGTCACTCTTTGCTCAAATGATGACTGCCATACAGATACTTTGGTGTCATTTCACTCAGTTAGAAACCTCTCTAAGCAAAATGGACTACTGGAATGTATCCAAGGAGTCACAAATTCATGAAATGAAAAGGCCTTTTGTTTTTTCCCACTTTTGGCAAAAAATTTTCTGTGTTTGGAGTTATGAGGTGTCTTTCTTTAATGTCTGAAGTACTCCATTGACACAAATACTACCTCATTTTCTGTCCCAGTTTGGGCCAGCATGACAGTTTGTGTTATAAAATGTGCTTCGTATTCCAAACAGGTCCGAGCACAAGGATCAACAGAGGGTCCCTCGTTAACTCAACCATCCCGGCCTAAGAGGATTTTTGGCATCAGCAGCTCATCAAGAATCGGCTGGATTATCCACAGCTTCCTCAGCCTTATCCCAGGCATCGCCAACAACCAGGATCAGATGGCTGAGACCACAGAGCTCTACGATAACTGGCTGAAATTTGAGCTTCTCGACCATTATGAGAGGATGACCACAAAGAAAAGAATGAGTTCAGTGTCGATGCAGCAGTGGCTGACAGGAGCTGCAATTCACCTGCACATGAGAATCCACCAGGTCAGGACAGATAGATGAAAACACATCCAGCTCAGGTTATGATAGTATGTGTTTGCTGTATTGCATCTGTACGCCTCTACATTGTAAAATCTACTTTGTATGTAGGTAAGTGTTTATATCCCATATTGCAGGTTCTTTCTCTCCCTTTAGATGATGGCACAAAACCACAGCTACAGAGAGGTTTGAGTGGGAGGTATTGAGTTGATTTTAAAGCACTTTCCTCTTCCTACAGGCCCGTCTGCAGTCTGTGCCATCAGGATCAGTTGAATCAATGCGCATTTCTTATAAGATGGGGTTAGGTCACCTGGTTCGGGGCTATACAGCCTACCTACGTGCAAACATCCAGGAGACTCCAGCTCTTGGTCCACAAAAACCAAGAACCAGTGCTGCCAACAGACCTAAACATGCTAACACATCTACTGTAACCAATATGACATGCTCTAACAGCCTCCTTGTTAATGGTAGCCAGGTTGGTCCAAGTAATAAATCTACCACACCCAGTTCAACTGCAGGAATTAACAGAGGCTGTAAAACTGATGAATCAGGTGGAGACTTTGGATTTAATGTCCTAAATGGAAGCAATGACACCATGATGACAGGAGACACCCTCAACACTTCATCCAGATACAGCAGGAAGGAGGAAGGCAGCATGCTTGGACTGTTAGTTATCGAGCCCTCGAGAAACATAAGTCACAGTGTGCAGCATCACCCCTGTGAGTCTCCAGCCATACAAGAAGCTCTGGTGACTCGAATAATCAACGTGCAGGACCTGGACAGGAACAGAAATTTTTTCCTGTATCATGACAGAGTTTTTCAGAGCCTGCTAAGGCAGAGGGACGACTTCCAACTGAGGACAAATTAGACAAAAACAAATATCTGATTAGTCAGCCACAAAAACTAACACAAGGTTGTTACAGCCAGTAAGGCATAATTTTCTTTCCTATTTTCTACCAGTCTATTAAACTGGGTCAGTTACCACATATATAAATATAAGACCCTTTCAATACAAATTTCACATGACCAGAATGAACTTTTTCAGATAATTTAGGAAACAAATGAAAGTGTTTTCTTTGAACTGTCATCATTTCCTAAATGCCAAATGTCATCTCAAATCATCACATCATGGGCTTTTGGCTTAAACATCTCAAATTTGCTAAAAGTTTCATTGTCCAAAATATGGACATACATAAAGACTGCTGTAAAGATTATATATATATATATATTTAAAGTGTGTGCGGGTTTTTTGACTATCTTAAATTTGAACACACCCCAATAAAAAACCTCACATTTGCAAAACAGAACTAGTGATAGTTCTTGAATGGTATAGAGTTATTTTTCACAATAATGCAGACAAAAACTATAACTACTATTTTTATAAACTACTACTTTGAACATCTTAATCAGAAAAATTATGGAAACGTATTTTTAATTCAACTCTATTGCTGGATTGAGTAAACATTACAAGTTGTACCACAAAAGCAAAACTATTAGATACTATAGATAGTCTAATCCAAATAGAAGACAATAAAAATATAGCACACATTGTAATAAATGAAAACCTACACTGAGACTAACCTAAACAAAACCTAACATTGTATACGAGAAAATTAAACTGAAACTTAACATTTAATTAGAATTAAAACTGAACTTCAATGAGCAGTTTCCCAATGGAGACTACCTGAAATGAAACTGAACTAAAAACAAAACTTAACAATTACTAATAATAAACGCTAATAAAACTGAAAAGGTGTTAAGTTTCATTATAATTTACTCAGTTACTTTATTTTTAACGTAATTTGTTTACCTAAAGATAAAAATTAATAACAGCACGTACATCTGTGGAGGGGCACCACCACTCCCATTGTACAGTAACCAGCTGTACTTCAGCTCCGGATGCAGCAGGAGGCGCTATTTAACAGTGAATAGTAGTGAACGCAGTTAAACGGGTAAAATAATGATTTTTCCCCCCTTCTAGACAAAAAAGTGCACATTATATTTTAGTTTATATAAGAATAGTATTCATAATATTATTATAATATCATGACCGGTTTTGCTTACGAGACGGTATGATTCAGCTAATGCTCTCTGTTAGCTTCATGACTGAAATAAAAATGATGATGCCATAAAGCTACAAGCTTTCGTTGTGATTTCCCTAACAGGTATTTTATTCCAAAAAAATATTTTTAAAATAATTATATTTAATTTCGTAAGCTCTTTCACCAAATCAAGAAAAAAACAAACAAACCCTGAAATAATAAAAATGTTTATTGCAGGAAATTTACGCAATTCATTCACGGGATCCGCCTACTTTGACGCATGCGTGTGTTAACCGCGCCTTCATTTCCGTACACTAGCATGAACTGGAGCAACGAGGGTTACTGTGAAGCATCCATACAGCAGTTATCATAAGGTACGTGTTTGACTTTCTGCTGTTTGTTATTTGTCCGTATTATTTGATTTCGCCCCCAGTAAAAAACAACACTCAGCTACACTACGAGGCTTGCTGAGGCTGATGCTGTGAGGCGTCGCGCTAAGACAAAGTAGGAGAAAAAGTGTAAAAACGTTGTTGAACAGTCCTTAATGTTTGCCACGTCGTTAGAAAGTGTGTGTAAGCTAAAGCTAAGGTTGCTTATCTTTACTGCATTGTGTTATATTTCCGCTTCCAGCCGTTTAGCATGGCTCTGTAAGCCACTACGTAGGGTTAGCTCATAGGCTAAAGTGCTAACATTGTTATTGGGGCAAATTCCTGTGAGATTAGGTTTCAGCTAGTAGGACAGTCCTCCATCTTTTTTCTTTCAGGTCGGGGGGCCATGAGCTTCAAGCACCTCTAGTAATATCTCAGACTGTATCCAGGGTTGCCTGCATGTATATTGGGCATCACCTCATGATTTTCAGGTGTCTTACATGCCCGCTCCCTACGTAATGGCCTTGCTATGATGGAAGACTAGTTCACCACACCCGGTCACTGGATGTTGGGGAAACTGCAGTTTGGTGCTCAGTATGTTCCCAAGTTGTGTAAAAAATTAAGCCTTGAGAGAAGAAGGAACTGCATGAGGAGGTCTGGGCGTATCTGGGCTGGTTCTGCTGGATAACACTGTCAATTGTATGTGTGGGTGTGGTGTTTAAAACCTTATTGAGCAAACAAATGACAAACTCAGCCAGGGATGGCGGTAGAGACAGTACAATATTGTCAAAAAGTCTTGAGCCACCGCTCATTCCTTTATATTTTGCAGGTAACCAGACTTTTTATTTTTAAAGTTGTCTTGAGCAGTAGTTTTCCAGGTTTTTCTTTGGATTATTTTTTCACTCGTGTTCAGTCCAGTATTTTTTGTTGTTGTTTGTTTGCTAAATCATAGAACACTGCCCTATGAATCATTAAAGCATAAAGAAAAAAGACCTAGGGACGAAGCAGTGTTATGTCTACATGTAACTGACAACTAACAGGCAAAAGTTGCATCTTAAATCAAATTTTTTACAACACTTTTCAATTTTTATATTCCAAACTGTGGACATTATTTAACAATTGCGGTGAAATTTGTATCTCATTGTGTATACAAATTTGGAACGTTACATCATGGCTTCAATCTATCTTCAGATTTTAACTAATCAATGCTAGAGATTTTTTTTTTTTTTTGTCTGTCCCAAATTACAGGTTCTGATTGATTTTTGAGATGACCATTCTTCAAAAAAGTATTTGATATATGTCCAGTCTTTGGACCATAAAGTTTGGACAATTTAGAAATTGTCAAGCAGAAAGCCAATGATGATTGAAGATGGAATAACCCCATCTGAATCTATGTCAAACACAGTTTGATAGGCACAAAATAATACTTTTTTGCAGCAAAAAGGTGATTCCCAAAGAGCTGTTATCTGAAAACTAGATGTATCACTGTATAATGTGCAGTGTGTCCTTGAAAAGATTTGAGAAAACTTAACTAGTGGAATAAGAAGTGGCAAGCCTAAAAAAATGTCTATAGCGGATGAAGAATATCTGAAAGTCGTGTCCTGGAAAACATCTGATTGGCAATGGTTTTATTTTTCAGTATGACAGTGATCCCAAACACACTGCCAGTGCGGTAAAAATATACCTGGATAGAAAACCACAAAGTGAAACACTATCAGTCTGCCAGTTTGGATTCCCCAGAGCCCGAACCATATTGACACAGTGTGGGATTATCTTAACAGAGAAGGAACAAAAAGCATGACATTCAGTGAGATTGCAGGTTATGGTGTGATAGATTTTTTTTAGAGCTTTTTTTCACATCATATCTAAACAGTTTGAAAATGCAATTGCAGAGAGGTGGAGCCAAGCATCAATAAATTGAACTAGATTTTCTCTTCTATGGTCAGTTGTGTTGTAGTTTCACTGTAATATAGACAGAAGCTTCTGCTTGTTGATTTGCATTCACTGAAATAAATTCAAATCATCAGGAGACATTCATTTACATCTTTTAACCATGTACTGTAAAATTGGCTTTGGTAATTGATGTGAATGTTTTTGCAGAGCTGAACAAAATGTCAGATTCCGACTCTGATTCTGACAATGGTGTCTTGGGCAGCACCAGAGTACCTTTGGTGAGTTAAAAATCTTTTAATAAAATGATTTACTTACTTTATTTGTCTTTCCTTTATGTCACTGATTAACATTTTTCCTCCGTTTGGTCACTCAGAAAATGGAAGATACGGTCATCACCTTTCGTCCATCAGGTAAGAAGCTGCCCAAACAGTTATGAGGAATTAACCCTATAATACTAATGTTGAGTGATTTATTTTTTTCACCCTCATGATTTTCATTGTTTTTTTCTTTTTGTGACAATGTACATGGGGAAATAAGAGTACTTTAATTTGCCATGTATTGTTGTAATTTAATATACTTTTATGGGAAGTGTGTTTTATCAAGTAAATTATACATGACGTTAGTGGTAATGTTTCAGAACTGCAAATTGGTGTTCTAGAGTTAATGTTACATACTGGGTCATCATAATAATCGGATAATAACTGTGTTCTTTCATGTCATATACAATCAGTAATTTAACACATTTAATGTTGAGCAACCCTTTTGAATGACACCTTATAAAATAAATCAAATGTATAATATCATTGCTAATGAATAAGCAATGATATTATACATGATATTATACATACATACTTATATTTTTTTAGACTCACTTACATATTGCTTTGATCTTAGAGCAAGGGTTACATCTTTGGTCTGCAGCTGCACAGAGCCTCTTTGGGCGTTAAAAAGGTGCTGTTTACTAAAGAGAGACTATGTTAGTTTTTTCACTGAAAAGAATGAATACAGGTGATTTTACACTGACCCTTACTGATATGCATTTGTAGGAGTCTCCCTTTGATGACTGCGGAATAAAGCAAATTCATCCAACCTGACCACCTCAGTTTTTCATAGAAAGATTTGGAGGCCTATAGAAACAATGTTTTCTCAGATAGAGGAGTGATGTGATATACCCTGAAATGATATACCCTGATGCAGCTGTTACAGTTTGCACCCGTTTATTTATCTAGGATAAGATAGGAGATGCTATCAGGACAGCTGTCTAACTGATGCGGGTGGATGACTCAAACTGAGGGCGAGATGCCAAAACTTTGCGTCATGTAGCGCCCCATTGAGTCCTCGCTCTGCATGTTTAAAGCACTGTTGGTCTTGTAGTCTTCAATTCTGATACTATTTCACTATAAAAGCCTTCCGGCCCAGATGTTCACCATGTAAAAGCTTTTAATTTGAGGAAGCAGTAGGAGGAAATGTAGTAGTAGGTCTATTTTGCCTCTACACCACCACAGTGGATTTTAAATCAATCGCGATTGAAGTGCAGATTAGAATTAATTTTTTAGGAGCTACGGTTTTCATTTTTTGTTTTGTAGTACACAGACCTCAATTGTCAGAGGTTCAAAAGTCCTTTGATTTTTTTTTAACCATTTCCATGGCCAGGTGAAGCTCGTTCCTCCATTGTTTCATGTCAGACTAAGTAGAAAAAAGACAGTAGAAACCAGGATGAGCCTGGACCAAAATGATGGGAAAATTAGAGAGTACGCAAAAGAAGAGAAACACCTCTTGATCTGAACATTATGGACACAGTGTTATGTTATGACCACGTATGTTATGACTGCCAATGGAAATAAGTCACTAGTGTGTGTGATGATGTGACTACTGATAGAAGTAGCATTACAGGGCTGTACTCTTAGGTCAGATTCAGAGAAATGCTGTAAAAATGATTGGAAGCGCTTCACAGTCCAAATGGGTAATGACCCAGAACATACTGCAAAAGCAACCCATGAGTCTCTCAAGGAAAAGAAATTGGATATTCTTTACTGGCCAAGTTAGTCACCTGATCTCAGCTCAACAGAGGAGCTTTTCAGTTTCCGAAGCCACAGAGAGCCAGAAAACAATCACCAGCTCAGTGAAGGTGTTTTATAGACCTCAGGCAGTCACAGACTGCAAAGGAATTTCACAGAAGTACTGAAAACAACACATATTAAAATGAAAGTTTGTTCAAGTAATTTTGAGCCTGTGATAATCAAAATGACTGCAATACTTTTGTGACCCCCCCCCCCTGAAATAAAGGTGAAAGTCTGCACTTCAGTCACATCACGATTGCTTGATCCACAGCGATGGTGCTCAGAGGCAAAATGACAAAAATCGAGTTTTTGTCCAAAGATTTATTGATATGACTGTATAAAGCAGTGTCTCCAGTACAGATGTAACAATGAGAATGATAAGGGAAGCTTAAATCATATATATTTTGTTACATGTACTTTTCTGAGTTCTTTGTTTTTTCTCACTACTTTTGTAGCGTGAGTCTTAGTGATGATGCTATTAAAAGGCTAAAGTAAAGCGATGTTTTCTCATATTGCACAACATGTTTCATAAGACAAGTGGGTGATTTTATGAAAAGTGCAAACTTGTGAAATGTGGATTATTTGGTTACAAACTCCTCTTATATGCATTAGTTGTGACTGGATTTAACAGCCAAGTAATTGTTTTTATTGAGTTTAGTTGTTCAAAAATAGTAATAATCACCAAAAACATTTTTTTAATGTTTTATTTTCCTTTTTTAAAACGAACAGATAGAATAATGATCCTATAATGTGCCATCTTTGTTTTCTCCATGTTTTTGTTTCCAGAGGACATTTTTAACCGATGGTATGATATCCCTGTTGACATCAAAAGAGAAGCAGTGCAGAGGATGAAAATTTGTTCCTTCTGGCTTCCCACTCTGCTGCAGCGTGATGAGTGCGTTACTGTTCACTGGGCTATTGAAATAGGTCTAATCAGCGCAAAGTAAGCACAGTTATAATTACCTGGAGTTAATACCGCTTCATCATCAGTGTTTAAACTGTTAATAGAATGTGTAATGGTCTCTTTTCAGTGAAAACAACGATATAAATCTAAAGCACATAAGAAGAATAGAAATAGTAGAAACGATCTTCAGGGCCTTGGAGAGAGGATTTGTAAGTTAAATGTGTCAGTCAGACACAGAGATAAGATTGTAAGTCTGTAAGTCTCATTTTCTTTCTAACAGCTGCTTGTTTGTTCTCTCTCCCAGGTAAAAAGGAATGAGTCAAAACATATTGTTCTACTTAGCAACAGGCTTAACTTGGTAAGTTTCGAAAAAATTATTGTAATTATTGATATTGGAAGTTTGTCGGGTGATTTTAAAAATAAATATATGAAACAGCTCCAAAAAGTGACCAGTTTTTCATTTGGTTTCTGACATGTGAATGTCAAAAGTCAGAGTTATTCACCGAAAATGTATTTTTGGTAGCAGGTTTCACCTGATTACTTGACACTGTGCACGTGCAGTGTATTTTCTGTTATTTTGTCCAAAATGGGTAAAAATATAATGCAGTTATACAAATAGTGCTTATGAACGATGGTGTGTTGACTTTGTTTGAAACCAGCGCAGTGCAGAGGTCTTGGATGATGCGTTTCGCTGGTTGCTGCGAACAGGAGAACCTGATATACAAAAGCGAATGACTGAGCTCAACTCCGGACACACCTGCTTCACAGCTCTCCACTTCATCTTCACAGAGTGTAAGACACAGTATCTACTTTTGAGTGCTCAGCTCTAGTAATTCCTGTGGCTATCTTTATGTGTTGAGTCTGTGATAGTTACAGTTTTTTTTTTTTCCTTTTCTAAATGGTGAACTCGTTTGTTGATAATTTTCTTTGACTTAAAAGCTGATACTTGTCTTTTGTTCAGATGCCAGGCTTATTCAGGACATGGGTAGCAGCCCAGATAGGAGGATGAACGAGTTGATGGCTCGACCGTTGGACTTTCATGTTGAGGTAAGAGCCACCACACTGTTTCTCATAGTCTTGTTTTCCACTGGTGCCTGCTCAGCTCGACTGGACTCGCTTTTTAGGGTTTTCCATTAAGTGGTAGTACTTGGTACCAGGTACTTTTTGAGTACCTTTTTGCGCCGAGGTTCCAAGGAAGATGGCTCAATCTGGAAATGTGATGTCAACAGACTGCAAGCCACTGACTGGGCAATCAATAACGTAACTAAATGAGTCATCAGAGCTTTTGAAACCCGGCCACGAGAGACATGGATAAAAAAACAACACAAACTGACCGGTATTTATACCATCGATTCGACATCCTCCATTGCTACTTGTATCTCATACAGATGACGTCATGGGATTTTCGGTTGCGTTGCTATAATGACCAAGAACGAGTAGAGGTTTTACGTACTTTATCATTAGTACCTGTTTAGGTACTAATGATAAAGAGGCTTCTGATACTTTGACAGTGTTTACCAGGAGAGGTGACAGGTTTGGAATATCAAGGATATTTTTTTGCAAACCAACAAAAGGAGAACCAGAGAGCACAATGGGCAAAATGACTTGAAACCCAGATTAAAACCTATTGATGGTCAGACTATAAATTCCCAGGTCATGGTCACTTCTACCCTCTCTCCCTGCCCCACTTCTTTTGGGCCTGTTTAGCTGCTGCTACTGAGGAGATTTCTGACGTTGTTAAATTTTTACAGTCATCAGTGAGTCACTGTTTAAAAAATTAGTGGGAGTAGTAATAGTTTAACAGGGTTTCTAACTCCACCTTTATGGTGTTTTGAAAAGTATCAGAGTGCTTCACAGTTTGAATAAAAGCTACACATTAAAGATAAGTATCCATGTTCGAACATGGACATAAAGGCACATAATTATTCCAAGTTTATAAATTTAAACACAATGAATGTTGATCATATTGACGCATAGCAAGTAAAACATCAAAATATTTTGATTGGATACAATAATAAAAAAAGCTTAAAAATAAACTGAAAGTGAATTAAAGCTAATCTGAAACTGAAACTTGGTTAACATAGAAATATTGAAAACCACTATCTGGATATTCATTACCTCTGACTGGGATTTTAACTTTTGTCAAGCTAACGGTCAGCTAACAGAAATAAAGCCTGGTTATATCGAACTTATTTCATACAGCACACCAATGTGCTGCATGCATGCCCTGACGTGACCTTGCTCAGCCACAAGTCCTGCTTCATAGTAGAGCCAGCAGGCAGTCTACTTGCTGTAACATGCTTGAAAACAACCTCAGACGCTCAATAACTTTAAAGTGCTTCCTCAGTAGATTTAATGCTGTTTTTTTTTTGTTTTTTTTTTTAATTTTTAATTTTTAATTTTTCCTTCCTGTGTTTGAATGCATTTCTCTACCGCCAGTGGAAATAAATATATTCCTCCCCCAGAAAAGTGAAGAGATGAAGAAGAAAGGAAATGAGCACTTTGAGAAACAACAATATGAAGAAGCGGTGAAGTATTATTCTAAAGCCATCGAATATTAGTAAGTAATACTTCTCTGACATTGAATTTCAGTGCCATGCCTTTACCTTATGACAACTGTGATACACTGCAGCATCATCATAATGAGATGGATAAGGTGTTGGTCACATATGCCAAGAGACTGTTCAGTGACCCCCGGCAACCCCCGGTTTCTAGGGAAAAATGTATATTCGCCTTGACTGGTTGGTGAATGGTTACTGGTTACTGGTTGCTGGCTGTTGACACAAATTTTTATCTTGTGACCTCCAGTTACCACTGTCCAACCAGTTTGGGAATGCACTTTTTTTCCCCACCCTAGCAACCACTGGTTGCCAGGGTGTTGTTGGCCGGCTTCTAAGCCCATGTGACTGTAGCTGTACATTTCTTAATACAGCCTAAATATGTTGTTTGTCTCTGAGTGTATTTAATCCATGGAAATATGTCAAAAAACACGTTCTACATATCTGTCCACTAATAAGTAAAGTTGTGCCTTTTGTAGTTGAAATGAATTTATTTCTCTTCCCAGCCCTGACAATCATAAACTTTATGGAAACCGAGCCCTATCCTTTATCAGGTGTAAGAAATATCTGTAAGTACCACTCATTCTGGAACACTTACCACTGTTTTGTTTGATAAAGAGCAGAAAATGCAATGCTTAATAAATTTATTATACCATCACCCAATGTAAGGTTGTAAATTTTAACTCACAGCTGCCCTAAATTAACAGCATTGGTAATTTTTATATTTCTGTAGTAGTTAATCAACAAGTGTGCGCAGTCTCATTAGTCAAAATCTTATTATTAATGCTAAAACATAATGTTTTTTCATCTTTTTTTTTTTTTTAATTTTCTGTTTAACAAAAAAAGCTGAGAAAATATTAAAACACATCTTTTGTACTTTTTTCTTAATTGTTCACTTACATCCCTGAACAGAAAAATAGTTTTAGTGGTTGAATGTTTTGCTTGATTAATTTCTGACTTCTCAGAGATATCCAGTGCTCAAATTTGGTTATAAAAATATGAATTTGGTTCATTTCTAATATATTTGGTTCTTTTATTTTTATGGCAAGTGGCCTAATAGGTTTGTTAAGCACTGTATGTTTCCTGTTGATCTTTGTGTCTTTGTGTACTTTCTAGCCTACCTGGCACCCTATTCTCTGAACCTCATTAGTGGCTATCATAGATATAAACACATAAATGTCTGGTTTAGATCGGGCCTCTGTTAAGCTATCTGCCATAACAGTGATATAGTTTTAAGTGATATCAAACTGTAATTTTAGGATAGAATGATTTAGCAATGCCTCAAATGTTTCACCACTTGAGGTAGAACCAGGCTGTGATAGCAGCTGAGGAGGAGATGCGAGCAGCTGATGATGTAAGACCAAAGTAAACAAATGACTGGGCTGAGCATTGCTGGAGCATTGGCTGGTGTCATCGTTCCACATGACAGGAAACGGTTTATGCAGCCACAACATCCTAGGTAGACAATGTTCATCAGTTTCAATTCTCTTATGTGACGCTACTGTGCAGGCTTCAGAGAAGTTACAAGGTAAAGTTAATTTAATTGTTGTTGTTAAGGTAGTAAACGCTTTAAATGAAAATGTCCTGTGGAAACACAACCTAGGTTGCTTCGGTGTTTATATTTGAGTTGTGCTCAAAGTTGCTACTATTGTTTCTTGTACACAATTTGAATTAGGGTGTGTCATCAGAGACATTAGCTCACTGAAAAAGAATAGAAAATGCCTTTCAGTGCTTCTTCATTAATAAATATTGTTTCCTTCTGGGTGCAGTAATGGATCAAAATGCTGTTCAGAGTTTTTCCCCTATGTTGTCATAAATATAATTACAAATTTCTTTGAAATATTATCTTATGATTGTGAGGCTGTATCGCCAACCCCTAGTGTCTCATAGCTATGGAATAAAGTGAATTTAAAACCAAATATGTCAACACAGTGCTGTTATCCTATTGATATAATTAATCTGTGCTTGATCTAAAGTCAATATTTAACTGAAACTGGCCTTTTTTAAAAGCTGTTAGGCTGCCAAATGTTTTAATACCAACTTTCTTTGTGTAGGACGTCACTTTTGTCTTCAACCAAGACAGAAGTGACCTAAACTTTCAATTTATTCTCAGCAAATAAAAAAAACAGACATGTACTAAAAGCTTTGCCATCTAGTTCAAATACACGAGGACATTATTACCCTTATCTGATACTGCAAAAAGCAAGTGTTGGAAGCACTTACGCATAACAACCACACGCAGAAACTCATCCGTCAGATTTGTTAAAACAAGTTGTTTCATGTAAAACCAACGTTACTGGAGCTTTAACCTCTCCACATTTGATCCTCTTCTCTGTGTTCGTCGGAAGAAGTTGAAGTTGTGCCCGAAACTTACTGAAAACAACTTATCATAAATGCTTTCACTTTGCACCTGTGATTGTCGTAAAACTATGTCACACCCATTCTGAGGTGTGTTTTACTGCTGACTGTTTTTGTGAACAGAGCAAGTCACAAGCTCGTGGATCTTTCGATCCAAACTTCTTATTTTTTCTTTTCAGAAAAGCGGTCGGCGATGGAAAATGTGCCACTTTGATTAAACCCGTGTGGGCAAAGGTATTTGTCTCTTTTATAATCTTTGTAATGTTCTGAGTTGATCGTGGGGATTGGTGTGGATGGTAGTAAAATAAATTTCTGCTCCACTGTTGCTTTCATTTCTGCTGAGTTTCTGTTATCAGGGTAGACTCAAGTCTGTGTCACAACAGATTTTGATGACTTTTCCTTGGATTAGTTTTGTTTTTGCAATTTGCACTGTGACCAGATGCCTTTAGTAGCCATCAACAAGCGCATAGCATAATCCTGACTGGGTATTTGACCACCTCTCTTGGTAAGAGGTGGTCTTAAGCTTCCATTCCCAGAAGCTTAATGTTAGCCTGCTTTATCCATTCCAAAACCAGTTTTGATGTGTGTTTGGGAACATTGTCCTGCTGGAACACCCAGCTGTGTCCAAGTTTCAAACATCTAGCTGCTAATTTGAGGTGAAGTGGAAGAATTTGGAAGTAGTCATCCGGCTTCATTATTCCATCCACTTTGTGCAATGTACCAGCAAAACAGCCCCAGAGCATTATGCTGCCACCACCATGCTTGTAACTTTGTGTTTAGCTTTAGTGTACAGTACGGTATCTGAACAGCAAATGGAAAGAAACATAGAAAATGTTTATTTAGCTGGTTCACACTGATCATTATTATGTGAACTGTGTGAGCAAACGGCTGCTGTGAATGAGGAAATCATCTTTCTTGTTTTTGTGCAGGGTCACTACCGTTACTGTGAGGCCTTGTTCTCCTTGGGACACTATGAAATGGCAATCAAAGCAAACAAGTTGGCCCAGATGCTCTGTAAAGATGACCACGAGGGAGTCAAAGATCTGGAAACACAGTTATACAAATACACAACACCACATCCAATGCCACATCCAGGCCCACCTCGAGGATATGTCTCAGGTAAACTTAAAAACCCTGTCTTCTTAAAGTGGCTAATGGTAAAGGGTTATTTCTTTTTTTGTTTTGTTGTTGATTGTTTTGATTTCTGTGCTCTGATTTCAGCTGGACCACTAGAGCAAGGTCAAAGGTATGTATGTGCTTTGTGCACTTGGTAATAACCACTAGTAAAATTCTTATTTCATGCGCTTTTATTTTTTCTTTGCAGTTTAAGACTCGGCCTCGTGACACCATCACATAAGAGTCATCCAGCTGCCACGTCCCCAAAGGTTTGTAACGCATCATTTGCAGTTGTCAGTAAAGCAGAATAATAAATTCGTTTGATAGGTAAGAATAAGATTTTTAAGTATTTTTGTCGAAATATTAAGTGAATGAAATCTTTAATAGAGTGGTTTAATTGATAAATGATTAATAGTAATTCTGATAATCCAGTTTTCAGTCAAAAATGCTAAACAAAACCTTAATTCAGGTTCTTTTTTCTGTATTTTGTAATCATAAAGCTTTAGTTTTAGGTCTGTTGGTCAAAGATAAAAGGGGAAATGTCAAATTATTAATATTTTAATAAGAAGAGCTTATATGTGAAAGAAAAGAGGAAGTGGCAAGAAAGAAAATGAGTAACAGTCATATTTGTAATGTTTTTGTTTTTCTTTGAATTAAGTTTTTGTTTTAAGCATTTATATTTAAGTTTTTGTTTTGTCTTGCAGTTCGTTATTTTAGTGTTCTGTTTATTTCTTTTTTTTCATTCTAGCATTGATTATTAAGTCCTTTTATTCATATTTTTAATTGTTTATGTATTTATTACTATGGTCTCATGATCTTCAGCTATAGATATTCTTTGGTATCTATTTAAATTTTAATTGTGGTGGTTTTAAAAGAACATTCAGATGATGAAAATTTGCAGCTTTAGTTTTGTCACATTTTAAAAATATGACTCATGTTTTGTTGCTTAATTTTAGAGTTGATATTTTATTTGTGTGTGGACAGGTAGTAAACATGGACAAGCAGACAAGTAAGTGTGTTTTCATCCTTTTGGGTTTTATCTTTCATCACATAGTTGCACTTTCCAGTATCTAAAGTTACCCCTTTGAGGCTCTGAGGCTTATTTTGAAGTTTATTGTTAAATTGCCACATGACATGAATGTATACGATGTCCATGAAGTGATGCAAATTGAGGCTAATTTGCAGTTGCTGTGAATTCGGATATTATTTATTTTTTAAATTTTTTTTCCAAATCAGTGAAACCCATCAGCTGTGATTCTGACATATTCTGTTGATTAACTCCTGACAGCACTCACAATCAGAAATTGAGGCCTTTTTGATGGTGTTCGAGGGCAACTGGCTCAACTTGGCTTTAAAAAAAAAAAACCTGGAGAAAAGTGAAGAAAGTTACAGGACCTTTTGGTCACTTTTATAAATGTTTTGATATCTGGAATATAGTTATCTCTTCTTGTCTTGGTGGCTGTTACTCAGCTGCTCAAACATAACTGCATTCACATGAGTAATATCGAGGTGAAACTTTGCTTCCTCTTAGGAGGATCAGAAATCGGATTTGGCTTTACTTGAGTAACAATTGAATATATTCCTTATTTAACGTAAACTGGGCCTTGCTGCAGCCACTCAGTCCATATTCTGGCTGAAACAAACTGCTTGACTCCATTTCTGTCCCTGTCAGTTTAAAGCAGTCTGAGGCACAGAGCTCTGGGGATCACAGAGATTACTTGTATATACACGGATGTCCTTAGTTAGAATTTTGTGTATGTTTTAATATGAACTTTGTAAGAGTGTGTGCGTATAAGACAGGAAATGAGGAAAAAGCAGAAAAGGTCCACTTTTAAACTCTGATATTCTCTCCCAAGGAAAAACTGAAAGGACTGCACAGAAGAACAGCAACAGTAAAGACCTTAAACCACCTAAAAGGTTGGTGAAAACACTGCTATTAATAACCCATAAAAACTATGTCTCTGCTTTTCCACCACAAACTTTGGCTCCATTGGACAGTACTGTCAAACACAGAAAAACAACTTCAGCAGGGGAAATGTTTAAGCTTAATTTAAAACTGACTAAAACTTTTGTGTTCTGTAGCGAGCCGCTTTCGAAGAGTGAAAAGGGAGAGTCCAGCGCCACAGCAAAGAAGAAATCAAAGAACAAAACCAGTCATCCTGGGAAACAGGTATGTTTCTCACATTTAGCACTGCTGCAAAGTCATCAGCAGTACCATTACATAAAGTGGCTGTCCTCTGTTCAGAGCCAGGTAGTGGTTGACGGTAAAGCCGACAGATTGAAAGAGTTCAGATCTTTGGTGGAAGATGCTCACACTGCAATGGCTGACCTCCGTACCCGCAACGCAGAGCAGGCCTTCAGCAGGGCGCTGACCTTACTGGAAACTGTAACACCCAAGGTAATATTAGTTCTTAATGTGGCTAAACGTATGAATTCCCAATGAACTCCAAATACAAAAAAATGTGTCAGTACTTTTAGTTTGTCTGCAGATTTGCAGTGTTGTGTACAAATTTTTGTCTTTTCCACATCTCTCACACTACACTGATCCTTTCTAGATGTGATGACATAACACTGAAACGAAACTTAACTGGATTATTTGGCTTTATTTACATAGCACTCTTCATACGCACATACAGACCAAAGTCCGTCAAAGTGCAAGATTTAAAAAAAGAAAAAAGAATCGCCGTAAATAAAATCTTGCAGAAAACTTTGAGAAATATTTTTGTCTTTGTAAAAGTCAGAAAAATTGTAAGATCTGGCCTAAGATGTAAGATGTAAATTGAGGATGATAAATAACGTTTTTTATTTTATTTTTTAATTTAAAATTGGGATCCAAAATAAGAAGTTTCTATTTGAAATTAGGTCGAGCTTCTCAGATCTTGATCCAGTGAGTTTTTCACTGTGGTCAATTGCTGATTTAGAGCAGGGAGCCTATTCTTGCGAGTCACTTCCTTCCTCTTCTACCATGCTTCCTCTCACTTTTCATTATACACTATTTAAGAAGGGGAAAAAAAAAACCCAGTAGAAACCTGTGAGATTATTAAACTCTTCTTGTGAGGGAAAAAAACTAAGTTTCTGCTCCCCTAAGCTGTACGAACAATTACTTTCGAAGCCCTAAGTAAAGGTTTTAATGTTAATCCTTTTAGATGATTTACACTTTCAGCAGAATGATTAATTTCCTTTCTTCTTCTTCTTCTCAGGAACTTGGACTTTCAAAAATAGATGAGCTGTTGTTACTGTTTGGCCATGCGTCAGCTCTGATACAGATCGGCCGGCCGGAGGTAAGCTTTAAGCAAAAGTGGTCAATTTTTTTTATTTTTTTATTTTTTTTTTGGCAGAAGCACTGGGGACTACAGCTAAGTCAGCGTACATCCTTGTTGTAAAAAGAAGTTCTGTTATATATTTTTAAAAAAAAAGCAGTTAAGGCAGGAAATTTTTCAGTAGCGAAGTGGAACAAGGTGAACTTTGTTGCATTCACTTTATATGTGATTGTTGTTCGTATGTAGGAACTGACAGAAGCAGAAAAACTGCTGGAGAAGATCAAATCCTATGACGAGAGGACGTTTCAGTGTCTAGTTTACTACGCCGTTGGCAAGCTGTATCTCAGAGAGAACAGGTACGCAAATAACATCAGTTAACAGCAGTTTTGTCATAGATTTTGACTTTTGCATTTTCAAACTGTACAATGTGTGGATTCTTCTGCTTCTGACAGGTTTGCAGTAGCTCTGGAGCAGTTTTTAGATTCCCTGCAGATGGTCAAGAATCAAATAACACCTGGTAAACTCACCTGGCCTTTAACAAAAGAGATTGTCAAAGAAACAGAGCCAGACTATTTCAAGGTGAGTCTCAGGTGTTTTATATTTTAACAAATGTGTGATGTGAATCAAGCATTGCTCATGTTTTCTTTCTTTTTAGGAAATTCTGGAAAATGCTATAGAGTTGTGCAAGTTTCCTCCCCTACCTGATGCCATTTGTCGCCTTGACAAATGTCTTTGCCCAGTGAAAGCTGAAATCTACTTTACTGACCCAGATTTTAAAGTAAACAGCATCCAGTCAATTTTTCACAGTTTAAAAAAAAAAAGGAAAGAAAGAAAAGATAGAAACCATAATGTTTTTTCTACTTTATGAAGGGCTTTATTCGTATATGCTGCTGTGAGGACTGCACAGTTGAATATCACGTCACATGTTGGAAGACCCTGAAAGCGTCAGCCTTCTCAGAAAAGAGCGAAAAGGTAATTTTAGACCTTGTTACATCATCCTTCTGTGTATTCTGTTGCTTTCTTGTTATCATGAAGCTACAATTTCCAGCTGTGAACAGACCGACTTGTTTTTGTGTTGCAGGATTTGCTGCAAGAAGCTTGTTTGACTCCAGACTGCATCGGTCAGATCTGTAGTATAACAATCTTTTGTCCGACGGGCGTGGTGAAGTGTAAGGTGAGAGGTGAAAGGTCTTTGAGGGGTGGAGTAGAAACTCTGGTCATGAGTCACAGAGTTGTTGACTTGAGTTATTTTGTCTTTTCAGTTTGAAGCTGCAATCCCCAAACCACAGACTGTGAAGAAGCCAAAGGTGAATCAGAAATGTACAAGGTGAGGCTGAAGTTACACACAGTTCATCCTGGATGTTTGTTACTGGAAACTTTAAGAAAAAATTAACAACTATGTAGCTGCTAGCTAATAATTACCAGCTAGAGGTTCTGGTTATTTCGCACTCTTGCTTATACTTTAGTATCAGCAGCTGTTTTGGCTGTAGTAGGGACCTGGTTTACTGAAAATAACTCCCTCTTGAATTTATAAAGTGACAGTGTGTCCGTCTCACACCTGCAAGCAGCTGACTCATCTGCATGTGTGTACAGGCAGTTCACTTAAAGCCAAGCTCAAAGATTTCCCTGACCAGTAAGGCCTTTTAAACACTCTAATTGCAATGACTGCCAAAGATGCTCGTTCAGTTGAAGAAGCCACACACGTCTCTAATGTTTTCTGACATGCTTAAAACTTGCGTCACAGTATCTGCAGAGCTCTTCTATTTCAAACGGCTCAGCTACAAAGTGTGAGCGACAGCCAATGATGGAGAGAGGGCAGTGTAGGAGTTAGGTGTGTATATTAAAAATCGTGGACAAGTTCGAGTCTCAGTGAACACTGGCCACTACCAGTATTTTTATTATTTTGTGTTTAACGCCCGGCCTGATGTTCACACGCACAATGAAATTCGAGTGAATGCATCAGGGACTACTCAGAGCTGATTCTCTTTCCTAGAATACTTCAACAAGCAGACTGGAGAACCTGGGGATCGAACCATGACCTTAGTTTTATGATTCACATTCACGTGCAGCTGCTTTCTGAAAATCTGTACTTTTTCTTGCTGTTTTTCAGTCTGAAGAAGTTAAAATCAAAGGAGGAGCACAAGCTAAGGAGGAAGCAGCATAAAGTGTCTTTTCAGGATAAGGAGGATAAGCAGATTCTGCAACAGCAGCAAGACTCGGCAGCTCCGAGTCAGCAGAAAGGTGCCTCCTGTAGCTTTGTTAAAACTTTGTTAAAAAGGTTTCCTTTAGTTAGAATGTAACATTTTGACTTTTCTCAACCCCAACACTTGTTGATTCACCTTTTGTCTGTTTCCCTTGTTTCAGTCTGGTTAGTGTACAGAGATCGGGTTCTTCTGCAGATCAACCAGAACGTGGAGCTTCTGAGGGGGGATAATGGCCTCCATATTTCTGTTCTCTTCAGCAGTCTGAAACCCTGGTTAGAGCTGGACTTTGCTAGGGGGAACCAGCTAGCTGGAAGGATGCTGAACTGGCAGCAGGAGCAGCTAGAGACTTTAGGACAAGTTGTTGAGCTGCTGCTGGAGAGGAAGAACCGGGTTTGGGCTCGTGTATTTATCCAGGAGCTCAGTCGATGTGTGAACATAAATCCCAAACTCAGCAATTGGGCGCACCGGCTCAATGATGGAGGTTGGTGTTTTTCCGACTTAATCTGATACTCTGAAATACGTGTCAGAAGAGTTTCTGTTGCATTACAAGTGGCTGTTTTAAGTATTCATACTGTTAAATGGATTACTGTTTCTGCTGCAGGTCTGAATGCTGCCCAGAGCTTCATTGAACGCTACGCAGGACGCTTGGAGCAACTGGACTTGTCTCTTCTGCTAAAATTTGGACCTTTGCAGGATATGATTATAGAGAAGTTGGGCACGAGCCCGGAGTTATTTTCGAGCATTGGCTTAACTGTGACTGAATACCTTAAACAGGCCCCGCCACATGACATGAGACTCTTTATCTGGACTATGGACGAGCATAGGGATGAGTATGTCTCCTGCCACACTATTCTGGATGAATATTTTGATATGTTGGGTACGTATTTTGAGCTCGACTAACTTTTGATCGGAAGAGCCTTCATTTTACTTCATGATTTTATTTTGTTTGTTTTTCAGATGGGCATTGTTCGGTCTTAAAAAAGTCAGATGAAAGTCAAAATGTAAGGTTTTTGGAAATCTAAAATATATTTGACTATAGCTCTATAAACTTAAAGGATTAGTTTGACGTTTTCAGAAATACACTGGTGGTGGGGAAAGCACTAAAACGATATTTTTAGGGCGTTTTTGCATTGATGATTTCTGATTTGGGTTATTATTCAATATCATAGCAGGGGTGGAGCAATTACCCAAATCCATGCTTTGTTTCATTTAAGAAAAAAATCTCTTCACATCATAACTGGGTCACACAGCAGAATAACACATTGCTGTATTCTACTTACACGTTTTTACCTCAAAGATCTTTAAAGTGGACGTATTAGGCTTATTTCTAGCTCCAGAATTTTAATCTTGTGCTTCATTAAAGAAGCTTTACATGATGCACACTTCAGTTTTGTTTATAATGCACCAAAGCACAACAACATTTACCTTAAGATGCTTCATATAATATAGGTAAAGACTCTACGATAAGAGAGAAAACCCCAAAGGTCAGATGACCCACTGTGAACAAGCACTTGGTGAGAGTGGGAAGGAAAAACTCCCTTTTAGAAGGAAGAAACTTCTGGCACTACCAGGCTCAGGGAGGGGAAAACATTTGCCATGACCAGTTGGAGTCAAGGGGAGGGTAAATGGGACAAGAGACCTGTTCTTCCTCTGCCTGAAACAATACATTTGAGCTCCTCCCCTTTGAACCAGACTTAATCTGATTGGCTACCCCTCCCAACTGAAGGTTTAAACAGCAGAGAGGACTCCTGTAGCCTGTGTGTGTGTGTGTGTGTGTGTGTGTGTGAGCGAGTGAGAGAGACCGACGTTTACTCAGTGCTATCACCATAGATGATTTAGAGTAGTTACAGGGTTTACTGTAGTTGTGGATTCTCAAAATTAGCACACAAGGACTTTTCGCCACAAGCCTCATCTACCCATTCATGCACACATGACCGTAAATCCCGGACTACAGAGCGCACCTGATTAAAAGCCGCATGCTCTAATTGTAGAAAAAAGATCAATTTTGTACTTGTACAGGCCGCACCGGATTTTAAGCCGTATGCGTTTCACTTGTAATATGAGATATTTACACAGAAATATTACACGTGAGGATTTAATCCGTAAGGTAACATAAACATGGTAACATAAACAAAAATACATACTGCAAATGCTTTTTTTCCTCGAACAGCGCCTGTAACACGGCTGCCTTTAAGTATACTTACGTATCGGTAACACACAAATTACGTTGCTTATGGTTTTTTTACAGAACAGTGCACAAACAACATTACAACGTCTCTTAACAACTGGTAAAAATATATACCGTATATATACTACTTATTAATTTTATCGGTCTACTGTTACCAGGCAAAATGTTTTTGGCCGGGTGGAAAAAAAAATTTGCATTAGCCGCACGTCACTATAAGCCGCAGCGTTCACAGTGTGGGGAAAAAGTAGCGGCTTATGACCCGAAAACTACGGTAATATAAACTTTTTCTTTTCTAAACCTTTGAGTACTTTCTAACTATCTCACACACTCAATTGGAGGCACAGGGTGAGTAATGACTGCCACAATGTGCCTTTTGTCCCATCTCTCTTCCCTCCTTTTGTACATGGCAGATGGCCGCCCCTCCCTGAGCCTGATTCTGCCAGAGGTTTCTTCCTATTAAAAGGGAGTTTTTCCTTCCCTCTGTTGCCAACTGGTTTCTCATAGGGTGTCGTCTGATTTTTGGGGTTTATTGTGGGGTCTTTATCTTACAATATATAGTGTCATGAGGCGCCTGTTGATGACATTCGGTTTTGAATATATAAAACTGAATTGAATCGGGGGCAATTTTGTAGTAGTATAATGTAGTATTTACCTGGTCAGAGGTAAATGCTGCTTTTAAAGAGGTAAATAAAGCACTTTATTGAAAGTATTTCCTGAAACCTTCAACTTGGTTTGTCCACACAAATAATTTCCTCAAATGTCAAACTAATTCTTTTAAAGTGAACTAATTTTTCTCAATAACAAAACATGGAGTAGACAACACTAAACTGGAGTTTTAGTTTTATGCTCATCAGACTTGTTCTTCTTTCAGAATTCTCCTATCAAAGCTAAGAGTCGAGGCCGGAAAAAGAAACAGAAAGAGCCAAAGGTCAGAGGTTGCCATATTAGTTGTTTCATGTAAGAGCAATTAATTTATGCAGCGTCACACTAAAATGTTTCTTCCTCGTTTTCCTCTCAGGGTGTTATTGTTTTGTCTGGGATGAGAGGTGTTAATCCAAGGGATGAGTGGGACCAGGAGTTTTTTGAAGATGATTCTTTGTAAGTTCCCTTGCCTTCATTGACATGCAGATGCAGTTTTAGCTGAAACTTGTTGGTAACATCAAGCTTTCTGTCTACAGATCATTCCTTGACACGCTCGATTCGTTCACTGTGCCGAGCCACCTTCGAGACCAAGTGGCGGAATTCGAGGATCAGTATGACAGCAGGAGACACAGAAGTCACTATAAACAAATTTTGGACAACAACCCTGACTCAACAAAAGAGAGTTTGTATGAGTAAGTGGAAACACATTAAAGAGGTTACGCTTACACTTTCCTATGTGAGCATATGTAAGTGCAAGTTATATTTGGACTGTCTCTCTCCCCCTGCAGCTACTTTGCTCAGATCTTGGACGAGCATGGCCCCTTGGTAGCTGAAGACCCTCTGCTGGTGGGTGAACTTGAAAATTTCCCTTCTGAAGCTAAGCAAAAGATTGAAGCAGCTGGGGGATTCGAGCCGTTCCTCCTGAACTCCCTTCGCTTCATAAAGATCGGGAGGTGTATTGGCCTGGCGAAGCATGCCGTGTCCCTGCAGCAGACTGAACGTGGAGCCAGCCTGGACGATCTCGACGAAATAGTTGATCTGGACAATAACTCTGAATCTCCTTTTTTGTATACAGGCGATGAAACTAGTTTCACAAGCTATATGCATGACTATTCATCTGCACAGACTGAAGGCTATCCAGTGCTCCCAAATCCTTATCCATCTAGTTTTCAGCCCCTATACCAGACAGAGATTGGGTCCTACTTTGCTTGGAGTAACGGTGATGATCACGAGCCAGACACTAACTTTTTACCCAATGGCTACGAGGAGCTGTATCTTGATCCATCTGAGTTTAACCCTGGAGTTTGGGAAACTAATGCAACTTTAGGGACGTCGGTGACAACCAATGAGATCTTTTTGAGCCATGCAAGCCATGCAGCAGTGCAGGTCAACACCAACACCTCATTTGTTTCTTTTAGTTAACTAAATGGAATATGTACATAAATGCACAATGTTATGTGTCTGTCTGAAATGCTGTGTTTGCTGTGGCCTCAGACGTGCCAGGAGGCCATGAGGAGTGTAGCGGTGAATACGGAGCTTCATGAGGGCTTTGAGAAATCCCAGGTCAGTCACAGATTTTCCCATAAAAGGGAAGCCTCCAGCAATGTGATTCATAGCAAGTATTTTGTAAGTGGAGTTTTATTTACTGAAGCTTAGAATATTCAGTAACACTTTATAATATGGCCTGCGACTAAGAGCGTAAATCCCCTGTAATTAAATGTAATTTTGAGGTATATTTATAAATAATAATATACAAATATTTAAAGGTAAGTACACTAGAAAACAAGACAGTTGTTACAGAAAACAAAGAAATAATTATACTGTGAGTAAATTTAATTAGCAGTAGTAGTAGTCTTATCTACTGCGCAAATTATAAGTGCCTCCATTCCAGTCTCCCACTGAGAGAGACTATAAGTCGCTGTACTTGCATGGATTCAATGTAAAATATGAAGATTTACTAGCGTTGCTTCAGTATTTACAGTAAGTTGTCGTTTACTGTTCACATTTTCTCCAGGGTGACATCAACAAGCAGGAGAAGAGCAACAGGTCGCTGGAGCAGCAGATCAAGAAAATGACAAATAACAAAGTAAACGTAGGCGAGAGAGAAGACGTCATTTTACTACAGGAGGAAGTGCAGAAGATCACAGCCAATATTCAAGTAATGCAGTTTTAATTTCAATACATTTGACATTTATAAATGTGATTAGCTGAAACTTATCATGTCTGTATTTTAATTAATATTTTCTTTCTCGTCAAGGTCACCAATAAGGAGCTGACGCTGTTCCAGCAGAAGCTAGAGGAGGAGGTGAAGAAGGACCAGAAGGAGAAGAAAGCCAATCAGGAAGCACTGAGGTCTCTAAAGCAGGAGATAGAAGAGCTGTTGGAGCAACAAGGGAGGTAAGACTTTAAATCTTATCTTAAATCATTGTTTCTTTGTCGTGGCTGCCCTTACATTAATCTCTAAATTTCTTCAATTTTGTGGTCTTTTTATTTTTATTTGTAGACTTGCCCAAAGCATCCAGGAGAAGAAAACCAGCTATGAAGCCAAGCTGAATGATTTCTTAGAGCTGAGGTAAGACAGGACAGTGACACTTAAATTGAAAGTTTCTTTTTCTTTTTTCTTTTTTTAAGATTCTCTCTCACCTTTTTTTTCCTCCAGTAATCAGTTAGCAGCTGAAAAGATGAGTCTGGAGGATGAGATCAAACGATGTAAAGCCTTGATTAGCTCGGCCACCAGGAGGTCTCACACAGCTCAGGTATTGCCTATACTTTGATATCTCTTATTTCTGACTAGATATGTTGATGTTTTTCGAGTCCTTCACAGCTCCATGTTTCCACTGCTTTAGTAACAAGAAATCTTTATTTTAATATCATGTTATTTATCGCTGGTAGAGGTTTTTTGGGCGTGTTGTTGACTCAAAAACTGACTTGAAATAATGACCCATCTTTTAACCCAGCCTTGTGTTGCTTCACCAGCTGTCGCTAATCGAGAGCAGTCGCGATCAGAGCTTGCATGGCCTCTACAAAGAGCTGGCAGACGCCAAGGCTTTGCTGAACAAACTGGATGAAGCGCTACACAGGTAAGAGCAGGAAAGAGTACATGTCACCCTAGTCATTTAAGAAACTGAACTAATGTCTCACAACAGCCTGAGTTTGCTTCAAAACGTTGAAATGCTTTTGCTTTTTTTAAAGTACCAAAAGTAATCTGTAGCAAGACGGTCGGTAAAATCTGCTCAAACAGTGCATGTAATTAAGTAAAGTAACAAAAGGACTATACTATATTGTGTTTAAAGATAAAGTGTTTGCAAAAATAAATTAAGTCTGCAGCACTCCTTAAATAATAAAGTTTACCTCTTTATTTTTTGCACGCACCAGATGAAAATTACTTTTTAAAATTTCTTTATGAAGCTTTTAGCAGCAGTGATGTGAGTTAAAAAGGATGGGAAATTGTTCCTGTTCAAACTAAATGGATTTTCTTTAAAGCACTGGAGTGAGGTAGGGTTATGTCTGGTGCCATAAGACCAGACTGCATGCCAGCCTGGTATGCACTCCTTCTACACCGTCCTTTTACTGAGCCAGTGGAGAGTGGTTGGCTCTGCCTCAGTGAGCTGAATCTTATTAAGGTCTTGGTGCTTTGGGAATGTGAATATTCCCAGTGGCCGGTGTTGATGTTGGAATGGACCGGACATAGCTCAGATGTTTTCAGGCTTATGTGTGATATCTGACTTCTTTGCAGATTCCCAAATCAAGACCTGGAAGCAGCAAGAAACAGCTGCAGAGACAAGATCAAAGAAGTGGAAAAGAGAATCTCCACTGCCGAGGTACAAGAACCCTTCAGATCACATTAACAATGGATTCAGACGTATGTTTGTGGCGCAGGTGTAAGATCGACTCGATAAAGATTTTGCATATAGCTGCTACAAATCCTCCACTGCGATATCAAACTCAGGCCTCATACAGTCATTTAAAAAAAAAAAAAAATGTCTCCGTCAAATGTTTAGCTGTCATTGTTTGACATTGCTTGAGAGGTCTTCAGTCCTGCCCATCACCTCTATGGGTGGACTGAATTAAACGCAGCAGCTTATATTTTACCTGTGTGGAGAGATCACTGTTACCATAATGACATCCCACACCTTATGACGCTCTCCAGAACAGCCTGATAAAATAAAACCACGCACAGTCAGTCTGCCTTTAAAATATACATAATCTGATATCATTTGACCGTCTGCGTGTTTATGAGAGGCTCTGCATGGATTTAAATGTGCACGTGGAGATGATTTATAAAGCTTTCAAAGCCTGTTGTGACATTTTGTCTGCACGTGGTCCACAGCGGCAGTACCAGGATCAGATGGATCAGGTGAAGACCGGCAGGCGAGTCACTGAGCTGCATCCGGTCAACAGCCATCCTGAACCTGCAGCTGCTCCAGTAAAACCAGTACAAAAAGTTAGTTTACTCACAGCACTCAAAGCTTTCTCTCTAGGATATAAAAAAAAAAATTACACACTCAGCTGAGCTTTATGTCAATAACTTGGGCTGATCACATGAGCAGCTTTGCAGCAGTTGCTTTGGTGTTTCGACCAAGTAGCTCATAAAAAAGGCCACAATTATTAGTTAACATCAGTTGTGTAATCAATGACTCAAGCACACATGCATACATATGCACATATATATTTATTTATATTTTTATGTTCATTTATTCTTCATTTATTATAAATTCTCTTTAGCTTTTGTGCATCAAATAGAAGTCAAAAATAGTTTGCTTCCTTTTACTTCATATTTATTACACGTTCAGCTAACAGTCAGATGGTGAACTGGATAAAGGACCGAACGTCCTGATCAGGATCTCTCTGTTAGCACACTTGTAAAACTCTTCCTGCTCTTCTGTGTGAATGTTGCAGCTCTCTGCAGCAGCCAAAGAGTTTACTCTTCAGTCTTCAGCTCAGGCCTCACGCGGCACTCCTCCACCCATCCACCACTCTGCTCCCCTTGCGGCTGAGGCACCGGCCCCGCCCTCTCAGCACAAACATCCAATCAGGACAGCGGAGCCTCCGCAGCACAACACAGTGTTCGGCAAAGCCATGGAGACGCTGTCCACCATGTTCCCTGACTATACAAGGTAACACTGAAGCAGCTGTTTAAAAAGAAAAGTGTCATCCTCCTGCTGCAGACTCACATTTAGACCATAGTGTTCAAACCCACATAATAAAATGTATTAACTGTGTTTGTTTGCTCAGGTCGGAGTTGATGAGGTTTGTTCAGGAGCTGCGTACATCCAGCGGTGGAAGTTTTAGCAGCATGACTTTACAGGATGTAGTCGGAGGAGTGACCCAGCTGATCCTGGACCATCAGGTAGACACATTCTTAAAGTGGTTTTAAGGGTTTGCGGTGAGGTTCCTGGTGAAACAGACTTGGTGGAAGCTCAAATGGGGAGATGGTGCTAATACTGGGTTCAGACTACACCATATCTGTTTAATTATGGACTGATCTGAGTGTTGTCTAAACCGATGGTATATTTGGACCATCGTGATGCCCTGATAGAAAGGCTAGCATCTCAGAATTGTTGGTCTGTTCTGACCGATGTAAGCATAACAGCTTCTGGCAAATGAAGGAACACAACACAAGAGGAGAGCTGGATAATAGTATAATTTCAGTTATTTTTGGTTACCTAATCGAGTGTGATGCATCAGGAATGAGAATTACCACCTCCAACTCTGAGGTCATGGTTCTTAGCCAGAAGAGGGTGGCCCACTCACTCCACGTCAGGGATGAGTTAAGGCATCTCAGAGTGTTTGTTCACAAGTGAGGGGGTTATTGCCATTAGTGAAGCAACACAATAAAGACAGAGATGAGTTTGAAAGCAAAACTGCTGAGCTACGTTCTTACCATCACCTTTGATCACGAGCTCTGATCAAGAAATGAAATTGCTGATAGAAGCAGCTGAAACGGGCTTCTCTGAAGCTTCTCTCAACATCCAAAGGATCAAGTTAGGGTGGTTTGGTATCTGACTAGGCCTCCTCTTCAGTGAGGTGTACTGAGCATGTCCTACCGGGAGGAGGCCCTGAGCCACACCCAAGACTTATTTTATTGGTTAAGCCACTTAAGCAGAAAAGCATAAAACTGGACTTGCCTACAGAAGTAAAATCATCAGGAGCTGTTACACCATTGGTCTCTATTTAAAACTAACCAGTTAAGAAGCATATTGCAGTCTACTTTATCACACAGGTCCTGTCTCAGGTGACGGATACCAGGATTTGTGGAGACTTTGAGTATTTTCTTAACTATTTGACTTCATTTCTTCCTCTCAGGAGAGGCTTAACTCAGCTAGATCCAGCGTTCTGGGTCGTGGGAGTCCAGCTCAGTGTGCTACCCCTCCGTTGATAAACCCAGCACCGGTGTGGCAGCCAATCGGACAACAGAGAGTCAGAAGTTCCAACGCTGTGAGTCCAGAAATCATCATTTAGTACTGGTGTTCAAGTTTGACTCAAAGCTGCACATTTCCATCATTTCACTGTTAGTGTTGTTTTCCTGCTGTTGACTTGCAGAGCTGTTATAAGCCTTGATCAGAGTTGTAACTCATTTCTAGTGACCAGTAAATCTTCAAATTTACTTTGAAAAAATCGATTCCTTTGAGCAAACCTCAAACAAAAGGAGTGCATTTACTGAGAACTAGTTTCATTTGTGAATTAATACACTTTTGCCTGCCGGCAGCCTGGTATGTGCAGCATTGGTAGGGTTGGGTGAGCGCTGTTTAGCAGGGCCTGACTGTGCGTGTCGATTGCAGCTGAACATGGAGGATCCCTGCATCATCTGTCATGACGAAATGAGCCCGGACGACACCTGCGTGCTGGAGTGCAGACACAGCTTCCACAATGAGGTGAGCAGCAATACCAGAGACTCACGGCAAACGGTCTAAGGTGTGGAACAAGCAAGGTGCAAAATATGGCAGCAGATAAATAGTTGAGTTTTGCTTGCAGAGATTTGTAACACAGCATTAGTTTGGCAGCCACAACAGGAGCTATTTTCCTTAGTGTTTAGAAAAAGGTAAGGTGCCTCAGTGCTTCCTTTATTGCCTCCTTTAGCAGAGGACACACAGCTGGCTACAGCACGTCAAACCCAAAGGTTAACTATGAGCATAATGCATCTTCTTATCAAGTTATTTCCTTGTTTTAAAAGATTATTTACATATAAAAATCTGTTAAAGTGAATTTTAAGGTTTGTCATTAGTTAGTCTGCATTAGTTAAATCCTTTGCAGTAGTGCCAATTTTGGGGTTATCATCAATTAAGCCTGAATAGAGGCAGGGTTACAAGCTGGATAAGCAACATGTCATTTCTCTTTATGGTCTGTTTATTCCTGTTTATTTAAAATCCAGACGTTGGTAATTAACTAATATTTTCACTCATGTGGCCTATGAAAGTTGTTGTAGTCCATCTTCAGGACATTCTCAACAACATCTGAAGTATTGAGGAGTCTTGTGTCTGAGTGGAGAAGCACTGTGCTTCTTTTCCTAGCCCTGAGGAATTTTCCTCCACATCATTTTTCAGTGAGGTCAAGGAAAAGAAGGCAACTAGAGGAGGGTGTAACCATGTTCTGCACAGGCGCTGGGATATTAACCCGCAAAGAAAGAGGGCTGCTGCTAAATCATGCAAACTGCATGAGTTTTACTTCACCTATTGGTTGTAATGTTGTGGCCGCACAGTGTAATACGACCTAAGCTTGGTTTTGTTTTGTTTTATTTATAAAAAGGCCTAGGAAACGGAAGGAAGCGTTAACACCACACACTGGATGCTTTTCACTAAAAATCCAGTCAGATGTGGTGTCTGCTCTAGTTTCAGGCTTTAAAGCGCTGTGTTGTCTGTGTTCAGTGCATCAGGTCGTGGCTGAAGGAGCAGAGCACCTGTCCAACCTGCAGGACTCACGCCCTGCTGCCAGAAGATTTCCCCATGCTGACTGGCCGCAGACGCCCAGCTCCATGAAGTCTTAACATCGCTTCCACTCACTGCTCATGTGTACGCTTTTATCTTTTTGCTTTTCTTATTGCATCAAAATCTAAAAAGGCTTTTGACTTTTTTTTTTTTTTTTTTTTAAATGAAAGGTTTCATGTAATTGAAAGAAATAACTGTTCTGTGTTGGTGCTCGGGGTTATTTTATGGTGGCTAAATTTGCCATAAAATAAGGGTTATTTTAGATTTGTGGACAGCTGCTGAGACTCCTGCAGCTGGCGAATGAGCGGCTGCAGAAGTCCCAGTAAATCCACAATGTGCCGCTTTCAGACTTGATGAAACAAGTCTTCATCTGTGAGCTTCAGAGCAGCTACTAGGGTGAATGGGGTTTTTTTTTGTTTGTTTTGTTTGTTTTTTTTAAACCTATTTATTTTTATCTTCATGCTAAGCTGTGCTAACCAACTGCTGGTTATGTCTTTCTTATGTGACTTCTGGAAATAAAAGAGGAAAGTGTTGGTTTGGAGTCAGAGATGCTCTGACTTCAGAGGTGAAGCATTAGCTGTACTGAAAAAAAATATTAAAGTTATAAAACCCACTTGTATTCTGACTGACTCATTTAATCAAGCTGTACTCTCAGATGACTTTCACTTTTCTGCTGCAGCTCTGAGGTTTTCAGGACTAGACCCACAGAGCTGCAGCTGATTCGATGTCAGCTGGACTTCTAAACCGCCAGGTCTTGAAAGAACAGTCCCTGTGATGCTGCACATCCTTAAAAAAACACCAACAACAACTAGGAAATATGAAATAGTTTCAAGTGAAATTTATTAAACTGAAATAAAACTTTAAAAAGAAAAGAGTTTGGTCACATTAACATGATGTATTATTAGGGAGGTCTCTGAAGGTTTGAGTAATTTCTCCGGCTTCAGTTGCACGTTGAAGAATGTGCTCGGCTGTTCAGGCAGATGAGTTTGTTGCAGGATGAGAAGTGTGAAGGTCTCTGAGCTTCTCTCAGAAATGATGCGTTCAGAGTCTGCACAGCTTCAGAGGAAAGTTCTCTGTGATCAGGTGATCATCATGGAGCACTACGACGACGTTGACTTCAAACTCTGAAGGAAAGAAACGCTCATCATCAATAGTGCTTCTCTATCTGGCAATCTGATGGATGAGACTGAATTTGGCAGTTTCCATGAAAACGGTATCACTGCACTGTGTAAAGTTCAGTGGAGGGATTTTTGTGCGGGGCTGTTTTTCAGGAGTTCGGCTCAGCACCTTAGTTCAAGTCAAAGGAACTCAATGATCATCATATTACACCCCCTGGATGAAGAATGGAACATCACTCAAGTTCATATTCATGTGAAGCCAGACAAATGAATATTTTTTGCCATATAGTGTCTCTTTGTGATGAGTGTTTTATACTGTTTTAATGTCATTATTGTAAACAACATGAGCAAACACACTCTAGAATTTAACATAACTGAAAATATTTAAAAGTTCAGAGTAAGAACTTGTGGTTAAAAATGCTAAACTATAATAAAATTTGTCTGCTGAACTTTCAAAATAAGAGCCACAGGCTTGTTAACCAGTAAATCTAGTAAATAACAGACTAAAATGAGCCTTGGAGCAAACTGTTTGTGTGAGAATCACAGGAATGGGTTTTACTGACCGACTTTGAAGTTTGTTGTCTCCAGCGTGGGGCAGGTGAACAGTCTGGGGAAGATCATATAGATGGGGATGGCGAGGCCGTGGCAGACGTCACCTTCGGCTATCTGGATGTTCTGGATCTCTGTGGCGTCTCTGGCGTAACCCTCAGCACAGCCTGAACACAGCACATGCTCATAAAACCTTGGGCCCTGCCCAATGAAAGTTAGACTGATTGTCTCACAGCGTGTACTTACCACAGGTCTCCACCCGTACCAGCTGTAGTTCAATACTCTTTATGGGGACGTCCGAGTTTTCCACCACCACCTCTCCGGTAAGCGGCAGGCTGATCACGCAGTTAGTGGCGTCTAAATGTCCTCGGATGAGAAACTTCGGAAGTGAATTTTTCTAAAAACACAAAGAAAGTTCATCCTTTGAGAACAGCTTTACAGCTTTAAATTTGAAGAAATCAAGCAAAAAAATAAAAAGATATTTAACACATGTTTTCTGACCTCGCGGCTCTGCAGAGTGTCTGGAGTGATGGTGAAGTTCACCGGTGTGGGGATGACTTTAGATTTCTGAGGCTGGAAGTCAAACAGAAAATGACGTGACGCAGTTCAACACAGCAGAAAATCACATCTGAGTTTGCACCTCCATAAAAAGCAGTTGCTGAGTTTTTAATCGCCCACACTGCTGTCATGTGACTGTGAGCGTTCAAAGATAACTTTTCAACAAAATCAGGAAGTGATGAAACAAGTCTTTTTTTTGATACAGATACTTTCTTCCTTAAAAAAACCCCCAAACAAACAAAAAACAAACAAACAAACAAAAAAGCATGACAACCTGAGCACAGGTGGGATTTTACAGGAGCTACAGAGCATTGGTGAGCATTAAAAAGGTTAAATTTGCTTTTTTTTATTGTAAATAAGTCTGGAACAACAAAGAGGCCAAGTGAGTGGCACAAAAATGAGAGAAACTAATTGTTGGTAAAAATGTCTTTTCTTTTGTGGCTACCAATATGTCAATTTTATAGAACAAAAATATCATCATCCAGCTGCTTTTAAATACCTCAGTACAGTCCTAAAAAAAAGTCCTGTTAATACAGTGATTCCCAAAGCATGGACTACTGCCCCCTGGTGCACTGAGAGAAAACTGCGGGTGAAGTTTATTATGATAGAAAAAGTTAGAAATTACAATCAAATATTTATGATTAAAGATTCAAAGGTAATTATGATTCATAAAAGTGTTATTAAATAATTTCTTTACCATATTTGACCTGATATATTTTATTACCTATCAGTGATGGAAACAGGGTAAAATGGGGAAGGTTTGCTGTAAGCTTATTCACACACAGCAGATCACAATAACCAGGTGTGTTTCACTCACCTGGCAGTGCACGATGAATTCGCAGCTCCTGCTCAAATCTTTGGCCAGCAGGGAGCGCTTCATGTCACAGCGGAGGGAGTACTGAGGATTGAACAGAAAGGTATAAAGCAGGGACGCCGCGACATTATACTCTTTAAAAGTTTTCATTTAAAAGATAAAATAAAATAACAAAAATGTACAAGATACTGCTTTAGGAGGTAAAAGGGATATATAAATACATATATGACACATAATATTAAACTTGATCACTCTGACTTTGTTGCTGCTATCACTTTATTTAACCCCAAAGCAGGGCTGGGCAATAGACACAATCCTAAATATGTTTTATTCATATCTCTACATGTGGGCCAGACTTTTGATTCATACTTATTTTTTTCCAGAAAGAAAAGAATTAAAAAAAAAGAAAATTGGCCTGATGTATTTTGGGTTAACTTGTTACATAAAGGACCTTTAACACTGACCATCATGCTTTTAACCACACATTAACAGCTCCAAATGTATATTGCACTACATTAAGATAGAAGTGTGGTAGAATATTCAGGATGTTTCTGAATTGTTACATCCCTAAACTGCTGTGGGTAAAGATTGAACTGCAGGGTATATTTATAACATTTCACCTCTTTACCTGCCAGCTGCCAGACAGCTCTTTCATTCAGACTTCATGTTAACCCCACAAACCAGAGGAGTTATTTGTTTATTCGTTGTTAGTTAATCATTGTGTGAATTTGGTGTTCGGAGTGACGAGCAGGGGTGTTTTCTGTCAGATAAAAACTCTGGCACATTAAAAGAAGCATGGCAGCGTGAAGTCTTAAAGATATGTGGGAGCCCATCCATTCTTTGAACTGAATCTTGTGAGGTTCATTAAAGGGACAAAACTTTTTTTACCCATGTGGCTGACGATGATGCGTGATAATTTCCCTCCAACTGTCCAATCACTGAGTTAAATGTCTGTTTTGAAGGTCCAGGGCTAAACTGTATGTTCTTCTTTCTTTCCTCTGGACAAACAAACTGCACTGCTGCCCTGAAAGCAACAGAAAACCCTAACATACACTATGTTCTTCACACTCACCTGAATGTTGACAAAGACTCCATGGTAGGTCTCGTACAGCACTTTGTTGCCTTTGGTGTGCAGAGGGAACTCGAAGGGAATCTCAGTCTTTCCTCCAGGAATTTTTCCAGCCTTGGCCACTTCGATGTTACTGCTGATCAGCTGGATGGGCTGCAACATGTTTCAATGTGATTATTATCAGGAACAATTGACTCACCTAGCAGTGAAACATTTTAAACCAGGAGTTCAATGATTATAAAAGTATAAAGTGAAACTTGTATCCTGTAGGTAAAATATAGCACAAGATCAGTGACAGTTAAACACTGTCAGATGAAAAATAAGGACTCTACCATCAAACAATGGGTTAGCCAGTTTATATCACTTATTAAGAGTCTGTTAATCATATTTCAAGTTATTTCAGTGTTTACTTAATACAATAGTTCAAAACAAAAGGCCTGGCAGATGCTTATAATAGTCTTGTTTTGTTTGAAAGTTCATAATTATTGCTTTGCTCAGGTAAATAAAACTTCTGGATGATTAATTTATGATGATTTTATATACTTTTTTCTTTTTTTTAACACTTCTGTTTCATATTTATGCTGGTGAAACTTCTTTATCAAATGATCAGTGGGGTTTGGTGACAAATGGTAAAGGGAATGACCCTTTTAGTAGTCTTCATCTCCACTCAAAGTGGTTTTAAAGCAATAGACATTCACCTTGACAGAGTTGTAGAAAGCCTCAAAGACGCCGACACTCTTGGAACTCAGCTGCAGATTCACGACTCCTTCCATGCTCAGAGAGATGCCATGATGCTGCAGTGCCTCCTTACAAATCAGCAGGATGACACCAGCCACTGTTTCCTGCACACCAAGCAACACGGATGACCTGCAGTCTATCAGTTTTTTTTATATACACAGTCCCACATTATCAAAGTCTCAAAAATAATTGGTCAAACTAAGATCAATTTAGCAACATTTGGCCGAATCTCATAGAGAAAATAACCCTGAACACTTCACAGTTCATCCTCCTGCTTCTATCAGCAGTCACATGATCAATAAGGGCATACCCATACCATAACTCATCTCCACCATGGCTGGAACTGCTTGTCAGTAAAATGTCCAGTTACTTTTGAGCTTCTAAAAGTGTAGATGCATTAGTCTCTGCTTGTGGTTTCACTTATATTTTCCACCATAAGCTACGATGTTATGTGTATATATCTTATCAATCTGTGAGGGTTTCTACGGCGAACCTCACAAGAGACACATTTCGCCGTAACACCAACAGTCAGCTGCCCGATCATGTGACGCCGGCGACTGGTAGCTAGATAACTAGCTCGGGTTGTTACAGTACATTGGTTTAGTACCAGTTGCATTATTCATAAATAAAGAAAAATGCTGTATTATTAACGTTAGCTGGAGAGGTAGCAGAAGCTGCTGGTGCTAGCTAGCTGTGGCAACTTACCCCTTCTCGATAAACTTTATTTGCTCTTTTCAGCCTTATATCCAACGTGACGCTCATTTCTGATTATTACACGGCACATAGACAGTTAAAAAATGCTACCTCCTCTCCGGTCTCCTCCTTACTAATCAAAACAAACACACTAAAAGCGCTAATTTTCACATCTGTTAGCCGAATTCATGTTCCGTTTTGGACTAACAACAACACAGTATCCGGTCCGATCCTTCACAATAAAGCGACAACGCGAAAGACGGTGTGGATTTCCGGTCCAAATGATTCAAAGTAAAAGGCGAAACAAGCTAAAGGGAGAGAAATACTTTATAAAAGTTAAAAATCAAAACTTGAAAAAAACCGTTAAACCCTGTGGAACATTCTCCATGAAACAAAAACACGCTCTTCATAGCTTTGCTGGTGCCTGGAGAGAAAAAAAAAACGATTTTCGAACCAGCTCAGTAGAGGTGTCCCACAAACTGGTACTGGAGCATATTGGGATGTCTTAAAGTGACATCACTTCAGACTAATATTTAGATAATTTACTACCATGGTTTTGTGTGTTAGCCAATCACCAACATATATCCTGAATATTTGTAGACCTGGACACATTTGCTTTAATATAGCAGCAATTGCACTAGATGCCTAAGTTTATGTATTTATTTATGTATTTATTTTTAAGTAAATTGGTGTTTACCACTGTTTACCTTGGATATTTGGGGTTTACCTTTTTGTTGCTTATTATTTTGGAAATTTTAGTCACTTTTAGATTTTACCACTAGATGGCTATATTGGGCTACTTTACACTAAACAAATATATAAAAATCTTATCTTTACGTTTAGATTTTAATTGTTCAGAATGAGATATATGAGATTGTTCCTTGTTTTTTGATTTGATGTACTTGTAACAGGTGTTATTGTGCGGATATTGTCAATATGCTGTACAAACCAAACAATTAAAGTCCGTTATTGAAAACCTCATATCTCTCAAATCTCAACGTTATGTAATTCTGACTGAGGTTACAAGTTTTATTTGTTTTATATAAACCCCTTATCACTTATCTGGGGCCAGGTTGCAGGGGCAGTAAGCAGAGAAGCCCAGACTGTCCTCTACCCAGTCACCTCCTCTAGCTTATCCGGTGGAGCACTGAGGCGTTCCCAAGCTATCTGAAAGATATAATCTCTCCAGTGGGTCCTGGAAAAATCCAGCGGAGAACTGTGGCACTAATAAGAAATACTCAGAACCTGATTACACTATGAGGAACAGGTGGGGGAAGGATGGCCAAGGCAGGAAAGCTCTACCTATTGGCTGGACAGAGATTCAGCACCAGCCTAGCAACTCCACCGGAGACTAAAAGCAAAAAAGTTAAGAAAAAGAAGAAAAGGCAGGAACTAGGCCTCACTCAGCTGAACCATGACAAAAAAAACCCTGCTTTTCTTTAAGAAAGTAAAAGTGAATAAACCCTTAATTTTAATTAAAATGAAAATAAAGCACCCTTCAAACACATTTTTAAATGTCACAAAGTCCCTCTTTGCTTGCTGGAGCTGGAACAGGATACTTGTCACATCTCAGATTTCAGGCAGAAAACATCACACAAGATGTCACAGTAAATAAAATCCTTTAACAGGGGCTTTTTTCTTTTAGTGTGCAGATCATTATATTTTCAACTTTCATTTTAATTCAGCTCACATCACTGTATGTGTGTACTGTATTGCAAACACCTGCTTCAACATTCATTTCATGTGAAGGGATGTTGCATCAGGGGTTGTGAGTTACCTCCAGAATATCTCACCGGTGGTTCTCACATTATTTGACATCTTGAGTGCAGCTTTAATGCTTTTCAAGCCCCCCCCAAAATTTCTGCTGACGTGTTACTGCTTTGTCTCTTACAGTAAATATTAGTTACCTTGGACCAAATTGTTTGGACCAGATACAAACGCCACCAGCCATCTCAACTTCAATGGCTGCTCCACAGTGTTGCCACAACAAAAGGCTGACAGCTAACGACAACTGTGTGTGGGCTGAGCCTGTTTCGTCCTTTGAAAGGCTCTAGCCCTTCATCTTTCAGTTACGGTGCTACTTTCTTTACAGTGAAGATGTTGTCGCTGTGCAAATTTGCTTGCCAGTATTTTTTTTAATAGAGAACAGCCACATTCATTTACTATTATACAGATGCCCTGAGGTAAAAGAAGCATTTTCTGCAGTCATTTTATATAACTTTAGTTTTCGATAACAACTAGTCATATTAACGGGTGTGTATACTGCATGAGTAAATATACTTTCCACCTTTCCATCATCCCACCATGGGGGAGGACGGGGGTTGGGGGGAGGTGAAAGCACTGGATGATTTAAACACAACACTTTGTTTTTAAGTAAAAAGAAACACACTAACAAAACAAAACAGATTATTTTTATTACTTTTTATAGCCCGTACTCCTATGTATCACAATCCCTGATTTATTATTATAATACCATCATGATATTTATGTCTGAAACACAACAACCAAAGGTTACATTCGTTTTTTCCAAGAATAACACAATCAACATTAGTCATACAAATACACTAACAATTGCAAATGTGTAATAAGCTTTAACATTTTGTGATGATTCAAACATATGTAGAAATATCCTCTGGCAGGTGCAACATTACTCAAGCTGCAGAGGAACTGCTTATTTAAGGAGGAAATTACAGATTTATTTTGGTGGTGTTTGTCTAGTCCAGTTATATATTGACGGCCACAAAATCGAAAGCCTGCAGATATTATGGAAACTGAAACGTTACACGAAGCATTTAGGACTAATTCTTCTGCCAGATACACTGTAGAGCCCATATTTATGTTTTTGAGCCTATAATTACCTAAACTGATGTGTCACCATAAAAACATAAATTCACTTCTGCAGCAGGTGTCAGTGAGAGAGATAGTGCACATCAGTAGGATTCAAAGATTTGTACCGAAGCAGGCACATTTACTGTGGTAAATAAACTAGTATTGATACACCACTCAACCCGTTTTTATACTACAAGCCAGATTCACACACACTTACATCCCTTCATTCGAGCCATTGTAAAATCTGAAAATCTTCTGGGGGTCACCCTGCCCTGCGCTTAATATAAAAGTACATTTTTCATTGGTATTGTATTGGTTTAATTTTAATTTTTTTTTTAACTTCTTGCACGGCTACATGTAGTACCTTCAAAGGTCACTAAGGAGCACTGGACCACACTTCGAAAATCACTGCTTTATTCTATGTATCTTTCCCTGGGATACTTAGAATGTGGATCAGTCTAAACTGTGGCACCAATATCCATCTCAGTCTCTTTCATTACATCTGATCTCACAGGAAGGTCTGACCAGCCCAGTGCTGAAGCCTGTTAGGAGGGCTTACATTCATAGAACACGAGTTATATATAGTAACTACTGTTTTATGGAACCATTTCTCAATGCTTGCAAAATTTCTAAACAGAGTTGTAAATGTCTTGTGAACTTTAAAAACAGTTAAGCAAAATAAAAATCATTTGTTATGTGTAACAACAATTTTAAAAACAAAACTTAACAATTATCAATTGATGGTTACATAAACAGCTCATTTTATGAGAGTCCTCATGGTTTTCCACTAAAAATTAGTTTGGATCTACTGCTGTTCAGATGAAATGCACAAACACTGTGAGCTAATTGTGTGTCATCACTAGTCCTGTAAGTGAAAACTCTTGATCTTTGGGGGGCTCTGCAGGTAATGTTTTAATCACAAGTGAAAATCTGTGATATTTTACATCTTTACACCTGGCTTTTTGGGAGCGATTAGAAAGGAAGCTGTAAAGTGTTAGTAGTGATGTTTAGAGGAATATTTTGACAGAACTACATGGGCACTGTTTTCCCCGTCTCAACTAAGCTAAGCAACAACTTATTCTAGCTTCATATTTAAGTACAGCTCAGAGAGAAGTATCAGTTACTTCATCTAACTCTTAATAATAAAATAATTCTCCAAAACATGTCTTTAAATACTAAATTCTTACTTTATCAGTGTATAACTTAACATTCTATTTTTAAAAGGTCTTCAAAAGCATTTATAAAGAGACTCCCATTATTAAAACCCAAATGAAAGAATCATACAGGGCTGTTAGCCCTTCATCCTGGTACATTTAATTAATTTTACTTGAATATTGATACAAAAAACATCACAATGATTAAATGAATAAACAGAATGTAGAGTGAAGATATAATGTCAGGTTTTTAGTCTTCTTAAAAACTATTCAGAGTTTGAAGCACGGTTAAAAAAATCACATTATATGATTCAATAGAAATGTTTTACGTGTTTAAATCAAAGTTCATAGCTGTAAGGGACATTAACACAGTGGCTGAGCCTCAGATCAATTAACAGTAATTATTAAGATCCTCTATTCTTCCCTGAAGTCCCTCTCGAGTTTCAGCTTCTCTGAACTGTCGCTGTGGAAGTCTGGATCACTGCTCTTTTGCACCTTGTCAAAAAAGTTGAAGTCTGCCACAAAGCGTCCACTGGGGGTGCTATACAGCACCGGTTTGAACTCATAACCCCACAGGATCTCGTCAGGCATGTAGGAGGTACGTCTCTGACACGTGGCTGCCGTCGACTCCATGGTGGCATTGAGGGTGATGAGCAACTCAAACCTACGGGTTTCCAGGTTTTCTGCCGTCAGTCCTGCCAGCGGGCTGTGCTGGTCTAGGACGTGATAGAAGGTGAGAGGGAGGATAAGGAAGGGGCACTCGCCACCGGAGTCCATGTTGAAATCAACAGAGCTCTGGTGGACTTGCGTCTTCTCGCCCTCCTCGGTCGCGTAGGGTTGAAGGAGCTTTCCTGTTAGCTGGCACTGGATCAGGAGGCTCTTCCTCATGTTGGCCACCCTCACCATCAGACACAGCTTTCCTTGCTGCTTGCAGATCACCGCCACCTGGCTGAACTTGATGGTCTCCGCTCGCTTTTTGGGTCGAGCTAGTTTGGCCAGGAAGGCACCGGTAACAAAGATCTCGGCCAGTCCAGTGATGACAAGCTGAGCCACCAGAGTGAAGATGGCCAGAGGGCACTCTTCAGAGATGTAACGAAAACCATAACCAATGGTGGTCTGCGACTCCAGAGAGAAGAGGAAGGCTCCAGTGAGCGTTTCCACGTTCATCACGCATGGGGTGTGGGTAGAATTTAAATCTGGCTCAAAGTCTCCGTTGCCCATTCCAATGAAGTAAAAGATTACCCCAAAGATGAACCAGGTCATGACAAAGGTCGAGGCAAATAAGGTGAGTTTGTAGCGCCATTTCATGTCCACCACAGTTGTCCAGATGTCGTGCAGGTACAGCTTGACCATGCCCTCCACGTTATCGATCCTTACCATGTTGTGGCCATCCTTGGACACAATCCTTCGCTGGAAATCTTTATTCCCTTTAGCCATGATGCTCTGGGTCAATTCAAACTGAAGGTCACTTCTGAGGTTTTAGTTTGGCATTGCCAATTGAAGGTCTGGCAAAAAAGATAAAAGATATTTATTAATATCTCACTTTGAGCTGAAGCACCAGTCAAATCAGTGGAGATGGCAACTAATTCTTTACTTATTTATTCTATTTTCTGTAATGTGGAACAAAACTGAAGGGTTGTTAAAGTAGCCAGGTTGTCTTGACCTCGTGCCCTAACCTGCCTAAGGAAAGTGGCACCTAGAACAGCTTTGAATTAACAAGTTAGTCTTACTCCTCAGTTACAAAACCCTAAAGACCAGTTGGCAACCATCTAACATCTACCATTCACCAGGGAAAAATGTGTATTCCCTAACCACCTAGCAAGTGGTTGCTAGAGGTTTCTGGTTGTCGCCATTAGTGCCTCATTCACGCAAGCCTTTGGACCTTTCAGTGATGCTCTGGCAACCTGGTTGCTTGGCAAAAGTGTGTTCTCTGACAAACTAGAGAGTGGATGCTGACGTATAATCCTGAAGGGGTATTCAGTGCTCCTTTGTTTGCGAAGAGATTGCCACAGTTACCCATAATTTGCACAAAAGACACAGACTTGTCTGCAAAAAGATGCTGAGCAGTAGTAAAACTGGAAATAGAGAATGTTTTCCTTAAAGTAAAAAGTTGTGCCTTTTGAGATGCATTGGTTGCAGCAGTATGTACAACTTTCACTCTGAAAGCTCCATTCCTGGTTTTTTTTCACACTTTTTAAAGTTTCACTATATCTCAGAAAGTAAATGGCAAATATTTGCAGATATGTTACATGCAATTTACAGGAAACCATGGCGATCTGCTTGTGCTAAGAGCAACACACAGCAGATTTTGGTGGAGCACCCTCTCTGTGACCAGTTTCACCCAGCAACAGCCATCAACCACTCACCAACTGGTCAGGGAACACACATTTTTCCCTGGTTGCTCGATGTTGCCAGGAATCATCATCTGGTCAACAACTAGTAAAGAACTGCTTACACCAAAAAACATTAGGAATGGATATTTGTCCAGATAACATCTCAATTTAAGTCTTTGCTAAATGTAAGTGAAGGTGAACAGATGTTAAATGCATGTATGGTTCCCACCGTGAAGCTTAGAAAAGGCTTCATGGTGACTTGGCTGTTGGACCAAGGAAATTCAACTGGAGCAAAACTCAACTGAAATAATTTTTTTAGTTCAGTTTTATTTAGATTTAGAGTGAGTATCATAACAATCTGATGGTCGCTTGTGTGCTAGAACTTGATGATAGGGTATGCAGAATTGTTATCAAAGCAACTGCAAAGATTTGAGACATTTTGTTTATAATTTTTTTTATGAGCTATACTTTTCCAGTTGTGTTATCACTGACAGTATATAAAAGGTTGACATAGCTTCCCGGTCTGAAAAGCGAGGCCAATGTAAAGTTTGCTTGTGTTGAAGTCTATGATGGAGTGGGCCTATCTTTTAGTTGTTTTATGGCCTTAGCAAACACTTTCTTAATGAGTTTATGGCCTCTGTCGGTACCTTTAAGTTTTGCTAAAAATAACACAGTGTTCCTTCTGTGCAGGCCACCAGGTTTTGACTGGAAATGATTCAACAACAAATATCCATTTATGATGTAAACATTTAATATTTTAAGTATCATCTAACATAAAACTCAAAGAGAAATGAACCATCCACTGTGTTCTGTTGATATAATTAGGGCACATTCAATACTATGTAGTTGCAGTACAGCCATACAGTACATTTGGTAAAGTACTTGTAAGTACAATTGAGGTACTTTAATTTTAAGTTCGTGCTACTTAATACCCTAACTTCACTGCAGATAAAATAAAATTGATCTGCAAGCCTATGTTTGGAGTTATAGTAAAATAACACAAATATGAAATTTAAATAATTTACCACTAAAGGTGAAGCCATTTCATCTAAGCTTTTATCCCAAAAAAGTTTGGATTATTATCTGAAATTTTTAATGTAATAAGTTACATATCTGAAAATTTTGACATATTCCGATATAATTCAAACATTTTAAGTTACGCATCTTTAAATTTCTATTTATCAACTTAAAATTTGAACTCACTCAGAAATAAGATAATTAGATATATCTAACTTTCAAGTAATTTAACACTTTTGATCATTTTATCGTTAATTTAATAATTAAAATAACTTTTTTAACAGTAAAATAGTAACCAGATAGCTTTTTTTTCAGGTTCCTGAGTCCATGCTAGGTTAAGCTATGGCTATATGTAGTATATGGATATGAAGCTTGCAGCTTTTTAACGAAGTTTCAGCAAATATAGCATACATAGTTTTTGTTCCTGATTATATAAGAATATTATGTGTTGTTGTTAATGTTTTTTCTTGTTTGTTTTTTTTAACGTTTAGACAGAGATAGGTAACTGCTTCTCCGCTAAGCTAACTATCTATTTAGCATTCAAAAAAGAAGCTGGTATCAATCCTAATTCTAGGCAAAAAGAATCAGGCACAGAATTATAGTCATTTGCTTATTCTTCAAAAATAATTTGCAGGTAAAGAACTGACTTGGATCACTGATCACATCTAATTATTTTTAATTCTAAAGAATTAAAAATCAGGAGGGAAAGCTGATAAAGTTCACTTTTTTAACTTTTGAAGATAGTTAAAAGTCAAAAGATTATCCCTCCTTCAAAGTTTTGATACCATCAAATGGGCCAGATTGTTTGAAACCGTTGTCCTTGAAGATATTGTTTATCTATATAAGCATAAATTAGGGAAAAGAGTAGCCGACTGAAGTGGAAAAAGTCACGTAACAATAGCAGAGGAACCTAATCAAGTCATAAAAGAAGTAGATCTATCAATGGATGTTGTATTAAGAGGCAAAGGGTCAGTCTCAAATTACATAATTAATCGTTAAGGAAGTGTTAGATATTTCAGACAGCCTCATGACAAGTGTAAAAATGAAAGCGTGGCGGTAAAATAGAGGAGAATATAACAAAAACTCTCCAGTACCTCAAAAATATACAGTTTACATTAATTAATGGACTCAGTCTCATAAGGCAAAGCATGAAAAAACCTTGGTATGCTATTTCAAAGTTAAGCAAAATCTGTATTCACAGTAGAGAACAATACAAAAATGTAGCAAAATAATCATTTAATGAATAGAACACATACATATTTCTAAAAACCCACATGATATATAATAATATGCTGCTATTACAAAGTACTGCTAGACAAGGTTGAAAGTTAACTCGGTAGTAAACCATTACAGAAGCCCGAGAACACCTGCCATAACTTTAAATAATCATTAATTACTTGATAAATCTGTATTCTACTCACATTCTTTTGTCTTGCCTTGTTGAATAGTCCCAGATATTTGCTTTCACTTGTCTCTGACACGATCTGCAAGATGAAGCTGCCCGAGAACATGTAGTTCAGTGTCTTCTTTCGCCTATTGTGCCCACCTGTGAGATCTGAACTTTGGCACAGTGGTATTCAGTGGTAGAATAGAAATGGGAGACAATGCTGGGCTGTAAACTGTGATCTGAATGTGGGCTGGCTTTTCCTTTCCCCCTCGCCCTCCTCCTCTACCTGTCCGCAGGTAGGGACAACATTCAAGTTTGTTTTGCTGCTTTTATGGTTGTTGTTGCTTTACACACATGCCCAGATTTACTGCTTGCAGAAGTTGTCTGAAGGACAGTTTCAGTTAAAAACGAATAAAAGGTGGTCTGTCTAAATCCAGCCCTCGGGTTGTAACTGAAAATAAATAGTGCTAAGGAAACATGCATGCACAGATTTGCTTGAGTGAAGACAGAAAAAGTTGAATTCAAAGCTGTAAAGGTGGTAAAAGACAAAAGTACTGACAGGAGTTAAAGTGCAGCTGATGCACAAGTTTTAATTAAAGTTGGTGTTAAAGTGAAGTCAAAACTACTTGTAAATGAGCCAAATCATTAGTAAACTACAACAACTTAAATTTAAGATGGCAAAAGGAGATGAAATTTGACACTAAATCAGCTTGTGTTAAAACAGTGCAGAAGGCTTCATGTCAAAATACTGCAAACAGTTAATAATAAGTAACTGTCAATAAGTAATACTCTTGTCAAAGCGAAAACAACAATATTGTACATTGTTGTTATTTTATTAACCCAATGCCGCATCCTTTGTAGTGCAACACAAAAACAAATCCGACTGTTACAAATGTTTGCACCTGTTGAGTCAGTAAACCTTTAAACATGTCAGCCTGGGATGGATTAGTGCCCCCTTGTGGACATTTTTTTAACATAAAAAAATCAGTTTTTACTTTTTTTTTCCCTTCACAAATTTATATATTAATATATACAAACTTATATATTTTAGACTAAGCCTGCAGTTCCACTGGTGGCCATTTGAGACAGAATCAAATAGTAAGTAAATTTCTATAGACTGTAAAAGATCTCCAGCTTGTTACTCTTACAGTATAATACTCATAATAAAAGAACAGCAACAGTAATGTTAGTTAATGATTTGGCAGGCACAATGGCTTTTTTGTGTTTTACATAAAAGTCATTTCAGTGACTCATCGTCAGGTGTCTGCTGCACATTTTAACATCAGTACATTCAAAGCAACAGAGCTAATGTCTGCACTACAGCACTGACTTTTAATTTATAATCAAGCATGAAAGAAATTTTAGAAAACACACTTTTAAAAAGTGCAATGCTGATGCCTCGGAGTCATTTATGTTGGTTTGTCCAGTTTACTGCAGAACACCTCACACTGTCAGTGGTTATGGAAAGTAAATGTTGGATGTCTCGGCATCTAGTTGCAATTCCTGATCAGATGTCTGACATACATACAACTGATATACAACTTAAACTTCTGAAAAAAAAAATGACTCAAAATTGAAACCATAATCTGAAATGTCAACATGTGGATGCAAAAATCGTTTTCATACAATTTATAAAAAATCTGTATAAAAATATTTTTGACCCTCGAGAAATTTAAATCCTTTTAAAGGTAAACATACTGCGATAGATTCAATTAGTATGCCATAGTGGAATTTTATTCATTGTAGCACATCCTCATGGTCAGTTATTTATCTATTTATTTTATATTTCTCAATAAATGGGAGCCAGACTTCATGCCATAGACTGTATATAAAAGATGGCATCTGTGACATCACGCACTGATAAAGCACAGTAAAGCATTCAAGCTGAGCGTTTTTGTAGTAAATTATGATGTTTTCATAATAATTTACTAAAAAACCCTCATACTGTACTCAATAAGGACCTGAAACTAATGATTAAGATCATAAACTCATCACATTTGAGTTTAATGAGGTCACAGAGTGAGGGAGCCAAAGGAACCTATAGACTTGGATACAACTTGATGCCCTTTTGTCAGCAGAGGAGTTGCCCCCTGCTGGCCATCAGAAAGAATGCAGCTTCAAGGCACCGCCACGTCCACTTCTATCTTTTATATACAGTCTATGTGCTCCACGTACCAAGTCTTGTTTTGATGGATCAATATGTTTTGGAAATATTCTTCACTTCCACTAAATTCGACCAACTGTGATGGACCAACTGTTCTCATACTCATATGGCAAAAGGAGAAGACTTCAGAAAAACTGTGGGTGTTTCTTTAAGTTTTAAGATTGAGGGACCACATCACTAATCTGGTTAACTGAGCTAAAGGAAACCAGACTTATGCTGTTTATGCATGACATGAATCAAAAGCAAAATACTCACAGGCCTGACTCTGCATCAAAAGAAAAGTTCTGGTGACTGACTTTGTTATGACCTAATAGCCAATCAAAATTCAAGCAGGTGAAGTGTGAGTTAAAAAGTGAGACAGCAGAAGGTCAGAGAAAGTCCTGAAAGGTTGTTAGGTGTCGGTTAAAGAGAGAAAAAGTAAAATTGTGTTTAGTTTCAATTGATGTGTTATCAGTGAGATGAGTTTAAAAGGTACTCTTAAAAGTAGCAAAAAAAATTTAAGAGTCACTTGAAATGTAAAAATCTGTTAATGTGTCAGTGAATGTAAAATTTAACTGAAGTGAAGTGTCAGATTTGAGTGTTCCCTCGAGTCTTTATGACCTTGAATCAGTGTCTTTGGCTTTGTTATTAACCTCCCTGTTAGTGTGCACATTCCTGAAGGTTATGTGTGTGAGCTAGATCGCCCATTAACTTCCTGGTTCTCTGTTATCCAAGAGAAAATCTGAGAATCAGAGTGTGTTAAAATGCAGATGGGATTCCCACACACAAAGAAAACTACTGTTTTTAACCTCTCATCTGCATGCACCTGCTTCTTTCTATCGCCAGAACAGTCAGAAACAAATGTAAAACTGTCTTTAAGAAGCTTTTTAACTGCTACTTCTGTGTCCACCAGACTACGGCATGATGCCCTAAAGGGCCATGAGATCATTTTCAGAGGTTGTGTGATGATTACTGGGAAAAGAAAAAAGAAAATTCTAAGTACTAATTAACAAACCTGTTTTTGTACTTTAGTCTGAGTGTCTGGGAGTGATTTAAGTTAAACCACTTGAAACATTTAAAAGGTATTCTGACAACTACCAACTCACAAACATATAAAATGTGTTAAAGGACACAAACTATGCACTGATTTTTGTGAACAATCAGAAGCCGAGTGGTCTGATTATACTAGTGTGCTGTCTCTGTATAAGCACATCGTGTTTTCTTTTTGTAAAATTGGAGCTGTGTCAGACAAATCTAATGGAAAAAAACATAGTTAAAGGTATAAAGAAACCTATACCGAAGAAAATTATGCATTTGACGTCCTAAATTCTTCTGTAAGATGAAGCACATAAATTGTGCAAGTCGCTTCTTTTAGGAGTGTGGGAACCTACAGTTCAGTGAAAATATGTCCAAAGAGTCCAGCTCCATCTAGTGGATGTAAAGTGTACTGCTATTCATGAAACCAAACACAACCTACCTGGAAAATTAAGCTTCTCTTCTAAAGATGTTAGTCTTAGTGCTATTCCTGACATGATCTATTATATCAGTAATGTGCAAAAGTCTCATTTCTTTATACTTTGCTTCCGTGGAGACAGACTTTCTCATCAATTTCATACTCTTTACTCCTTAAAAGCCATCTAGGAGTAATCTTTGAAGCTGTTTTCTGAACTGACTGGTTTCTGTCATATTTCAGACATGCTTATAAAACAAAATGAAGTATCAGAAGTTAGTGAGGGTGGTCTCTGCCAAATGTCATATTTATGAGGGAAAGTGTTAAAATGTTCCATATCTCGGCATGGCGTGCACTGTGTCCTTAAAGAATTTGAAGAAACTGGAAAAGTGGAGGACCAAAAAAAGAAGTGGCAAGCTTAAAATGTATGAGAACGGTGTCTGAAAGTCGTGTTCTTTTGAAACAGGAAAAAAAAATCCAACAAAGACCTCACACAGGACCTGAGAGATGCACCTGGCCCTTCGGCTGATCCATCACCTGTTCACTGAAGCCTCATCAGAAATGGTCTCAGTGGAAGGGTGGCTGTCAAGAAGCCATTCTTAAGAAAGGGAAACAGGGAAAGTCTGAGGTGTGCCAATTTACACAAGAGCTGGACTGAAAATCAGCAGCAACAGCTCTGATGGAGTGATGAATTCATTCATCCATCTATTCTCTTCCGCTTATCCTTATCAGCCTATCCCAGTTACAATAGGCCGAGAGGAAGGGTACACCCTGGACAGATAGCCAGCCTGTCGCAGGGCTGTGATGAATCCAACTATGAGTATAGTATATATATATATGGAGGTTTTCAGGAGAGAGGTACAACAGTGTTCCTTTGTGTGTTTTTATCTCTTTGTATGCTTTTACTACATAGCTGGTGGATCAAAATACACACAAAGGAACACTATCAGACATGGATTGACCTCCGCAGAGCTCAGACCACAGCACTACTGAAGCAGTTTGGGATCATTTTGACAGAGAAGCCAACAAAAGGCAGCCAATATGCAAAGAAGAGCTTTGAATGTCCTTCAAGAAGCCTGGAGAAGTATTCCTGAAGACTGCTTAAAGAAATTATAGGAAAGCCTCCCTAAGAAAGTTCAGGCTGTGTTGAAGAATAAATGTGATCATTACAAATACTAACTTTCAATCTAAGAATTTATACAGACTCTGTTTTACCTTATATAATGTAATTCCTTTAGAATGTTTTCACCTATTTTCCTGGTGAATCATAAAGAAGTGACAGGTGACTCAAGACGTTCTGTGAAGACAGCAAAAGAGGAAATTAATACTTCTCAAAGTGTAACTGAGTATTTTTTTGCACTTGCTTTCTTAACATCTACAACACTGAGGAAAAAAAAATCACCTCCAATAACATGAAACAGAATGTCTGAGTCGCTTTTATTTACACAGAAAAAACAAAAAACATCTTTCAGTTTGGTTCAAGTGTATTAAATCTTTGCTTGTGAGCAATAGGTGTGTTGTGATATCTTTACAAAGTGAAACAAAATAAACAAAAGTTCAGACGTACAGTGGACTCTAGTCTCTGCTCTAATGAGAGCTTCACCGATACCGACCTCCTTGATTTACAGCAGGGGTGCCCAATCCCAGTCCTCGAGAGCTACTGTCCTGCAGCTTTTAGATGCATCCCTACTCCAACACAGCTGAATCAAATAGTTGGATTACCAATTCGGCATGCCATCAAGTCTGGCAAAGGCCTGATAACGAGCCATTCATTTGATTCAGGTGTGCTGGAACAAGGACGCATCTAAAAGCTGCAGGGCAGTAGCTCTCGAGGACTGGGATTGGGCACCCCTGATTTACAGTCTCTCTTGGAAGGCGTTCATTGTGTTGGGCAGGTTTTTAGAAGTTTGACAAGTGATAGGAAAATTTACATCATTAGCTTGCCAGCGTGAATGTGCAGGGATGCTGGAAACAGCTGCTACAGGATCCATGCCCCCTCAAGTTAAGTTTGAAGGAAGTTTTTCCTGGTGCTATTATTGTGCCTAAGCTTCAGATGTAAAGATTAATGTCACTGCAACATTGATCTGTCTTCTGGGGAGCAAAAAAAAGTGAAAATAAGTTAATTTAAATCACTTCTCAAACTTTTTTCTAGCATGTCCTCGTGCACAAGCCAATAAAACGGTCGCATTTTGCAATTTTTATTTACTGATAAAAATATAAAATAATCCCAGTTTTAATTTAAAGGCTTTTTTTTCCTCTGCTTAAACATGCCTCACAGTCTGAGAACCAGTGGTCCAAATCTGTAGGTGTACAAAGCTGTTGTCACACATTCACTTGAGACAGATCAAATTATTTTTCACACTTGGGAAATAGCCCACTTCAAGCACATCTGAGGATTTGGTGAGGAAAGAGCTCGACCACACCAGCGTTTGCGTCTGCATTGCCAGAGGTAAATGCAACACAGTATTGCATGAATGGATTTGACACTAAACACGGTTTACAGAGCAGCTAATACAGTCTCACATACACCAGAGCATGTGTGCAAACGCTTATCTGTGGAGACCATCCAACGTAAAACATGTCAACAAAAAAGAAAATATTTGCAGTGACTGCAAATATACAGAATGTACAGAAACAACACTGGGAGGGTCTGCGAAGGTGGAGTCCTGAATAAAACCTTAAGGGTTATTGCGGTGGCGAGGTGGCAGTGGTGGCCTTCAGGATACCTCGCAGCACCTTGTAGTTGTTGAGGGGCTGGTTCTCTTTGGGGGGGTAACAGGGACTACGCTCTGTGGCGTAGGAATAGGGAAACCGCAGCACCCAAAGGCCATCAGGTGGCAACGATATTTCAGTCTGCTCTGGGTGGAAGATCGGACAGGGAGGAGGGCCTGGCTGTACCTGAAATCACAGCAGAGGACAAAAGACAAAGTTATTCAGTGCTGAACCTGAAAATTTTGCCACACTACTGAAAATCTAGGCTTCAAGATTGTCACTTTAACAGGTTACAGGTGGATTCTGGGGTAGTGGAGAGGCAGCAATGCAGAGATGGGAAATTTTGCTGCTTTTTTGGTCAAGAATGAAGCATGTAGTGACCAAGAGAGTAAAGTTGTTTCTTCACTTGAGTGTCTGGGCTTGGAGTAGAGCTGTGTCAAAGGAAACCAGCTGAGGTGGTTTAGGCATCTGGTTAGGAAGCCTCCTAACTGGGAGGAAACCCTGATGCAGACCCAGAACTTACTGAGATCTTGGCTGGGAAAGCCTAGGATCACTCTGAAGAAAGTGGAAAATATAGCTGAGGACGCCTGGAATGACCTGCTTGGCCTACTGCATCTGCCACCTGACCTCAGATAAGAGCAGGACGGATGGATCAGGCAATTTAGTGTATGATGCAGTGCAGCTTGAGTTGCCTTCATTAATAATCTGGCAGACATATATACATATATACACACACATATATATACATAGAATTAGCTGACTGACTGAAAACAGACAGAAAATGAATCCCCCTTTTTAAAGAGTTTTTGATTACATCACTGAAAAATCAGACGTGGTTGGAAAAAACAAACCTTTGCTATAGGAGCAAAAGCATCTGAGAAGTTAAACAGTAGATAAGAGACCATTAAATCATCATCAGGTGCACCCCTGTTTGGAGATGACTTGAAGCCTCCTCCTGCTGCTTACCTGTGGGTTGAGGGTAACCTCCAGTGGGGCGTCAGGCACTACAACAAAAAGGCGTGCCAACTGGGCGAAGTGGGGCTTCAAGCCACGGCCCTGGGAGGGAGATGGGATGTACAGCGGCATGTCGGTGTTTAGCACCCTGGTGGCAGGATCTTTAGCGCCCCCCGGCCCCAGCACCTTCACTACTTTATCAGGCCCGCAGCTGATGAAGCGTCTCCCCCTGCCGTCTTCATACTCGAACCCCACAAAGATGCGAGCCATGTCTTCCCTCCTGCGACTCCTACCGAGCCCACCGGTGCTGCCTCGCTTTCCCACGAGGGTCTTGTTGGGGGCTGGCCACGAGGACGTGCCTCCGTCCAAAGGCTCCATTAGTCCTGCATCTTCCTCCGATCGGGAGCGAATCACCAAGTCCCACGGCAAGAGGAATGAGGAGCCGGGGAGGAAACCTGGCTGCTCCAGGCCCGTGTGGCAGTTATATGACTTTGCTGGGCCAAGTTTCACCAGTGACCAGCTGGAGAATTTAGGGAGGAGACCTTTAGGGCAGCCAGAGTGCATCATTCCAGGAAGGTACTCCACAGTGGAGGGCTGCCGGTCAACAAGGCTCGGCCTCTTTTGCTGGACTTGTGTTTCGGCTCCGTCTCCGTCCCCGTAGGGCCCCAAGCTGTCTGTAGACTGGCCTAGACTGAGAGCCAGGCTAAGGCTGGTGTCTCCAGGCGTGTGGCTCTGGGCAGTGCTGGGCTCCTTCAGCCTCTCTGCGTCACCCGATCCTGAAGCCTCACAGGGGTTTCTCTGAGCCTGGTTTGCCGGGGCCGGGTCAGGAGTGCTGGGCTGGAACACTGGAAACTCAATCCTCTCCAGCTTCCCGCAGCATTTCTCCTCCAGCATCTACTCAGGAAAAAGACAGTTAACAAGCAAATACTTGTGGGTGATTACATGTTGTGTTTTAGATATACAATTTAAAGAAACAGTGTTTTTACAATGACATGAGAAAACTGAACAATGTGAAGGGATAATCTCGCAGAGATGAACCATACGTCTGACATAAATATGACATTTCTGTTCTTACTTCACTTTCGTGGCTCTTACAGCCATTTTTTAACCATTTTCAATAAGAAAATCTCTAAAAGCTCACAGTGTACTACCCGAGCTGATAATGGAGCCGTTATAAGCTACAGATTGAGATATTTCCCTCAAAATTTTGTGTCTGAGTATTTCACAGCTATATGTGGAAACACTGACAGAGCAGAGAGCCTGTGCCCCTCTGTGGTCCTCAGCAGGACCCATGTGGAGTAAATCCTGACCTGGTAGAAGTCGTAATTTCCTGCCTGGATGTCAAAAGGATCCTCACGGGGAGCTTGTTTCCGTCCACAGTTACAGGAGCTGGTGGAGCGCCCCCTACTGTTGTGATTCATGATTGGTGGGTTGTGATCCATGTCAGGCTTCTCTCCTGTGGAATTAAGTGTCAGATTTCTCACTTTTTTTTATTTTATTTTAGTGTTAGAGCTACAACAATTATGTGAAATACTCAATGAAAAAAGTGCACTAAAAGGGCCCTCCTCAAACTTGTGTCGAGGAAGATGATGCGCTCACCTGGCTGAGGCAGCAGGTGGAATTTGTGAACACAGTGCTGGTCAGTCAGACTTCGCTCCTCACACAGCTGGTGTCCGTTGCTCCAAAAGTTGTAGCAGTCCTCATGAAGCTGCAAAGCGTAGCGTTGGAAAGCCACGCCTCGAGCGTGCTGGCTGTACACCCGCAGAGCGTGAGCCAACTGGTTTTTATGGACCGTGGTGGTGTAGTTATGGGGGAGATTGGACTGGTAGGCGCTGTGAGCCAGAGGCAGAGCTTTTTGGCACCTGTTCTCAGAGAACTTTGTGTCAGCGTCGAGAAAACCCTCCAAAACCTTCACCTGGCTTTGCACTTTTGTGGCTAGCTCAGCCATTTCTTCGTCTGTGTTTTTGATGAGGACCTGGTGGAGTCTGGAGGCGACCTGGACCCATTTGGTGTAGGTCGGCAGCTCAAAGTGCGAAGGCTGCGGGTTGCGGCCGACGCTGTCATCGAAACCTTTTTTGGTGAGCACCAGGTCGACATGCTGCCAGAGGAATTCCTTCAAGCTGCAGTCCACCAGCTGACTGCCTATCGATATGCTGCCTGAGTCTCCGCTGCTGCTGGGGTGCCGAGCTGAATGCCGTATCTGCTGATAGCGCCTCGGCCCCGACACGGACACGGAGGAGTCTTGCTCAGACAACATGCAGTTGGACCGCAGCTGACCGAGCAATGCACCTAAGGGGTCCTCATCTAGTGCTGGGATCACGTACACAAACGCCTGGTTGGCGGGCACCGTGAACAAGCAGTTGCTACTCTGGTTGGTGAGAACTCGGCTTTTACGGAAGATGCGATAAATCTGGTCTTCCAAGGCGTGCTGAAGCCTCCGCCTGGGGGAGTGCTTCTTAGGTTTGTCAGGGTTTGACTCTGAGCCGTTTGCAGAAACCTTTAGAATAACAAACAAAGACGACATCATTTGTATTCATATGGCTGCCCTGAGTTCTTATAGCTCATCAGCTTGATGGTGTGATCGTTTATTAAAGAAAAATTTGACAGTTTCTGAAACATTTTTGCAAAATTTCCTATGGACAGTTAAACTGTCAGAATTTTACTCAAAGTCAAAATTCTGTGTTAAAAGACAAAACAAACAGTGCCATCAAAACATATTGACCTGATTTCCTGTTTTTTTTGCATGTTTGTCACACTTAAATGTTTCAGATCAAACAAATGGTTTTAGAATTGGTCATTAGATAACTCAAGTAAACACAAAATTCAGTTCTTAAATCATGATTTCAGTTATTAAGGGAAAAGTAATTGTCCCCCATGTTGAATCATGAATTACCTGCAATTACCCACATTTTCAGCCACACTCAGGCTGAATTGCTGCCTGACCAGAACCTGTCTGACAAAAAAATAAGCAGGCTAAAAAAAATCTCAAAAAGCAACATGTTATGCCACAATCTAAAGAAACAGCTGAGAAACAAAGTCATTGACAGCTATCAGTCTGAAAAGAGTTAAAAAGCCATTTTTAAGGCTTTGGGACTCCTGGGGGGACTTCCCAGGAGTGTTGAATCTACCAAAATGAATCCAAGAACACATCAATGAATCTTCCAGCAGGTCCCAAAAGAACCCAGAACAACAACTAAAGATCTGCAGGCCTCACTTACCTCAGTTAAGGTCAGAGTTAATGACTCAACAGTAAAAAAGAGCAAAGAGCAAAAATAGCATTCATGGAGGGGTTCAAATGAGAAAATCACTGCTGAACAATGAAAACAATTAAAGACTCACTGCCAGTTATCATAAACGCTTGATTGCAGTTCTTGCTGGCACATTAGTTACTAGGTTTAGGGAGCAATTCCTTTATCACACAAGGCCTCGGTAGGTTTGGATAACCTTTTTTCCCCTTATAAATGAAATCATCACTTTAAAACAGCATTTTGTGTTAACTCCGGTTATCTTTATCTAATGTTCATTTTTTGTTAATGATCTGAAGCATGTAAGTGTGACCAATACGCTAAAACCACCCCCAAAGAAATCAGGAAAGGGGAAAAGACTTTTTCACAGCACTGTAACTATATTAAGATATATATCAATATTTCAGATTTAATATAAAGTGCATATATAAATGAGAGCGAATAAGGACTTGTTAGAGAGCAGACCTTCAGAGTGACGTTCATCTGGAAGACGAAGAGGAGCCGTGGAGGGCAGGGCCGGCAGTTCAGCTTCCACTCTTTGGACACCGGGGAGTCTTTGATGGCAGCCCGGATCAGAGGCAGAACCTTCTGCCGCAGAGCGTCCAGAGCTCGGAAGAGCCGGTCGTAGGTCACGTCGAAGGTCTGGTTGGGGTGGACGAGCAACAGGACGTGACACACGGAGAACATGTAGAGCAGGTGGAGGCAGTGCTGCCGCTCCAGGCCCTTCCAGAAGTCGTGGGCGTCAGAGTGTCCGCTCCCGGTGTCCAGAGACAGGCAGGCCCGCAGCAGCTGTCGGCTGTCGCAGACGGAGGAGAGTAGGAGGTACAGCACCCGGTTCTCCTGGTTATAAAAAGCCTGGATGTGGCTGCTAGGCGTGCCGCCGTCCTCCGGTCCGCCGAACATCGAGAAAAGGTGCTTGTCCGCCAGTGTGTTGATCAGAGACTCCTTCAGCGCGCCGGGCTGCATGTTGCTTTTACCGAAAATACCGACCACACACAGCCCCTCTTCCCGGTAAGCAGCATCCTCCAGGAGGTCTGCTTGTAGTAGATCCCCCACACTGACGGGACGAGCCATGTTTGCTTCCTTCATGTTGAAAACCAGGGGGATGAAAACAACCCCGGACTCTTTTCCCCTATCATTTCCGGGTCCTTGTACTAAAATGTCCGAGTCAGTGCAGCATTAGCTTTAACGTTCCTCTTCCCAATTTAAACCACTGTTTGTGTCACAGAGTTATTAAATGAGGTTTTCATTTCATTTTATTTTATTTTATCAGTTCGGTTTCAGCTATTGTCCTAGGATGGGAGCATACCAGGAAGAAGACGATCCACTAAAAGGGAGCTGCTAAAGAAAGAAGAAGACAGTAGTTTAGGTTTTCTTTATCATCGTATGGGTGCTATTTGTAGGATCCTAAGACTTAAGAAGTTAAATAGAAAATAGACATCCCAGTCTTATTAAACATTCACCGCAAACCCTCCTAGTGCTGTTAGTGACCTAAAACTAAATTAAATATATATATATTTTCTGTATACTTTTATTTAATTTGAGTTAGTTTGATAATAACAGGATATGCTTTCAGTTGTTTTTGTTTCCTTTTTTTCTAATTTCTTTTTCGAATTAATTACCATTTTCCATTAACTAAACTGTTTTTGTTTTTTTTATTTTCATACTTGGTTTTAGTGTTATTCTAGTTTTAGTTAATTATAATAACCTTAACTGACATAAATATTAATTCAGATGTAAAAAAAAAAAAAAAAAAAATCAACAAATAAAAGTAAAGCTAAACCATACTGTCAAAATATAAACCATAGGAATGATGTGAGACTGAAATTTTAATTTGAAAAAAAACCCCAAAATTAAAAAAATTAAACTGCTAATTTTAAGTAGCTAACATAAAAAATCATTAAAGTTTTGTTCTAAGTTTTTTTCTTAAGTAAGTCTCATGTTTTAGCTCTGCTCTTGTTTTGCATTTAACTGTTAATATCTTTAATTGACAGTAGATGAGGTTTTTTCTTGTACTGAAATGTTGATGTTTTTTTGTTTACTTTGGATAGATTTGCTTTTAGTGTTATAAATGTTGATTGGATTTACTAAAATACACTTTCAGCTGAAATAAATGAAATAAAATATATGACTGATACTCGCTTCCTTTTTTCTCCTGACATATTCATTAATGTTCTGTTTTTTGTTCTACTCGAATTGATCAATTTTATATATATAGACATCTAGACAGCTGTGTAATTATCTGGATATACACTCATGGCCACTTTATTAAGCACACTCTGCAAGTATTGATTTGAACTTCCCTTTTGCCTTCAGAACTGCCTTAATTCTTCACGGCATGGATTCAACAAGGTGGAAGATGGCAGCCAACAAAAGTTGGGAACAATGTGATCACAAAGAAATGGACACAGTCACTCAGGCTGTGGCATTTAGTTGGTAATAAGGAGCCCAAAATGTGCCAAAAAATCCCCCATACATTCAGTGTGACAAACACCAACAACAATGTCATATTCAAAGTCACGTCAGCCACGTTTCTTCCCCGTTCTGATGCTCAGTTTGAACTTCAGCAGGTCTACATGTCTAAACAGTTTGAGTTGATTCCATGTGATTGGCTGATAAGAGATATTTGGATTAATAAGCAGTAGTTGAATAGGTGTACCTTTTTATTAATATTTATTATAACATGTGGAGCAAAACAAAAACATGACAGCTGATTTATAATGTGGGGTACATTATGTACAAAAATGATGTAAAGATGTGTGTGTTTGTGTTCTGTTTATGGCCGGGTGTGTTGTGACATTAAGGTTATACCTGCAACTTGTGATCATGTAAATCACTTCTGACATTTAAAACATTTATCCTAAGCTCTGTAAACTGCTATTCTCTCCATGGAAATGCACTCTGTAAGTTAATTAATCCAAAATGATCCCTGAGAGGGAAATCATCTGGGAATTCCAGACTTTAGCCAGATGTGTGCTCATGGGAAAAGGAAATAAAGTAAGTAGACAAGTATTAGTTATTTACGACTTGTGAATAAAACCCTTTGAGACAGTTTGTACAAATCCAGATAAAAAAAACGAAGTCATAACTCCTGTTTGAGGTATCAGTGTTCAGTAATATACATGCTCTTATCACTCCTGTTATTTTCTTTATCAAGTGGATATTTACAGTATATCGTTTCAGTCTCTAGCCAGGGCTAACACAGAAAGACAGACAACCAGTCACACTCACCTTCACACCTATTAGAACCACCAGTTAACTTAACCTCACTAACTGCATGTCTTTGGACTGTGGGAGAAAGCCGGAGTACCCGGAGAGAACCCACACAGACTCAAGAGAAAATCCAAACTCCACACAGACAGCCCCGGCCAGATGGTGGATCCAAACCCCAGGACATTCTTGCTGTGTGCGAATGACGACGCCATCGTGCTCTCCTCAAAATATATTCTTAATTCTCTAAATTAAAACATGGTCATAGTACTGTTCTCCAAAATACTGCAAGAATACTACAACTTAAGAAAAAGTTATATTTTAAAAAAGCACTAAAACTAACTCACAATAATAGTAATTTAAATGAAAACACATAAATACTACTACATTTAAATAGTATAATAAAGTTCTCTGTATAAGCTGTAATAAAATGTATAAGCTGTAATAAAGTGCATTTTATATCTATCTATATATAGTAAATCCATTCTGAGTGTGATATGTTAGTAGTACTTGTTGTACTCGAGTTAAATATCTGAATTCCTTCCTCCACTCGTGTTTACTTTAAACACCTATCACCTTCATCGTGATGGCATGTCTTCAGAAAGGTCTCGGGACGTCAGGAGGCAACGTTGCGTGCGCGCTCGCGACCCCGCTTTGGCGTCGTCTCTCTGACGTCACCGCCCTCTGATCATCCGAAATCCCTGATAACACGGCGCGCGCTCCCGCTCGGCTCTGAATGGGGGCTCAGTCCAGCTTGTGACAGCTCGTCCTGTAGTGTAACCGTAGACGCCACGGTCCGCTCATCCAGTCGGGTCCGCTGCTTTCAGACGCGCCGGTAGTCCACGGCCCTGCTCGTCCGGTAGTACACATTTATTCAGGTAGTATGGTACTGCACTGTCAGTCCAACTAGTTCGGTTAGTGTACTGACTCTTCTCTTCTTAGCCCGGCAAGTTAGTGTACTGACGGGCGGAGCTGTCTCTGTCTGTCCAGGAATGAGAAATGATGGCCGGCTCTGCAGCAGAGGAGAAAACCTTCCGACGGTTCTTGGAGCTCTTTATTCGGGAGATGAGGATGCCTCTGCAGGAGGGCGACCCGCTGCCGACGCGCCCCTTGTCGGACCTGGTGTCTGAGGACGAAGTGGAGGGGGAATGCCTCGACCTGTGTCTCCAGCACCTCTACAAATAGTTAAGTGTCCACTTTTTGTTCGTGGCATGCTGTCATTTCCGTGTCTCTGTGCAGTCAGATAATGTCAGTGGCCGTGCTTTTGAAATGTGGGTTTCTACTTTGTGGAGAGCTGCGCCAAGTGAGCGGAGCTGCGACCCCGACTGGGTCCAGAGCAGGATGAAGCGGGATGCCCGGAGCCTGCTGCCCTCCCGGGCGGCCAGCCGCCTGCTTCTGGGCATGCCAGGGTGTGCCAGCATCAAGTTTAGACAAGTGCCGTTACAGATGCGGAATTAAAGCTAAAGCAGAAGTTAAAAGACTCATCGCCTCGGAATGTGTTCGTGTTGTTCTGCGTGTTTAATTTGCGCACTTGCGCCTGTTTTGTGCCAGAAATTTACGCTAGCGGTGTCGGAGCTGTAGGTCCACAAAAGGTGAACCCCTGGTTTTGCGTAACAGCTCGACGTCATTGTGGTGTAGGAGGAGGAGGAAGCCATCGCCATCACTGCTGAGCGCATCTTCACGGGCTAAAAATAACCCACCGGTTACGTTATTAGCCTGAATCGTTACGCTCTAAAATCCAAGTCGCAGACTGAATGAATGGCCGCAGACTGAGATTACCACATTTATATCAGTGGCATTTAACAGATGTGTGCCGCTTACCTCAACCTCAATCCCATTCCGAAAGGAAAAGAAGCAAAGTGCAGATATGTTTATGAGTGGACTCTTCTCTAACATGCACGCTTTTAATTTAACAGCTGCTCAGTTAAATTAGTAATAATCCAGCTTCTGAGGAGGAACAAACTTGGCATGAACGGTAAAGCTGAGACAGAAATGTACGGCTGCCCTGAGCTCTGCTGCCTGGCCTGGTTTTTGAATCCAAAATAGGTGCAGAAACTGTGCTGGGAAGAAGAGGGTGGAAGGACTCATCTAGGGCACCGAGTGGCAAGGGGACTGCATGGTTGCATGTTGAAAATGACTGCACCGACCAGTCTGCATGCAGGCTCTTCCAGCTGTGGTTAAGATGAACTCACGCACAGCCCCGAGTGCTCACAGGTGCTTTCTGCAGAGCGTATTTAACCTGTTGCAGCAGCAGCCACATCCAGATCAGTGTCACCGCACATTCATGCTGTCTCTATCGCAATGTCCAGGTTGGTTTGGCTGGCGGATACAAGGTCACTGACCGTTCAGCACTTAACATCTAGCGCAGCTTGCCACTCCCTCCCTTTCTGTCTTCACATGCAGGTTAGCCCCAAAGGACAAAGAGTGGGAACAGTCTGAATAAACCTGTAGGTTTTTCTGTTGAACTCATGCTCTTTAGCAGCAGCTGCATCGGCTGGCGTGCCTGTGCCTGTTGGTTTTAAATATTCAAAGAGCAGGAGCTAACAAGTTATTAGCAGGTACGACACATAAGCACTGAGTGTAAAGGTTTCCAAACTGAGATGCACAATAGAGGAGGAATTAGCTACCACCCACTCTAAATTTATTGAGCTTTTATTTAATGTCTTCTTTATTTGAGAAACCTCTACAATATCCAAAGAAAGCATGAAAGATAGAAGTGCCTTTAACCTTAAATCAGTCTTTATAATGACCAACAGGGGGCGACTCATGTGGTTCCAAAAAGAAGTCCAGATTATAGAAGTCTATGGGAAAATGACTGTGGGCGTCTATGATTCATGACCTCAGTAAATGCCGTCCTGATGACTTCCTAGGCTCAATCACTAGTTTAAGGTCATAGATTAAAACATGAAGTCAATTTTGTAAAATATGGTTATTATTAGAGTTAGAAAGGAGGATCATCCAGGATAATAATCCAGCCAATGAGGATGCTGTGTCTTTGTTTTCCCTTCGGATTGATCCTTGCATCACATTTGGTTTCAAATATCAAGATGACGACAGTGAAAATACTAAGTTCGAGGCTTCATGATGCCACTTTTTTAACCGTTCATCTACATTCATCTTTTGCAATGTCACATCACACTTCCATCTATTCATGATACTATGATACCCACAGTGAATGCTAATCTAGTTAAAGCTGTAATGTTTAAAGATTGTCGCTCACGATCCAATCACAAACAACTGATTGGGACTGTTTTACAGATATGTATATATATATATATATATATATATATATACATGTATATATTTTTTTTTACCCACCGCTTTAACGCTTCACAGTAGCCGTGCCTGACCTTTCAGATGGGTCAGCAACCGATCAACCACAAGGTGGGCTTACAGAGTTTTGATTAGCCTTTAGAAAAACTGTGCAATTAATCAAATTTCAATCTCAGCAGCAGTTTTGCCTTCCACTTATTAATAAAACAAAACAGCCAAGGTAAATCGATTATTGGGCCACATGATCACTCCCCACAACGATCAGCTTCTCCTTTAGTTTTGTGTAGAACTTCAAAAGCGGCCAGAATTTTTGAATTTAGCAACATGTTTGAAAACTCAAAAAGTTGAACTTTTCTCAACATTAGAGTACACGTCTCAAGTCTCAAAACCTCTTGGTGTTGCCGGGTTAAGCTAAAGTCACAAAGGGGAACACAACCCAAGTTTACTCCAAGCTTGTTGCACACTTACCTTCGACAAGACGTTGAGGGAGCTTCACAACCTCAATCTCTGGGAAACCATTTAAATGCAATCACTCACCAACCATGGTTTTTTTGTGGTCACGGAGGTTGATGATCTATTTTTTCCTCTAGTGTGATTGAGGCCTTAAACATTCACTGCACTTCACACTGTGCTTCATGTACTTTATAAACCTGGATACGACAAAACATGTCGCCTGTATGATGATATCACCTACGGAGATGCACGTCTGCACTACCCTCCTTTCTGCATCGTGATAACACAGAGGGGGAATACACAGGGAGGAGACATCACACATTCTTTGTTAAAATTTCAGATTTACACTGCAGATATGCACGTTTCCTTTTGCTTGGCTGGTTAGTTGATCATAGCAGCAGTCGCACTGTGAGCAGTGTGTCAGCCTAAACTTGTGATATTGTCTGAATTTTGTCCCGGACCATCTTTGGTTGCAAACGCGATACAGCAGCCAACTTTGATCGTATGAGTGACCAAAGATATTTTCAGGATAATTTCAGCATGCTTATCTTTAGTCTTGGAAAGCCCCAAATCACACATCATATAGCCTCTTTTCACCCAGCTGCCCATATGGACACTGAAACAGGTTTCTGTGATGATTCCTCCAGTTCATACTGCACATTGAGAGTCTACTCACTAATGTGCTTCATACTTTAATCCAAAGATGTGTGACTTCGCTCTGACTCAGAAGTCTGAGCTGTCAGCTGGGTGAACGTGAGCCTCCACCCTCACCACCTGGTGCCAAACCACTCCGAGGAAGCAGAAAGGCCCGAAGCAGGAGTTTGAATCTGATGGGTTTCTATAGAAGTGACTGTTAGTTCGTACATTCTTGGTTGTATTCAACCGATTTCAGAGCTGACAGAGCTGCATATGAAAGTACAAATGTCTGATGTGATGAAATTGGACATTAGTTGATCTTTAACCCAACAGCTTGCTAGTAAAAAGTAGCACACCTAATTTTTCAGTGGACTAGTTACCAATTCAGGCACCTTGCTTAAGACAACCCTGGAAAATATCCCAAATTTAATCAAAACAGGTATTCCACATTGCCTCTTTATCTGTTTTTTTAACTTTGTAATCATTCTTTGATGATATAAATTAATTAAAATACCATCAATAATAATGCAAAATAATTGCTGCATACCAAGATTATTACATAAGATTGTGTTTTTATAACTAAAGCTAAACCAAAAAGTAAAAGTAGGTGTGAAAAAACATTTTAGCCAACTGCCACACAGCATGTTTGTTCATCTGTAATATATAAATGGTAATATAACAGTGAACTAGGACATTTGGAGAATGATATTAGTTTTAGATGCTGTTATTGCTCGAACTTCGTTTTACTACAGCCCTCGGAAACTTCACGTCCTCTGAAGCAGGTGTGAAGGTGAAACAAGGCAGAAGCATGGCTGCAGGATGTGGGTGTTTTATATGTACTGTAGTAATATTTTTGCGCAGCTCTGTGTGATTCATCATGTGAGAGTTACTGCTGATCGGATTCGAGTGAAAAGCTAAAGTTGTGGCAGTCGTTTTAAAAATAAGAGTCCGTCCAATCTGGATGTGTGAAGCATCCATTAGCCAAGCCTACCAAAATAACTGCAGCTCAATGCACAGGCTTACTTTGTAAAATATCCCACTGTCTCTGTTTTCTGGCAGAAGCACTTTGTTGTACATTTGGCTTGTTAGAGGCGATGAATCACTCATTGGCCACTCTCCATGTAACACTATATTTTCAAGGGAGACAGATTTGAGGAGCTACTGTATGAAGGTCAAACAGGGCCATTTATTTCTCCCATCTTATATACACAAGGCAAAATGTTGGAGACGTTAAATTATTAATTAATATATACTACTTAAAGAAAAGTCAGTTGGTTCTAAAAAAACACGAGGACTCGTCTTCTGGGAAACATGAATATTCCAGATCGGCTCTCCAAGATAAACAAAAGCATCAGTCATTTCAGCCAGCGGAGCAAAACTATATGTTTAGAAGCCATGACGCTGGTCAGTTGGGAGCAGAAGTGGGAGTAATTTACTGCAGAGCCATAAATTTTACTAACAGTTGGACGTGTGAAGCAGCCCGGGTTGATGGATGGGTCAATAAAACATTTAACTGTAGAGACGACCTTTCATTTACTGTTTCAGATTCACGCTCTGCTCGGGTTTGCTTCAATAAAATCCACAATTTTCCCCCCAAACCTCAATGAACTTATTATTATAACTAGTTAGACTTAGCAGAGTAGCTATTTAAACCCCAATGTTTCACTACATTTTAAAATAACTGTGCATTGAATGGGTTGAATCAGTGAATGACTGGATGAATCTGATTTTCGGCTCAGTTTTTGGAATTTAGGTAAGTTTCATGTTGCTGTTCTGGATCCTCTTACTGCTCACGTTGTGCTGCGTCGAGCTGCTGCAGCTGTTTTCAGAGAAAAGCTCTTAAACTCGTTCTGTCCAGACCATTTGGCTATATTTACAAGTAAAATAATCAGTCAGGGGGAAAGTTAGAAACAACAGTATCCGTCTCACTGTTTTTCTCACATGCAGTGGCGAGTGGGTGCTCACTCTCAGAAGTTGTGCCTCAAGGAGAGTTCTTGCAAGAGAGCACGGCCTCTGAGCAAACCAACAAAAACAAGCTGTATATCAGAGATGGTAGAAAACTAGGAAAATACGCATAGATACACATCAAACCATACTATTGCTGGGCCAACAAAAAGCCAAATATGATAAATATTGAAAATAAAATGAGCAGCATGCACGCTGCAGGGCTCCAGTTTGACTGTTTTATCGCACCAGCGATGTGCTTGAAGACAGTAGCAGTAGTGGACAGAGACAGTATAAAAGATGGACATAGCTACTGTGACCTCACTCCAATCGGTTTCTGAAGTCCCGTTTTGAAGCCTAGAGATGAGCGTTTTGGTGAAACGTCACAGTTTTCATGATGTAGTATTTATTAAAACTAAAGCCCTGCAGTGTGTGAGCCTGAGCAGAGCATTTTCTCCAGCATCATCTCCATTGTTATCTTAATTTTTGACCATATTGGGACAATAATTGACAGAACAAACATCATCTTGTATTGAATAAGACTTAAAACTAATGACTGAGACTAGGAGCTCATAGATCAACAGAGCTAAAGGGTCGGTTTCCTGTAGATTTCCATACAACCGTTTACAGCCAGAGAAGTTTCCACCTGAAGGGAAAGAGTTCAGGTTAAAGCCTCACTTTTCAGTCCCAGAAGTAGGTTCATCCTTTTTATATCGGGAATTAACACAAAAACTGTCTAATCTTTCATCAGATCAAAATAGACAGAACGAGTTATGAGATGGTTGAAACCAAAATTATAGCAAAAAAGAGAGTGAATCACATTTGCAAAGGGATCAGAAAAACTCACAGCTCAAACTAAAAAGCGGATGATGTGTCAGTGTTGTTTCCTCAACTTGTTTAAAATCTGTTATTTTACTTGAATCCAACCAGGAAAGTTCATCACTTTAGCAGCTGATCTTGCAGATTTAAGTGGCGTCTGGTTTAAAGTGTTTTAACATGTAAAATGAGCTCCCTCAGTATTAGGCTGGAGGCAGTCCTGCAGGTACAGGAGTAACAGGCAACACAGATCACGTATCACCTCCAATTCAGACCCGATACACGATCTAATGTATCACTTAAGCGTCCATTAACATTGGCTGCAAGCTCTTAAAGCTGGGCTCTTTGTGCATTAAGGCTGCGAGTGGAAATGCAGAAGTATTAGCCGTGTGTATTATTTGTTTTTTTTACATCATTTACAGCACTTATCATTGTAGCAACCCAGGTATCCTCTTGCTTAGAGTAACAATGGTCAGTCTGAGTACAGCAGGCAGGAACAGCAGCAGATTAATCATGTTTCAATCAAGCGTCTTTGTATGTGAAGTTTGATAACAGTGCTTCAGACAACAACACGGCCAATCAGTATGCCTGGTTCACTCTCACTGTATTATTTAGCTCCTTAGTTTTACTTGTTTGAGTTGGCATGTCCTTAATGTCTGGTTGTCTGAGGACAGTGTGTTCAGATCAGTGGGAAGGACATTTTTATAGCAGAATGTGGAGCCGAGTTTTATAGTTTACTTTGCAAAATAAATAAATAAACATTAACTATAACATAAAATCCCTTTTCAGTTTAACACAGGGTCTTGGTCTTTTGCTTTTATAGGGATGCAGTAAAAGAATTAAATGAGCGTAAAGGGACGCAGGGAAGGAAAGCTGAAAACAGCTTCCTGCTCTGGCTGTTTGGAATAATGGGTAGAACCGGAAAAACAATTTTTCTGACCCTGAGTTCCTCTTTTACATTTCCATGGGGTTATCCCCAGTGCTGACCAAATAAACAGCCAAAATTAGCTGTGTTAATATATGTAGCACCTATCTTTCCTCTTAAATGAGGTCAATGGGTTTTACTGTGCTGTGATATAATTTGGGCTCTCTTGAATATTGTTTTTTTTGTATGTCATGTATGTTTTTTTTATGTATGTCATGGTATGTATGTGATAATCATCACCTTATGGTTTAAACTGGGTTTGTGTCAATGGACAACGTCCTCACGGGGTCGAGGTGATGGGCGATTTGCTCATTTCCCTGTTAACTCATCAGTTTAACATTATTATAATAATTGGACTGATAACAAGTTGAGTCTGCCTCGCTGTAGTTTCATGTAGGCATCTCCAGATATGACTAATGCTTGTAGATCTCGAGATCTAAAGTGAAAAAAGTAAAGAGCAAGGGAGATGTTATAAGTTGATACCATTTAAGATGCTCAGCTGATATCCGTCCACTTATCACGGCAGGTTAAATCATGCAAAGAACAGGTAACCGTGCAAAGATGTCTCTCATCTCTCTAATTTACATAGACGTTTTCTAGTCTTAGTGACTACTCAAAGCAATTTAGACTACATCTAGCTATACGGTCATACAGCACTTTATTCTCTACACTTTAAGCTCTTTATCTTCCTCACATTCACAGCCCCATTAGAATCCTGAGATAACCTGGGAGGAAGCCACGCAGGCACGTGGAGAACATGCAAACTCCTCAAACCGGGAACCTTCTTACTGTGAGGCGACAGTGTTAGCTCACGTATGTGCTGCTGAGAGAGAGCAGTGTTGTCTTTTTTGTGTTCGGGGCACACATTATGAAGGGTTGGAAGCACTGCCTTAGGCAGAGTCCAGTTTGAGTGATCATCTGGTAAAAATGGTAAATGGCCTGTATTTGTATAGCGCTTTACTTAGTCCCAAAGCGCTTTACACTACATTCAGTCATCCACCCACATTGGTGATGGCAAGCTACATTGTAGCCACAGCTGCCCTGGGGCGCACTGACAGAGGCGCGGCTGGCAGACACTGGCGCTACCGGGCCCTCTGACCACCACCAGTAGGTAACGGGTGAAGTGTCTTGCCCAAGGACACAACGACTGAGACTGTCCGAGCCGGGGCTTGAACCAGCAACCTTCCGATTACGAGACGAACAGCCAACTCTTGAACCACGATCGCTACGAGGGAAAAACACGTAGTCCCCATTTGGTTTGTGAGTGAATTTTTTTGAGGTTGCTGTCAAAAGCTAAAGATTGTGCTGCATCAAAGACCTCCATGTGATTTGTTTGACTGAATTCTCTTTACTTGAAAACCAGAAATAGAGGACATTTGCCTTCAAAGTAAAAGTTCCGCCTTAACATATTCAAATAGGCGTGACTTATTTTGTAGGCGATTTCCATTCGAGTCGCACTTTTCAGAGTTTCAGTACTGCTTGGAGAATAACTAGTGGGTGGTTGTACACAAATCGGTGACTTTAGCAACCTGCTAGTGACCAAAATGATTGCAAGGAGGTCTTTCAAACAATTTTACCTCCAGCAGCTCGTGACCATTGGTGACCAGTCTCTAGGCCTGAGGTAGCATGGTTACCTGTGCTTTCCCTGACCATGACCCTTTGGAACAGGTCACCCGAAACTAGTTTAAGTAAAATTTATGAGCAAAGCACTGTAAAACAGTTAAAATTGTAACTCTGGCACATTTATTGTCAGTTTGGGGTTTGTTGGGGTTTTTTTTAATCTTTTTGCTCTTTTGCTGTTCTCCACTAACTTCAGAATTAAACATTTTTATGTATTCCTCTTTGGCTTTTTAGCCTTAATTTTGATAGGACAATGGGTAGAGGAATCAAGAAAGCTGGGAGAAAGACACGTAGTAAAAGGCCTTGGGGCGGATTTGAACTTCTTATGGTGCATGCACGCCTCTTATTTTTCTCTGCAATGCAAAAGAAATCTCCTTTCCCAGATGGAAGTTGTTTATATACCTCACTGCCTGGATAATTTTAATGCACGGTAACAGGAGGCTCTGCTGTGGCTGTTAGAACTGACTGATCATGTAACTGAACTGTAATGTAATGAAGATATTTACAGAGAATACGTGCTGAGTGTGGAGTTTGGCTGATACCTGATCGGTCTGAGCATTGAGGCTGAGAGACGCTAAAAAGCTCTGCAGGGTTATTGACAAAAAATTTTAGGATATGAATCTGTCAAGCCATCGAAACAGTAATGAGGTTAAATCCTCAGATGGATTTGATATGAAATAAAACAGTGGGTATTTGCTGAATCTAGATTTGTACCTGCAGACACGTGGGCTTCGGACGCTAATGGAGGAGAAGCTGCCGCAGTTGAAGCAGACTAATGGTATGAGTGTTTATATTTGTGGTGGCCAGCATCCTACATGGATGTCTCTACAGTAGCTCTGCTGTGAGTGTAATGATAGTCGGAGGCAGCAGCTCTGGTGATTCATCCCAACGTGTCATTAGTTTGTCTCTGGGTTGAACAGCTAATAATAGACTTGTGCAAAAAGAGAGAGATCCCCTCTGCGTGTGAATGTGTGCGTTAATAGGGGGTGGGTGAAGCACTTGGTGTGCTAGAACGTGATTGGAGGTGTGGACAGAGCTTGTGTGTGTGTGTGTGTGTGTGTGCGTGTGTGCGTGTGTGTGTGTTAATCCATTTTCCTCCAGGCAGCTGGGAGTCACATCTGAAAAGAAGAGGTTGCGGTTTACTCTCTCTAAACACAGTTTGATTTGAAATGTATGTGGATGGCTTTATGCTGGTGCGTACCCCCATCAGCCACAACATTAAAACCACTGACAGGTAAAGTGGATGACTTCATCTCATTACAATGCATTATTCTTCTGAGACATTCATGCGTGTGTTACTTTGAGATGTACCATCCACCCACACACCAACACTAACAATTCAGACCCAGAATTCAACTCCATCCCAGGTCATTCTGTTCATGGAAACCAGCATAGTGCTAAATCTTGTAAGCAAACCCTGAGTGTTTATGGGGGGCTTTCACAATATGTGATTTTTGTGGATAACTGATAAATTTGTTGAAATATCTACAGATATTTGCAGCGGGAAACAAACACACACAAACACACTGGGTAATGTTTGTAAAGTTGCTTTTTTAAACTACTCTTGTCCAGAAATGTGTCCAAAATATAATTTGGAAGCTGTAATTTAGTATTCAGTATCTTTATATAAGTAGACATACTAAGCAAAAATAATCAGCCGCTGATGTTTACTTCATTTCTATCAGACAGCAGTAAAAAAACCCTGATGTGCTGCACTATTATTAAACGCGAGGCTGTGGTTAACTAAGGAAAATCCTGCACACTATCTGCTTAAATAGAATTACACACAGATATAAGTATCAAGTATCATTTAGCTTGGAGCGGGTGGAGCTGCTGACAGAGCCTAAAGCTGGTGATAATTATTCAACTAAATATATTGAAATAAGCCAGCAGAGTTTCCCCACGCATATAATTTACTTGGGCGGGTCACCCAAGCATTTTAAACATACCCTATTCAAGTATATTTCAGCTCTGTAAAGCCTGAACCATGAAATAATTCTCAGAAAATTCAAATTTTTTGAAACAGGAATGGTTATTGATTTTTTTCTAGTTACAGCATTTTTGTGCATTTTATTGTTCACAATAGCACTGTATGTGTTTACATCAGGTTTTTAAAGGCAAAAAAAAAATCACACTGATGATGTAGAGGTATCAAAAACTCATGTATCATATATGATAAACTTAGTTTTACAGGGTTAGGATACATTTTTATCCTTTTATCTTCCAAAACCAGTACAGGTAAATGGTAAATTGTACTGGTTCTTATATAGCACTTTTCTACTTCTATTACTTTCATACACACTTTTTTTATGAAAGGGTATTACTCAAAATTACCACTGTAAAAAATGAACAGGTAGAAGCAGAGTCTACATCACTTGGTCACCACCTTTGTTACCAGCTGAAGACCAGGCTCTGGCTGCTGGGCTGGGGTCAGCAGACATTTGGCTGTATCATCCCTCGAGGTTCTTGGCTCTGCGTTGACTGTCCAGTACGAAAAGGACACGTTTTGATACTTTTCTTGGCCTGCTGTTAAGATAACTGAAGAACTTCATAATTACCATAATGTCGTCATTATAACTTTAATGTATTTACTGAATGCAATCATTTTGGATTCCATCTATTGGTGATTGCCTTTTTCTGCTCTGGGATCTGGAGGGCTACTCTGAGGACCTGAATACAGGTAGCTATCTTCAGTCTGCAGAAGAAGTGGCTGGAGAGGCATCTGATTATTGCTCAGATGTCATGAAGTGTGTATGATGGATCAGTGCTCAGGGGCCAATGATGTGGCTTGTATCTCCCTATGAGAGCATAGGGTCCAAACAGCTGACCAGTTGAAACTAGGATCCTAAATAAATGCAGATTGTCAACTGAAGACTAAAAGGCAGTTTCTCTGCACAACGCTCCAGGTGAGCTGTCTCCCTGCTGATCTCTTGCTTTCTTGTTACTACATGTAGCACAGTTAAGCAACCATACATTTCCAGTGAAGAGATTATTTTGTTTTTAGAGCAAATGAAATGATCTGTTTGCACCTGATTGTTTTCATGTGTATTTGCACACATTTGATCCTTTGAAGGAATTCCCTCAAACTGAATCCTTGCTAGATTACAATACTTAAAATTATAAACTTGTTATCACCCATGAACTGTTAAGTACTGTCCTCTGTCTAATAACCATCTAAAACTAAAATAAATGTAAATCTGGCCTCATCGGGCACAATTTAGCTTTTCCAGAATAAAGAAAGTGGGCAGCAGTCATCACTGTCTGTTTGTGCTGAATGTTGATGAATTGATGATGACTTGAAGAGCAGGAAGAGGGGGAGTTAAATAACCCCTTCACACAAACACACACACACACACACACAGCTGATAGATAGTAATTGAGGGGAAAGCCTTTCTAGACCTCATTAAACAGAAACGTCTCCCACAGCTGTAAAGAACCAGGGGGCAGGATCCGGCTTCCTCCTGCACACAAGCACACACACTGTTATAGAAGAGTGGGCGGTGAGAGAGGAGCTGCCGTTGACGGCTTTATTAAAGGATAAACCACAACGTGTGACGACCGTCTGACAGAGCCGCTGTGCACATGTACTCTATGACTCCATGACGAGCGTCTGATAGCCACAAATCACCTGCCTCACATCACAGACAGTTCTCTTCTTTCCTAACCTTTATTTAGCACTAACCTTTACAGTTTAGGACTGCCTGCGCCTCAGTTATTATATAACGCCACAATATGTTTGGCGTAAATGCGTCAGAGTATAATGTCAAAGCCAAAGTTTGACTTCACATGGATTTCACTGCAATGATTCCTGTTTTATTGACAACAGAACTTGTCTTCTTCTTAAAGTTTTACAGTAGATGTAGCCTACTGGTCCAAAACCAGGGCTTTGTAGATGCCTTGTAGTGGTTCAGGCCTACTATACTGGGAATTTCAAAAAAAAAATTTGATGTTTTTTTAATCAATGTATTAATCAAGATGATATTTATCTAATTAACTGGTACTGAGAAGAAACATTATCTGTGTTTCTTGAGGACTTACGGTCTAATTTTGTTTGTATCAGTAAATGATTTAGTCAGATAGCTGTTTGAGATGTTTTTCATGTCCAATAAAAGGAAAGCCATTAAACATCCAACCATTTTCTGCTGCTTGTGCAGTGGCATCAAGCCAGTGAATTCCCCACAACGCTTAATTAAGACAAATAGGTGTTTCTGGACCACTATAACAACTGTAGGAGGAAGAATACCCTTATTTTGTGCATCTGCTGGTGTTGAAGTCCCAGAAATGCCGTTCCCTGAATGGCCAAAATGGTTGACAACAGTGTTGGGGTGAATTTTAAATTACCTTCCTTGTATTGTATTGAGGCTTTTTCATTATACCCCGAAGGTATCGCCTCAGCTCATTCAATGACCTAAACTGGACCTCTCAATGTGGTTGTGGCCCCTTTAGGAGTCTTTGTAACACAATTATGTAACAATAAGGATTTGTCAGGATTTCTTTGTGTACTTTCTGTCTAAGTAGTCCGCTTTCTAGTTCAGGTGAGTGCAATTAAAGCATTAGCACAGTAGCAACTGGGGACAGTTGTAGTTCTTAATACCTACGTTAGGGAAGGTAGTTTTCCAGGACAAGATGACTGTTTAGTGACGTGATTGTTTGCCTAGTTATGGTTAGTTGCCATAGTTGGCTGTGCGAATGCAAACCTCATAGGTTTCCTATACAAATCCTGTAAAGTTTAAAGTTGACAGCATTCAAAGTCCTCGGTGCCAAACGCCCTCATACTCAAGTTTTTGCTTTTTGTTTGCTCACTTCGCTCAAGACACTCTATTTTGAATAGTTCAACTTCTTTTCTTTCTTGTCTTCTTTCTTTAATCAACCAAAATGAAGAAGGGTCCAAAATGGCGATAGGGCTGCGGACACTGACGCTCAAAGTATATAGTTTTCTGGTGGTAGGTCAGGAATCAAGGTTATTATAGGTAGCTACAATTAAACTAAAAAGTAAAACTTGATGTGAAAAATCATTTTGTGAACTTTGATAACTGAAATAAAAAAATATAGAGGAATTTTTAGTATTTGTGAGTTTGGTATAAATCTTATTTCAACTTGTCTGATGAGGTCTTGATGGATGCATTTATTGAGACTTTGGCTGTCTACAAGGCTCTGGGTCATGATACCTCCACTTATTTTCCTAAATCTTGCCTCTGACATATGCTGCCCATTTAATGATAATAATTTAAAATGACTAAAACTAACACTAAGAGAAACAAAACTTAAACCGGTTCTGGAAACAAACTGAAGTCAAACTAAACATAAAAGCAAAAAGTCAAACAAAACGAAAATGAGAAAATACAAAACTATAATAACTCAGTGAGGAAATTAGTAACTTTTAACATCTTTACAAGAGAAAGAGCAGAAAAAGGTCACGCGGGAGATTGCAAATGTCCCAAACTTTAGATCTTGGTGTGAAAGTCATGCTCATCATTAAGATGTGAAGCATCAGGTTTACTCCAGTTACCAAAAATTAGTAATATTTTAACAGATACCATTCATTTTTTAACAACAACACTTTCTTTTATCAGCCCAAGGTACAATACCATGGCACCTGTAAGGATTTCATACCCTGGGACCTTCTTTAAAACATACATTGTCCCAAAATATTAGATTTTTCCTGTGTGGTTAAAATATGAGTGAACGGTTGGCGCCCATGTGGCTGCACTCCCTCCACTGTAAGGTGTAATAAAAACTAATCCTGTGTTTCCAGCCAAATTCTCTTCACTTCCATAAAGAGCTTTAAATGCTAATAATAGTATTTTAAAGTTAATTCTTTGCAGTACAGGGAGCCGGTGTGATATGTTCAGCTGAACGTGCAAAAATCCAAATAGTTTTAAACCACTTTGTTTAATAAAGCTTTCTTTGGACCCTGGTTTACTTGGTGAAATAGCAGGAAGTTGTTTGAAAGGTTCCTCTTCCTGCTGCTGTTGGTTTGTTCCTTCAGTATCAGTGCTAACAAACCTCTGTCTGTTCTCAGCTTGTAAGCTACAGTTTGTAGCGGAAGTTAGTTTACACCTATGCTCCTGCCAGCTTAGCTGTCAATCACACCGGAACGGTTTCACACCCACACTGAGGCTAGCAGGCTAAAGGCCTTCTGATGTCTCTCCAAAGACCAGTTTCTTTCCTTTCAGTAAGCAAAACTAAAATAATTAAACGGTGGGTATTCATTTATCAGAAATACATTAACAGATAATTGACAACAGATGATGAACTTTACTCATACTTAAAGAGAGTGACAGCTGCCACCCTGTTATAGCCTGCTGTGATCAACCTCTTTGACTTTAACTGACTGACATGTGTCTGCTTCAGGCTGGGCAAACCTCTGCTTTTATAAGTCATGTCCGCAGGTCAAGGACAAACTTAGCTTTGTTTAGAACAAGCATACCTCTCAAGGGCTTTTTTTTAATGAGGACTTACCTCAGGCTGTGTCGATGAAGTACAAGCCCAATTTGAAAAAGGCTGGGACGCTGTGTAAAATAAAACAGAATGATTAATCTCTAAAAAGTTGTGACAGGGACACGTGTACCTCTGTGTAGCATCCCCTCTTCTTTTAACAGCAGCCTGGAAACTGAGGAGACCAGCTGATGGACTTTTTTGTCTAATATAGGATTTTAGCTGTTCAGCAGCTTCTTTGTTGTATTTTTTATTTCATGGTGCACCAAATGTTTTCAGTTTGTGAAAGGTCTGAATCACAGACAGGCCAATTCAATTCAGACTCTTCTACTATGAAGCCCTGCTGTGGTAATAGATCTGAAAAGCCTTCCCTGAAAAAGCTGTCATCTGGATGGGAGTGGGTATATACCTTTCAGCACTGATGGACCCTTTCTAGTTGCATAAACAGTCAGTTCCATAGGCGCTAATGTACCCCCATACCATCAGCAATGCATGCTTTTGAACTGAGTTCTGATAACAAGCCAGATGATGTCTCTCCTCTTTAGTCCAGAGGACGTCCATGTTTTCCAAAACTCATTTCATATTTCCAGTCGTCTGAGCACGGAACAGTTTTCCACTTTGCCTCAGTTCATTTTAAATGATAAGCGTATCTGTAGCATGTTTACATATGGCTCCTTTTTTGCATGATGCGTTTGTGGATGGCACGGCCTGAAAGCGTTCCTGAGCCCTTGCAGTGATTTCCATGACAGAATCGTGGCTGACCAAAGATCGTTAGTGCGAAATACTGATTTTTGGCTTCATCCCTTGCGCACAGAGATTTCTCCAGATTCTCTGAATCTTTTGATGATATTATGATGAGATATTCCAGGTCTACAGAATTCTGCACTGAGGAACATTACTGTGAAATTATTTCACGTTTGTAGAAGTTTTTTTTTATTGGTGATCCTCTCCAAACCTTTACTCCTGAGAAACGCTGCCTCTCTAAGATGCTTTTTATACCCAGTCATGTCACTCTGACTTGTTGCCAATTAATTAGTTCCAAAATGTTTCTCCAGCTGTTTATTTTTAGTATCAATTACTTATCCAGCCTTTTTTTTTTGTCTCTGTCCCAACTTTTTTAGTCATGTCGTGTAGTCATCAAATTCAAAGGGAGCTAATATGAATTAAATATGTTATATGAGATTTACATATACAGTTCTGTTTTTATTTACATTTGAAAAACCAACCCAACTTTTTACCCCTCAGCAGTAAAAGGTTGATGGGGTAGCACCGGCAGCTTCTGCTATTTTTTTGCACCTGGGGTTGTAGGGTGCTGCACAGGCGAGAGAAAATACTGCCAGTGCAGGAGTGTGCGTAGCAGCATTGATGTCCAGCTGCCCACACACAGTCTTCCCACCCCTACACTCCAGGAGATGTGTTCACACGTAGCTGGTGCATCTAAAAAATGAGTGACCTTTAATGTGTAGTAACGCCAAGCAATCTGCACGGAGCGATAACGGTTAAATTAAGGAGCAGTAAAAACATTTTTAACCGTAAAACGGCTTTAAAACTGATGACAAATGAAAACATTCTGTACAAAGCTGATGCCGATTAAAGATCAGGATCTTATCGTGGGATACAAGATTTATTTCCCAGTGGGAGATGGGATGGTATAATATTATGTGCTATCAAATGATTTTAATCCTATCTGGAGCAGTTGGACATGTTTTTTTGTTTTGTTTTTTTTGGGGCCCAAATGTCTACTGTGTGTGGGGGGGGGTTGGTGTTTTTTGTAGCTCTTATATGTCCTCTGCTTTTTTAAGGTCAGGTCTTTGTGCTTGTAATGCGAACACACACAGTTTTTCATGTGAACACTTCTGTGGAGTTTAATGAAAGAATACACACTCTGTGGTTTTATGAGCACGCGGGGGATTATCTTGTCTCATATGAACAATCTCTCTCCACTTGGCGCAGCCTACCTCACAGTAGTATTAATTGTCTCTGATGTGTCTCCTGAGCACAGTTTGAAATGTTTTCTTATTTATGATTTTGTTGTGACGATAAATAAATGTCTTAACAAGAGAGACCCAGTCTGAATGTAATCCAAACATAATTAACTTGAATCTAAGCGACAATGATGTGACTTTAGTTAACAAGGAGCAATTTTAATAAGAAAAAAGTAAAAGTAATCCACTAAGAACATATGTGAAGTAATGAAATCTAATTCCAGAACCAGTCGGTGCTCTTTAAAGAATAGCTTATATTAGTAACATGACACTTCCTGTAGAGAAGAAGGGCAAAAGCTTACTTGATCTTAATTTTTTAGTATGAATACAGACTATAAACATGGGCCCTTATGATCGTCTTGACTTATTGATTTCTAAGCAGGAGCTGTCAGACAAGATCCCACCGAGGTAACTGACTTGTGGTGTCTAAGCGCTCATAGCAACCCAGTGGGTTGATTTCTGAGCTTTCATTTTTGGCTGTGAAGCAGAATTCACCAAACTTTGCATTGTTTACTCAATAACAGAGAAAGTGAGCCAGGTTTAGACCTGAGACGGGTTCATTTTACCTGCCTGATGATGTGTTGTTGCAACAGTAATCCTGCTCAGCATGAGAGGAACTGCAGGTTCAGACATTTGGTGTATGCACTTGGCTGAGAAGCCAATGGTGCTAAGCTACCATCTGCCTCCAAGGCAGAATCCTGTTGAATGTATCCACAGTGACATTAACCATTTCTAAGCTTCACTGTTGGCGCTTTGGCTGCTACTATTTCATTTTTGTTTTTGTTTTTTACACCCGGAAGCTATGTCCATCTTTTATGCCGTTTATGGCACAGACACACGTGCTGGCAAATTGGGCCTATATAATGGACTGATAAAACACTCGAAACTCATCCACCAAAATGAAAGCGCAACTTTCTTGGATGATGTGTACTGCACAGAAAGATATATATTAGTGTTGTAATCCATTGAAAGTTCTCCAACAGTGCAAACACACTAAAGAGGTTTAGTTAAATTAGTCAGAGTAGTGCATGAGGCCTAGCAGTCACCAATGTCGGGACACCGCCTGCCACCATCCGAACGTACTCATCCAGGTGGAGGAGTTAAAGCAAGAAAATTCAACCCCGCTGGGGAAACTATACATATAGTTTCGTTAAGCCTGTTGGGTCATTGCCTTTGTACTGTGCTTCTCAAAGGTTTAAGTCCCATTACACACAACATTTCACAATAAGAACATGTTACCAAAAGTCAAGCATGGTGGTGGTAGTGTGATGGTCTGGGACTGCTTAGCTTCTTCAGGACCTGGAGGACTTGCCATGACTGAGGGATCCTCTCTACCAGAAAATCATGAAGGAGAATATCTGGCCATCAGTTTATACCCTAAAGTTCAAGCTCACTTGGGTTATGCTGCAGGACAATGATCCGAAACACAAGTCGTCGTGAGGGCTTAAAAAGAAGGCGACTGGACTTCTATGCCCATCCCACAGGTGAACAAGTATCATTGAACAGAGGTGCAGTCTTGAGATCCCTTCTCAGGCACCTCAAGTCCCGCTTACATCTTCCATCAGGTGACCTCAAAAGGTCACATGATAGGGTAGGGCACAACCAGTAACGTTCCCCCTTAATAAATGAAATCATAATTTAAAAATGTTTTTTTGTCTAATATTAAAGTTGAAATATTAATATTAAAGCTGAAACATGTAAGTGTGACAAATATGCAAAAATAAGAGATCAGTAATACTTTTCACAGCACTGTAACTTTTCTCCACCTCGCTGATTTTCTACCTGACACGCAACATGTACAATAGTGAAAGTGGACCAGCAGTTTTATGCTGGTGACACAGAGAACCTGTGAAGGTTAGAAAAGTGCCGAGCACTGCTACAGTGCGCAGAGGGGGCTGGGAATCAGTCGAGAGGCTGACAGTAGAAACATGACAGAAATCTAGTAGAGACATGCAACCAAGATTCCTGACATTGTAGGAGGACCTTGCTTTTCATAGTGGAGCAACCCAAGGTTTTCTTTTAATAAAAGAAGCCCATTCACCTTCAGAGAGCAGAATGAAGCTGTATTCATTGCACAGGCTGTCGAGCACAGCTGACAATATGTTCCTCTTTCTGCTTTAATTAGAACATCATAAAGGTCAGAGAGCCACAGAAGATGCGTCAATAGCAACGGTACTGCAAAGTCACAGAGGGAATGTATTGTGTGTATTACCATAGCAATGATCCAGAAAATAAGGCTGCAGTCCAGAACTCAAACTGGATTTTACTGATAGTGAGCAAATGTTAGTTGGTTTTGTCACTTTGCAGCAGACAAATCAGAACATCCACCAAAGTCCCACTTGCACTGTCTCAGAATGAAGTGACCTCCTTTTGGGCTGAACTAGTTTCAAAGACAGCGGATATCTTCCTCACCGCACACACACTATAAAACAACATCGGGCGCGTTCGCCGCTCATGTGAAAGCCGCCGCTCACCATCAAAAGGCGTTATCGTGAGCTTTAAAGGAAAATCAAGATCTGCCCGAGCACAGAAAGTGCGTTTGCCTGGAATGTTTGAAAGTCCTACTTTTTCATGCTACCATCTGTCTGTCCGCTGGCTTCTCACTGTTTAATCAGAGCAATATGATGCCGGGAGATTTGATCCCCCTGGAGATGTACATCCATCGAGGCTTCTGGGAAGTAACTGTATGGCTTTCTAGAGCAGCTCTAAAAACTGACGATGTGTTTTTTTAGGCTGCGAGAGCCTCCCTCTGTCCTTAAAGGGGTTTTTCTGTTAGTCTGAGGCATCCTGTCTTAGAATAACACCAACCTGGTAAAGTATACCAATGAAAGACAGTGCTGGAAGCTTTTAGAGAGTTATCAGTGCTCTTCTTCGACACGTTTAAGGGCTGTTTCGCTTGCATCCCCATCCTCATCCTCATTCTCTCATTCCTCCCACTCTTTTTCCTCCAAGCGCTGGTCTGGTCTATCCCAGCCTTTGAAATTAGTTTCAGAAATAATCCTTTAATCAGAGAGTCTCGCTGGGATTACCACAGAGGGCAGCCTCAGTTACTGCCCTCAACCACTACTGGCAATTGTTGAACCTGCAGTATTTGATTTAGGCAGCATCACCCATCCAGTACCACCATGAGGCAGCAGGGATGGTCTCATCCAACTTTTTCACACCCGTTTCCAACTCCGCTAAGAAAACTTGCACGTACACATGCGATAACATCTCTCCTTCCTCTCTTTTAAGCTGTTAGTAACACATTTGTGTGGACTCATCTGAGCTCCAGATGTCAGCTGTGAAACTAATAATGGCAGCATTTTCCAGGCATCATCTGTCTGTTTCTTGGCGTGTCACACAAGTGTAGTCAGAGCATGTATGTGAATTTGAAGCATTTGTTCCACTGAAATCGCTGCGTTCAGATGAACTGTGCTATTAGAATAAAAGAGCAAGAAAAAATCACAAGTTTTATTCTTACATAAATAAAAACAATAAATAAATAGGTAATAATACTAATGAAAGCAGCTTTAACAGTGGCATAGGTAGAGAGTACAATAGATGGATATAATACAGGTATTTTGACTACTGGATTTTGCACCTAAGCTAGGTTTTGCATAGGGGTCGACAATGTTCAGTGACTGCTTAAAGTTTATTGTGGTTACTGTGTAGCCTGGTGGCCCATGGGAAGAAGCTCTGTTTGAGTCTGCTGGTCCTGCCTTTTATTCTTATATAGGTTTAATACAGCGCGTATTTGCATAAATCATTTGGTTTCTGACTATCTCAATATCTGGAAATCATGCACATCCCTTCTACAGAGAGACTACAAAGTCTGTGTAATTATGAGTCTTTGTTTTGAGGTTAAAACCTCTTTATTTTGTAATATTAAGAGTAACCGGTGATGCTGATGATAGTGGTAAGCCTGTCTGGGCTCACATCAAACATAGTGCTCATTCCTGTCTGTGAGAAGTAAATGGAGTTCCTCTTTATGAATGCATAGTTAGGTATGGATTTATTTGACATGACCGGGGCAGACTGGGGAGGGAAACCAGCACAGGCCACACAGTCATGATCGTGAGTGTCCGGTTGACCGAAGCTGTGGGAGGAAAGCAGAGCACGCAGAGGCAAAACATGCAAATATGGAAAGGACATGCAAACTGCACGCAGACAGGAACCGGAGTCTGGCTGTCATGTGCTACAAAGCCAGTCTTCTTCAAAAACACACAAAGTGTTTCATTTAAGAAGTTCTTCCTCTTAAAGGGACACATTCAGCACATCTGTGGTTTTGTGTATCAACTCAGAGATTTGTGTACATCACCAAACTTCTCTTCCTCTTTTTTTAAGTTGCTTTCTAATTTTAATTTCAGCTAAAAAACACTACCCGCTCTGTCCTTCTGCCCTTCCCCTCGTCTGCCGAGCTGTAACGTTTAGCCTTCTAGGGCTAATAGGAAGTGGAGTTTGTTAATGGCAGCTCTAAATGTAAAATTTGAATAAACAGCATTGGATTGTTTTCATCATCCTTATCTGAACACATCAGTGAGACATTTGGAGCAAACCTGGTCATTTTGCTTTCGTTTCTCGTGCACAGGATCCAGTCATTTTAGAGGACAAGGACTTACTGAGGCCTTCATTTCTATTCAGTATTTGCCTTCCTCTGTGTATGTAGTTTAACTGCCTGCACTGGGAATAGCTTCACAGTCATTCTGTGACCCAATTATTGAGCTTCTTTTTACTCCTGTAAGCACAGTCTCACTAAAGCAAACACTCCTAATGATCCTAATGATCACTTACCTGAAAAAGTAAGTGAACTGCTGCATTTCCACTGCCTTAAAGTCGGCCTTTAAGGTGTTGTTGAAGCAGATATAGTTATTATTAAGGTAATGTGTCTAATTTAACTTCACTTAAAATGTTTTTTCCCACTTTGTGGATTTTCTTTTTAATTTACTAACTCTTAAAAACTCCTTTAACCACAACAACCTCCATCAGGCATTTCCTCTAGCTTCTTACGAAACAAGGAGATGAGTTTTGAACCATTCTTCCTGAACTTTGGTCTTTTAAAGCCTTACACTTATCATTTAACTTTTTCATTGTGTGGTTGCATCATTAGCCCTCTTTCAGACAAACATAATGTACCTAGATAATGCTACTTATTGCTTTTGGTTGGGCTTGTGTGAGTTAGCGGAAAGAGGCCGTGTTGGGTGACCTTTCTACCTGATGGGTGGATTTTTGTATTCAGATTGTGGTCACGCTGTATGGATTGCATTTACATGTGGCGAGATCTAATCGCAGCAGCGTCCTGACCTCCTCCAAATGTGGCCTGATGTTGTGGATGTATTTTAATGTGCCCTGTGGAGTTTTTTTTCTTCTTATTATTAATGGAAGCAAACAAAGCTAATCTTGCTATTTGTCACATTGTGATATCTTTGATCACACACGAGTCAGCAACATTTCTTTCATTTTTTTCTGATTGCTTACATCCTGCATTGTTTTTCCTCGTGTTCTCCAGATATAAAACAAAACACCAGAGACATGGTGAAGAGTTCACAGCATACTTTTAAAATTTCATATATCCAGATAAATGAGCTTGCTGTGTCAGGCTTTTAAGCAAACATCTCTAACCACACCCTCAAAAAAATTTAAAAGAAAATACGTTTTTTAAAAAAAAAAATTAAACTAATATATTCAGTATCCTTAAGATTTTTTGGCTTCTGGAAATTTCAAAAAACAATTTGATTATTTGATTATTGCCATGTTCTTCACAAAATTGTTTTCTGATATTTTAAAGGATCAAATTAATCCACTGGAGTTTCTTACTGTGTGAAAAGCACTTTCCCTTTTTGTGTGAGAGATGCAACATAAGTTTCTTCTTTGAAAAGAATTCAGTGAGGCATTTATGTTCTAATGTGTTTGGTATTTCAAAAAGAAACACCTTTTACTGACATTTACAAGAGGACAACTAAAAGTTGGAGCCGTGTTGGTTTGAATGCTTAAAAATAGAAATCTTTCATGTGAAGCTGCAGAAATTACTGCAGATATTTTCATTGCTTTTCTTAAAAGAAGATGAGCTTCAGGTTAACGGGGCAGCATTTACTTACAGTCCAGTTTTACAGCGTGACAGGTTCACGGTTTGTGACTCATACTGGACTGTAAAGAATGGAGAGTCTTTCCAGCAGTGGCTCACATTGATGTCTCTAAAACAGGCGCCTTAATTAATTTCAGCTCTGGAGAGGCCCCATTTTTGGAAGTGCAATGACCTTCAAAAGTGTGCAGTGTCCTCCTTTTTCCTTTTGCAGCATTATGGACGCTTTTGCAGAAGCTCTTCCAGCCTGCTGCTGCTGCTTGAAAGTGCTGGGCATCTTTGTTCACACAAGGTGCCCATAATTCAAATGATGAGTCATATGTCTGTGGCAGACGAACTGAATGCAAAGCAGTTCATCTCACGCTATAGTCTAGAATCCCTGCCTGTCTGACCTTGAAAAATGTGCCTGTAAGCTGCTGAACGAATGCCCCCAAAGCAGCCGTGCACAAACCGAGATTGTTTTATCTCAATCTGAATGAGCACCTGCAGAAACAAACAGCACAAGTGCAGTTATTGTTCCTGGAATTGAATCGATATTAGGCTTTTTTTGAATGCTAATGCAGGGTCATACAGAGATAACTGAGGTTGTGAATTTAATATTGGTACAAATAAAAACTGATGGGCAGTGACAGAAGAAAGCCACGGTGACTTTAAATGTCACTGAATCAAGTCCTAGTTAGCAGTGAGTTTGCAGAAATCTTGAAATGTTGCAAAACCCTAAAAATGCTCTCAATAAATTCTCTAAAGTAAAATGTCCTTTTTTATCAGTCCTAAATCCAAAAAAATGTGAAACCTAAAACATGCAAACACCTGCATTTTATTAGGTGATTCTTTAGACAGCAGTTTTAATCTCTCTTCTGCCCAAAGCACGCTAAACGGGGAAACCACAAAATGTATTCATATCTGTGCGGGATAGCCTCTACATGTCATCTCACATGCCATTAGACTGTATCTGTGACGGCTCATTTCCCTCATCCAGACCTAGCATGACGTTTTTTATGTTGTGTTGCCCCGCTACGATAAACTTGCCTCTGGTGCCTCATCGGGCGGTCTTGCTGCCTCTGGTTTAAATTAGTCTGTAGAAATAGGCCTAGCTTCTCTCTGAAGGCATGTTTGGTTTATTGCACCATACAGTTAGCCGGCTTCCCCGACAGATGACACACTCAGACTTGAGGCTGTTGATATTTGTTTTCTTAAGGTAGATTGGCCTCTGATGTGTCATTATCCAGCAGCTGTGCAATCAGACTGGGGCTTCCTTTGAAATTAGTTTTGTTTATAGATGAAATCATTATAGTAAATGAACAGTTCATTAATAACTGTACATGGATAATACCATTAAAGCCTCATTTGATTAGCAGGCTAGGTCTAGTAGGTTATCGTTTTGCCCCATAACTGCTGGGATAGGCTCCAGCTCAAGTTGGATGGATGGATGATTGCACACCTTGACAATTGGGAACCAGTTTTTAAATATTGAGATTTGGCTTTGCTGACTAAGAAGCACATCTTAAAATCCAGAATAGTGATTTTGGAAAAGATTATACTTCGATGTTTCAAGGTGTGTCGCAAGAGATAAGCGAGTTTGAAATTGTCTTCAGCTTGAAATTTTAGCCTCATTATACCACAGAAAATGTCAGGGGAGGTCACCAAATACACAAGGATTGAGTCTCCCTGCAGACTGGGAACATCTGCGGCTAATTTCATGGGAAGGGCTCAGTGAAATGAATCAGAGTTTCAGCTTCAGAGTAAAGGTCGCTGCTCTTTTTGTGGCCTTTAATACAATTTAAGTCATCACACATGCACGAGGGCTTGTAGTGATGACACAACATTTAACGGATGAAAGCTCACAATAATGAAATAATTCAAATACAAAGAAAATTTGAAGTTAAATTTTGGCATGCCTGGTGTTATGGGTCGAGGTTGGGTTTATAAGTGAGAGGTTTCACAGCTGTTTTCGGAGCCACGGGTGCCACATCAGTATGCAGGGAACGCTTCCAAATCACTAGCATGTCATCCTCTGAGCAATTTAAGAATGTGTTTTAAAAAAACAGATGTACGAGATGTGATCGTCCACACACTCAGGCTTGAAGGGACACTTCATTTTGCACTATTCCCTTTGGAATAGCCTTAAAGTCAGTATTTAAAGTCTCTTTTTTAACTATATCAGCATAAATCACTTAGTTAAAGAGAAAAAAAATTATTCTAGAGGTGAGCAGGGCTGATATGATGTTATATTGTAAATATAAAAACACTAAAACCAACAATGATTATATCTTACAACAGCTTAAGAGCATGATTAAAAAATATTCAAGAGCTATTTTTCTGCTTGGCAGCCTCAGTGAATTTGGTAGAGAGGTATATGAATCACACCCTCGCCCGCTGTAGGCTCTGGTTGGAGTGGAGCTCACAGATAGCAGCACCTTAACAACACTTTCGGTCCTCTATACAGTGGTGGCCCAAAGTGGGGATCTTTCATGGAGCTCCAGCCTGAGGTTCATTTTATATTTCTTGCTTTTCTGAATAATCACAGCAACAGTAGTCACCTTGTCACTGAGCTTCTTGCTGATGCTCTTGTAGTCCACTCCAGCCTTGTGCAGGTCTACAATCTTATCCCTGACATCCTTTAAAAGCTCTTTGGTCTTGCTTAGGGTGGTGGAACGGAAGAAATTGATTCCTTGGACAGCTATGCTTTATATACATAACCTGCTGAGATCAGGAGTATCTGTAATTGATTTAATGATTGATTGCAATTTGTGTTCAACATCGGCACACAGGAAATCAGTGGGAGCCAGAGTTCTGGGTGGGTTGTAGGATAGCAAATACTTTTTGGACTCAATGATATACACATAAATCTATAACTTTTATGTAATTCTTTTTCTGTCTTTCTCCATTAAAATTAAATTACCATAAAAAATTAGCGACTTTTCATTTCAATGTAAGTGTGCAGACTTACAAATTCAACAGATGATCAAATAATTATTTCCCCCATGTTGAAATGGGACATATTCAACTTTTTCTCATGTTCTGCTACATTCTTCAAATAATTAGAGCCAAATATGTACAAATAATCCTTATGTGACAAAACCTTAGCTGCTTTAAACTCTTGGATCGCTGTGATATCAGAGATATCAGACTCTAGCTGTGATCACAGCAGCTCCAACCACGTTGAGATCTTCTGTTTGTGAGGGGCAGCCAATCAGAAGAAAGTTGTCTCTAAGAGGGAGGAGCAAAAACAGCTTGTTTCACATAGAGGGTGAACTGAGGAGATGCAGCATAAGATAGATCAGGATTTTTTTTTTTTTAACTGTGACTCATGCGCAGTTAGAGTAGAGTCAAAGAGTAAAATAATAGAGCTGGAAATGAGCGTAAGAGGTCTCCTTTAAAGCATGTGTCATTCATATACCTAACAACATAGAATTATGTCAAAAGAGTCTCTTGAAGTGATGAGCCCACACACGATGTTCCTCGGGCTCTACTGACAGTTTTAAAAACTTGCAGCTCATGGCAGAAACAGGTGGAGATGTCTGCGCTGCATTTACACTTTCTGGCAGTGTGAGCACCTCATGTTCAGCCATCAGTGTAAATCCCAACTACACTAAAAAATATCTTCTTTGACAAAAAGACTGCACTCTTAAAAACTCAGGCAAATATCCCCCCTAAACAGAACTTTAAGAAGCTCTACAAGAAAGATATGAAGACAAGCTCCAGATTAAATGTAAACGCTATGCCAGTTTTAAATTAGTTTAGAAACTAAACTGTTCCGAGCAGCTTTTATCCACCCTTCTGACTGACCTTTTCTCCACTGCAACAGCTCTTTTTGTTTGTCCAGATTCCTCATTAGCTGCCACTTGACGGCAGCTGTTTTTCCTGCTGAGGGTCATCATGGCTATTGCGATATTTAAATACACATTGTTGATGTTTAAATAATGCTCTCACCATGCCAAACTGATGCACAAACGTAGAACATCAGCTAACATGTTAAAAGCTGACAGTTGTTTAGGGTTATTAATGTATTTGTGAAGGGCTTGTTTTTCTGTGTTAAGTAACACTGAGGATGTTTGTTACGGGATTTGAGATGGAAAACCCCTCCCACAGCCTGTAACTTTCAGCTCCATCGCTTCTCATTATACTTAGTGAGCTCTAGAGGGGTCGGTAGGTGTGTTTTTGGAGGGCCAGACCAGCTGTTGGCCTCCAGTCTTTATGCTGAACTAATCCAATGTCCGGGCAGTATTTAGGGCAGAGACACCACAAAGTGGTATCGATGTTCTCATCTCAAGGAAGAGAAGTATATTTTCCCGAAACTACAGCCCATCCATCCATCTGTGCATTTAAGCTACAGCACCACTACAGCAACTAAATCAAATAAACTGCAGGTCTGTCTCTGTTTTGTGATTTGAATGCAGAGCAGATACTGAAATATCGGATCTGCCAGCTCAAAATATGCTTGATCACTCCCTTGTCTCAGATGTCACTATTGTTTATGAGAAAGCAGATCAATTAAAGGATACTCGAGGTCAGGACATGATGTGGCTTCCCTGTAGGCCCTCACCAACTCACCAACGATCCAGCTGGTGGATTACATAATGCTGCCTTAAGGCTTTGTGCAGCGCTGCGCTGGGCTTGCTCAAAAACCTCACAGGGAATTACATGTAAGTTCCCCAGTCTTTCTGCGGAGGCTGAGCAGAGGCTCGAGGCTTATCTGAAAACTGACTACACTCAGCTACTACAGACACACAACCACTTCAACGACATGACACATGCAGAGCTGCACGGCTCATTTTCCTCAGAGTGTGTCACCTTTAAGTCTCCACTTACTGCCATGTCTTGTTGAAGTAGTAGAGCCGCTGCCTACACAGCAGTCCCAGATGTACCGTAGGCGGTTGTACGAATTCTGCGGCTCTGAAGGGTTTTCTAATTTTATGACAGATTAGACACGCCTCTCTGCAGCCAACATTGTGCACTTCATCGTAAGTGGAACATGCCACTGCGAGTGCGTGCAGCAGCACTGTGTGACGTCTGCAGTCACAGTTGGTCCATCATTTCCACTCTGTTTGAGGCACACCATGTTACATCAGCAGAGCTCTGAAAACACCCGGAGGGGCACTCAGGTTATGAGGTAGAGCTGCTGAAAGGGCCAAACGCAGCACACTTTCTTCTTGACTGCAGCTTGATGAGAGCCGGTGGCAGATTACACTGCTCAGGTTGACTGAGGATGGGCAACACATCTGCACAGAACCACCTCTGTTTCACTGTTTCATTAATTACAAATGCTGCTGCTTCTAGTGCATATTGTTACTTTAGTTTTGTTATAATTATTAAGAGTGAAGCCAAAATATTGCAGTAAATCGCCGCTGCCATGTTTCCCTGGCGACGTAATTTGTAACTGGAGGCCACAGACTGGTTTACAGGAGGTGGAGAGGGGTACTGATGTCCCATCTCCTGGCCGACACAAATATGATGGACATAGCTTCCAGGTCTGAAAAGCGAAGCCAACGTGGAAATGCTTTAAATCTGCAGCGTTTTTAAAGGCCAGCAGGGAGCCATACCTGTAGTTGGAAATGGATTTCAGGTCCTGATTAGTTTTACAGTCAGATGGTGACAGTTAAAGTACTTTTTGCTGTAGCTACATCCATCTTTACCCTGTCTATGAACTAGCCATGAGGTAGTAGATCATTATATACCAGCTAATGCATCGTCAGTAATCCTCCAGATATTTCTGGTATTAAGCTTTCCAGCTTTGTTTGTGTCCAAAATTACAGCAGTGCTGCACATTGTTGTTTTAAACCTCCTTAGCGTGCATGTCATTCTGTCTGTAAACAAACACAACAGTTTAAAACATTTTGAATGAATTCTAGTCAAACTTTGTAGGGGTGTAGAGTGTGGCCGTGTTAAAATCCCACTAAAATTTGCCTGAAATCCACCAAAGTCTTGAAGATCAGCTTAATGATTTATTGGTCATAAAATGGACAAAAAGCTTTATAACTTATACACCACAAGTATCATAGTTTCTATTGTCAACATATAGAAAGTACCATATATGATTTAAAATATCATATCAGATTTGACCTTTGACCTTCCTTTATAGTGAATAGATTGATCTAAAGATCAAAGTCATGCTAATGCTATATAGAGCCATTTAAAAACTTCTCCACCAGCTGACGCAGAGGTCATCCAAATGTCTGCGGTGAATGACTATAGGTAATTAATGAATCCAGACCACCCTCTAAACCAATTACTGTGCAGGCAGCAGAGAAACTTTCTGCTTCCACAAGGACAAATACAGACAGCGCTGTTTAGATTTTACTTATTAAGCTACTTATTGGCTATTAATGTTTAGTTTTTTTGACCTCTTAACTTTTTGTTTTTTTTATGTTATTATTATTATTTCTTAAGGTTATTTTTCACATTTTGGCAGCTGTATTCAAGGAATTTCCCAACTTTTGGAGTAAGTTACAAAATCTTATCTTATCTGTTAGAGTCACAAAGAGAGTAGGAAAGGTTGGATGGATAGCCTCACCACAGGTTTCATTTTAAAACAGGAGGCTGCTGCACCTTGATTGTTTCCTGACTTGGTTTCTTTTAATTTGAACCAAAAAAATTCCATAATTTTAGTCAATACATGATCATTGCAACCATCAAAGCTCCTCTAAAACCAATTCAAGCATCGATATTTCCTCAGCTCTGTCTACTCTAACTACAGAATGGATTTGGTTAAAAACTGTGGAAAGACTTCGTATCACCTGCAGTAGTATCCTGGAGGTGTGCATGCTCTCACCACACATTCTATTTTATATTTAAATGCCTGCTTACATGAAGGAAATTGCATATATCCAACCTCATTGTATCCATCCTCTGCTTTGAAGCTACAGCACCAAATGTCCCTTAATTCACGGCTGACAAAAGAACGATTTAATCTGTTTGTTAACGTCTGCTAAAAACTAAAGTGCCGGGCTGTTTTAGGGAATCATGCAGCAGTTTGATAAAAATGAAACTATAACATCTCTGACCCGTTTTTAAAGATTTACGGGGGCAAGATGGCTTTTTAATAGGATTTGTCGATAATGCGGAAATGCACAAGGTTTATCCTTTAAAGAGAAACAAAAACAGTAATTACTGTTAAGTGTTTATTACCAAGTGATTATACAGTGCTTAACTTGTACATGCATGTTGGGTTATTATATTTTGGCAGCTTTATTTATATAGGTAAATTAGAAGAACAAAAGGGGTGATTTATTTATTTTTTATGGGGGTTTTTTTTGGCTTAATAATGCATATTAAGACTATGACATGGTGTTATTTTAATGCATGAAAAAACCCTAAATGGAAAAATATAAAACGCCAAGCTTTACCCTTGATTTAGCAGAAAAAGATGTAATGAAAGTGAATTATTTGATATTGGAGCATTCAGAAGCGGCATCAGTGGATTCCTGCTACTCGCCATCAAATGCCAGAAGGCCCCAGTAACTGACTAAAGCACCACATGGTGTGTGTGGACTGAGGAGACAAATTAATTCATCAAAGTCATTTGAAAGCCATCTTAAGGGAGAAGCAGTACTAAAATGCCACGATTTAAGGCTTCCTGGCACACTTTGTGTTATGTAATCCTATCAGGTCCTCTTGAGAATACTGTGTTCACATAACAGTAGTTGTTAGGGACGGGCTAATTCAACATTTCTTTTGGAAATGTAAGGCTGGGAATAGCCTGAGGATTTTCTCTCTGTTGCTAGAAAAGGCTCTGCCGTCTTCCAGGTTTAATATGAGGGATGCCTGCTACAAGGGACCGGCGGCCAAACCAGAACATATCGATGGAGCCCAGCGAGTTCCTGTGGATTTCCACTCTCACCTCCACTTGGCACAGAAAAGGTTCAATATTTAGAATAATGAAGTGGGAGCTTGTTCTGTGGGCTTGGCAGCAGGACGACTGACACCACCGACTGTCAGTCACTTGCTTCCGTGTTGCTATGGAAACAACCTTGTTGCTCCGCTGTGGGGCTAAGAAAAAGCTTGTAGAAAGCATTGGTAGAAAAAAAAAAGAAAGAGAAAAAACATGGCTGCATGCATGAGTCATCTGCTAACACATCCACCCAGAGCTCTCCAGTTTTATCACTGCGAGCAGCCTGTCAGAGCTCCCTGCACGACTGTAGCTAAACACAGCCGCAGCAGAGACCACACGAGAGAACAAAAGCAACCACAGACTGAGTTAAGGACCACGGGGGGAAGGCAGTAATCACCTTTGACTCGAGCATACCGCCATACCAGCTGCAAATCTTTACCGAGAGTCAGCGTTGCAATTTCTAACCACAGTCCAGCAACAGCAAGATGAAAGGGTTAGAGGGGAAATCCAATCAGCAACAGCCAAAGTCATTTTTAAAGGAAATACAACAAATAGCCTCCAGTATATTTGCCTTTATTACAAGGATTTTTTTCCTCTTTTTTTGGTTTTGTATCATCATGAATAGAGTAAATTTTGAATAGTCCGTATAGACTTATCAATCACAAACTACACAAAGCTAGCCCCAACATAAGCCTTGCTTTATCATCTGTTTTGCTCTAAATGAATTTAAGTACTACTTATTAGTAATCTCTAACACAACTCTTTCACAGCATGTCTTTTGTCCCGTCTCCCTTCCCTCACCCCAACCAATCACAGCAGATGGCTGCCCCTACCTGAGCGTGGTTGTCCCTGGTTTCTTCCTGTTAAAAGGGATTTTTTTTCCCCTACTGTCACCATGTGCTTGGTCATAGGGGGTTGTTTGATTGTTGGTAGTGATTTAGCCTGTAAACCCATTGGGAAAGTGCTCACTGTGGTCATAAAACAAGTCAGATGTATCACTGTTTTCCCATAGAGTTTTATACAGTCTGACTTCTTTAGAAGTCGCCCCCTACTGGCCATTAGAAAGATTTGAAGATTAGGATTCTTGCACAGGTTCCTCGTGTAGACCTATAGGCCTGTAGCCATCTTTTATATACAGTCTAATATTTTACTGACACTTACTGGGAGACAAATCCTTTTCTGTGTGAAACATTTACAGTCAGTTATGGTGATATTAAACCGTCCACACAGATCTACCGCCCCATGCCCTGCACACATTAGGACATTAACAAACTGGATGCTGATTATCTAAGGCCTTAGTGACACAATCTCCGGTTTCTAGGGGAAACCTCCGGTTGCTAGGGAGAAATGTGTATTCCACCAGCAGCTGGAGGAATAAAAGAAGGTGGTTTTCTGGTAGAGAACTGTACACAACTGAGTTCACCTAGTGACTGCCAGCAAACACTCTGCAACTGGTTGGGGAATGCACATTTTTCCAAATGGTCTCTAGGCCGGAGTGAGTGGAGGCAATGTGCAGTTTGTGTGTGGTATTAGTTAACCCCACAAAAAGTGTTTCAACACAGCAACACTGAATCAGTAAAACTAGAAAAATATGACTCATAAAGAAACTTTAGCACTTTTGAGAGCTTCAGAATGCTTTCAGTACATTTATTAGGTTCATTCTGTTTGCTGGGCAGTCTCAGGCTGTTTAGCCAGTGGCTAAAACTACTGCTTCCAAATATTATTTCTTTTACCCTTGGCTTCCCAAACCTGCAGCTTTATTTACTTGGACAAATAAAATCAGTCCAGGATGTCCTTGCTCTTCTCTAAAGTAACCAAGTATCCACTGAAAATCACACACATATTAAAGCTGTAATAAAACTGCACTTCTTCTTCCTCAAGAAACCATTTTGTCCTTTACAAAGTCTCGAGGTCACCAGTAAAGAGGCGAGCTCAGTAGCACAAACACCAGACAAGGCACTCTAATCCAAAGCAGCAGCCTTTTTTCTCAGTATTACTTTGCTCCAATCGTGTTGGATTATTTAATCTATGTATTTGTTCCTTTCACTTTTCAGAGATTCACACTGAAAAAACATAAGATAACATAAGAATAATGAGAAGGAAGAATATGTAAACTAGGGCAGAGCAGCGCCTGCAGATTGATTTTAAAGAAGCATTTTTTAGTCCGGCTGAACCGGCGCAGGTCGAGTAACGTGTAGTCAGTCGTGCCGCTGCAGTGTGATGGTGTGAACTGAGATTAAGCTCTGCTTTAATCCTCCTCCGCTCCACATGACCTCACTGTGATGCATGAGCCACAGGGAACTGTCATTGGTGCGTCACGTCTTCTCCTGTGTGACCTGCAGCCAATCAGAGCTCCTCAGCTCAGCATCCACCCCCAACAGGCAGCTGAGAGTGAGGGAGGAGAGAGGGGAGTAGAGGGGAGGGAGAGAGAGAGGGGAAAATATGGGTTTCTATGAATGGAAACATGGAGGAGAGGATGCTGGTGATGGAGAAGCCCAAATAGGGACAGTCCCATACTGTCTAATTTCCTGGTATCCACCCTCTTCTCTGTCTGTCTTTATTTTAATTATGCATCTAGTAATTTTTAGGTAAACAGTGGAAAGCGATCAAGAAGAGTTACTAAAGTAAAAGCACATCTCTCTGCTTTACTGCATTAACAGTGTTTTCAGCCAGATTCAGACTCCTTGAGTAATAATCAACCATCCATCTATTAGCTTTTCCTGCTTTATCCTGCAGACAGTTGCCCACCCTCAGCTGACACTGAACAAGAGGTGTCATTCATCCCGGACAGACAACCATGCACATCCACACCTACGGCTAATTTGGACTCACCACACTGTGTGAGAAAACCCACACAGTGTGCAGTCCCTTTGAATATTAATTACTTCAAAGAGCGTGGAAGAATAAATCACAAACAGAAAGGAAAACAATCCTAACCTTGTTTTTTTTCTTTATGCCCATTAAAATCTCCTTAATAACTTTAAAGAGATAATTTTTTGTTTAAACCAGTAATGGAGTATGCTGTATGTTTACGCAGCTTTGAAAGCAAAAAGCAGAACAGAGGAGCTGTTATAACACAGACCTGGGCACAGTTTGTGGAAATACTGGATCTGTTTGCTGGTTTTGCCCTGGAGGGAGACAAAATACATATTCTTATCACTAAATGCCTGTGTGATCATGAAAATACCTTGGAAGTGATTCAGTACCAGATAAGAGCCCCCCCTCCCCACCTCATGTTTTCAACAAACACATTATTATGTCTCTAATGGGAGCTGAGTGTGTAAAAGAAAGGGGGGAAGGCGGTTCTGTTTTATGTTCGGTGGAGAGCAGCCAAGAGAAAGCAACATGGGGGTCAACAGAGTCAAAGAATAGCAGCTAAAATAGCATTTATTCATAGCAAAAGGATAAAATGATATTAACAAAATTCAACATTGCCGTGCAAAGCACAAAAGACTAATAAAATTCTACAGAGTAGAAAGTGATAAAAGCACAAGACTGAGTTAGTGGCTAATCAGGTGAGGGCTCAGGTAGGGTGTAAAACTAAATTAAATAAGCCATGCAATAAAATCACTGCAAATTAAAAGCATGCAACATAAAACAGAGAGCAAAATTAACTGCTAAAACCTACACACTAAACAAACCACAGCAAGTATAAAAACAATAAAAATATTTGTACTGGATTCATTGTATCCATTCCTCTAACAGTAAACCCACACTGCTAAAAGTCGCTGAAAAGATAGCTTTGGAATACGCCACAAACCACATTGAGATTTGGTTGAAAGGGTGGTTCTTTTTCCCCTTTTCAGGCAAATTTAGTGGAAAAGGACAAATCTGCAAAGATGGCTTTTAACCTTCCAGGTTTCAAAGTTAATGAGACGTCACTGACTTAGTTGAACGTGCTATGATCATCGTTTCATGGTTGTATCTCTGTGGTCCAAAAAAAAGATGACGATCTTAGGCTAAATTGGGACAAAATCCGATGTCAGTGACTATTTCTGGGCTAAATAAATGCAGTGACAGGCAGATTTAACCCAGAAAACGTTCGGTGCTTGGTGGGACATTTACTAAAGTGAAACAACCCACCGCTACTGCAGAAAGTTAGATGTGATGGTGATATTTTGGGAGCACTTTAGAAACATTTCTAACTCCAAGACCTCCTTTTCAAGGATATCTTCTGACCTGATGTTGGCAGCAGGCTTAGATGACTAAATTCACATTTGCAGACAGACAGTGTTGTTCTTTCCTGTGATCTGCACTTTAAGAATGAGAACTAGATATTTCGCCAATACAGCGGCTACACTTTCAAGGAGAAGTTTACCCATGAGGTTACAGTGGATGCTGCTTTATGGGAGCAGGCGTCTACTACTCATTCCTCATGTTTCTAGACCTTGACCCAGTTTGAGAGCAGCATCAAGGACCTAATCTAAGACAGGTTTCTACAGGAGGACATGAAATATAAAAGTTTTTTCTTTGTCAGGCAGATAAAGAAATATGATGCTGAATGAAAACCAAAACGATTTAAAACGCAGTAAAGAGTTTCAAGCTACTTTGCCTTTTTATTCCTCCTCGGTGTTGTGAGTCGTAGACAGAAGCATGAGGTTTTTGGGTTATCTGTCCATTCCTCCACTCTGAACTTATGGACACGATATTTCCAGGATTTCTCAAGAAAATTTCTTCAAACTTTCCAAAACATTCACCTTGATTTGATGAACTGATTTCGTTTGTGGAAGTCAAAAGTTAAAGGCTTGTTAGCTTTCTGATGGTTCGTCTGTGCACCTGTGTTTCGCCCTATGTCACCTTGCATATGCTCCAGCCTTCTACCGCCTACCTCTTTTGACATTTGACCTCAAAAAATGAAAGGAACACCTTTTTTTACAGCATCTGGTCAGTTAAACTTCACCATGTGCTTGGTCATAGTTTATCTGTCCACTTAAACTGTTGTGAATCCATTTCAGCTGCTTTGGTGCAACCCAAAGTGACAATGTTTTCTTAGGTGGTTGCCACACACTGTTGCTCTCTTTGCTTTGTGCCGGTTCCCTTGTCACTGTTAGTAGCATGAGATGATGCCTGTAGGCCATTCAGGTTGGACAGGTTGCCCAGCTTCTCCAGGGTGGTGCGAGAGGGTTTGCAATGTCTCCCAGCACAGTCTCAAGTGAGGGGAGGAGATATCAAGAGACATGAGGAGAGCTGGACAGCTAGAAGCAGTCTGAGATATTTTGTGCAAGGAGTAACAGGTGAAGCGCTGACAGAGCTCTGCCAAATGACCTCCAGTGGATACTCCTGTGCATGTTTCTGACCAAACTGTCAGGGTCAGACTTCATCAGGGTGGCATGAGCATCCTTTTGTGGAGCTGGCCTGGCGTTCGCTGCAGAACTGGTAGGTTGCACTGGTGGCCGCCCCATCTTTTCACAGAGGACAGCAGAGTGACACTGAGCACATGTGACAGATATAAATGAGTTTTGTTTTTTTAAGTGTATATACCAGGTGTTTATGCTTTAATCCATCAAAGAGTTGATGTTTTTCCTCCTTCCAGTCTCTCAAATATTGAAGTGAGATATAGTGATCGGAAAGGCCATAGCATGTGTTTCCATTTGAGTCACCCTGATGATAAATTATCAGGGAAATACAACCTGTAATTTTTACACAAATTACAGATTGAATGAACCTGTTAGACTATAAACTAAACAGCTGCTGCAAGATATCACCGATTCTGGACTATCATGTTAGTACAGTAAAACATGAATAAAGTTTCTCTATTGTTGAAAAGTTCCTGAGGTTCATGAGAGTTGAAGTCTGTCGTGAAGCTACAGGAATACGTCATACTCTATCTGGATATATTCAGCTCAGTGTCAGGATGGGAATGAGTAATTGCCTTTTCAACATATTTAACTATTTCTGTAAAGATGATCGTCAGTGAAGTTATTTGTAGTTTTTGTGGTTGCTATGGCATGGCTCTTTCTCCAACACTGTAAAGTATTGAGAGAGCAGGAAGAAAGGAGAGGCAACAGCAGGTTGTAACTGCAAATATAAAAAGCTAATTAGAGCTTCTTGTTGGCAACATGAAATGTAAATTAAGACTTTATGTGCAGGTAGCCTCAAAAAGACCACTTAAAGATTTGCGTGCACTTTCTGTAGAAGCACACATGTTTTCATCGAATCTATAAATAAACTGCTTCAACGTGATGGATGACAAATAATAATCAAGGGAATATTTCATCATAAAAAGTGGCTGCAGAGTAAATGCAAAAAACTGCAGTTGCTCCTGTGGCCAGTTGAGGCGTGTCAGTCTCCAAAACTACGTCTGCAGCTTCATACAAAAAAAGTTGATATTTTGCCCCTTTATAACCACAAACTCACCCACCGGGATTTTATTACGTTTTAAATTAGCTAACAAATAAATGGCTTGCTGTGTGATAAATTGCACTAAATGCCTTTGCAACAAGACAAATTCTACTCTTTTATTAAGGTGTTGTTTCACACCAATCCCACTCAGCAGGTTTAAGTATCTACACCCCATACCCGCACAGTCAGTGAATGCATCAGCTGATACCTTAACATTTGTATTCATTTATAGCCAATATTACAAAAACACCACAGCGATGGCCAGAATACTAAAACATGGCTCCATGAACCACTGGGAGACGTGCTTTTTTTGAACTATGAGTCACGCAAAGCTACTGTAGAAGCTCTCATTTGAGTCCATGCATTAAAATACTTTAAATAAACAAGTTACGTCTACTTAAAATCACATGTGTTTAGGACCCACCCATCCACCCTGACCTCCTCTGGTTGTGAATTTGCATTGTCATAATTAATCCCGCAAGAAAGCTTTGTTACTTTAAAGGACACCATGTTGCTATGGGTACGAGTAAAACGGCTCATGCTGTTGATCTGCTTGGGAGGTCAGTCTTGCGATGAGACCACGCTTTGTTAGAGTCGTCTTATGGTATTTGCTAGTAAAAACACACATCTTTTCAGTCGTACATGGAAATTAACTCACTTAGCTGTCTCTGTTAGCAAGAGTACAGCTGAATTAATTAAAAATGTTGAGGTTGGCTGCCGCTGGCTTTGAGTTTTCATTGATTAAACCCATGCTATTTGACATACGAGCCACAGAGGCCCCTTTCACACTGACTGTATTTAATTTTAGAATATGTCCCTGTGTTGTACTCAGCCAACCCCAGCTCATTTATTAGGGGGAAATTAAATGCAGTGCACTGAGTACTGTATTGTAAGTGTCCAACAGAGATTACCTGGGAGTATTCAGTTGCCCTAGTGCTACATTTTAAATTAATATGGAACATTATGCAGTATATCTGTTGAAGTTAAAATATTATGGATATATTGTGCTCCAAAGAAACAGAGTTCAAAATGACACATTGCACAAGCAGGATGTGGTCGAAATCAGCCTTTGGGAGTGATTATATATGTAAGGCTGATATAGTTAAAGCTAAGAGTCTACACAGCAGACATTTTATAAACAAAAACATATTTTCAGCTTAAATAAATCAAAGGTTATTAAAAAGAAACATAGTCTTTGTGATTTTTCTCTGGTGAAAGGTCAAAATGCCTTTTCGGACACCATCATTTTTTAGATGTAGGAACAACCCAGCTGTAAAATGCCGATCGAGGTCTAGACTAAAATCTACTGACATCTGGTACAGATGATGTTGTTGTTTTTCTGCAACTGCTTTTGGAGATCCCAGTGATGCTGAAATATTTTTGTTTTGAACAAAATATCTTACCATAAGTAATTTCAGATTTACATCTAAACACTAAAACAGATACAAAACCTATTGTGTTTAGCTCTAATTAGAAAATGAGTCAATTTTCTACGTGCTGAACTAAATAGTAAACACTGTCCAGCCAAAGCAAGTTAGCATTGTGGTAGCGATGTGCAACATATTTTTTAACCCACTAGTGTGGGGTTTGTCTCGAATCTAAAAACAAAACTTTGAGTTAAGTGTTCTCCACATCAAGACATTTTTTAAATTATCTGTCTGAAAGGCCCATGGATTAACTGGTGGACAGTCCCCTCACTCTTATTTTGAAGGTTCAAGTCATTGTTAACCAACCAGCCCTGGACTTTTTGTTTTTGTTTCACTTCTGTCAGACAAAGCCATTCACTTCAGATGGCTCCCAAAGAGACTTTGGTCCTGGGGTTGGTCAGCTCCAGTGCTGACCTGTTATGCTCTTGAGTTCACTGCAAGTTGGATGGCCACTCCATCCAGAAATTTGCTGAGATAACTAATCATATTTATGTGTCCGAGAAATTTATTAATCGTATTATTTAATCTTTAATTTAATAAAGGGTTAGTTTATCTCCATTTCCATTCACCCACACGTATGCACAGCAACCCAAAAAAAATGATTCAACTCTTTGGGAAACAGTGTCGGTAGTGATTTTTAGACCTACTTTGATTCAATATTTTCACTCTTGAGTGATCTGTGTCACTTTTTAGTTGCAGCAGAGTTTGGTTGAGGTACCAAAACTACTCGGTCAACTTTAGCAAAAGATAAGGTTTCAGGTTAATATAATCCAGTGTCCTCAATCATAGGTATAGAGACCAGTCAGCAACTCACTCGCAACCTCTGGTTGCTAGGGAGAAATGTGTACTCCCCAACCAGTTGGTGAGTGGTTTGCTGCACCGAAACTTCCTTGTGATTGTTTTGGTCATGGAAGACACTAACTTATTGCTTTTTGAAACATGTTTGGTTGCATTGGTAAGGCACAACTTTTACGTTGACGAGAAAGTCTCACTACAGCTGATCGAGTACTATCTTTTTGCAGACAAGGCACTGACATCCATTCAAACTGCAGGCGACCATGCCGACCTGCTAGCAACCAAAGCAATCGCAAGGAGGTTTTCAGTGCAACACCTTATACTTATTTGTGATAGATTTGCTCCAGCAACCCGTCTGTCCTGGGATACACATTTTCCAATAGAGACTGGAGGTTACCGACTGGTCTCTAGGCACAGAAAGCATTGAAGGGAAACTTCTCAAAAGTACCACTTTGCTGATTACAGCCTTACATAGTTGGTAGTTCGGGGTGTGCCGTGTATATTCTGCTGATGTAAGCATAGGGTGTTAGAATATGTTTAGCATATAGCATGGCAAATTTTTTGGACACATATATACTTCAGTTTGTAAGTTTCTCTTTCAGCACAGTAACCTCTGAACACTCGCTGCCTCCCATCTGTTGTCCCACTTAATGAATCACCCCCAGAGAAGCGCACAGCCTCAGGTGCTGTTTCCTGGTTTGAACCTTTGTTCGATCATGCCCTGCTTTCTTTAAAACCAACATTACTGCTTCATTAACAAATCATGTAACCAAAATCAGAGCTCCTCAACACACCTGCCAGAAGTTTTAGATTGTGTGAATGCTTGATGGATTTTCAGGTGTGACTGGCAGATGACCAGATCAGATTATCGTATCAGTCCAGTTCAAGAGAGTCATTTTTCACTGCTTGTGGCTCCTTAATTAAAAAGCCATTGAGCTAACATCACTTCAGTTCAGATTTATTTTCAAGTTAATTTGAGTGCTATGGAGACCATCCAGACATTGGGTTACTATGGTTACCTGCATCTGGATGTGGCCTAGTTATCGTGGTGACTCATGTACAGCAAGCCTTCAGTCCTTCAAACGACCCTCCTCTGCTTCCTCCCACTCCTTCTCCTCCTCCTTCCCTCCCCCCCAGCTCTCATTAACCTTAAGAAAAAGGCACACCTCCTCCAGCGTGCGCAGATGTGGCCAGATGTTGTGATATTCTGCTGCACTAAGCAGAACTTTGTGTTATAATATTTTAAAATCCTTCAAGGCAAATACGCACGTGGGCTTTCCACAGATGACATGCATGATATCAGAATTCAGGGAGTGCCCAAATTTAATCATGCTGCAGCCACACACACACACACACACACACACACACACACACACACACACACACAAACCAAGATGAGGTGATTTCCCATTTATGATTTGCTTTTTGTAGTTTGTAGCTCTAAAAACATGTAATTTAAATTCCATGGCTTTGTTTAACTGCGATTATTTAAAAGTGGCCTTTGTATTTTATATTTGATTTATATTTTATACCTATATTTTAAATATTGATGTTAATTTCAAACAGAATTACAAAGTGTAAAGTTAAAGGTGTTTTGTTTATTGTGAAATATCTCGTACGGCTCATCAGCAGTGTCCATTAGGGGGCGGTAATCCACACTTTTAGAATCACTGATGTAATAAATTCTGTTTAGGTTTCTCGTGTGATGTCATATTTCTCAAGACTGGTCCACCATATTGGACGTGATACAACACTCTGGTTTCTAGAGAAAAAAAATATGTAATCCCTGACCCGTTGGCAAGTGTTTGCTGTGAAATTGGTGATTGGCCCTGTGTTTGTTAAATGGGCCCCGACTGATTTTATGTGTTTGAGCTCTTATTCACTGACCCTACAGCATCATGTGCCTCGAAGATAATCCATGACTGAAAAACCTGAATAGTGGAGGTGAGGCCTAGCACATAGCTAGCAGTTACAGCACATATGTCAATCAAGAAAGCCATATCCAAGATTAAGCCTCACCAGTGTGCAAATGGATGTGTGGATGAAAATGGATGAAAAATAAATCGCCTCCCTTACAGTTAATATAAAGGAGGAAACTGTGCATAGAGACCCAACCCTTTTTTGTACCAGGCTGCAAACGCATTCATTAACATGGGAGTATATCGGGACTGACTCGTTTTTGGAGCCAGCCTCAAGTGGTGACTAGAGGAACTGCAATTTTTTAGCATCTCTTCACTAGATCATCTTTCAGCCTGCCAGAGTGGGGGTTTGCCCTGTTACGTGACTTTTAATTCATGGCATGAATTACATTTTTAATAATTTTACTGCTTAAATATATGTATGTAAAAACGTGATTGCCCTGAAGCAGACAAATTACCACAGATGTATATTTCTGAGATCTGTGTGCTGTCATTTCTTATTGCTTATAATCAGATATGCAGTATCTGTGCTGATGCCCACACCTGTGACGAGCCAAAACCAGCCAATAATACCTGCCAAAACTTGTTTGTGTTAAGGCTCCAAGAAAGCATCAGTAATGCTGTTTGTTCCGGCATGTTAGTATTGTGGATCCTTGAATATATTTCCCAATAAACCTAGATCATGCTGTCAGTCGATGATGTGAGATGACTTTTCTTTCTGACCCATTCTTAACTGTGTCGTCTCTCCTCACCACAGTAACTGCCCGTGCTCCCTGGCTGCTGCCTTGGCCAGAGCCACAACAGACAGCCTCCTGCAGACTGACCTCTCCATTCACCACCTCAATAAGACTGTAGAAGATGGAGCTGACCCATTACCACGTGAGTCCCCGGGGAGCCCACGAGACCGCTCTCTCGCACAAATTAGGTCTCTCTCTCACTTCATCCCACACACATGCACATAGGCATATAACCACCAGGGCTTTGTCCCAGTTCTCCCCCACAAAGCTGCACGGAGAGGTGTTTGACCGCTAGAGGGCACAAAGTAGACTCCGAAGCACACCCAAAGCTGTCAGCCAGGGTGTGCTAAATCCAACAATGGCCAGCATATTTACATCAAAATGGTTTCAAGCTACATGAAAGCTGTATCCTGGAGAAAACAGAGCATGCAAAGATATACAAATTACCTTCAACAGTCAACATCTGCTCAAACTGCAATTAGGCTGTCAGTTTGTCAGCTGTCATGTTTTGCAGAGGACGAGATATGTGTTAGTCCGCCATCAAAAATAGTCCCAAAGAAGTGCTGTTTAACATGTACATTGGCAGCTTTTTTCAAAGGCAACTGTCCTTTTGTTTTTTTTATTTTTAAAACAAGCTGACATGATGTATTAATGACTTGTTTTTTAACTTAATGACTCCTTTGGGAACTAAAGTAAAGGAACCCGTTCAGTATTGACAGTATAAAGTGTTGCTATGTTTGCCATTTTCATGTTAATCTATAAACTCTTGATTTGTTAAAAATCAATGAGGAGAACACAGTTTAATTACATTGTCTTAAAAGCACAGATACCTTTAGTTTTACAGGGTGTCCTTAAACTGTAGCTTGTTCTCTTTATCCTGGTGGTGTGGTTGTTGGTGGAGTATTTCAGAAACTGCTGATCTACTGCACAGCCATCTCTAGGATTTACAGAGAATACTCAGAAAAAAGGAAATCTCCACTGAGCATTAGTTCTGGAAGGGAATATTAACTTAAATAACCACTTGTTACAACCGATATGCAGAAGAGCAACTCTGAATGTTGAAGCAGATGGACTACATTAATAGCAGTAGTTAGTCAGCTAAGAACAGGAAACTGAGGCTACAGTTCACCAGGCTCACTAAAATTGCTGTCTTGTCTTGAGTCTTGGTTTCTGCTATATTTGGATTGTAGGGTCATAAACAACATGAAAGCATGGATCCATCCTGCTTTGTATCAATATTTCAGGCAGGCGGTGGTGTAATTGTGTGGGGGATACTTTCTTGGCACACTTTGGGCTTCTTACTACCAACTGGGCATCATTTAAACACCACAGCCTGCCTACTGTTCATGAGCATGTCCATCCCTTTATGACCACAGTCCACCCATCGTCTGATGACTGCTTCCAGCAGGAAAACACACCATGTAAAAAAGCTTAAATCATCTCAAACTCGTTTCTGAGTTCACTGTACTCAAATGGACTGGTGGTTCAACGGGGCAAACAAATCTGCATCAACTGTGTGATGCTGTCACATCCATATGAGCAAAATTGAAATGTTTCCAGCATCATGTTGACTCTGTGGCATAAAGAAATGTACAAGCAGTGCGTACCTAATAAACTGGCCGTTGAGTGTATGTTCTAATGTAAGTTATTGTTGTTTTTAATCATTTGTGCAAAAAGGAGATGAAAAAACCCACAAACCTTTCAAACATAATTACTTATATTTAGACAAAAAGATACTCTGCTACTCTGAGCGACTTATGTGTGTATAAGTTATATATAGCTATAAAATATAGCTTTTTCCATTTTCCATTGTGGAAATTGTCTCTATGATTACACAAACAGGCATCTCAGTTTAATATTTAAATATTAAACTGACATGCCTAGTTATGGAATTGTTAGCACCAAATTCCAATAAAATCAAATCTGATAATGTTAAAAAATAAAAAACATAGAGGTATTAACTGACAGCCATTATCCATGCCACAACAATGGACCTATTTCTGCAAAATACTAAAAGCTGTAGGAGAAGTAAATTCAAAGGTTCATGGTAGGAAACATACATACATAAGAATATCGCAACGGCACGTGCAAATATCCCTTAATTAAAAATGATTTATTCTTTGAAAACATGTTTTTAACGATTTTTGATTTGTCATGCAGCCAATCATTTGCTAACAGTCACAAAAATCTAGTATTGCTAACATATGTCAGGGATGTTGTTTTTTCTTACAGTGAGTAAGAAATTATAACTGTACGTTTCAAATTCTAATTCTAATTCAAAAAACACTTTATTCTCAACAGAGCAATTAAAAAGGAACAGAGAACGTCAGATGAGACATAGAATCTCGAACAACGATAAACATAAAAAAATTAAATAAATAAATAGAAAAAGTACAAAAATATAAATGCAATCCGATTACCAAAAACACTCATTATTTACTAAAAACATAAAAGCATAAAGACTGGGTTTGTTTCCATTACATTACACCAGTTTCTCTTTAGTTCTCCTGCTTTAAGCGTGTGAAGAGCATACGGTGAATCCAGCATCAGGAGCTGTAGAAAGGTTGTAAATGTTCTGCTCTTGCTGGAGTTGTAGTGAGGCTCAGAGTGCACCACCACCACCACCATCTCTCTGCTTGTGCTTCTTGTGTTGTGTAACAGCCGATCACATCCTGTTTGATGCCGCTTCATTGCACGCCACAATTCTCTTTTTTTTTCTCCAACTATTTGCAAGGTGTTATGAATAGACCTTTACAACATCTCCATTTAGAGCAAGACAGACGGGAGGAGAGCGTGAAACATTCGGCTAACAAAGTGCAGTTTATTACCAGGACACTGGGTTTGATGTGCACATACTTTTAAAAAGGAGGATGAGTGGGGGGAATGGGATGCAGCACCAGCTGGCTCTCCATCTCGCTGATGCCATATTTTTCAAGCAGAGTGACAGCGAGAAGAGAGAGAAAAATCAGGATAGACTATAATACCTGCAGCTAGCATTAGTAGGTCACGCTCACATACTCGCACAGACTTGGTTATTACAGCGAGCGCTGATTCCGCTTACAGGCTCGCCTCTGTTCCACTAACTTGTGTACCTGAGTGAAATCTGCCAATGACTTTGCCTTTCTGACAAAGTAAAACAGGCCCCTGGAGTGCCTCTGTTCACAAGGGTGTAATTTCCTCCGGGGGATGAGGAGTTTTCAAATGTCATTGTTGGATTTTTTTTTGACACAGCAGAAAAATTTAGACAAGAACCTTTTAGTTTAATTCACCCTGTAAAATCTCTCTGAGAGGAAGATGTGCAGGGATTACCCAGGGATAAAGGAGTACTTTAATTTCACCCATGTTTCTTTAATTGTTGTGGGGGTAAGAAGAAAAGAAATTGTCCTAAAAAACGTCTTGTTTGGAATAAAAAGGCAATACAAGCAATGCAAACTAATGCGTCTGCTCTGCTACTGTTCTCTCGCAAAACAGTTTTTGGTAAATGTTACTGACAATTTGTCTTCTGCTATCAGGAAAAATATCAAACCTTGTCCAGAAAACTGCAGTAAGGATAAAAAAAGGCCACGGTGCAACCAAAACATTGGGACTGTCAGCGTCAGCCAAAGTGTTTGGAGAGTCGATATAAGGACTTGGATTAAATCTTGTTTCTTATAGATATTGTATTATTGAACCTGTGCAATAATATGAGCCCCTGCATTTTTTTCTTTTTGCTGAACTTTAAGTCTCATCAAGTATCAGATCTAAAAAAAAGAAGAAATCCTTCACCCCCATTAAACATGAAGCAATAAAAAGGTGCGATGCTCTTGATGTAAACTGAATGTAGACCAACCAAGTAAATTTCATTTGAAAACATTAAAATGTTAAAAAGTAACATTTTACATTGTAGATATGTAACAAAATTACATCGAAAATTTACATGTAATTAAATTACTGCAGATTTAGGGCATAATTTGTTTTTGTTAGATTTTTAGACTTTGGAACAAAATTCAGTAAATTCAGATTTTACATTCGCTTTAGGTTTTGCACAAACTGCAGATTATTACTACAGTCGGATGATGATTATGAATCACCATCTGCTGATGTTGAAATGATCGGATGTCTGTGATGTTTCTTCTGAAGGTTCAAAACCTGACTCATTAACTTTCTTTTCTCGTCTCCATCTGGCCAGTATGAGAAAAACCTGTCAGAGGAAAATATAGGCAAAGTGGAACAAAGAAGTAGCAAGATAACAATGTTGGCACAAATTTATTTTCAGCTATTAAATTCCCCCCTATCAAATATTGAGAACTGAACTTAACTACTGACATTTTGTTGAAGACCGAGTCAGTAAATTAAAATAAATTGATATGGTGACAGACACAGACGTCACACCCCTGCAATGGTGTATCCTGATCAGTTACCAGAAAATGCATTTATGCTCATTTATGTAATCACTTAATGCACTGCTCAAATAAATTGAGGCAGCACTTGATCATCATAGTATAACACACAAACGTCTGGGATATTAATCTGTCCAGCCGGGAAGGAGAAACCACTGCGAGTCCATTTTAGCTTTGATGCAAATGAAATTGACGGCAGGTGCACTGAAAGGCAACAACAACACAAGCTCCAGAAAGGGAGTGTTTTTGCAGGTGGTGGCCACAGATCATTGCTCTCTCCTTCTCCTCCGTGGCTCTTTTTTTTTCTACAGTTTTGCTTTTTGCTAGTGTCCTGATCACTGCTGTTACCACGAGATGGTATCTGTTGCACAGGGAGTTCTGCTTCTCCACGATCAAAAGACGGTTTCCTGTGTGAAGAGCGTGGAGGAGATATAAGGAGATGGGCTGTAGGAGAGCAAGACAAGGGCTCACAAGGGCTGGGATCTCCTCCTTTATGTGTGGAAGAACAGGAGGAAAACTGCCAAAGTCCTGTAAATCATGACCTTGGCCAGGATATTCACGTGCATGAGGTCCCAACGTCCTAGAGTGGGGCCTGTGCTCATAGATGAGAAAAATGCACTTCTACTGGCTTTCACCAGGAAACAGAGCTGGCAGGTCTACACTGAGCTCATTAGACAGATGCTGTCTAAAATCCTGGAGAAGCTGGTCTACCTGGGCAACCAGACTGTGCTGCAGGTCCTGTCCCCTGTTGCTAGCAGTGACAAAGACACCAGCAAAAAGCAAAACTAGAAAAATCAGTCAGGAAGGAGAAGGAGAGAGCGATGCCCTGAAGCACCATCTGCAAAACCATCCCCTGTTTAGGGCTTGTCTTGTTGTTTCTTCTCAAATGCACCTGTACTCACTTTGATTTCCACCAAAGTAGCTGACATGGATTCAGAATGGTTTCTTCTTCCTAACTGGACAGATTGATAACCCTGAAGTTGTGTTATATTGTGATGATAAATGCTCCCTTCATTATTTTTTGAACAGCAAAAACACCAGGTGTTTTCTAATTTCTCAAACATGAATTTTTGCAGTTTATATGTAAATGTGAACTGAATGTCTGGAGTTTTAGATGATTAGACATCTAAAAATGTTGCCTTGGACTCTGGGAAACTACACTGAAGATTTTCTGTGTTTTCCTGACATTTCATTGAGGAACAGCTAATTGACATAAAAAATAAATGTACTTTGTACCTCAAACAGTTATTGCAAGCCTACATTAAACCTTTCCTTAAATGAAATAAATAACTATCATATAAATTTAAATGGTCACAAAAATGATCACTGATTTACAGATGTGCCATTTCAGGGTAACCGAAATATTGTTTTACTTTCGCTATGGTAAGAAAATTGGATTTTCAAACAGTACTCTGCATCACTATTAGAAGCTATTGTTACTGCAGACTGAGCGATCGCCTCTCAGACAGCTTTCAGAGGCACCTAGAGACGCACTGTTTGATGTTCAAAAGATACATCTCTGATAGAGTATACTTTCAAAAGTGCAAGCTCTATAAACTGAGCTCCAAACCAACAGTGGAAACAATGAAGCCAAAATAGAACAGCCTGGCTCATCGTGTGTGTGTGTGTGTGTGTGTGTGTGTGTGTGTGTGTGTGTGTGTGTGTGTGTGTGTGTGTGTGTTTGTGTGTGTGTTTGCGTGTGTCAGAGATGGAGTCTGTGAAGCTGGCCCGCCTGGTGTTTAATAGACTGTTTGAGACGTGCTGCCTCTGGCTGAAGGAGCTCCCCTTCCGCCGCCGTCCACAGCCATATTATGAGACGTCCATCCACGCCATCAAGAACATGAGGCGCAAGATGGAGGACAAGCACGTCATCATCCCTGACTTCAACACACTCTTCAATATTCAGGTAGGGGTTAGTTAGAAGTGTCAAAAACTCACAAAAACTCATGTATTAAATATGTTACGCTAGGCCAGAGGTCAGCAATCTGCAGCTCATGAGCCATGGGTTAGAATTACGGTCAATCATAACCTGATTAATACACTATCCTGGATCAACACAATAACAATTGTCTGGGATCAACATTGGAACTGACCAATCACATTGTTGTGATGTCATAGCTTTGCGACTTGCAAAAAAACTTGCTGATGTCTACTCAGGAAAAGGTTAGGTTAGGTTTAGGATTAAGGGGCTATAGGTTAGGGTTACGAGATCAGGGTTACGGTTTTGTGTGTGGTGTGACAGTCTTTCCACATCGCAAAACAATGACATCACTACAATGTTGAACCTGGACCAACGGTACTTTTGTTTATCCAGAAACAACACTAACATTACAATATTAGATCAAACATTAACACATATACTATGTATATTATTTTTATCCTATCTGTCCACCGTCAGCCCCCGCCGTCACCTCTGTGTGCGGCTCTTTTTTTCCTTTTGTTTGGTAAGAGGAGCTCTTTTGATGTTGATGGTTGCCATTGTCTGTTTTAATATCAGACCACCTTTCTCTAACATTAGGCCTCAGGACTTTCAGATACAACATCTAAACTAAAGGTAGCTGAAATTAAAGGGGGCTTTAATGCTCATTTCTGGCCCCTTGTTTCTATTTTTGTACTCTGTTAGCAACAACAAGCATTTCAAGCTAGGTTTTTTTATGATTGGTTGCCCTTCCCAACAAAAAGAAAATTTGAAGAGCATGTGGGTGGGGCTTCTTTCCTTGTAGCAAGAGTTCTGTGCCTGAAATGACCATATAAAGATAATCTGATTTAACTGACATCTGTCTTTCAAATAACAACTAATCTCTTTTTTTTTCTTAGCACTGGTCCTTAAAAAAACAAAAAACTGACACGTTTTGGCATATAAGCCTCCATCAGGGAGTTGGAACAATTTTATGGAAACAATGGCTCCATTTATAGTGGCTTTCTATCAATAGGAATGCTCAAACTTGGACAAGGTGTAGGAGTCTAAAATGATGTCAGAATGTAAAGATATCAGAAAATGTTCTTTTTCTGAGCCTATATGTTTATATCCGTCCAAAACAAAAGAAATGTGAAGGATCCACCTACTCAAACTGTCTGAAATGGAACATTTAAAGCAGCACATGTACATATGCTAATCCCACTATTAGAAAGCTGTGAACATCCACCATTGTTAAAAGTGTAAATATATATATATATATATATATATATATATATATATATATATATATATATATATATATATATATATATATATATATATATATATATATATATATATATATATATATATATATATATATATATATATATATATATATATATATATATATATATATATATGAAGGTGGATGTAAATTAACTAATAACAAATATCTGCAGTTTACCTTGACTACTAGTAAAGCTCTTCTTGTCTGTAATATTGATTACTCTGATGATCAAGTACTAGATAGTACTGGTTTCTTAATTCAAGCATACCACGACTAAAATGCAACATCCTCTCTTTAAGCTAACCAAGTTAGCAAGCAGCAGTCGTTCAACATTAGGATGAAGTCAACAACTACCCCAAAGTAAAATTAATAGGTAAATTAAAATAAATAATAAAATAAATACATTAATAAAATTACTCCTGTCTGGAAAATATTTGCAAGATAATGCAGTTCACAGTTTGGACTTAAGCAGCCTTCCATATGTCCTAAGCATACCATATTTATTATTTTTATTCTGAATTAGATTGTAACAAACAATTTTATTTTTATTTAATTATTTATTGATGAAATAGGGCTCGAAAACTTACATTAGGACCATAAACTCCATAGTAAAATGTTTTCTGAAATCAGAGGAAATCTGAAATCAGAGGAGTCGCCCCCTGCTGGCAATAAGAAAGAATGCAGTCGATTTGGCACAAATCATATTAAACACCCAGTCTCTCCCTCTCTCTTTGTTTGGTTGCCTCTAAACTCCTCCTACATGATCAGACGTTGAGCAGCCAGGTACATCTTAGGCCCCTGAAGGATCTTATTTCATCATCATGGTGCCAAGCAACTACCCACCAACATGCTAAAAGAACGCATATGTGGCATTTAAATACCTATAATTCCTTATATTATATATATTACCTTAGCAAATATTGCATATAGTAATTTGTAATTGTAATATCCAAATTGTGATTTGCAGTCTCAATATTACGTTACATCATTTGACCGATTAGCTTATGAAGTCATTTGAGTTTACTGTATTTAGGGACTATATCAAAAGTATAATGCCAAATAGATACCTGTGTAAATTTGTTTTTGTGATATGGGAGTTTCACGCCATGCAGTCCAGCCTACAAAATCACGTTTTTTCCCGTCTGCCAGGATCAGGAAGAGCAGGCTTTCTTTGCTGTGTTTGACGGTCACGGAGGTGTGGATGCTGCCATTTATGCAGCCAATCACCTTCACGTGAACTTAGTCCGGCAGGAATCCTTCAGCCAGGACCCCAGCGAGGCGCTCTGCAGAGCCTTCAAACTCACCGACGAACGCTTCGTGAAGAAGGCCTCGCGAGAGGTAACCACATAATCCAAGGACGAAACCATTTAGTAGTATTTACTGCACAGTATTCCTAAACTATAAAGTACTGTTAAGTTTACTCATGGGTAATACCACTCTTTTTTTATTAAATTTATGCTATGAGTATAATTCCAACAACTAGTCCAATTTTAATAAGAATGAGACAGAGGTATCTTTCTAAATAGCTCAGTGTTCTCAACATGTTTTTCTACTCGTTTCTAAGTATTTGTGGTGACGCAGCTGCTCTTGAGTTGTTACCTGAACACTGTGACATGTGTCTGTCTGGCAGAACCTACGTTGTGGCACAACAGGCGTGGTGACGTTCCTGCGGGGCCGGACGTTGTACGTGGCCTGGCTTGGAGACTCCCAGGTCATTCTGGTCAGGAGAGGGCAGGTGGTGGAGCTGATGAAACCACATAAACCAGACAGAGAGGTGAGATCACTCGCTCTCCTCATACCTCAGACATGATGAGTCATTTATGAGTTTCTCTGTGGATTGTAGAAACTCTGTTAGCAGCCACGCCTACCTGCTGTTCTGACCTTCTGTTTGTGAGGGGCAGTCAATCAGATGTAAACTTGCTTAAATATACAGTGTCCAGGATAAGACAAATAACAATAATTTATCATCTTTAATAAAGAGTTGTTTTATACGTTGGTGCATTTTGACTTTGATGGATTTCAGATTAATCATATCTGCACTTGAATTATGTAAAGATGCAGTTACTGTGTTGTGTTGGTTTAATCGGCACAAGTACTGAAGTGTAAAAACGTCGAGTTTCCATTTTACGGCGTTATGTGGCAAAATATTTATTTTCTCTGAGCAGTTGGCAGGCGGTGAGAACTTTCGTAGATTAATAGTTACAGCCAAAAAAATATTCTGGCACCAATAAACTCAGATAAAACAACACATTGTTAATTTACACTTCTTTTTTTCTTTTTAAAAAAAATGAGAACAAATGAGATATAATGTGTTATTTAGTGATATTTTAGGGTGATTTCTGCCAAAGTTTTATATTTCAAAACCAAACGTGAGAGCAGTATTATACCACATGCCTGCTGAGTACCTGAAAGGTGCACGTCGTAGTCAAACAACTGAACTCATTTAAAAATCTGTATATAGGAAAACTTGCGCTTCATGAGCTTTCCACTTCCTGTTCATTGTTGTAATTCGTCGCAAAATTTCCACTCCGTTATTGCTCACCATGTTTCTTTGTTTAATTCTGCAACAACAATAGTAACACAGGACACCATCCTCCTTCCTTGCTACGTCCCAGCCTGTTTCCCGCATCATTAATCTAAAAACAGCACCAGCATGTCAGATTTTAAGTGCACAGCAGAGGCGGGCAAAGCATTGTACTTTAGTACTGAGCTTTCTGCTGCAGAACGGCAGCACAAGATGATTGCAATCATTTTCTGTCTGCAGGATGAGAAGCAGAGGATCGAGGCTCTCGGAGGTTGTGTGATCTGGTTCGGCACGTGGAGGGTCAATGGCAGCCTGTCTGTATCCAGAGCGATAGGTAAACTTTTCATGAACGTTCTCTTTGCTGCACATTTCTCATACATTTTTGTAGCTTCATAGATGACCCCTTAATGTGTCACATTGAGTTAATCATAAAGTTTCTCTTTTGAAAAGAGAAATATGTGCGATTGTGGGCAGATTGTGGGCAGGTTGTGGGTGGTACCCTTCTTGAAAACCACTCATCCAAAAACAACGACAGGGGTCATTTGCTACAGGAAAGACAAAAATGAATAAAATGACATTAAAACACATCCGTAAAAGCGTATCCATGTTTAGCAGCTTACACGTTTACCTGGCAAGGAAAGACTCCCCGGTTCAGTCTGAGGAATACAGACACAAATCCCTTTGAGGGTTCGTGTCAGGAAGTAAAAAAATCTACCAATCAAATATGCAGAGCTACCTTTTGTGGTGACCCTTTGTGAATAAGGGAGCAGCCAAAAGTAGCTTCTTTACAGAGAAATTGATCCAGCTATCTTTTTGAGAACCAGACTTAGTTTTAGAGCTGCAGAGTGAGGGAAAGGAAAAGTTACCCCTAAACCTGATGTTTCGGTTCACTCTTATTTTTTTCACATCCCTTCAAGAACTAACATGAGAGATAAAGATTTCTTTTAGGGTTAAAGTTACAATTTAACCCTAAAACAGAGTTAGATTTAAGGTAGGGTGTTAAATGTAATAGTAAGGCAGCAGTCACTCTAATAGAGAACAACTTTAACCCCCTCCCAAAAAAAGCAGAAAGAGAGGTGCTGCACTTACTCAGGTCCCCAAAAAAACACCTAGTCTGAACCAAGTCTGAAAGAAATTTGAGTGACTGTGGAGATGAGAAGATTTGAGTAGCTAAATAAATCTCAACACTACTCACCCTGGTGTATTCAGACCATTTGGCTGTCCCTGTATTCAGACTTCATAAGGAGATGAGCCTCTCTGAGATGCTAAAACACATCTTTAATGTTATTATTTTAGATAATTTCCTACTAGATTCTTTTTCCTGTTCCTGAATGTTTTTACCTTAGTCTGAGCAGATCCTCACAGATTAAACTGTTACCTGTGTTGACAGGTGACTCGGAGCACAAACCCTACATCTGTGGTGATGCAGACCATGGCATCTTCCCATTGGATGGTTCAGAAGACTACCTGATTCTGGCCTGCGATGGCTTCTGGGACACGGTGAATCCAGATGAGGCGGTGCGCGTGGTCAGTGATCATCTCCAGGAGAACACTGGGGACACCACCATGGTAGCTCACAAGCTGGTGGCCTCAGCCCGGGATGCGGGCTCTAGCGATAATATCACTGTCATAGTGGTCTTCTTGCGGGACCCGCGCTCGCCGCCACCCACCAGCACCGAGGAGGAGGAGGAGGGTGTGGTGGAGGGAGAGGTGGCGGACGAGGAGGAGGTAGCAGAGGTGGAAGAGGAGGAGCAAGAAGAGGAGGAGGAGGAAGATGAAGCGGTCAGGGTAGAGCGTGACGGCGGAGAGGGAGGAAGCAATGCGGACAATGGGGGGAAGAGCCGTGGAGGCTGGCCCCTGCAGCAGTGCTCAGCGCCCGCCGACCTTGGCTATGAAGACCGAACTGACTCGTTCACGGACAGAACTAGCCTCAGCCTGCTGGGGCCGGCGCTGGAGGGCCGCATCTCGCTGACCCGCGGCTCTTTCGGCGTTAGCCCCGACCTCTTCGCCGCCTCTCACATCTTCCGAGAACGCGCACTGAGGCGCAGGTCCTGTGTCCCTTTTCAGGAGTCCAGCATCTCTAGCTTCACGGACCCACTGTGGCCCCACACAGCCATGCTGTTAGGCCAGGCAGTGAGGCGAAGCCGCAAGCTCGGTTATGGTAGTCGCCGGTGGGGGCGGAGGTTGCCAAGCAGATCCAGGGAGCTGCTAGGCCTGTTACCATCTGGCCCCCTGCTGCCCCACATGCAGCGCTACTCCAACCGGAAATCTGGAGTGGCAGTGCCTCAACTGCCCCATGATGCCACCATCTGAAGAGGTGACCCAGACCAAACCATCTCCTTCATTTCTTCAGCCCTCCTTCCTGCCCCGCAGTCCACCCATCCACCTTTGCCTTCAACAACACGTCAACATGTCTTTCTTTGATAGTTGGTAGTTGTAGCTCCTGCAGTTGTTATGTGATTATTGAATCTCTGTCAGAGGAGTGGTGCTCTCTGTCCTAAGCTGAAATGTTTCCAATTGTAAGCTGGCCCATTAACACAAGCCCCGCTCCTCAATGCTGTAGGTAAAGCTCATAACTGCATTCTCCATTGGGACCACTGACCAGTCAAAATGAAGCCAGAGCTGGAAGTGCAGGTTAATAAGATGTGTTCAGACTGAAGGACACAGCTTACCGTAGGCACCTCACATAAAGTTTAGGTCCGAGTACTTCATTAACGAGGGTATAAGTGAGGAGTTAAAGGCAAATAACAGAAAGAACTGGACACCAGAAACATTTAGAAGCAGTTTTGTTGATGAGAAACATATTCAGTCTGAACACATTTAAGATTAATTTATGTGCTTGGTCGCTCTACAGACTATTTTGAAGAGACAATTTTAAAAAGAAAGAAGATGCAACACAGAAAAGATTAAATCTGGTACTCGAAGAAGGAAAAAATGAGGACGAAATAAAAAAAATGCACGGCTTGGTCAAAAGTATGTGGACAAAAGTATCATGCACTGCAGGGATCGGATCCCTTTTTAGCCATCTTTACTGTCATTTCTTGTTACTCTCTTGTTACAATATATAAAATGTATAAGCCAACACCAAACTACTTTTGCTGGTTTGCTCTATAAACATTCACACAAAGTGGACAGATGGGGCAGGAAGAGTCAAATCTATCTCCGTAGCTGTAACTGAACTTCATGCTTTAAGTGTAATCATCCACACACGTTTTTTTTGTAATTCTGCATCTCACTGTGCAGTCATACCCAGGTATAAATGCACGGCGAGGTGTCACATATCATCTTTTCTTCTGAGAAAGCTACTGAGAATGTCGAGCGACCCAGCATTAAATTAAGCTCTAATAGCGCAGCCTGCCTCTCTGTCTCCTCAACAATCCCTCGGTGGCAGATGAATAACATTCGTAAGCGGAGGCCGGAACAATTGTTGCTCCTGGTTTCTCGGACTGGAAGCACACGCTGTTCTGCCCCCTCCGATTCAGTCAATGACCCAGCCATTATCCAGCCACATTTGTCTACAGATAAAAGCACTTAGCACCGGATTATAAAAGATTAGCAGTCACTTACCTGAATAAATTCTTCATGTAGTCCATGTAGTCCAGATGGTGATATGCTCCTGAGATAATGGGGTTTTTAGAGCGGGGGGTATTTAAAAAAAACAACAATTTCATCATAGTTTTGGCTGTTTTTGTTTTTTACAGAAAACCCAGTGAACAAAAGCATTTTTCCCACAGGCGTTCCATACCTTCCACATTACTGAGTTACTGAGGCCCATGTCCTTTATACACCCGGTCACTCATTGTTTCATATCACCATTAAAAACAAGTCTGGCTTGTGCGTTCAGCCCAGTCATATCACGAGGCTCTAACAGCAAAAGAGATTAACATTTTTATTTTGCCAAAAAGAAAGTATGATACCACTCTCACATCTGTCTGATAAATATGAAGCTATTACCAGCAGCTGATTGGCTCAGCTCACTGATGCTTACTTGTGGATAAAACACCAATATCTATCACCGGTATGTCTATGAAGATAGGAGGACCATGCAGTATTTTCCAGCTGTATTATTTATTAATTCAGAGAAACAGGAAATTTTCCAAAATTTTTAAAAAACGTGGGGTCTGATACCAGTTTTTCTAGACTGTAACATTAATATTTTGTTACCTTTTGGCAGACTATTATGTTACTACCCAACAAACATATTACATAATTCCACATTGTTACATTTTGTCATAATAACTTGGTAAGTTTGTATACTTCTCTAGTAGCAAAATAACCAGACCAGCTGGAGACGTTTTGCAACGTTGAAGTAAGGTTATAGAAAAATGTGGAGGTGATGTCATACATGTGAGGTACATTATAATGTTTTATAATGCTGCTTTGACTGGGCTTTCACTTTTATGTTAGTATTATGTCATTTTTAAATGTTGAGCAAATGTAAGAGACCAGGAGGAGGCGTTGCTGCTACACTGCCCCATACAGATTTTGTTGTAAGGTACCTGCTTCCAGTCTTCAAGCTAAGCTAAGCTAATTGGCATCTGGTTTGCAGTGGCTTCTTATTTAACTAAGTGTACAGAAGTGAGAGTGGTTTCAACTTCTCATTAAGAAAGTGACCCAGCCAGTGTCCCCAAAACGTAGGAGCCTAAGAGACAGCTATCAAAATGTAAATAATGAATCACTGCATAACAGTATATCATCGACATAACATAGTGCAGCTACTATTGTGCATTCACATCCTCCTTAGATGGTCCCATTTGGGAAAATTGTTCTTCCGACTTCCGCTGTTCATGTAGCCTATAGCATTTAATGTGAAAACAACATGAATGCTACAAAGAAGACATGTTGTATTTTCTTACTAAGTGCTTTAAAAAGTGCACACACATATTCATAGCTATAATGAATTAATATTGATTTACCTGACTTGTTATCCAAAGTTATGGCAAATAAAAAAAACAGTAACAAACAGTTAAAAATAAAAAAAACATTTCCAAAATTAATTCATCACAAATGTGTATGAAAAATGTGAATTTGCACCACTAATCAAAGATTTCTCAGTATGAGCCAAACACTTTGTTTCATTTGTCTCGTAGCAACATTTTTGCAGACATTCAGAGTTGTTGTAACTTTAGGGCATGTTTTGCAGTTGGTAGCTAATTTTTCCAATTCTTTCAACACCACATGAATAGACAAATAGCTGCCACTGTCAGAGAAATCCACTGTGGCTGACTCCCATGGCTTCACAGAGCCTTTATAATTGGATCTGATCTAGATTCTGCAATGGAGAGGCCCTCTGTGCTGTCCAACAGGCTCACTTCAGGTATCTTATCAGGCCATAGAAATCTTCACTGTCAGCTTTTATATCTCTTTGCCTGAAAAGATATTTCTCCCATTTATGTTCATTTTTTATATCTTACTCCACTCAGTACAGATCCTATAAACAATAATTCATAATCATAAATACCAAACAACCATGTAGCCATCAAACAATAATCCTCTGACTGACTTTATGTGATAATACTACAAAGACAGTTTTTTTCATATTGGACTTATTAATCCCTTTCTAATGACACTAATAACACTTAAACCCAATCTAATCTCACTTTGCATTAAATATATTACCTTTTGTATCTCACCATACTCTATGGCTATAATCTGAAAAATATTTACATTTTATACAAAAGCGTGCACTAATCTGATTGTTTCCTGGCCAACAAACTTTAGTTCAAACAACAGCTGTGGTTAATATTTTTATGGGGTCATTCAATTTTGAAACAAAAACCTTGTAAAAGGTTCTCAAATATCCCCTCATACCTCGCTAAAAACTGTATAAAAAATAAGGTTTAAAGACAGATTAAAACTATACGTCCAAGAAGGTTACCATCCTCTCCAGCTACTGAGAATGCTAACTTTTTCACAAAAGAAAATTATTTTTGTACTGAAGGCAAAGTTAATTAGCTCCAACAAAAAACGTTAAAAGTAAAGTATTTTGATGCAACCCTCTTTAAAGCTTGGGGGAAAACACATGGAAGCAGTATAAATCCTACATGACATTCAGTTGTTAATATTGGACTTTTAATGTTAGCCCACATGAAAGAAGGCTCGGATCAGGACTAACCAGTGTTTGGTGATTTTAATGTTTTTAGTGGCCGTGTTTTAAGACCTGTGGTTAAGGTCTTAGAACATGCATGTCTTTCCACTCAGCAAAGACTTAGCCTTTATTTTATTATATTTATTTTGAATCATTATCTAAATTATCTTAAGACATTAAAAATCACCTGTAAAACCTGATTTAAATTTTTTTTTTTTTAAAGTTTCTTGATTTTTGCCACAAAAATTGGATTTTTGTTCTCCATTAGCCACCATTGTTTCTGTTTCTCCCACATAATCTGGATTCATTTAGTGCCATCTCTCTCTTAGTCTGCTTTAATACTAGTTAGCTAGTTATCCAGCTGAGCAGATATATAAAAAAAGGTGGTGCACCTATATATTTTTTACATATTTTCCATGCTTTATTTGTTATTAAAGTCCAACTTCAAATCCAGATTATCAAGGGTGACCAAACGAAACAACAATAGCCAGTGAGACTGCAGCTATTTAATGAGGTTACAATACGAGCTAGTGCACAGACAATATAAAAGATGGATGTAGCCCCGATGACGTTACGAAGCTGAACTTTTTCAGTGTTTTGAAACTCGATGCGACAACTGATCAATCAGAACTTGTTAGCCAGTGAGTATACCCTGGATAATTCTCCTTTCTGACAATTAACAAGCTGAACCTGACGGTTTATTTGATATGACCTGAAACTCTTTACTGAGCTATATTTTTCCATAGGCTTCTCTAGGGCCAGAAGTCCTTTTGCAGCCAGAGAAGTCACCTCCTGGTGGCCATTAAAAAGAATGTATGTTGAAGGCACTTCTATGCTGGCTTCAGTTTTCAGGCCTGGAAGCTACTCCCATCTTTTACATTGTCTATGCTAGCATATAGAAGCCCACTTTAAGGATGGCAGCCACCTGCGCCCCCTCCTCCAACCCTCCAGCCTGTGAGTCCATGCACTGGTCCAAGAGGCCTGCTCGCCATGGGATTACTTACCTTTGTTTCTTGTGTTTTGAGGTTTGGAAAGGCTAAAAATCTGGTTGCTACGCTTTTGTGTGGACATATTCATTCTTCCTGTAACACTGTACCTCCACTCTTTCCAAATGTTAGTGATAACCTGGTTCTGTAAACAGTTCATCCACTTTCACTGGCTGACAAAACACCCAGCATCACTAACCCTGTTGCTGTTGTCTCCTGTAACCATCCTGTGGACTGAATAGTGACGAGCATGAGCAGAATGTACCTCATGTCCCAGAATGTCCTGACAGACTTGGTGAAGATGGTCAACATGAGGTGTTTTTCTTTGTTTTGTTTTTTTTTGTGAGGGTGAGAATAGTTTTTTGAGGAATGTACCGTCGAGACACTCAACAAACTACAGCCACTGGATCTCTTTTTGTGGGACTGTCGCTGCAGTGTTTTTCTCCAGAAGCGTGAAGACGATAGGCAACCAAGGAAATCAAGTCATCATAAAAAAATCACTTAGGAATGGATGTGTGTATATTATGAGTAATGTGAGTTAATTGGGTGCTGGAGGAGTGTACATATAATAATTCTGTCTTGTAAATCAATGGTTTTAGTCCATCAGCTGTTGAGATATCTACTTGAAAAAGTCAGACGGTCTGAATCTCACTGAGGTGGCGGTGAGGAGATGATGAGTGTTGTCCGATTGTGGCCTCGCTGCTGTTTCATCCTCATCCCGCTCTCTATTTCCCAGATGAGAATAGTAATCTGGGGAAAACATACATTAAATTATTGGCTTAATCTTTTGCAATAGCTTTGATTTTTTTTATTAGTATCAGCCTTAAAAAATGCCAGTCATATCAGTAGGTTTGCGTTACAAACACAACCATTTTAGCTCAAAGATTAGAGCTTTCACAAAGCCTCGAACTCCAGGGAAGCAGAGCCCGCCATCGGGTGACAGGGTCTTGTTAAAATGATGGGCATATGACACTGTTGGAAATACATTACAGGGTTACCTTAGCAACTGGAGCTTGGACTATCCACCAGCTGTTAGCTAAAAAGGCATGGGTGCGCGTCCACAAGCGAGTAGCCTATAAATCCCGGCCAAAATCTCTGATTCAAATTATGTCACTAACACCAAAAGACAGCGTCCATTTCTATGATATTTTGTGTACTGCAGGGGAGCATAGTGGAGCAGTGGTGCAGCACAATGAGACAGCCTTGGGCTCAAGCCCATGAGCTGGCTGGGGCTTTCTCTGTGACCCAGCTTCCTGTCGCAAAGACATGTATGTTAGGTTAATCGGCGATCTGTCAGGGTGTACCCTGCTTCTGACCATGATGGTTGGGATTGGCTCCGGTCCCACTGTGTGACCCTGAATTGGATAAGTGGAAGATGGACAGATGGATGGTGGTGATAGAGGGGAAATCATGGGTCCAAAGTTGTTAGGGTTCATCCTCTGGAAAACACGAACTTCTGAACAAACTGGGGGAAAATAGCAGTAATACTATCAGTGGTCAGTTGTTAGTCAAAATACAAATGCATGGAAGTGATGCAATGGTCTGTAACCATAACTGTACAAAACCATAGAAAAAGGAACAATCGCACCATTATTCACTACTTAATGATTTTTGTATTAAAGCAATGGTCCAGATATTCTGAATGAATAACTCCTAGGAGAGACTCGAAAGTTTCATTTTATTAACATTCATTTCTCTAATGCTTAGTTTAATACAGTTTTACTTTGGTTTAGGGTTGAAATATTGGACTATAGTGGCATATCTGTCTCTTGAGTGACCCGCTCACAGCCTGAATACATTTCAGATGCATTATTTTAGATCCTGAAGCCATATCTGTTCAAGCGGAGAAACACTAAATATCCAGCAAACACAGTCTGCACCATCTGCTCCAACATAAAACTGTATTACATTAAGTTTGATGGTTTTTCATTAGAACGAGATCTCCTTTGATGTTAAAGAGGTTTTGATATTTGGTGGCAGTTCTGCTCTACTATAGGAAACTGCTGTGTGCACACTGACACTCTGAAGCTAGTTTTACTCGTGCCCACTCCTGCTTTGCAGTGCAGTTGTAGTTTTCGGTGTCCTGTTGTTCAGTTTTTCAAACCGTGACAGCTCTCAGTGACCAGGAACCCCGTTGGCTGCATTCATGTGAATACAGTGTTACCCATCATACTGAAAAACCACAGAAGTTGTCACTGTATAAGCAAGGAAAGCATTTGCCATCATTCCCTGTGGTAAATCCTCCACCTTAGATCGAGAAACCCTACACTCCCCGACCCGCTCACGCTCTGCTTGCTCTTAAAAATTTCCTCCGAGTCGGACGTGTCCCCGCCCTCATGATGAAAGCAAGCAGAGGTTCGGCTCTGCTCTCCCATGATCACCGTCCAACTATAGGGCCCTCTGTGAATCTGCACTGTGTCTATGTACACAAAAGCTTTTTCTTTTACTCTGTAAGCAATAATGACATTGCATTAAAAGGCTCTCTGTGGGTTTGTCTTCTGCTGAAGGATGCAACAAAATACAGTTGTGTTAAGCCATACTTGAAAGGGCATAATGGGCGAGTCCCTGAAGTCAGTTTCCCATTCATTTTACCTGCAGAGGAGTCCTAATATGTCTCAGATCAGCTTTGGCATCAGATAGAAGAATGAATGTGAAGCTTTCTTCTGTAAAAACAAAAAAAAAAGGAGCTGGGATAAAAGAGGCAGGACGTTTAAACTTGTATAAGCCATCTGTGTGCGTTAGAAAAGGAGTCATGACTTCTGAGACCTATGCACTGCTCAAATGTAGACCAGTGGATATGTGGTGAGTTGGGAGTAGGGCTGAGAGTGAGAGCCTCTCTCCTTCTTGTCCTCCAGGCTTGAAGACAAACCCCATGATTGGCTCTTCTTCAACATGCAGGTTAGGTAAAGAAAAAATGATAATAATAAAAAAATGTAAAACACACACTGAGTACCTGTATTATCTGTGTTCCTGTAGTATATAAATATGTGTATTGTAACTGGTGACTAATTATGTATATAAAGATTAGACCAAGTCTCTGGCTGATGCTTTTTCTTTAACTGTGACTGTCTGACATAAAAGACTGTCGGCTGATGCGTTCTCATTTAATTTATTGAATCTAATAGCTGTGAAGCATTTGCATCAATAGGACCATCTGCAGGCATGTTTTCAGGAATAAATGTGAACATTTGGCAAGTAAAATTATTAACTACCGACAAAATATTGCCATTTAAATAATTATTATATAATTCTTTCTTTGCCTTCATTTTTCACATTTTATTTGGTTTGGCCCACCAGAAAAACACCAGGTTGGTTTTAAAAATAAACCTAAAGAAGATACTTTCGTTGGTAATTAGAAACATGACAGGTTTATAGATTCACTGACTGATCAAATTTTATTATTATATGATGCTTAAAACATTATACCCAGCCCAAAGGGGCTTACGAGACACCTATAGAACCAGAACTAGAGTATCACAAAAACTTATAAGTTGCCCTATAAACAAATGCCAACCACTTCATTATTGTTCAACCTGAATCAAAACATTTCTTGTCACGGCGAGTGAGAAGAGCCGTGTGGAAAAGGTAAGGAAGGATCCAAATGCAGGCACTTTGTAAAGGTGAGAAGGTGGTTTATTGGAATGCACGGCACAGGGAAAACATGGCAAACGGAGACAAACTAAACTATACTGGAAACAACTACACTATGCAAGAGGAACCGGAACACGAACATGGAAGACGGCGAGCAGAGGTGGAAGACGGTAGACAGCAGGTAACACACAGATGAAGCGGGGTAGATTCACAGATGACGCAGGGTGGATACACAGACGGACCAGCAACTACAATGACTAAAGACATGACTTAAATACACAGAGAAACACAAGGAGATTGCACACAGGTGGTGGACACAGCTGGGAGTAACCAAGAGACGAGACAAGAGGTAAAACTGAACACACTCACATGAGACGCAGACTTTCACAATAAAACAGGAAACCAGCACACTACACCAAGACGCAGACCTGACACTGAGAGACAGACAGAATGACACATGGAACCTGAACTCACACAAAACATGAGAACACAAATCCTAAATATAAATAAACAGAAACATGGAACTCTAATAACAATAATCATCATCACCATCACCAAAACACCAAGATAACTGAAACACAGTACCAGAGAATCATAAAGAATAATCCATGATGCAAAAGTAAACCAAAACATAATAAACTCAAAATACTGGGTCCAACGGACCCAGAACCGTGACATTTCTAGGTTTAAAGATTTTAACAAACATTAAATAAATGAGAACAGCACAAAATAAAGTTTAATTCAGGCGCAACTTCTTATTCACATAAGCAGCTTGTCGTCCTCCTCGATGGCCACGTCTTCTAAAATATATTTGACTCCTGTTTGCAGCAGCTAAGGACCTTCGACTTCACGTCAGGTTTGTCTAATTTGAATATATACTCACTGTACACTTTTTTAGGTACAACTAATTTAACTGATTGTTAATGCAAATGTATAATCAGAAAATCAGAGGTCACAGGAGAATGCTGCTTCGAGCTGCGGAAGAGCATCTCTGAGCCCACCACACAATTGAACCTTGACGCAGATGCGTTGAGCAGCAGAAGATCACACTGGGTTCCACTTATGGGAACAAGAAAGTAATGTTACAATTTGACTCAACATTGGACAATGGAAGAGTGAAAAAATGGTTCCTCAATTTCTGATGCAACATTTGGATGGGAAGGTTTGGCATAAGCACTATGACCCTGTGGATCCATCCTGCTTTGTATCAATGGTTCAACTGAGCATCATTTAGCCACTACATACTACTCAAGTATTGTTCCTGACCACATCCAACCATTTATGACAACAGTGTGTCCATCTGTATCTTCTGACGGCTGCTTCCAGCAGGAAAACACACCATGCCACAAAGTTCAAATAATCTCAAGCTGGTTTCTGGAACATGACAGCGAGTTCACTGTACTCAAATCACCTCCACACAGGCACCAGCTGACAACTATAAACCCCGTTAGTTAGTTTCTTTTATTAGTTTAATTCTAATTTCATTTTTTATTTCAGTTTCCTGATTGAGTTTAAAATAACTGTTTCAGTATTACTTTTACTCGTTTCTTTATTATAATATGTTTGGTGACGCCTGACTCACATTCATGTAAACATCCAATTAAACATATTAATCAAAATGACCACAAAAAACCATTAAAGACTAAAAAACATTCCATCTCTATTGGATTTATTATACTTTAGTTTTGTGCATAATATACACTGCTTGGTTATCAAGTAACACGCAGTCAGTAAAATTTCAGGGATATCAAAGTGCCAACAGGTGCACGAATGGTAGCATTGAGGTGTAGGTCCCACTGCAGGACGCTGGGCCCTCTTGTCATCCTCATGGAGTCCATCTCTGGCAGTTTGGTCAGAAACATGCGCATGAGCAAACCTCTGGAGGTCATTTTCAGGAACTCTGGCAGTGCTCTTCCTGTTCCTCCTGCTGCTAGGTTGATGACCTTTTATGGCCCCTGTCTAACCCATCTCCTGGCATCGTCTCCACACTCTTGAGAGCAATATGAGAGAAAAAGCAAACCTGGATGGATCTGCCATCGCAACCCGAATGGGCTGCAGGTATTATGCCATTGGTACCAGCAGTGATAAGGAGATCAGGGAGGAATAAGAAGAGAGAAACAGTCTGTGGCACCGCCTTGGGTTTGTCTCATTATTGCCTCTGCAGGGCACCTGTTCTTGCTTTGATTTTTACCAAAGCAGCTGAGACAGATTCACAGCGGTTTCTGATTCCTGATTGGACAGATTAATGTCCCTGAAGTTTAACTGGCTTTGTGTTACACTGTGATGACCAAGTGGCCCCTTAATTATATGGGCAGTGTACCTTCAGTCAGTTTGTTTATTTCAAAAGTCTAGTTAGTTTTTATTGTATTGTATCGTGGTTGAGAGCCAGACGATCACTACACTTCTGTTTCACTCCCTTAAAAAGAAAAAAAACAGACACTTTTCAGTCTCCTACATTATAAATGACTTAAGCAGTGGTGAGGATTACTAAGGTCCTCTACTGAAGCAACACCACCATGTATAAACCCGACCAACAAAACACCACAAAGCTATTGAAAGTTCTTAATTTGAAACCCTGAAAAGGTGACTCATCAGCTACATTTAATTAAATATCAACAGTAAATTAATTAATTTACTTTGTAATTATTAATACTGATATCTAATTTGTAAGTGATAATAACCAAACAAATCAGAGGGCTCAGTGCTAATAAAATACTGAATTTTGACTTTGTTTCTTTCTTTTCTGTTTAAAACAGGGAGTTTTAGCTTCTGGGGAATTTCTTAATGTAAAACAAGTCAGGACTGTAAGCGATGGCAAAGAGTGATAACTAGCCAGTATTGATTTAATCTTCACAAAAACTGCTGCCTTTTCAACCTCTGTTGTCTTAACTCTAACCCCTAATACCTGACCCTTTTTAGTTTGGGGAAATTCTACTAAGTCCTGGAAATCAGGACAAAATGACAGAATTTTCTGGATTTATTTTTAAGTATTTTGTTTTGTTTTGTTGTTGTTTTTTTTAACAGTGCAAATAACCTGAAGGTGAAGTGGAGCTCCTCTAGATTTTCATTGAGTTTTAGGCTAGGCCTAATCCATATCTTTAAAGCTGAGTTCTCCGGTTAGGGTTAGATCTCATAGTGTCAGTCAGTGTTTAAATATTAAGAATAACTAAAGCTGTGTAAGAAATGTGAGAAACAAGCATTTGCAGTGAGGAAGAAGCCGAAAGTTTCTTATATTGCATTAACTTGAGAAGCGAAAGGCTTTGAGTTAATAAATATGTAGTTGCCCTCCACGACTGCTTTCGCTACTTGTCACAGGTCTGAGGCAAAAAGGTTTGGATTGGTTTAATTAACCTTTTCAGGCTGAAGCAGGTCACATTCACAAAAAGCAAAGGTTGATTTATTTTTCCTTTCCACTCCAATTAATCATCTCACACCTTTCGGCCTCCTGAGCTACAGATGACGAGGATTTTCTAGCTCCGGTTACTGACTGAGCAGTAAAGCCGGACCCGAGGGCTCAATCATCCCTTTTGACTCCTGTGGGTGACCCCACAGATGGTCCCTCTTTTGTTTTCTTATGGCCTAAAATTAAAAAGCAGCCATCTGTGTAAAGGCAAAGAAGGTGAAGCCACTAATGTGGTCTGGTCAAACATGGCCCGAGGGATATAAAATCCATCCACAGAAGGTCTGACTTTTTTTGTTCATTTGCAGCGGAGAATAAGAGGAAACCTGCACAAAGAGTTTTCACGTATGGCGAAGTGAAGCCACGGTGTGCGGAGATGTGATGCTGTAACAGGGCTTTCATGTGGAACCGTGCTGTCTGCTGTTACATAAACAGCTTTACAAAAGTGAGCAGTCCTCCACATTCTTTCTATAAAAAGACTCATCACTTCACCCCTCTCATAATCTGGCTTTATTCTCTCCATTCCAGCAGTTCAGGCTCCGAGGAAAATGAAAATCAGAGGTAAAGGGAGAACACGTCAGTGTTTCTGTTCCTTATTCCAGTATGGGAACGGGAAAAGAGCCGGGTTCGAGTATGGGAACCAGTACAGCGAATACTGTGTAAATAATGTGTTTTACACATGACATTTAAAGGTGCTCTGCAGTATTAACCCGTACCAGAGTGTAATAAATATGATTACTGATTCATTTCAATACACTGAGGATCTAATATCAGGGGCTTGGACCTTTCAATTCAGTGAAAGCTGCTATTTGATACTCCTAATCGACACCGCTTCCCTCCTGAGATCCAGACTTCTACATTTTGTGTCTCTCTGATGTACATTTTTGTCTTTGTTTAGCTGATTTGCATCAGTTTGAGGTCTCTTTGAGTCTTTCTTGTATTTTCAGCCATTCTCAGTCCTGCTTTGAATCCGTCTGATCTTCTTTCCACTGCTCACTTCAGGGTTGACAACATAAGGAGCATGCCCCTTCTCTCAAACCCACCATGTGCATGCTGTCCTAAACAACATCCATAAACCCTCTCTATTTGTTTTTGTTTTTTTTGTTGGCTTTTACTTGTTTTTGCTTATTATTCAGTGGTAGTGATTAGCATATTTGGCTTATGCAGCAAAAATTTCTGGTTCAAGACTGGTTCAGGAGCGCATCCTGTGCGCTGTATTGGTGTTAGAAGCAGCAGGCAGTGATCCTGGTACCCCAGGACCAATTACAGTGACAGGAGAATTAAACATAATTAATTAAAAGGATGAAATACAAGCTGCACATACAAGGGCTCTGGTTTTGCCTGAATTCAAACCCAGAACCTCTGTAGTCCTGAGCTGACAGTGAAGTATTTACGCCTGTTTCGAGCCTAATTTTTGCACATTTCATTTTTGATATCTTGCACTAATTCTGCTTCTTGTCATCATTTTGTGAGTCTCTTCAGTGCCACTGGATTGTTTTGTTGTTCCAAGTCTTTTAGTCCTGTTAGAATGTAAACCCATGATGAAAAGGTCACATGTATCAGAATTTTTAAATCACAAAAGGCTTTAATCTTTAGGCACTGGGCGGAGCTATGGTGGCAATGTCATTTCAGCATGTAGATGTCTCAGCCCTGGAGGTTTATCAACCATGCCAAACTCATAAAGACCTGATTTCTGATAACTCCCGACGCTATGGCGGATAAATGGCATTCTCCAAGCCACCACAGACACGCCCGTTAACGAAACTACAAACGCTTCACCAAGCTTAGCATCACCAAGGTCCTTGGATGAGATTGAGAAACAAAGTTGATCAAATTGAATCCCTAGTAGTTGATTGAAACATAACACCCTAAAATAGTATAAAAACAGGGCCAAAATTGAGTTTTAAATTCAAAATGGTGAACTTCCTGTTGGGTTTCGGCTACGGCTCCAAGAGCTTTACGAGCATAAGTGAGCTGTGGGGTACACAAATAAGCAACCGTGCACTTTCTCAGTATCATAAAACATTTTATTTATTACACACACAAGAAAAAGGAAATATACACATAAAATTATAGACCGCAACTTCTGGAAATGTAAAACAAAAGCAGCTTTTGACAAAACAACAAGTGAAGAATATGAGCTTTTCCATGTTTCAGTCATGTATGTGAAAGCGAGCAACAGTAGTAACAGGCGAAAAGGCAGAATTTACAAGATGAGCTGCAATGGACTTTTTCAATTTCTAGTGTAAAGACTTGGTGCGCACAAGAAGTCCATCTTCTTTCAGTCCAGCTGTTAAAGCCATGTGCATTCAGGCACAGCCTCAAAAGAACATACTCCAACATATTTACAACACAAACTCCCGATTATGGGAAGAATAAGTGGCTTTTAAAATGCTGAAGGGTGAAGGAGAAAGGTCTGACAGAGTGCTCGACATGTTTTCTCCCAGTGAAGTGCAGCAACAGCGTTTCACTCGTGTTCGCTCCGTTTGTTCAGAGAAGTGAGGTGAGAAATAATTAATCCATCAAGAAAAGCCAGCAGGGCAGCAGAGCACACGTTACATAATTACAGCGATTCTTATTAAGCTCTGCTGTCAACTCCTCAGAAAACTAAATGTGCCTCGACTTTAAAGGGTCAGTTCACCCAAAATTAGAAACGTACTTTTATTCTGTGCAGATTATTTTTGTTTAGTTTGCCCCCCCCCCCAAACTCAAAAAACTTCCATCCTGGGAAGTTTTCATTAGAAGGTCCCCACATATTTCCAATTAAATTATCAACAGTAAGAGGGTCTAGAAGGAAAGTCATTTTTCAGAGCTCCCCAGACTAATTAGCACTCACCTAGAGGTGCAGTAATTATTCAGTAAATCTAGATAAAGAGGAAATTAACAGGCAAACTTTCTGATTAGCCGATCGTTTTTTTCTACGACGGTCATTTTTCACTCTTTGGGACCATTAAATACGCCAAATAAAAAAAATCCTGAAAAAATGATCCGTAGGATTAATCGAGAGAGTACTAAGTAAATGCCCTGCATGCCCCTCCATCGTGTCCTTGTAAGAACAGCAATCTCACTAATAGATACCACGACGTAAGCTTTTTAATTTGAGTGTACTAGCCCTTTAAAATTTGCACTTTTGTGCCTGAGTACAGCCCACCTACAGAAACTCTCCACAGCAGACGTGCTGATACGCCACATCAGGAACACAGAGGTGTTACTAATAATTTAAACAGAGCTACTGCCTCAGTTTCAGCTCTTCAATGCTCGCTCACTCACTGCAGACTTAAAACGTGGAATAAAAAAAAAAAAAAAAAAAAAAAAGAAAAAAAAAGGGCAGTTGTTTTAGTAGTGTTTGAATCTGTGGGAATGGAGAGGAGCAGGTGTGGATAGAGTCCAGTAAAGCTAACAAAGATTTTTACAGAATCAAGAGAAGACCCAAACTCAGACTGCTCCTTTAAATTAACAATAACTGATGAGCTGTCAGGTGTGCCGTGTGTGCGTCGGTCTCTGCGGGCGGAGGCCCGTTGCCCTCCAGTCACTGGTGTTTATGCAGCTGTTGAAGTGAAAACACCTGCCTGAGAGTCTGAGCGTCACCGCGGAGGCTGCGGCGTGCTATGAAGTTTCAGCCCACAGACTGCAGCGGCAGCTTCATAAACCACGTTACTCAGTTGTTCGTTTAGCCTTTTCAAATGTCAAATAAAGTCTGACGCGGCTGTTATTAGGAGGGAAGACATTTACATGACTTACAAGGAAAGCTAATGGCTCACCTCGAGAAAAAGAAAACGAAAACTGCGTGTTTGAAACGAAGCGTTTGAGCGGTGGATAAAGAGAGCCGAGTGGGTGAAGGAAGAGGAGAAGGTGCTGAGCCTGAAGGGCAGGAAGACTGAACTCAGCATGAACAGCACAGCAGTAGAAACACTAAACTCTTATTGACAGGCTACATATTATTTACATATTTATGCTGTAGACAGGCCAGACTTAGAAAAGCATTTATACACAAGGAATTAAATAAAGTGACTAAAAAGCACTGCAGTCCTGCTTCTATGCACCTAACACTGTTAGAAATTCAGTCATTAAACAAACAGCAGTGTCGCCATTAGTACGTGGCTATTAAATAATGAGACTAACTGACTTACGTAAACCCAGTGTTGCTATATAACAGCCACACTGACGAGCAAAAAGCAGCACCGAGGGGTCAAACCCCCGAATGAAGACAAACCCAGAACAGAGAAAAACAACTTTAAAATCAAACTGTGATGTTGTTTGTCTTGAAGGGAGCGGCTCTGTTGTTTCTGCACAACATGAAGTGATGCCCTTAACAGTTATTTCATTAACTTATGCCATGGTCCTATAATGAAAACATTTAGGAAACTAAGAAAAAAGTGTTTGTTTTCAGTTCATGCATAACAAATAGTTTCTACTCTACAGCTCTGTGTAACTAGCACATGTGTCCTCTCCAGCCGTTATTGCGTCGTTATTGTGGCGTGAAGGCGGCGCTCTGCCGCGCTCACCTGTCAGCGGGTAGACTCATGTCATCAGACAGGAGCTGCTCTCCTGGAAGAAGTAAGGAGAGAAAACATGCCAATCTGTGTGTTACTCATAACACTATTACACTATTACAACACAAAATCAGCATCTGATCAGGAGACAAAAAGTACCAGGAAATTCCCAAACATCTGACTATTAAATAATTTTAGCTTGCAGTAATCCACAAATATACAGATGAGGGAAAAAAAACAAAACAAAAACTGCCAGGGTCATAATCATTAGTCTCTCTGATGATGTGCATCATTTTTGCTGGATAACAGCCTGCTGTCTCACACACACACATCTCCTGTGGGATCCCACTCACCTCATCCAGTTGCTCTCATGTTTTAAAAAAAGTAATAAAAAGAAGTGGTGCTAATAATTATCAAATATACTCGTCCCCCAAAATCTGCGGGGACTACGTTCCAAGAGCACCCACAAACTGTGAAAACTGTGGATTTTGGATGTGGTCAAAGAAAATGCCTATAAATACCTTTTTAAAAATAGTTTAACCCCTAAATATGCATTCGGCAGTATCATAGAGCTTTAAGAAGAACAAATGAAAAACACAAGAACACCGAGCAAAAGACTCAAGATGGCTACAGGTGGTAAACTGATGATGCGGGAATGCTGGACTCCGTCTGCCAGAGATGCAGTAAGGAGAAATGCATAACCCTCTCGGACTGGCTACCTTTAAACCTCCCGCCTCTGAGTACAGGGGTAGTACACCATCCCAATCTGCGTTGTCTTTAAAAAAATAAAAAAATAAAAAAATAGTGGAGGACGTGCATGGGTGTACATGAACAATTATTATTTAGGGTCTAAGGAACAATCTGCGAACAACTGAAGCCGTGAACTCTGTACATGAATACTATACACACACATACCAAAAAAGTGCTAGAGCAGAAAGAGAGGGAGGAGTGTGTAGAGCTGATAACCACCAAAGAAAAAAAGAGGCAACGTTAACAGATTCTGCAGAACCTGAACAGTGATTTTAGTATCTACATCATGCACCTGGGCTCTGCCTCATTTCATGTTGTGTGCGCTGGTTACCTGTGCAGGGTGGAGTGTGGTTGTCATAGCGAGAGTTGTTGCTCTGCAGGGCCTCGTCCTCAGTGTCGCTGTCACTGCTTGTAGCCGTCACCAGGACAGACGCCGGCTGATCTGCAGACGAGACGAGAAAGAACGAGACCGTTACACGTGTGCAGAACTCTGTAAGTTCCAACTTCTCAGGCACGGCTCGCTCATAATTCAGTCTTACAGAATTCTTATTGAATTGATGGATTTCACAGAACATCAGTCAGAATATGGGAATGACTTTTCTTTTTTTAATTAAAGAAAGTATCATCAGGCTCCAACTTTGCAAACTTGTACCAAGACTAAATTAGACTGACTGACAGGGACACGGCCTTGTAGCATGACGCACAAAACCCTGCCTGGTATACAGGGAGCCAATCCAGATCATCAAACACAATCATTCCTGAGGCTCGCAGTTAGAAGGTGAACCAACCTTCACATGAAGGCAGCTGTGCAGACGGCCCCTCCGGCAAGGACTGATGGGAGTTTCCTGAGCTCTCAGATTCACAGTCCAACGCAGCTGCCCTGCAGCGGGAAGAAACGGAAGACTTATGGGACCCTGATGTGCAATAACACGGCTGTCTCTTGCAGATATAATTTTTCTTGTGCGTGGGGAGTCTCTGGGTCGTACCCCAGGCTCCTGCTGCCACAGTTTTTGCTTGAAGTCATGTAGCTCGGTGCTCCCAAGGTGAAGATGTCTTCCCTGGACCCCGAGGCCCCGTATAGCTGTTGCTCCATCGTATATTGCTGCTTAGAGGTGGAGGGCTGCTCTGATGCGGTGCTGCCGAGAGACACCAGGGGCCCCTGGAGGCTGTCAGCCTTCAGCACTCCTGGAGTGAAGACAAAAGCCAAGTCACGTGATGGAAAAGTGGGAATGTGCTAAGAAAAGATAAAACAGGGAGCTGAGTGGGTGTGACCATAAAGTAATATTGTGTATTATTTTTATAAAAAAAGCCCTGCTGGCGAATCCCAGAACCCATCAGTCATTAAACTGCAAATCAAATCTGGAAGCACTGAAGACGCTGTCATAATAAGTTTCCTTAGAACTCGAATAAAAGAAGCACTAGCGTAAGCTTCGTCTTGAGGAGTGTACAGAAATCTCTAAGTTCAACCTATTTGGGCACGGCTTGCTCGTGATTCATTAAAATCAGGAGTTTATCTTCTTTGGAGCATAAAAAGTGTTTCTTGGGAATCAACGTCAAAGATCGTGAGACGTTCAGTTTGAAAATTCCACTCTGAATAAGTTATAAATGCCTCTGCAATGAAGCAGGATTTTGTCTCATCCAGGTTCATCCTGGGTTTTCTGTACCATGGAGGAGGTTCACACTTCTCATCAGGGTGTATCAGCTTTGTAACTTAAACTGCGAACGTAATTAGAGATAAACAGATATGAAATCACCGCCTACTGATTAATTCCTTGGAAAACAGCATCACCATTCCTGAAAAATCCCTCCGACCACTGTGTGCAGACAGTATTATCTAATTTCTTTCCGTTTCCCTGATGATCAGTAAAAAATATAAATTCTTGGAGAAAATTTTATTGTTTCATTATTTTTCTGTTGGCTGTTAATAATTTTTATCGTTCTACAAGCAGAGCTTGTATTTGCTGACCTTACATCCAGTGTGCATGCAAACCCAACTTTAAAATTAATTTAATAAAATACTTAATCTTCCGTATCTTTACACATATTTACACAGTTGGCCCACTTTCTTTCCAAGCTTCAAATAAGTTCAGTTTCATTAACATAGTAGCTCTTTTACTCAGAGATTGGTTATCTCACATAGCTGACTCATCTGGAGCAGCTGTGTTACTTTTATTCTGTATTATGGTTTTAACCTCTTCATATTTTTCAGAAATTATAGTTTAAAAATCTTCCGTTCAGTTGCCGATACACTAAACAATGCGATTGTTCAGATGCTGGCAACGCCAACCATTTTTACGTGAACGTTCATACGCAGATCAGGAAACCCTGGGATAACTTAAAAAGTTAATAACCAGCTTTGTGTAACCACTTATCGTGATCGCCAGTGTTGGGGTGAGTGAATCCCTTCATACTGCAGGTTTAGGAGAGTGTACACTAATGTCTTTGGATATTCAGACTGTTTTAAAAGTGAACTAACTCCAGGCCACACCATAATACTGATATGAAAAGTTTTAAAAGCTCAACTTCTTAAACCACAATTTATGATGATTACATGACTCATAAAGGGGAGATCATGAACTGCACGTCTAAAGGCTAATCTAATAAAGTCACCTATAAAAGTCAGGAATCCATTTTTTTTTTAATTCTTATAAAACTGGCAAACATTAGAAATGGAGAAGTGGCAAAACAAAATTATTTTTGCCATGAACAGAATTTGTGTTACTGTTTTTATGTCGGTGTTAAAACAGAAAAGCAACTAAAGAATCACAAACTATTTTGAGTCTTAATGGAGCAGTACAGGGGAGAGTAAATATAAAAATCAACTGCAGGAACTTCAGGATCCATCAGGCGGATACTTGACTGAGTAAAGCGCACTCAAGCAGTCGAGCTCTGCACCCCTAAATGTTCAGCACAATCACTGTTGATTCTCTAAAAAAATAAAAAATTAACCCTTCCCTATCCATATTTTGTCCCAACAGTTGTAAATGTTCACCTGAAGTGACAAAGTAACAAACAAATGATCACCTGACTCTGCCATTCGCCTTTATTGTACTTTAAAGATCAGTGTTTCGGTTTTACAACATCTACTGTTCACGTCATTCTCACAGATTTGTATTCTGTTTTTTTAGGACAATGTTACACCTTGGCTGTGATTTTATGCAGGTTTAAAGGAGAATTACAAAAAAACAAAAAAAAACAAAACAAAACAAAACACTGACCCTCTGCTCCTCCCATCCCATCTTTAGGATGCAGGCTGAGCTCCGGAGCAGCTTCTGCTCCTCTCAGGTCTTTTTCCATCTCCTCTGGACTCCTCCTCTTCACAACCAGAGAGCTGCTGTCCAGGACAGGAGACAGAGACTTCCTGGCTGCACACAGAACACAGACACACAAATGTAATAATAATACTAATAATAATAATGATAAAAACCAAAAACCATATTGATTGTGCCAGCAGACGTCCCGTGAGCCTTGTTATCTGGAGTTTAGTCTAAAGATAGTAAGGCAGGCCTTCCTGGCTTAGTGTCTCAGGGTAATAGGGGAATATGGAAAGTAAACTAATCCATCTCTTGACTGTGCCAAAACAAAAACAGCATAATTTGTCCTGACAAAACTGAATTTCAAAAAGTCCAAAATTTCTCTGAGCTCATTTTTCAAATGAAAAAATTGGCCTGAATATCACCCTGATGTTTCACTGATGTTTCCCAGAGCTAGCAGGCAATTCTACAGGTTTTACGCAATGATTAGGGTTTAAAGAGTTTATTTCTCTTATAAGCTATTAATAAAGCTACAAATGATGTAAGGTTAGTTGGATACACAGAAGTAGCAAATACTGACTTTCAATGTTGTAATTCCCAAAAGACACAGAAAAAAAAAAGAAAGAAACTGAGGCTATGCCAATCTGTCAGCTTGTTTCAGTTTTAGCAAGAGCATGTTAACCTGTCAGGTTTTAGCTTAGTGGATTCTGAGAGTATACACAATATAACGTAAACATCCTGTTCAAAAACAGCAGAGCAAAACAGCAAAATTTAGACCATGTAACATATAACATATTGGAATCATATAAACACTTAGCAATAAATGAGTAATAAAAAATACTGCTGGCCCCCAGTGGTGTCCCTTAGCCTTGTAGTAGATATACTTGTGGTATCAGTTTCAAAATCCTATGTCGCCTTGTTGTAATGTCATCGCATTCAGAAGATTTTCAGAAAACTTGACCTCTGACCTCGAGGTCAAAGTCACCAGGCTGTGAAGTTGTCTGAGATTTTTGGTAGATGTACCTGTGGTATCAATATTTGAAAATCTCAGGCGACTTCCTTCTTGAGTTATCGTGTTCACAAACTGGGTGTCCACACCACCCACCCAGCTGGGTGATGGCAATGGCCCATCAGCCTTTTGCAGCTGATGGGTAAAAGCGATATGTGTCACTTTAATATTTGGCAGTATTTTACGTTTCTGACCCAGTCCGCTCAAAAATGCTGGCCATCTGTAGTGAGTTAGTCTATTTACTCTAGAGGCGAGTGCGATTTTTGCGACACTCGAGTATAACTTGGAAAACGTTAGCTTATAACCAACTACTGTTGTTGTTTAGCCGATTCATACTACTTCGCATGTTGCCGGTCTCTAAAAACACACATAAAAAGTTGGTCACTGTTTTCAAGATTGCAGGGCAACATGGTGGCTCCCACCAACTGGTGCCCACTCTTATGCATTTTTAATGGATTAATTCTAATTATGGAAATTTAAAAGACGCAGAGTGAGTCTGACCCCAGATTTATTCAGTGATGAACAACTATACCCATTCAATAGATTTATTGTTCAAAAGATAAAGAAAAAAAAAAATATCTGTAGGTCATCATGTACATTTTCTGTGATCTCCCAGCACAGAAACGATGCTCTCTCTCTCTTATGTTCGTCTGCTTTTGCAAACCCCCCCCCCCAAAAAAAGAAAAACAGTATTCGGGACAGCCCTACATATGAGTACCCTTGACAACTGACAGTGTGGCAACCCACACAGATTGTCCTCTCTATTCAGGTTTGCACATTTGCTGTGTACTTTGTCCACCAGAAAAATATGCCGTGTAAAAAGAAGCAGCATAGTTTTCACACAGCTCTTCATTTCTACATTGTTTTTTTCTTTATAAAAAGAATTCAATAAATTTATTTCCTCAAACAGAGATTGAGATCAACAAACGGACCAACTGTTGTGTGGGTAACCAGATAACTCAGATTCCCTGTTTGGTGGAAACTGTCACTGTTTACACATTAACACTGAACAGCCTGGAACAGCAGTCCTCACCGGGGCGGCAGGGTCTGGCTCGAGCCGCAGCTGCTCTGCCCACCAGGTCGAGCTCGCTGGGTTTATGACAAGCTGCCATCTCTGAATCGCTGTGATGAGACGGCAGCTCTTCAGTGCCGAAGGCCCCAGATGGGCCAGGCCTGGGCTCTGCTGACCCCCGCGCCTCCAGCACTTGACACTTGACGTCGGCCATCTTGCTGCGGACCTCAGCCATCTGAGCCTTGAGGCGGATGAGGACCCCCGAGTCTGGAGCCGATCGTCGCACCACCTGCGGACGCCGCTCTCGTTCCTTCCTTGAGTGAGGGTGAGCTGAAGACACAAGAAACAAGTTGGAGAAGCAGAAAAGGTGAAGCCCCAAACATATAGCTTACAACTATGTTTGGGGCTATGGTCTCAAGCTGCATGGTGGTTCAGGGACCAATCAGAGCCTCCCTGTTGGTATTGTGAAAAATCTAAACATCAAATGTACCTAAAGTGTTTTCACAAACCGCATGGCAGTTATGCTAAGTCCGGTTTAAATCCTCCAAATACTCAGGAAAACACTTCAATGTTTCCTTTATTACCTCCTTTAGCAGAGAATAGCGTCTCACAATTCACAACAAGTGGTGCAGCTCACATAAATGTTAATTAACAGTCTGTTTCCTATTTCATGCAATAAACTGCTGCACTAAAGGTCTCAATGTGGCAAACATCTTATTTTACTTTATATTGTTTTTTAATGACCTGTAAAAGTACATAAGATGAGATTTTTGTAGTCCTTCAGATCACTGTCGTTTCAGACTTAATAACATCTGCTGTTACACGGTGCGAGGGTAGTTTGTTTCCCTAAAAACTGTTTTTCTCTTTCCACCTTTCTTCAACGCTTTTAATCGATCAGGTCAAGAGAAAGTGGTTACAAAAGGATGCTGGTGGTAATGGTTTTGACCATTTGTAGCCATTTAAAAAGATAAAACAGGTGCTGATACGACTCCAGACAATTCTCAACTCCATTATTTTCTAATCAGGAACATTTTGCTAAAGTGTGATTGGTTAGATGTTCATTTTACGGTGCTGAACGTGCCACTTAAATTTTCATATAAACAAAAGAATTTCACTTACATTTGTTGTTATTCAAAAGCCTTACAGTATATTCACATTAGTTAATATTACCCTGGGAGCCATTTGTAAGAATTGCGGAGGTTGTTGTTGATCTTGATCCTGTGTGAATTTGAGATGTCTGCAATTTTTAAAGAAAAAAAAAACTACAACAAATTAGCTCCAATGTTTCTCCTAGCAGAGGTGCTGTGACAATATTAATCCCAAGCAAACTAATTTTGGTCTTTTTCTTTGTTCTTTTCACAAAATTCTTGGTGCTGGCTGCACCCTTCTTCCTCTTTCCTGTGAGTTTAATTTTCCACCCTGAAAATTAAAAATTAAAAGTTTGGCCTGAAGTATTTTAGATGTAAATTCTTGTCCATAGAAAGCAGCAAAACCTATTCATATCGAAAGCAAGTTCAAATCCATCAGAAGAGAAAAGGATGAGATTGATAAGCATGCAGTGAGGAGCGCACACAGCAGTTATCAAGTAGATCATGATCAGTAAAACTTAGTCTGAAACTGATGACCACAGATCAAAGTAAACTCCACTAAACAGAGATTTCGCTCATCCTGTATGACTCCCACAAAAGTGGATGGGTGGGGGGGTGGGGTCACACGAGGCTCGCTGGTAAACCTAATCCTGGGCAAACACAGTGTTTATCCCCAAAGCCTACAGAACATCCTACATGTGTTTTCTATGCTTAAATATGTTGAAACTAGTGCTGTTTACTAGTAGTGACCGAAAGAACGAGATCGCGGATACAAGCGGCAGAAATGAGCTTCCTCCGAAGGGTGGCTGGCCTCTCCCTTAGAAATAGGGTGAGAAGTTCGGCCATCCGGGAGGGGCTCAGAGTAGAGCCGCTGCTCCTCCACATCGAAAGGAGCCAGTTGAGGTGGTTCGGGCATCTGACAAGGATGCCTCCTGGGCGCCTCCTGGGTGAGGTGTTCGGGCATGTCCCACCGGGAGGAGGCCCAGGGCAGACCCAGGACGCGCTGGAGAGATTATATCTCTCGGCTGGCCTGGGAACGCCTTGGTGTTCCCCCGGATGAGCTGGAGGAGGTGGCTGGGGAGAGGGAGGTCTGGGCTTCTCTGCTTAGGCTGCTGCCCCCGCGACCCGATCTCGGATAAAGCGGATGAGGATGGATGGATAGTGCTGTTTACATGTTAACCTATGATCTTACAAAGTGTTTTTTATTTTGAGGAACCCCTGTGTCAGAGTTTCAGTAATGACTCCCAGTTTAGTGGGATCTTGTCAGCATGCTTACATACCTTGGCTGTGGAGGAGAGACACTGGAGGCCGAGGCTGAAGACCCCACAGGGACTCCACGCTGCTGCGCTCCTTCAGATCCAGCAGCTGGATCAGAATGACTGGGTCGATCTCCAGGAGGCTGTTACCGCCTGGCCCAACAGCACCGGTGGCGGCAGCAGCAGAAGCGGCAGCTCCACTGCCACTACTACTACGACCGGCAGCAGCTGCAGCACTACGGTGTAATGATCGCACACTGGAGCTGGAACCGCCTGCAGATCAGACACAAAAACAGGGTTCATATGGTTCATGTATAGCTGTGCTTAAATTAAAAGAGGAATAAGGGATTATGGAGTTATTATTGCTCCATTTCTCCTTCCAAATATTCATGTTTATGTGTTATTTGAGCTGTTTCTTTATATTGGAGATCTGGTGCTGTTCATTGTTACTATAGGTAACTAAAACTAAACTAAATGTTATTGTGAAAAACCCTTTAGTGAACTGAAATAAAAACTTGATTCAAAAGTTAAGGACACAATATTTCCTATAGATGTTAAGTCTTTAATATGGTTAGATTTGCCAACACAAAACCTGAGGAGGTTTTAGTGTCTGAACTTCTGAAATTTTTTAAAAGAATTTCTTTTTCTTTTTTTAATCTTTAGACCTACTGAATCTGGGATTCAAGTTTAAGTGAAGCTCAACAGAAACACTGATCTGGTTTCAAGCAGCAGTGAGTCATGTTATTATCTGTACAGTCCACATGAGTCTCTGATTGGCCGGGTTCCAGCTGCTGGGAGAGAAAATTCTCTAAAGGTTTTCCAGACAAAGAAACCTGCATCAAAAACAGAGTTACAAAACAGGCTGGAGTCTCTCGCTGAATTGTAACCTAATCATAAAAAAATAAAAATTACTCCAATGTGGGATGTAAACAATATGCAGCAAAGATATGTTCAACTCTGACATCCAACACCCCCTCCCCACACATGTACACACACGGACACCAAGTGCTTCTATATCGGCAGGCTGCGAGGGGCATGGTGCACCAACACTGACTCATCCTCTTCATGCCTTTCAACACCAACACAGTCAAACACGCCTGAAGGAGCCGCTTTGAGGTCCACCATCGTATCGCTGTGATCTGCCTCTACAGTTGTCAAACAACACAAATAGATTCCTAAAATTCTCAAACAGAGGCTGGCTTTTATTTGCCTCGACTGAGGAGACAACAGGGCCTTTATTTGAGAAAGGACAAATATTTGATGGTTACACTCCGTAAATGGAGGGAATTGTTCAGTAAACCCACTGGGCTTTTGTAACAACTTTTAGATGAACATTTTTGCCATAAAAATAATCAGATTTAACGGTTTAACTGCCCTACTGAGTTACAATGAAAACAAACACCATATTCCATTTAAATAACTAAAATATATTAATTTATACTATTAACCACAAGTTACAGCCCTCTAAGAAGAACTTAAGCATTTAGAAATCTTTTTTTTTCCTTTTTTAAAATCATGCTTTCATGTACTATGAATTAAGACTGGCTAAATTGCACTTGTATTTTGATTTAAGAGTATCCATTTGATATTTCTAAGTAAGCAATAGAGGTTTATAATCAACTTTAATATGTGAAAATGTCCTTATTTAGAACATCTGCTGTAAATGTACAACATTACACCTTGAGTAATGTCCATATTTAATATTACTTTAATTGTGTTCTGCTTTATAGTCATGCATGATTGATTTCTCCTCCTGTTGATTTATAGTTAAGAATATATTAATGAAAACTTATATTAGGACAAAATTTGCAGGAGTAGAAAAAATAAACAGTTCTTTGTTGTTCAGTAGCATAAAAAAAATGTGTTCACAAATCACAGTTCTAAGTTTGTTTCTGTTTGCATAGGTTAAATAATCCTTCAGGAACATAACAATAAAGCTGACATCTGACATTTTTAACACTGTTGTGTGTTTAAAAAAAGAAAAAAAAAAAGAAAAAAGAAACACGTCAGCTGTGGGAGACTCAAATCAAACCGTTTTGTGAGTGTTTTAAATTATACCCGTGGCTCCAGCCAAGTCATCAGGAAGCTCTCCTTCTTCTGTGTCCAGGTTGCCGATGAAGTCGACATCATTCTCCCCAGACCTGTGAAAATATTTCTGTCAGCATCCATTTCTTCGGCTTAACAAAGAAACCAAAGCCTTCTTTATGAAATTACAACCATGCACATTTTTTGTAGAAAGTTTCACAATAAAGCCATTTCTGCTCACATGGTCTCCTCGTCTATGTCATTCTCCTCAGTGTTGCTGGTGGCTGTGGAGCTCCCTGAAGTGCTGCTGCCATCCAGAGGGTTCACCTCCTCTTCTGTCAGACAGTCCACCTCCAGGTCACCGTCTGACAGCTCCTGGACAACAGAGGAGCCAGGCGATTAATGAGCTGTACCCCGTGCAGGAAGACACTGGATCCCAAAAACCTCCAGCTCTTATTCATTTGATTTTTAATTAAAATCCAATGAAATGCCCCATAAAAAGAAAATCTGAACATCAATAAATTAATAGCTTCATAAATAAAATATCTAAATAATACTAAATAATTAGTAGTTTTTGACATAGTCATAAAACCTCCAGTGAAACCATGATGCCCATCACCTAAGAAAACCTGAATAAGCTCAGCTATGCACAGACACCCTCTCAAATAAGAAAACATTAAGAAGCCAATCAGCTGGTTTTTCAAAGCCAAGCAGTATTTTCCACCCTCACATTAGAGTCATCATGTTGTGTCCTCTCTTCTTCTTCTCCTTTCTTAGTGTTGCTCAAAGTGGTCTGAATCTCATCATCACTCTTCACCGAGCGAGGGTCTCTTTCAGAGGTCGTGGTGCCTGCAGCGAGCCTCAGGTCAGGAGGCGAGGAGCTGCGTGAGGTCTGACGGCGAAATAGCTCGATAGCGAGCCTCTGGAATCAGAAATACAGAGATTCAGGGAATATTTTTCAGCTCAAAATAAACAGACACTTAATTATGGAAGCAACTCCAACTAGATGAGTCAGAGTGACTCAGAGACTTCATTTGGCATCTTTGAAAACTTTGGAATCTGTTTACTCTAAAACAATAGCTGACAAGAGTCAGCGAATCCTAAATTCAACAAACAGTTAAAAAAAAACCCAAAAAACAACATACCTATAAATATAGAACACAAACACGGACAGACAGAGTACCTCTTTGAGATTGTTGATCTGCTGGATGTAGCCACTCTGGGCCGACTCCAGCTGGCTGATGTACCAGTACTGATCTCGGCACTTCTGGAAAAAGGTAGGTGAGCGAACCTGATAGCTGAGCAAAGAAAACCAATGACACTCAGTCACACTGAGATAAAAGATCTCCAACTCAACTTGATTCGACATTATTAGAATGGTGCATGCGTGTTCTCACCGGAGGACCAGTGTGTCTGTCTGCATGTTCAGGTATCCCTCACTGGCTAGAAGATCAAGCCTGAAGAAGCGGTTGTAGCCCCAGCATTCACCGACCTCAAAGTCAGAGGCGAACTCCCGAATTATGTTCTTTGTGGGGTCACTGGAGGCCTGATGGACCATCTCCACACGGTACTCATATCTACGCATATCAATGACAATATCAACACACAGGAAATGCAGCAAAAGCAGAAGAGCAGAGGATGTATTTCTTTAAAGAACTGAAAGACAATGAACGGATATTTAACACACCAAACTAGAAGTGATTAGTTTTTCAACCCAAAAGGTAAGTATTATTGAGTCCAAGTAGGATCACCTGATTTTGGTATAAATCAGCTAAAAATTACAAAATTTGATGTAGTTTTCTAGTTAAATATTCATCCAGGGGTTCCCCTGTAGCTCCCCTGGTTGAGGAGGTAACACATGTACAAAGGGTTATGGGTTTAACTCCCCAATAAAACTAATTTTGGTGCGTCACTCAACCTCTCTCTCCACTTTTTAACGGCTTACTCTTTAAACATGAAAAAAAAAAAAAAAGTATCATCTCCTCACTAATGCCAAATTCATTTTTCAAACATCCAAAATCATGTAATGTAATGGTTTTTGTTATCCTGTGTATCTATTAGGACCAGATTTTCATTTCATTTTAAAACAACCTTGACAATTCTATGAAAAACACTGGCTGCATTATAACTGAACATTTTTAATCTGTGCGTCTTCCTGCATGTTAACTGTAAATTATTCAAATTGGACTTTAAACCTTTTACGCAAGTCAATTTTAGCCCCAGGCTTGACTGTAAAAAAATAAAAAATTGTCACAGAAAGAAAACAGAGCAGAGGAAGAATTTATTGAAAGAGCAGTCAAAGTACAACAAAATATTACATACTTTGATGTTTCGGGAAGTCCTGCAGACAGTTCGAGGAACACAGACAGATAGTTTCCACGAACCACACCGTTACCATCCTGCAGAAACACAGAGACATGTGCTGCTTTAACAAAGACAACGTGATTTCTGTCTAAATTTCTACAGTTACAATAACCAATCGATGTCAGCTAGAACTGCAGCCAGGTTTTAAAAGGAATACATCAGCCGTTTTAAACTCACTGGGTAGACTTTGAGTCTCCAGCAGAGGCCAGAGATCTGCAGGGGAGGGCTATAGACCGGGTCAGCCCGCTGCCTCAGGGTGCTACAAACAAACACACATATCAAATGAGCTGAAACCCCATCAGGATGTTTTGATAGATTTCCCATTTGAAGCTTTTAACTGGTTATTATTTTTACTCGGACTCATTTTATTTTGCATTTATATTTGAGTTTAACTTGTAACATTGTAATAGTGTGTAAAGAGATTTTAATCTCAAGGAACGTCTTAGTTAAATAAAGGTTAAATAAATAAAAAAAAAACCCACAAACAGCACCTTACATCTTTCCATAGTTTATAAAATCCTCAACAAAACTTAATGATGGTGTTTGAAGGTAGGGAGAAGCTGATATCTGTCAGAGTCAGAGCGCCTTATTTGACTTCACTATGACCAAATGCAGCCTCAGAGATTTACCTGAAGTTGACTAGAACAAAAGTGCTGGAGTCATAGGCAGGAACCAGCTCACTGAAAGCACAAAGAGGAAAGATGACTGCACATAAAAGCACAATAATTAACCTGTGGTTTACGGTCACTGTCAGGTCATTCCCTTTAGTATTATGAGCCATAAAATTTAATCGATTGATTTAAAAAAAACAAAAAAACAAATGGGAATCTCCTGCCACATAACATTTATTATTGATGATAATTTTTGTTATCCCTAGTAGCTACGGTATTTTGTTGCATCCTTCCTGGACCATGAAAAGTGTCCGGTGTTGCAGCTGAGGATATTACCTGGTGAAGTCTGGAGGGACGGGCGTGGTGACGAAGGACTGCATGGGTTTCCGGTGGACCTGCTGGAACATGAGGAGGATCTCTGGGCTCTTTGAGATCAGTTCGCTCTTACTGCAGGAGTGAAGCTGTTCAGCACAAACACGATACAGGAAAATCATCTCGTTACTGCCAGCAAGCAGCTAAACAATCAATGATGTGTTGATTTTTGCTCAGAAAAAATAAACAGGTAACTGAAATTCAACTACATTTTTTACTTACTTCAGTATCAGAAGAAGCAAAGTTAGAATATAAAAGTTCATTCCTTAAAACAAAAACAAAACAGTCTCCCACCTGACCCCCTCAGAATCTGATTCTTTTGTACAAACATTTTAATAAATTTAGAAAAATTTTACATTCATGCTATGAATATCTATGAAAAAAAAGTGCGACTTTTTAATCACTTTAAGGACCTGTAGCTCATATTGTGTGAATGTCCTCTTTTAGAATATTTTTTGGAGGCATCCAAAGTTATCGTACACAATAACTTTGAGATGGTAAATGAGATGACCCATCGCTCAACGCTGCCAGTATTTCTGTATTTAATGTGCTGTAGTATTTGCTGGCTGCTACTCTTAGTGCAGAAAAGCTCATGATTCATCACATCACATTGTAAGAAACAATCGTGCAAATACAACATGCCTGCTCGCCCGATTTGTCGTGCAACATGCTCTGCTACTCAATAATGAATAAAACAAGTTCCCACAGTGTAAAATAAAGTGCTTACAGTGAATTCTCACCAACTCTGCAGCCATTACCTCATACTTTTGGTTTTATAGCTTGCAGATGTATTGTTTGGATACACCTCAAATTAGTTGTTTCCTTTTTAAAAACAGTTAAGAGCACAGTTGAAACTTTTAAAATACTGCACCAGACACTTGCTATAAGAGAGGATTTAAAATATACCTTGACCTTAAAGACTGGAATAGTGTTGAATCAATGAGACAGCATGTGCTGCTGTATTGTGTGTGGGGTTTCTCAGCTTTAATATTACACAACTAACAATATGCAGTAGAAAAAAAGTGAATGGAGGCTTTGATCTGCTGCAGACGACCAACCTGATGCTCCACCTCCTGCAGCAAAGACTCCAGCAGCTCCGTCTCCTGGGTCAAGGACGTCTTCTGGCCTGATGGGGAGGAACGCAGTTCTATTTTCAGTACTCTTGTGCTGAATGTCAGCCCTGATGGAAGCTGCTGAGAGCGAGTGTGTGGGAGTGCAGGTTGTGTATGTGGGCGCCAAGTGCACGGATCCACTCAGTCCAGATAAATATTTCATATGTATATTACCCGCAGCTATAAAGGGCGCCTCTCACTGCTTTCAGTGGGGAGTCTGCGTGTTTTGTTGGGTGAAGGTCTCGACCTTTAGACACATTTTAGAGCCAGTCTTGCAACAACAAGAAAACTGAACACTGCCTTGCGTCTTTAACCTGTTAAAATGATGCTTATTCTATTGGGAATGCATAACCTGGTGGTGACAGAACTGGGATTAATTTATTTAACTGTTGACTATTAATTAATGACTACAGTTAGTAAGGGTGACCCTAACACACCATTCTCTTCAGGTGACTCTAAATGTGTTTTTTCAGCAGTTTCATCTCTTATTTTTTGCAAAATACTGCTGAATGCTCTTTAATTCATGTTTAATTGCATTTTTAAATGGGAAAAAGATATTATGTCACTCCTGTCAGCAAAACGTTCAGTTTTTTAAAATACTAAATTAGAAAATAAGAGTGGACAGCCGAAATCTGGTCATCTCAGACACGCAGTTCTGTCCGTGGGCGACGAAGCCCCACCCACCTGCTTTTCAGCCAATCAGAAGACAATTGTTTGACCTTGTTCTAAACAGAGTTTGAACCGTCTAACAGGCTGCAGGACATCTTTTTGAACAGCTAATCATGCAAAGCCACTCTGGTGAAGTCAAAAATATGCAGATGAAAATGAGAATAATGTGTCCTCTCCTGTAGCCTAAGAGCCAGTCATTCAATTCAGCTTACCAGAGTTCTATCAGTATTTTTACATAAAAGTAGGCAAAGTGTTCAGACATGGAAATAATGAGCTTGAAAGTGGTTAAAAATGTTTTTAAAATAAGATTTAAGGTCAACTGTTTTTCAGATAAAAGCAATGCACTGAAATTATGTCTCATTAATTAAATTGAAGGTTAAAATGTATATAAAAAGCCAAAAAAGAAAAAAACATTTATCAGGACATCTGCTTTTGACAGTGAGTGTGTGCGCACAGTGCGAGTCCTACCCATGAGGGTGATGAGCTTATTCTTGAGCTGGTTGTCCAGACGAGCGATCATCATTTCCACGGCGTTTCGTATCTCTCGGACCCTCTCGTCTTTGGCACCCCTGACTGCCTCAACGTTCCTCTCCTGACCCATCAAACAAACACACAAACACACAAACACACACACACACACACACACACTCAACTTCACTGACAAGCTTTTATTAAAACAACAGTGCCATCTGCTGGATGTCAGCAATACAGTACACCCATACTGACTAAACTCTTTTCTTAAATAAATCTGACTAGGGTTGGAATTAAATGGTTTAGGCTGTGGATTTGATATCATTTTGAAGTCTAACCCTGTGTGTTGATAAGGACTGTTGTGGTCGCTATATCACAATATCACATCTATCATTGGATGTGAAGCATAGAAAATTGGGGGGTTAACAAAATAATTCCACTTATATGATTTATCAAGATGATATTTCATTTTCGAATGGCAGTATAATCACAATATACCTCGAGCTAAAATTTGACTACTATGACAATCTGGGATATGGAATTCAGATTAATGCTGTCCAAAAATTCTGGTCTAACAGACGAACATGAAGGTATCCTGAGGCTATAGAAGCATCCTAAAAACTCTCAGGATACATCATTCAATAGACACACAAACCAACAAAGTCAGGCACCATCACAGAAAGCATTTAGCCTTTTAAACAGGAGAGTGAGCTCATCCTCTCCCAGGACTTATTATATTCAAACAAAAAGCAAAAGCAGACTCCACAGACACTGAAACTGAACACAAGCTATGACGCAAACAGAGTGTTTTTGCTTTGTTACTGACTTGCACTTATTTCAGCATTTATGGGCATTATAATATATTGTGTTATATTTTATTATTATCTATTCTTTGTTTCACCTTTCCTCTCACTCTGTCCATCATGTCAGGTGACATGATATGTGTAAAGAAGCAGGTAGAGAGTGGATGCTTTCATAAGAGAGAGGGAGAGAGAAATGGGCAGTCTTCATACAACTCATCTATGTGCATCTTTCAGAAGTATCATGATAAGAGTTCCCTGAGTTCACTGCAGTTTGCTTTAATGTCACTGCTCAAATTGAGAAGGCCAGAGTGACCCTCAGGTGCTCCTGAATCCCACCACCGAACTACAATAATGTAGCAGTTTAATCACACATATAATGACCAAGAAACACTGCAAAGTGCTTTGTCGGGACATTTCATGCTGTACCACGTGGAAGTTAATAACCTGAAACTTTAAAGTGGGCCTCAGAGGTCCTGAGTTAAAACAATTTCCACAGGCTCTTTGACTTAAGCTTTCCTCTACAAGTGGGTCATTAATTGGGCTTTATGGATTATAGAGCTGATTTTATTTCTTTGTGCAAAACAAAAATACTAGTTTTTTTATATGTTAATGTCAGAAAATAAAAACATTTATGCATTTTCTGCATCAAAAAATGAATGTGTATAAATTCCTGTGGCAGACAGTGTAACACATTTGCTTATCATAACAGCGGCTTGTAAGATACAGCAATACATATAAAACCCATTCCTTCAGCAGAGAATCTAAACTCTACTTAAAGCAGCATAAGTCACTGTGGTAATCTAGACAGCTAAGAAGAAACACCTCTGTAATACTGAAAACTGACTTTGCCTCAAGATAACTCGCCAACCCATTAATAATTCTTCATAGCTGAGGGAGAGAACATCCCTCAAGTCCCATGAATGTCAAGAAGAGTTCAAATATGCACTAAGATACAAATCTGCAGTTTAAAAGATTTACTGAAGAGGTGAAGGTGAAGAGTGATGAGTGCACGAAACAGGAGTTTGATCTGAGAGGATAGTAAATATCAAACTATTGAGCATTTGTTGTTCATAAGAGAAAAAGCAGTCCTCACCACTTCCTGCACCAGACTGATGAGCTCCATGAGGCGGCGGCGCAGCTTGGCAACCTCCTCCTTCACCTTGGTCACATGCTGCTCATAAATCTCCACCAGGGGCTTAAAGGTGTGGCCGCCATGCTGGAAGCAACCAAAACAGCAAAATTCACCGGACGCCATCTGACTTTTACGTAACGGAAAACTCATTAACATGGGCGTTTCTGACTTTGCCAACTATTATATAAGTGAAGCATTACCATGCCTCCCCACAGGGCACACTGGTGACAGATGCATTTCTTACAGGTCCAACAGAAAACACTCAGCTTCTCGTGATGGTTCTCACATCTGCAGAGGAACAAGACAACCATTGTTTATTTCCCTCAACTGTACCAAATATTATTATTATTCTTTGAGTTGAGCATCACAGAGCATTTATAAGTATGAAGGGGAATTTAAGGAAGACAGGGATATAAAAATGACAGGAAACCTTTCAACTCAGAGAACAGGACTAGGACTGAAAGAGACTTGTCAAGAACTCACTTGTCTTTATCGTTGTCCTCGTGCTTGGTGAGGCTGCAGAGCTGCAGGGTGTCCAGCTGCTGGGTGACCTCCTCCGCCCAGCGACAGTTGACAAGCTCCCTCAGTTGAAGTGGAGCCCCGTACAGAAGAATGCACACACATATTTTAATAACTGCATAGCTATTCCACACTATGAAGCAGATCAGAAAGTTATCTTGAGGCTTTTTGCCTGTTTTGCTATGTTTCATCAGTTTTATTGGTGTTCTCCTTGCCCATAGGATATTCCAGTAGTAGACAGTAGTACATGCCACAGTTGCTACATGGCACCACACATAACCGATTCTTTGTAATCTTACCTTTCAAGTGTTTGACTAAAGACATAATATGCTTTATTGTCTTGGTGAATGAACTCACATCAAATTCATATGTATTCCACGCTGTTACATTGTGAGTTGTATAGCTCTTACACACTGTTTTTAGTCATTACTCTGGTCTTACCAGGTACCTTATGAGTTCAAACAAAATTAATATGGACCTTGAAATATTCCACCAAATGTGATGAGATATATGAAGCAGATGTGTGTTAGCAGGTGCTTACCGACAGTGTGGACACTGTGCTCTCTGCTCCGTCAGCCATCGCTGTTACACAGGAGAGATTTCAGCTTAAATACAAGCAGCACAAACAGTCTGCCAAAGATTCATGATTCAGGACAGAGTTGGAATCATTTTATATTTTTTTCTTATTTGTACATTTCTTATAAAGACCAAGGAAAACTAAACTACACAAACTGATCCTACTGAGTGTGAGGATAAGCAAAGACTGACTCATGTGAATCATCAGCATCACACTGCTGCAAGGGAACAGTAACAACTATCAGTCTAAGAACTAATATAAAGGTGGTTATTGACTTGATAAGTCATCCCAGTATTTATCAATCTAGCTATAAAACATGAAAGAAGTAGTGGTGGCAGCACATGACCAATCCCAAAACCAGTCACCATCAAATTTTACAAAGATAAAAATAACATTTAAAAAAAACCACAAAGGTCTTAAACACATAATAATGGCATTGTAAAGCGCTTTGGGTGCCTTGAAAAGCGCTATATAAATCCAATCCATTATTATTATTATAACTGTGGGCTGAAAGATACACAGGTGTGCTGTACAGTGTTTAGATTATTATTTTTTTTAAAAAGTGCTGTCTTAATGTTTGTGTGTTCTTTAAGGGTTTGGATAGTAAGACTGAAAAAGCTCTACATAAATCCCAACTGTGTGATTTAACAGACTTATCTGTATCACCGCTTTATCATTAATGGCTCAATCACATTAGAGTAAAAATAGGACATCAACCTCATTTTAAGTAGGAAAAGGGAAAAAAAAAAATACAGCCTGCTGCCGGGTGACTTACATTATCTTATTTATTTATTCCCCACATTCAGTGATTGATTTCAAGTAGTTGCAGAAAGCAGTCGGTTGCCCAGAGGCTGAGTGTGAAACACCCTCAACCAGCAGGTGACCACTTTTAATCACAAGGTGGCTGCACAGTTTGGCTGCTGGGAGGAAACCTCTCAAATAATTGTGGTCTAACTCTGATTCTGTGATCACTCATGGACAGATTGGCAAAGTTTTGCAAATATCTGCCGTCTATAAAAACAGATTAGCGACACGGTGCAAGCAATCTGAGTTAGTATGCGCTAATAAACATCTGCAACATGTCCTTCTGCAACAGGGAACTCCACAAAAATTGTTGGCAACTGGTTGCATTTGGTTTATATTCCTGTATAAAACCAAGGTTGTCAAGTATGTATGTTGTTTTGTGGCCCTTGTCTTTGAAACAACTATTAGAAAAGCAACATGACTGTACGTTCATTGCACATGGTCGCAGTAATTTTGGTCACGTTGCAAAATTGATTAGATAATTTACTTGTAAAAACTGAATGTAGAGTTGTGGAGTGAGGAGAACATTTTCTAATCGCTGCCATGTCTGAAAAGACTCACTCGTATACAGCTGAAGCAGCAGAGTTTGGAGCAATGTGGACAGAGGCGAGCATCCCTCAGTTTCTCCATGCAAATGAAGCATCGAAACACCTCAGCGATGCTCTGCACAGGGACAGAAGAACGTTTTAAGCCGACTACAGCCACAGAACTCAACACCACAGATTATGAAGATTAAACCATGCACATTACATGAATCTGGGAAGTAATACACTATACAATACAATATATAATGTAATACATCATAGAAGTCTAACAGGGAAACTGACCTCAACACTTTGCTCATCCATTTCAGCCAGTTTGAAGTTCTGGGCCTCACAGACAAGTCAAACAAGTATTCTAAAAATGAAAAACAGTATAAGGTTATATGAATAAACAAACTGTCCTCTAGTTGGACAGTTGAAAGTAGGCACCTGACACCTGAGATCAAGGTTTGCAGGATTTGAAACCTCACAAGGAGTTCAGAAGGTTTACAGATGTGATGTAGAAACTTGATGGCTTTACTGCAAGCACACTGAGAATGGACTCTTAATTTTTGCTTTAATTACTTACATTTTTTAAATGAAACATCACTGCATAGAAATAGTGTTTTTAATCCAATTTAGTAATTTTAAGTCTTTCTAAAACAAGTAATATTACTTTTTAAAATAAAAACATCACTTAATTGTTACGTTTAAATCTACACTCACCAGCCACTTCAGTATTACCCCCATTCAACTGGTAGTTAACACAAATATTTAATCAGCCAAACACACAGCATCAACTCAGTGCATTTAGGCATGTAGACATGGACAAGATGGCTGATGGAGTTCAAACCCAGCATCAGAATGGGTAAGAAAGGAGATTTTAGTGACTCTGAAGCATAGCTGTTGGTGCCAGATAGGACCTATGACTGCATAACACGTTGAACCTTGAAGCAGAAGATCAGAAGACCACACCGGGTGCCACTATTGACAGCCAAGAACATGAAAATGAGGTTCACCAAAACTAAACAGGACAACAGAAGATTGTTGAATTTAGTGTAAACAATTGGTGCTATAACGATGTGGGGGACATTTTTTTGGCACACTTTGGATCCAGTATACTATGTGAACGTCTTTTAAACACCACACTGAGTATTGTTGCTGAATATGTTCTAAAAGGTGCTTCTAACGAGCTAATGTGCCATGTGAAAAAGGTCAAATCCCCTCAAACTCGTTTTTTGAGCATGACAACGAGTACTCAAATGTCATTTACAGTAATCAGTCCAGTACAGTACCTTTGGGATGTGATGGAACAGGAGATTCACATCATGCATGTGCAAATGAAACACCTGCAGCTGCGTGATGCCATCATGTCACTATGGACAAAATCAAAGGAATGTTTCCAGCAATTTATGCCACAAAGAATTAATGCACTGCTGAGGGCACAAGGGGGTCAAACCTGGTACTAAGAAGCTGTAAGGTAGCTGGTGAGTGCATATGGTCTGGCAAGTCTGGAGCTTATTTTGCAACTTTAAAAAGCAATTTACTCAAATACATAATAAAGAGAAAGTAGCATAAGTTTTATTAATTTATTTTTATTAATATTTAATTATTTCTTGTGCAAGCAAAAATGGCACATCTTTTACTTTGTCATATCGTATATTACATGAGGTTTGGGAGGTCTGGCCACATAAACATCCAGGAATGTGCAGTAGTAAACAGCAGTTTTTCCAGGTATTTTTTTAAATATTATTATTATTATTTAATATCCGAGTAAATGGGGAAAACGATCAAAATTGTCACCCTTGCAGCTCTAATCGATACTCAATAGTTGCAGGTGGTGAAGATGAATGTACACCTCATTAACATCAGTGCAACTGTGTCTGTGTAGCACAACACAGACAGTGGGCTCGCCTACATTAGCAACAACATGACGGTTCTGAACGGCAGCCTGCAATCTGTGCCAGAGGCCCAGCATCAGCAGGCACACAACCAATCCGACAGCAGCAATGGCAGCAGCTATAGATGGAAGGAAGAGATACCCTGAGAGTAGCATATAGCAGGATAGCCTGAATACAAAAACATATATAAGTGCGTGTATGTATATTTACATATATATCAATGGAGAGAGAGAGAGAGAGAGAGAGAGCTGTCATAGCTAGCTTGCTCGCATTAGCAGGGTGGTTCACTCACCTACACGGAGACTCGGCTCTGTCCACCCCGCCAGATAAACAAACCACTGCTAACGGCTACATTATAATATATTACAACACCTCCGTCGCGTAAAGCATCGCAAAAAATGAAAAAGACTAAACTGCTACTCAAATTTAGTTGCGACAAAGTAAACCTCACACTTTGCCGCACCAGGGATGGTATACAGCTGCCTTTCTACCCAAGCTGAAGATGTAACAGCGGTTGCTGAGAGGCTGTTTGTCCCCTAGCAATAACCAATCGAATGGCTTTTTTTCTTCTTCTATTAATTTTATATGTTTGCAAGTTACAGAAAGTCTGTGGGGCTTTGCCGCCCCCAAATGGAAAGTTGTGGAAGTACAGCGTAAACCTAAGGCAGGCCAAAGCACAAAGTGTATACTGTATAATGATAGTAGTGAATTCAGTATGCCATTTTAAATTCTGTTTTGTTTTGTTTTGTTTTGTTTTGTTTGTTAGATTTTTTATATTATATTAATTCATATATTGATTTAAATGTATACTTTATTTATATATCATATAAAGTTCCTTATTTGCACTGAGATCGACACAGTGGATAAATTACTTTACTTAGCTTTTAAATTCAAGTGTAAAAAATACAGCAGCTCAATAACATAAAATTAACATTCAATACAACTCAGTAAGATACAAAAGTAAAGCCACAAAAAGCGTAATAAAATAAAAAATAGAAAAACTCCAAATAATAACCTACAAAAAGAAGCTTGAGATGTGAAAAATAAACAGGTATTTTTGTGTGAGGTAGTAAGACTTAGAGTATATATACAGTGCTGTGAAACAGGAATTGCCTATTCCTAAGTTCCTAATTTGTTTTTGTTTGTTTTTTTGTTTTTTTAATTTATTACATATTTGTCACACATATTTGCCTCTATATTAAAAAGGGAGTTGGGGTCATATCGTTAGGTTAGCTTAAAGACTGGAAGCAGGTAGAACCAACTAGCCTGTCTCTGTCCAGGGGCAAGAAAATCCACAGTAAGAAAATGTAAAGCACAGTATTTACTGTGGTATTATGCTTGTTTAATCTGAACAAATACTGATGCTTGTTTGTGATCTGAACAATGTCACAACTGGACTTGCTGGTGTGTTTCAGATCATCGTCCTGCTGCAAGTGCACTTGAGCTTCATAGCACAAACTAACAGGACTCAAATCTTTGCAAAAGTTAAACTTTTGTTTTGTCAGTCCACAGAATATTTTCCCAAAAGTCTCGGGAATCATCAAAATCTTTTTTGGCAAGTATTAGATATTTTGTCTACTTGTTGGTCAGCAGTAGATTTCTCCTTGGAACTCTTCCATGGATGACATTTTTCTTGGACTCTTTCTTAATGTTGAATCATGAACTAACTGAGGCAAGCGAAGCCTGCAATTCTTTAAATGATGTTTCTGGTTCTTGTGGGACTTCCTGCATGAGTTGTCACAGAGTGTTTTGCCTTTGGTGGGCCAGCTACTCTTGGGAAGGTTCACCACTGTTTCCAATTTTCTCCATTTGTGGATAATAGCTCTTACTGTGGTTCGCTGGAGTCCCAAAACCTTTGAAACTCTTTGTAACCTATTCCAGACTGGTAGATGTCAATGACTTTTTCTCAGCTGTTGACACTGATGTGTTGCTTTTTGAGATATTTTATCTGACTTTGTCACACAGGTTCTATTTTAATACAGTATTCAGGCCTGAAACTTAACTCAGCTCTCCTGTGGCCTAATTAAAGTCTGGACTTAAATCCAATTAAAATATTTTGAACTTAAAAAGGCTGTTCATGCAGGAAAACCCTCCAATGTGGCTGAATTTAGAAAGAAAGAAAGAAAGAAAGAAAGAAAGAAAGAAAGAAAGAAAGAAAGAAAGAAAGAAAGAAAAGTGCGCAAAAATTCCTCCACAGTGATGTGAAAGACTCATTGCCAGTTATCACAAACACTTGATTGCAGTTGTTGCTGCCAAAGGTGGCACAACCAGTTATTAGGTTGAGGTAGCAATTGCTTTTTCACACAGGGCCAGGTAGGTTTGGATAGCTTTGTTGCCTTAATAAAGGAAATTATAATTTAACGCTGCATTTTGTATTTACTTGAGTTACTTCTGTTCAATATTCAAATGTATTTAATGATTTGAAAATAAGAAATCAGAAAAGAGGCTAAGAGCTGTGGGACATGAAACATGTAATTTGAAAACATTCAAGGAGCCCATTTTGATTACTGAGTACCTTTATGAATGAATAAGGATAAGCCTTTTGTCATTTTGCCATTTGTCATTTGCCTACAGCAAAATTGGACATTGGACTTTATTTGTATTGTTTGTGTTAAGGCCAAAGCCTGAATGTGAGGTGGACCCAAAAGCAGACTCAAACGGAAGCTCAGAGTGTAGTGAACAAGAGTTTTATTTACAGTGGTGTTATGACAATATTTACAGGTGCAAAAGCTAGGAATGAGGCTAGAGCGAATGAACATGAACTATGAGGTCTCAGACAAAGTGAATTCAGTGTTATGAATGTGAACGGGAAAATACTATTAGCTAGAGCTATGAGATTACTGTGAAATTTGAACATGAACTGGGATAGGTGAAGCTCAGCAAGGGGAACAGTGGAACTGGAGCCGATGGTGGAGAGACGCTGAAACAGAAGGAGAGCTGAGTCAGAGTTGGTTTGGGAAAATGACTTAGATCCACAGTTGAAGCACAAAACAGCCTTGCTTATTCGCAGGTGGGGTTTAACAGGAGGGGGAGGTGAGGGGAAGAGGCCTGGTTGAGTCCAGAGGAGTAATGATCTGAAATTCCAAACAGAGACAGCAGGGGGGCATGCAGATGAGACTGGAGAGGACAAACTGAGAGTTTTACTGGCTGTAGAGACGTGAGGAGAGACCAGTGTACAGGTGAGTGAGGTTATTGTGAGGATGACAACATTTTCCAAGGAACCAGTAGGCTAGCAGACAATCTGGCAAAGGCTGGTTGTGAATGCTGGTTTTACATACAGCCAGCTTGATTAGTCTCAGGTGGTGATCCTGGGACAAATGATGAAGACTCCACCCAGAGGAGGAGAGCTGGGGACTGTGGAAAATTACTGTGACAGTTTGTGCCATTTATTCTCATAATTAGTGTGGATGCTGATTAAGTATCCACAGTATTGTTCTCCAAATTATTATTCCATCTTCCATATGTTTTTCGGCATCTATCTCCTTCAACACTGTTCAACTTAGAAAAATCATTCAACCACCGTTAGATTCCTCTTCTTTTGGACATTACTGCTTGTGTTTTTCTCATTTTTAACTTTTACATTTTTTAAATTATTCAAATTTATTCAACAAAAACTTACCATGTATTTCAATGGGGAGACCCTTCAAATCCTCATTCAACATACCCCTCTTTCAACTCTGCTTCCACATACGTTGACCTAGAGTGACCTTTCAAATTTTAAAACAAAGCCAAGACATTGAACTATTCATCTTGTATTTATCTTTTTAATATCTTTTATACTTTTTCTTCAGCACCTGTTTAAGTTTCATGCTTTTTTTCACCTGTTTCAGAGTTTATAATGGGTGTGTATGGGACGGAATGTTGGAGGTTAGAGTGAGACAGCTCAACTGCTAGACTGGGAGCAGAGGAAAAGTTTATCTTAAAATCTTCTCTTTAAACAGTGTGTCTTCCAAAGCTCAGAGATGCAAACTTTTTGTGGATCCAAGTAGCGGGATCACATTTCAGTCATTCAGTGATTAAAAAAATATGAACTTTTAATATTCATTCAGTTGTTTTCTGACTCTGTATTTTCTTTTGTCATTACTCAGCTTTTTCTAATTTACATTTTAAACATGTTCAGCTACTTTTCAACTTCTTCTTCTGTGTGAACGTCAGCTTTTAACAGTTCTGGACTTTTGTTTTAGGTGCAAAATTCTGTATTTTTCAGCTCATTCAACATTTTTAACTTAACATTCAGCAAATACTTGATTTCAGCTCAAAACATTCAGCTGTCAGCGTTCACACTGCAGTTTCTTCAGGAAAATGCATTTTCTAGTATTCATACTGAAAACATATTCATAGTTATTTCATCACTGGATTGTTATTAACTTCATAGCTGGGAGGCAGTGATTACACTGGACCATTATTAACAATTTTGACACATAATAGTTCGAAAAAATCCCCTGGTTTGTTCTACACACCCACTCACAAAGCCGTATTAATTTTCATGGCATAGATTAAAGAAGGTGGTGGAAACATTCCTCCGAGATTTTGGTCCATACCAACATGACAGTATCTGTCAGGGTCCTGGGTCTGAGCGACCCAGGATCCCTGAGCAGTTATGGACTCGTTATATTATATGTATTTTTGGTGTTGCTGCCCCTTTTCTCTATGCTTGTACATATGAGTATGTGTGGGTGGAGGACCATTGAGGCTGCGTCCTTTAAGGCTGCAGACATTGTGGAGTGTCCTAACAGCTGCTTCTGTTGTTTCCTGCAGAGAGAGCGTGGAAAGCGGAAGAGCAGCAAGCACGGGAAGTGCAGACACACGGGAGCAGAGAGCACAAGACACGGACTTATTGGAAGGAAGACACGACACGGGAGTCACGGGAGAGCACGGGGATTTACTGTTATTGTTTCATTCACTGTAAATAAACGCACTGTTTATACACAGAGCACCGCGCCTGGGTCCAACTTCCCTACACCCCCCACGGTTTGCCCTGCCAAACCGTGACAGTATCACCCAATTTTTGCATTTGTTGGCTGAACATCCATGATGGGAATGCCCCTTTCCACCACATCCAAAAGACGCTCTATTGTAGTGGGATCTGGTGACTGTGGAGGCAATTTGAGTACAGTGAGCTCATCATTATGTTCAAACCAGCAAACCAGTTTGAGATGATCTAAGCTTTGTGACAGCACTGGAAGCAGCCATCAGAACATGGGTACTCTGCTAAGGATAAATGGATCCATGCTGTTACCATTACTGAATGCATATTTTCATTTTCTCATCAGTCTCTGTAAATCCCAGAATTGGTTGTGAAGGAAAGTCCCAGCGTACCTTACCAGCTATAATGGCTTCAACTCTTCCGGAAAGACTTTCGACATTGTTTAGGAGTGTGTTTAGGGGAAGTTTGTGACCGAAAGCAGGTTTGTGAGGTCAGACGCTGATGTTGGACGAGAAGGCTTGACTCACAGTCTCCGCTCGAATTCATTCCTAAGGTGATGACAAGTTCTCCTGGGAACTGCCAATCCCAGACTCATCCTTTGGCTCATCAGACAGAGAAGCATGATTTGTCACTCCAGAGAACACATTTCTCCCCTGATGCCCTGATTTTGTTGGCTCATGATCAAGAAAGCATCTACCTTAATGCATTTCAGTTGGCTTCTTTTACCTTCCTTTGGGGTTAACCATTAGTTATGTAAACTAAAAAATGAACACCGTGTCAGGCATTTTTTCCTAACTCCCTTTGTTCTGTTGTTGTGTTTAAGTATCCACTGTGGTTTAATGTGCTGCAAGGAGATGTGCCACTCTCTCAGAGATATGAAAATAGTTATCCCACAGAGCGAAAGGGAAAACAAAAGGAGCTGCCCAACTTAGCAGGAGCACTTGACTTAAGTCAACAAGCATGTGAATGAATCTCGTAAAACCCAGGGAGTTGAGTCAGATGCTGTCTAACTGCAGAGTAAAAAAGTAAAAAAGCAAAAATGTTAAACATGTTGGATGGTTAAATGCATTTGGGGATGAGATGTTTTACTTATTGCTCAAATAAACTACAAAAAATAACTAGCTGTGATCATCAGCAGCATCTGCTTCTCATGTTAAAAACTGTGACAAGTGTCATCAGTTTCTCATATAATGTTGTTACGACTGCTGTCGTAATGTTGTCTAAATATGCAAATCTCAGTGTGAATGTGGCTCTCCGTGATTGGTGGATGCAAAGGACTGACCATACGGACTGGCTAAGCAGCTGGAAACGACTTATATAATGGTAGCGCGTCAGGAGATCTTTTGTTACTTGCCCAGTGCTGTTGGCCTTATACAGGAGTATGTAGGGGTGGACTGCCAATCTGTTTGATTATATCATGTTTTTCGTAGGCATGTTGCTGTCATTTGGTTTAATTCTTTTGAGTAGGTAAGTTTGGTAAATCGTCGAGGTAGGCCCCTTTTTTGTTGTTTTGGCATTGGGTCCACCCTGAAGTTATAACCAGCTCCTTCTTTTGTGTCAAATAACCTAACATATCAACTTATTGTAAATAAATCATTATCAAACTTTACCATTTGTGTGATGTGGCTGCTTGGGGTCTGACGAGGATAGATCACCCTTTTGTTGTGGTCTGGCCACCACTAGACAGGCCATAACAATGTGAATTTGCATGTTTTTCTGCTATTCCTGGGTTTTAGATGAATTATTGTATAAATGCATTCAATCAAAACCTACAGCACATATGTAGATGGGCAAACATGAGCTGCTGAGTTAAACATATATGTGTTGGAGTAGATAAATGCATGGTTAGTAGTATTCTTTATACAGATTTCCTATATAATACATATTTAGTGCAATTGTTTATGGTTGTTGTATTTGCAATACACCTTTTTCTGTTTTCAACCTCACCCTGGTTCACCATGAACACCCCAATCACTGCTCCACCAAGCAGCACCTAGTGCTTTCATAGGTTACTAACATACACTAATACTATAAGCAGTACATGCTTAATGAGGAATTTTCTAGCACATTTACGTGAAACTTAGTATTTTTTATTATTATTTCCCATATAGTTCCATCATTTTTTCAAATTGCTCCATATTTTAAAGTCATTTCAGTCCTGTTATAGCACACAAAGCCAGGACAGAAACGCAGGACAAACACAGCAGAAATAAACAAAAAAACAAATCAATTGTCAGAGCAGGAATCTAACTTGAGAGCAAACCAGGAAATAACAGGAGTGCGAAGCTGATATGAGCATTACATGAAAGAGGGAAACACAGAAAAAATGGAAAAAATGCAACAGAAAGTCTGACAAAGACAGGTGAGGACAGGATAGACAGATGAAGGACAGATGGTGAGACAGAGTTAAAGAATGAGGTACATGTAAACATAATCCTACAGACGTGAAGACGATCAGTAAAAAATAGACAAAACGTGTGAGGAAAACCCCCAGCAAGGTAAAACAGGAAGTAACCAAATGAAAAATACTAAATACAAGATGATAACAAACATGTAGGCGAGCATGTAGATGGGACAGGGAACCACCAGGGAGACTAGAATAATAACAAAACTGAACCGGTAGGTAAAATTAGGACATTTCTCTCACCTGATTCCTTCAGAGTTAGCTGACTTATTGTATATTTCATAATATGAAAGATTACCCATTTACAGGGCCTGCAAATATGGAGATGCTTTAAAATACAGTTGTGGTCAGAGGTTTAAATACACTCATTATGAGTATAAAAGTCATATGATCTCTTTGAACTGTTCTTTTTCCAATGTGGAATGATTGTCAGCATACATCTTTAGTGAGTTTTAAAAAACTGAATTAGAATTAGGTACACAAGTGTTTTGGATTTTCTCTAATCCTACAGGATTAAAAGTATCCATAAAGGCTCAAAATTATATAAACACTCTTGCAACTATGAGGTGCTAAAGGACTGCAACGTCTTCTAACTTGAGAAGGCTGGTAGCTTCTCTTTGCCAGTATAAAAAGGATTTGCTTGCCAGCACTCATTTTTCTGGCCAAAACTCGGAAAAATCAGAAAGTCCAGGTGAAACGTCTTCAAGCTTCTTCAGTTCTGAAGAAGCTTCTCGGATGAGAGGTGAAACGTCTTCAAGCAACTTAAAGAAGTCCAGACGCTTTTCTTTGCAAACTCCTTTGACTACGATGACCTGGATGACTGAGAACCTTCACAGACATATGTGTTTGGAGGAGTAAAGGTGAGGCTTTCAAAGCTAAGATCACTATATCAATTGTCAAGCATGGTGGTGGTAGCATCATGCTCTGAGTGTTGTTTTTTTTTTTTTGCTCGAAGTGGTACTAGTGGTGGTATATTCCACAAAGTAGATGGAATAATAAAAAAGGAGGATTACATCCCAATTCCTCAACTTCACCTCATATTTACAGCTACGCTGGTTAAAACTGGGTGTTCCAACAGGACAATGATCAAAACATACTTCAAAACTGTTCTGGAAAGGCCTTTCCAAAGCCCTCACCTGAACTGCATTGAAATTTTGTGGACTATGTGTAAAAGCTGGGTCCATGCCATGAAACCAACCAGTTCAAACTAACTGTGCCACTTCTGCCAAGAAGAGTGGCCAAAATGTTAAGCCAGAACTATGCCAGAAGCTTGTTGATGGCTACCAAGAGTGAATAGGTGAGATGCAACTTGCAAAGCAACATTTAACCAAACATTAGTGGGGATGTATGCATATATTTGACCCTGTATGACCCTGTGTAGATTAGAGATTACATAAAGTTAAACTTGCACCCAATTCTTGTCTTTTTTGTTTTGTTTTGTTTGTTTTTTAAGTAATTAAAATATATGCTTTGTAATCATGTAATCATGTTCACATGTGAAATGTGAAAATGTGAAAGTACATATGTGAAATATATATATATATATATATATATATATATATATATATATATATATATATGTGTGTGTGTGTGTGTGTGTGTGTGTGTGTGTGTGTGTGTGTGTGTGTGTGTGTACATAGCGACAGTGAGTACTCAGTACTTTGGGAAAGCTCCATGAAGGCAACAGAAAGCAGTGATGAAGATCTGACCTGTAGAAACCTTTTAACAACTTTTAATTCCATTACATCAGTTTTGCTAACCAAACACTTTCTTTGTGGCATCTTGGATGATCTCTAAGCCAATATTAAAAAAAAGAGCAGGGTGCAAAACTGAAAATAAAAAAATGGAGTACATCCAATCAGACCCCACCCCATGAGATCGTACAATCACTTATGGCAAAAATAATGAAGTCATCTTTTTATGTATTAGTATCAGTGTTCTTTATCAGCCTCTCACATCATTATGGAGGAATGTTGGCCTACTCTTGGTGTTTGTGGTCATTTGATTAAGTTCTTAAGTTCCTGCCACACCATTTAAATTAATGTGGGCTCTGGGCTATTGCAACACCTTGACTCGTTTCATTTTCACCCATTCTGTTGTAGATTTGCTGCTGTTAGTGTCCTGCTGTCGTATTGAGGATTTTGTTCCATGGTTTGTCGTATGGTTTGTTCAGATGCAACTTTACAAACCTAACCCTTGCCGTCATCCATAGGCTTTCCCATGGCAGCCTTTCCAAATAAGGCACACTTGTTCAGTTTTCTAATTGTACTGTCATGACGTTTAACATTTAACATGCTCACTGAGGGCTGGAGAGCCTGATATGTGGCTCTTGGGCTTTTTGCAGTTTCTGACATCTGATGAGGAGCAAGACTTGCTTCTTTAAGATGATTGCTGATGTCTTTCTTGCTTGGCACTGTGTTAACACACACTTGAATGCTGCAGACCAGCAAACTGCCAAAACCTGTTTTTTTTATACAGGTGCTCATAAATGCTGATGATCAAGTTCATTTTATAATCAGCCCCCAGCTATTACTTACCCTCTTAATTATTATGGAAGCAGTAAAGGTGTGCTTAGTTTTTTGTACACACGAGTTCTGGACTTTTGACTTAGTTTTTCGCTAATAATCCAGTTCAGTGTGTCATGTTTTTCTTCTGCGGTTGTGTTTACCTAAATTGAAGACCTGGTTATTGTGACTCCTGTGATGAATTTTTTTTTAATTGTTATTTAAAAAAAAAAAAGAGTATATTTCGGGGCTTTGTGAGGGGGGGGTATTGACAGTTAAGCCGATAAACTCAAAGCAAAACTGGTGTGACGATGAAGACAATAGCAAGCTACTATCTTTATTTGCTTATTTGCTTTTGTTAAGATGTCAAACACATGATGAGGTTACTTCATGAAAGCGCAAATAAAGAAGAGATGCATGCACTCCTTAAGGCAAAACAGTTGTTTACTGTTAGGCACACAAGATCAGTTAAGTTTTGGCTCAGGGGAAAAACATATGGGGATTTTTTTTTCTTTGTCTCTCTTCACCTGTGCAGCACTACAGGTAAAGAAATATCCAACTGTTGTATTTTGTGGCGAATAGGACAGAGATGCAAATGGTAACCAGTACGCCAATAATAACATTTGTTTATTCTGGTTTGAGAAAAGCGAGCAACAGTATCTTCATATAACTATACAAAGATTGTCCTATATTAATATTACATATTAATAGATGTATAACACCATGCTACTGCTGTTTGTGTAATACTTCAGCTGCCAATATTCCAGTAGGGGGCACTATAATCTTCATACTACACATTTAATTAGTGAAGTAATAAAATAACATATAATGATATGTTATACTACTCCCTACCTGATCCTACTCCCAAGAATAACAACTACCTCCTAAAACTCACATTAAATTCATTAGAGATTTTGTAAGTGATTATTATTGATCAATGGAATCATTCTCAATAATTGTTTTATGCTTTTGATGGCATATATAGTTTTTAGTGCTTAAACGTAACTAGCAAGCGAAAGCAAAAGTAAAAAGCGGGGAAAAAAGATAAACAAAGTGCAAAGCATGAAGAGCCCAGCAACTATGGTCTCAATCCTCTTATTGTAACAACATAACAATTGACAACAACTCTAATAGAAATCCACGTGCAAAAGAGTTAAAATAGGAATGTTATCCTTTGGTGGTAGACATTATTATTGCTGCATCAGTTCATGCATTTGCCACAAATGTCTATCCTTGCAGTAAGTGGCAGCTGACAAACTGGTATTGTGTTATGCTCCATGATGAAAACACACTGCATGTCCTGTATGCTCTCATGCACTCAGGTCTAAGACTTATTCATGATTCCTAAAAGTAGAATGACAGGCAGAGCCTTTGAACAAAGTTATTACATCCAGTTTACTTTAGTTTTTGTCAAAATTTCCCCAAGTGCTTTTTTAACAGAGGGAAACATAGCATTTCTAAACATACCAGTTTTCTTTAGAACCATAAACGATCTCTATTTGCACACATTAACAGTTATTTCAGAAAATACACCAAAAAAATGACTAACGACTAATGACTCCCCTGAAAAACTCACCTTTTTATTTGAGCCATAGCACAACCCGCAGCTGTCCAGTGATGTGCATCACTTCATATTGCTCAAAGTTGGTAAAAGCTGTTCAAACTGAGGGTTATTTTCAAATTTACACACAGTATAAAAACGTCAGCAAGGGTCTGAGCTGTCATGCCAGAAAGCAATATGGCAAAACCAAAAGAAATCAGTTTAGACTTGAGAAAAAGAATTGTTGGTGGTCACAAAGCAGGAGATGGATATAGAAGGTTATCACAGAGTTTCTTGAGAAGTATCAACAAATTACAAAGTACAAAATAGTACAGATCAAACCTGGCAGACTTAGGAAGTGAAAGATTTCAAAGACTTTGGAAAGAAAATTAGTAAGAGATGTGTCTAAAGACCCAGAACAACTGCCAAGACACTATTGAATGACGTAGCCAAGTGAGGTAGTCTCAAAGAAGATGATCACTAGACCCTTGCACAGCTATGGACCGCGAGTTTGCAGACCAAGAAGAATTCCACTTCTGCAGATGAGACACCTTCAAGCCAGACTGAAGTATGCTAAAGACAACCTGGAGAAAGATTATACAAACTGACCTTTGGTCAGATGAAAAAAAACTAGAATTCTTTGGCTACAGAGATGCTGCTTATGTTTGGAGAAAGAAGGGAGAGATGTACACTCCAAACAACACTGTCAGCACAGTGAAACACGGTGGGAGGAGTCCAGTGGGTGGAAGGAATCATAAAGAAAGAAAGACGTGAAGAATTGAAAGAAAATGTCAATCAGACAATCAAAAACTGGGTCTGGGTCATCACTTTGTCGTCCAACACACCAACGGCCCATACATACGTCGATGGAAGAAGTGCCTCCAGAAAACCAAAAAGAATCTAACTCACCAGCCTGCACAAAGCCCTGACCTGAATCCCATTAAAAATCTGTGAGGTGAACCAAAGACCAAGCACCATGCCAGACCATCAAACCTAGAGGACCTTCAGAGATTCATCAACGAAGTGTGAGTTAGGATTGCTGAGGAGACGTGTGTGAGACTTATCCAGCAACAAGGATACATAACTGACTACTAGCATCAGGAGGCCTAATGATTTTTGACCCTGGTAGTTTTTGATTTTTGTGAACGAATTTTGTTTCTGTGCAAAGTAAAATAATATAAGCATCTAAAATAAAACTATGATGTGTTAAAGATTCCTTAAAGATTACTTAGAGAAAATTTCATTTTTATTTCAGGAGTCTAAAAATTATTTTCTCTTCTGCATCCAGCAGAAAAGAAGGTAACCCAAGGTAACCCTTCACCATCTCTTAAGCTGTTGGGAGACTTCCCATGATGCACTGAGAGTTTATCCTCCACTCCTCTCTTTTCCTTCCCTATGTGCTCATTTGCCATTTCTGCATGTCATTAACCTTTTTCTGCTCTTTCCTGTGCAGCAGTTCATATTTTGTCCTGTTTATTTTTCCCTGTTTCTTCTTGTCTTTCAGCTATATGTCTGTCCCTTACTGTCCCGGTACTTGAGGTCTTGTCCTGCTGAAAAGGAGTTCTTCCTGTTCACTGTTGCCATGCGCTTGCCCGTAGGGATTGCTAGATTATTGGGGTTTTCTTTCTAATATTTTTGGCCTAATGTGAAGGTGACAACTCTTCTCGTAAACTGGTGCCGAATAAATAGAGTAAATTCTACAACATTCCATGTAAATAGATGTACTTTCTTTTCATAACTTGGGACGTTCCTAACTTTCATGTAGTACTGTAAATATAAACTTAGAATAAATAAATTACTAAAATGTTGGATGTCTCAAATAACCATAAAAACACTGTATATTTTCCAGCTAGTGGCAAGGCGATATGCCACAGTCAGCTTTGTCTCTAGCCCCGCACTTTTTCATTCACAGGAATCTTGTTTCTCACCTAGCTCCTAGCTCCTAGCCATTAAGACCCCTTCAGATGTAAACATGGCTCTCAGCTGCCCAGCTCCTAATCCTCACTGCTGCTAACTACTGTGCAGGTCCTGCAGCCTAGAACTGTTCCCAATATCTCAAAATATTTCAGCTTCGCATTTCAGCTCCTTGACTGCTGACTCATTTTTAAAAGGGTGTCATTTGTTCTCTTATTAAAGTTTTGATTTAGTGAATTATTTGTTGGAGGGCTTTCAAATCTCACTCTACATTAGTGACAGGGCCAGGGAAATTTATTGCATTTCAGTACTCTCCCAAATGCCTCTTGTCCATGTAGCCTTGGTGTATTTTGTTTCTACCTTATAGTTTTGCAGCTGTTATTGATTACATTTTATTTTTTCAACATGATTTAGCCCCTTTGTCTGTGGTCTGACAATTTTGAGTATTTGTAGCATGATTTGAAAATATTTTTTTTCTCAAGAAAGCCAAGTTAATGCCTTCATGAAGGAATCATACAAATATCATCTAGTTCTTCAAAACATACAAGGATAACTCCAAATGAGGTTTTGGTATACACATGCACACACACACACACACACACACACACACACACACACACGCATGCTCTAAAATTTAAAGCAAGCCCATTGTTGTTTTATGCAAAGTGTCTGAAGCTGGATAGGTCGCACAGAGACATATGCAAATCAGCCAGAGTCATCAGCAGGGTGTACTGCTGAGGTGAATGCTTTCCCACTTAGGAAAATCCTGATGAGCAGCAGTAAGAATTACAAAACTTCTTATCCCAACATTCACTTGCTTCCTTTTGAATACTTAGAGAGAGGGGGAGACAGCAGCTGGAGCAGCACAGGCTTTTAACTCAAGGTGAGTCACTACTCCAACACCTCTGATCATCAATAACATTTTAATATCTTTATTTCATTTTAAACGCACGAGTTGAGTTTTAAGGAGAGTTCCTGTACCGCGTGGCTACGCCATATGTAGATGAGTGTTGTATGGGGCTATCGGCCTTGCTTATGAATATTACAAGTAGGGATCACACAGGAGTGTGTAAAGTTTGTGCGGTGGTGTGGAGGGGAGGGCGCATTAGAATAAACTCAAGATCATTTTCCTGGGTGGCCTGAGTGCTTCATTGTCCTGGTAAAGTTACAATCCTGTAGGAAAATCAGCTATATTTATCATTACAGATATTAAGATGAGCGCAGACACGGCAGAGCACACGGAGGCTCCAGGTGAACAGACGGGTAAGGATATTTTACCTTCTTCATGGTGCACGGATGGAGTTTGGAGTGTAGAAAGCTGTAGATTTGGCCACTGCTGCTATTTCTGGGGAAAGAGAATGAAAAGTTACAGGTTTATTTAATCTAATGTTGACATGTCCCCAACAGCTTATTTAAATCTCTTTAAACTAAAATATTCTTAAATTTTAGGCACTTTTTTAAAAAAAAGTGAGCATCTTTAATATGGCCTTTCAATTTGTGACTTTAAGGTCACAAATTAAAAGGCCAGATTGAAAACATAGATGGGTCTATGTTTCATCGTATTCAATAATATGCGGTGCAGAAACATTTGCTGCGTTTAAAACAAAAAAAATTGTTATTCATGCCTCATGCGATGCACGTAAAACACGATAAAAGCAACATGCACCTGTCTTGAAAAGGTGTATTTGTGTGGGGAAAATGTGTCAGTTGGTTTCGCTTGAGGATGCCCAGGGGGTGAGGATGCCAAGCAAGCCACGAAACAAAACCAGGAACCAGCAGCAGCAGAAAATGTGGAACTTTTACTGAGACAATAGCTGTCCGAGAGAAGTGAACAGCTCAGTTTCGTGGAAGTGACAAATGTCTGTACTTTTGCCAACATATGGTCAGGTGCACGGCTGTGTTTCTTTTCCCCACAGAAGATATTTTGATGCAGCTAATCATTTCATTAGTCATGTGATGATCTATTTTAAATAGATTAGTCACCAAATTAGTCAATACACGTTGGTGTATCTGCAGATATTTCTATTTGTCTGGATGTTTCGAGTGGATTTTAGCCTCCAGTCAAGTGCAGTTGAGGTGAATAAAATGTCGACTCAAAGCTGAGTGTTTTAATCGGTGCTTCTTCCCGACAAACACAAAAATGGGGACATTTTCTCTGGAAATAAATTGCTGTTGACGGTTTTAACATTGTTTTCAGTGCTGTGGGCAAACAGAAGTCCCATTGAGGTGGAGTGCAGATAGCAATCTCAGAGACAAACCTAAACAAATCAAAAGTATCTGCATGCTAACAGAGATACAACTAGATTTTCTTTTTTTCATATGTGAACTTCATAGTCAAAAGAATCAGGATGTGACAAAGTTGCCCTTTCTTAAAGGGGAGAATCCACCACAGACATGTTTGAACTATTGGATGGAAATGCTCTATTTAATTTAGGTGAGGGCACGTAAGTTTGAGTAGAGCTTTCAAAAGGCATCATATACAGCACCTTCTTGCATGCTATGAATTTTCACACAGCTGGACTTCAAACAGACTTCCTACTTGAGAGATGAGATGTTAAAGACTGTTTAAAGCATGATATGGGAATGTGTGCTCTTGTATACAGCTTTGCCTGGCAATGTCTAGAAAGGTTGATCTGTGTGTGAAAACTGCTCACTTTGAGATAAACTAGAAAGCAAAAACAGCAGAACATGAAGTGTTCTTATCTCAGGAGGATCTGCACCTGCACCTGCTCACTTACTGCAAACCTGTTGCTTAGAAATAATGTTTACATTCACGCTGGATGCATTCCTTATGTTCAGAGGCGACTTTTATTTTCAGTGCAGGCCTGTGACAGTGGATGCTGTTGCCTGTATCAGATCCAGGTGTGATTAGACAACAGAAGATTGCGGTGAAAGGACGATAACCTCCTGTGTCATATTTGTACTATTAAACAGGAAATAAAACATTGGTGTTTTTTCCCCCACTTTTCCAATTTAACTAAGCCCATACTCACTTCATTTAAACTGGGTGCTGGGTGCCCCTTACGTGCTTCACAGCACATGTAATTAATAAAACATTTCCTTGTTCTTGTTAGAAGAAATCAGCTGCTTTTAAACAACATTTCTGGAACACCAAAACTTGATGTTCAGTTTAAATTTGCAACATTGTCATGTTGCATTCACTAGCTTTGTATGTACTAACATGTGGAAACACTATGAGCTAACGGCAGGACAAGAATCCGTTTACAAGTTAAGGTCTTGTCTGGAGACTGTGCAGGATCAGAGAGGGGAATCAGTGGGAGGATGCAGTTTTACAACCAAACTCCTCACTGACACAGTTCCAGTAAGGAGTGAACATTATTGCCATTTTCCTTTGTTTATCTTTCTTTAAAACAAAGTCTTCCAGAGGTCTGAAATTCTGCTGGTTTTTAACCTTAAATGTCACCCAGTTTCACTGAAAAGCAGCAAGCGAATATAGTTTTCCTGCAAATATCTCATATAGTATTGACTAACAATTTTTTCTGCATCTTTACCTTTAAAAGGACAACTACTGTACATAATCTATATCTTGCAATAACAGCAAGAATTGTATCAGGATATATTCTTTTTTCTTACAGACGCCTATTTAAAAGCCATTAGTCCTGTTGTAGACTATGATACACACTGTGCCAAGCATTTTCTTATGCTAATTTATTGTTAATTACAAAATTTTGTACAAAGCAACATTTAGCACTTGTGTTTTAGCCAGTTTCATTTAAACTGCAGTTGTTTTATGCAGAGAAGCAGGGTCATGGGTCAACACAGGACTCAGACTTAAAAGGCTTGTTGAAGAACTATTTGGTAACTGGATAAGATCAGTAAAGAGAGGAGGCACGAAAAGCACAAGAAAAGAGTTGAAGAAATTCTAAGGAAAATGGTTACAGAAAAGCAAAAGCACTACAAGAGCCGGTCTTGGAGTTTACACGGAGCTTGGGTGAGGAGCAAAGGGGCAGGGCAAGGTGAAAAACACTGAAGCTTGACGAGTATTTGATTGAGACCAGGTGTGCCAGGCTGGGGAATTGAGAAGATGACGTCATCATTCAAGAGGAGGAGGGGTGGCAGTGAAAGAGAAGATTCACAGAGACAAAAGCAGCGACTGAGTTTAACTTTTACCAGATGTAACAAAAAGGAAAGAAAAAGCACTGAAATCTTAAAGTTGATATTTTAGGTGTTTACAAAAATTTATATAACTCACAGGAATATAAATAATATGGGTTTCATATGCAGACTTTAATTAGTAATTGCATTGCTGCCATTTTTATACACCCTTACTCTCGGTGGCCTAGAATTGTAAAGGGTTTTTTCATGGGCATGGAGTGTGATTATTTGTTTTTAAATTAATTTTGTTTCAATTTAAAAACTTTTTTTAAATTAAGTTTTTTAATTAAGTAGGTAAAGGTGTATTGCATGTGGACCCATGTGAAGCCACACTTGTCAAAGCAGTTTTTAAAAAAAGGTATATATGGACTGCAAAAGAAAAAAAGAAAAAATAAGGCACATATGTACCATTAAAACGCCTTGAAGCTCAGGCCACAAAAGTAATGGATGATCACAGGATCCTTTCCACTGTGAAGAAAAACTGTCAGAACAGATTCGTTATGCCATCCAATGGCATAACGAATCTAAAATGCCAGAGCATCTCTGAAACAGCACTATTGGACAGATGAAAGTACAATCAACGTATACCAGAAAAAAATGAAAGATAAAATATGGAAAACACTTATGATCATGATCCAAAGCATATTACATGACCTATAAAACACGATGGGAGGCAGAGGGCTGTTATAGGCATGCATGAGGCAGAAGCAAGCAACTATCAACAGGTTCAAGACTTTAAACAGTAACTTCCTCCAAGAGATTCTTGATAAAGATTTAAAAAAATGATCATTTTAATTATGATTATGTCAGCTTGTCCTGGAAAACAAGGGACTGAGTACAAAAATGACTGCACCTATATCCAAAACATTCAAAATGTGCTTTGGTAAAAAGGTAAAATAATCGTGTGGGTGTATCCAAACATATATGGACCTAACTATATCTCATCACCATATCTCTCAAATAAGTTAACATGTTCAAAAAGGAGCAGGAAAAGGTTTATTTAATTGCTGTCCTTTCCAACTGTTTGGTAACTAATAATCATAACTTGTCTTTTCCGTTTATGCCCAATCCTTTCATAAATCCTTACTTGCAATTTGCAGACCAGAGCTGCATATTTAGGCTTTGTTGATGCCATGATTTTACAGGGCTTCATTATGGAGACTTTGTTTTTTTTTTACAGTGCAGGTGCAGCAAATTAGTTTGCTGATAGGAAAACAGGGAAAATCAGAGTGACTGATTATTGTTAGAACACTTTGTCCATGCTTCACAATGTGAACTTGTGACTATAAGCAGATTTTTAGGTCATGTGGAGAGTTAGGCAAGAGCTGATGATACTCAAATATATGCTTTTCTTATCCGAAAGACCAAAAATCAACAATGAACACATTCATTAACTGTCAGATATTTAAAATACAACAACAGATAAATACACATTTACACAAAGTTTGTTTCTGTCAACATATTGCCACAAATACTCACCAAAGCATTTGTGCTATTTGTGCATAAAATAGTCCCCAAAAGGTGCACTGTGTACTTCTGTTTGAGTAACAGCGCCTGTTTTAGTATATGAAACTGTGAACATGTCACTTATTTTTAAAGCCTTCTCTTCATTTGGGCCATAGCCAGGGTAGAGAAGTATTTCCAGATGAGCTAACACATCACTGCTTCTGGACCAGCAGATTATTCATACTGTTTAGAATGTAAGGAGCAGGAGGTGGGAAACCTCTATTTAATATTTACTCCCTAAGACAAATTCAAATTGATATTGTCCCATGTGCCCCCTGTGCAGTTTGTAATATCTTAGCTGGATTTTGTTCATTGTTTAAGGACTAACAGATGTAACAGACGAAACTTTTTTTTTTCTTTTAGTGTGCGTGACTTTTTGTGTCAATGCACGGTTTGCAAACATCGTTCCGAGTATCTATGTGTGTGCGTAGACACAGGCTTCCTGCGCTCACAGCTGATTTGCATGTCTTGGTCATTTCCATACTGGAACCTAGCCTGTGAAGCTGGATGTGCCATGGGGGAGGAGGTCTGGTTGGGAGTGGGTGACATAGTGATGGTGGTGAGGAGTTATGGGTGTATTTGCATTGTGTGTCTCCAGCAGCTCACTGCCTCTCTTTCCCCCAGTGCGCGCACACACGCAGTGCAGAGGGATAAATTTGACATTCAAATGATGTGAATTTATCCAGCACACCTCTGTGCTCTCCTCCCCTGTGAGATCGCTCTCTGTCATTTAACATACGTTTAAAAGTGAGTTTTCTTGAAAAGACTTCAGACTTCTGAACATCTGTGTGAAGAGGGGGCATCTAGATACTAAAAAACACCATTGAAACCATTTAATATGGGATAAAATAATAAATATCAACTAAAAGATTAAAAATTAATAACCTAAATTAGTTTTCTTTCAATATCATTTAACTAGGTGCCAATTTTATCATCATTAAGTTGGTTGTTTAGTTTGGAAAACTTCAGAAATACAATAAAAACAGTTAAATGTGTACATATATGCTACCAAACTGATTCCCTCAAGTTGTATTGTCTGACTTAAGATGTTTTCACACTTGCACTGAAGCCCTAAAGTTTCTTGTGAGAACATAAATGTGTGAGGTAGCGGCATATGACTTTAAACAGTCTTTAATATTCTCAGCAGCATGAGAACAGAGCAAGTAGTTGTCCTGTGAGTGTGCAGCAGGTGAGTGAGCGCCATGGTTCCTTCCTGCTGCACGCTCTACCCAGGAACAGGTCTGAAGTGGATGTCATGTCGTGCTGTGTGCTACACGTGAGGAAGGGCAACTGCACACAATGTCCTGACATTTTTCTTCAACATCTTAAAGTCAAGAAAGTAAAACCTCAAAAGTGATATTTTCTTCAGCAGCAAATTCTCACTTTTGAAAAAACCTGAAATATTTGATGTTGTTGCATCATAAAAAGCTAACCCTACAGCCTTATAGCGATACATTTAACCTAACTCCAAATCTGCATTACGCAGGTTTGTGTAGCTTTAAACTGTTCAACTTGTCCGACTGCCACAGAAACTCCTTTATTTAACAGCATTATTTCACTTTAATTTAAAACAAAAGTTTGTTCTTTGCTGACACTTTACAACATCGACCAAATGTCACAAATCAAAGTTTGATTAAGTCTGAATTATTCATTTTTTCTGTTTTAACTTTCAGAGCGAAACGGAATCGACTTCAGTCGCCAGGTTAGTAGGACAGCTCACGATATCACTCCTTGTGCTGAAATTCCCACCAACGAGCTCTCTGTTATCAGCAGCATGACTTGTATTGCTTTAAATACAGTAACGGCTTTAAACTACGATGTGTGTGTGAACCTCACTGGGACCTTTTAAGGACAAACATGGATCAGATTCACATTATTGACATGCACACATTTATTCAAACAACACATATGCTACATGTGCTAAACAAATAACTGAAGAGCGCCTGTAACTTCTCACTGAGAGTAACAGGGAGTGGATAACAGGCTAGAGCATCAAGAGGAAGCAAAGACTAAACTCACTCTCCAGGATCATGATATTGTTATTATTATTACTATACTGCTTTGGATGTTACGATTAAGCATTTTCTAATATTTTCATATTAACAGCTGCTCTCTGCAGCACCACAGTCCAGCTTGACATTGTAGGTTTTTAGCATTTTGGAACATATTTTCGGTGGTGAAAAAATAACATTTGCTGTGCTGTCATTGGCTTTGTTCCCAAACTTTGTGGTTTGGGAAAAGCAACACTACTTAGAGACCCAAGATACGGAGCCAAAAGTCAATAATTTCCCAGATTACTGATTCCCAGACTGTTGTTAATTTTGCATTTCAGTCGTCACTTTTTGAAACGAAAGCTGACTGACCTGAGCTTCAGGAGTAGACAGAAGAAATAAAAAATGATCTTTGATTGTTAGTTATTTGAAAATTTCCCAGAGTTTTTGTAGAACTTAGATCAGTGACCCATGATCCCTTTTGCTTATTTTTTAGCAAATGCCGCTCAAATGAGCAAATGGTGGATTTTTCCATTCTCAGATTAATACACATTTGTTATTCAGACCGTGTGAGCCTGCACTTGCGCGACTACTTTTTCGATATAGTTTTGGTCTTAACAAGTTTGCTGATGATAGGAAAACTGTATAACTTTCTGTAACCTTTGACACTCTAAATAACAAACCTCATTTGCAAAATAAATATCCTACAGGCATGGGAACGGTGCTGAACTAACTTTTTGACAGTTAACATCCTCAGGAAAATCTGCCTGCTCGCCAATGTGAATATTACTGTAATCTATTTTGAAACAGTCTGCGGCTGTTTGGATACTTCTCCAAATGTTCTCTCTGGTAGAGGAAAACAGGTCTTTCAGTTCTGGTGCTTTCAGGAAGTGCCATCGCTCTCAGGGGTTAGTTAGTGGGGGTGTGTGGGGGAGGGGATATTTGCATACTGACTTACCCAAAAGCAGGCAGAGAGAGTCTATCGCTCTTTGTATCGTGTTTAGTTACCAAACTGGTCTTGGCAAGGGCTCGCAGGTTTTCTGTTTATGTGGTCTGTCTCTACACCTTTGGTTTCCAAACTTTTTCTAGCAAGGCTTCTTTTTGAAATTAAAATTATTCACAAACCCCACTTACATGTTTTTGTTGGCCAGAAACAATTAAATAAAGAATTTAAATTCAGTTAAAATGAGATTAGATGTCAGATTCACTCATGTTCACTTCCATGGTTCCACATGCCTGGTGGCTCTGTGCCACAGGGGTCTCACACAGCTGTATGAGGAACGGTTTTTAATATCTTTATCAGAAGTTGACAGTTTATTGTTTTGTTTGGCTTTGATTTCCACGTCTTAGATAAAAACAGAGGACATTCATGACTCACCTCATTCAGGCTCCACCGTGAAGACATGCCACCTGACACAGAGCTCTCCAGTGCACGGAGGTCAGCTGACTGGGGTAAGATATAGACTCAGATTTAAAAATGGGAGTGTATTTTATTTTCTTATAGGGAGTACTATAAAGTAACTCTTGGGGAAAGAGTGGCATACTCTTATATTAATTTGATTGTTATTACAGATGCATTCATTTGGAAACAGTTATGTATTGAGGGTGCAGGAACTTTACTTACCTAGAAAACAACATGCTAACTAACATTATTTTCTGCTTTTACCTTTATTTTATATACTGGATATTTATAAACTAATGAAACCAAATTGCTATTACAGATTAAACAACCCAAAACTGATTGATTAGTACCATCTCAACCATCTACAGCAGTGGAATTGTACTTACATAGTTATGTATCCATTATGGTAAAGCAATCTCTGTTTTTAAATGATGTGTACAATTTTACTTTAAATACAAAAATCTTCAGCTTTAACAGAAATCTTAGAGCTGAGGAAAACTTTAAGAAATGCTAAAATCATTGTGCTCTTAGGTGATTAACTGTGAATTTGTGAACTACTTTTAACTTTTAACTAATTTGTGAAGTTATTTTGCATTTTATAAATCCGTAGTCATTATCAAAGTATTTCAGCACATTTTATTGCTTTTATAATTAAGCATTTTTCTTTAAATTGTGTTTTTGCTTCTTGTAAGGTAAGTGATTAAATGCAGTTTTTTTACTACTTCATCTCGTGTTTTATTTTAACACAATCATCAGGAAAAAGTAGCAACAAAAATCTAAATCTAAAGTACAAGTAAATTAAAGTTATGTCTGTGAAGGTTCTCAGTCATCCAGGTCATCGTAGTCTAGACTAATTAGACTAAATTAAAGTTAATTGACTTATTAATTTACCTCTTACTCATTTTTCTTGTGGTGCTTTCTGCTCCAGGAGCTCACATCTCTCCACCCCATGCAGCAGCTGGTTCTGATGCCTCCTTCTCACCTGTCATCTCCCTCCTCCTTCCTGCTCTCCCAGAGTCCCTCCAGTCACCAAGGTGAGGTATCATAAAACATCCAGTCTGTATGAATAGTTAAGACCAGTGCTTTCCTTTTAGGGGTTAAAGGCACCATTACATAATAGAATAGACATTTAATAGACAGCAACTTTCACATCACATCTACACATCAGCTGGTTAGCTTACCACAAAACAACCTCTTAACATGTTATAGCTTGTTTTATAGCTTGCTATCAAGCTTGTATAAAAACAGAAGCATAAAACCGAGCCTGCAAGAGAATTTCTTTCGTGCCCAGGCAAAGTAAGTTAAACAAATGTCTTAAAAGAATAGTCAAACATTTCGAAAAATAGGCTTGTTTTTTCTTTAAAATTGTTCAACAGGAAAATACTCTTACAGCTTAAAAGATTGAAAACAGCAAAAGCATCAAGTTTGCTAGCAAACATCATGTGCATGTTCGCTGACTGGTTAGCTTATCCAAAATCTAACAGATGGCTGAAAACAAGAACAGTTTACCTGCTTGGCCTTATGTGGACACCTTAGGCTATGTCAAATATTTAAATATAAACACACAGTCACAAAACAGTAATATTATTATTCTGCTGCTTTTCTTTGCAGCCCTTCTGCAGCAGAACCTGCTGTCTCTTCCCAGCCAGAGTCCAACTGGTCTTCTTCAGCATCAGCCTGGTCTGGCTCTGACTCCACAGGTAAGTCCAGAACACTTCCTAGTGTGCTGCACCAGAGGCAGGCAATAAGACTACAGGTGTAAAACTGCACAGATGTAAACAAGTCATATATCGAAATGATCCAAACACCTTCATTCATGCTTCATTTCTGTGGAAGCACATTTGACAAACAAATGAATTGTGGTTAAGCTTTGGCTAATTTTAGATAACGGACAACTTTGTTGAGGTTTGGGAGGCATCGTGGTCATAATACATGTTAAAAAAAATAGTTTACATCATCAAATCTGAAAAATGTTTCCACCTGACCTCCTCAGATTTAGCTGATTTTTATTGTTTAGTAACTTCGGTCTGTTTATTAAAGGCATGGAAAATTTTACAATGCCTTCAAAGTTAGGTCGGAAAATAGAATTTTCCATCAGAGTTCCAAGTCAGAATTTTCATCTGCAACTTGGAGTCCCAACTCGGAAAGTTATAGCAGCCTCACTAATCTCACATTAATAGTCCAAGATGGTGGCGGTGAATGTAAACATAATAAAACTGCAAAACTTGTAATCTGTCCTTCCTGTCATTCTGTATATTTGTAACTTGCAAAATAAACCATATAAAGAGTGCTGACCAGGACCTGTACATGAACATGGTGCAGCATTGCGTTTAAGCACCAATAAAAAACTACTAGTGCTACATAAATTGCTACAGCTTACTTAGCTGAGTTTAAATATGTAAAATTAATTTATATAGCCATTTTCACAGATAAAATTCATAAAGTGCGTCACAGTAAAACACAAGAAATAAAAATATAACATAACTTTACTACTGGAACAACTCGGGAATGACATCACTCCCAACTCCAACATCCAGTTTCCGAGGTATCTGGAATGTGGAAAAAATAATAAATAAAAAAATAAAAACAATGGTATTCTCCTTTAACACACGCTACCCACTCCCAACCTATGGCTTCAAAGCTTTAAAGGAAAAAAAACATCTACTTATAACTTTTTTTTTTTACTTGAGATATTTATTGAAAAGTAATCATTTCAATCTATGAAAATCTTCCACTTCCTCCTGCGTGCACCAGCGCGTCACAAACTTCTCCAGCATCTAAACTTGTTTGATCCAAGCTATCATAAAGAAAATGTGAACACCGGTGATGTTTCTCCATTTCACAACCTTAAGTTAGATTTGCATATGTTAAATTAAGGCTATATTAGAAATTTACATTGGTGCAGAAGGAATCACAGCTGGAAAATGAGCCTTTTATCAATTTGTAGGTAAAAAGGAGACCTTTCATAGGATAGGATCAATTGTTTTGACCAGTCACCTATCAAACAACATGATGACATTTTAAGGATTCATGCCATGAAGCATGGAAACCCATGCTTCATGGCATGGGTTTCCATGGCTCCTGTAGGTGCCATGGAAAGCTCCCAGCGCACAGTTTTTGTGCTGATGTTAATGCCAGAGGACGTTCGGAGCTCTGCAGTTACTGAATCAGCAGAGCGTTGGTGACCCAGTGACCCGCTCTGCAACTGTATGTGGTAGCCACTTGACGGCTGACTTTCTGAACGTTTCCACTATGTAATAGCGCCACTTACAGTTTATCGCAGATAAATATAAGTGGGAGGAAATTTCACAAACTGACTTGTTCCACTGGTGGCATCCTCTTACAGCACCACGGTCGAATTCAGTATGCTATTTAGAACAAGAGATTATTTCACTATTGTGCTTATTTTGTGTTGTCTTTACCTAACCTTGTATAATCTTCAGGGATGGTGTCGCTTTTAAAGAGGGAGAAAAATGAGTCAGTGAATTTGCAGGAAGCCAAGTCAAATGTTCTGCATTTTGCACACTCTGTCTAAGGAATCGTCCTTAATTTGACCAGTATTTCCAGTAGAGAGGAGACTCTAAATAGTCAGAAATTTGTATACGGGCCTCATGTCTTAACCTTTTGAGCTAAAACAGAGCAAACGAATCATGCACTAAGATACACTGCCAACCGGAGGTTCAGAAAGCAAAAGAAGACACTTGTTTAATTAAGTTTAAATATATAATAAAGGGGGAAAACACAGTTACTACAAATGACTGTAGGCTGGATAATCCTCCTTACTGACTCTTAGAATGATCATAATTTACATTTATTTATCGTGGCCTGGAAGTAGTTACTGAGCACAGAAAGTCATCAGGAAAGTGTTTAATGAGGTTTGCAGAGGACTGTTTTACCACAGACTTCTCAACAGTCCAAAGTCCATTAAACTCATAGCAACTCCAGAGAAGTCGCCCCCTGCTGGCTATTAAACAGAATGTAAGTTGAAGGCACCTCAGCTGGCTTCACTGTTCAACCCAGAAAGCGACATCTATGATCCTGCCAGGAAACTAAACAGTTAAAGCTGAAGTGAAGCTTTTGTCCTGTGTATGCATAACAGTCATTTTTTTGTCTCAGTACAGTAAAAACTTGTATTTTTTTTTACCTTACATCACCTGGAAACTGAAGATTTCCCTCTGTGATGTTTCTCTGATCCAGGCTATGGGTCGCTCGGGTCTGGCAGGGCCTTCCATGGAGAACCACATGGACATGTCCCACCTGCAGATGCCCAAACACATGTCGGTGCCTCCACAGGAGGAACCTAACGAGCTGGAGGATCTGGAGCAGTTTGCTAAAGCATTCAAGCAAAGACGGATCAAACTGGGTTTCACTCAGGTAAATCAGGCCCTATAAAAAGACCTGAAAGACTGTATTCACTCAGTCGGCTCACATAAATGCATTTTGCATTGACTGTTTTCTCTTTTTATGCTGCAAAAATATAGAGAAAATTACACAAGACTCTGGGTGTTGCAACATGCTCATGAAAACCAGATGGCAGTTGTGTGGTTTTGGCCTGTGGTGACCACACTTAATTTATTCAGTTATGCATCAGAGTCCTGATTTTTTTTAATACCATGTTTACATAATCTTATAATTAGAAATTAGGAGGCTGGAGCCTATCGTAGCCAATAATCCACCAATCATTTCATGATTTAGGTTTATACTGTATCTAGCTTCACCTTTATCATTAAATAATTAGCCTATATCTTACAGATATTAGAGATTTGTTACTGCTTTTGCTTGGATATTTAATATAATAATAACAATAATAATAATAATAACAAAAACATATATGGTCACAGTTAAGCAGGTTAAAAAAGAGGGCAAAGAAGGCCACATGTCCATACTCATGATTTCATAACCACAAGTCATTTGGGAGGGATTAAAGTTCATTGAGATAAATGATAATCAGTTCCAGAAGAGTAAAACAAAACTCTGGCACCACTAAGTGTTTATTCAATATTGCTGGTTTGCTTCAAGGGAATTTCCACAGTGCATAAACCTTGCATGAGAAAACAGAGGGGCGGACGGTTCGTTTCTGACAGAGTATTTACAAATTCGCCAGCACACCAGGTCTTGCCTAACCCCCTGCCAGTCCTATGCAGTTTTATTTATTTATTTTTTATTTAAAAGCTACAACTAATAATTTAGCCAATGCCTCTTTATAGCCTAGTGTTACCTGTTAAATCTCATTAATTGATTTTATAGCTTTATAAAAACAGTTTGAAAGAAAATTTAATAAAGAACTTTAAAGAAAAAAGCTACAGATCCAAATGTAATGACCATTTTTCACAGTATCTAAACCTAACCAAGTAGTTTTTAGTACATAAATGTAATGACGAAGTTCATAGTCTATAAATCCAACCAAGAAGTTGTATCCAAATAGTGACGAAACTTATCTAGCAAAGGACAGCGCAAGTGAGAAAGAGATTGAAAAAAATAAGCTAAACAGAGTGCAAAACTCAAAGTCATTAGGGATGGATTTTAAAATTGTTGCAATGAGCCATGATCAGTTGTGGAGGAGAAACACTAGTACTTGGCACTCCTGTGTTTTTATCAGACTTTTTTGGTTTGGTTTTTGAGAATTTCAAATAGTGCAGAAACCTTCCATGGAAGAACAGTTTGGCAAAGGGATCGTTTCTGCATTTCAGGCCTTGGTTGATCCCTAAATGTAAACAGTTGTAATGAGTAGTAACTAAACCTATCTAGCAAGTTCCCATGAAAGTCAAAAAAGATGAAAGATCAGTAAGATCAGTAAGATCTGACAGCATTATAACGTTCAAACCCTGAACTCATCTGATGTTTTTAAGTTGTTTAGTAAGCTGTTAGCATGGCCAAATGTAGCTGAGTAATAATTATGTGCCATTTTTCTTTCTTCAGACTAGAGGAAGTTAGAAAAAGCTGCTGAATTTACCACAATTTGCTGATTGAATTGCTTTTGCATGAGAGATCCATCAGTGTTTTGTGTTCTGTTGTGTTTGTACTCACAGGGAGATGTTGGCCTTGCAATGGGAAAACTCTACGGGAATGACTTCAGCCAGACCACAATCTCTCGATTTGAGGCCCTGAACCTGAGCTTCAAAAACATGTGCAAACTCAAACCTCTGCTGGAGAAATGGCTGAGCGATGCCGGTACGCAGCAACTCTTATTATGTTTCCTATACTACCATTAAAATTGCAACAAACTATTCTTCCTCATCACAACAAGTTTTTTCACCTATTTCCACGAGCATTAGTTCATATAGCACACCCTCTGCTGATCACAGACTGAGGTTTGCAGAAAAAATGACCAGGATCTGAAAATCTGCACAGTAAAAAAATGTTTAACTGTTAATATAACTGTTAATCCACCAGTATGTGCAAGCTTTTTAATCAAGATGATATTTGCAATGCTAAAATATAATTATTGCTTTGATTCATGAATTTGTAAGTTTACTGTTTTAAAAAACAGAAAAATAGTAAATCACAATTCTATTTTTAGTTTTATTAAGATGCTAAACTATACTTATTTACCTCCTTCCTTAGTGAATAGAATCATTAGTTTTAGTGGTTGAATGTTAATTTGTGACTTCTTAGTGACATCCTCAAATTTGGGTATGAGTAACATGTAACATGTGAGTTTTTTGCCTATATAAATAGCAATATAATTTTTAGTTTTAAACACATTTTTGTTAGATTTCTAAAATGTGTGATTTTTAAACCTAAATAAATTGAGCAATACATTTTTGAGCAATAAATGAATTGTAAAAAATGCGGGATGCTGGATGGAGCAAATGTGACAAATTAAACTCATGTATGCAAATTAATATTTTTTTATTTTTTAAATTGTTAGAAGATTCAATAAATATTAATTTTTCTGGCTATCATTTCATAGTCCAGGATTTACAGGGTGAAGCACTATTTTTATTTTGTTATTTATACCTGAATTGGCCCTAATAAAATATGAAATGTCTGATCAGTCATTACATGATCTAACAAACAGACATAAGAAGTCTGGATTTAACACTAAGGAATGCAGATATGGCTGATGTTGTTAATCACAGCTGTGGGTTTATAAAAATGTCTGCTACAACTAAATCCATCAGATATCATCTTCTCAGAAATGTTGAATGTGTAAAAAGTAATACTGGGGCACAAAATATGTTATACAATCTAAGAATCTCATTTTATTAATTCAATTTCCATGTTGCTTTTCTTTTTTTTTACATCAGAGAACTCACCTTCTGACACGATGAGCAATTCCAGCTCTCTGCCGACCCTGATGGAGGGCTACGGGCGCAAACGGAAAAAGAGGACGAGCATTGAAACCAACATCAAAATGACTCTGGAGAAACGTTTCCTGGATGTAAGACTCATTCATTACTTGTCTTGTTTTCATGGTGAGCATATAACTGAATAAGCGTTACACGCTAATGAATAAAACCTGGAAAAATCTGTCTTGTACAAGGAGAAATATCTAAAACTTGCATTAGTAAAACACAGTATGACGCAAACAAACAACATTGTTTAAGCTCTCCTCTGTTAGAGGAGTTGTAATGTGGGAGGGAAGGTAATAAAAGAGGTACATCGGGAATGTTAAGATGGTGGATGACTGTAGACATGAGCTGGGTGAATCCATGAACACAAAGAAATTAATAGGATAGTCCTGACAGTTGGCCTTCAGCCTCTACTCTTTGTTCCCTCTGCTGCCGTGCAGGCGTTCTAGTTTATGCAAATGTGCAACTACCATCGGCTGCAGTTTTGAGATGGGCCTCTCAGCCAAGAACATCCCCCATGTGGACCTAACTCTCATCTGTTTTTATATTTGATTTTTAATTATAATTTAATTATAATTTTATTTGAGTTTTCAAATCTTTTTAGCGACGACCAAGTAATTTTCTTTTATCATTGCTTAATACGGGGCTTATTCAAATGTCTTGGACACTCATTGTTTTTCAGGTAGATATCAACGTTATGCACCTCCTATGCAAAATTACAAGGTTGAAATCGTGCATATTTTTGAATTTCAGAACCCTAAGCCCAACTCTGAGGAGATAACCCTGATCTCAGAGCAGCTGTCCATGGAGAAGGAGGTGGTTCGAGTTTGGTTCTGTAATCGTCGCCAGAAGGAGAAGAGGATCTACTGCCCGACGGCGACTCTACCTGTCAAGTCTCACACCTACAACTCCAGGATGGTTAGCCACCTGATATATGCTTTCTTTGACTTAGGTGGCAGAGCACTCTTATGTCTGCAGAGAGGCATTTTTAATTATCTTTAATTATAAAAGTCCAAGTATAGTGTGTAAGCTGTTAGCCACACAAAATAAACAGGTCTTAAGTTGGACTTTTCGCTTTAAACGCCTACCAAGAGGATTGGTAGATATATTAGAGGGTTACCTATAACCCGCTCTTTGTAATGCGAGTATGTTTACCATCCTAACATTCATTTTATTGTTTCAGGCATCTGCATCCAGGTCCTACAGCCCTCTGGCTTCAGGTGGAGGCAAGTCCCATCCAGCTTCAATAATGTGCCTTTCACTGTAACATGTATACAGTAATCATCTGTATATGTGTACATGTTAAATAATATTTTAGCCTTGTTTTCACAGTTTCTTCAAGTTCATCCCCAAATAGTATGAGCCGTGAGGCATCTCCCAACGGTCTGTCTGCAGCCTCCACCTCTCTAACCTCTCCAGTCAGTGCAGCTTCCTACAGCACACCAGGGTAAGAAAAAGTCACACAGACTCCCCGTTTTTCTGTGAAAGATATTTTTCCCTTCACTCCAGCATCAATATTAGTTTTAAGATGTCAGCTCAGGACGTTGTTACCATGGAGAGAGTGTTTCACGAGCCGTTATCAATAACTGGCTGCTTCATATCTACTCCAAAAACAATGGAAACTGTTTGTTTAACTTTTCCTCAGAAACTGAAAAAATAATTAATTTGCTTATATATCCAAACCGTCAGCACTTAAATAACGTCTGTCATTTGAGATTTAAATGAGCAGTTTGTCATTTTATTGGCACAAGTTAAATGAGGAGAGTGATGCCACTTCCAATAAAAATAAAACTAAAGCCAATAAACAGTTAGCTCAGACAAAAAGGGTACTTGACATGGATTATGTGCAGGATTTTAACAGATATGAATAAGTGGCATTGTTCTTTTTGTTTAAGACTTTTGCAGCACTCTTTTGCAACACACGCAGACGTATTGTCAAAACTCTGATTATTACACAAGCCTAGGAAGTATTTCTTCATAAATCGGTTGTGTGGCAGGATATGGACACACCATGCAAGGGGATGGAACATAAACTGAAGAACTGCTTTAATGTTGAAGTCTTACAAAAATTAAAAAAACAATGGCAGAGCACACAGCCGAGAGAGAGGACGCGACAAAGGGCAATAGGAACACTGAAGTTATAAACACACACGAGGTGACAAGGGGAGCGGATACACCGGGGATGACAGCTGAACCTAATTGAGAAAACGAGACAAGGGAAGTAAAATCTAAAACAAGACACTGAGATTCAAGGAATAAAACACAAGCCAAACTGAAGTCATGAGGAAAGGCAAAACCTCAGAATATAAATGTAAAGGAACAAACCAGGAAACACTGTAATAAGAAAAATACAAAACTCAAAACAAATAACTCACAAGGAAGAGTCGGGGACCATGACAGTTTCCTTGTTTGTGTATTAATTTATTCAGTTTATTCTTCTGATGATTTGCTTGTGGAGCTTGATTTTCTGTATCTGTATATGTATGTGGAAAAACACTGTGCTTGTAGGTTTTCCCCTTGACTGATGAGCTATTAAGATGAGTTCAGGTTTAAAAATAGGTCCAAAAATGACGGACAACATATGTATATTTAGAATAGCATGGCTTTCTTTCATTAGTTCTGCTCTTTTTTACATATACAGATTTAAATGCCAATATTAAAAATAAAACTGTGGAACTTTTTAAAAAAATGTTATTTATCAAAGCTACTTTCAGCTGCACTTTTATTCACAGTGGGCAGCTCCACATGTTTAAGTTGGTCCAGTTCTTTTACACTGGATGCCCTTCCTGATGTAACTTCCAAGAGATTTATGTCTCCTCCCGGGATCAAACCTGGGATTTTTTGCTTGCTAGGGGAATGAGTACACTATGGATCATTTTATTTGTTTTTTGGCTGCATTTCCATGTCCTTCTGTCTGTAAACGCAAAAGCTTGAAAAGTTTTGAATGAATTCTGATGAAACTTTGTAGGGGTGTAGAGTGGAGTCATGTTAACAATCCTTTCAAATTTGGCCTACATCCACCGAGATCTTCCAAGTCAATATGATTTAGTGTTAGCAAAATGGACAAAAAACCGTATACGTTAGATTCTTACAAGTGTGGTGTGTAATGACAACATATAGAAAGAGCCTTATAAAGATTTAAAATATCAAATCACATTTGGCCTCTGACCTCTTCTTCAAGCTAAATAGATTAATCTGAAGGTCAAACTAATAATAATGCCATACAGGGCTATTTGAAATTTTGTTTCTTACTGCCATTATTTGTATTGACAACATACATATAGGGAATGATATATGGGGATTCTAAATATCACGTTACTTTGGGCCTTTCACCTTCCCTTCTCTGCTGTACCTTTAAAGCCTGGCACTCTGGGAATCACTCGTCTACAAAAACATATTTATCAGAATTTTTTCCCGTACTTTTTAAAAACATTTGCCTAAGAGCTTGCGATCTTCCCTCTGGTCTTTCAGGTCATGGTACCGCACATGGAACCATCCCACGTATCACCACTGAGAAACTGTATGACATGAAGTTTTTGAAGGTAGTTTTCTTCTAGAAGGATGCACACTGAAGACGGAGTCGCTCATTGTCCCGTAACACACATGGTTACAGCTACAGGTGAAAGCTCACACGGACACATGAGACAAAGAAGCGGGAGCAGCACAAGCAGAGGACTGCGTGCCACCACTCTTCTGTCAACACTCACTTCATTGCTCATGCATGTCCCAACAGCCTTCAGCTGTTTGATTTGTGTTCACGTGACTCTTTATTCAGTTGCAAATATGAAGAACACACACACAAATCACACACACACAAACATCCTAAACAATGGAGGGAAACGTCCTGTCTGAGCCTGTAACTGCCACCACTCAAAATTATTTATGTGAATGTTGAAGGAGTCCAGATTTACTCAGATTGTGCATCAACCTGTTTATAATGCCATCTTTCTCCTCTCATCTGTTGTTTTTTCAAATGTTCATATTGTATTTAGTGTTGATTTTAGGGTGTTTTTAGGGATTTTACAGGTTTCATGTATGTTAGTGCTGCAACTTGCTTCTTTTTATTCAACACTGTACTCTCGCTGTACCTGAATAAGATCTGGACAAGTCACATGAAACGACTTTATTTAAGTTAAAAAACACGTATAAAAACGAACAGAAATGCCATGCCCTGTGCCAAGCTCATTACAGATGAAACGTAGAACCATAATTTGAATTTCATTGTGCCATCTGGCTATTATCAAAGCTCTGAATGGGCTATTTGCACGGTTCATTAACAAATCACATATGTGTTAGACACTTTTATGGATATTGAGTTTTATGGCAGATCTGGAGGTTTCTTCAAACCTTTTAGACCCTTTGCGGGCAACTCAGTGAATCCTAGCAGTTAATGTCATTGGTGCGGCATCTTTAATTATAGGAATTATAGACAAAACTAAAAAAAAAAAAAAAGATTTAAAGTGGGGAAAAAAGGATTATGAGACCGTTTTTGATGATAAAGTTGAAGCACTGGTGATGGTATTGCACTCTTTTTATTACCTACATCCTGAAATAATAACTGATGGGGAGTTTTTGTGCTATTTAACACTCAAGTTTTCCAGAGAAATAAACAAATCTCCTTTGTATCATAATTCATACGTAAAAGGCTCTTTATATTTCAGACAGAGTAGTTTGAATAACGTGTGCCTGGATCACACTGCTCTCCATTGTGTCCTATAGCTCTTCTCGAGAATGCCTGCCTCTTTTGCGTAACTTTGCAGCTTTGACTGTTCTGCAGGTCGTTGCAGAGCACAGTGCGGGAGTTTCTCAGCTGCTAAACGCTGTTGGTTTAGGGCTATATTAAAAAGATACTCAGCTAATGGCTGAGAAACACCATCATTGTGTTTTGTAGAGACTCTTTATTCAGTGTGGAGGCAACAGTGGGGACTACGTGCCCAATCAGATCTGCTTAGAGCTGGCTGATCTCTGCATTAAGCACATGTCCAGTTTTAAATGTCGTCTCTATGCATAACACACTACTTTAACAGCTGCAGTCTGAATGTTTGAACTTGGTTACGACCTGTAAGAGTGTTTTATACTGACACTGTCTTGTCACTTTCTGTGTTTAGCTTAGCTGTCATCTCCTGTTATTGTCAAGTTAAAGAAAATAAGTCCAACAAATCACATCAAAGTAGCAAAACTGCCTGCAATGCGCCCTCTGACATGAATCACATCACAGGAACTACACACAATGCTTATTGCTGGTTTTTGTGGTCTTTGTTGACAGCTGTAAAATATAAAATATCACCAGACCTTTTGTTTTGTTTTGTTTTTAGTTTGGAAGTGGAGCACTTAAGCAAGTGTTGACAGAGTTTCTCTTTATTTTGTACTTTATTTCCCGTAGCTTGCTCTGTCCTCAGTTCACTTGTGTTTGCCTCTCTGCAGTTTCTGTTTTGAGTGTCCATTGTATATTTTTTGTCCGGGGTTAATGTTTTGCAGTGGGACCAAACTCCAACTTTAGCCATAAAATGAAAACAGCCACTATATTTACTGTATGTTATGTAATGTTACAGCACAGTCATGTTTTTACTGATGTAACTGAAGCTACCACTGTAAAGGTGAAAATGGAAACAGTGACGTGTGATCCTCTGAGTCTCAGAGAATCGTTTGTATTTACCTCATACTGAATGTTTATTAACATTTATTTACTTTCTTTCAATAAAAAGAGGTTGAACTTCTGTGTTGTTGTTGTTGTTTTGTTTTTTTTTGTCATGACTGACAGTGTTTCGTACCCAGCATTGGCAGTGTGTTCAGGATCGTTGTCATGCTGAAAAATGAAGCTGCTGCCAGTCAGATGTTTTCCATATGGTATTACATGGTGGGGGATCAAAATCTGATTTCATAATTCCATCAATTTTGACAAGATCTCCAATAGCACTGGCTAAGATGTTGCCCAACACTATGGCAGAGCCTCCACCATGTTTCACACTCACTGTTGTACCTCTCTCTCGACCTCCTCCACACACACACTGATGAAGAATTGAACTATAAGTTTAAAATTTGTAATCATCCTTCCATCAGACCTGTTGCCACTGAGCCCATTTCTGATGAGGCTTCAGTGAAAAGTTGATGGATCAACTGATAAGTGAAATGTCTGGTTTCTTGAAAGCAAAATATAAAGTGGTGAGGGGTGACTCAAGACTTTTGCACAGTTTATTTTTATAATTAATTACCAAAAAAGAAATTCAAATTTCAAATTTTTTGAGATGCACTGGATTTTAATTTATTCTCTCCAAGGCAGCAGGTAAATACACACTAAAAGAAATAAATAACATATTATTAAAATCACCCACATCCACTGCACAGTAATATCTTTAGTTAGACAATATCTCTGTCTAATATCTTATACTCAAGTTTCCCCAAGTCATAGAGTGTGCATAAACAACTGACGTGTTCAATTCCATGAAATCTTACTGTAACCCACATCTGTCTGAACCTCCCAACGAAACACCAAATGCAAACATCCAAAAACAGGGAAATTTCCAGTTTGAGCTCCGGCTTAAATATCCCATAATTTGCACAGATTGTTACAAATCTCAGATTTCCAGTTTTGCCTCAGGACATCAGGTATCGTCATCTCAGCTGCGGCTTTTATGTACCCGTCATTCACCACCCTCGTATATCCCCATGAGTAAGGAAATCCTACATAATCAAATATTTGTTTTTAAATCACAATGAATGAGGCACATCCATTGTGATTTAAAAACACTTTATGGTGTTGATTCTTTAACCCTGTAATGTCAAGTTATTCATATTTGATACATGGCTTTTACATCAGTGTGACTTTTTTTTCACCTGAAAAGCCTGACGTATACAATCAGACACATGCATACTGTAAGCAATACATTACACAGAAATGCCAGATGTAGCAAAATCATGTGCAAATTTCTTTTTTTATTTGTCAGGAGGCTTAATAAACACTCAAGTTTCAAAAAAGTATACATTTCTGGCAGTTCAGGCTTAACAGTGTTAAGAAACAATATAAGAAAAACATCATTTAGTCTGTTTGCTGATCAATAATCTACACTAGAAACCGATCGTCCCTTTTAGTTTAAATCTACCACATACAGCAGAACTGACAGCACTTTTATTCAGTTTAAAAAAATCTTCCTTCAGAATGTTAACATGAAAAGCTTCAGTGAAGTAGCTTCATGACCCCATGCCTCATGCAAGACTAGTAAAACCATCTGATCCAACAGTCTCCAGCTTTAGTTAACTATAAGTAAACTACTGTGTAGTTAATTTCTTGGTAATTTTGTGGAAAATCAAGCAATATTTCCCCAGCTTCCATCATAAGTACGTCGTACTATGGGCCATATTATAGATTGGCTTAACCTTGCCTAACTTCCAGGAAATAAAGGAGACCCAAATTATACTGTTAGTTATTTTAAGTATTGTGTAATTTCACGTTATTTTGGGCAAAAACACAATATTTCACAATATTTTCCGCTTTTATTTTTTGTAGCTGGGGTCATATTACTTACTTAGCTACTTAAAATTACATAAAATAGTATTTGTAGGTAAGTAATTCTTAATTTTCTGGAAGTTCTGGAAGGTTAAACCAGCCCATAATACGACCAAAACACTGAAAAGTACAACGTATTTGCAATGTAACATACGGAAATATTGATTGTTTTTTCTGAAAAATTATCAATAAAAATGTTAAACAGTACTTAAAATTACTTATTCACTACTTAAATTTTATTACAGTATACTTATGTCTGTATGCAGTATTTAAAATTATTTACAGTATGATTTCTCTCCTTTCACACCACTGATTGTACTGACTACACACGTCCCACGTTACATGAACGCTGTTAGTCACGGCCGCATTATAAAGTGTTAGCCAATTTCCAAATTTGAAATCACAGAACTTCCTTACTTAGTTCCTTACACTTAGTTTTAAGTTACACAGTGACTTTTTATTGCATCTAAAACCCTCTCAAGCAGTTTCAGACTCAGCCAGTGTTCCAGTTTGTTTGCCTAAAATGGCATTGAAAGGGCACAAACACCAAGGAGACAAAAAAAAAGACCCAATAAGAAAAAACACAGTGTAAACCATTTAATGCTAAAAGAACATTAAAAACAAGTAAGAATGAGTGGATTAGTCCTTAAAAAGACATTTGTCTCCTTATAGAAGTCGTACAGTTAGAAGGCTTCAATCATCAGCTCAGCAGAAGATTTGTCCAAGTTGGAATTTAAAAAAAGAGTTAGTTGGTTGTACGGTGAGGTCAGTTTCAGCATTGTTTCCTCCCTTTGTGTGTTTTGGTTTTCACTTTGATTTCAGAACTCATTGAACCTGCAATAAAAAGTCACAGTTAGTTTACAGGATGACAAAATTCCTGCAGGTAGAGTTTGACAACGCGGTCATTTATCAAGAGGCTGATCAGAAAAACCGATACTATAATCATATGCTACACTGTTAGCTTAGCAGGCAAACAACAGAGATGCACTGGTTTCTGATTATTTCATTTCATTCTGTGAGTATATTCTGAAGAATAAATGATTTATGTTAATAATAAAACACCTAATCTGGATTACTGTGCAGATGTGTTCAGGTTTACAGAGGAAAACAAATTACTTCATGGTTGGATTAAACTAGCACAATAAAACTAATTCATGTGCTTTACTTTGTCTCGAAAGTAAATTTTGTTGCCTCTGGGAAGAGCCAGGCTAGTGGCTTCCACCTGCTTCCAGTTATTATATTAACAATCCTAATACATTTCCCCAGCTCCCTTTTTAATGCACAGGCATCCTTCTTTTCATGCAACCTCTAGAGAAACTGAGGCTTTTTTGTAAAAAGCCCTTCTATTGTGTTCCTTTTTTTACCGGCTGTGTTAAACATATTTAAACATGAGTCTTTTCTGTATTGGCTTACTTAATCTCTAGGGTTCCCCGAAATGAATGTAAACAAAGAAGATAAAAGTTGAAAAAAGAGACAGTGGCGTTGACGATGATACTCACCCTCTGGCTCTGGGTCCACGCCCACACCATCTCTGAACTTCCTTGTAAACAAGCCTAGACAAAAACTGGAGCCAAACAAAAGAAGTGTCAGTTGGGGGTTTGAGTGGTTCTCATACGTTCTCTGACATGCTCACAAACCACAATATTTAAAAATCATTAGGAATAAAAAAGGATCCATGTGGAGCTTAGTGAAATAAAGGTCCACAGGACAGCATTGGCAAGCTATTGTTTGCTCCTTTTCTCAACATAAATCAAGTTAATTGAGTTTAGCTTCGCGTCTGCAACGTCTCGACTTATGCACCGACATTCTGCATTGTACCAGTAACATACCAGTAATGTTACACAAAGACTCGTCATGTAACTTACATTGCCAATAATGGACTATTATGACATGAGACTGTTACTATGTTTGTGGTAAATATAACCGACTCTGCAGAATTGTATTTCAGATTCAATGTTTCACAGACTCAGCTGGCTCCTTCTTTATTCAAGACGTCAGTTTCACCAGTGCCAATTTATTTTTAAATTAAACTTTATAGTCTAAAACATTGTTTTGTTTTAGACTGTAAGAAGTTCTGAACAGTTTTTTCTTTAATGTCCATTTTTGTACCAAAGGAAGCTGTTAAAAAAGCTTCCAACTGGAATAAGTTGCCTTCCGATTTTTACTGTTTCTTTTCATCTTTTGCCTATTCAGACATGCTTTGTTTTGCTACCTCACACCAGTCTGCTTATGTTTTCAGCAATGTGAACACTGTTGATTCATTCTGCCCGCTGCACTTTATTTCTTTGTTAAATTAATGAATTACTACATTTGTTTGTAAGGTTGTAATTTTGTTTGTTTGGTAACTTTGGCTGTCAGTTTTGTTGTCTTTGTTGTGTTACACTCACCCACTTTATTAGGCACACCTTGGTAACAACCACGTTCATGTTCGTGATGCTCGAGTTGCTGCTGTGTGATTGGCTCAATAGATATTTGCCTTACTAAGCAGCTGAACAGGTGTACCTAACAAAGTGGCCAGTGAGTGTACAATGTTTAATATCATTTTTCTCGTATAAATGTTTGTTTGGAGCCATTCTCAGCGGTTTTATGCTGATACAATAATACATTTAAGATAAACCACCACAACAATCCTTAAATTAACTGGTTGGTATTTGCATTAAAAAGGAACAAGTTTATTCTATATGAGTGAACAGATAAAGATTGCTCTCTGACCAGGCAGGCTAAGACGTCAGCAGAGATGAGCATGTAGAAGACATTGTTCCAGCCACTTGGTGAGATCACACCGGCCAGCAGAGGACCCAGTGCAGCTCCTGCAGAGAGCATAAAAATAAGTCATTAAGTGTAAACGCATAAAGTCGTCAAGAATTATTCAGACTTAAATGAAAAAGTCAGGAGGGAAAACACAAAATGGAAAAATAGCCATATCCTTTTAAATCACACATTACATGCTCAATTTTCTAATCTCTCAGGACTTCATCAGTTTCCATCTTCTTTTTTACAGTTACACAAACTGCTGTCCTGAGTACAAAAGACAAAATAACTGTTTATGTTCTATGTACGCTTATAATTTTAATTTAAACCATGAGACGATGTTATGAATACTAGTACATGACCACGCTACAGGACTGTTTAGTCTGTTGTCATGTGGTTGCTAGGCAACATGATGACACATCCACCCTAATTAAAGTTTTATGGACATACAGTGCTTTTATATGGTGCCATAGGTAAACTATGAGTGAAGTCCAATGTCTGCCTCATTGGCAAGTGGTTACTGGGCAACCTGATGACATCATACTAACATCGAATATAGAAAAGAACCTCGAGGGGAATAAGATATACCTGCGTGTCGGGTTTCGTTTCTCATCTCCTGTTCACACAGGAGGGGTTCATGGGCAAACAAACTAACAGTAAGATGTAAGCTCTATTTTTAGTGTCCACCGACTCCTGAGGGCAAAACAAACACTTTTAAAGGCTAAATGGTTCCACCATGATCAACAGATGGGTGCTAACTTTACCTCTCTGCAGTTTGGTGCTGAACAGGTGACATCTGGAAGTTTTTTGGGGCTTTTACTGAGAAAAAAGAGGCTTAAAATCCTCTGGTGACTTAACCAACTCGTTTGTTCCTTAGTTATCATGATAATTACAGATGAAAGAGTTAAGATGAAGATTTTTACGGTTCAGCCATGATATGCATACCTATTGATCCTGTCCCATCAATAATTGCGGTCACTGTCGACAGCGCCCTGGCGTTTCCTTTCAGACTCTCGTGTGTCCCCTGTGACAACAGGAGCATCATTATGCCAATGGCGGAGACATTTTTAAGTAAAGCAAACAATTTCCCATGAAGCCTTAGATCTTACCAGGTCAGCAGATACAGCAGTTGTGATAAGAGCATAAGGTCCATTCACCAGGGCTCCACACAATAACAGCATACCTACACAGAAAGAAAAAATGTAAGTGAGGGCTGAATCCACAACAAGTCTATCTAATCTATTTTCAGTTCGAGCTGGGTTCAGGTCAGGCCACTGTAAGCAAATGTAAAGCATCTGTGAGTCTATACTCAAATAATGAAATAATAAGTTCTTCTGAAAACATGATCAATCAATCAATGAAAAACCTCGTATCTTGTGATCGATTTCCAGACGTCTTGATTATCAAAAATGCTTTACTGTGCAATACTTCCTGTCTCCTCTTTCTTTCATATTCTTGAATTTACTTTGATGCTGGCAAAGTGTCCAGTTTACAATCATGACCATATGCTACATACACTCCATAAAATTGTGTCATAAACTCATAAACTTTATACAAGAATATAATATGAGTAAACATTTTAACAACAAAGTGAACAAGGTGTTTTTAATGTGATTAGTATCAAAGTTAAAAATGACAAAATAAAGAAGTCTTACCGATTGTAGTACCAAGGCTCCTCTGCCCAATGTAATTATAGAGGAAAAGCTGAGAAGAGAGCAAAACAAATAATCAGCCACTCCAACTAGTTATGGAAAATCTGCACATGGGTGACAATTATTCCATAAACCTACTGCCAGAAACATCTCTCAGATCAGTGTGAAATATCATCCTGTCAAAAACATTAAATACACTTTAATCACCTGACCTGACACAGCTGGTAGTTCCTAAATGCGTTCAGTTGCTGCCTGTTGAAACCTGATTTGCCTCTTTTAAACTTTTAAATCCTCGCTAAAAGCTTCTACTTTAACCTGTCAGAGCTCAGACTTTTTTTTATATAAATACTGAGTACAAAACATGTATATTCAGATTCAAATAACTTTACTGATCCAAAAAAGGGTGATTCATTTGCAGCTTACCCGCACATTGATTACAAAAAGCGCTGCATGTCAAGGCACAGATCAGCAAACAATGAGAGAAGTGAATCTAAATGACCCCTCTCAGAGTTACATGATCGAATATTCAAATGAATAACAGATTTTAAGTATCTCCTTGTTGGGTATATTGTAGTGGCAACCTGAGAGCAGATTCCTGAACTCAGATGACAAAACGTGGTCAGAATGATGAATAATTTTTACCCCAGTGAGAGAAATCTCCCTGCTTTTGGAGCAGGTGTTAACAATGCTGATCAGGATGTTTCTGTCTCATTAATGGTTAAAACATTAAAAACCAGCAGATTTAAAAAACAAACAAACAAACCAAAACACTTAAATCTCCTTATCAAATTTTTTTGTCTGTGTTTTATGATTTGAGCTGTTGGTGCTCTATCTGCATGTCCATGCTATGAATAACACTGGCTTTGCATTCAGTGTCACAGTGTCTGAGATCAATAATCATTTCTTTTATTTTGTATAGTCTGGAAATCTTTACTGTGTATTTTTTGGTAAAATGACCTTATTGTGATTACACTAACACGCAGCCAGTATCAAAATAACACTTAACTTTGATCCAGCTTTACGTATAAAGTGCAGCTACATTAATTTTTCAGTTTTCATGCAGATTTTTTTTACTGGATGTTTCAAAAAAATTGCATGAACACAAAAAAGGCTGTACAAAATACTAATAATCCAATCAAAAACACCAGCACACACTTGTGGCTGACTTTGGTGAACAGCAGAATATACTGTCTGTAAATACTCTGTTTCCATATTTCAGCGAGTTTTTCTCACTTTGAATGGAAAAAATCTGCTGCCAGTCGACAACAACGGTCCCTCAAATATAAAGCTGAAGATAATCCATGTTTTTTTTATTGTCACCACATGATCATAAGGAGTATCTAAAGCTTAATACATATATACCTATCCTTTTTTAAACAGCACTCTTAGACTGGGTGATCTTTCATGAAGTGTGACATCACCGTGTTGTTTTAGTCACACCTCCCACACACTGAGTGATCTTCTGTAAAAAGCTTGAACTTGCTGAAAACTTATTTTAACGTTTTACACTTGTTTTTAACAACTTCAAACGGTTTCTTGAACATAAGAATGAGTTCACTGTGCTCAAATGGCCTCCATAGTCACCAGAGCTCAATCCAATCGAGCACCTTTGGGATATGGTGGAACAGGAGAGTCACATCCTACAGAAACTGTGTGATGCTGTCGTCTCAATATGGACCTAAATCTCAGATGAGTGTTTCCAGCACCTTGTTCAATCGATGCCATGAAGAATTAACGCAGTTCTGGAGGTAAAAGAGGGCCCAACCCAATACTAGCAAGATGCACTTAATAAATTGGGAGTTTTTTTACCCATGATGAAGGCTTGTATGCAGAAGCCTCTAACCATGACAAGTGTTAGTTATTTAAATGAAAGTGTTGACTTTTTGGATTTTTAAAAATCAAGTTTACACCAGCCCCCCTCCTACCCCCCATCCATTTTCACTGCTCCACAATCGTATTATTACAATTGTATTATTAATCTAATCTAAGAGGTGACACTCACCATGGGGGCAGCAACAATCAGCATGACGCAGCACGTCGTCGCCCTCCCCCCGGTGTAGTCAGACACAAGGCCCGCCAAGATGCCTCCTGCAGACACAAAGACAGTTCAGTCAGATTCTTGTGAAATGTTTTTCCTTCTTCTCACAAATATTTTCAGAGCTACGGTCTCTTGAACCACATACGGGCGGGTTGAAAATTTGACACCTTTTAAGTTGTCTTATTTTTTCCACAATTGTTGAACCCTCATAACTGTTTAAGAGCAGGAGATACCTGCATGAAATGTTCACGGCTGAAAAACTTCACATCTACCTCACCAACCACTCAAACTTCACAACCTGAAACCTTGCCTAAATTCAGAATCCTTTTGTTCTATCGCTATCACTGAGCATTGATGTTATGTGATATATCATATCATGTATTTATCATTTGCATAGTGAAAACTACACCAATTTAAAGGTTAATTAAAGCTTATTTAAAGGTTAAAAGCTGAAGTTTAGATATTAAAATAAAGGACCGCATAGAATTGGGAGATTTTAATTTTAGAATTCATTAAAAACAAGTGTTCAAAAAAGTTTTTAGTTTTAATTTTAAAGATCTTTGTTTCTACAGAAGACTAAGGTGTCACTACTTATCATTGTTTATATTTAGTTTGATATAACTTTATATTTATTTATTATATTTCTGCTTACTGAGTTTGCTTACTGCGTAGTTTTCACCTTTGTATATTTCACTTGTATTGATCCCCCGTTACAGTTGTTGTTGTTTGTACTCTGAGTTTGGTCTTCAGGTGTCCTTAGCAATAGTTCTCAGCCTCCCTCATGTTTCCCTGTACCACATCTGACCATCTGTCTCTGTGTTAGGTGTCCCTGGTTTACTATTTCCTGTTTTTTATTTTGGTAACCTTTGTCTCGTGTGTTTAACATTCAGTTTTACTTTCCTAGTCTCGTATCTCGGATTTGTTCCAGCTGTGTTCCCAGGTGTTTCCAATCTTCCTTATTATCTTGTGTGTATTTATAACCTCAGTTCTCCCTTTGCCCTTCCTCATGTCCTTCCTCAATGCTCTGTGTCTACTTCTCCTGTGTTTCATGATATTTCTGATATTTTGGTTTCCTATTCTGCAAACATTTTGACTTTCAGCATTCCTTTAGGGTATGCTGCATATTTATTTGTGACAAAAACTGATCTGAGTGATTTTACAAATCAAACAAGACTCAAAGCTTACCCAAGATTCCTCCGACATCAAATAATGTCGACATATCTCCTGCTTCTTTTGCCTCAAAATGTGCTAAAAAACAAAAAAATGCATTAAATCCAAAAAAGCCTCTAAGTCATGTGAACTGATCATTAGGTTATCTTAATAGTAAAATGATGTGTGTAAATACTGACCAACATTTGAGATATAGAGAGGGAGCCAGTAGAGAAAGGTGTAGCTGACCAGTTTGGCAAAAAGCAGACAGAGCGAGAACTCCACCACGCCCTGAGAGACAGAAAACATCATGAAAACCCAAAAACCCCAGAAGCAACTTAAAGTGTCTGTCATCCTGTAATTCACCGTTAACCATCAGAGAGGTGCAACACACAGGTGGAAATCAAACACCCTGCCCTTTTGATACAATGACAGGAGCAGAGTTGCGTGTCAAATCCATGCACGGTTTTCAAAACAGCTCTGACTCTTTCTCATGAACCCACATTGAGGACATCGCTTAATTCCAGTTTATTCAATGTCATTGGGAAATGACTGTGAGTCACGTCATGGGTTTTTATTCTATTGCCATTTCTGAATTTCTTAAACTTTCTCACCCGCATGGGCCTTTCTGCATGCACAGAACAATTTGAGGTGATTAAAAAAAAAAAAACTTTTTTTTAATGCACATATGATTGCAGATGACCATGGTTTCTCCTAGTTCCCTGGGAGATATAGATGAAGACAGATACCTATAATGTATTTAATGTATATCCATGTATCTATGCTTCACTCATTCACTGCTCAGGACCTGTTCATGCAAACCTGTCTTCATACCACTGATGAATACCTGATCACAAAGAAAGAGGTGACTCATAGAAACAGTTTAACAGTTCAGATAGTGCAACAAACAGCAGAAATTCACCATGTTATCAATAATCATAAAACCCACTGGTAGTGTTTGTTAACCAGGCATACTGAAGAGTGGAAAAGAGTTATAACTCGGTCTCGATCAGGACTGTTTGCACAGACTGAATTTATAGAGTTGCAGTTAAACTGCTTGTTATTTTGTCTTATTTTTCCCCCCACATCCTCACGTAAATTCCTGATCATTACCTGCGATTTACATTCAACGTTATTCCAACAGAATCGTTGCTGTTTCCAGCAGAAACACCCAGGAGGGCGGGTCTTTGTGACAGGCATATTTATGGGAAAGTAATTTTTTTCCTTATACATGACAGGTTCTTTCCTAAAGTCATAATAAACACTGACTGGAAAAATCAACTGTTTCTTTGACAGTTGAAAAAAAAAGAAAGAAAAGAAAAAGCGTTAAGTGCCCCCAGGCGACTACTGCAGCGCTCTCCAGGCTGTCTGGCGGATAAGTCGCTCGCTGCTGATTGGTTGGAGCAAAACAAAAAAAAGGTAATCCCTTAACAGCAAAAACGATCATCATCACGGGAGTGATCACGTCAAAGTGAGTGAAGTAAAGGTGATAAGCAATGACACATGAATGTGTCTGATTGGTCTCTAATTGTTGTGTAAAATTTGTCTTATTTGTTACTAGGCAACACTATAGTCTCATTATCAGCAAAGCAAACATAACAATGAGATTAAACGACCAATCACTGTCTCTCCCATCTTTAACAGGATAAACACACAGAGCCGTTTTCACAGGAGCCGCTTGGATTTGTGACTTTCAAAGAAAGAAAAGTCTCATTAATAACATTAATAACGGCTCCTTTTCATTTAAGTGACCAGTTAAGCCACACAGCTGTGACCAAAACAGTCTGACAACCTCAACTTTAATAATATAAATATAAAAACAATTTGCGAATATTTTTCATTGTTAAAGAAACTACTATTAAAGAAGCAAGCTCCTTTAAGCAATTACTTTGGTGTTCCTCCACCTCCAAAGAAATGTCAGAAGGAGTCTGAACCGCAAAAGAAGCGCGTATTCTCGGAAAAGTGGTTGCAGGAGGTGAGCTGGCTTCAAACAAATGATGAACGCACAGAGATGTGGTGCAGAATACGCAGTGAAAATCCCACCCACTTTTATTTTGACAGCGAATGTGCACCTGTGGACCACTTATGTGCACCCCTGTATATAACGTTTGTTTGGAGTGATATTTTTAATTAGCCACTAGGTGGTGCCAAAGATAGCAATTTTCAGCCCTTGAGTTAAACTCAGCATGATGGGAAAATTTTACTGTAAAATATGGCACGGATATCTGCACATTTAAAGTCAATCAATCACATTTCTTTGATTAAAGGTGCCATTTCCACTCACAGGTATGCACAGCGCTCCGAGGAAGCTGATAGCCTCGCTGTGCTCCTCAACAATCACGTCTGGCTCAGTGGAGATGGCGCCATTGATGGATGGATCAACAATGGATGAGTCCTGCAAGAGAGGCGCTTTCTCACCGCCCTCCTGATTCCTCTCCTGACCACTCTGACACACACAAATAAACAGCTCAAGCAGTTTTTTTCATGGAAACAGGGGAAAGGATGCGTTGCTTTTGCAACTTACATGATGCTGAGGAGATGAGCAGTTCACGTCTTCGGGTTCTGAAAAGAGAAAGGACGAAATGGGACGTGAGACATTAAACCCTAAAGCTCACTTTGGGGAAGTATTTTGGATTTTGTCTGACAAACTGAAACTCACTCTCAACCAGGAAGAAGAAGCACAGGACCCCAGTGCAGGCGATGATGATTCCGGGGACGATGAAGGATAATCCCCACGCCGTGGAGACGAAGACTCCTGCAATGAGGGAGCCCAGGATGTTTCCCACTGAGGTGTGGGAGTTCCACACACCCATGATGAAGCCACGCCTGGCAATCAAAACAGAAAAGGTCATGAGAAGTTCTCCTGCTGAAAGTCAGTTTTAAAAAATTGATTCATGAATGCTGAACTGGAGTCTTTTATGTTGTTTTTATGCACTGAAGATATCTGGAGAAGTATAAAATAAGATACTTCAGAGCACAAAACATGGACTTTGCACTGAGCTGCAAGAGTACATGTGAACCACAGACATCACATAACTGCTTCTAGCTGAGAATCACTTTCACCCAGCTAATCGATTTCTTCGATCAATGCTTGCAAAACTAGGACTTCAAACTTATGACAACTTTTGCACACCTGAGTCACATGCAAGCTTATTTTGAACTGGACACTGTGTTCAGACTCAAAGATATCAATAGTTTTGCACTCAGAATTGATGAGTTATTAAAGGAACTGATCGAGAATCCGACCTATAAGCGGAATTGATAATGGCAGTCAATTAGATCTTGTCAATACTCATCACTTATGTGCACATGCAATCTGATTTTTAGTGTAACCTAATTTCTTTGACTGGATGAGGTGGACATAATCAATAGCAGCAGTGCAAACACTGACAGACTGTTACTATAAATATTGTTCTTTTTTTCTGTTCCCTGCCCCTTTCTTTGGTGTATTTTTACAGCCAATTATATATTCTTAATCTGATGTCTGTCTGCTTGCTGTGCTTGTAGTTCTACTTCAGTGAGAACCAGTTGTTCAGGCTCATAACTTTAATTTATGATGTGAGTGTGGTCTGACCAACAACCAAGCCTGGTTTGACAATATGCTTGTGTTTCATTCTGCTTCCATAAAAAAAAGAAAAAAGAAGAAGAAAAAAAGCAATTTATAATGCACATTCAGCATTATTCTCCCTCACTACTTACTTCCCCTTTCCAAACCAGTTGCCAACACAAGCCACCACTGCTGGCCAACCGGTGGTCTGCATCAGCCCGTTCATGACCTGCAGAATGAAACAGAAAGAGAACCTGGACTGTGTTAACTGTCTTCATCAAACCCTGCAAACTCCACTTAAAGAGGAAAAGAAGAGGAGATCAACGAACATTGATTCTCAACAGTCCTACACCAAACTGATATAAGCAAAGCTCTGCATGTGCAGTCATGTGATGCAGCTGTGAGTCATGTGATAGGTCTGATCTAAGAGTGACTAAGCCACCATGTGATCCATGCACGTTCAAGAGGAAAAGCTGCTAAGAGAGGTCTGCACTGACCTGCAGAGCTCTCAGTGGTCACGCCTGTAAGAGATGCTCAATATCCATACCTAAAGTGCACATGTTAACAGGTTAAAATAAACAGGATGATAAATGAAATAAATACTGATGACCCAGTCTTTTAAATACTTCTGGTCACAGATTTCAATTTCTCTATTGCCACAGATGGCCTTTTTTTCTTACAAACTCAATTCAATTCAGTTTTAAAGCAAAGACCCTACAATAAACTCATTCTCCATTTATTGAATGGATCTTGTTTTTATTACAACTGAGGACTTGATTAACTTTCCATGCTTCCCTGAAAAGTGCTGATGGAATTTGACTTTTGGTCATGTGACGCGTGTGAAGCTCATGTGACACTTGAGAGCTGCAAAACAATACTGCAATCCGGCAACTGCACAAAAATCAAAAAATTGAATAAAAGAATATTTTCCTGCATTTATCAGGGGAAAAATCATCTCAAAGATGAGGATGTGCAGCTTTTCTGCTTTTTATATAACTATAAATCAAATAGTTATAAGCTGAGGGTTAGATTTAAAGACTTAAAAAACAGAATAAATAGTCTCATTACTGGCATCCCTAATTTATGGGAAGGGAAATAGCCTAAGCTGTGGCTGAAACAAATTTTTTCACTTGTTTCACTAATCCAACCCATTGGCGTGTGATTATTAGTGGTCAAAAGGCGTGAAAAAAACCCTGAAGCGAACACTTTACTGACAGCGCCTTTGTTTAGGACGAGGCACTGAGTGAGAGCAAACATTTCTACAGAGCTCAGCGATCAGTGAAACCTGAGGTCAGCAAGAGACAGCTCATCTGATCACTGCACTTCCCTTATTTTTTCCACCTAACGCAGTTTTCTGTATGCTGCAGTTGTTTCTGAAATGGACACAATTTTGTTTATAGCAAATCAAAGTTTCCTCATTCTCAGCAGAGAAAAAGAGATTTAAAGACAATCTGTTTAGAAATGTAAACAAAAGGCTTGTGCAACATAAGATAGAAGGATGCAAATCTACTTTCACTCTTAGACTAACACAACAGCTCAATTTACTTTATTTCACAAATTGAACTGCAAACACAGTGTATTTATGCAGCATCTCTATCTGGGTTTGTGTTTCTGAAGGAGCACTGATAGCTGATAGCTCCAGGGAAGCTCTCCATGGTCACTGCAGCTGCGTGCTGTTCAGTAAAAATTAAGTTAAATCCTGTAAAACCACACTTTGCTTTTCATTTGTGTCCAAGTGTTCGACTAATCAGCTTCAAAGAGAGTCTATAATTTCAGTTTAGTTCAGTTAGGTTTGCAGTGGTAAAGAAAGAGTGAGGGCGGGCTCACTCAGGTGAGAGCAAAAAGTCTAACTCACTCCTTCAATTTTTTTAATCTAAAAAGTGTCAAAATGTTTCTACACTCTCTTCCCCTGTTCTTTGCCTAATAGTGGATTTTTAACATTAAAACAATTACAGGACATTTACCCATTTACTTTCTCAAGCGTGTGGCTAACAAAACCACCACTTTCATGCTAGCAACCTAAATCCGCTAATGTGTGGCTGATGAGCTCAAATTTCAGCTCTTATTTATGAACGAAATCACAGTCAGATGCCCCACAATTGCAATAATAAAAGAGAACAGGATAAATGAATCAGAAAGTAAATTAAAGTGCAGGTTTGTGGATTTGTTTGTTTACCTGGACGAAGGCGTAGTACCCCAGTGAGTGGATGTTCCAGTAGAAGCCGAGGCCAAACAGAGTTGTGAACAACCCACTCATCAACATCCCAATACTCAGGTAGTACCGCAGAGGGAGACGCTCTCCAAATATCCCACTGAGAACATGAGAGATGATTATTAGTCAGTGCAGCACATGCCCTCTCAGACAAAAACACAACAAGGTCAGCCAAAAACAGCAAATACAAACCTGAAAAACATCCCGATGGCATAAGCAACCAGAAAGCAGTTATCCAAGACCCCAAACAGTGTCTGATAGTTGTCCTGGTCTTTAACGAGAAAACAGATAAAACTGTTACTTTTCTCCGTATCGGCGCTTATAATTTTGTAAGGTCTTCATCAATTAGTACGGCTCACACACACGAAACTGCAGCAGAGACCTGGACCTGTTAATCTCATTCCCAGCTCCTCCTTTTATTCCTTTCATTAATAAAATAATTCTTGTTTATCTTACTACCACATACCTATGCTATAATTTTGTTTGGTCAGTGAACTTAGTCTGGTGCTAGGTTGTTGCTAAACAACATCATAATATATGCATAATTAATATTATTAATAGCTCTTCTATCTTTAATGGTCCCCTTTATGTCAACTTTCTTCTGACTGGCTTATTCACAAAAAGAACATTTTGAATGAACCGATGGGTGGGACGTCTGTGTTCACAGGCAGATCTGTGAACACAGAGTTGTCTGGCTCTCTGGTCTGACCCTATGACGGACTATTAACCTATTACAGGCTCTCACACGATCACAGCTGGACTAGATTCAAGCTGCAGACTGAACCCCAGACTTAAAGTAGCTTAAGAAAGAGGAAGGAACGACTGTAGGACCCTTTTAATATAATCCCTGTAGTTTAGCTGCTTTTAAACTTCCCAGGAAAGTAACCACAGAGCACAGCAACTATTACAAGTACAACTGGTGGTAATTCTCTCTGTTGTAGAAGATGTACACTTCTCTCTTTCCTGTGTTTCTGTAACATTAACTAAAAGTTAAACATTTATCAGCTGCAGGTCCCACATGATCAGCTTGGTTTCACAGCAGCTCACAAGCACAAATGCAAACAACAACCGTGGCCACAACAGTGTAGGCTCTATGTGGATTTAGAGCATTAACTAAGCTTAACTCTCCACCAGACTTTTCCCCAAAAAGTTCCAGGTACTGCAGATTGTATCTATTAACCTTAACCCTTGGCCACAGTGTAGCTGTGTATGTGGTTTAAATGACCTACAATACTAATGCCAACAAGTAAAGACAACTATAAGTGAGTCAGCTGCAGCTGATGGACTTTAATCAAAAACTCTAACATACAACACAAATATAAAACCAGAGCAAAACCACCAGTTTATTTTGTAGTATCTCATAGTGGCTGATTTTGATGTTTTCGTTATAAAATGATCTAGAAAAGGTGTAAAATTTACTTGAACACCTCTATAATGTGGCCTCCAGTCTCAGACAAAATCTACACCCACACTACAAATTATTTAGTTATCAGCATACAGCATGTCCTTCGCAGTAGGACACACTTGGAATTTCAAGAGTACTACAGACAACAAACAAAGTCTCCCTTTTCCTTGTTTTTTGAGTGTCAGAGCTTCAAGAAGCTGGTTCTGCCACAGCAGCTCCTCAAGCTCCTCCTATGCATGCATACGCCACTTTTTCCACTGCAAACACCTTAAAAACCTACCGATAAATCATGTGTAATAATAATTTGGTACACTGAAACTTTTTGAGAGCTGCAATTGTCAAAAATCTCATCTACTAGAAGTTGTGTTTCCATAGTGAGCATTAATGACAGCAATTAAAGAACTTACCAAAGGGTGGCCAATCGCACCAGGTAACATTATTGGTTATATTAATGTCTTTTGGCTGAATGACGTTGGAGCAGTTTCTGTGCAGTTGACTCTGAGTGTGAGAGAAGAACGTTGAAAGCAAGTGAAATGACTAAAACAGTAGCTGACACAAGCAAAAGAAGAGCCAAAGATTAAAAAGTTGTCTTCTATAGGTGTATAAATGTATAAAGATACAGTATAAGAATATGCCAGGATACCACTATTACCACAAACAACACACTGCAGCTCTCAGGGTCAAAGGATCACAGCCTCTGATTGTTTTATGACCACTTCATAAATACTTTGTAATTTAAACAATGAGGGGCTTTTACAGCATTTGACTTTAAAAAGCCTTCATTTGCAAACCATTGCTGTGTCATGCAATCACTTTCAACTGTTGCTTGACTATCTTTGATTGAAACAACAGTTGATGAAAGAAGACATATATAGGTACAGGAAATTAGCCGTTAGCTTTACGTCCCAGTTCAACAGGACTTACGGGCAAAACAGGCAACGGTAATCCTTTCACCTGAGTATCACATGATACATGTTTAAGAAAATCCCTTTAGCATATTCAGCAGACGTCCTTTAGAGTCGTTTGTTTTTCTGTCAGCTTTTGTGCTTCTGCTGTTAATTTCTGTGAATTTGTAAAGACACGAATACCTATAATTGTGGCTGTGTCTGAGTTATATGTAGATAAAGTTATTTTTTTTAAAAAGCTTATCTTCTGTTGTCTCCCTGATCATGTGACAAGCTAAAGACTGAATGTTAGAAATGAGATTTAATCAATATATCTGTAAGGAGATAACAAATGGCCTGAGTGAGCAGTGTTAAGGTAAAGATTTTATCCATTTTTGAGGGTAAGAAGTACAAGATAAGAGAGATATGTTCTGTCTTTCTAGAGAGCATTTGATCCTGCAAAAACACTGTTAATAGTGTACATAAAAAGAAATTCAACTGTTCCAGTCACCTTAACGATGCTGATAGGTTTCCGTGACAAGTGATAGGCTGTGTAGAACAGGAAGGTGAGGACGAGAATAAAACCACGATACCTGCAGAAACAGACACATTACAACCAAAATCATTAAAAAATGACAATCAAATTATCTTTATTATTCAAAATATTAAAACAGAATAATAAAAATAAACCTACAAAGAGAAAAACTAAGGTGTGTTTATTAATCATGCAGTGACATCAATTAAAATGCCTCCAGCACAAACACATGACACGAAACGGTAAAACTTTCCACTGACGTAGAAATATTTATTTGGGTAACAAACTCACAGATCAGCTGTTTTCATGCTGGCTAAACAACACAAGTTAATTAGTGGAAAAAGTATCCTCAGTGCTCACATTATACTTGGAGTGTAACGTGTTAATTTGAGATGCAAGACGGTTAAATAATTCAAAGTCTACTTTTAATTAGTTTATGACCCTTGAAGGTTTATCTGTCACTCTTCAAAGGGAATGTGAACCTAAAGGTCTTTTAGTCCAGTGATCTCACTTTAATTGCTTGGAATTTGAGAGATACAATACGAAAGTGTGTTTAAAGAAGCAGGAAACAGGACAAACACAAAAAAGACACATTTGTCTGAAAGGATAAACTTTATGGTGAAGACTGTGCATAAAAAATGCTTTCAGAAGGTGGTAAACAAACATAAACACTAACTATCATCATCATTGTTTATGAAACATTTAGTTTTGTCTTATTATCATCATTTGATTATTTAGTTTGATCTTTGTTTTTGGAGAAATTTAGACTATGCTGTACATATGGTCATTGAATGGTTTTCATAGTTTGGCGTTATTATCATGGCAAACCACAATGGACTGCAGGAGTGTTCCAAGCAGATATGGCGGGAGGAGTTAAGGGCACGTCCTTTGTTAATAACAAACTGTGTGTGAGACAAACATTTTGTTTGTGCAGCACAATGTGGGTCAATAATGCTCCAATCATTTGCTTTAATAATTTCAATGTGACCTTCTCAAAGCATATGAAACTGAAATAAAGGGAAGCTGAAGTTGAGTCACATGATACTCTTCCCACTCTCATGTATTCTCCTTTCCTGAAACATTTTAAGACTTTAAAGATGCCTTTTTTCAGTTGCTGGCTTTTCTTTTGGTGGGGATCCATCTATCAGACTGGTCCAACTCGTTCTGAGCTAAAGAATCCTCATGAGACTCACTGATGAAGTTTCAGTCTTTACTTCCTTTTTTATTTTTTTCATTATATTCTATAAAATCTGTGCAATTTGTGACATTTTGGTGGCTTGCAGTTTTCCAGCTTGGTTGTCACATAACCAGCAAAAATAAACTACATTTACAAAACATACCTGAGGAGCCTGAGTTGTCTTAAGAAAAATGTCTATTTTCCATATTCAGTCAGATTTAGAAAAGCAGGAAATATAATGTAATAGCACTTTACTGACACTTCATTTCCTGATAAATCTGGAGGTATAGATCACTTTTCGACAGTTTTCAGTTATTGCAAAATTACCAAGTGGTCGACACTAGCACAACACCGGCCACCTCTTAAAATGTCAATTTTTTGAATAGAGTTTGGTGGGACTCTAGATTTGCATGGGGGAAACCAGACGTGCCGGGTATAGATACCCCAATGAAAACAAGAAGTAGTAATACATTTATAACAGGAAGTGAGACATATAAAACAATAGCTGGTAACATTATAATGTCTCTGGATTTACTGGTCCAACAACAGTTCACATACTGACGGCTTATCGACTAGTTTGAGTCAATCATTTAGCAGAGATAAACAGCAGTTTCCATTACAGAACTACTAGTGCGCCAAGAGGACAATAAGAATGGAAACTCACCAACTATCCCGAGAAAAGTTGGTGATAAGTCTTATCCCAGGAGCCAGAGACGACTTCATTTTGATTGAATTATTTTAAATATTTGTGAGAAAACAGACTCTCAGCAGTGGGTCCCGGACATGTCCTCTTGGAAGCAGACGGATGTTGAGCCGGTACAGATGAATAAACGCAGAGAGCTGGCTAACCCTGGATGAAAACAGAGGCTAACTTATGCAGTACCGCAAAATAAAAACAGACCTGTGTGCCTGCAAAAATAGAGGCTCACATGGGCTAGCTACGGGAGCTGTAAAGCAGCTCCTGTTGGGAGGTACCCGCCGTCAATCTCCAGCAATGCTCCATAATGACCGGCTTTTATACTTCAAGTACGCGGTCAGAAGAGCCGGCCTGCCTCTAAAACGCTGTGATACACGTTTAAGACAGCGCTGCTATTAATACTCCAATGGTGGTTGGTTTTCCATAAGATTTTCCAGCCCGGGTCTCCCGGCGACAGCCTGCCAACCCGCCCGTATGTATGCATGTATGCAAGTCTGCGTGACGTCACGCAAGGGGATTGCCTTTTTTTTTTTTTAAATGGGAAGGACCAAGAACCGGTTGGACAGTGGGTAGGACTGCTCAAAGTGGGGGTATTTCTATTTAAGTTAAAATGCAACAGCGTTAAAAGTACCTGAATTAAAAGCACGTGTTAGGCTCTTTAAAATGTTACACTTCAGATCAAAATCCTTCTGACCACCTGGGCACTGCGCAGGTATCCCCTCTGGGTACATGCCAGTGCAGTTATTTTTTTTAAAGCAATAGCCTCGATTAAAGCCTTTATTATTAAATATTTTATTAATTGTATTTTTTTTATTAATTTAAATTAGTTTAAAGTTGGACATTAAAAAACTGAAAGAATTGATCAAATGATTTAAAAAGAGGCGTAAAGTTTCCCCTCTTTTTCCAATCGGTTCACTCAGTCGTACTAAGACTCAGTCCTGATTTTCATCTTGTAATTTAATCGTCAGCAAACAGTTAATGAGTAAATAAGTAAATTATGATATGCGATGTGTTGCCCAACTCAGCATCTCCCCATTTACACTCATTTAAGTCTAAAAAATACATTCATTTAATTATTTGCACCTTGCATCTGGAACCCCGGGCGAGCAGGTACTTCCTAACGAGGGAAATGGTTACAAAAAAACGCCCTGGTCCTCCGAGTCTGACGACGGAGCGCTTGCCTGGACGTCCACCAGCGTTCGTGTCGCATATTAATTACGTCGCGGGACGCTCGGACGCGTTGCTATGACAACTACCCATCACATTGAAAGGTACTCCATTGTAATAAGGAAAATCAGTCCAGTTGTGGCGAGCTGATCCGAGTCCGTACTAATGGAAAAAATGCTAAAGCCTAACGGGACCTAATGGGCAACACTTTTCCAATCTTCTAGCGATCATTTTTGGTTAGCCTGTGTTGTTGTAATTCAACGTAAAACACTGAAATGATTGTGAGGAAAAATCCTAGCAGATCAGCAGTTTCTAAAATATGAAGTACAGCCAGTCAGGCATCAACAACCATGCCATGTTAAGTCACTTAAATCACCTTTCTTCCCCATTCTGATGCTCAATTTGAACTTAAGAATGTTGTTTTGACCATGTCTACAAGCCCAAATACATTGAGCTGCTGCCATGTGATTGGAAAATTAAAGGATGTAACAAGCAACTGAATGGGTGACCTAACAAAGGGGCCAGTGAGTCTGATATTTTTGCCAGTGAATGAGCTGCACAACTATGTAACCACAATGTAACAAAAAGAACTGGTACTGGTGTTAAAAATAATAAAAATGTAAATGACTATCACCATTTTAAAACATATAAATATGCATCTGTCACAAAATCACAAAAAGGAATACAATTTTGAAAAGCAGATGTTGAAAAGCAGACCACACCATTTCACAATTTGTATTTACCACAAAAAAGTGACATTTATTTAAAAAAAAAAAAAAAAAAAAAACCATGACAGAAGTGGTATTTGTTAAATGGAGTCCTAAAACTGGTCAACATGACACATGACTCATGACCCACACAACAAATAGCAAATCCTCACAAGGACATTTTCAAGTTTAGTTGTTTACTCACCACATTAACTACCACAATTAAAACTACATACACAGAGTAGGACACTGCACAAATTCCTTCATTACCAATACATAAATCAAAGCAAATTTCTGTCAGCTTTAATAAGCAATAATTAAAAAAGCCAAAGAGTTCAAAAGGAAATTTTATACTCCATGTCAATCATCACAATCAGCAGAATAAATATAGGAATCTGACTGTTCAGTGACAACATAATCAGTTTTCCAAGTATTAAAATCAAAGATCTGGGAAAGTGAAGATAATCCGATAATAACGCTAATAAGGCAAATAATAAGGAGTCAAAGGCAAAGAGAAACATCATGTTTGTTATTGCTCATTTAGAAAACAAACTGTGCACCAAATCATCTTTAAAACATTGAGATATTTCAGAGTAAAAGCATCATTCTGGATCCGCTTGTAGAGCTACGTGAAATGTATGATTTTACCTCTGGAAGACAACAATAAACTTAAACATATAAATCTCTTTTATTGTGGAGGCTCAACATGTCCTGGACTCCTCTGTGCTGAGTGAGAGCAGTGATCTGAATGTAGGCTAGAAAACGTACACAAGATTTTCCAAAATCTGAGACCGGCCCTTTACGCAGACATCAGCTTCCTTTTACTGCAAATCCAAACTCACCAACGCTGAATGTAGGGCCTGGCCATACGCTGCAGAACAAAAAAAAAATGTTTTCATGTAGCTGGACTGAAGCTCAGGAAGCAAGCAGATGGTTGGGTGTGAAGTCCTCACCTTTGGGATTATTGTAGAAAACACAGTTGTTAGCGCAGGTGTCAGGGTGGGAGTCCCAGAACGAGGACGCACAGCAGCAGAGAGGAGGGAGCTCCAGTTTCGCCTGAGACATTCGCTCCTTCACTTGAGCTCTCAAAGCTTCAATGAACCTGCAGAAATAATAAGGAGAGATTCAGCTTCACAAAGCCATGCATACATTTTTTTAAACAGTGGTTTGTGAGGATCATACTTACAAACATGGGGTATCACATTTCCATTAAATTTCCCATTTGTGTAACTGGGACTTAAAATCTAATCAATTTTATTATATATTTATTACTGAAGTCACAGCTAAAGTCAAGCTCATTTTATTTCTAACACGACCAAATCAATTAGAAAGTAAAATTTTAACTCTTCGCCCCATAAAGATGACTTCACATTCTCCCCTTCCCCTACTGATCACTTGTCAATATACAAAAATGTCTTGATTGATTATACACCACATCTCACTGGACCTGGAAATGGACCAGACTCTAGCCAGGAAGAGGCAGAAAACACTGAAGGGGAGAAATTTTATGTGACTCCAGATGAGTGGCAGAAAATGAAACAGTTTAAACAGCAGCATTGAGCATCCACAATATTATCAGAAAATCAATAAACAGCAAAAAAAGGCTCAAAATTAACCCAACAGACCCACATATGCCGCATCTCTCAAATGACTACAAATAGGTTTGCAGCAGGTTTACATCTGTTATCCTATTGGAGGCTACAAAAGCCTTCAAAATCTAGCCTTTAATCAGAATCGAGTAGCATTCTCCAATGACTGCAAACAGACTTCCACATTTAAACATCAGTGGATTTTCCTGTTTTAATTGCATTAGGTATATTCAGTTGAGTCTCTATTGCTTAATTACCTAGCAGCTACTTTGCCTTTCTCCTCTCTTTTCCTCCTCTGTTGCTCCACAGCTCTCTCCTCCTCCTCAAGCTTTAGTCGCTCCAGAATCAGCAGCTCCCTCTCCTCCAGCTTCTGCCTGGCCTCTGCGAGCTGCCGAACTCTCTCCAGCTTCCTCTCCTCCTCCAGACGGATCCGTTCTTTCTCCGCTTTGATTCTTCAGTGAAGACAGGAACACATGAAAGGAAATTTTCACTGACAATAACATGTAATTTAAGTTTAAAGGAGGGTTTTTTTTAATTACTTTGCATATCTATTGTATTCCAAGCAAGCTCACTGTTCAGCTGAGAAAACAAATGTTTTTATTTCCTCTGCTGTGAAAATGTGTCATGTTACAGAGATCTGCTGTTTGACACTTTATAGAGAGATCTCAGGATTTCGATTCACTTTAATGAAACGCCCCAAACCACAAGAGGAAGCGATACAGCATGAAATGGTACGCCTGTCCTCTCTTCACCTTGCCGTCCTTTTCAGGTGCTTCCTGTGCTGCTTGTTCTCCTTCACTTGCTCTCTCTCAATGTTCATGGCCAGGCGGCGGTGCATCAGGAACTGAGACTGACGCTGCAAAGACAAACATGCTGTCTGTGACGTCTGACATCAAACCAGTAAAGTCAAAGGTTTGTGCATGCTTCTGATTCCTACCTGTCTTTTCAGTTCTTCTTGGTCAGTCAGAGGCCAGATTCTGAGGCTGGATGTGAATCCCGAATCAGGTTGTGATGGTTCAGGACTCCACAGTGGACGTTCACTTCCCTAAAAAGCATACAAATAAAGTAAAGACGAGTGAAGACTGATCTACTGACACTCAGCCAAAGTAATGTATGTATGAAGGTGTTAAAAGCACATTATTATCAATAAGTTGACATTCAAACAAACATTTTTTTTCAATAAAAATAAAAATGTATTCCTCCAAACTATAATTTTATAAGCATAAATATTCAAATATTAAAAAATGGACTTTATCTGGGGGGCATCGCTGCAGCTTCCCACCCTCATTATCAAGTACATTTGTGACAAAGACAGGCATTCTCACACACACTAACTCACTCTTTTCTCTTTCTCTCGCTCTCACTCACTCACTCACTCACTCACTCACTCACTCACACTATAGGAAGATTTTTGATTTATGTATCTGTGTATTTTTTCTCATTTTTTTGTTCCAGGTGCTGTATGTTTGTTTTTTTGCTTTGTTCTGTGGTGTTTTGCCTCTTACAGGTGCAGCAGTTGGCGATACATTGTGCATTTCTATTTGTTTCTATCACCCCAATTAAACCCTCCCCACCACCTCTTTTTTCTGTTGACTGTTTTTACTTAGACATTGTCACACCATACCACATATAAAGTAATAACTGAAATAACACAGACAGAAATGAAACAGAAACATTCACATGAAGGTGCCTATAGAGATTCTATATAGTTGTTCTTGCAAAAGCAAAATGTGCTCTGCACCACAATGCATTCAGATCACAACTCTGACTGCAAAAGCTGCCAGACACGACAAGATATTAGAAAACAAAAGTGAAGGTGCAACAACCAGAAACAAAGGAAGTGACTATAAAAGAACAAAGTGCCTTTTCTTAGACACCGCAAAAGCAACACTGTTTTTTAAGATACACACAACCCTGAGCTCACATCTGTGTGGTTAGCTGACAACTCACTCAATTTCCTGTAAAAACAAGCCAACACAAAAGAAAATCTGTACAGACAGAGGAAGCCAGACATATTCCTTACTTAATGTTACTGTTTCATGTTTGCAGCTTATAATGATTCACAAGATGTGAGAGGGAACTGGACATTATATTTATATATATTTTTTCCATTAACCTCATGCACATCCATCACGTCATTATCACAATGATGATGATGATGTGGTCAAATTAAACATCACAGCCTGTACTGAGATAATGAAACCTGACCTGGTTTCAGGGTTGTAATTCTGCGTTATATCATGCTCATTAACTTTGAACTATACATGTTTATGAGCTGACAAGAGTGAAACAGAGGCTCACTCCTAAATCTTTAGCCCTTGAAGCTCTTTGCTGAATTGAGTGGTTTCAGACCTGCTTATGGAACAGAAGAACTGGACGTCCGTCAGAAGTTGGCGAGGGTGGTCTCTGCCAGTGCGGCAACCCAGAAACTTTTCTAATGGCCGTCAAACCACATCTTTATTGGTATACACCAAAGTGTCAAACTCATCAAAAGGGTACAACTTCAAATATAGTCTCTGTGGGGGAAAGAGTTAAGTTTATCTTCATGCCTTCTACACGGGATGGCTAGAACAAAATCATTCTTAAGAATCCACACTGGACTTTGACATCAAAGGTAATGATTTACACTCAATAAATGCTGTGTAAGGGGAAGAAAAGAAGAGTCTTTCTAGCACTAATCTTTCAGCCTGACATCCACCAATACTTAAAGCATCAGATTTCCTGTTTACCATCACATCACAAAGAGCCAAGTTCTGACCGTAAATTGCCTGAACATCAAACTTAATATCTACATCTTGCTGTTTTTAGCCTGTTTAAATATGGCATAGCTACCATGAAGCCACCCGTTAATTCTACTTCCCATTTCTGAGTGGATTGTCAATCTCAGCGTATCCCTGCCCTAAATATACCCAGCTTTATCTTCATTTTTGACTGACTGAGGAGGAAGCATAGTGTCATTTTCCATAGACTTGCTTCTTTTTGCAACCAGGAGTCACCCCCTGCTGCTGACCATTAGAAAGAATGGAGTATTAGGATACTTCCATGCAGGCTTCACTTTTAAGATCCAGAAGCTTTACATCCATCTTTTAAATACTATATGACATGAAAGTGAAGACAATTTTAATGGAGGTACAGCAAGTTCCAATTTAACTGAATTTCAATGTTGGTTTTTGACTAAAAAAAAAAAAGCATCTTACAGTGCAAATGCACCTGCTCAGAATGTTCCAAATAATTGAATCTCATCTGTAACTATGTGGTGGCCGAGTTGGTCGGTAAATGTGTGGATATAATGAATTTCACGTTAAGAAAAACCATTAAAAACTGAAAGGAATAAACTTGGGACACAGTTTGAATATTCAGTCACCTTCTGTTGAACAAGTGGACATGCATGTCGACTGGTGAAGACAATATCATCTTCCTCTCCTAGAGCATCCTCCTCTGCTCTCAGAGCATGAGATTCTGCTTTCTGCGAGGTGAAGGAGGAAATGTTTAATAATAACCCGAATATGGAATTATGGGTTTGAAAGGAGGAACAAGCATGAGACACAGGCGCTCACATGTCTGGTTTGAGAGATGTTCCAGCTGCCTCCAGGAAGTTCTGACGTTGTTTCCTCTTGCTGCATCACCTGACAGGCAGCCAGTCTGAGTCTGACCTGCCTCATGCCTTCAGCAGACTGGAAAATTGTGGAAATAAATACAAATCCAGATTAATCAGTGTCACACTGTGTGAAGTCACACAAGGAACAGTGGACTCATTCTGCAATCCAAGAACAGCACACTTTACACACTGCAATGAATCCTATAAATAAGATGACTATCAGTTTACAAGTGGAATGAAAACTCGATGCGCCCCTGGTGGACAATAAACAATGTAGACACTCTTTGTAAATATCTACATTACATTAAATTTCTCAGCCACACCTTACCCACACACACATATGTCTCTGATCAACATGTCATAAAGGACAAAAAAATGATACAGGTTTAAGAGCTTCTTATAATCAGGGAAGACTCTGGAAAGCAACCTCTGGGACTTACAAATGAAGCCACAAACTGCACTTCTTCTAATGGCTATTTGAGGCTTGATACGAAGGATGGTCAGTCTCAATAAAATCACATGTTATATGAGCTCATTTACAGTTTTGGTCTCTATGGATACTTGCCCCCTTTAATGACACCTGTATGGTGGGTAAACATTTTATAATTCATCCGCTTGGATTTTGTTAAGCCTTAAAGTTAGGGTGTCGTCTTGTGACCGACAGGAGGTCCTAAATAGGCAGCTGTGGCCAATCAGTGTCTGCTAGGCCCCAGCTTCACCTACTTGAATTAACTGAACTGAACCATTTCACTATTTTTAGTGCATTCTGGAACATTTTAATGTATATATCTGACAAATGTTACAATGCATCCAAGAAGTTTGTGCTTCAGTTTTAGTGAGTGAGTTTCTTGTATTTTATTAGTGTGATACTAAGCAGTTGTGCTGCACCCATACACCCATACAGTTTATGGATGTACTGTGAAAACCAAGATTGCCATTGCCAGGTGAAAACCAATGAGTGCTGGATTTTTTGAGGCTGGACTGTCTCGGCCTGTACATGTGCAATATGTCAAGTTCTTTCTCATTAAACTGGGAAAATAATTTCTTCATGGCCACAGGTGTGTGACCAGGATGATCACCGCATCCTACCCCAAAAAGCAACTAAGCTGAAAGCACATCTAAAACTCACATCTCACTAAAGTTTAGTTCTCTGGAGGGTGCACACATTGTACGGGTAATTATTTACTAATATCTCACCTCCTGAGGTCTCCTCTCCATCACCCTTTGCTGTGCAGCAGTTCTTACTGTCTCGCCTTCATGATGGGTCCAGATGACTCGCGTGTCAGGTGTCACCTGGACAAAAAATACATGATATGCAACAATAGAGGACAAGCAGCAGCATTAAAGGCAATCAGAGGGCTCAGCTATGTGTGTGTTTAAAATTTGGTTTCGCAAAGTTTTCTCAGATATGAGGAGCTCCTTCTTTTATGTTATCATAAACATGCCATTTAATTAGATATTAAACGTAATAAAAAAACAGGAACATATTTGATAAATTGAACAATGAAAATGGTAGTACATACACAATTTGTTTTACCTTTTCTAAAATGATAGTCAAAATAACTCAATAATGTTAGCTATAAATCTTGTTAGCTGCAGTGTTAATTTCAGGTGGGAATCTCGTATGAAAGGAGCATAATTAAGACTTTATTTGAGTCAAGATTATTTTTACCACTGGATCTGTCTGCAGCTGCTGTCTCTTCTTGAACAAATGCGCTTTCTGTGCCACACGGTGGCGCACTTCATCCTGAAAACGCTGAAGGCTCTCTTCATTCTCCCTCCTTCTCTCTGCCTGTAGCTCATCGGTCAGCAATGCAAGAGCCTAAACCAAGACACAGGAAAACTAGTTTGGAATACTGTAGTGAAGAAAACCAAGGGCAACTAAGACTTGCACCAGCTAACCTTACCTTACCAGTTAAATGTCCTTTTATTCTTTTTTGGGGGGTTCTGTACATCAAACAGCCTGTTAATTAATGTAAAATCCTCTTGTGTCTCAATATTGATAAGTCTATGATCTTGCACAGTTGGAATTTAAATCGAAATTTTCCAGGTTTTTCTTACCAAATCACAAGTGCACCCATTCATTCAAAGTCAGTAGAAGAGAGAATACGTGTGTTAATGAGAAGGAGACAGGTGTAATAGCGAAGGTGGATGACCACTCACACCAGCAGACAGTGCACATGAGAGGTAAAGAAGAGCGTGCAAGCAGGGTGGAGCAGGTGGAGATGAGCATCAGACCTCCTATGATGTATGGTTTGGAGAAGGTGGCTCTGACAAACACAGGGTGCTGAGCTGGAGGTTGCAGAGGTGAAGAGTGTGAACAGGGTCACCAGAATGGATTATGGAGAAATGTGCACATCAGTGGGACTGCTCTGGTTGAGCAGTTTGAAGACAAAGCTAGAGATGCAAGGCTGAGATGGTTTGGACATGTGCAGAGGACGGATAGTGAATATACTGACAAAAGGATGCTGAAGGTGGCGGTTCCAGGCAGGAGGAAAAGCGGAAGACCTTAGAGGAGATTCATGAATTTAGTATTCATTATTTTTGTTAGTTAATTTTGTGAAATTTCTTAGAAACATAATTTTAAAGTGAAAAGTGATTTTAGATTAAGACTAACCAACGTGTGTGGACACACTGGATCTATTAAATATTAATAACAGTTATAATAAATGTCTAAACTGCAATGGATTAAACTCCTCTGGTGTGAATATTTGCTTATATATCGGTAGTTCTTTAGTAAGAAGTAAATTTAAAGGGAAAGGAGACGGGAAAGAGAGCTTATGTCAACAAAGAGTAACTGTCAGCAGTTAGCTTCTCCACCTCCAAACTTACAGCTGGGTGCTCCACGAAGTCTTGTCCGCCCTCCACCCAGGCTCCCACCGCCACCACCGCCTGGTTCCTCTCAGCCAGCACTCTGCTGGCTCTGAAGGCTCGGTGTTCCTTCATCCGCCCGACTGGAGCTTTGTTCCTGCCGTTTTTAGGAGCTATAACCCAGCTAGCATTCATTGGTAGCCTGGTAACCGAGCTAACGTTTTAAGCAGTGCTAACCCACAGTTATATTTTTACGCAGGCTTACTACAGACAGACACAGCACATACATCGACTCTATTATACACGATTTCCACTGTTTAAATGGCCAAAACCAAAAATTTTTCAAAGCACCTGTTACGAGAACCAACTGGTTTGTTTGAGTTTCGCTCACTTCAACTTCTTTGAGCGTTTCTAGTTCACCGGCGCATTGCTGCCCCCATCTGGCCAGGAGGAGACACTGGCAGGGCTGTCATCCCCACACACTGGGAAATGAAACGACTCCATCAATCTATCCATATTATAATTATAGTAATAATTTAATAAAGAATGATTATATGCATACATATAACTTGAAAATGTGTAATAAGACATAATGAAGCATTTTGGTAGCCTTTGTAACATGTTGCTTTCAGTTTTCAGAATCAGAATCAGAAAGACTTTATTTATCCCCAAGGGGCAATTTGTCTTTTTTCTGCACCAAAATGAAACTGTGCTTGCCATAAAATGGAAATATAGGCCCTTCTCAGCTACTGTTGGGCTTATTTTTGCTGTTGCCATAGCATGCACAGCTGACAGGAGATCAGTGGGAATAAGGACACATGCTTGCCTAAAAGGATATGTATAGCTTTTAATAACTTCATGTAAGAGATTAATTCAAGAGATTATAGCTCAGAGGATACATAAGTCTATCAAAAATGCTTTTTCAAGGCTCACTAATCTGGGAGTGTTATTAGTTTTGCAGGCACAAAAACTCAGACGGAACCAAAGGTTGACAGAATTCATCCAAGAATATTTGTACCAAATTTTATATGCATTCAACAAATACTTATCTGACTCTCTAGAAAAAAAAAACAAAAATATTTATAAAATTGACTTTATTCAGGAATCAGAGGGGGAGGAAAACAGAGGAAACAATGTGAATTTTGAGCTGTTTACAAATCTGTAGTTTCAAGTAACCTCAGCTGTTTTTAATCCCCGATGGAAATGTTTTTACATGAACTGTATCACCTTGTGCAACGATTTAGCCTGTAATTCTTAAGAAAATAGTTACATGCAAGTTAAAAGTTTATATATGTTCTCCATAAAGCTGCAACAGCTTTCTGGGTATGCATCTGCATTTCTTTGGAAACTTTTAGGACCAAATATTTATGGACAGACTGAAGTAAATAATTAAACTTAAAAGATTTCTAATATTTTTTTTCCTTAAATGTCTTTATTTTAAAAAATGAGAGCATTTTATGACAGAAAAATAGAATTACAGAGTGTGCAACATGGACTCAGATATAAAGATTACTCTGAAGGTCGGTGGTCCTGACAAACTTGCGGAGGGCATCTGTGCTTGGAGACAGATCGAGCTGAGGAGAAGAAAAAAAGAAGAAAAGCAGGAAATTAAAATGAGAAACAGTTTTGTTTCATTTAAATAAAGCTTTTTGTTTTCATAAACCCTCATGCATTTGATGACTGGTGTTCTCTAAAAACTTGCAAGGGTTTAAAAGTATATAAAAGAGATCTTGGGCATAAATAAAGCGTATTTTCATCGTTACGGTAGGCACTGACAAATTTGCTGAAAAAAACTCATCTTCTCTGATCTCAGACACCTGACTTGTGAAGTAACCAAAGACAATGTTGGCTGAGTCAGAGCTGGAAACTGAATCACTCTTGGATAATTCATCAGCAAGGGAAGAGCAGCTGCATCGGAAAGCATCTTTGATAAAAAGTCAAACATGCAAACCTAAAACTTTCTTGGGAGATTTTAATCTGAGTCTCCCAGGGCACTTTTTCGCAAAGTTTTATCAAATCAAAAATCTTAAAGGTTAAAAGAGAAAAATTATAACACAAGCTGCTGCTGGAATCGCTGCTTCTGGGTTTTGTTTCATTTGGGAACCATATTTTAGATAAATTCAACAGTGAAGTGCTTTCATTTGGCTTCCATTCTGATTCTGCCTCTGCTGCACTGCAACAAGCCGTCAAGGCTCATGGGTGTTGTACGGATTAGAGCCATCCACCATGCTGGCCTGATGAACAAAAATGTGATTACTGAGAAGATTAAGTCGTTAATGATCCTCGTAATAAAGTAAACCTACAGAAGTGTCACAGAAGTTTAGATTGTGGACTGTGTCTACAAGAAATCTCAAAGGTCCAACCAGACACTGACTCTGGTGGCCCAGGAGTCATTTTTGATCAGGAGGCGTTCTTTACCTTCAACCCATCTAGGACTACCTTTATTTATCAGAACAATATAGCTAAAATTAGAAACATCCTTTTGCTGCTGAAAACTAGTGCTGCTGCATTTGCATCTTTTTGTGTAGGAATTGTGTAGGAATTGTGCAGAGTGAAGGATTATCAGCAATCTATGCAGATGTCCTAAAGTGGGTTGGAACAGGAAACAGAGCTCACCACAAAGCTCGAAAATGTGTCAAACAACAAAAAACAGCTTGAGAAACACAGAAAACGCAGTGGACGCTTCCTATTGTTTTGAATACTCTGTATGAGTCTCTGTTATAACTTTGCTCTTCTGACTTCTGGTTAACTTGATACCAGGCCCCTCTTTTGTGGAACAAGCTCCCAGTTAGGGCTGTTTCTCAGTTAGGGTATAGTTAGTGCTGGATCGGGATCACCTGATCCTGATCTTTCCTCTGGCTGGATCAGGTGACCCTGAGCTGTCCCTTAGTTAATGCTGCTACAGGCTCAGACTGCTGGGCGACTTCCCATGATGCACCGACCAATCTCAACTTTGCTCTCCTCATTCCCAATGCATCTATATACTGCAACTGCATAGCATTAAATTCTGTCTGCTCACTCCTGTAGTTTGCTTTGTCTTCATCTCTCTCTGCTCTCCCTTTGTCTCTCTTCTCTTTCCCATCACCTCCCTGAGCCTGGTTCTGCCAGGGATCTCTTCCTGTTAAAAAGGTGTTCTTTCTTCCGAATTCGGGGTGGTTGTAGCTCAGGCGGTAGAGCAAGTCATCTACTGATCGGAAGGTTGGTGGTTCAATTCCTGGCTTCCCCTAGTCTGCATGCCAAATATCCTTGGGCAAGATACTAACCCCAAATTGCTCTCCGATGCATCCATTGGAGTATGAATGTGTGTGTGAATGTTAGTTAGAAAGCACTAAGAAAATGTGCTTGTGCGAATGGGTGTGAATGCACAAGTTGTGTAAAGCGCTTTGAGTGCTCAAAGAGTAGAGAGTAGAAAAGCGCTATATAAGAACCAGTCCATTTACTGTCGTCGTGTGCTTGTTCATAGGTAAGCTTCTGATCATTGGGGTTTCCCTTGTAATATTGCAGGGTCTTTACCTTACCATATAACATACCTTGAGATGACCCTCATTGTGTTGCTCTATAAATAAAATGTAGGTGAATCTTAAAATAAATAGAGGTTGATAACAAAATAACAAATGCTGAGCAACCTATTTACAAAATGAAAGTTTTTATGACTCCTCTTAATCACACACATTTTCAGGAGACGCTTTCTTTCGGTTTCACTCACTATCTGTGACTTTTAAATGACCTGTGGGAGCTCTGACTGTGGCTATTGTTCGAAAGACAGATCTTAAAATTGAAATACACTTTTGAAAGCAGCTGCTCCTCAAACTTTACAGCTCTATTTCCATCAGCATTAAAACCTGCAGTGGCGTCATCGACTGGGGTTCAGCCAAAACAGCGGCTCAGTAGATGTAGGACATCCGTGTGCATCCTTCCTTTGTGACCTTTTTAAAAGCGTCTTCAGATATAAAAAGGAAAAACAGCTCACCTGTATAGATCTGCCAAGTTTGGTTAGCACAGGCTTGTAGGTCTCCATGGTGACAGAGTCAGGGCCAATGACATCACTGTAACACTGGTAAACAACAGCGGAGATGCGGTGGACCTGGCAGTGGTTCAGTACTGATGAAACAGCAAAAAGAAGATGAAGACACCAAGGTTATTGATATGAGGTGTGTGTGACCGTCCAGTGATCTCCTGATGATACATCTGTTTGTTTGGAACCTGCGTCTTTAAGAGCACTCGCACCAAAAATCAGGATGCAGGACTTTGTGTTCTCAGTGAGTGGAGACGAGCCTAATGGCACCACATTTCATTCAGTTGGCAGAAACTGTTGTCCAAAGCGACTTCTCAAACACACACAGACACACATCAGGAGCAAACTGGGGTTCAGTATCTTACTCAAGGACACTTCAACAAGAAAAGCTGGGAAACAAACCCAGCTAAAGCTTTATTTACAGCACTTTTACAGCCTATTCCACTTTGTCCCATTACTGAAGAGAAAGACTGCCACTGTGCAGCAGGACTGGGTGTTAAATATGTGTCTTTATAAAGCACCTTCTTAAAGCCACTTTAAACGGAATTCAAGACCAAATTGGAAATGACATACACAGAAAGTGAAAATATTTCCAAGTTAAAACACTGATCTCAGTTCACAATCACAGTTCACACAACAGTAAGATATTTTCAGCAGCTCGCTTATTTCCCAAGGGGTCACCACAGTGGATAGAGGCAGCTTTCCTGATGCAATAATCCCATTAATCTGGGCTTTGAACAGCACTTGGAGTACATTAACTTGTGACCTCTTTAGGCTGGACTTGTGTTCCATCGGGGATCTTTGGCATGTAAGCCAAATGTGTTAACCACTACACCACAGAGTCCCGTTAAGGTAAAAACCAAAGTATCTGGTTCAGTTTAAGAACATCATCCAAATCACAGCACGAAAGATGGACATAGCTACTGTGACGTCAAACTGAGCTTTGGTGTCTTGAAACCAGGTGCGGTGGGCGGGGTGTGGATGTGACTGAAACCGCATGCTCACTAGCCAGTGACACATCAATCACAACACATTAGCATGAGCATACCCCAGATAAATCATTCTGAAATTTAAACAGACCAAAATTCACAAAATGGGCTTCATGTTTTAGTCAGCATGACTCAAATCACGTGACCAGGCCCTTAAACTGAAACAGAGGTCAGGGCAGAAGGCTGCTTTTACACAGACTTCTACAGGACTGCGGTGTTTGTGCAAGCACAGGTGTCGCCCTCTGGTGGTCGGCAAAATGAATGAAAGTTGGAGGCAATTCCTTTGTCAAGGCCTAATTTATACAAGAAACATGACTTGTTGTATATCTATGAGAAAATTACTTCTTCCGGTTTCTTCTATTCACAATAATTGTCCTGGTCATCTACACTGTTTCAGATAAATGTCTTCCAGAAGTAAGATAAAACTCCTGAGTTAACACATAAGACTCTATAGAAACTCTGTAGAGGGTTTTTTCATTAATTTATAAAGAATGGGAATAAGGTCTGCAGAACTAGAGCCTGACCACTAAATCACCTGGCTTATATTAACTGGCTGATTTTGGCCTATCAGAGATTTATTCGTGTATATGTTGTTCAGTAGGAGAATCTGGGGCTTGGCAGGTGTCGATTTCAAACATGGAAAGGAAACAATAGGTGCACATGACACCAAAATAGCTTAGGAAAGGTTGCCTGGAAGGCAGGAAATCTGGGTTAAAGGAAAATGCCTCCCTAACCCATCTGTAAGAATAAAGCTGCCATTCAATCAAACATCAAAGGGTTTTTTTTCTGCTAAATTTGCACAGCAATACCACGACTGGGGAAGCAGAGTTGCAATTTTTTTTATGCAGCGTCTATAGTTTTTCCTTGTGCGTTTGCAAGATGAGAGAGAAAAAGAAGTACGAACAGTTTAAGTCTGAGACATCCGAGTCATACAGTCGTGCGATAGTAATACCTGCAGCTGGAAGTCCAGTAACTATGTTGGGTTGCTCCAGTGACTGGCAGACAGGCTGATCACCGAAAGCACTGGTGTGGAGAGAGCGCAGGAAGGGAGCGGAGCTGCCACCCAGATAGTCTGCCGTCTTATAATCAGCCACAGAGGTGTCTGACAGCACCGTCACATTTAGCTCTCTGTGCTGCAGACAGTCAAACACCTACAGGAGACAAAAGAAACACACAGTCAGGCAAACAACACTTTAACCATGCTGGTCATGCTGAAAAACCACCTCCATGTCTCACTGTAATCTCAGTGTGTGGTTAAAAAATGCCAGTAAATAAATAATTACTGTACACTCAGCGGTTGATTTATTACATAACACATAAGGGACCTAATATGTACCAAGAAAAAGTTCCACACTACCACCAGCCGGAACCTTTGGCACGAAGCAGGATAGATCGATGTTGTTTACACCAAATTCTGCCCTATTTGGCAGCAGAACTGGAGACTCGTGAGACCGGTTGGTATTTTTCCAATTTGCTCCTGTTTTGGTTTACTGGTGTCTAGTACAGCCTTAGTTTATTGTTCTCAGCCAAATGGAGTGAAATTTGCTTCGGTCTCCTGCTGCTGTAGCCAATTTGAAGGTTTAGTGTGTACAGAGATGCTACCCTGCTTTGCACTATAACAAATCCCAGGAGATCAGCAGTTTCTGATCTCTATAACCAGCCTGCGTGGCACCAACAACCATCACAAGATCACACTTTATCACAGTTCTCCTGTTTGGTCTGAAAATCTGCGCTTCTTGATCATGCCTGGATGAGATACTGATAAATGTATATTATAGCAAACCTTAAGCTTTATCGGTTTAGAGACTGAGAAGCAGATGCCGGCCTGAACGGCTCTGCACAAAGAAACAAACTGTATATAAATGATGGAAGTTTGAAGTTTAAATGCATTAAACTTCAGGGGACAATTCCTTCTGTTGTAAAATCAAGGCCCTAACCCCAACCCAGAAGTTTTATTTGACATCTCTAATCTGAGTTTATAGGCTCAGCTGGTAGTTTCTTGCATGAAGCAGGGCTTTCTTTAAATCGTGCTTAGCTTATGAGCATTCAGTGTCAAAAATGCTCAGCTCAAGACCTCAGAATGGGTCGTCAACAACCACTGGCTCACATTTCACATCATTAAAAAAGTCTAGAATGACAACATAACACAATCTCCCTGCAGTTATTCGCTTAGTTCATTAAACATACCTTTTCTGTCCACTGAAAAAGCTGGTCTTCTGCAACGTAGCACGACACCTGGCATATCAAAACCTTCAAGGAAAGAAAAAAAAAAAACTTTTTATGCAACAACTATACTTTTGTAATTAAAAAAAACAAAACATTTTCCGACCTTTAACATTCAAATGTAACAGGACTTCCCTGTATTCTAACTGATTAAATTAGATTAAATCAGAGAAGAGTAAATCAACATTTTAAGCTCTACAATAATTAGTTAAAGTTGTTGAGTTAAAGTCAAACTAAACACCCAGAGGACCCACAAGTATGGATTAATGCTTAAATAGCTGTAACATCGTGATTCTTAAATATTCAAAGAATCCAGAAGTTTATGTGACCTTTGTTTTTTTTTTTTACTGTTGCATTGTGGGATGTAACACTCTACTGCAAACCCAACTACAAGATGTTTACCAGCCAAAACACAGACACTTAAAGACATGGGACCGGTAAATTTGGAGCCCCACGGAAAGACAAAGATGAGTTTAGGTGATTCTAAACTGGCTAAACTGGGTGTGAATGTGAAAGAGAATGGTTGTCTTTCACTGGGATGAACTGGTGACCTTTTCCAGGGTGTAACCCACCTCTCGGTCTAGGACAGGGGACAGGCTGTAGCCACCCCCTCCGCTAAATAAGTAGCTAAATTAGTTTGATTCAACACTCTACAACTGATTTTGTTGGTTATGTTAGAGCATTACTTTACTATTTAGTCAGTTAATTCTCCCAGATTTCAATCAAGAACATGAGGTCAGCAAACACTGGGTATTTTGCCTTTATCAAAAAAGATAAATCAATGATTTATTTTTTTCCACTGATGGCTGATTAAAGTCGACGCATTACAAACATCTTCAGGCTTCTCAACTCTTCAAAGAAAAATCACGTTTATTGATCCTACACTGAACCGAGAGCTTTATTTGGACTTAATATCCCCGCTTTTGCTGCATTATTTTTCACCATACACACCAACTACTGTCTAAAACACACTCCCCACCCTTTAAATCAGCATTAAAAATGAAGGTTGTGCTAACAGAACTTTTAGTAAATCAGTGATCTTTAAATTAATGGCCAACTGTCGCGGTATCTGCTGTCCACAGCTGCTCCTGTGGTCCTCCAGTACATTAAATCCCAGCAGCCACCTGAAGGCAGCAGGACACGTGTGATAAATCTGAAGCTTCCTCGGCAGCACAGGAGCAACCGTTCACTACATTTATCTCGATTGAATCACGTGTGGATGAGGGCAGGCGGTTCTACACACAATCAACCGGTCGGTTATAACTCTGACAACAGACACTAGATTACCAGGGTTCATTAATCCTCTGTGTAATGGCCTCTCTTCCAAGTCTTGTAACAGAACCAGCATTTCATTCTTTACTCTTGCACTGCGCGTAATTTATTCAGATTTTTCTTTTATAATATCTCATCTGTTTGCAGCTCGACAGCGAACAGGCCACAGCCATTATAAAGTGCCCTTGATATAAATGAGCGAACATCTCAAACAGCACTTGAAAAATATTAAACAGAAGTTCAGGAGCAAACCCATTAAACTGAATGATCATCGAGTTCTCGACCGTCAGGTGCTTTCAGACATATTTTGAAGTGCTGCCCCGCTCGGTGCGTCACTCACTGTTGGGTTGTCCTTGTGTCTGTAGAAAACACACGCCGATTCCTCGCAGCTTTGCCCCGTTACAGCTCGGCTCCTCTCGTTCCACGCCGACGCACGTCCGATTGTATCCCAGTTTGCCGTGGACAGGATGTGCACTGACAGAAAACCTGTGAAGACAGAGTCTCTCAGTTTTCAAAGAAAGCTCACAAGTTACTCAAGTGTTTATTTCCAAATAGGAAACATGAAATAACAAGAGTGCTACTGGTACCCCTTACAGAAGGGAACAACAGCAAAAGGAAAGATTATGAGCACAAATAAAAGTCCAGACTAACAAAATTATTTAACTGGGCTTACAATATACAGTGCCTTAAGGCAACTATTGTTGTCATTTGGTGCTAAATAAATAAAACTGAACTGAAAAAGATCTGATGTCAACTGCTGCTATCCCAGTCCACAGTAGCATACGGCGTTAGTGTTGCCGAGGGGCGTGGCCTATTGCCACCTACAGCTGTGGATCAAAACCTCACTTCAAAGAAACAAAACTGTCACCAACTTAGTGGAAACAGTTAGTAAAAAAAAAAACTAATTAAAAAAACCACAAATTCAAAGGTTCAAGACTCATTGAATAATTGAGAAAATAAGCTGCAGATTAACTGATGATCAAAACACTAATCGTAGACTGTCTGCATTATACTTCCTGCAGTGTTTTAGCACCGTATTCTCACTGGCTCCCCAACTCATCATTTTTAAAAGTACAAAAGATTCTTGGGAATATTCTGTTACTGCCTCTGAGCTGACATTTTGGTCCACCATGTTCCAGTGTCCCGACAGGGATATTAAATATTAATTTAATGTGTAATAATATTGGGCATCTAGTTAAACCAATCACAGGCGAGTCAGCAGACAGGAGAGAGACAGCAGCAACTTACTGGAAGCATTTTGTCCCACAGCAAGGACGAAGTTTGAACACTGCAACTTGTTTCCAGACTTCAGCGACTCAGAGACTTCGGGGCTCCAGTGCAGATGAACCTCTCTGTTTGGTTTTATAGAGAAGAAAGATTTTAAAGATTTTTCCCCCATTCAACATTTTCATACATTTATAAAACTGCTCCTCCTAATGAGATCTGCCAATCTGTATCCTGGGTTCTCAGCTTAGTGAACAAAATATTTAAACTCAGATTAAAGTTTAGACAGCGTTCCACACGTCGTACCACGAAGCTCACTAAACTCAAGTGTCCTGCTGTAATAGGACGCCACTGTTGCAACAGTTTGTGAAATTGTCCCCTACTAGATATTCCACGAACAACTTTAAGTGGTATTATGGGAATTGGGAAGCATTCAGAAACCATGTACAGGGCTGGATTGCTGAGTGCTGAGGCGTACAGAGCGTAAACGTCGCCTACGCTCTGCTTGCTCATTGAAAGCAGAGCTCCAAACTTCCCCTGGCATTAACATCAGCACAAAAATGTGTGCTGGGAATTTTACAGGTTTCCATAGCTGAGCAGCTCCTGGAAGTGTAACATGAACTTTTGTCTATATAATGAATGAAAAGAAAGACAAAAAAACAAAATAAAAAAGTGTCTACTTTTTGCCTGTCATCACACAATGTGTTGGTTTGGCTTTGAAAAACTTAATTTTAGTAGAATTTTATTTTAATATAATTAAGTTTTTTTTCTTTTACATAAAAGAATCATGAAATCACTCCTAAAATGTGCTGTTCTCTGGAACAAATGCTGGAAAAACTACACATACAAATACTTTTATGATTTTGAAATGGATAACGCCTCCATCTCACCCTTTCTCCCTAATATCTTCCTCTGTCAGACCAACCCTCTGTATCTCCTCCTTCATTGCATCCATTATTTTTCTCTGTTGTCTTCCTCTTTCCGTCATCCTGGAAGCTTCACATTTAAAATCCTTTGCATTTAAAGTCCTTACCCTCACCTCCTACCTTTCCTTCTCTCTGGCAGCTTCCAAACACACTCTTCTCTTCCTCTGTCTTCACTCAGCAGCACTGATAAACCGGCTTCGACTGATTTTTATGGAAATCTCATTCTTGAGGATGCCCTTCCTGACACTACCCTAACTTTTTGTTTGACTACTCTATATTATCATTATTATCATTAATATTATTATTATTACTAACCATTTCCTTATTTAAGGGCATAATAGCAATGACAATGTTGCCATATCTTTTTGTACACTTGATAAAAGTGTTAAAAACAGGTTCCTGCATTAAGTGTGTAAATGCTGTTTGAATGGGTGAACTGAAAACTCATGTGTCATGTTAGCTCAGTTAGCTTCAGCGGCAGATATCCATCCAGCTGACCGAGTGAGAAAATGCTTAAATTGGGATGATATGGTCCGCATACTTTTGTACGTCTTAGTATTTCTCTGGCAATAATCTCTGAATTTAAGATAGCTAACTAGCTAGATTAACTAAACCTGATTCCCCTCTGCATGCTTTCTCTGCGCTCACTACCCGATGCTACAGCTGGTTATTTACCTTTTTTCCTCCAGCTCTCTGCGGATTTGCTCATCTTCCTCGTTTTCATCAAGCTCATCGTCGTCTTCCTCCACAGCCCGAGAGTAAACCGACAGGACTTCCCCGAAAAACGTCGCCATAATCGTTGTGCTTTCAGAACAAAGTGAAAGTTTAGCTACAGATTTTTCAGACAGGTAGCCATGACATGCATGCCACGACTTCCGCCGGCAGCACGAGCCCTTCAGAATAAAAGCCTAATTTTAAACACTGAAATTTCAGAATAAATGAGTTGAGCCTACAAACCCCAGATTGTCAAACATGAGGTCCGGTGGACAGCATTGGCCAAAATTGCAAAGAAATCATCTTTAATACTTCAAATTATATCAGTAAATTGCTGGTTAGCTCCTCCTGTGGGAATAGCAATATTTCACGATAATGAAAATACTTGGATATTTAAAAGTAGCAGTTTCGAGAAATAACCACTTGCTCTGACCAAGGTATGCAGAAGAGCATTTATAAAGGCACAACATATGAACTGAACTAACTGGACTGATTTCTTCGACAAAACCGTGAGTTCACTGTTCTCAAATGCCCTCCAAAGTCTCCAATGTCAGTCCAACAGAAATCTTTGGGATGTGGTGGAATGGGAGAATCAAATCATGGATGTGCAGCTGACAAATCTGCAGCAATCCCGTGATGCTATCAAGTCAGGACCAAAATCTGTTTGTTTCCAGCTGCTTGTTAAATCCATGATATGAAGAATTAAGGCAGTTCTGAAGGTCAAAGGAATTCTGAACCAGTGCTAGAAAGGTGTAGCTAAGGAAGTGGCATGTGTAAAAATATTGAGCTGCTAATCATGTGTTTTGTAAACAGATGCTTCATTAAGAGTGAACATTTCCAGAACTTTTAACATTTCTTTATAAATAATAATAATCATAATAATAATAATAATAACAATACATTTAAGATCAAATTTGCTGTTTGTGGCCAGTGAAATATAGAGTTTGACTCTCATAAAGTTATCTAACTGGCTGAAGATCTTAACTCCTTGAGATAAACTATGTCAGTGTGTTAGAGCTAAATAAATAGATGAAAATTATTTTTGCATTCAATTATCTTAAAATAGTTTTTTATTTTTTCTCCAGAGTCTCTTTTAATGGTGTAAGTCTGAACCATGAAATAATTGCCAGACTTTTTTTAACTGGAGTGTTTATTGAACTTCTGTTTATTAAAAAAAAAGAAGAAAGAACTTGAACCTTAATGTCCACATATGAGTTTCAATTTTGGGAATTTATGTGCAATTTATTTAAGAGTTTCAGGGGAGAAAAAATGAGACTGTTCAGAGATTTCTTTTTTTTTCTTTCTTTCTTTTTTTTTTTTGTTGTTGTTGCTTACAGTAGGATTCCTGTTCATTTTATATCGTTTCTGGGTTGTGAATGAACACGAGAAATGATTAAAACAATAAAAGCTATTTCAATGTTCAAATGAGCAAGGGGTCAGCTTTAAGATCAAGCTTGAAGCAAGTGAAGCGTAATATTACCGTCTCATGTGTAGAAATACCTTAAATTGAGTGGCTCAAACATGCTGTGCATGCACACGGAGAAGTGCAAAACCATCACTCCACACAATCCTTGGGGGAAGCTCAAAGCCTGAGGCGGCATGACTTTCCAGCGTTTTTCTGCCATTGCAGTTCACTCAAATCAATGAATGATTTAAGGCTGTGGCTCTCCATTGAATTCACATGGTGTGTGGTTTTACAATGCATACTGGCTTCAATACGACAAGCAATTAGAGTCAGGATGTTTGATGTACTTTTTCTGGCCTTGGTACCAATCAGAGGTAAACTTGACATGCCACATGGCTCCACCAGCTTCTTACTGGTAATGCATAATTAACACAAGAGGAAGAAAGCAGGAATACAAAATTTCAGAAGCTTTCAAATTACCTTCAGCTGTATAGCTAGCTGGAAACACAAGCCAAGTCATGTTAGGGCAAATTGGCCTCAAGTTGACTGCAGAGCATCCACCCCATCTATTGTATTGTATAATTCATTTTCCCGTAAGCGGTGCCCTGGGAGATGAGGGACAAACAGAAATGTGATGATATCAGCACAGCCATAAAAATACTTCATTGTCACCAGAAAATGTCTGGCGTTGGAAAGAGGGATCGGATTGGAGGACAAAGTCTGGACTAGAATAGAGAGTATGCTCTATTACCAGTGTAGTGCAATAATGTAGCAGAAGGCCATAAACTAACAGCAGTGAGGCTTCCTGTCACAAAATGGAGCAACATGCTAGGGGGAAGCTTCGGGCTGCTGTTAATGTAATTGATAGTAGAGAGAGGGGAGAGAGGGAGGAAGAGGAGGAGGGATGCTCTACAGCTTAACAAACACAAAGCCTCCAGGGCTTAAGAGAAGAGAGGAATGTCAACAATGGGACAAACAGGCCATGTCACAACTTTACTGTCCATTAAAAATAGGACAGACAGTCAGACGGGACAGACAAGGAGTCCGTCCAGTGAGGACGAGGGTTTGTCTGTTTGTCCTACACTTTGATCAAGAGCACCACATTCCTCCTGCGGTGGTTGGCAGGGGCGTGCTCGTCTCCCCTTAAAAGATTTATCTCAACATACCCATCTCGCCTGCTGATTAAGCTGCATGAATTAGGCTTTTAAAGAAAATCTCATTATATAAGAAGAATGAATTCCAAATCAACCAAAACAATCTCTACTTAGAAAACATGAAATAAACATAGCTGACACACAAAAGCAACAACTATACTGTTAACACAAAGGTAAAGAGGGAAGGGAGAAAGCACACTGCTCACACCGAGAACAATTTGACAATATTAATTATACACAGAAGAGGGTACTTTTCACGCAGAGGCATACGAGACAAGGTTACCTTTCACACATTTAAGAGCATTAATTATGCACAAAAGAGAGTGTAGTTCACACAGAAGCAGACAAGACAATGGCGCTATTCATACATACAGCAATTTGAAAGTACTTGTTATTTTTTCTTGAGTCAAAAAATGTATTTTGCTTCCACAAGAGAGAGAAATTTTGACTCATGAACAGATCTTTTTTATTGTGTTGTTTTCCAGGTTTTCATATTTGTAAGATGCCATGTTTACATATTCAGGTTTATTGCATTTCCCTCTCTTTAAACTTGGCTCTCACTGTCAAACCTGCTGAATGATTGAGGTGCATACCAGGCAGGTGTGGATACCCAGAACTGCAAGACTCATTTCAATTTCAGGCAAGCTGCACTTTTAGTGCATCAGGATGAAAATAGGGACACAATTCCATTTTGGTCTGGAAACTCAGCCACCAGCCTCTCACCTCACTGAACAGCTGCTCCTTGAGGCCTTGCAGAGCTAGCTGAGTGAAATCAAGTCCTGGAAATGCTCTCGTCTAATTGACTGTCACCCTTAAGGACAAATGAAGAGTGACAGACAAGTGAGGAGTCGATATTTGTCAAGAGAATCTGAGGCTCTTTTCTACATAGAGGTATAGCAAAACTAGGGAGCAGTGCAATGATAAAAGGAACTCAACCATCACAGTTATCAGTGAGCTGAATTGTTAATGAAAATCTTGTTAAGTAGCACTATATCAGATAATAATTAACTTGAGTTTTAGGACGGGCACAAAAACATCTAATAAATGCCTAACCTTTGATGGGCTTCATGGACAGCAATTCATTTTTTCAAAGAAAATATGGGTTAAATATAGATAACTGCTAATTGCTCTGACATAACACTAACACTGTGAACACAGTGAAGATGGTTTGTGTTACATCTAGTGTCGTCTTTGTGAGTGTGGTGACAGAGATATCCTAGTTATTGGATGGATTATGATTAATGTGCTCCAGATACTCATGGTCCCCTTGGGATGACTTCTATAACATTAGTGACCCTCTGGTTTTACATATTGGATTATAGCTGAGCTAATGATACAAGAACTGCATTACTGTGGTAGATATTAACACCGGTGGACATGTATAATGTTTATTAGTATTAGTATGTCTTTCTCTGTTGAATTTGCATGTTCTTCCCATGTTTGTGTGGACGCTCTACCAGTATTCCTGCATCCTTCCAGAGTCCAAAGACATGTATGGAGTTAGGTTAAGTGGAGATTTTAAACTGGTGAATATGAACTCTTGTTTATGTGTCTTATTGGCCCTGCGATTGGTTGGCAGCCTGTCCATGATGTACTCTACCTCTCACCATGTAGGAGCTGGGATAGGCTCCAGTCCCCTGTAGCCCTGAACTGGATAAGTGGAAGAGAATGGATGGATGGATGGATGGATGGATGGATGGATGGATGGATGGATGGATGGGTGGATGGATGGATGGGTGGAGTCCAATAATGATGTGAATCCTTCTTTTTAGCTACTTATTGATGGATTAAAAGTTTAGATGGACTGAAAGTCTGGCTGGAGTAGTGTCACCTGTTCCTGACAAATCTCATGTTAGTGCACCCGGTTCCCACCAACTCATTACTTGCACATATTTCCAGATCGTTCCGTCCTTTAGAACTGCTCCAGGCTCTGTTATGTATTCACGTATTTAACCGTTTTCCCTTCGTCCACTCTACATCACCTTAAGTGCCAGCCTCCCCTTGGGCTCATAATCAAACACTCACTCTGGAAAAATTATTCACCTGTGAAGGACCTCAGCAGCCAGCACACTCTTCACCAACCCCTCTTCAATATTGTACATTCTGGTCTTGTAATAAAAACCCTAAAAGTGTGTTTGTTGTTTTTCTGTCTCAGTACCTGCCTTTACATCTTCTAGTTTCGGCTAAAAACATAACAATATAGAGAAGAGCATCACAGATCCTCTAAAGACTGTACAAATACTAAACACAGACACAGATCAAACTCAGACCTGATTAATTATTGACTGATTAACGAGTGATTCTCACTGTTTTTAAAAACCAATATAGAAAGTAACCAGCAGGCGAGTCTGTAATGTTGGTGTCAGCTCAAAATAAAGTAATAACCTACTGTAAAGCACATCAGTATAATTATAATACTTGCAATAATTCAAACATGTGAGTGAGAGCCACAGCGGTGAGGCTAAACGCTACATGGGCCAAACTAATCAGAGAATAATCAGCTAATCAAAAGCTGAGGCTAAAAGATAAGTTTTAAGTTTCACTCTAGGGGGGGCCCTCCTGATGTCATCAGAGAAATTATTCCAGGGATTATTTAATTATTGTGAAGTATAATGAACACTGCAGCCTCCTGGGCCAGTTAACAGGGCTGTGGACTGCTGTATTCAACACTAAAATGCACATAATCACAATTTTTTTTTATTAAGGAAGAAAATGCAACACCCGAACTTGGAGTCTTTATAGCTGCCGTGGGGGGTTTGGAGCCCTATCTGCGCACTGTTGCCCCCACAGGGAAACCTCAAGCTCCCGTTCCGTCAGACCACCTACGAACACTTATTCACACGTAGGAGTGTTTTAAAGTGCTCACTCCAGCTGAGCTGCATGTCTGTGTGCTGTGGGAGGAAAGTGGAGCGCCCGGAGGACTCCTACACAGACACACGGAGAACATGCAAGCCCCACGCAGACAGCATCAGTTGCTTAGGAACAGAATTGTTCATCAGATGTGGGTGTGATCACTTTTACGTAGGGTGTGGGTTTTATTCATGCGAACGTGCGTGAAGCAGGGGTTTCATAACACTCATAATGCCTGGAGGTGGGTGGAAAAGGTGAGCTGCTGCTGATGCGCTCTCCTCCAGCTGAACAACTGGTTGCTATAACAATGCTGGTGCAAAGTGGAGAAAAAGGATTGTGTTAGAAATTCAAAGCTGTATGAAATATTTATATAAACACTTTTACTGTGTAATTCACCCTTCACTGGTGCTCCCCACTGTGATATCTTGCTAAAAAATTAGTTTCACTAAACTAAACCTGCTTCAGCCCCCTCCAGCTCACTCCTCCAGTGTTATGTGGTTCAGTCTGTGCCCAAAATAGGTGCACCTGCACACTTTTTATGCCAACTGAACTGGCAGAAAGGTTTTAAAACATTGCCTTTGACCACTTACTCTCATTCGCACTGATTATTTGTCATTATGTCCTGATTGAGTTTAAGTTATGTTTCTGCAAAGTGTTGTTGTCTCTGCGTTGTAATTTGAATGGCAGGCCATGAAGTACGAAGCAATTTCAGCATATACAGGATATCTTTTTCTCGTCTTTCTTCAACTAGGTCACACGTATGTGGCTACCAGCTGAATAAAGTAACTCAGGGTTGCAGAAAAAAGTAAAAAGTTTAGATGCTCTTAAAAAAATACAATTTTGGACTCTGTTAGTATCTGTGCACAAAAGCGTACCATCCAGGAATGGTGACTTTTTTTCCCCCACAGAGGATTCATGGGTCAGTAAATGGTGATTGAACTGTTGATCTCACATCTCAAACAAAACCTGCTCAGGAGCAAGTTAGGTCTGCAGCTGGACGTGAACCACCTTTACTATCAGTGAAAGCCCAGGCTTAACCTTGATGTTACCTGGGTAAGCCCAAACCCTGCTTCCTTTATAGGTCTCCTGACATGTTGGCATGTTATATTTTTGTAGAAGCTACTTAAGTTAGATAAAGATTCTGCAGACTGTGATGTACAAGGATAAATATGTAGATCTAAATTGATAAATAATTAAAATATAGGATGATTGGTTTTCAGATTACTTGCTGACTTGCGTAGTTTAAATGATTAGTTTTGGCATAAAACCTTTAGTGGTATTTTTTAGTGGTATTCTAGTATACCAGAAATATCTGCCTGTATATTTTAGGTTGAGAAGTTGAACTCTAAAGGTATTATCATGCAGTGTAAACTTGCAAAATTTTGTAAAGGAATTGTATCTACATTTGTTCATATGCATTCCTTTCTTTTTCTTTTTTGATGATGTGTATTGAATTTAGATGCTGCTTCAGATTTGTGCCCACACTTCCTGCCTTCCACCATTGGACTTGACTGCTGGTCCAATCAATTTCCAGCTGATTTAAATGAAAGTAGCTGCCTTAAAAGGGCTGCCAACTTTCCATTTGTTGCATCTGTGTTTTAAAGTGATCAGTCTAACTTTGCATCTGTAGTGCAGGAGAACATGCAGAGGGTTGGTGAGATGGAGGCAGGTGGTGATCAGCTGTGCAACTCCTAAAGGGGCAAAGGTTGGAGAGGAGATGGGCATGGAAGATGTGGGTGTACCCCTGCTGTTGTCATATGTGACCCCCTCATCTGTCCCATTTTCGGTCCAGGGACTTTATGTGATCAGACTATTATATATTATAGATCAGTGTTTGAATTTAAGTTTATGTATTATGTTGTATTTACACTTTACCAGTACAATATCCAGTTGTCAAGTATGCAGTGTATTGAATGTATTTATTTTGTTAACATAAGAAATTATCAAGGATCAGGCAGGTTTAGCTGTGTGGGAAGCAGCACCCAGAACTCAGGATATAGGGTGAGCTGGTAATAAATTGAGCCTTTAATGTTGTGCTAAAACAACAGAAAGTCCAAGATAAACCAAACGTTAAGCTCAAACCAGGGAAAGCACATATAAGGAATACCATGGGGAACACACAGCAGTCACTGCTGAGACAACATTGGGCAAGGAGAGACTCAGACAATATATATACATAAATACAGTCACAATGATTGAGATGTCCTTAAGTTTTTAATACATTTCTGTTTTAAAACTGAATCCACATTGAGGTACTTTGTGTTCTGCATAACACGCATCTCCATCTCAAGTTGAGTAAGAAGCATTCACTCTTCTGTCTGTCTTCAGGACATGACACTTTACCACTCTGTCAAACTCAATTTCGTCATTATCACTCTAGTCCAACAGTTTCCTCAGCCGCCATCTGCACGCCGATCAGCCTCTGTTCACTTTAAATCCCTGCTCGTCCGTCATTCTGCCTTTCAGAATCTCATTTGTGTGACCCGCCTCTTCCTGGTCACTCTCCAGCTGCTCCATTGCCACCGCCACCAGCATTTACACTGCAGGCGGTCATGTTCTACTTCCTGCCATCATTGCACTCTAATTACCAGTTAGTTCATTACTCAAACTTTGTGCTTTCATAAAGTCTGTTCATTTCCTTAATATGATCTCTTCTTATTGAAGTGCTTGCTCAGTTTTGCTTCTATATCCTGTTTTCTTTCAGTTTGACACAACTACCTAAACCTGGAGACTGCACTAGGTTTAAGTCTGACTACAGTCACTAGGTTTAATTTTGGTCTTTTAGAAAAGATTATTTCAGTTAAATTTCTGTTGCTCGTGGTTAAAAAGTCATCTTTTGGTTTGTTTGTTCTTTTTTCTTTGTTTTGAGATCAGTATTTTTTTTTTCGTGTTCTGTTTTCTCTTGTAAAAAAAAATGTATCCATTTAAACCTTTTAGCTGTGAATAAAGCTTCTCCACCTGCATCCTTAATGTTGCTCCCTGCTGGGATGGAACTGCTGAGCTGTGCAGATTTTGCTTTACTTGCTTGACTTTTGTTTTAAAACTGTTAAGACATTTGCTATTTGTGAAAATAATTTTCTATTTTTTTTTTCAATTCAATTTTATTTATATAGTGCCAGTTTACAACAACAGTCACCTCAAGGCACTTTCTATGGTAATACAATAACACAAAGGAACCCACCCAAATAAATAAATAAATAAATAATAAAAATCAAACAACCCCCCTATAAGCAAGCACTTGATGACAACGGGGAGGGAAAATTCACTTTTTTGGTAGAAATAGGCTCGGGGGGGGGGGGGGTGGACCCATCTGCTGCAACGATTCACAGGTAAGGGGATGAAGACAGGACAAAAGACATCCTGTGGAAAAAAGCCAGACTTTAATAATAACTAATGATTAACTGCAGAGTGTTGTATAAATGCACATTGAATGAAAAAAGGTGCATCACCAAAATTGGACATTACTAATCCTGTTACTCGAGGGAGATTAAGGACAGAACCAACAGTCAAACAATGCCATAAGCATCACTTGGCAATGGTGGGGAAGAAGAGCTCATTATTAACAGGAAACAGTCTCCTGAACAGCCAGGCTCTGTGCTGAGAGGTCATTGGATAAGAGGAGCGAGAGGAGCATAGAAAAACCAAGGATGACAAACAGGACAAAACACAAACTACAGGTTTTGAGAATAAAAATTTTTTTTAACTAAAACAATTAAGATCTCATATCTCATATTTCTCATATCCTTTGTTTCTCAAGTATGAAAAGATAAAAAAAACTTTTGAATTCAGCTTAAAGACTCTTTAAAGTTTTTGTAAAGCTGGAGAAAACTGCAGCAGGTGGTGAGGGCAGTTGGCACTTCACTAACCCTCCTCAGAGACATTTATACTGGCAGACTTCAGCGGAAAGCCAGTATCATCATCAAGGACCCCTCGCACCCTGGACACCCCCCTCTGGTAAACGCTACAGGTGAATCAGGTCAAAGACAAACAGACTCAGTAAAGGTTTTTACCCTCAGACTGTCAAACATACCCTACCTCCACCCTGATTGAAGGTTAACTGCACTGTTAAAATTTCTACTGTATTTATAAACCATATTTATTGTAGTATAATGCAACCAACATTCCTACCTCTATTTATAAACCGTATTTATTATAATGCAACAACTTTCCTACCTCTAGTCCTACCTCTTACTCAATATGTGCTACCATTGATCACATTGCTCCTTATATTGCACCTGCTCCTTTATATGGCATATATAATTTGTACATATCTGTGTAGATACTTATGTTATTACATACATTCCCTATGTAGGTACCTCTTTAACTTTAAGTCTATTTTTTGGTTTCTCTTTTTTCTTCTCTTTTTTTCTTTTATTCTAAAGGAATTTCAATGTAAAAATCTACATGCTGCTAATGGAGATTTGCTAAAATGTGTTTCATTGATCTTGTAACTGTAACAGTAAAGATCTATTCTAATTCGAATTCTTATCTGTGTTTGTTGGTAATAACACAGTAATAGTGCTCACTAGTCCAGCCCTGAGCCAAACTCAGCAAATCTGAAAGTCTCCAAACACAAACATCAGCAAGTCGGGCTCCCTTTAACAAAAACATTAGTTTTAAGTATAATTCAAAGTTGTTGAGAAAGGATCTCCCAAACCATCAGGCCAGATAACCAACCTATCCCAGGCTTGGTTCCCCGGCAGACTTGTTCCTATTAAAAGGGAGTTCTTCCTCCCAACCACCAAGTCCTGCTGGTATGGATCGTTTGATTGTCGGACTTCTCTGTAGGGTCTTTACTCTGAATTAAAATGGGTAAAACCTCCTTGTTTTGTTTGCAAAGAAAAAAAAACTGAGTTGATATAAGAAATCATTTTTGCTTGATTGCCTGCTCTCTTTTTTGGCGTCACTTGCTGTCTGAGTTGTCTTTGCCTCAGGACGACCTCACTTCACCTGCTCTGCCTAAATGCGTCTTGCTTTTGGATCCTCAAAACAATTACCAGATTTGTCATTTGAGCGCTGGATGACTGGGCATATTTGGAGAGAACTGTCAAAGATGGTGAATTGCAAGAGGGGACAGAAGAGCTTTTGGCAGGATGAAGAGAGGGGCGACTAGCAATGCAGTGGATCTAATATAGATAGTCTACATTATTAAATCAAAGCAGAAAATATGCAAATCCAATTAAGGAACTAATTTATTGTTGTTTTGAAGTAACAGCAATGACTATAGCAACTATACACAAATGAATCACTTATTTGAATCACATATCCCAAATGCAGTCGGCATCAAAAACAGGCAGACTAACTGACACTGACAGCAAAGAATCAGACTGAGGCCTGTTTTGGGCTCCAACTGGTGCAGGTGGAGCTGAATTAATGTCAAATCCAAAGTATTCCAAAGTGTTGGGCAGGATGCTGGATTTCAACACTGGTAGTATGAGTTTATGTAGAACTACAGCCTTGTAAAAAGAAAGTTTTAATGCAGTCCTGGGGGGAAAAAAACACACGCTTATTGCTTCCATAGGAAATAAGAGGGTAAGCAACAGCCAGGTGCTGCTAATCAAATGCAGCTGATTAACTGATCATCAGCAGGTGTGAGCACCTCCATAAGTTTTGGATAGTTTTTTGCATTTGAACAAACCACAAGATTTCTGGATGAATCCCCTCTGGAAAGATGTGGAGTGAAGATGTTTGGACATAATGTGCAGTTCCTTTGCTGATATGCTGAGCTTGTTTGCTAAAGCCAGACACGGGATCCCCAATTTGGGGTCATGTGACAGGACGATGACTCCCGAGCAAATCTACAACAGAATGGATGAAAAGCAACAGAATCAAGGTGTTAGGGTTTATGGAGTTCAAAAATACATATGTACAACACCTTATGTTGAAAAAAAAGGTGTTACTGATCATACTGCCAAATGCTAAAATGGTAGTAATGAAAAGCGGACTCTTAAACAAGGCCCAACAAAAGCAATTTCACAGTTCAAAAGGTTTATTTTCACAGGAAAAAGTTTCACAAGAGTGGATGCCAGCGAGGAGGGTTCCAGGAGACTGAGCGAGACTTCACTGGGAGAGAGGACAGGCAGGTTAATCCAGGTGAGTTTGTACATGGAGATTTTAGCTAGCCATACCTACAGTTCCTGAAGGTAAAAGGTTTTTAACTGCGAGCGGCAGCTTACTTTGAGGTGCCACTGGTTTGCTCTGAAACAGTAATGGGGGTTAGAGGAGGGTGTGTTGCCAGGTGAGAGGATGTGATGATCATTCTGGTGAGCACTTCCTGAAGAAATGAACCAACTCACCGACGATAGGTGAATGTGCCTGAGATGAAAGCCGATTCATGGCATTTAGGAAACACTGGAAGGCAGTTAAACTTGCAAACTTGTAGGAACACAGGAGATCGGTGGCTGATGAGGGAGAACCCCCAAGCCTCCTGGCACAGGTGCATTCATTCCTGCCCGACCCAACCTAGACAAAAGTAAAGCAGTGCAGAGAGTCGTGTGAAACTTTCTTCTTCATATGGCTGTATAATGTAAAGATAGGAGCCTGTTAAGAAGAACGGATACTTAGGATTGACAAATATGGGTAAACAGATTTCTGAAGCACAACACCTGCATATATCTATTTTTGACATCCTCACATATGTTCATTATTTTAAGAAAACAGTTAGTGATTATACTGCATATCGTCTCCACACCAGCTGTAAAAAGAAACAGATTGCGCAAGTGTTCATGGTATTGTGCCCAAGCAGCCACCATAGTAATGATTCATTTTGTTTTAGCTAGCCATGATTCACATAGCCCTAAAGCATGTAAAAAGTCAATATGCATCTTCATTCTCCAGGAAAAATATGCTTCCTGTCTCCACCACTACCAATACTATCCAATAAAGACTGCACGCAATAAACCAGGACAGTTCCAAAAAGATGTGAAGTTCTTCTTTGCTACATGCTAATGTGTGGTGACAGGATCTTTTTTTTTTTTTTCAAGGGGCGAAAAAACTACTTATGCATGATATTTCCCTTCTGTGTGCATGAGAGCCTCATTCATTCTTTCCCAAAGCCATTTCTGTTGTGCACAAAAAGAAAGTTGGCCTGTGTCTGTTTGTGTTTGTGTGCGCGCATGCATGAGTGCAGGCATAGTAAACTGGCTTTTGTGCAATTCATTAGAAATTCTGCTGACAGAGACTTGCAGAGAAAGCAGTTGTGCACGCGTGGAGGGAATAACAAGAGGACCGCTCCTGCCCAGAGATGGCCTGCAGCTTTAAAGATATCAGCTCCCTCATATAAAGACTTATAACGTCTCTCACACACGCACACAAACGCACAAACACTGACTGGACATCGATGTGTGGTTAGTATTCGGGCCCACAAACTTTTCTCATTACAGTTGGTATTTCTGATTAACACGGGCTGCAGTGAAAGAGAATAATGTGGCTGAATAATAGGCAGGAAAATGAGGTACAGTGTCATTAAGAAACAGAAAAATGTAGTTTGAGCCAGTGTTTGGGTTTTCTGGCTGTAAAAGCATTTTATTGCGAGTCGCACAGGTGCATGGTAAATTCACAGAGGAACTCCTGTAAGGTTAATGCAGACTGGTTGAAGAAAATAAAAGAAATAAAACCAATAAAAAGGTGTTTTACAATAAATTTGAAACCTAAGTGTCATGATATAATTAAATAAACAAGAATCTAGAGTACTTGCCAGTTTTTATCACATCCAAGATAAATTCATTTATTTCATTTGCAAAATCAAATCTTTCTCAGTCTTTAGATGATGATGTCCTCTAGTTATTGCTGGTATTTTTTTGTAAAAGAACTGCAGAGAGCTCAATATTAAATATTTAAAATTGCAATAATTTTTACATTAAAAGTCAGTCACAATATATATTGTTGCTTGCTGCATCAAACCCACTGAGAATGAGACAATTGTTTCAATCAGTCCTCGTCTTTTCTCTTTTGATTCACTGCCTCTTCTCCCGTCGACCTTTGTTTCAGATTATTTAGTCTGGCATTTAAAATAAAAGGGCTATAAACTCCCAGATAAACACAGCAAGCATCTGAACTTAAGAGCATTTGGCAGCTACAGGGACACAAGATTGTAGTGATAGACACCGGAGATAAAAGTAAAGAGAGAGTGTCACAAACCGAGCGACATGGCCGTGAGAAGAAGCGAGATGCACACACAAAATGACAGTTAATAGTTAATGAGGAATTTAAGCTAACAATGATGTGTGTGGTCAGTGTGGTTAATGCTGTAAGTGATATGAGTGCAGTGTTGTATAAGAAAACAAACCAGACAGCAGCAAAACTCCAAAAGGGTGTCTCAAGGATTAGAATCACCCACAACTGAACTCTACGGGCTTTCATAGAACACCGGTACACTGGGTCCAGTGTTGCCAGTGCTGATTGTGGGCAAATCACATCTCCTCTCCCAATACCTGCAGAAAGGAGCGGCCACACAGGTAGCTGGAAAGAAAGGTGAATGTACACTCACCTGACACTTTTTAGGGACGTCTGTCTAATCAGCCAATCACATAGCTGTAACTGGGTGCAACCGAGCAATTAGACAAGGTCAGGACGACATGCTGAAGTTCAAAGTGAACATCAGAATCGGGAAGAAAAATGATTGACGTCTGAGTGTGTCAACTCCAGGACTACAGAGAATGGCCCGAAAAAGAGACAATGTCCAGTGGGCAGTAGATCTCTGGGTAAAAATGCTTGATGATGTCAGAGAAGAGTGGCCAGACATTAACCCCTTGTTATAATATAGACATGCAGAACAATTGTTAAGACCACACTTCAGCCAGCTAAGAACAGGAAATTGAGGCAACAATTTGCTCAGTCTCACCAAAATTGGACAATAGAAGTTTGGAAAAGTTGCCTGGTCTGATGAGTCCTGATTTCTGCTGTGACATTCAGGTGGTATGGTAAGTATCTATGTAAGCCTTTGAAAGAAAGCATGGATCCATGCTGCCTTGTATCAGTGGTTCAGGCTGCTGCTGCTGGTGTAATGGTGCGGGGGATATTTTCTTGGCACACTTTTGGGCTCCTTAGTACCAACTTGGCATCATTTAAACTCCACAGCCTGCCTGAGTATTGTTGCTGACCCTCCTGTCCATGCCTTTATGAGCACAGTGTACCCATCTAAATGCAGAATGATGATTAGACATCACTCTGTATTGGATAATTAGTTAATATTAATCTCTGGCTCTCCTCCACAGTGTGTCTTTTCCTGTCTTTCCCTTCACCCCCAAACCGTGAGAGCGGGAAGACAGAACCAGGCTCAGGGAGGTGGCCTTTCCCTGAGCAACAAACAGTGTTCCTCACCATTACAAATCTGTAGCTGTTTCCTAAAATGTGAGCCCCCTGGGTGGGCTCCATATGGATCACCAAAGTTTCTAATAAATTAATAAACCTTTTTTCATTGTTGTAGTTTGATTATCCAATAACCATAAAATATTTAATTAAATTTTGTCAATTTGAAAGACTAAAAAAACAAAGCCACAGGCTTCCTTTATCGGAGGCTTTTTGACCAGGAAATGCAAAAATGAATACTTGGAAGTAAGATGTTCTAGTGGCTATCAGATGTCTTAAGAATCACAAAATACTTCATCTCATGATTAAAGGTTTGAGTAGTCTTCCTTTTCAGACTTCAAATTGTGACTCAGTATTATTAACTTAAAGAATAGCTGCCATAAAGAACCGTCACCAACTCTGCACTTCTACTCTGTGGCACGGAGCATCTCACCATCATCCCATTGTTGTGGTTTTATGGCTCACAAGCTCGCTGTTGTAGTTCATTCTCTCATCAGCCTCATTTCCAGCCTCAGCGGGCAGTGAAAAAACCCTGCTAAACCGACTGCTGTTTGGCATAGGGGCTGACAGCATACAGTGTGCAGAGGTGTGAAATTGGACAGGGTTTAAACTTCTCTCTGGAGCTCTCTTTTCATCCATCACACAACCTCTTTTTGTGTGTACAACTGAGGGAAAACCAAAGGCTTCTAAGAGAGACGGTCTGAATGTGTGCACCGTAATCTCCATCCTTATGATTCATCACGAGATAACAAAGGCACATAAAAGACAAAGCCAAGGCAATGCTGAGTGTTTTGCACCACCCCCGAGTGAGCAGGTGTAAATATTTCTGCCTTGGATGTGACTACATGACACTTTGTATTTGAAAAGAGACCCTTTTTCTACTCTTCTACTCCAGGATTCCCTTTTTAGATTCGGTCAGCTTGACCTAGACAGCTGAGAGGAGAGGACCTGTATGAATATTAAAATAAGCGCTGTAATCACTCTCCATTTACCAGCCCACAAACATATGCCATGCTTTAAACTGTGCCTGAATAGCTGCATTAATCTTTCAGTATGCACTCATCTACTGTGAGTTCATCATCCAGGGACCCTCACTCCCTCCGAGGCCATTCATTTTTCATGGAGCCCCGACGGTGATGGAGCATGTCCACGAGTGCAACTGGGAAATTACCGTGAGAATCTTCAACACTTTGTGGTACGAATGCATATTAAAAGAAAATCACATGGACCTTAATCTTACTAAATGTTGCTTTCTGCTTTTGTTGCCACTTATCTCTGTTTTATATCCCAAGCTGCATGGGGACTACTTGACTTGAGGTGCAAAACATCTTGAAACAACACTGCCATTATCCATCCATCCACTTCTCCTTTTGAGGGTTGCGGGGGGCTCTGGAGCCTATCCCAGGTGTCATAGGGCAAAAGGCAGGGTACACCCCGGACAGGTCGCCGGGCTAACACACAGAGACAGACAACCATTCGCACCTATGGGCAATTTAGATTAATCAATTAACCTATCCCCACAAACTGCATGTCTTTGGATAGTGGGAGGAAGCCCGAGTGCCCGGGGGAAACCCATACAAACATGGGGAGAACGTGCAAACTCCACACAGAAACACCCCGGCCTAATGGTGGAATTGAACGCAGGACCTTCTTGCTATGCAGCAACAGTGCCAACCACCATGCAACTACCGTTATATCCTCAATTTTCCTTGCACCTCTCTGCTGCTTGTTTAAGACTCTTAAAGCCTGTAAGCAAGTTTCCAAACCATCGGGAACATCTGCTTTATTTATTAAATCCAGAAAGTTAATTTGTCCCACCGGGAGGAGGCCCCGGGGCAGACCCAGGACGCGCTGGAGAGATTATATCTCTCGGCTGGCCTGGGAACGCCTTGGTGTTCCCCCGGATGAGCTGGAGGAGGTGGCTGGGGAGAGGGAGGTCTGGGCTTCTCTGCTTAGGCTGCTGCCCCCGCGACCCGATCTCGGATAAAGCGGATGAGGATGGATGGATGGATGGATAATTTAATTTCAGAACAAAAGATTTATGGCTTTTCAGAAGCATTTCAAATCCTATATTTCTGATGAGGTGCTAACTCTCCGATAAATCGCTGATGAGCCTTTACAGTGTAAAAAACACCCCGAAGCTTCATCGTGATTAATGATAAAAAAATATCGGGACATGGATATGAAACCCATTTGTTCTCATATTCATACCCAGCTCTTTTGCTTTTATGCTTGTCAAACTTTAGTGAGTATTTCTTCAAAAAAAAGTATAATGTTGTCAGAACCCTCGAAAGAAAATGACTTATGACTTGTGAAAAATACATTTATTTTAAAAGGAAAATGTGAAATATGCCATCAGCTCATCAGTAATGTGTGTGGATGGGTGGATCTGTGATCAGTGCAAAATAAAAAATAAAAATCAAAGCATAAAGTAAACCAAACGACAAATCAGTGTCCAATGAATCCAATGGAGACTGATTGCAAAGGTCCTCAGTTGAGCAATTAACCCAGGTGACAAACATCACTCTAAATAAGCCACGCCTCTAATCCACATAGCCACCACAACCTGTGAGTAGATATAGAAACCCCATCACATTGATGTTAAATGATGTTAACATGTTTTCCCTTCTTTCAAGGGGTTTCTGAGAACTTTGGAGATTATTAAAAGTCACATTAAGCAGTGACAGCTGTGCAGTTATAACACACTAATTTCTACTTAATATCTCAGATTACTCTGCTCTTATAGTATGCAGAGACCAATGCTTTCAATACAGCTGCTGTGGTTGAGTTTCAGAGAGGTGTGGGCTTAAGTGTCTGAAAATAACCAACTTTGTGGGGGACATCAGAAGAGAGAAGACTCACACCTCTAGCTCACCTCTACCCAAGGCTGTATAGGACTAAAATAGCAAGTAGTCTGCACATGTAGAGCATCATTTAACCTTTAATAGGTTCTTCAAAGTGTTTCAGAGGAACGTACATGCAGCCAACTCTGCGATTAGCAGACACATGGGTCTCGGCCACCCACTTGTTGGCTCTAAGCACAGCAATTTCCTGTTGATGCTCTTATTGTTTCATAGGCTGTGTAATATGACAATGATTTACATTCATACTGGGCAATTCAGAATCTCTTGTACTGAAGTTTAATTCCAGTGTGGAAACCCTGTGGCTACTGTGGCTACAATAATGAACCCAAACAGATTAGCTCTATTCAATTCAGAACAATTTAATTTTAAATACGTGAATTTAAATCATATGTCTTCTCAAATGAGGCCAGCGCTTTAAAAGTAAGTGAAACCAAACAAGTCTCCAGTGAACATGGACTCAGAATTAAAACTGTCCTTTATTCGTGGAGTTTCTTTTTAGAGACTTCTAGCTTATGTTTTGCTTTTCCCAGCGGGCTCATTGGCTGCTTAGATTCACTTACAACAGGAGTGTCAAACATGCCCGAGGAGGCTGAAATGATTCAAATCTGGCCCACTGGTCAGCTTTGTAAATTCTAAAGAAGGACATACATTTTGGACGTTTAAGTGTATCGTCATAGGTTTTATAGCTTTTCCTGTTAATAAAGACCTCCCCCATGGCCATTCATACTGTACCAAACTAATTAAGTAATTACTAATTAGTAAGTTATTGTAATTCCAGTGCTAAAACATTCATCTTTCCTCTGAGATATGCCCTTCATACATTAAAAATAAAAAGATCAAAAATAAAAATGAAAATAATAAAAAATTAAATGTTTTCAAACAATAAAAACTAAACGTAAAGAAGAAAATCCACCCTGGAAACTAAACTGAATTAAAAACATATAGTCAAAGTGAAATAAAAGTAAAAACTAGTTAGAAATTCCAAAACTACAACAGCACTTATTTGCGGCAACCCATAGTTTTACAGACCTGGCAAATATTGCCGATCCTGTCTATTGACAGAATCGATCACCTGGTTACTGTGTTGCTCTACGACGTGCTGAGTCAGCAGCAGCTGACACCATCACAATCAACAAAACTCAACATGAGGAACGCTGGCTCTGTCCAGGCGGTGGGAGGTGCAGCTGGATCCCATAGTGTTGCTCGAGGTATCACGAACAATGGCTCTCAACCCTTTGATGAATGAAGGCACAATAAACTAGAACACTTGAACTCCACAGAAGCTCCTTTTACGCTTTTCCTTATCTTTTGTCGCACACCTATATATGGCTAAAATGGTGGATGCTCTTGAAACATGACTGAAGATTCAAATAATGAGTTCAGCTTATGTATAAGTAACCTTTGCACTCTAATTGCTCAGTTTCAGGCAGAGTTTGCTACACTTGGCTCTGTATCATATTAATGAGAAGAAATATAGTTAATATGGGGTGTCACTTTAGCTCACTGGTTGAGCATATGCCACAGTGGCCCAGGTTCAAGTCTGACCTGCTGCCCTTTGCTGTGCATCTTCCCTGCTTTGTCCCCCCACTTCCCTGTCTAATCTTCACTAATAAAGGCAAAAAATGTTTTAAAAAAACATACCTAATATGGTTATTTCACTCAAAGCTCCAGCTGTGAGCACAGAAGCCCCACCCACCTGCAGTTCAAACCTTCTCTTTGCAAGAAGCAGCCAATCAGAAGAAAGCTGTCTAAAAAGAAGTAACAACAGCTCCTCTAACAGAGGGGACAATGATGAGTTGGATGAAGGCTTTGAATTATATAAATACAGATTATTTAAAATTGTGTCAAACATGCACGGCTACACCAGTAGAATTCAGGAATAAATATGGAGCTGGAAAATATTAATAAAGGTTCCCTTTATAAATAATAAAACATTTCATTTCCCCTATGGGGCATCCTGTTGACGTTATTAGCATCCTTAATAAAGCAGTCTGCAACACTCTGACGGCACAGATGTAATCTGAGGCCTCGAATCCAGTTTGAGTAACTGATCCAGCACCTCAAAGGTTAATGAACACCAAAGGGCTGCACAGCAGCTCCTGCTTCTTATTATTTTTTTTAATCATTCCAGCAATCATTTCATCGTTCCTCTCCCTGCCTTTGAGTTGAACAGCAGACATATGGTGATTACATTGCAAAATAATGTACCAGGCTGGCAATGATATTGTAGCAAAGGCTGAGTGACTTTTAAAGCTGTGTTCACACCAATTTGAGAACAGTGTGAAAAAGTGAAGCCCTCTCATTCATTTGAATGACAACAGTCTAGCAACACAGTGCGGGTGTGAAGTTTATTGCCTGTTAAACCTCACAAATAGACAGCATAATGTTTACTGTGCATAAATTACCACTTTTCACACTATGAACTCAAACCCTCAAGCTGAAATACAAGGTTGCAGATTATCAGCGTTACGAAACAAAAGAAAAATGGGACTACGCTCATCATGAAATAAAACAGAAGCCCACTGTTTGCATGAGAAAGCAGTATTAGTGGCATATGGCATATTTTCACAATGCTTTAAAGTCTCAGTAGGTCGAGGTGTCCTCATTGTAGAAGCGTCTCCTCACTTCTCCTTCACCCACACTTCTATATTTGGAGTTTGTGTCACAATGCCTGCAGTAATCTTCCAGTCAGGGAGTTGAGCTTATCTCGGTCGTGATTTCAATTAGAGGCTTTTTTTGTAAACTGTTTCTACAGTCATGTGAAAAAAATAAAAATATATTTGAACTAATAAACACCTGAATTTCTATGAAACAGTAGTAGAAGGTGTCAAAAATCAGCAAAATGTTTGGTTTTTTTTGTCATAATGTAAATGAGTTATTACATAGATAAGACTGAACAAAAAAGCCTGATGTTTAAGTCTGAATCAAAGGTTCAAGAGTTGGTCCACAGTCTACTACACGTTTGCTTTTATCAATAACCTCCAGAAAAAATGAGCTGTGGGTGTCTTTATGGATAAATCATTCAACCAAGTGAGGTATATTTCAAATGATTGTCTAATAGCACGTAAACGGCAAGAAGAATCTACCAGAAGTGATGAGCAATCCTAAATGTCTTCACAGGATGTGCAGGTATCTCAATCAGAAAGACTGTGCACAGATTTTATTGTCGTGGGAGGCGAGCCATTAAGAAGCCCATTATGAGAGCTGGAGAAAACCAGAACTGGAAAAGTGTAAGTCTCTGATTGAACTACAAATTCTGCTTGAGCATAATGAGATTATATCTGTATCAAATTAAAGCTGAACCAGAAAGTGAACTTTCATCAGGATAATTATGATCCTAATTGCACAAAAAAAAATCCACAAAGAAATACACTCGGTAGTCACTTTTATGGTGAAAAACTTGCAAAAAAAATTACAAAAATTATATTACTTTATCGTAAATTACTCTTATAGTCCACATGAAGGCCACCAGGGGAAACGTTTTATGTATTTGTGACACTGAGGGGCACTTTTTGTTATTGATTAGGGGGACTTTAAATGTGCTTACTTGTACACTGACTGGACACTGTATTAGGTAGGCCTTGCTAGTACCAGTCAGATTCTGCCTTTACTTTTCATGGCACAGATTCAACAAGGTGCTGGAAACCTTCCTCTGAGATTTTGCTCCATGTTGACATGATAGCATCACATAGTTGCTACAGATATGTCAGCTGGAAAGCCATGATTTGAATCTCTGTCATGGTCCTGGATTTGTGACCCAAGGTTTATGTATTTGGACAATTTGATTCTGGATTATTTAATATTCTAAAGTTCCTTTGATGTTCCTGGTTTTGGTTCTCATTGTTGTGTTTCTGCGTTGTGTAGTATTTCTATATTGTGGTCTTAGTTTTGTCATCTAGTCTTCAGGTTTCTGTTTCCATGTCTCCCCTGTGTTCCACGTTTAATCGATCTTGTCTTCATGCTTGTTTATCTCTTGTCCCATGTTTTATGTTCCCTTCTGTCTCCCCAGTCTGTTATTTCCCCTCGTTGGGTTACTCCCAGTCCTAGTGTCAAGTTCAAATGTCTTAGTCTGTGTCTCGGTTTTCGTTCCAGTTTTACTTTGATAGTCTCCGTCTTGTGTTCAGTTTTGCTTCCTCTGTCTCGTCAATCTGATAATGTCAGTTGTGTTCCCCCACCTCAGGCCTGTTCCCTTGTTATCCTTCATGTTCATATATTGTCTGCATTCCTCTGTTCTCCACTGTGTTTGCCTTCATTGTAAGCAGTGGTTCTGGCTGTCTGTTTTTCTTCCTGTCAGTCAGTTTATTTTATATTTTGTGTCTGTTTAGTTGGGGCTTTTACCTTTTGTCGCCCCTTTTTTCAGCATTAAAGCTGTGATTTTTAGTTCAGTTCTGTGTTACCGAGTCCTGCGTTTTTGCAACCACAGCGCTGCCTGCCACACACTTACACCTGCAGATATGAAATATGACATATCTACACTATTTCAAAGAGGATAAAATGTTGGCTTATGCAGATTTTTTAAAAAACAATTAAATCTCCATTTAGAACTTTTCTTACATTTCTGTGGAGTTGACAAGTTTCTCTGTGAAGGACAAAAGCAAAGAAACAGTTCAGTGGAATTTTGGTCCTTCACCACCAAAACCTGCAATCCATATTTAGATTTAACTGTATCTGGCTGTTCTAGGCTGATATAAAACTTCAGCAGTGTGAAGATCATGTATTTGCCCCAGAACCCACACACTGAAGCAGATATTGATTTCCGAAGTGTTTACTTAGCAGAGTTACACCTGCGACGGCTTGATTTAATGAAGAGTTAAACCGATTTTCAGCTGTAGATCTGTGATAAATGCAAAGCGATGTTCTCCGAGCACAAATCCCATAATGTCTCTGGTAACAAGTGTAGGTGTGGAGCTTTCTAGCAACTTTAGAAGCAAATGAAATCCAGACAGCATGCACAGACCTACAAATGAATGCAATTTCTGTTATTATAATGAAGCTTAAAATCTTCATAGCATGCAGGTTTGCAGCATTTGACTGACCACACCCTCAGGAATGCCACTGATAACTAATTTTCCTTGTTTAGTCACCAGGATGATTAGTGTTTATTAGTTTGCTGATTGGAATGAAGCGCACGCACCGAGGTCATGTTAATACATAAATTACATCTCAGGGTGAAGAAGGAAAAAAAAAACAACCCTGCCAGCTGACTGGTATAGGAGACCTTTAATGCAGCTGCAGCTCTTCATTCAGATGCTGAGTGGAGCAGCGGACGGCTGGAGGAGGAGGGACGCTTTTCCAGGAAAACCAGACACAGCTCTATTCTAATCGCATTTTTGAAAAGCCCACTTTGATGCATAGTGAGGGAGTTTCCCTCTCTACCTGAGATATTTAGCTGGGGGAAAGCGCCGTCCTAGATGCAGACTGAGCGGATTGCGGCAATCAAAGCGTCTTGAATGATCGGAGCTCAGCAGCAGCAGCAGCAGCAACAGCATCACATTGTATGAAATGCGTCACCGCGATCCAGTTTTCCCATTTACACACATCGGCTCGCCACTCACGGACCGCTTCCCGCACTGACTGTTTCATCAGGTAAGACTCCAGCATTTTTCCTCCGCCTGTTTAAATATAGCCTACCTGCCTGAGCTGATGCAGATTATTATACTCTGCGTAAAGCTGACATTCTTATCCTAAAACGCTGCTGCGTGGAGCGCAGAAAAGGGCTTCTGTTGGGGCTTTATCTTGTAGGCCTACACATTACAATAGCTGATGTATTGTCCCGACTTCTGCTGTGCCTTATATTCAAAGCAACGTCCGAATTTAATTCATTCATTTATTTTCAACCTGACCTGGGCGTATTATCTGTTAGGAGTTGGCACATTTCATCTAACACTGTGATTCAGTGCGCACTTGCCATCTTAATTGTCTCGGTTTGGTTTTGTTAATGTAGCCTGGACCTGCTAATGGGGAAACTGGTGGGCGGGTTTCTAATGTTCTGCCTGCTCTGGAGCTGATCAAGCGGGTCTCGTGTGTCTTCTTTTCGGTGCAGGTAACCACATGCGCGGGCCGGTGTCACCGCGCTGAGCCCGGAGAGCACGAAGGGTACAGGGGTCAGTGAGACTTGGAGTGGCCGGGAAAACGAGGACCGGATGACAGCCAGAACCGCCGAGGCCTCGGGGCTGTCGGTGCCGCTGCACCGCTGTCACGGGGGGTTCCAGGCCAGTAACGGCACCTGCGCGGAGCAGCTCAGCCTCTTTCCGCCGTTCTCCTCCACCCTCGCGCTTCTCGTGCTGGTGGCCGTGCTCGTGGGGATCGTCCTCGTTTCCCTGGCAACCTTCCACTTCCACAAGAGGAAGCTTCGGAATAGGAAGATCCAACGCGCGCAGGAGGAGTACGAGCGCGACAGTCGCAACCCCGCGCGCGGCGGGGCGAGCGGGGAGCCCGTGAGGCCGTGCGTCATCGTCCGACCAGTGAGATGTGAGGAGAAGCTCTCGTGTCAGAGCGCGGAGAGCGGGGACGTGGAGGTGGAGGACAAACAGGCGCTGCACGAGACAGTTTCTCTTGACTGTTAACTTAGTGCAACTTCAGGGAACGAGACTGTGGAATAAACAGGAAAAGCAATAAGGCACAAAGAACTCCCACACCCATCTCTGCTGCTTGTAGATGAATTAGGAAAAAAATGCAGAATACTGAGCAGAATAGGCCTAGAGGTAACATTTCACGGACACACAGATTAGCTGTGATGCCACACACCTCCCTAAAACACCACTATTTAGCCAATTCCTTTTGGGACTATGTAAAGTATTTGCCTGCTTTGACTTTTGGGCCTCCCTCTTTCCCCTTTCCCCCCCAGCCCTAAAATGTTGTTTAAACCTCAAATATGTTGAAACTTTAAATCCTCCCCGGGATGTGCACATGGTTGTGTTTAAATTATTGAGAGCTGGTGAGATAACACAGACCATAATGGCTCGCTGATCTTCCTTGGCATGTCCTCTGACACACTACCAGTATGTAGTTAGTCTATAATGGATGTTGTGGTGCTGTTAGGCAGTGCAAAGCTGCACATAGGCTATAGACAACGGCTTATTTGTTTGCTGTAGTATTTTTCCTTCAATCAAGTGACTTAGCATATTTGCATAAAGTACTGTCCTCCAATGTCTGTTAGACATCTGTAGGTAGCTCTAGTTAGCCTGACAGGATGCAAAACCTTTTTGCTGTAGTTATGCACATAAGATAGTTTCTTTTTTCCTTTAAAGTGTCTTTAACGTAAATCTTTGGCGCTAATACAGTATTTTCATTTTTGAGTATTTATAATGTATTCTCTGAGATGTAATAAATTGAGAAATCTTCCAAGAGAGGCTTTCAGTTGAAGCCAGTCTTTTTTCTCTCTCTCTTTCTCTCTCCTGATCCTTAATATTGTATAATAGTGGGCCTACTAGAAATTCTGTGTCATTTATTATATGAATTCACTGTAAATGTATGCCATTATGAGAGCTGGAATGTTTGCAGTAACACCATCTTTCTGGAGTTCATATAACCTGCCTTATCAAAGGAAAATGTGTAATATTCAAAGTTTCTAAATAAATACATGATATATATAAATACTTTATGTTAATCCCTTGAATGTGTCAGGACTACTTTTACCACTGAAGGAAATGTACAACTACACTGGAAACTGAATTGACAGGTACAATTCATCATCATGATTGCAGTACTGTATAGGTGACATTATGAAAATGTTTACATTTACATTCTTACCATTGCCCAATCCTCTTGGAGTGAACAAATGACCTTCCCAAGGGTCTCTAAGAACCCATGAGCCGTGAACTACTGGTGCTGAAAGCTGTGTCTACTGAATACAAAATCACATCCACTGCATATAGAGCAATATCGTCCATACAGACCCTATCAGTCTTGTCCACAGACACACCATCCTTGAGCTCAACTTCTTTCTGCAAGCCCCATCACGTCTTATTGGACATCAGTGGCCGTGAGTCGGCATCAGACAGCATGTTGGCTGGGTACCAGGACACCATGTTCCTAATTGTCCCCAGCAAAAATGCTTGGGAATAAGAAGCAATCTTTGGCAAGATGCCCCCTCTGGAACATGCACTGACAGCCTGCCCATCTATCTTATCTCATTGGCATAAGTGCAACAAAATGAAGCCATTTATCCTCACAGGAAAATTGGAAAAAGTCAGTGAAAGATGACTAATGCATTCTACATTTAAACATATGTTTACTTCACAGCAATTTATAGATTTGAAACCAGAAGGTCAAAAAAATTATTGACATTTAAAATAAATACGTAATAATTAGAAGGATACGATGCATTAAATGTTGCAATTCTATGTAGCTAGATCAGGTCACAGCCTGCAGCAATCATACTCATAATTACTTTGTGCAACACTTGCTTCTGTTAAATGTGGATCTAAATTTTATTTATTTGGGTGTGCAGGCATCTCGCCAACAAGGCAGGATGAGGAAGTACACTGACTTGGTGTCAGTAGCAGTGTAAGAATGAATGTGAGTGGGCATGGGCGGATGGAGATCAATGGTAACTAGATAGTTTAAATGATTGAAGGTCAGTGTCTCAAAAGAGGTGGAGGTAAGTGGAACACAGTAGCTGGGGAGGGAAGTGGGTTCACCAGCCAGGATTCTATTGTGCCGAATGACTACAAATTAGTGGAGGTCTGTGGCTAAGTCTTTTATGATGATTAGTCCCTAAGAAGGTGAAGTCAGTGGCTGTCATTTGTGGGCAATTAGTGGGAGTGTGTGTGTTGCAGTTGGTGTAGATTACTTGTGGGGTGCTACTAGAAAAGGATAGGGTGACTAGGCTAAGTACCCAGGTGGAAAGAAGCAGCAAAGGGTGGATAAAGGTGGTTGACTAATGGTAGGGAGCTCAGTAGCTAAGAATGGATAGAAGGCTCTGGCTATGAATGGACAGAGAAATGGAAGGAGGTCAGCTAGTGTAAATGAGTGAAGTATGTATATAAGAATGAATAGAAATGCTTGGCTCAAACTGTATAAAGTACTGGAAGAGCTTATCAGCTAGACTTGGCTAGGGTTGTCAAAGTTCAGTGACTAGAAATGGTTGGAAGCTGGAAATCTTTTAAAAATCTGAGTCTAAGAACTGACAGTGGAATGGTAGGTAAAAGCTGCGGATGGATGGAAATCAATGGCTAGGAATCATTTGAGTGTCTAGGAATGGACAAATGAATGGTGGGAAGCCAGTAACCATAGATGGATGGTTACTACATAGAAATGGACAGATACATGGAAAGATATCAGTTATAGTGAAAGAATGGTGAAAGTCCATGGACACAAGTTAATAGAAGTGTCTGGCTCAAAATGTACAAGGTAATGGAAGAGCTCATCAGCTAGGTTTGGATAGAGCTGTCACAGTTCTGTGGCTGGAAATAGTTGGAAGAATCTATTAAAAGTCAGAGTCTAGGAGTTGACTTTGCAATGGTAGGATGGCAGTAGCTAGGAATGGATGGAAGTCAGTGGCTGAGAATCAGTTGAGTGTCTAGTAATGGACAAAGGAATGGTGGGAGGTTAGTAGACAGGAATGGGTTGAAGTTACTAGATAGTAATGGACAGATAAATGGTGAGGGATCAGCAGCTAAGAATTGATGGAGGTCAGTGGCTAGGAATTTACAGAGGAGTGGAAGGGGTCACTAGGTAAAGATGGAAAACGGTTGGTAGCTAGGATGGAAGTCAACAGCTGTACACAAGGAAAGAGGGCAGTAGCTGCAAATTAATTAAAGTCATTGTCAGTGCCTCCAAGTCACTGAGGGTTATCAGTCTGGAAATATTGGAGGAATTATGAGGTCTGTGTCGAGGAATTATTTAATCAGTGGGTTGAAATGGATAGAGATCAGTTGACGAATGAAAGCTGGAAGTCAATAGCTTGGAAATGGAGGTCAGAAGCCAGTAGCCGGGAATGGATTGTGATCAGTAGTCAGTAATTGGGAATGGATGGCGATAAGAGGTCAATAGTCAGTAATGAATTATGACTGTTATTATCTATTATCAGACATATAGCTGCATTAGAAAGGCAGAGACAGAGGTCAGACACAGACTTTTGTGACATAAGTTCACTTTGGGAATAGCCTACTTATCGTGTATAACCTAATTTAGAATTAATGAGGCCAGTTTTCACGGTTTTGTTGTCTCAGGAGGCGTGTTCATCACCGCTCCAAATAGACTCTGCAAGGTGTGCTGGTTGGCCAGTAAGTGGAAATAGGGGCTTTAGACATTGTTTAATGTCTCGATTATGGTGCCATTATGGTTGTGAGTACTGTATATGTCACCTAAGGCAACATGCCTTCATATAGGTCTACACATCAAAGTAAAACTATCTATATTAGCTTGCACCACCTTCTCAAAGGAAATTACTGCTTTTTTTTCTTTCTTTTATGTCTTGTGGGACGATGTCCCAGCATAATTAGTAAGTAAACATAATTTAAGGCTAAGTGGATAGAGAGCGACATCATCCAAATGATGATTTATAAATTCAATTCTCAGTTGTGAAGTAAATGAACTGAAAAACAATACAGCAAAAACAGCTGCTAGTTTCACTTCTTTTAAAATGTTAAAGTGACTCCACGTAGGTCAGCAAAAGAGGCGTGGCAGTTGGTATAATCGCTGCACAGAGTGTGCGCTTGTGCATGGTGAAATTTGTGGTGTAGGATGTAGCAGTTAATGGCATAACTCAAAGATGCATGGCGGGAGAGGGAAGAGAAAGAAAAAGAGCTCTATTCAGACGAGGGGTGTGTGTGTGCAAGGATTTATGGTATAGAAAGAAGCAGTCGCTGGTTTGGCTTGTTTCTCTGTTCCACACTGAGGCATTGTTGCAAACTGCGCAGCCTGGTGTTTGAAAAGAAAACCCAGAACATAAGGAATATTCCTCTGAATTATCATGCGAGTAACAGGAATGTTTCTGCAGTGCAGGTGTAACATTACATTGAGACAGTGTGAAGATTTGGACCTTCTCCAAGCGGTGAAAGAACTCAGCTCAGGTTGTTGCTACAAGGCCTGGCAAGTAAACTACTGGGCGTGCCAATTAATGGGCTTCCGGTTGCACTCAATATAAAACCAACGCTTCTGCCAACCTGCCTGCTGTGGGGCATCGGATTTTAAAGGGCTACACATTAACAGAAGCAGCATGAGTGGGGGATAAAAAAAAAAATTGAATGATAAACACTCCACAGTCCACTGCGTCAGAGATTGGAAGATTTCTCAGTCTATGATATGCAGCAGGAATTCACTGGAATTAAAACATTTCTCAAGGTGAAGGGATGAATTAGACCCGCGTCCGGTTACAGCTTTCTCATACTGATAAGGCTTTGCCCTCGACTTTACAGCTCGCTCCGATTATTCCACTGAGCTGCATTAGCAGATTGGTTCTGGGCTCCATATCTCGGCTCAGAGTGATGACAAGTGTCAGTTCACTGTCAGGAAGAGAGGGAACCACTGCTCCCGTTCTCACCCCTGCTGTCAGGGTTTGAGGAGGATGATTTGTCACCACCAGTGTCTGTGTATATGCTTCATTACTGCGGGTTCAAGCTGTGACTGTGAGGGTACATTACCAAGAACTCAGGCAAGTACCTTCATGGCTCTGTGGGCAAAAAAGAAGGAATCGAAAATAAGATTTGTTCAAAGTGTGTATCATTTTTGATTTGCTGTACTGTTCTGCCCTCATTCTCCTGTAATTCATATAGGCCTCAGTTTAACTAGAACATTAGTAACAGAGATGCAGTGGTCTCTAAGAAAATGGGTGTTTTAAATGGAAGCCTTAGAGTCATTGAAAGAGTGGAGTAATCGCATGTATGTGTGTGAACTATAACACAGTGTTTTCTGACCATGTTAGTATGTAAGATGCTTGGTCCATTAGTTTGATCTAGACTAAAATATATAAACTACTGGCTACAATTGTAGCAACCAGATGATGACTCCAAATGTCTTCACTGTCTCATGCAAATTATCTCTGCTGATCACAAAATGACAGGAACGCTCATGTGGTTATCAAAATACCATGCAGGGAAAAGGGCAAAAATAATGCTTATGTTCTGCATCTAGTTAAGTTCCTTAAGAGAGGTCTGTGATTTTTTTTTTTTAATGATTAAAATATATTTTACACTCAAGTAAATTTTATCCATCTCATAACATAACTTCAAGTTAAAAAATCACATTCGGTGGAAAACCAAATTCTCTTTAGTGGGAATTGAAATATTTTTGTTTTTGAGAAAAACTCAACCAGTCCAGTTAGCTTCTATCAAAAGATTGTTGGCAAAAACAAATAAACAAACCCCAAAACAATGACCTAAAAGAGACTAAAAGTTCTGCAGAGCTGAGGGATTTGTCACTATGACTGATACAGGCAGTCACACGATCTATAGTTAGTAAATAATTCAGTAACATAACATGTTATTGCTCCAGTGTGAGCTTTTTTTTGTTTGTTTCTCCTGATGTTGTGTATGGCTGTGTTCCTCTTACCTTCACCTACATAAAACTCATGATGTGTATTGATTTACTGTGTGTTCACCCTGCTTGGGTATTACAGTAGGTGCATTTTACAGCCATCGAGGCCCCACAGGACACAGGAATGTGAGTATAGCCCCGAACAGCAAATATGTTTCTCGAATGTAAAACGGCTCCAGTTGATACCCTCCACTGAATTTTCTCGCGGTGGAGAGGGGCTTTAAGATGAGATTACTGATGGATGGGGCTGCTGCCTGTTCACACTTCTGGAGATTAATGGCTGCATGGCTTCATGTCCTGTATAGTAATCCATTTGTGGGACACTGCATCATTTTCTGACAGCTGAATTAGGGTTCTGTGTGATTGCTCACCTTAGTTTATAGCACAAAGGCTTGCAACATCATATCCTGTGAACAGGACAGTGACATTTTTCCTAATAAGACTGTTATGTAATGGATACACATTTCAGTCTACACACAGCGAAGTGAATTGTCAGAGGTTCTCCATTCCACAGACGAAATTAAACTATCCTAAAAGAAAACACAGATTATCGCTCAAAGCAGGAGTCTTTGATGATTTTCATGACCGGACTACAACCAGCAGTGAACTGGTTCCAACGCTAACGTTATGCTGAACATTTTGATGGTTTTCTTAAGTCAAAATGGATGTGCTGTATTTTGTTTTGTATTTTTAATTAGGGCATTAAACAATGTTAAAAATGTTCATTTATACATATGTGTATTCTGTGCTGTCAGACACAAAAACCTCTTCTCCACTGGCACACTGCACATCTGCATCTGGTTCTAGCTTCTGAGAACAAGCCTACAGCTACCTGTTTTTCTCCCAAATATAATTTTGGCTCCTACAAAACAGGCTTTGGTCTTCCCCTGAAAGAAAATCCCCAGGACTGTGATTTATAACTGTAAGGGTTTTTGTTGTTGTTGTTTGTTTGTTTTTTGTAAAATGGATATCATTTACTTAAGCTTAAAATATATTTTGTTCACCCCCCCAAAAATTCACAAATCTCTGTTAAGTCCCATCCTTAACTATATGCAACCCAATCAAGCTTAAGTGCAAAGCTACCACCACAAAGGCCCATTTTGAGCCACAAAGACCCATTTTTCCAGCTGTACAAGCAGTAGCAGGGAACTACACTACCTGACCAATAAATAAATAAATGAATATATAAATCATCTGGAACTCTGGGTTCATCAACATTATGTGTCCCAAAATGAGGTCAACTAACTGCCTCCTTTTTTTTCTCTTCCTCCTGGTCGGTCACATCAACCCCCGACACACTTTCTTCAATACAAAAGCAGAACGTTTTTTAAAGATTTAAACATTTAAAAAAGTAACAGTACATTTTTTTAAAGCACCTAATGAAATAAAGCACAAAAAGCTAAGAAAACTAAAAAAGGCAGAAGCAAAATATGTCAGGAAGGACAAAGGTGAGGAGCACAGGGGTGGACTCAAAAGTGAGTGAAGTTAGACTGAATTAATGCACACAAAACAAACCAGGGAAACAAGACACAGGTGGATGGAGGTGGGAAAAGAAAGGGAAAGCAAAAGACAAGAAATGATAGTAACCTTCCAAAATAAGACAGGAAGTGACAGAAAAGAGAGAGTTTCTCTATCCAGGCGGAGAGTCCGCCACATTGAGTACTTTTCTGAAACCATCTAAATGCATTAAATGCAAGTGGGCTATAAAGCCCTCCATCCCAGTGTGAGCACAGATACAGGCTTCCCAACCACACTCTGTGAATGTGCAACATGTGATTGATGTGTGAAAATCGACAATCTCACAAAGAAAAAGTTGAGCTCAAGATGTTCAATTTTCATTGGGAGTGCCCAGAATGGGTTAGGGTTAGAAAAGAGTACCTCAGAGGGACAGCTAAGGGTTGAGACCAAGTTAGAGGCAAGGCTGCGCTCTTCTGGATAGAGACCTCTGATGTTGTGCCTTGAATCTGCTGGAGCCACTCCTCCAGTTTTGGGGTTACAGCTCCTAATGCTCCTATTACCACTGGGACCACTTTGGACTTTACCTACCACATCTGCTCCGGTTGTTCTTTCAGACCCTGATACTTCTGTTTTCTTGTGCTCCTTATTACTAATGTTGCTGTCTGCTGAGATTGCGACATCTATCACAACTGTGGTCAGCCATCACCGTCTCTGGCTGATTGGCCAGCAGTTTGTCTGTCTGGAACTTGAAGTTGTACAGGACATTAGCCCTGTTGTTCTCAACCACCTTTGGCTGTGTTTCCCATTGGGAACTGGGAACTTCTAGTTGATATGTGGCACAGATGTCCATGGGCACTATCCTGGTCACTTGGTTGCGTTTCTCATTGTACATGGTCCAAGCTTGCATCACACATCCTGCTACTGTGTGCTGGATCTGGAGTACCTTTGCACAGTCTGCAATTTGGGTCCTGTCAGCTATGGTAGACGCTTGCCTCTATGGTTCTTGTATTTAGGTACTGTTCTTGTGCTGCCATGATCAGAGCCCCTGTGCAGTCCTTCAGGCCAGCCTTTTCTAGCCATTGGTAGGATTTCTGATGTCAGACACTTCCTCTATCTGTCAATGGACGATCCCATGGAGGTACTTGGTCATCCAGGATAGTTCTTCTCCCTGCTCCTCATCGCCATTGATATTCAGCTGCCCGTTACATTCTTGAAGCAGCTCATTTCAGGGGTCAACATTCTGATATATTCATGGATGATATGACACTCACTGATCCTCCTCTTTCTGTTGCTCACAGAGCTTCAGGATGCCAAAGACCTTTGTGCATTGTGAGGAATGTTCATGTCTTGACATGAGTGGCATCGATGAAGAAAGGCAAGAATTTCTCAAGCTTGCAAACATACTTCTACTATAACATTAACATTAGGAGGCCCCTCGGGAGCTGCAAGTGTGACTTCACATGCATTTAGACTCGTCACAGAACCAGGAAAGTGTAGAGGTCAGAGTGGAATTTATTCTCGTCTAAAAACAAAAAAAAAAATATCAATGAGAGACGAGGTCTTATATTGCCATGAATACAAAAACAGCATACTGTCTTATTGAATCACACTGCTGTATTAATCCCTCAGCTACAAACAGTCCCCAACAAATGCACCATTTAGTCCTGCTGGAGTAATGTTTTCCAAAACTCCAGTGCGCAGCTGTTTTAGGAAAATTATTGAACCTAATAAGCCTGGAGTACAAACATAATGAGGAAATCTCAGTGCACCAAGAAAGAAACGAACATATTTTGATGCCAGAAGAAAATCAGAACATTACCATAATGCTGATTCTTTATCTCTACATTACATTACTCTGTGAAAGGGCTAAGTTGTAGTGATAAGCCTCAAGATTTATTAGTATTCTGCCGTTTAGTTTTTGTTCTCCAAGTCTTTTTTCTTTTGTTTCAGCGTGAAAATCTGCTGCACACTACCTGCTCTGCACCAAACAAAAATGCAGCAAAAGAGCCCAAAGTGTGGAACAGCAAACTGAAAAGAGAGCTAAAAGAGACAAGCTGGCCACAAAAATGTGTCCAAAGTAATGACAGTGGGGGTCCATAAGAGTAGGATGAGTTAACCATTTGCCAACAACCTCATCATATTAATGAAAAAAAGGCAATGAGATGTCAAAAGTGCATTCTCAACATACTTTTATAAAAATTTTACAGGTTTAAGATTATTTCATAAGCCCATGACTTTCCAGTATACAGTTGGTTTGTAGATCAGCCAGTAATCAGGAGCTCCACAAACATTACACCAACACCCCAAGCCTGAACTTTCAATCCAATGCACGATGGATCCATGCTTTCATGTTTTTCACACAAGTCCTTACTGTTTCTTTTTAACATTTTACATACCTGCATAACAAAACTAATATAACTGTTCTGAAGTGGAGGCCGAGTTGATTAACTTCCAGGAGGAAAATCGCATTTCTTTTTCTCATAACAGCAGTCATATACTGGGAAAAATATAGTCTTTCTTAATTCACTTCCCACACATTAAAAGCCTCGTAATGTGACATAGAAAGATGTGAGAACCAGAGAAAGATGAAAACAAAGCATCTTTAAAGGAAATTACAAAAACGTTTCTGTGTCCATTTAAATAGGAGTCTCTACATTACATCTGCCCTCCTCCCTCTTTCTTCTGTTTGGGCTTCTTCTTCTTCTTGGCTGCTTTGCTCTCAGACTCCATTTTACTCTTTTTGGCTGGGTTGGGCTGTGATGCTGTCGCACCACCATTGGGTCGTTTCTGTTTATTTTTCTTGTCTTGCTTCTTTTTGCCTTGTCCTTTCTCTGTCCCCGGTTTGTCTGTGGAGGCCGTGTTGCCCGCTGCCGGCTCCAAAACAGGCTTATTGCGCTTCTTACGTTTTTTGGTTTCTGGCAGAAAACCTTTCTTCTTTGCGGGGCCCGACTCTTGTTCTGTCTCCTTCTCAGGCTTTGTTTTTTCAGCTTTAGGTTTCCTGCAACACACACAAGGTCAACATGACAGATTTTATTTTTAAAAAGCAACTGCTGTGGTCAAGAAATAATTTGTTTATGTGAAAGAAAAGGGGAGGAGGATACTGCTACTTATATGGCTGTTTTCTACTCTAACTGTGCTCTTCTTCTATGCCTTTAGGCACTTTGTAACAATTATACACACTAATGGTGGGAGGTACAGTGGTGGTGTGTTCAGCACCGTCACCTCACAGCAAAAAAAGGACCTGGCTGGAGGTTGTGGATTTTGTTCTCCCTGTGCCTGCCTCGTCCTCCTTCGGGTATTCAGGCTTCACCGGCAACCCCAAAGGCAGGCAGGTTAGGTTAGCTGATGATTCTAAATGTTTGCACAGTACGTGAGGTAGATAAAGTGCTGTATGAATCTATGGTTAAATGTGACTTGTTGTGTAAACTGTTGTCAGCAGGACTAGAAAAGCGCTACATAAACACACATTACATATTCTAATAAATTTATGGAGTGCAACATTCGGCATCTTTCTTCAAGACACCTTGAGGTGTGGGCTGGAGTACCCAGGGATCGAACCACTGATCCTCCGATTTGCAGTCAAACTGCTCTACCTCCTGAGCATCGTAATCAAAGAACCGAAAACTGAATCATCAATCAATTTGAAACTCTATTAAAACACCGATTAACTACCCCAAACCTGAAACTTCGGAACAGTTTGTCCTTTAAGTGTCCTTTACTCGGTATGTGAGGATTATGGAACTGAGGCAGGAACTTCTAATGGACAAAATTCAGAACAATCTAATCCAAAGAACGAGAAGGCACTTAACATTCGTCCTTGATAAAATGCTGCTACTTCTAACACTTCAAAATCCTTCCAAGTTATGACTTCCCATTTATTTTTACATTTTATTCTAGCAGAAATTACTGCAAGTCATTTATACCTGCGACACACAAAAGAAAGGCTCAACTTATTTGTCCTAGATTGGATCTTTGGATATGAAATACCATCACAGGCTGGCTGGTTTACATCCAGAATAACCCGAGTAGATATAGAACAGATGGAGGTTTATTTAATCAATACTGCATATTCCCTCTCCTTTGAGCAAAAAAAAAAAAAAAAAAAAAGTGGATACTTGGAAGAGCTCAAGGTGTAGAAAAGGAAATAGTGTCTTATCGCTCAGACAGGAAATAGTGTTTCTATTACTCAGTCAAAGGGTTTCATAATGGCAGAGAGAAATGTGTATGCTCATCATCTGAAAGTGGAAAAGTGATTTCTCTCTCCCCGTCTCTGTGTAAAAGTGTTTTGTTCTTTCCTTTTTTCCAATAATGCTGGTCATTCTCATTTTTTATGCTATTAAATAAAACGTTTGTATCTTCAAATGCCTTTAAAGACATTTGAAAATAGAGCTTTAAATCACATCAAATGATACTGGGGTATATTAATAAATGAATATGAGTTTTTACTTTACCATCTTTTCCAATCTGGACATTTGGACTGAATATCAATCTTATACAGACTCAAAAATTTAGATTGTGCATAGCTGACAACATGATCCATTTATTTCAGTGTAATTTGCTGTGTTTACTATTCAGCAGCAGTGCACTGGCTGATAGAAGGAGCTAACATAGCTTGGAGGAAGCATACCACACTGCTTTCCTTATCGGCTTCTCTCTCCTTATCCTGCGACTTGTTTCATGTCTGCTCCACTCCACACAATAAGGAAGAGAACTACTGCAACCATGATTAAGAGCAGAATGCAGGAGATACTCAAAAGTCAAGATAGATTTGGTGAATAATAATGCATACATGCATGCACGCATTATTTTTACATTTTCATGCATTTATCTCCCACCAGAGATAGTAGGTGGGGGGTCACATCAGGAAGAGCATCCGGTGTAAATTCAGCGCCAAATCAAACATGCAGAGCTCCCCACTGTGACGACCATTTGTGAATAATAGAGTAGCTGGAAGCAGCTTTACCTTTTGTTTTAAAGTCAGGAAAGCAACTGGTATTTGAGCCTTTATTTGATACCGGATCAGTACTCGGTCATCGGTAGATAAGCTGAGCTATCAATATGAGGATCCAAATTGAAAAAGTTGGATCCCCGAAACTTTAAAGTAATCAGCATATGAAAGGAAACGATGGTTTGCAGACAGGTTTTGTGAGGTTACAGTCAGCTAGACTTTCAAACACCAAAATGTTATCAGTTCATCTTAGAACAAGGGAAGATTTTTGCTATTTATCAACAAAGACGAACCAAAAATCATAACTCCTGCCATCAGTGCAGAAGCAAAAGCATCCCAAGGATATCCATCATTAAAAAAAAACCTCTGCCACTGAATGAATCTGTGCCTGTGCTGTTTAATACGTGTCAGTATTACAGGTTGAGAAAGTCTGCAAACATTAAATAACTCCAGAAATACGACTTAGTGGGAAAGATCGGTGCACTGAGTCCTTCTTGGGGGGGGGGGGGCAGCTATTAGGTAAGAGCCTGAGGATTATAATATGCACCCAAGCATGGTGTGATTTATGCTTGTGAGCTCCTGGCACCCATGCATAGCATTTAACAGAAGAAAAGAGGATCGAGAACATACCCTTACATTGCGCTTCAGTAATACGGGTTAAAATAAGCGACCCCTGGCACCAAACTGGTGTGTGTGGGCGAGGAAATCTGATTACTCACTTGCTACACGGACACAAGGACTTTGCACAAACCTGATTTCTTTCTCTAATCTGATTCCTGCACAAGAATCACCTCTATAGCTCTTCATTTCAGAGATGCCGAAATAACTCACGTTACTCCAAAGTGTTTCATCACAGCCCAGTAGGTGTCTTCCAGCTTGCCGGTCTTCTTGAAAGCAATCGCGCTGGTCAGGGACTGCAGGACCTGCTGGAGGGGCTCCAAATCCACAGACAGCTTCTACACATAGCATGCAACAGAGTCAGAAAGTGGAACCACGTTACTTGCTTCTTCTCATCTCAACACTCCATGCAAACCTACCTGCTGGCGAACGTGCTTGACTATAAACTGGCAGAGCTCCAGAGTTTTCAACGCCTTCTCCTTCACCACCTTGCTCTCAGCATTACCAACTTGTCGAAGACTCTAGAAAGATGATGATAATGGGATTAGACTCTTGTCCATGTTGGTCTTAACGCCCAATCCTGCTGTTTTCATTTGCTTCTGATTTGACAGTTTGGCCCATTATGTAACTGATGCTTATGGCCACTGATTTAAACCTCTCGGTAGGTGAAGATTAACCTAATCAGACATCAGTCAGCATTATCTTAACCATGTCTCCTGTGTTTATTTAACACATGAGCTAATCACATATATACATTATACTCTGGGACCTTTTTCCTTTCAGATAATGATGAATGAAGGCAAAAAAAAAGTCTATGCTCACAGAGCGGTGTACCTGAGAGGACCATTTTATATTAGATCCACTCTCTTGGATCCAATAGTGGGAAAAAAAAAAAAAAAAAAACCAGTCTGAAAGTGAGTATTTGGCTCACTTGCACATGGCTTCAGTATTTGAACTCCGGCCATGATTAATAGGAGCATCTACCATTATATAGGGCAGAAATAGAGGGGAAAACATAATAGCTCCACTTTAAGTTCTCTCTTTAGTTTCTCAACTCTAAACTGTCTTTTTATTCTATTTCTGCCACAACAAAACACAGTACAGACTATAGAAACCAACCACATCTCAAACCTCCCCCCACCTCACCCTTGGAGTACCAGATAAGGGATATAAACATAGTCAGATGTCATCGAGTAATATATAAAAATAAGTGGTCATTTTGTTGCAAACCTCAGGTACAATAATGACATTGTGGTTGCGTGTTAATAATAGCAGCTGCAATACGTCCAACAAAGGATATAAATGGTAGGATATAATTTCCCAGCAGATCGTCTAATGGTGAATCTGATCTTTTCTAAATGAATATGACACATAATGTCTCTAATGACCAAATGTTAGAGACAAAGAGTCCTTTTCACCTAGAAAGAAAACAGAAGAAATCACATTCATATCACGCTCACACTAAGAGAGATATCGAATGGGATCTATGCAGCTTTGTACATAGCCAACATATGTAACAGTGCAGCTCTGGCCCGTCTGCATTCGTCACATGTAGGATCCAGGTCTATCTGGATTTCTGATAACCTGACCAATAAAGACCATGTGCAACCTTAAACTCAATTACTGCGTGTCAAAGGCATGCTGAAGACGTACATATCCTCTTTATGACTTTTTTTTTTTTTTGCCAAATTGAATCTGGGATGTTTTCCCCAGTTTCCTATTTAATTTTAAGATACACTAAACTAGTGGGCTGTGCATTGAATAAACTATACATTCTGCTCAAGATTTTCTTCGAGTCTATCTGGCTTTTAAAAATCTGATCTATAATTGACATCTGAGGACATAAAGGGAATCAATCTGAATTAGATGAAACAACTCGAAAACATTTTGACCTGACTTCATCTGGACAGCTGCTTTCTGTGGCACTGAACACTTCTGCTACACCCAGTCTGGCTACATGTCACTCCCTATCCCTTCATACAGATGGAGGTGGAGCTGGAAGGTGTGTGGGGACCTTCTCATGCTATCAGTAGTGACAAGAAAATTAGTGGATGGATGGAGGGATGGAGGGATGGATGGATGGATGGGCCTCTTTTATTTTATTTTATTTTATCACTTTTATTTGCAGCAAAGCAGCTGAAATGGACTCAAAATGGTTTCTGCTTCCTAACTGGATAGACTGATATCTCTGAAGTTTAATCAACTTTGTGTTATACTCTGTCAATTGAGTGTTTCCTTAATTTATTTTAAGCAGTATGCGTCGTGGTACTGTGTTAGTTCAATTTTGTATTCCCTGTGTCTGTTAAGCCTGCGTATCTGTGTTTGATGTCCAGTCTTTACTCACTTCCTGTTTTATTTTGATGGTCTCTCATCTTGTGTGTGCTGTGTTTTTGTTTTGCTTGCCCTGTCCAGTCTTCTGTGAGTGCTTTCAGCCCTGATGTTTGCCCAATCATCTTGTGTGTATTTATAGTCTTTATCGTGTTTTGGATTTTTGAGATTTGTTACTTTTCACCAAAATCCACTTAAACATTCCAGAATATCCAGGTCATCATTATTCTTTTAACTGAGAACAAAAGCTAAAGACTGTATGCTGTGCCTAGATTAACACTATTTCTCTCCTGCTGTCAGAAAACAGTTTTAAACATGTGAAGGACCAAACCCTGAGCTGAAACTGGATTATTTTATGGTAGTTCAGACATCAGCTAAGCAAATACTTTAAAACACATTATAATGTAAATGTAAACAGCTTAAAGGACATTTTAATGTTTGCTCCTGTGCTTTACTATCTATTAAAATAAAAGCCTCCTAGAACAGATTGCAGAGGGTTTTAATTTAATAGACACTTATATTTGAGTACAACTGCATCATGTTTCATTATATATTACAATAAATGTTTAAACATTACTTATAAATATTAAAACAGAGGAACAGCTGAGTTGGATAAATGAAAGCCTACACCTGCGTTTTTGAAATATTGTTATTATATGATAAATAATTCTCGATAGAAGAGAAAAGCTTGGATTTATGTGCAATTTCTTGGAAAACACTTTTTTTTTCACGACTAAGTTTCTAAAGTAGTACAGCTGGTCGTGTCGTTTCGTCTGGGAGGAAAAAGACAGGAGGTGGGGTTATTTGCAGAAGACCTGCAGAAGCATGCAATTAGGCATGCCTTCACCCTCCGCTCTCTGGAGGACACACAGAGGACAGCGAGAGGAGCAGCGGCTCTAATCATCATTTATCACAGGACGATGCAATCTCATAAACCTTCTGGAATAATATAATAAAAATGCGAACAAGCCTGAAGCATGCTGGTGTATGAATGCCTCTACTTACAGTGAGGACATGATGTGCAGCTATGGCCTCATGCTGCTATACTCAAGGAAAAATGACTTTCAATCAGTTCCACAAGCAGAGGTTTACAGAATGTAAATGAAGGAAAAGGCCTGCCATCGGGTTCAGTGTCTTGCCTGGGGAGGCTTCGTCATGTGGAGGGGCAGAAGATCAAATCGCTATCTGTGCGATTAGTGGATAACTCGCTCTACCACCTGAGCCCCGGCTATAATGCCGAGGTGTGTTGACTCACCGCTGCCAGCTGACCTGTGACCTTCTCGCAGAGCTCGGTCCACTGAGGGCCGCTCAGCTGCTGCTGAACCTCCCTGCTCTGCATCGCCCGCAACACCAACACACACGCTTGACCCTGAACACACACGCAACCAAACACAAACACAAAATGAAGCAAGTAAGACAAAGAATTTAAAGTTAAATTGAGCACTTTAACCAAAAATTAGCATTTATAATTTTTTATAATGTCCCCATGGAATAAAAGACAGCTCAGACACAATGCTGCCAGAAAAATTTCACCTCATCTCATCTTGAGATAAGAATAAACACGCTGAAATGTCGACACGTTTATTTTAAACGTGTCAGACGCCACTGAAACACATTTCTGAAAAATTTAACGGTAAAACAGGAGTGGACAAATGTGTGTAAATGGGAAAAAATTGCAAGCAAATTAATAACATTAAGTCTGAGGTTGTTGTTGTTTTTTTGTTTTTTGTTTTTTTAAATCTCTTAGGATGCAAACAGTAAGGTGATGAACAAAAACAGATTGCTGTTGTGTTTCTCTTTCAGTTACTTCAGTTGCTATTGTTGTTCTAAAAAAATGTGTTAATGAAAAAAAAACATTTTGACATGACAAATAAATAAAATGCATAAATTTGGACAATGGCTCAGTTGCTTGATATATATATATTATATATTCCTATATAAAAGTAAGGTTATGCTTATGTCATTTTCTAGTTAAATCACTGTTTTACAGCTACTGTGTCACTATACTTCTGTTCTCCTTAAAGGAAACTCTTTAAAGGATAACTCTGGTTATACTCTAGGAGCAAAACCAGCAATACATTTATTATAAAGCAAGTAAACCCTATATGTTATAGAGTCTGTCGGTGTATTAACATGATTTGTGATGTCACATGCTTCTTAATGTGCATGGACATGCTGTCCTGCTGCTGTAAATACTTAGTGGAGCGATAAATGTAAATTAATGCTTGCCAAAAAAGTGCAGTTTGCTCCCAGCTGTTTCAGGCTTTATTTATTATAAATATATGTGAGCTATTTTTTTTAGTTTTATATCTCATTAAAGGAGGAAAGGCAGGGAGCTACTAAAAACAGTTGACTTTATTGCTTTTATGGAATCTGTTGACAATATAATAAATACAGAATATCCCCACTGCTATGTTTTAATATTGAAACACCATATGGCACAATAAGTCAAGGATCCAAACTCATGAACAGGTCTACTTTATTCAGAGCGACACACCAGCCGAGGACTGGGCATCACAGCTTTATTTGAAACTTTATTCTAGCAGACAGCACCATATGAGCCATATGTGCTCTAATTGTTTAACTTACTCATGTGGGACTTTTCCCAAAGTGAAGATGATCTTAAGTTCTCAATCAATTAGTAAATGACATCATCTTTCAGTTTTATTCCCATGGCATGATAGTAAAAAAACAAAAACAAAACAAAACTGGGGGGATCAAAACTTTTTACCTGCTGATGTTCTCTGACTCCAGATGTGATGTTCTGCACTGCTGTGTCCAACAGTTTCACGCATAATACCTGCAAATAACACACCAGTGTTAGTTACTGGTGCAGAAGCAAGCACCTGCACTCGGACTGTGTGGTGTGTGTTTTTACTCACGGGGAATCTGACGAATAAGTCGATGAACATCTGAGCAGTGAGTGGGCTCTTCCTCCGGCTCATGAAGGAGCGCAGAGCATCTCTGAAGATAGTGGAGACCCGATCCACGTCGACATTACCCATGAACTTCATCTGCACACATCAAATAGCAAACGGCAGACATCGGTGTTCAGATCTTAATTTAAAGCAAAAAGAACAAGCCTAAATAATAAAATTAGTCATGGCTGGATTCCAGTTAGCTACTTGTGTTTTCACTGGGAAAGCATGCGATTATTCTAGTAGACGATGGCCGCTACTCTTGCTACTTGGTACTACAAACACTTTACGAGTACAGGGTTGGAGCTCCTTTTGCTTTCAGCACTGCTTTTGTTCTTCGTGGCGTAGATTAAACAAGGTGCTGGAAAGATTAGATTTTAGTCCACTTTGATATGAGAGCATCACACAGTTGCTCAATATTTGTCAGCCGAGTACAGCGAACTCACTGAGTTCAAGAAACAAGTTTGAAATTAATGCTGCATCAGAAATCGAAACTCATCAGACCAGGCAACTTTTTTTCTAATCTTCGATTGCCTAATTTAGGTAAGGCAGTGCGAATTGTAGCCTCAGTTAGCAGCTGAAGAGAGAAGCTCCTGGTGTGGTCTTCTGCTGCAGTATCAGAGATGCTCTTCTGCATACCTAGGCTGTAACGAGTGGTTATTTGAGTTACAGCTGCCTTACTATCAGCTTGAAGTACTCTGGCCATTTTCCCCTGATCTATCGACATCAATAAGGCAATCAATAAGATGGGTGTGTGGGAAAATCCCAGCAGATCAGCAGTTTGTGGAATACTCATACCCACAATGATGTCACATTCAAAGTCACTTAAATCGCCTTTCTTCCCCCACTCTGATCCTAGTTGTCCAGGTGCATCTAATGAAAAGCAGTCAACTGTTACATGTAGCCACTTACCGCCAGACACCTCTCTCCATGACGGGAATTTTTATGCAAGCAAGACTTAAAATAAGAGATGACAGCACGACTAACTGAAGCAGCTTTGCAGTACTTTCATCTTGATTATGAGCAGCTGTGCGTAGGCTGCCTACTTGAATATGAGTAACTACATTGTGCACAGGTGTGTGGAGGGAAATCTGCAAGAAAAGAAATCTGCCAGTGCTACCGCGGCTAACATTAGCCACACTCAGCAAAATAATATTTGTTTAATAAAGAATGTGATTAATGGCTTCAATTAAGACTATTTTCTGAGTGCTTTAGAAAAGGTAATTAGTTAGTAGTTAGTTAGTTAGTTAGTAGGTAATTAATTTCTTTTCTTAATTAGTTGCCAAGAACAACTATAATTTTCACTTTGGGTATAAATGTGAGAAAAAAAAGTTGTGAGGTGAAAAATGTGGGGTATAAAATGGTGTCAGAAAAAAACAAAAACAAAAAACAGAACAGAGATCCCTCCTGAGTTCTTCGCCCTTCTTCCTTTGCTCTCTTGTCTGAACGCTGAGGATGTTAGAATTAGGAACAGCAGTATTTCAGTGCACCCAACTCATAATACAAGCAAACAGAAACACATTACTTTGCATGTTTTAACAGATATTTGCACATCATTTAGATGGAAACCTGACTACTGTCGTGTCTGCTTGAATATTTGAAGAGAGAAGAGCCATCATTTAAAATAAAAAGGCAAAAAAACCCCAAACAGATTAACGGTAACACTATTTGTGGAAAAAGAACATCCACTCAGTGGTGTGGAGGCGTGAAGAGACAGATATGTCAAAACTGGGACAAACAAATCCCAAACTGTCTGCTGGAACAGAAGCTTATTTAAGGAATCTTTGTCAATACACTTTTAATAACAAGCCTTATGAAAACATCTGACAGCAGCAGCAGCATCACGCAACGCTGGCGACGTGCATGGAACATCTGGTGAATGCCCCCCACCACCACGCCACCACCAACACCACCAATCAGTCTGTCATTAAACTGAGAATTCACAGGAACTCATTTCATTATTAACAGATCGTTTTCTTAATTAAAATTAATATAGACAACTTGCTTGGTTTTAACTTATTATTGTCCAGCAGTCACTGATTTCATGATGTCATCGCTACAGTTAGCACAGACAGCGCGGGCATTCAGATTGGCTTTCTGTAGAGCTCATGTTCGTGCTTTTCTCCTGCTGGGTATTAGCTCTCTTGGGATAATGAAGGCTTGACTGCACAACCAAAACAGGAAGAGGAAAAGTGCTTTCGTCTTCTCTGTAGCTATCAGTAGATTCCCCAAGGTAGCTGAAATAATGGATGGTAGAATAAAAGGAGTAACTGTGGAAGCGGCAAGAGGAAAGAGTGCCCCACTGGCCGAGAAAGCAAAGAAGTAAAAAACGGAGAGTCGAGGAAACTGAAAGTAACTCAAAACTGGACCACAGATGGGCAAACAACTAGAAGAAGAAAACTTTTTCTACATGAATGCTAACTTTAGTACATGCTAAATAGTAATGTATTCGATTTGCCATCATAAACAACTTGGCAGGTTAGCTCATAGGAGCATTTGGGGATCTACATGCATATATTTTATAAATGGAGAGAACAAGTTTTTATGATTTATTATGTGAAAAATTAGCTCAAAAACTGCATTTCCTTTGCAGGCTGTTTGGCGTGACCACTAAGTATGGAATGGCAACCTGGCTTATTTACAGTAAAATCAAAATTGAACTGGTAAAAACTGCCATGAAAATCACAGGAAACAAATGCTTCCAGACAACACAGGAAAAAATTGTCATTCATCAGGCTCATAAAATTGTTAATGATCCCTCCTGTATCCTTTTTCACGGCACGAGTTATTACCCTCAGGGAAACAGTACAAAGCAAGCGGCTATAAAACAAACCGCTATAAGCTCTCGTTCCTCCCAGCATCTACTGCACTTTTAAATAGGACTTAGCCCAATTTAAAAGCTCTGGAGCCACATCCTCGTGTACTTGAATGTTTGCTGGAGTCGTATTATGGGATTTATTGTGGGAATGCTGCTATGTTTAGCACTGCTTGTCCAAAACAAATTTCCCACATGGGAAAATAAAGTTTATTCTTATCTTCTTATCTTAAAAGTTATGGAAAACAGAAAATACTTATGAGTAATGACAAATGTTTGTTCAAGGACGAGAGAATAATCTGGTCAAAAAGGGGGCCGAGTTATCCAGGACACTCCTCTAACCCAGTAAAGTCCAGAAACAGACCTGGAATCTGGTGCACAGCTGAGCACAACATGAGAGAAGACATAAGACCAGTACCTGCCTATTGTGTAAATGCTTAATTACCATCTGTCTACTGACCAACTGTGTGACCTACAAGCAAAAAAAAAAGAAAGAAAAAAAAAAGCCTGGCCTGTCCTTTATGTGACTTGCTTTGGTTAAACTGGAAGGAAAAAACAAAACAAACAACAACAAAAAAAGCGCATCCTGATCTAGACAGGCAACCCCCTGCGAGCAGGTAAACAGGATGGTTGAAATTAGTGTGCGTGTGTGTGTCTGTCTACTTGTGTGTGAACATACGTCGGTCTGCTCCTCTGTGGTCTCAGCAGGAGGGGCTCCTCGCAGCACTTTCACCACATACAGAGAAGCACTGCAGGGAGAAAACAACACACTTAAGGCAAAATAACTCTTCTCACACATTTAGAAATACGGTGGTGTCACATCATCTTCTCTTCAGCTCCGCCAACAAACATTAGTGCTGTACCTGAAGTAGTAAAGGGAGACTGAGGAATCAGACAGCTTCTGGGATTTGGTGACCAGCTTCTCCAGCAGGTCATGGAGCTCCCCCTGTCTGTCACCGGCAGTCCTGCAGTAAACCTTAGACCTGCACAGGTGGTTCCTATAAAAACAGAGATGTCAAACAGTCAGGAGGACCTCAGGGGAAGCTGTCATTACTCATCCATCCATCCATTCATCCACTTTCTTAACAGCTTATCCGACTTACAGTTGTGGTTAAAAGTTCACGCCCACTCGTCATGGGCATGAACGTTATGGGAATTTTTTCCTTTGAACTGTTTTTATTTTTTTTCAAAGTGGAATGATTGTGCAGCCTAGATCTTTAATGACTTCGAAAACAAGAATTGGGAATTTGAATTTAATTTGAATAATTTGGTCAAAAGTAGACATACACCCAAAAATATGTGGTTCAATGTCCCTTTGATGAGAGGTGCGCATCAACCAGATGCTTTTATAGCCATCAACAAGAGTTCATTTAACTTTGTTGGTTTCCTGGCACAGACCTGGCTTTGTGGCTGAGTTGACAAAACCGGTGAAAGACATTCGAGAAACTTAATGTTAGCCTGCTTTATTTATTCCAAAACCAGTTTTAATGTGCGTTTGGGTAAATTGCCTTGTTGGAACACACAACTGTGTTCAAGTTTCAACCCAGCTGTTCATTTGAGGTGAAACTGAATTTTAAGCTAGTCGTCCTTCTTCATTAATCCACTATTCCAGTATCACTGGCAGCAAAACAGCCAAGGAGCATGACTCTACCTACACCATGCTTGGTACAGTGTTAGATTTTTAAAGCCTCACCTTTATTCCTCCAAAGATATCTCTTGTCATTGTGGCCAAACAGCTCAATCTTTATCTCATCTGACCATAAAACATTTCCTGGGCTGTTCCTGAACATCCTAACCAATTTCCTCTCATCTGAGGATGGCAGTTTGGATCTAATGAAGCTAATGATCTTGAAATCTACAGGTGTTTAAAAAAAAAGGCTCCAAGAGACCTTCCCAACTTCTGTAAATCTATATATCTCCTTAGATCACAAAGTTCCTTGAACTTTCCCATTGTTCTGAGTATTGGTCAATCCAATGAGTGCTGTAACTGCAGGTTTGCAGGAGGGCTCGAGCAGCCATGTCAGTTCAGCACAGGGTTCAAAAACAAACACATAGAGGGCTGAAACCCTGACTGACCTGAACTTAGTACTTAGATTTAAAGACATGAGCTTGGGCCATGTTAAAATGTATCACCTTGTCTTTTCAGCCTGTATCTAAAACCTTCAACCTACTACTTAGCAGGGTAGGGTATGAAGTGGATGCATGCAGACCCCATTAATTCTGTGTGTGGTGCTGTGATTGGTAGATATCTGAAACCCCAGAGCAATAAAGTAAATTTTAATAATTTGAGAAAATCTGTTTTTGTCTAATTCAGCAGATTAAATAGAAATTTACCACACTGATATTCATAAAGTCTGTTATTGTATATATATATATATATACACAAACCAGCAGCAATAGCCACTGTTGAAAGACCATTAAAACGTCAAGAACATAAGCTATTATCATCTGAAATTCCTGCCATCTCTGGAGTTATAAATTGTCTCTCAGTTTCTTCCAAATAAACTCAAACCACCAGCTTTGAATTTGAAATTTTCAAAATCGCAATAAAAAAAAAAAAGAATACAAGCAAAAGTGTTTTGTAGTTGATCTCCGGTGGATAAAAGCGCTGATGTGAACATTTCAAATTAAACATGACACAATTTTAAATCTTTGGTGTTGCGATTTAATTATGACACTAACAGTCAGCTCAGTCCACAGCTCACATGTGTTTACCTGAATATGTCTGCTGTCCGTCGGAGGAAGTCCTGCTCCTGCTGGTCACTGCCGGAGCTCATTCCTCGCTCGATGATGGCCAGCAGAGGCTCAACCAAACCGAGGACGAGAGGGCTGCCAGCCTGCCGCGCCACAAACACTTCAATCAGGTCCAATACCTACAAGAGCAAAACAACAGGATGAGAAAGGTCTGTATTTTACTTCTCGCCACTCTCTTAGTGTCATGCTGTGCTGGGTTAAAGATGTGTTTGACAGGACTGAGCTTAAGCTACCTTGATCTTAAACTCTCTGACCAGCGTCTTTTCCTTCTGTAGTTTTGTCTTCTCATCCTTCTTGGCCTGGATCTTTTTCTTCTGCTCTGAGAACAGCGCTGACAGACTCTTATCCAGCTCCATCATGGCTTCATCATCCAGATCTTCATCACTGCTGGGATCCTCCTCTGTGGCCTGAATATGAAGTACAACTGTGTTACTTTGACAATGAAGCACTGACTTATAGCTCTAGCCTGAGGTCTCTTAGGTGAAACGTCTTCTGTTAGGCTCCACCTAAACTTAAATTATTCTAGCTGAGTTTCAAACACATTTACTAAAATAAATAAATGGAACTGGGAGGGAGGTGGGTTGCAAATAGGGTTGCAGTTATGCTGCAACTAAAGTCGGGCTAAAAGAGCTTAAACAGCACACAAAATACTTGTTCAGTTTTTATTGCATCTTTCTAAAAATTAACTGTTAAAGAAGTTACTGGTGGCGTTCTGTTGTAATTTTAGCTTCTTGCTTTAGGCTACAGGATGATGATCGCATTACAAAATACAGCCCAAAATGTGGTGCTGAGGAATGCAATCTCGTCATCCTAATCTCTAATGAAGAGAGAGGTGGACTAATGACAATATGTATGTATGATGAATATTAATTTGCAGGATTTTGCTTTTTTGTTGATTTCATGTCAGCACTGTGGACGATGCTGACTTAACGGCTGTGAAATTTTAATTTTGGTCACGTTTTCTATTTATGTACATAAAATTTGCTCCCAGGATGACAAAGATTAATGCACTTAATGACCACGGTGTCTTTACACAGAACACTTTGGTGAATCCTAATGAACACTGCTGCTCTGATGAGCTTCTGCTCGGCCTTAGTGGGCTCTTTGTATTAAAAGTTCATTTAAAATCAGAGCGGACATGCTGAAAAGCCTGAACACCCACCAGAGCATTCTTCTGCTGGAGGACCTTCATGAGCTCCATGCGGAAATTTTGGTCCACTGGTTCCTCATCCATCTTCTCATCTTCCCCTTCCTCCTCCTCCATTGCTTCATCTTCAGAGTCGTCATCATCGTCGTCGTCGTCGTCGTCGTCGTCATCATCATCATCATCAGATTTGTCATCCTGAAAAAAACAAAACAAAAAAACAACTGCACATTTTAGAATAACTAAAATAAACAAGTTTTCTGTCTAAAAGAATAAACTGTAACCGTAAAGATAGAAACAATCGGCATGTGAAAGATAATTTATGTTTGAGTAGAATTCAGTGCATATGACAGAAAAAGGTTGACAACAGAAAATATGTTTGACAATAACTGACCTCCATCTCCTCATCATCTTCCTCATCATCCTCCTCCTCGTTTGCTTTCTTCTTTTGCGTTGTGTTTGAGTCATCTTCGACAACCACAGCGGCGTCCTCTTCGTCATCCTTCTCTGGGTCTAAAACCTACACACAGCACAAAACGTTGTTGTTACAAATAACACTGACTTTGTGCAGAAATCACTGATGCATTCCTTTTTTGGCTGTTCGGCAAAATTAAGCCTGAAACTCATTTTTTTTTAGGCTGATTTTACAAAAAATAAAAATAAAAAATTGTCGTAAGGCTAACCAACACATTACTCTTCACACAGACTGTTTACCTGCAACCAAAGCCTACACAGGTCAATAGCACAGGTGCAAAACAATCATAAACAAAAAAAGAGTCCAATATCAGATATCTGTTGTGTTTATAGCCAAAGGCATAAAATAAATTTGCTCCATGGGTTCACTTTTTCAGGTCTGTGTAATCAAAGCCCAAAATTCATTCACTTTTTAAATAGACATTTCCCCTAAAATTTGAATGACATAGCTCAACTAGTTCTCTATGTAGCTATTACATAAATAAATAGCTACATAAATACATAAATAGCTACTGGCAGTTTTTCTATTAAGACGTGTATCACCACCCTGGAATTTTTTTCAGGGAAATTGGAGATGGTCAGATTGGAAGCATTTGCTCAGTTAACATGGAATGAACCAAAAGTGCCACAAGGAAACCCTGAAAAATGCAGAAACCCTGCAGCACTCTTGGTGTATCTTTGTCACATGACAAAAAAGTGGCCATATTTAGGTCATGTGATGAAAGGAGAACAGAAAAAAAAAAAAAAAACTTAAGTAATAAAAGGCCACAGGACAGAGCTGAAGTAATTGAGCCAAGCTCTGATTACCTGACTTATGTTACTGTGAATCCCGATAATGACCCCGTATGTGTTACTTACATCTAAGATGGCGGTGAGGGCGGCTGCAGTAACGTGGGGGCAGATGGAGGAGAAGACCGTCTTGCACACCTGTCTGATATGTCTGCTCTGCTGGGAGAGCAGCGACAACAAGATGTCCACCATCACCTCCACCCACTCGGGCTCCTCCTGTTCTGTGGCTGCATTTGGAAACATCCAACACATTCATACACTTTAAAGCAGCACTCGCTTATTCATTCCCTGGCTTCCTAACAGACAGCACAAGAAGCTAAGAACACAAAATTATTTTTATTTTAATTGGAATCTGCTGACTATTAAGAAATTCTGTAGAAAGTGAGCAAAATTATGCTAAATAATCTGCTTTTGGTCTCCACCAACTCCTTGGACATTTCTATAGTGACTATGAATGAATTTAGTTGGTTAATTTGATCAAAAATGGGAGCAACTACTGATACTTAAAAACGGAAGTTCAGTCTTAACCCTTGTTTAAAAAAAAACAAAGGTACAGCTTAAAGATATGAAGCTAAAATATGTTTGGATTTCTAGGTTGTTCTGCTCACTTTCATTTTCTGAGAGGCATATTTCAAAAGTTTGGCCATAGCGAGGTTGTCTGTGTCCTGCTGCTTCGAGTGTAGGAAGCAGTGGGAAGGTAAGCACAGACATGAAAACAATATTGAGCTTCTCATAACTCCTGGCATTGCCAAAAATGCTGAAGCATTTCTTTATATATATGAAAAGAGATGTGATAAAAAGCAGCAGCATCACGATGCACAAGGCCTGACCTTCTTTTTTCTTTTTCTTTTTAGCCTTCTTCTCCTGAGCCTTCTCCATACAGCTCTGCAGGTCTTTCATGATGTCCAGTAGCTCCTCAGGGGCCTTTGGGAAGAAAAATATTACTACGCTGCTCTTATTCAACTAATTTAGGCTTCATGGGTACAAATAACCAACTGTAAACAGGCTGATGGATGCTGTACCTTGAAGAGGTGCATGCCGACCAACAGGAAGAGCTGCTGGAACGCGCTGCTCTCTGCTGTTTGGCTTTTCTTTGCCTTCTTCTTCAGGTTTGCCACAGACTCCAGCATGCTGGAAGAAAACAAATCAAACATGGCACAGGTGAAGAAGCAAAACTCCTTTAAATGTAAAGATTACATCATATTCCAGCTTCCCTACCTGTCCCAGGCTTGTCTCTGCTCAGGGCTGAAGGGCTGGCTGCTCTGGACGTGTTTTGGCTGGTTAAGCAGGGCTTGCGCGTACTGAACCAGGTGGTAGATCCACATGGTGCCGTCAGCCGTCACACCCAGAACCCGCTTTTGGCTGACAGCTGCACCTTCGGTTGAGTCCTCAGTGAGCGGCATGTGGTGCATGGACAGGAGAAGTCTGGGTAGCGGAAAGACAGAAGACAGCTGAACAATTTTTCTTGAAGAAAAAGATCAGAGAAATAAAGTACAGCCATCAGGGGCTGATATTTAAAAGCTGAGGAGAAAATGTCATCTCTCACCCGAAGAAAGAATTAACAAGCACGCCTCTGGTTTTATCATCGAGTGGGACAGAAAGCTTCGTCTTTGTCTCCGAGATGTCGGCCGAGGCCTTCTTGGCGCTGAAGAAAGCGTGGAAAAATACAAACCTGGGGGGAAAAAAAACAAACACACTAGTGAATAACCTCCTCCTCATCAAACAAAGAACTTCTCAGCACTCAACAAGTCTTACCTGGCCACATCCATGATGAGATCCTCTTGCTTCTTCACCTGGTGGTTGTCAATAATGGAGGCGAGCCGGGAAACAATCCACTTCCTCAGGCGGAATACAGATTCCTCCTTCCTGAGGAAAGATAATCAACAAGTTGCATTCATCCACTTTCCGTCCCTGTGCCTCTTTTGCCCTGTTCAGCACACATCCTCTGCACGATCTACCAAAAACAACAGCAGATGCACTCACTGATCTTGTCCTCCCTTGCTGTCCTTCTTCTTGTGAGTACTGATGTCCAGCAGCTTGTCCAGCTGAGGCTGCAGGAATATGTCCTTAAGCCATTCCACATAGCCCTGCAGAGCTGCAGGCTGAAGGTGCTGCACCACCTTCCACACCGACGGCACCACGGGGTAGCCTCTGTTGGTGAGGGAGGAGAAACCCACCATCACTTCCAGCTGTTTGTCTGAGTCCTGACAACCCTCCAAGAAATCCGACACAAAGACGTCCATCTCAGGGGCCAGCTTGAAGCGGTCCGGTTTCTAAGAGTGAGAAAAGATGGAAGCGGACCTACATTAGCTTTAATATGTGTGAGCACAGCTTTAACATGGTGACTTGGCACTGATTCTACAGAAAAAAAAAAACCCTCATCAACAAGCTGGAAATGCTACAGTGCTTTACAAACCACTGATATTGCTGCTTGGTGTCAACTCAAGTAAAATGATCACATGACCTCTGTGTTTGGGGAAAGACTGTAGGTCATTTGCTGGGAAATTTTCACTTTATGAATTATAGGCATGGCACATTTGTATTTGATTAAGAGCAGAGATAACATCTGCAATTATTATAAATTACTACAAGTAATACAAGTACAGTAACACTAGTCTCATTTTAGTAGGTCTTGTTGCAGAAAGCACTGCAAGCAATCTCCTCCAGTGTGCAGATTTTATTAGCTCGTCCCATTAGATGACTTTGAAGAGTGGAAGCTGTTCTTTATAGTCAAGTCTAGACGGTGGCACTGACCTGAGCAGACACTACGTGTTCCCCATAGTTCATCATCACCTCCCCAGACAAGACGTCCTTCAGCTGGGCTGTGGACAGCAGAGGGAGGGCGCTGCCCAGAAGACGGAAGCTCATGTAACTGGACACAGATGGGAAAACAGCAGAAGGGCTGAGCGCTATGACATAATAAACAGGACAAATTAAAGAAAAAAGAAGAGTAAATCCTGCAGAAACAGCTGTGCTCTCTCCACCTCTGTCAAGTGTTACTAAAACAAAGCAGCAAAGTGAGCACTAAACACAGCGACGATATAGTGTCAGATTTGCTGTTGCAGATTAAATCCTACACCCTGCTGCTCCAAGTTTGACTTTAAAATCAACACAAACTGCTGAGTTATTAATTTTCACGCTAAATTCCTGACATGAAGATGTCTGCACTTACGTCTGATACAGGATAACGAAGTCAGCGGTATTTAAAAAGTGCTGTTTTATCTAGTGCAGCACTCAGTTGTCTACCACAGTCAGTTCACATCTGATAAAACCATTTCCAGTGAGCATAATAATATTTAATTACTTCATATTTAAAAGACTAACTGTTCAACAGGCTGCAGGTTCTCTCTAAAGCTGACAGGACTCACTGAGTTGGCCCCGGCTGCTCCTTTAACATGCCGTCGGTGATGGCTTTATTCCAGAAGAGCTCAAAGCTGTCTTCCTTCAGAGAGAGCTTCAGGAGGTCCAGGACCACTGCTGGGAGGATGCGCTCCTTCTTCACAGCGTGGGCTGCCGTCTTCAACACTTCTGTTATTCTGCCAGACATCAGATTTAGACAGTTCAGTCAGAAGCTGCTGATTAGCAGACCCAGAAGGGGAAAGTGGTGGATAATTATAGGATGCACATAGAGCGAAACTTACAGTAGTGTAGCCAGCACAGAGCAGTCTAAGTTTAAATGAACATTCAGATTAGCAGCAGAAGGTGTGTTTTTGTGAAAGCTTCTTACTTGGGTATGTTGTCAGCATTGATGATGGTGGAGGAGCCCAGCAACTTCTTCAGTTTCTTGGGTTTGAGGGTTTGTGGGAAGCGCTGCAGAGCTACCAGCAGCAGCTGCAGCTGCTCCGGAGTCCTGAAAGCAGATTCCAGGTCAGTCTGCAGGGCTCCCATGAGGACCTCCTCAAACACCTCCTCAGGGACCTGATGGACAGGATGACATAGACTAGAGTCAGAAAACCCCTGAAAATTGTTGAAAAAGACCATTTTTATAGCAGTAACTAGTCTGCAGCTGTCACCTCAGAGAGGATGTCTGTCATGGTCTTGGTGGGTAGGTCCTTCAGGTGTTGTTTGTGCTGACTGAGGGTCTGCAGGAGCTGCACACATCCCAACACCACCTGTGGCTCCTGCACAGAAACAAGACAGAGAGCTCAGAGACCACAACGTATTTGATAGAGCATCAGCTGTCCTGGATCTCCTCTGTTCCCTGGATCTTAAATTTCTTGTGAAATTTACAACCGTACAAAAACCTGAAAGTGATGCAACCATGATCTTTTTTTTCCCCCTGCTTTCCCTATGATTACTATCCCTTAAATATTTGCAAGCGTCTTCAATATATTGTCTCAGGCACATTCTCCTCTTTAATGCAGCAAAACTCTTTCCAGGTATGCTAAAAATGTGAGAAAACTTACCTTAGAGAGGCGATTGGACTGATGAATGGCGAGAACACCAAACAAGTTTCCAAACATAGCATTTCTGGCAAATTTCTGAAAGACGAAAGATGAAACAAGTTCAAAGATTGCATTCATCGATTTTGGTGCTAAAAGATACCAAACACCCAAAACTCACCTTTTTAGCTCCTTGCAAGTTGTGCTTTTCTTTGATTCTGTTGAGTATACTCTGCAGGGAGACATCTTCAAAGGCACTCAAGACCTAAAAATAAAGGAAACTTTACTGCTTAGCTCAGTTATTATAGAGCACCTTCCTAACACTAGCAGCAAAACAGCATTTTGTACACACTCTGAAACCCATGTGACCAATATATTCAGTTCAATACTCATCTTAAAATAAGGTAAAACTAGCACTTTAAATTGCATGACGCTGTACAGAAGGGAGACTGTCCATACTAGGCAGAAAGCACAGGATGATTCATTCAGGATTTTGAAGCACAGGTAGAGAGAAGGTATATCCATGTTTGACAGGGGAAAAACAAAATCCAGTGTACGTAATGACACCCTGGAAACTTCTGGCTACCACCCTCATTTAAGATAAATATAACGCTGGGCTTTACAGCTGACCGGTTAGCTTTTAACATGATCACATGTCCTCCTTAGACTTTTGAATTTTGCTCTTTAATGAAGAGTAACGGCAACACATCTTGACCACTTTATTAGGTATATGTGTACATGCTGATGTCATAACCTATTGCTATAGAAAGCTTATAGTGACACTTTTGTACGTACAAAAATGTGCCAAAAAAAGGTGTGTATAAGTCTTTTACACACAAATCATCGCTTCTCTCTCTTTGTCTCTATCTTCTTTGTCTTCTTCATCTGCTTCTGTGACTTTGTCATTTGCCTCTTTCTCCTCATCTTCATCTTTGACAACTAAAGGTCGTCACGGCAGATCATCTGAACATCCCCCTATCCCCCAGCATCTTCCTCTGTCGTGCCAACGCTCTGCAATGTCTTCCTTATCTACACTCATGAACCTGCTCTCTGGTCTTCCTCTTTTCCTCCTGGCTGGCAGCTCTGTATTAAACATCTGCTATCCTTCCTCTCTACATCTCTAAACCATCTCAGCCTCACCTCTCTAACTTTTTCTCCAAAATGCTCAACCTGAGCCATCCCTCTGATGTACTCATTTCTACCCTTCCCCATCCTGCTCTCTCCCAGTGAAAATTTTAGCATCTTTGGCTCTGCCACCTCCATCTCAGCTTCCTATCGTTTTGTCAGTCGAAGTCTCCAAACTATACATCATAGCAGGTCTCACAACCATCTCTTAGCACATAAAAGCCACATCCAGGAATTTTATCAGTTATGAAGATAAATAAAGAGGATTTTTGTTATTAAAAGTAGTGTTGAACTGCTGCACTGTGTTTATTAACCCCAACCCCCAACAAAGATGTGGCTGAAGCTGTGGATGTGTGCGCAGAGGCAGGTCCGCAGACAAAGATAGATAGGGATAGACTCCACTCACCTGCCCCAGAGCGAGGCTGAACCCAGGTCTCGCAGTCTCCCGTGTGTGAGCCAGTCCATCCACCAGCCTTTTAAAGGTGTATTCCAACTCATCCTCCTGCAACACATGAAGAAAGACGGTTTAAAACTTTTAAACTACAGACACTTTAACACTGTGTGGAATCATATATATGCTGGAATATACTTATACATGAAATACTACATACTACACTCAGACATTTTTATAATTGCACTTTTTAATAAATATTTTTTTATTTAAGTGTTGGGTTTAGTTTAATGAGCAACAACAATCAGATGAAACTCTGATTCCAAGGATTTCATTACGGGTAACGGAGTTCCACTGTAAACATGCAATTAAACCTTGATCCTTGACAGTAAAATACTTTACTGTGCTTTACAGTATTTCTACTTGCAGTACGGTAAGAAAAAGTTTACTATATTATTAAGCATTTGATGTTTTGATTCTTATACTGTATACAAGGTATTTTAACAAGTTTTGATCAAGTACTTATACACAGGTAGTTACGGTAATAGTGCCTTATGTTAATAATATAGGCCTGACTCTGTTATATGAGTATTTAAATTCTTGATACTTGAAATACTTCAGTGTGTCAATGATATGCTGTATGATATCCAGTCATATAATCAGTTACATATGAAAACATCTTCCACCTCTCCATACGACACTATGTGTACAACTGCTACTTCTAAAAATATTAGTGGAAAACTTCTGAGGAGTACATGTGCAGCGGGACCACGCTCCGTTCAGGGAGTCTCTCAGTGTCATCGATCGCACTCTGCCTCACCTTGTTGTTGGTTTTTAGGTACTGTATCAGGTTTTCCACCGCCTTCAGTCGGACCTCTTGATCCGGTTTGGCCAGGTCCCAGAAGAAGTCGAGGAAGACCCGGTTCTGCTGCAGGTTACCGGCGGGCCGGAGCGGTTCCGCCGCCTTCACTGAGAGCTCCACCATCTCTACAGACATCTGTTCGAAATGCCACCACCACCTCTACTCATGCTGCTGCAGGGGGAACACGTGCCTCACTCACGGAAACTACATCCGGGTCAACTCACCAGCCATGTTTTTTTTTAAGAAGAAAAAAACTTTATTGAGCGATTCACATAATATAATATAATATAATATAATATAATATAATATAATATAATATAATATAATATAATATAATATTGTTAAAAGAGTTGTTAAAATGAGCATATATAGCCACATATTCGAATAATAATAATACTAAATAATAAAAATATATCAATGCATTTATTTATTGAATTACATTTAATTAATATCATACAACATGTTTTTGTTACCATGAGCCTTGTTTTAGGATTTCTTTCATCCAAATGGTTAAAATAAATGGTGACACTTTTTTCATTTGATTTGCCTTTATTTGTCCATCCATTACATTTTCACTAGAATTTGAACATTTTATTTTAATTTAACATTGCACTTTGTGTGTCTTTGTTTTACTCTTTTTAAAATTTGCACTTTATATTTTCAATCTTTCATATTTATATTTTCAGTGTCAGTAACAAAACAATTTCCCTCTGGGATCAATAAAGTATTCTGAATCTGTTCTCCACCCTATAAATGACTTAGAATTCTTTATATAAACTACTCAAGCCACACATTACACTGGATCACCCAGTTTTTCTGATTAATGTAACAAGCCCATGTCTTGGTCTGAAAGACTGGAAAATAACTGATTAATGTTGTTTAAGGGAATATTATTTATTAATTTTTTTGGGTGATGTTTTACAAAATATTCATTCTGACACTCTTAAAAAAATACCAAAAAGGGCACAGAGATTCAGGATGTCTGTCATGGGACAATAAGAAAAATCAAGTCTTCTATTAAAGCTACAAAAATTAATCCAGACTGCACAACTTAATTAAGATACCTAAGGTCGTATTTTATACCCAAATCCTCAAACACGAGCACACTGTAATCAAATATATGCCTTTATTCAAAACAAGTTACAAATTCTGCAAATCCTGAGGATTATTTTGATATGCTTTGACTTTCTGGGGATTACAGGACACTCCAGACTTCCCCGCTACAACTCTGGCAAAAAATATCTGTTTGTGAGGATCAAATACACCTTCAGTGGGCTGCTTGGATGGACTGAGGAATAAGCTAGTTTTTCTTCCCCTTTTTTGACTGACTTTGAAGTTTTTTTTTTCATCACTCTCACAGATCCAAAGACGTGGTTTCACCTGTGTTTTCTAGATGCCGGACATCTCACTCACACTTCTTTTAGTTGGTTGTACTTGAAAGGCACCTCACAATTTACATTCTGCTCTGAAGTCATATCCTCTTATGGTATTTGCACCGAATTGTACACCCATGTGAGAGTGCACAGGTGTCAACTGAGGCCTAATTTTTAGCTCTCAATAGCAATACCATTAGATAAAGCTTTAAGGATTTCAAACAGGAGATTTCCAAAGATTTACTTTGGATGTAATAAGCAGAAAAGGAATTTTACTTCAATGCCACCCTCTGGGAAAATATTACTTTTAACTTGTTTTTTCACAGCAGAAATTTTGACCTACCACAGTAGGAAAAGCAAAGGTGTGACTAATAACATTAACATTAGTTTGTGTTCAAAGTTTCACAGTGAGTCAGCACAGACAACACCTGGACTCGGAAATGAAGCACCCAAACCGACAGTGGCCATTAGATGTTAAAGGGACTGTTAATCTGTTCGTTTTTCCACATAGTGACTCTGAAGAACTATGAGACCAATTTCACAAACTATGACAAATCAAACACAATCACAGCACATCACACTCAGAAGTCCAAATGTCTCAAATCAAACGAAGCACTTCCATAAAAAGATACCTTTTATTAAACTGCATGCAAATCTCATCTTCACAGTCCAGATCATTAAGAGGCAGAGGTGACTATGCAAACAAATGATTAGCAGAGTCTGACACTGTCACATTCAGAGTGTGATTTCCTGTTATTTCTGTTTAGTTGGAGGGGGCAGCGAGCACAGCGTCCAGAGCACTCTGAGCCTCTTTGATCTGCTGCTGCAGTCTCTGCTTCATGGCCTCGTTCTGAGCCTTCTTTAGCATGTCTTGCATGTCTTTGATGGCAGCCCGATAGCCCGGAGCGTTGTGAAACACTCGGATAGCCTTGTCGCCACTGCACACCAAGAAGCGTCCGTTAATGTCAAATCTAAGGTCCGTGATCTCCACGCTGTGGACGCCGTGCAGCTCCTCCTCCAGCTTTCCGCTGGCAGCATCGTACATGGCCACGTTGCAGCCATCGCTGACAGCCACCACCCGGCCGTCTGGAGACAAGGCCACCCGGCTGCCTTCAGACGAGCTGCAGGGAATGGTTTTCAGGAGGTAGGGATCCTGCTGCTTTTTGTACTCCACGTCCGTGTTCCACAGCTTCCACGTGCCGTCTTTGGAGACGCTCACCATCCTGAAAAATGAAAGGAAAGCATTACTGCTTAACACAGCTTAACACAGGACCTTCATGCACCCACCACCTCTAAAGCTAATTAATTAACAGAGATGCTCTCCTGGCTGATTAACCAAGAGAGGAAAACACTCAAAACCAAGCACTATTAATGGAATTAGACTACATACAAGTACTGTGTGTGAATTTAAGAGCAATGATTTTAGATACTTAGAATGCATTTTAAAATAGCACTGAAATGTGTGCCTCCCTGTCAGACTATTGTCCTGATTAGTTTTCTCAGTGTGCCAACATTAGCAGTGTTAGCAGCAGCAGGCTTCTTTACTCTCAGCTTAACGTTTATAGGTTTTTTTATGCTGCCTCAGCTTATAAACAACCATTCATTTTCCATCTCAGATATTGCAGCGTATTACCTGCGAGAGTCGTTGGAAAAGGCAAATGCGTGGACTCCAGCAGAGTGGCCCTTCAGGTCAAAGGCTCGCACCACCTCTCTGAAGTCTCCTCCTTTGCCGAAGCAAACCTCCCACACCTTCACATCAGGAGTGAAGCCGCAGGACGCGACAAACCTGAGCAAATAGACGAAGCACGATCAGAGCTCCCAAAGAGTGACACGCAATTCAAACACTTATTTTTATTTAGATTTTTATTTTACTGAATGGAATTTAAAAGTAAAAACAATATGAAGAAATCATCTTACATGTGGGAAAAAAGTTGATTCAATACATGACTTTTCAAACCTTTATTTTTCTCAATAACAATTTAAAGCAGAAGAACCTACAGCTCTTACTGTAAAACTTTGCCTATAGACACTTTTTCTGTTTTAAAGTCATGAAACAGTAAAACAATAAACTTACAGAGTAGATGTATATCATTTCTAAGCTTTCAAGTGTAAGCTGTGCAATAAATGAGGAGTGGGACTGACCTGCCACACGGGGAGATGGCAGCATAAGAATTGGTTATCTGGTTCGTGTTGATAGAGGCAAGCAGCTCTCCTTTCAGGTCCCAGATGTTGATACAAGTGTCGGTGGAGGCACTCATGATAAACTTGCCTGTGGATGAGAAACACAATATCAGCCCCATAAACTGGTGACAAATACTGAAAAATAAATGAATAAGGTTTTACAGATATAGCCTTTTTTGCCAGCTTTCTTCTCATGTGAAACTAGAGTCAACTTTTATTGCCTGTTGGTGGGTTGATTTTTTTCTTAAAACCGTTAGGCTGCCAAGAGGCTGACTAAAGCTGGGCATACACTGTACGATTTTTTTCAGTCGCATTATTCAGCTCCTGCTCAAACTGTACGATTGACTCGCAGGGGTTAGAAGTTCGTAGGTCACGATGCAGGGTATCACATTATACGGCCTGATGCTCTGATGCGACCTGAGTGCTCACACTGTGCGTCCATAACATGAGGCTTATAACACAAAATCTGTTGCTTGCTCTCCCTCCCTGTCTTTCACTCACACTGACATGCACACCACCACCATTAACTTTGCTAAATTGCTAATGAAAAACATTGATCAGGCAGCTGAGATTGAGCAGCAATGTCCATCCAACTATTTTCACGGTTGTTGCGGTCATGATAATTTTGTGAGGCCACATTGAAAAGGCTCAGATGAGCTTGCCAAAGTTCTACAAGTTGTGCTTTCATCGCTTGTGTCCAGATCACACGCTGCACTGCTGTGCTGTTCCGTTTTTCACTTTCATTTCTGTGTTTGCGCGTGCGCACTGTAAGAGGCTGCAGTGACACCCTCACGACGGCCGACAGGATTTCAAACAGGTTTGATTTTCTTACGACCAAACGATTGATGATCGGGAGCTAGTCGTGAGGTGTTAATCGCTTCTCGTTACCCCATATACACTACATGATGCACGACACACGATGAAGGCGAAACTCGGGCCGATCACCATAACGGTCGCACGACTGAAAAATCGGCTCAAAATGGGCCAAAAGTCGCACAGTGTACGCCCACCATAACACAAAGATTGCACAAATCATCAGAGAGATGGACCAAATGAATAAAAGAAACATTGAAAGGAATATACTGATTGTTAAATACTAAATCACAAATGCGTTCACACACTTTCAGGGGTTTTACCCGCTGATAAAAACAAACGCAGCTGTGTTAACTGCGTTACTACCTGATACACAATACTATAACCAAAAACTTTTAAACAGTTATTTCGGGGTTCTGTACCTGTCTCTGCGATGCCAATGTTGAGGATGGTGGCCTTGTGCTTCTGTGGGAAATCCTCGGGAGCAGCTTTGAAGCTCATGGAGCCATCATCCTTCTTTGTCATTTTGAAGATTCGTATGCAGTCTCCGTTGGCCAACCAGGTGATAAACGCCCTGTAGAGAAAAGGAGACAATCAGTGAAGGAGGAGGCGCTTGTTTCTGAAGATTACCTCACCATAACTCTGGTTGTGTACAGTGCTTTGAAAAGGTATTGGTCCACTTACTGATAACTTTTTTTGCATTTTTTACATGCTTACATGATTCAGATCATCAAACAAGTTACTTCACAAGTCTTTTCTAAACCTCTTTGACCTGGTTTATTGGTTTATGTTAAACTTACACTAGCTCTTGTGTACAATTAACAAGCTAAGGAAAGAGAAGAAGTGCTTTATGTCAGTAAGTGTAGTTAAAGACCTGGAGTCAGGGCTAAACCGGACCAGCGTAGCATGATCCAGCTCCACATTGGCTCTCAGACACTTGTGCTCGCGGTCCAGGAAGTCCTTGGTGCTCCAGATCCGAACAGTGCGGTCATCAGCGCAGGACGCCAGGTACTTCCCGTTACTGCTAAAATCGAGGCACGTCACATTTCCACTGTGGCCCTAAAAGGCACATGGAAACAAATACACACATGCTGAAAAATGGCTATGGAGAGGGTGCAAGTGAAACCTCGTTAAATTATTTCAGAACAGCTCACTGAGCTGATCTGCATCCAGACCAAAACAAAAGCAAGGCTTTTAACTCGCATAACCTACAGTGACTTAAAACAAAACAAACTCCAGTCTCTTATGAAAACTCTTCCTTGTTCTCTGAGGCTTTTACAATGTGTGTGTTTGATGATTGTTTCTGTTTACCTTCAGAGAGGCTGCCAGCAGCGGATGGCTGAAAGTGTGTTGTGTAGGTTTATCCTTGCGACCACGCTGCTTCTCCTGCTTCTGCTTCTTGGATTGGGAACCCTTCACAGCACTGGCTTCAGCTGGAAGAAACACAGGAAAAACATGACCATTGATGCCCACTAAGACTATTTTAAAAGGATATATACAAACTATTACTCAGATGGCTGTATATCAGGAGAATAAGCAGTTCTACTAATTGGAACTTTGCTGCTTTGATCACTGGCTGCTCCAGTCTGCATGCCAAAGTATCTTTGGGGAAGATAGTGAACCCCAAATTGTTCAACGCTTATTCCCTTCCGATGCTGACGGTGGATCATGGAGACCAGCGCATAGGCTGCAGGCCCGGATATACTGTCTACATTGGCTGTCTCTCACCCTTTACCCATCCCTGTTGCTTGTCATGTGTTTCTTTGGTGTATTAGAGTTTTTTTTCATGTGCTATGTGCAGAGGTGTTTTTTTTCTGTTCTCAAACTGATCTCCCTGTTGGAGCTCAGTCTGGGGGGAGTTATTTTTTTCTCCTTATCTTTCCTCGTGTTGTGCTTTTCCACGTTATACCCCTCTGACCTGTCTTCCCCATGTGATGTTTGTGTAATGTATGTATGGTCGGAAGGGTAAGACGGCGCTGGCACGGCTGGCAGCCTTAACCCAATTTCCCTTGGGATGAATAAAGTATGATCAATCAATCAATCACTCAATCAATCAATCAATCAATATAGCATATAACATATCATAGAGAATTTGTAATTTTGCACAATTTCTAACATAAATATAAACAAAATATATATATGTTCATTTTGCTTTTTAGGTTTCCATTTTATTTCTTTATTTTTTATTATAAGTTTTTCTATTATCATTATTTAATTAAGTTGTGTGGTTTGTGTGGTTGGTCTTGTGTAATTTTACTAACAACATAAGAGTATCTAACTTTTACAAGTAGTCTAACAATAACAATGTACTCTTGTGAGCTGCTATGAATCAGTTATCTCTGTGGAAAGATCATTGATGGATAGCTCTTGTTTATGGATCTTCTTCAACAAGCCTGTACATTAGCATGTATGTCAAAGCCCAGTCCTAGGGAAAAGGATAGGAACATAAAAAAAAGTTTTATTTCCACACATTTCATTTTACAATAAACTGTTGGTTATGCTATTTCTGAACATGATATGGGTGTTATGAAGCATTAACAAACAGCTAAAAGATAATTTATGTGTAATTTTCCAATCCTTGGTATCATGACAATCCCCCCAAAAAACTCTGGAAATCAGGGAATTAGCTCTGGGAGGTTTTCTATTCACTGCATGCAATAATGTTAACAGAATGTGGAAAAACACTCTCAGCATGGTTATTATAGTGAACTAAAATTAAATTAAAAGCCAAGAAAATTGTGAAAATAAGCTATACGACTGGAAACTAATAAAATGAAAAAGTAACCAAAATAAAAATTAAAAAAAAAAACAAAAAACGAACTACTTAACTTCCTCCTTTAGTATAAAGACATACACATTAGGTTAACTGGTGACTCTTAATTGGCCATAGGTGTAAATGTGAGTATGGACAGTTGTCGGTCTCTAAGTTAACCCAGCAAAAGAGTGGCAACCTGTCTGGGATAAGTGGAAGAAAATGGATGGATGTGATGGATAAAAATCTAAACTAAAACATCCAAAATAACTCAAACTAACCTCAAAAGAAAACCAAAATTCAAAATGAAACACAAACAAAACCTATTTAGACAACACAAAACTATAATAAGTTACTATTAAAGTGATTAACTCCAAGGCTATAAAAATTATGCCCAGGATTATTACTGTATTATTAGTCAATTATAAACTTTGAATCCTATTACCTGGAGAAAAAAATAATAGTCTAACTACGTCTTTATTAGTCCAAAATTTAATTTCATGTAACTTCTTGTTTAAACATAGTTAAACAGACTCAACATCAGATGAATGTGCTAACCTTCCTCTGTTTTATAACCTTTAAGTACTATCTTTATACAGTGAGTTATTCTACTTCACATGTATAAGAGTCTTAGTGTTGCCATTAACTAATGTCACGTGCTACAGATACCGATTTGAACCTTTGTCATCAATGAAGCGTTAAAAAACAGGCAGTGACTCGACAGAAAGCAGTGCACCCATTGGTCTGTTAATGTGACAGTCACAGCCACTCAAAAGTTACCGTAGCTTCTACTTCTAGCTCTGAGTTCGTGTTAATATCGTTGGCACGGAGCTCTTTTGTTGAATGAATCAATTACTGAGTAAGTGAATGAATGAATGCAGTATGACTGACTTGCCGCCTTCTCCACAGTCTCCCCCTTCTCCAGCTAGCTAGAGTTACGTTAGCCTGAGTGGCTCTTACCGGCAAACTCCGCTGCCTGCTCCGTTTCCTCTCTTATTTCTTCTTTCCGTCTGCCCACCGCTAACGCAACCAGAATAACCAATGCACCCAGTAACAAAGTTAACGCGGCCAGAGCAGCTATCTCCATGTCGACACCCTTCTGCCACGTATTTTGCAACGCTAACGTCTCCTAAACTAACCCCGCACGACTGGGGCACCGCGCATGCGTCCTAATAGTACGCTTCATCTAAGGCTGCGTTCACGTTTACGACTGCAAGTAGTAAATACGAGAACCCCCCGCCTCCAAACATTTCCGTGAAACATATATAGTTTATTTTAAATGTATAAACATTCCGTCAGTTTGGTTTGCATGATTTTAACATGACGTTAAAAGACAACTTAATCTCTCAGATTATTCGTTTTCGTTTTTTTCTTAGTTATAACGGCGTTATCTAGCGTAACTGCCACAATTTTCACATTTCCTGTTCTGGGTGTAGTCATGAATGCAGCACAATCCGGGTCTCAAACCGTCTTTAATGCCACCTAGCGGACTGGCGTGTGTGGAATGTTTGAAAACTTTTCAGGAGAAAAGTTGGAGCCATGCTTCCACGATATTTACACCAAAATTTATATCCTACCATCTGAATTTTGCTGCAAAAATCAGGACTCACCAGACGAGGCAAATTTTTTTCCAGTTTTTTACTGTCCATTTTCTGCTATCCCGTGTGAAGAGTATCCTCTGTGTCCTTTTCTGAGCTGGCAGGAGTGGCACTGATTGTGGGGTGTCTGCTGCTTTAGCCCACCTACTTCAAGGTTTAACATGCTGTGCATTCAGAGATGCTCCTCTGCATTCCTGTGTTTGTAACAAGTAATTAAATGAGTTTTCGGATCAGTTCAAAGTTGTCAGGCATTTTCACCTTTCAAAGTTTCTTAAATTACCCACCCCCATGTTCAGTTGAACTTCATTTTGACCATGTCTACAAGCCTAAATAAATGTGATTTAGATATTTGCATCAAGTATACCTGAAATATTTAAAGTAAAAGCATGTATTCTTCAGGGAAGTAGCCGTTTACTGTTCCGTGGCAAGTGGTAATACTTCCAAATATGCTTTAAAATGCACTGTGATTATTTTCTGAGAAGAAATAAAATACAAAGTTTGGACTTGTATATAGTCTGACGTTATATTCAATCTGATTTCAACTCCAGCTTTCTTGAAATTAAATCACTTAAATTTATTGGGACTAACTCATAGACACAGTTCCCAGTAAAACACTACTTAGATCTCTCGGAGTGTGTTGGATATCAATTCTTGACATTCTTGTTCTGTAAGCAGCATGTCATTAACAAAGCATTTTTCCAATGTGTTTCATGTTTTTGGCAGGGGAGAAACCAGAATTCCCTAAGAGAAACCCACAGAAGCTTGGAGAAAACATCCAGACTCCATAGAGAATCACTCTCTCCTCTTGCTCTGCTGTTCATCCACCATGTGGAGCAAACCCCCCTTTAAGCCAACTTTCTCCTGATTGGATGCCCCTCACAAAGAGAGGTGTTAAGGATTACTCCTCTCATGAACATCATACAACCAGAAGTAGAAAAAAAACCCCAACTATCAGAAACTGTGCGTTTGGAGAAGTTTGACGCCTGACAGGATTTACTTGTTCATAGAGTGAACAAATTACTCGAAACTCTGGCCAAGTTTAATATGAGGATCCACTATTGTAACAGTATATACATGACAGAAAATAAGAACAATCATAACAGGTCCTCTTTAACTTCCTGCAACATTACCAAGCAATACTTGTTTATCCACTACAAAAACAGAGCATACTGCTAATATACAGTACGAAGTATAGCCTCCACGTCTTGGGAAGAAAATTTGGCAATCTTTAAAGGTTTAATGTGGAACATCCACATCCAAAACTCACATTTTTATTTATTCAAATTTGACCATCCAAATAAAAAAAAAAAAGAAAAAAAAAGAAGAAACAAAGAAAGAACCCAAAAAAAAAAAAAACAACTGGTAACGGCTCACTTTTCACAATAAGAGGTGATTACTGAGAACAGAGATCATTTGAATAAAACAGCTGACATCAACTGCTTTACTGTCCATGTTTGCTGCACGCTCAAAAACAAAAATAATAATAAAAACAAAAAAATCCCTGTATCGCTGTGAGAGATCCAATAGAACAGACTGTAATTTTTTTGTAAATCTGACATAAGGTAGCAGTGACATTTCTGAAGTGGGGACTGTGTTGCTGTGCAGATATTTAAAAACTCACCATTTATCACGGTTACATGTGTATTAACAGCAGGTAGGCTGAAGGTAAAATGTAACTGATTCTAGCAGATTTGTTACGTTTCAGTGAATTAACAAGGATTCAGTGCCTGGGCGCAAAGAGAGGTAGTCTGGCACAACAAACACACACACAAGCACACTCTCATCTCAAGATTCTTTTCACAGGGAACAAGCTGAAGAGTTGGCTTTGGTTTGTCAGCGCTAGTCGAGAGTACTCATCCTACTCACATACTGACCTGCTAATTCAATCAGTTGGCAATCACTATCAAAAAAGGCCATCCACAGGAGGACTCTGGGAATGCTTGCAATGACAAAGAGTATGAAACAAGAACACAAGGGTCTGCACAAACTACGTTAAGACATTTACTAAGTCGCCCTTTTAAGTGCAGAAACACATTATTCATTTACAGGGTCAGAGAGCCAATTAAAAAAATAATTTAAATGCAAACTTTACATTTACACTGCAGTGTTGTGTACCTTATCTGAATTGACTGTGCATTTCATCCCATTCAGACTCAGTCAGAGAATGTACTCAAATATTCAGGTAACATACAAACCAGCGAGCGTTTCACGTAAAAAAATAAGTGTCTGAGCCGCAGCTCCACCTTTAGCTCGACTCAACTTTCTCCTTAAGACGAACCAATGGGAGTGTCCGTGTACGGTAAAAGGAAAAAGAACTTTGGATATGCTTATGTTCAGCATCTATCAAATCGTCTTTTCTCCTTCTTCAAGTATAGTACATCATTGTGGTTTCTCTCTTTACTGCTGCATTCCCTCACTGGGTCATGGACTCAGCAGGCTAATGTGCTCTTTCTAACTCATCTGCAAACTTCGGGCCAGCACAACCCACTGGAGGAGGAGAGGGAGGAAGCATAGGGTATGGTGGTAGCCTGATGGGGTGGGATGTTGGGCTTAGAACAGAGCAATGTTAGCCAGGTTAGCCATAGCAGCAACAGCTGGAGTCCTCCGAATGCGTTGTTGGAACAACGTGGCAGGCTACTTCTTCCTGTTGTGTTGTCGCCTCGCCTGCAACCTCTGCCGTGCTCCGGATGGTTTCGATCCAGCTCCGATTGAGAAGGAAGGAGTTGCTGGAGATCCTAAACAAAATAAAAAATAAAAAATAAAACATATGGATATGTAACCATTTCTGCTACAAAGTATCCAGTTTTTAACAGTGGCATCAAATTTTCCAACTTCAAAACCGCCTCTTAATTTCATCTAAATTAGGATCAATATCAGGTCTGACAAGGAATTCTTATAGTGAGGCAACATGCTTTTCAGTATTTGGCTGCAATAAAAATTCCCATCAGCCTGCCTCAAGCCCACCTTTAATAACAGAACCCATGTGTTTCCACTTTGGCCTCACAGCAGTAGATAAACAGGCTAAATCCCACTACATTGCAATGCACAATGCTACAGTGTAGCATCCTATTACCAACAGAAGAGGTATAGAGTAATTTAACAAATGTATCAATAAAACTTTGTGATGGTGCTGCACTCTCACTAAATAAAACCAGAAGACTAACACACACTAACACACTAACATCACTGGGTTACAGCAACTTGAGAGCAACAACCTTTTAAACGTCTAGTCACACATCCCTACTCACGCTCCAGCAGGGCATCACCTCTTAAAAGATAAAAAAAAATAGAAAATTGATGCCTTACCAAACTGAACAGCATTGAAGCCTTGGAGTGGAGTTCCAGGACTTCCAAAGGGAATTGGACCTGCAGCAGCACTCTGGCCAAAAGATGGTGTTGACGTTCCTGCAGGGAAAACGGCATGCAACTTCAAACACCCAACACCTAAAATTCTGATAGACCAACATAGTAACCTAACCACAGAGATCTTTCTGTCAGTGTGCAGCACAGTAGGAAACCAGCGCTCACACACAAGTGCAACCATACAGTGATGTAAACAAACAAAAATGCAGCCCACCCTCCCCACCACTGAGACCCGTTAATTCAACTACTGGTTATGTTTCATATAGCAATCATTTCAATTAATTTTCTATCATTTACTGGTAATCAAAACTAAAATTATTTTAAGATATTCGCAACAGACAAAATTAGTGTAGTGGTTAACATCTTTGCCTAACACGAGAAAGATCCCTGGCTTGAGACCAGGAAGAGACACTAAAAGGTCACCCGGAGTAAAATCTGTGCCAAATCAAATATCTGGTGTGATAAAAACCCTTTCAAGCAAGGGAACAGCCAAAAGAAATAGTTAGCCAACATTACATTCATTGCTTGAACCGATCTACAGGTGGGCTTAAGACATAAACAAGCAAAACAACAACAGTCTTAATTCCTTACCAAAAGCTGGTTTGTCTGTAGCAGCAGCCCCAAAGTTGAAGCTTCCCATCTGTGGTGCAGGATTATTGGAAACTGGTGTTCCAAACTGAGGGCACGGCATTCCAGAGCCAAAGTTAAATCCACCGGATGCTGGCTGAGCTGGTCCAGAGGGAGCCGGCTGAGGAGCTGCACTGCCAAATCCGAAGGTGGGTGTGGAGGAGCTCTGAGTCTGGGTTGCTGCACCGAAACTTGGTGGAGCTGAGGGTGCAGCTGAGGGAGCGGCAGTGCCGCCGAAAGCAAAACCAGTAGTGCTGGCTCCAAATGCTGGTTTAGCCGGGGTCCCAAAAGTGGCCGCTGTGGTGGTAGGAGTTGCCCCAAAGTTGAAAGGAGCTGGGGCGGGGTTAGAAGCAGGTGTGGATGATGCTCCGCTGCCTCCAAAAGTAAATGGCTTTGGCGCCGCTGCTGTGGAACCAAAAGTTGTCTGAGCTGCTGGGGCTTCAAAAGATGACTTTCCAAAGTTGCAGGTTGACTGTGTGGTAGCAGGAGCAGCAGTGGAAACTGTATTGCCCATGGCAAAGCCTCCAAATGAAGCAGTGGTTGTGTTCTGATTGGGTGCTGCCTGGCCAAATGTAAATACTTTCTGGCTGGCAGTCTGAGCCTCTGGCTGTGTGGCACCAAATGCAAAGGTACCCTGGCTGGAGGTTGTGGTTGAAGCAGTAGCAGGTCCTGGAGCTGGGGCCGTGGCTGCTGCTGCTGTAGTAGTGGTAGCAGTTCCAAACTGAATTGTGCCGACAGCATTCGGAGCCTGATTCAAAGCTGACGAGTTGGTACTTGTTGTAGATGCTGTGTTCCAGTTTCCAAATAGGGATTTCATAGCTGGCTGTGGAGCAGGCTGTGAAGTGGGAAGGGAGCCTGTGGATCTGCCAGCCGTGTTGGTTGAGCCAGAAAACAGAGATGGGCCAGCTGTGTTGCTGCTTGTTGATCCACCAAATACTGAGGCTGTACTGCTTGTGCTTGAAATTGTAGAGGCTGCCTTTGCACTTGCAAGGGATGGAGGCTGTCCAAAGCCAGTAGCTGCAGTGGCATCTCCAAAGATGGGTTTGAAATTCTGGACAGGTGGTTTGCTTTCTGAAGCTGATGTAGCTGAGGTGGTGGTGGTGGTGGCGGTTACAGCAAAGATGGGCTTAAAGCCTGAAGCCATTAGTGGGTTGGTGTTACTGACTGATGCAGAGCTGCTGGCTGGGGCTGCAGTAACAGCAGCTGAGTTAGATGTTGAGGAAGCAGAGGAGGCGCTGACCTGGCTAGCCACCCCAAATAGGCTTGCCATAGGTGGGGTGCTGCTGGCAGCCTGGGAGACCTGACCCAGCAGGACCTGAGCAAAGGTTGAGGACTGCTGCACACCCGCAGAGGAGGACTGGGAGACTGCAGGGATTTGTGGGGAAGCCACTGTTGTTGATGCCTTCAGGATTGAAACACTGGGTTGTGCAGGTGTGGTTGATACAGACACTAAGGGCACATTGGGAGGAAAAAAACATGAGTGTACAGAACAAAGAAATTAAAGGTAGTCAAAATTAAATCAAGTGAAGAGCAGTTGTACCTGAACTTGCACTGGTAGCAGATGTGGGAGAAGGAGCGCTAGCTTTCTTCAAAGCCTCCAGCAGTGGGTTGGGGGCTGCAGGCACTGTACCGGCACTGCTGACTGGATTGGGATCCAGGTTAATGACTGGGGTGGCAGAGCTAGATGTGGGCAAGGGAGCTGCCAGAAGGCTGCTCAAGGTTGTGGTGGAAGTGGTAGCGGTAGAGCCAGCAGAGGGGGCTGGCAGGGTGGAAGTGGTGGCTGAGGGGGAGACAGTCTTCTCAGGCTCTGGAGCTAAAAGAAACAAGAGGGTCACAGACATGCTAGGGCTCATGTTTTTCCTCCATTTTGGTTGAAACACATTTATGTAGATTGATTTCCTTCACAATGGCTCTATAGTAATATAGATACATTTTATGTACATTTTATACATATCTCCATGCGATTTTTCTATACATATTTCTGTACATTGTTACCTGTACATACGGACTTCAGTTGCTTATGAATATAGGACCACTTTGTGTTTTCCTTTTATATTGTATATTCCCCTTACTATAAGAGCTGTGTAACAACGAAATTTTTCATCCGTGGGATAATAAAGGTTTATTCCTTTCTATTCTATAGATAATTTTTCTGGTGTTTAAATCTTTACATGTGAATGAAGGGTTAACAGATTGAACTGAATGCAACTTACCAGGTGTCTCCAGGACCTTCTGTATCTTACTTATAGCAGCCTTTTTCTCCTCATCTAGATCTTTAACAGTAACTGTATAACCCAGTTCAGGAGGTGGGGGCTGCAAGGAAGCACAAGGAGAAACTAAAAGCACTGTAATGGCTAAGCACGAGAAGAGAGGTTTCTAATGAGACTCCAGTAATCCTTACCAGAGAAATGTGATCATCCCGGTTGCTGGACACCAGCTGAATCTTCCTTTTTCTTTTCCCACTACCACCAGAGTCTGGCGAGGTATTGAGTTGGACCTTGGGCAATGGAGCCAGTTTGACTGGAACATCATCATAGGCACAATAAGTATAAAGCAATTTAATGTCTCTGAAGGTTTTTTCTTTTAAGTCAACTGCATTCATGTTAAATTTTTGGGGCACACAGATTGAACACTGCACAAATTCCAACTTGTTGTTCATTCATTCAGACCACTGAATGAATGAACATTTGCCACAAGAAAAAAAAAACTTTCTTGGGATGTTTCTGGAAAGCATTTTGTTAAACAGATTAATGAGGGGTCAAACTGGCTAATCAATTTCTCTAAAAGTAAAGAAGCAATCTAATTAAGCACAATTGAAATGATAATGCTCAAACGCATGTGTTTGACACCCATTTGAAACCTCTGATAATATTCTTCAACAGTCTTAAGAGTTAACTTAACAGTAGAGGGCCACTAAGATAAACCCCATGCTGGAAAATGGGTCTCTAAGGTACACGCGAATGAGTTTCTGGGATAAGAAATGACTTTGTGTAAATAAAGTCTAACTAGCATCACCTATAATCACTTCCCAGCAAATTAGCTCTATGGATTTTTAATTAGTAGTAAAAATTTCAGTCAGTGTTGCATAAATCTAAATAATCTGCTGCACAGAGCTGCATTTCTAGGACAGATGAACCCCTACACAACACAGCCACTAAAGGTATGACACTCACAAGAGACGAGTGTGTTGTCCATAGACGTGTGATCTGACTTTGCAGAGGATGCTGAGCTGGGAGACTGTGTGTCGTCCTCTCTGGAAATGAAACTTAAGGTTACAAACCGCAATACTGGTTAAAACGTCAACAACTGATCAGAAACCTAGCAGAGACACACCTGGGTCTTTTTGAAACGCCCTCTGGAGTCTGACAGCGAGATGATCCAGGGCTGGACAGAGGGGAGCTGGGTGCTGACGGCTTCTTCCACTGTGAAGGGAAAACAAGATTTACAGTGTCATAGCTCCACTGTTTCCTCTAGAATCCTGTGCGTCCTCTAATGCAGCAGAGAAGTGTTACCTGGTTGAGACCCAATGAAGAGCTGTAGGAACTCTGGATGGCATTTCTCCTGGTGCCCGGGGTTCCTCTTGGGGCATGAGCTCCACTGCCAGAGCTGATTGAGGATGTCCGAGACCTCTTCATAATGGACTCCTCAGTCACTGAGGTCATCCCTCTTTTCAGACTTCCCGGCCTGGGAAAGGGAAAGTATTTCTCTTAATGCACAGGTAGCATCACAGTATACTTCACCCTGTACCACAGGTTTTCATAAGACATGATCTAACAACATGACTAGTAGAAAAGTTTAACTTACTTCGGAACCAGCTGTGACGGCGTACCATTGGGCAAAAGGGGTTCAAAAGCAGAGTGTGCACTTCCACCGCTGTCATTACGTCTTAGGAAGTAAAAAATTAAAAAAATAAAATGGAAAAAAAAACAACAACCATTTATTATTTTTGAAATATAGAGAAATAGAGAAAATAGAGATAGAGAAAACCTATGTAAAATGTGCTGTGTTAAGTTTTAGTGATATTTCCAATTTTCTTGCCATCCTTCAGTAACTCAAAACTGCATTTGAGCTCCGGTAATGTATTTATAGAAGACTAAGTCCACATTTGTATCTTATATTAGCATGTGATCTGTATCTATTCAAATTATTGGGGAAAAAAAGGGAAGCAATGAATACAGCATTATAATGCAGCTGTTATATGCATTCACAAGAATGCAAGGGCTTATGTGGGAGTGTATACTTGGTTGGAACATTACATTAGAAGAGTGAGCTTTCCAAGTGCACCACAAATGGACTGGGAAATGGTGTTAATAGGAAAAAGCTATTCATCCATTCTGTTTGCAGCTGTCCGTAAAGCTAAGAGACAGAGACAACTGAAAGCATCAACAGGCAGTTTTTCTGTAGCCTTGCTAATAACCACACTATGCATTACCTACAGACCAAGAAGGTTTAAACAAAACACATGATACTTTTTATGTCTTAGGTTTGCTGTGTGAGTACAGTAAGTTCTTTTTTTCCAGTCTATTTTTTAAATTTATTTCAGTTTAAATGTTTTTATACCTACTTTTAGTTTACTATAATAACCTTACAGCTATCAGACAAAACAAAGTGTTGCCAAACTACATAAAAAGGCAAATATAAAGCTTGTCAGCATTCATGTGCTGCCTCGTACCTTCTTTTGCTTTTCTGCTCAGTTGTAAAGCTCCTGTCCTCGTCCTCCACTTCTCTCTTGCGGCTTTCCTTCAGCACCTTGAGGACACTCTCTCTGGAGCACGGATCGGCAGGTGCTCTGGGGAGAACGGCATAACTCAAATGGTCCATGCTGAAAAAAAATAAAGCAATCAAACACAAAAGTCAGAGCTGCCGACAACACACAAATCAGGGATTTACTAAGCGTTGGATAAAAAGAAAGGTAAACAGCCATTGCAAAAGTTGTATCAAAAGGGTTTTGACATTAATCTCTTAAAACAGGTTATGTTAGAGTTTAAAGAGATCTGATTCAAGCTGATGATCTAAACTGAAACACTGTAATGCATAGATCGTGCAGAGACCTGGGGGAGCTGTGGTCAGGCCTGGCGATCTTCACTGTGACAGGACTGAGGGCAGCCGGGGAATTGCGAGGGCTGAGGATGTTTTTCTTTCTGAAACCGTCCCATTTGACGGGAGGAAGGATTCCCACTGACGAGACACCCGGCTGCTGCAGGGGGTAGTGGCGCTGGGGTGTGATGGTGAACCTGCTCGCTGCTCCCGGTGTCTCCCTGCAGGACAGAACAATTAGAGGCCAAGGCAAAATGAAGGGTCTGAAAGTCTGTTTTTCGTCTGTGTTTTTGTAATCCCACAAATGGCCATAATAGATTTTTATGGGAAAACCCAAACATATAATACTCACTAATATTACAGAAAACGTGAACTGTTGTTCCTGTCTCTAATATTTCATGTCAGATACCATTTGTCAGTCTCTATAATGGTTGGGGCGATAGCGGAAATAAATCCCATTATTAGGTAAAAGTCTAATGCTTTGTTTTGTTTTCTAAATACATTATTACATTGCCAATACAGCAAACCTGCTAAATATGCTTTTCAGCTCCAAAGTAATTTATATGGCCGACAATTCAAGTTTTCTATCATAACTGTTCACAGATTGGAAATGCCGGTACTATATTAGTAGTAAATTACTGTAATGGGAAACTTTTGCACATGACTTAACCTGTACACATATATACGTATAAGGTTGCAGTAACGTGTAGCACATTTGGATAGCTGTGTGGAGCTACAGAGATCGCTCTGACGGCTCAAAGGTTAGTCATTAAAAACCGCCAAGCTGCACCTTTAGCCTTTTGAATTCTAACAACTTAACCGCCTCCATTCAAAAAGAACGGGCTGTATTACGCCGGTAAAACCGTGATGTGATTGATTTGATTTTAGCCTGAACATACCCAGCAAATGAAAGCCTTCTGTTTGGAGTATAGACGGCATGGTTGGGTCTGGCTAGCTTTTCCCGGAGCTGCTCTCGGGGATTTCTCACGGCTCTCCGCCTCCCCGAGCCGGCGGTTGGGCTCTCCGGTTTCCCGATGTAACTCCCCATGAGAAAATCCCGGGGGCTGAAAAGAAAAGACTCGCTTGATAAGGATTCCTTTCGATAAACGCCGCTTTCAGCGAGTCTTTGTCTTAAGTGTCCTTCTGATTCCCGGAGCTCGGCTCTGTTGCTGCCGCTGCTCTTCGCTCTCCCCCGTGCGGGTACCGAGACGCCGGTCGCCTCCCAGCTCCACAGCCAGCGCCGCAGTACGGCCGGAACGTTTAGCCCACCCCGAGGATTCGGGCCTAACCTGGCGGGAAGCGGTTCTCCGCTATGATAATAACAGGCAATACAACAAACTGCAAGAATTAAGGTCACATAAAGAAAAGTGGGAATATAATAAAAAGCGAGAGTAACTAGGCCTAGAGCAGAGAGAAGCAATAAATGTTTTTCTCTAGGAGACATGGCGGCAACGCGCCGCCGGAGGACTCTCATATCCCATCATGCTGTTCTTCCGACATTACTTCTTGGATTTATATTTGTATTCACGCGCATTAGCGCCATCTACCGAGGTGGGGCTGTTAAACGCCGCCAGTGTTACTGCTCATTAAATTAATCTTCCTTTTGCTGAACCTAGGACAAATGTAATGTAAACTGTTGTGTAAAACATATGTATGATTATTATTTTTATTTTTTTGCATATTGGTCACACTTAAATGTTTCAGATCATCAATTCAATTTTAATATTAGATTTATTTTAAAATTTTAAAATAAAGATAACTGGAATAAACACAGCATGCAGTTTGTGAAGGGGATCCTGATAATAGTTTGGGACTGGTCAGGGATGAGTCTTTCCAGGGTCTGACGTGGGAAGTCAGTGCCACAGGTCTGTAATCCTGGGGGCCGCTGTGACGTCTTCCACACTGGGACCCTCTGCGGGCTCAGATTCACCATGAACAGTTAATGAAAGACTCCACAAAGCTGGGGGCACAGGCCTTGAGGACAAGGGGACTCACCCTGTTTGGTCCAGCAGACTTGCCTGAGTGGAGTCTTCTCTGTTCTCTTTGAACCTGGTCATGAGTGAAAGCGCTAGGTGTGGGAGGGGTGTCAGGATTTTCACAAGATTTTATGGTGCAATATGGAGAGAGAAGGAGAGAGAGTGGCGTGGCTGTGGATTGCAGGCTAACTACAGGTAGGTCAGTAGGGGGGTGAGCATTTACTGCAGTGTCGAATCTGTTAAAAACGAATTCAACTCATTGGATCTGCCCTCATTCAGATGCTGAGTCTGTAACCGGGCTTTGGCAGAGTGGATAATGTCAAATGCAGCAGTGGGGTTAGAAGAGAGGGGAACATAAACAGCCACCAAGATTACATGGGTAAATTCCCTGGGAAAATAATCCGGCCTGAGTCCAACAGCGCATAGTTCAAAAATCACCAAACAACAGTGGACCTTTAAATTTAGATTTGCCATACTACTCTTCTATTTACTTAGACAAGACCACAGACAAGTGTTTTTAGCAGAATGTTAATTTTTATTTTGTGATATTATTTAAACATGTTTTTTCTTGGAAGGAGTACTGTGAGGACTTTGGGATGGAGAAAATGAGAGTGAGAGCAGGATATATGAAGGAATGTTGGTGAATCATTAGTAAAGAGGAACTGAGGGCAGCTATGAAGAAGATGAAAGTGGAAAACCAGATGGTCCAGATGACAACCTGTGGAGGTATGGAGATGTCTAGTAGAGTGAGCAATGGACTTTTTGACCAGACTGTTTAACAGAGAATGCCTGGATGAGGTCAGATACCTGGGGTTAACCATCCAAACCAATGGACAGGGCACAAGAAAGGTGAAAAAGAGAGTGCATGCAAGGTAGAATAGGTGGAGGCTGTTGTTAGGGGTGATTTGTGACAGAAGGATAGCAGCGGGAGTAAAGGGTAAGATTTACAAGATGGTAGTGAGACCTGCTATGATATATGGCTTGGAGCTGGTATCACTGAGAAAAAGATAGGAGGCTGAACTGGAAGAGAAACAGCTAAAGATGTTAAGATTTTCATTGGGAGTGAGCAGAATGACAGGATTAGAAATGAGAATATCAGGGGGGCTAAGTAGTTTGGAGACAAAGTTAGAGGCAAGTCTGAGATGGTTTGGAAAAATGCAGAAGAAGGGACAGTGGATATATTGGACAAAGGATGCTGAAAATGAGGAAGAGCACAGAGAAAATTCATGCATAGGGATTGGTGTGACAGAAAAGGAGGCTATGGATAGGGTGAGATGGAGGATGCACTGTGGTGCCCCCTAAAAGGAACATCTGAAAGACGAAGAACAAAAAAAGAGGATAAAATGTTTTTCTTGATTTGAAATAAATCAAACACCATATTATGTCAAAACATACAACAAGGAAAACAGCAGAAATTATGGCCTCCCTGAGATTTATATTCATGAATATGATTGTCATTACTTCAGAGAATGTCACAGTTGGTGTACAAAAAGAGGTATGAAAGTCATCGATGGCCATGTTTGTCTTTAAAATTTAACCCTCTGAGTCTGATCAAAATCACTACCCTTTCAGCTTGTTCGTGGCCAAAAGTGGCCACCTACAGATTAGGTCTGTAATTTTTATTATTTTTGGTTTTTTGCCATTTTTTCTGCATAAAGCTTTTAAGTAACTTCAGTTCTTTCCATAAATATAAAATAATTATTACTTTTTTATTTTTTAACCCTTTAAACACCAGTTTGTTTGTCCACTGCACCAGCTGGACGACAACCTCAAATCTTGCAATTTTATATAATTGCATTGCTACTGAAATTTCTTGTATTATTAATAGTAGAGTCTGGGGCATATAATTGATTCACATCAACACTGATTATAATGCATTGTTATTTTAGTGCAGAGAGAGCAAAAACATAAAAACTCCCTCTCAGACTGTTCGTGGCCAAAAATGGCCACCCTTGTTTACATTTACAAAATGCTATAAAATTTATATATATTAAGAAAATGTCCATTTTTTACATGATTTTTAGATTAGCATCAGGGCTGTTCATGAAAATCAAAATTTCATTAAAATTCTGAAATTTAACCCTTTAAATACCAGTTAGAGCACATAATCATAACAACTCATAAATAGAGAAAATCATAAAATCCCAGTTTTTTTTTCTAAATAATACATGCCATCTGATTTATTTGCTAACCATGATGAAGGTTAGATGCATAGCAATAATTAACAGCATCAATGACATTTATGCAACATTGTTTTTTCTGCAGTGGCAGAAAAACAAAAAACTCCCTCTCAGACTGTTCGTGGCCAAAATGGCCACCCTTGTTTACATTTACAAAATGCTATAAAATTCATATATATTAAAACATTTTCTACTTAGACCAACTTCATTTTTTAAATGAAAACCAGTCCTAGTCATGAAAACCAAAATATAATTCAAAATTAGAAATTATACCCTTTGAATAGCCCCTCTCCAGACTGGAGAGGGGCTATTCAAGTGGCGGAGGGCTTTCACTTCGGTGGCCTCAGAATCTCATCTCTGCTTTTTGCGGATGATGTGGTTCTGTTGGCTTCATCGGTGAAGGCCTCCAGCTCAGACTGGAACAGTTCGCAGCCGAGTGTGAAGCAGCGGGAATGAAGATCAGCACCTCCAAATCTGAGGCCATGGTTCTCAGCCGGAAAAGGGTGGAGTGCCCACTCCGGTCGGGATGAGTTCCTGCCCCAAGTGGAGGAGTTCAAGTATCTCGGGGTCTTGTTCGCGAGTGATGGGAGAAGGGAGCCGGAGATCGACAGACGGATTGGTGCCGCGGCTGCAGTGATGCGGACGCTGCACCGGTCCATCGTGGTGAAGAGGGAGCTAAGTGTAAAAGCGAAGCTCTCAATTTACCGGTCGATCTACATCCCTACCCTCACTTATGGCCACGAGCTGTGGGTAGTGACCGAAAGAACGAGATCGCGGATACAAGCGGCAGAAATGAGCTTCCTCCGAAGGTTGGCTGGCCTCTCCCTTAGAGATAGGGTGAGAAGTTCAGCCATCCGGGAGGGGCTCAGAGTAGAGCCGCTGCTCCTCCACATCGAAAGGAGCCAGTTGAGGTGGTTCGGGCATCTGACAAGGATGCCTCCTGGGCGCCTCCTGGGTGAGGTGTTCGGGCATGTCCCACCGGGAGGAGGCCCAGGGCAGACCCAGGACACGCTGGAGAGATTACATCTCTCGGCTGGCCTGGGAGCGCCTTGGTGTTCCCCCGGATAAGCTGGAGGAGGTGGCTGGGGTGAGGGAGGTCTGGGCTTCCCTGCTTAGGCTACTGCTCCCGCGACCCGGCCTCGGATAAAGCGGATGAAGATGGATGGATGGATGGATGGACCCTTTGAATACCAGTCAAATTATATGTTACTACTATGTTTTTTGGGGGGAAATAGCAATAAAGTTCAAATTTTTTCAGCAGTTGAATGACGAAACCTTTTTTTTTTTTTAATCATTGCAGGTCAGTGCCAGTAACAAAAATAATTATTATTAATATTAATATTTTGTATTATTCCTGTGAGTAATGACCCCAATAAAAGAAACTCCCACTTTGTTAGTCATGCCAAAAACGGCCTTTTATTGCTTGTTTGTACAAAATACATCCTCTTTCTGTGTGTGTGTGTGTGTGTGTGTGTGTGTGTGTGTGTGTGTGTGTGTGTGTGGCGCACTCAGGGAAGGCAGGACACGCAAACCACAGCAGAGTGATCTTTGCAGACACTCTTTCCACAGCTGGAGCGAGTGGTTGCCATTCTTCTTCTGTTTATACACAGTTCGCACCTTTTCCTCATTTTGTTGATGGGCTGTGGGTCATACTCTGATTCTGATTCTGACTGCTGTATCTCAGCAACAATAGCAGCGGCTGCTTTTGAGCGTGGGGCACAAGGCCGTCTTGCAATTTCTGGAGTCACCAGCATGTGGCCCAGCTCCTCCAGGAACACCCTTCGTTGGTGGGTCTTGGTGGACTCCCACTCAGGATGCACTGCTTTCCACAGGACAAAGGCATTGTATGCTGAGACGTCCAGAAGATTGTAGAACAGAGCCAGTGGCCAGTGACTGGTTTTCCTCCGACAACTGTAGGTGCCAACAACCTTGTCTAGGTTATCCACTCCACCTTTACACCTATTGTAATCAAGGATTGCTGCTGGCTTCTTCTTTTCCCCATCACTGACTGCTGGTTCCCTATGCTTTGTGCTCAAAAGAAGCACATTCTTCCCTCCCTTGGGCATGTAGGAGACTGCCATGGTTGTTTTGGTGAAGGCAAAGAGAGATGAAAGAATCTTCCTCTGTCTCAGCTGAACAAGCTGGGAAGGGAGCTCTGGTTTGTTTCTCCTGATTGTGCCAACCAGAGCTAGTTTTCTTCTGAGCAGCTCCTCTGCCAAGCTGAATGATGTAAAGAAGTTGTCACAAGTGACAGTGTGTCCTCTCATTCCCTGATTAACTTCCCGGGAACTTCCAGGTGATTTTCCTGTGTAAATTTCCATCTTCCAAGCATAGGAGGTTGCCACATCACAGGTCACCCAGATTTTAATGCCATATTTTGTAGGCTTCTTGGGCATATACTGTCGAAATCCACATCGACCTTTGAATCCAACCAGCTGCTCATCGACACACACGTCAACTCCTGGATTGAACAGCAGGGGGAGACGAGCAACCCACTTTTCCCACAGGACGCGAAATGCAGCAAGCTTATCGTTCCTGAAACGTCCCGGGCGGGTGAGCTTGTCATCAAAGCGGATGTTAGCGCTGATCTGGGCGTAGCGGTAGAGGGGCATTGTAGCACGGAATACTGCCCGTCCGGTCTTGTCAGCCCACAAACCACGCGATGCTTCATGCCTTGAGCGGTAGACACCAGCGAGAATCAAAATCCCAATGTACGCTCTCATCTCCACATCATCCACATCCCTCCAATCTATGGGCTCAAAATGTGGTCATAAATATTTTGTACTTGTAAATCAGTTTTGTACTTGTAAATCAGGATTTGTATGTGTAAAAAGAATTTGTGTGTGTGTAAAAAAGATTTGTATGTGTAAAAAGAATTTGTGTGTGCGTAAAAAAGATTTGTGTGTGGACTTAGCCAAAAAAACCCCTGCAAGTTACAAGTACGAATTTTGATCCTATTTTTCTTCCTTTCATCTGATTGGTCAATGTCATTTCAATCACAAATGTAACAATCCAATCAGAGAACAGATGGGTTTGGCTGTCAGAGGGGCACTTTTTTGAACTGCAGGTCTTTGAAGGGTAATACAGTTTGAAGCTGGAGGATCTCTATATAAATATCCGATAGCAGCTAGGTCCCCTAACTTTCGGCAGCTGTTGAAAGGATAAAGTTGTGGTATGTCAGTGGTTAGAAATACCATTATTACTTTAGGATTAGTTTAACACAAAGTCAGGGCTGACCCGGGACCATTGCTGTGAGTCACAGTGCGCAGCACAAAAGTCCTTTCACATCGGACGCAGTATGTGCTGCTAATGCTAACTGCTAACTAAAAGCCAAGGATCCAGAATTTGCTGCGCTGGCTGCTGAGCTCTGTGGGTTTTTGCAGCAGCTCTACCTGTACTAGATGCACCTGCTCCTTGTCGTTTCTATCTCTGACTTTATGTCCTCTACAAGAGTTTCTGGTTTTTTTGCTAGTTCTTCAAATGTTCAATAAAAACATGTATGCTAATTCATAACGAAGAAAGCTTTGTAATGAAGACTGTCATTTCCAAAACACTGCTCGCCCCCCCCCGCGGTCCGCAGCGCTTTTGAAAAGGCTGTGGAAGTCCCTGTATTAAACCCGTAGACCTGTGACACAAAAATCACCAGACTGTTTTCCTTCGTGGTGATGAAGGAAAACGCTGGGTTGGCATGTAAAAGGGCATTTATTCCCTTCAAAGACCTGCAGTTCAAAAAAAGCGCCCCATTCGACAGCCAAACCCATCTGTTCTCTGATTGGATTGTTACATTTGTGATTGACATGACATTGACCAATCAGATGAAAGGAAGAAAAATCGGGTCAAAATTCGTACTTGTAACTTGCAGGGGGTTTTTTTTTTGGCTAAGTCCACACACAAATCTTTTTTGCGCACACACAAATTCTTTTTACACATACAAATCTTTTTTACACATACAAATCTTTTTTACGCACACACAAATTCTTTTTACACACACACAAATCTTTTTTACACATACAAATCTTTTTTACACACACACACAAATTCTTTTTACACATACAAATCCTGATTTACAAGTACAAAACTGATTTACAAGTACAAAATATTTATGACCACATTTTGAGCCCATACCCAATCCTCACACTTTCGCCTCCCATGCAGGTTTGTGTGGGTGCACAGCAGCTGAATGATCTCTTCTGTCACAAACAGGTCAAATGCAGATCTTAGGGTGCTAATGCGGGCAACTGCATACAGGGTGGGCCCTGGAGTGATACCAGTGGGTACTGGATTGTAGCGCATGGTCTTCTCAGCAGTGGGAAACCACTCAATATTCCCAGAACGAGACATCCACTCAGCCACCGGCGCCCCGGCGTCTGCCGCTTCTCCTACCGTCTCTGCCATTAGCCGCTCTGCCTCGACTGCTGTCTCTGTATCATTCTCACTTGCTGAAGAGGAATCGGGCACTGGATGGTAATCCTCATCACTGGTAGTGATGCTGTCATTCTCTGAGGAGACTGAAGAAGAAGCCTCTTCTTCAGATGCAGCGGATTCCTCGTCATCTTCGCTTTCTGAGCGCATCACATAGTCAAGTGCTTGAAGCAGTGAATATGACCGTCTTGCCATCTTGCCAGAGCAAAAATGATCTTGAAGCTGCTGGGTTTATTTATAGCTTTACAAATGACTGCACCTGTATAAACCCCAGGACAGAATTACAAACAGTCCCAGTTTGTTGTTGTTTATGCTACAGCTACAGCTTTGAACTTTGCAGTGTCCTGTGAGTTCTTTCTCTGTTTTTTTTTTTTTTGTTGGGAGAGTAGATATTTTGGTGTGCATTTTTTTAATGAAAAGAACAAAGTTAGAGGTGCTTTCATTATGAACATCAAAGTTAAAATTACCCAGGAAGCTCAAAGCTCAATAGCTTGCATCAAGAGACATTCACATGAACTTGGACGTATGGCAACATAATTTATTTTTCTCTCTTGCAAATGCAAAGTTGTGCTGCAATTTCACACTGGCACTTTTTTTTTCATGCACAAACACAAACCTTTGTCTAACATCTTTAAGATCAAACCTGAATCAAAATTGTGTCATTCTTTTGGTCCATTGGAGTGCAGTAAGCCATCAAACACCCCTATAGAAAACTCAGAATATTACATGAAATTGCTTGCTTGGCCAAAAATAAAAAATGGGTAAATGATGTAATTTGGTAAAAAACATTAAAAACTACAATTTTCATGTGTTGAGTTTAGAATGAAAGCAATTTTACCTAAATCGCATGATATAGTACTGTCAGTAACAAGGAATCAAAAAAGGTGGTTATAATGGGTTTCAATTGGCCACGATAGAGCCAAGAGGAACAATTTAGTGTATAGTGAATATTACTGACATTATTAAGGAGCTGATATTGAAAATGAAAAAATCTGAAAGAAATACACACCTTTGGGAAGTTTCATTTTATTTGCATTAACAGAACAAAAATGGTTGAAAGACGAAAAGCAAAGTGGCCACAAATGGCATAGCAAAATGATTAACTTTCCACATCAAGAAAGTAGATACAATTATTACAACTGCAGATTCTAAGTTTCCATAAATAAGACCTGTTTTCAGTTTCTAAAATGTAGATTCCTCATCCTTTGCATGGCTTCTGTTTCTTGCACTGAGTGGAGACATTTGGACTTCAAAGGTTTTGTCAAATGCACTGTAGTCCACAAGGAATGCTCCTTTTTCCAGGGAAATGCACGAAGCAAATCGGTGACCCCACAGAATCTCATCCTGTGTGTAGGATGTCCTTGCCTGGCATGTCATACCTGCAGAAAAGCATCAGTGGGTTAGGAACCGGTCACTTTATTGGAAAAAGATCCAACAGATTTTATCAGGACATAACTTTATTGTGTGCAAGTTTACATGAAAGCACATCTTTTTCTCTGCATTTCTGTGCCTCCAGCACTTTATTCTTATGGCTCAGTGCTGGCTAAAGTTTTTTCATGAACACAAATTTAAGATTATTTTAGCGACAGAAACCTTTTTCTCAGTTGGTTTCAGTTTGCCAGCCACTCAAACAACGCCAAAAAACTACCACAAAGCAGCTTTATGAAGATCTATACTACTGTACGTGTTACTGTAACATCACAAAAACAACCAGTAAACATCACAACAAGCAATAAAATCCCAGTTTAATAATAACACAGATACTTAGCTCTTTTCAAAAATGACAAACATGCAAAGTTGTAAACGTAGCTGTATCCGTATTAAACAGCAGAAGCACAACATTTCTACAAACCTGATGCCTCCACAATGCCTTCCAGGATAACGATAATCTCCAGTGTCTCCCTCTTCAAGCGCTTGGCCCCCACCTCCCAGAAAGCACTACTGTCATTGATGATATGGGCAATGGTTTGGGGCTCTACCAGGAGAAGCCTGTCTCCTCCAGTGTCATAGCCCAGATTGATCTCTGACTGCTCCAGTGGGATGAACTCTCCCTCCTTGGTCTGCCTGGATTTGATCAGCTTGGCTCGGATCTTGGCGTCCACCATGTGGCTCTCTCGAAGGTCACCTATGCGGAAGAGCAAGCAGAGCTTCTCGTCACGCTCGCAGATGACGCAGTGTTTGCTGAAGATCAGTGTCTGGGCTCTCTGCTGTGGCCGGGAGATTTTAACGAACATACAACCCACCATCACGGCATCGATAATGGAGCCGGTGATGGACTGGACCATCAGGAGCACCACACCCTCAGGACAATTAGCTGTTACCCTCCTGGAGCCATACCCAATAGTCCTCTGGGTCTCCAGAGATAGCAGCAGGGCTGAGAGGTAGCTGTCCACATTTTCAAAGCATGGCTGCCACTGGGAGTCGTGGACGTGTGCAATGTCGTCACGTAGCCAAGCATCTAAGAAGTAGATTGCACCAAAGGACATCCATGTGAGGATGTAACAGGCAGTGAAGACGAGAAGGAACCAGAGATATTTAAGGTCTACTAATGTGGTGAAAATATCTGAAATGAAGCGACTCTTGTCTTTAATGTGCCCCAGATTAACCCTGCACTTCCCGTCCTTGGTGACGTAACGCTGGCGCTGATTGTTGGTAGTGACACATAGAGGCTGCTCGTCTCCCAGCAGCTTGCAGCGCCTCCTGAAGCTCTTTGCACCGTGCCACTTCTCTGTTGGAGAGAGAGGAATGTTGCCCCTGAAGGTTGATTGCCATTGAGAGCTCAAACGTTTAAAGTGTTTGTTACGATGCATGTGCAGAGGTTTCAAGGTGTCTTCTACTGATTCTAGAGGAGTTTCTTGGATGACGTCCTGTTGATGAACCTCAGGCTCAGCCGGAGCGAACACCTGAGAGGAACTCTCAGGTGGACACTGAGGCCCCTCTTGGGATGGTGGGGGTGATGAGCAGTTAGTGATCATCCTGGATCAAAGTGAATTTATCTGCAACCTGAAATTACAGAAAATATTACATAATATTCACAATTTTCCAAAAATCTGGCAGAAAAATGTGGATATGGATGATGTAATGTGGCCAACAATGATTCAACATTGCACACATTTCATGCTTTATTGTCGGGGAGAGTTAGTGTACACAGAACAGAGTGGTTGAGTAAACCAATGGCTCTAGTCGTGTGGATGTTCAGAAACCAAACCAAGCATCATAGTGAAAAAGAAAGGTAATATTTGTGACTTCGGACATGAAATGGTTGTTGGCGGAAACCATGGGAACACAGACAGAGCACTGACGTCAGAAAGCATTTAGTCAAAGTTTACACAGGATTTGTTACACTTACAAACAGATAAGTAGGTTACTGAAAATGTTCATGTAGATATTTTTTTTAAACCAACAAGAAAGTAACTATTATTCTTTACACCCGCGATAGATAAATAAAACATGACTCAGTGTCGGAGCTACATTTTAAACAGGGCACAAACAGGTTGTTTGGAAAAAGAAAGGAATCGGTTTTCAGTAGCAGCAACATTTCTTCTATCACTTCCTTAACAGCCTTTTCCACAGGAGACACTTTGGCATGTCACAGTAAGAAATGGTAATGGGTAAATGGTTAAGTAAAAGGGGTATTGAACTTAATGGATCCCTGTCACACTGTCAAGTCATAGTATGAGACTGGGACACAAAATTAATAAAACCATTGTTAACATTAAGTGTTTGAATTGCATTATTAAGCGTGCAGTGATCCAACTGTCTACATTGGTGCGGTTACATATCCACTTCTTTGACTGGCTGACAAATGTATTCAGTGCAACACGTGCAGTATATTAACTTTTCACTTTGTGTATGTATGTATTTCCTTTTTACTGCTGCCAGTTCATCCTCTATTTATATTCAGGTGATTCACGAGGTGACTTCAGATACAGATCAGCATAACAGCAGGTTTCATCTGTCTGAAGTGGGCTGATCAGTCACTGCTGCATCTTATTGCACATGTAGGGATTGTTCTAATCCTTAAAATTAATCTGAACTACACTAAAGAATACAAAGGATTTGAAAAGATTACCAACTGTATTTGCCTGTAGGCTTAAATCTAGAAAGTAATGTCCAGATGTGGCCAAAATTCATCTTGACTACATGTGTGCCCCATCTGTGTAATACATTTACAGCTATCAAGCAACGTGAGTCAGGGGGACAGGATTTTACTACAAGGAAACATTCCAAAACAAATACGAACTTACAATCTTAAATCTTTTTAGCCCATTTATGTTTTAGAGTTGCTTAAGAATTTTGAGCAACTGGTACCTGTTTGTAGATGAGGGTGTCGCATATGTCATGTCTTGTATTGATAATATAAACACAATTTGCAAGAATTTTTTTTAAGTAAGCATCAACCATATGTGATAATTGTCAAATAAGATGTAGTCTATGAATAAAAAGTAAACTATTATAAAATATAGTAGTTTATATAGTTTAACAATGATAAAAAAAAATTATGTGTTACAATAGCCAGTTACATAAAAAATGCAAAAAGTGCCAACCTCAATAAATCAATACAGTATAATTTAATATGAAGCTTAATTATGAACTCAGTCCAGACATTTTGTAAGGTGCAACAGTATAAACAAATATGGTGGTAATACAGATTGATATTCAGTTAGTATTATCTTCTACAACTTTATAGCTTTAGAGGTTTTATATAAACAATAGTCATTTCCATACATGTTGTGGGTGAGTTTTGGGTTTATTTTCTTCCTTTTTTGTTTCATTTTCAATGTAACCAGTCCTTGTGATGTTTTTGTAACTGAATTTACAATACGTTAATACTTAGTCAAAAAATATTTTGAGTAAAAAAAAATTACATTGCCAAATATTCCATGTTATGCTAAGCTTACCTCATGGTGCACTCAGACTGACAGCTACTCCAGGCAATGAAAACCTGAAGTAAGTGGACAAGTACAGTCTCCACGTATTTTTAAATTTTTAATGAGTTATTTCCAGGATATACATTGGAAAGTAGAATATGTAGTGTAGTTTAATCAATAAGGGTACTGACAGAAAATAATTCACCCACATTAGACTGTTTGTTTGTTGTTGGTTTTGACAGGTAACTTTTGAGGTTTCCTTCAATTTTCACATTTTCCATATCCAATCAATCAGTTAACCAAATTAATCCAAATGTATCATCATGAATAAAAATTAACTGAATTTAGATTCCTGTGAAAACAAGCATTACATAAATACCACACAACAGTGCATCAGTGTTTTCTATTGATAAAATACAGGACAAGTGACTGAGTAAGTTAAGATAAAGAAAGCAAAGACAGTAGCAATGTCTTACAGATTGAGTTCACATGTTCAGATTTATTTACTGAAAACATGAAAACCTCACATACCTCTGCGAAGCATGTCTTAAGATGAACGCTGCTGCTGGTATAATGTAACTTCCTTCAGCTCATCGGGGTAATCAAATGGAGGAGGAGAGAGTTTGGAGTGAAGAGCTGCTGCTGTGGAGCTATCCAGCTGTTTGTCTCCTCCCCCTCAATCGTTCAGAGCACAAACACTGACAACAAAATGTTTTTTCATTCTTACAGTCTGCTTTTACAAACCTAATATGATTCAGGGCACATTCAATAGCCTGTAACAGTTTTTGGAACATTTCAGCCCAGATACTCTCACCCTAGTCAGATAATTTAATCAGCCTTGAACATAATATAACCTGGGTGTATACATTTTTCTTTAACTTTTGTAAATCAAGCTATTTATGAAATGAGGCTGGAAAAAGTTCCACAAAAGCATAAACACTTAAGTCTCTGTTTTATAGGTCATCTATCAGTGGTGGGGGCTGTAAATTAAACACAGACCTGACCGAATACAATACAGGGATCAAATGAAAAAAATGGAACTTACACAAAATAAGCTGCTACTTTATTCTCTGCATACTGAGCATTATGAAGTTGTATGATGGCAAGACCTATCACCAAGAACACTCATCATTTCTATTCATCAAGAACAGCCTGGACAAGGTCTCGAAAAAAATTGAGTGTTTTGGTTTATTTGGATAAGTTATATCTGTACACACAGACACACATCATGGAAAAATTCAGTTTCACTGCTCGAACAAGAAAATTTGCAATACTAAGTCCAAGGTCCAGAGCGGGTCTTTCACAACTTAACGGTCCTTTAGAGGCGCTTAGGTTCAAACAAATAAACTCCTGAAATCACATCAGTAAGTTTGATTAATGAAGTGCAGCAAAGTTGCCCTGAATACGGCATCATGTGTCAACAGAGGGCAAGTTTCTGGTTACACAACCTCAGGGGGCTGGGGAGTAATAAATCCCCAGTGACAACACCTCAACCATTTCTGTGATGAGCTGTTCAGCCCGTATACAAGTAAATGTTTATATTTTATGCAAATAACAGAAAATAGAAATGAATAAAGGCAAAGAGTCCATATTTTCCACAGTGGAAAAGTGCTCTAGTATCTTGGGATTTTTTTTTTTCTTTCCAAGAATCTATTTGATTTTGGCCAAAGCTGCAGCTCTCCTCTCCGTATTCTGAAACAAAGCTCGGATCAGACTCTTCACCTCCGAACTGGAGAACTCCATAGCCAGCGGACCTTTACTGTCAGCCCACCTATGGAGACAAATCAGAGACAAGTCAGACAGCCACACACAAAAGAAAAGAGATATAGTAAGATAGTTAGATCTTCCAGTCAAAGTCTATTAATGGTCCCACAAAGTCATTTTCAGACCAGGAGGGATAAATCCTTTAGGACTGTGGTCCCCTCCAGCTTTAAGAAGCAGCTGAAGACTCATTTATTCAGACTGGGTTTTAACTAGTTTTAGGCTGTATGATGTTTTATGTATGCTGTTATACATATTATGTTTTTATCTTCTGTGCTTTTTTTTTTTAATGCCAGTTTTTACTGTAAAGCACCATAGATTTTTTTTCCTCCCCCCATGAAAGGTACTGGATAAATAAATAAATATGCATGCATGTAAAAGCAGACATAAAAATTTATCAATGGAGAAATATCACTGTAAATTCCTACATACTAACTTTTCTTTTATAGCTATAAAAATATGACACCGTCACACTTACAAACAAGCCATTAATTTAAAGGCTGAATGGATTAAAAGTAATGACAAGCCACTGTTACACCACACCTTTCTGTTATTTTCTGTGTTGTGAAGTTTCTTTCTTACCTGTCAACGATCTCCTGCAGATTGGCCTGCAGCACGATGACGAGCTCCTTGAAGGTGCCCCACTTCTTCACATAGAGGGGCACTTCCTCCTGATATTTCTTATTCTTCTTTTCCTCAGCCAGAGGGATAAAGACCAGCGGGCCTTCATCAATTATAGTTTGGCACAAAGTCTGGAGATGGTTCCCATCCTCAGAGGAAATGTCCTATTTAAGTGACAAATACAATCCTTATTAAAGATTAAATATGTCAACTCTGAGCATGTAACACAGCATCCTAGTATTAGAATCTGAATAACTCTGTTTGAATTTCATATTTTATCAACCAAAGACAACATCTTCTTAGGGCTTTATTATGACAAATGTTTATTTCCTTGATTCGTAAACGTTAAATTTCAGTAACACAAACCTCTAGCATCATGATTTTGGCAGTAACTTCTGTGATGGCTGTGTTGAGGAGGTTGCCCATGGCTTTACAATAGATGCTGACCGGAAGGACATCCTGCCAGACTGTACCCAACTGCTTCAACTGATGAATAACCTGCAATCAAACAAACAGATGAGTGGAGTGTGAGTAAAAAGCACTGCACAGCCTAAAGGGTGAAAATGGAAAGGGACTAATATGTATGTAGTGCTTTCTTAGTCTTACTGACCACTCAAAGGACTTTGAATGGATATTTAAATTATACTCATTAACTATTTAATAAGGATATCAATAAAAAAAGCATTTCAGCTGCCCCTCGTGTGGCTCTGATGGAATTGATCCCCCCATTTTAATTGATCTAGCTCTCTACTCAGTGAAATGGCCTAAGTATTACCTGTGCTACAAGCCTTTTTCCAGGCACTTTACATATATCATTTCATTGTTTGTGCAAAACGGTGGGGGCCCCACCTCAGTGTTGTGCCTGAACACTTCCTGTAGACACATCTTTAAAAAGCCTTGCTGGAAGGTGGAACTTAACCTCATACGCCTCTTTTCCACTAGCACCTATCTGGCTCAACTCGACTCTTAGTGATTTCTATCAGGTAGCATTACCTGGCACCAGCTACTTTTTTAGTACCACTCGGCCAGGGTTCCAAGCACCCAAGAGTCGAGCCGAATGGCTCTCTTCTTTTTCCTCAAGCCATAGACCAAACAGCAGACATTCCTCAGTGTCCTCCATTGTCGTTGCATTTGTGTCACATACAAATAGGGTTACGGGCCTCCTTGCTCTAATGACCCCAGCTACACAGAGGTTATACTCAATTATAGTTCTTAAACTACAAAACCGAGTTTAGTCGAATAAGAACAAGTGGAAAAGAGGCATGATCTTGATATACTTCTATTCAAACCAGGACCTTCTTCTAACATCAGTGCTAACCACCACACCAGCCTGGTGCCCAAACTCTTTTTCTATAATGAGCATTTCTCCCCACTCACCTGCCGTACTGCTTTGCTAGCTGCAGTGTAGTTATCTTCATCATCCAGGTTGCAGAAATTGTGAGCAGTGGAAAGTCGCTCCAGCAGTTCAGCTCTCTGAACATTCAGCTGGGCTAAGAAGCATTGGGCACCTGCAAGAAAAAGAACAAAAAGGGATAAATGTTTTTGGAGAGTTAAGTGTGCTCATATTTCAAAGCAAACTGCAGACTGAATGTTGGTCCTTGGTAGGAAACTTTTGCCCCAATTTTTCCATAAAACCCCTTTCTCTCGTTGGTCCAGCGTGACAGAAACTTGAAATCAAATCTTGAGTATCTGAATCATTAATAATTTGCATCTGGCAACAACAGAGGGCAGTTCATAGTACAACAATTCATGACAGAATGCTTACCCAGTTTTCTGAATCCTGGAACCATGTCAACAAAAGTTGCGACGCCCTCGCTGAGAGGCTGCGGCAGGTGGTTTCTGAAATGGTGACCCAGGGTGAGTAGATGATGGGCCAGGTACATGCAGTTGTTGTGTTGGATGGCAGCTAGATGAGGAAATTTGAGCAGGTTTTCCCTGAGTAGCAGAGAAACAAAAGTTACTCATTTACACTTTCGCAGTACATCTACTGCTTCTGTCCGTCACATGTTATGTGATGGAAACAGCCTTACTTGTGGTACGTTGGCACAACATCGTAGAACAACTGGAAAATGTTTCTCACAGTGAAGAAGAGCTGCAAAGCACTGCAAAGAAGAAGAGAAGAGTTTTCAAACTGATTCTTTACGAACTCAACCTTCCCTGTGCAGTGTATAGTCTATATATAAATAAAAGGATATTTTGACCTATTTTGGACAGAGGTATTGTAATCACACTGAAACTGCTACAGCTAAGAGACAGTCTTAGATTTCTCATTGTAGAAAAGCACAGAAGGATTATTATCAGGACTCAAGCATACATCAACACAAAACACAGTGAGCTCTCTCAGAACTGTAACAGACCTTTGTGTTGAGCTCCCAACAGCTTCACACAGAGTGTCGAGTGCCAGCTCCATCAGCTGCTGCACTGACTCACTGATGCGACAGGCTGGCAGCCTCAGACTCCACGCAGACAGCTGCTTTGAGTTCTCCATTGTCACATCCTCCTTTAAGATCTCTTGCTTGACCTTGCCCTCTGAACTTGGAGCTGGCAGCTTGGGGAGGCGAAGTTTTGAGTCTGGTGTGATCTAATAGATAAGGTTTGTAACAAGGAAATAAAGCAATTTGCAGCAGGGGTAATTACAAGGGTAATCACACATGCATGTAATTTTTTACAACTCCAGTGGAATAGTTATTTAAATACTTCTTCACACAACAGTTTTTGTAGCATATTTAGGAGGTGGCCTGATGAAAACCATTTAATCATTTTTACACAAAGATCTTAAAAGGATAAGGAAAACTTCACAATATTAGCTAAAAATACAACATAGTTCCTTTTTTGACATTCTGTGGACTGTTTTTCACATTATGATAAGAGAACACTCAGACACTCAACCCCACATACTTTGACTGTGTTATGCATCTTTGAGGTCATGAGTTTACGGGCTGCTACAATGACGTCCTTGCACTTCTTGCTGGCAAAGTGACAGTTAACATCTCTGGCATATTTGAGCAGGTCTGTGGAATCACCCTGCAGATACTCCATCTCCTTTAGAGACTTCTCAAACTCCTCTGTTTCCTTTATCACCTTGAACACAAAAAGAGAACAAATACACAGTAAAAATGTAGTTGCGTGTATTATAATATTGTTATACTTGACAAACAGCTGTTAGGTCCATACAGTGTTGTATTTCTCCAGCTGGCTGCTGTTGGTGGGGATGGAGTGAACCAGGCACTCATGTATGATGGTGTGGGACATTTCCTCCCAAATCAGCTCCCCCAAGATAGCTGACAACTTTTTATCACCAATCGACACGTCTGGAAAATAATAAACAAGTGACTTGCCTCTTCAACAAGACTCGGATGTAATATTTCAGGTTAGCATGGATAATTTCTCCTCATATTCAGTCTGTCATTGCTTTCCATGTAATGATCCCAAAAGATGTAAAACCCAGTATGTATTTTACAACCAGTACGTGCAGCCATACTGTACCTAGGAGATGTGAATGAAGCGTCTTGAGCACCAGCAGCAGCTTGTTGTAGACCTTTGAAGGTGCGCATCGCTCCTCATCGCTCTCCTCCAAACACTGCAGGGCCAACGTGGTTCCCTCACCCTGCTGCTCAGTCACTCTCACGGACAGAGACGCGTACATCACCAACGGCTTCAAAATGTTCTTCAAAAGCACCTGACCTGAATATCAACAGAAAGCATAAGTGAACGGGGTTCTGACCTCAGATACATTGTGCTTCAGAGCTAAATAGATTAACCTGGCTGACTCACTTGAGAAACATCTTTAATAAGGAAAATTATGTTATAAAAATTGCAGCGCTGTACCACAAATATGGTATAGAACAGTCACACATTCATCATAAATATTTTAAATGAAATAAAGTACATACAAGGTATTATACACATTTTAAAAGGACACAAAAGCACTGCTGCTTTATGGCGGTGCTGCTTCTTCTTACTGAAGAGTTTGATCTTGTGCTGAAGGTCTCCCTGGATGGCGAGAGCTTGCAGGACAGAGCTCAGTAGTGTAGGCGGTTTCAGTTCGCCATCCTTACTGCAAGCACTGCTCAGTTTCAGCTCCACCTTCAAGAAAGACATCTCCCCTGCAGGCTCTGGGAACACACACCCAAAAGCTACAGCTCAAGTATACTTTAAGATTACCTTATAAAACCTAACTAATGTGTTCAAGCCTGTTGGGCACAATCGTGGATAACTTTCTCACCCGGAAAAAGGTGAGAGCTAGTTAGCAGTAGAGCTTGGCTTATTTATTTAATTAATTTATTTAATGTGGAAAAGAGCTCACACAAAGAGTGGTACCCTGTTCTTTCAGGATGTCTTACCCTTTGTGGATGGTAACTTCCAGATGACGAGGCGCTTCCATTCATCTCCCAGGTGGTAAATGAGGTTCTCTCTTTGCACTGTCAACTCAGAGCTGAGAGCACTGAGGAGCGGCAGCTCAGAAGTCTTCCAGCGCTTCAGTGACCCCACACTGTTCCTTGCCTTCAATAAAAATATGACGCATGAATTAGTCTGTTTATGTGCACTCAGCTACCGAGACAAAGCATCTTACACAGGCAACAAGACAACAAGCTGTGCAACAGTAACCAGGTCACTTTAGGGCAACATTTCCCCTCTTCTTCATTTAAAAGAGTCACATGTACGCAGGAGGCATTCCAGCCATCTTTTTCAGTCTATTTAACACAGTTGTTTGAGGTTCTCTTTTTGTATAACTGAACAGCATTGTTAGTGCAGCGTATCCGGTCACAGTAACTGACACACACAAAGACCCCAAAGGCACTAAAAAAAATATTTTAACAATGGCCCATTTTATCATGGTATTTGTGTGATTTTATTTGTTCTGCCTCATCCTTACTGACACAGTCATGCCTGTGGGTTTTTTATTTTTATTTTAGTTTTCCAGCTGTACTTCACTTAGCTTAAAGCCACTGTATAGGCTCACTGGGGTGAATTGCACACATTGGATTAGTTATGTCACAAAAATGCCATTGAGTGAAAAGGCCAAACATAGTTACCTCTGTTTTAATTAACTACAAACAGCATACAACACTGACTGGCAGTGCTTTTATTGCAATCACGTTTATTTCAGATATATTCTAAGTGAACTTTCTGAGGAAGCAGGCAAATATGATTAAGTCATTACACCAGTTTTCAGTCACCCTCTGCTTTTTTCGCCTCCACATTTATTAATATTTTAACTTGTTTTTGAAACATTAAAACAAATTTCTGTTTATCAAAATGAAAGGAAATGAAAGGACTTGTTAAGTAAGGTGACACAGACTTACTACCTTAACAGTAAGTAGAATAAATTAAATTGTACTGGAATGATGGTTAATGATTGCCTTTCTAGTAAGTTGAGCACTCAAAAAGTCTCAGAAGCACACATTTATCTATGCCTAAGCACTTTCTAACATTCACACGCACATTCAAACTTCAATGGATGCTATTCACAACTCAAGGTTTGGTATCTTGCCCAAGGTCACTTTGGCATGCGAACTGGAGGAGTCCGCGACTGAACCTCTAACCTGCTTCACCACCTATCCTGGGGCTCATCTGTGCAGTCACCTTAAAAAGACCCATTTTTGAGGCAGATAAATGCTGGTTTAGTGCTCAGTATTGTTTAAAGTAAGCTAAGGCTGTGGGGACATGAATGAAGCAGCTCTTACCCTTTCCAGCCGGTTGGCAGCATCCACATACTTCTTCTCCAGTAAAGCCTTGTTGAATTCTTCCATTGCACTGTGAAACTGAGTCACACGGCAGATACATCAGCCACAGAAACATATATACCGCCTTAAAAACAAACAAACAAAAACCACACACACATGCACACAAAAAACTGGATCTTTGCCAATAAAACATTTTGTCAAGTGACAGAAAAGCTGTCCAGTTCACCCTATTTTTTGGATAATTTACAATAATAACTCATTATCATTATTTTTATCATTATCATTATTATTGTTGTTGTTATATGAAAATACATTTATGAAATCCAAGAACTGTTAAAAACAAAAACACTACATAGAAAAACAGAACACGCAAATTCTCAAAAATTATAAACACAAAACAAGTCTCAGCTCGTCATGCAGGATTGTTCCAAGCCAAGGGGTCCTAATGGATTACATTTAAGTGATGCTAAAACCAGTAGGAAGCTGAGCTTCTGCATTTTGAAACAGTTGGTGTGCTTTTCTCTTTATATTAAAAAAAGAAAAAAAAGAAAAAAAAGAAAAAGAACAGTAGTAAAGTATCCTAGAGCAATAGAGACCTTTTTTATGGGAGCTCTTTGGAGAAAGGACTGGTTGGAAGTATCCATGCAATTACTTGACTTTAATATAAAAACTCAAGAATAGTGTACCTCTTTTAGGTGTCCAAGCATTGTTATGATGACGGTATTTTTCTCCAGCTGTTGCTTCAGCTTTGTATATTCAGCCACGGCCACATGGACGTTCTGCACCTAAGTCCACATCAACAAATACTTTAAAAGCATGCTACTAAGTTATACCACAAGAAAAACCTACTGCATGAAACAGAATGAGACCTGGTTCAACTTTCACTTTAAACAATTTCATACATACTTCATTCTCAATGCAGTTTTTTAGAGTGTCCATTTCTTTGGAGACTGCATCAACCTGTAGCATCAACTCCTCTGATGACTGGAGACTGGGCAGGAAATCGTTGTATCGCTTATTTATCATGTCGCACACCTCTTCCTGGAGAAAACACGTAAAGACAACCGAGTCATTTATTTCCTAAAAATAATTATGAGACAACCATTTAACTTTTACTCATCTATAACCTGCTGAATAAGCTCAGATTGCACATTTTTGAAGTTTATTAACGATTACAATTATTTGTGTGTCGTTGAAAATAAGACTGAGGCTTTGTGTGTAGTGTAACTCTTAATAAACTATCACGACACACAACAGTTGATATGAATACACTATGGTGGAAATCATGCAAAACCCAAATAAGAGCAGTTAAATTAATTTAATGCGGCAGACAAACGTGGAAGAATGTCATCCAAGGCTGTCGGAGCTGGCTAAAACTTCAGCAGGTGTCCTGAAATCCTGTTAACTACAGCCTATTTATTACTATAAGCAAAGATATTAGACCTAAAAAAAAAAAAAAAAAAAAAAAAAAAAAAAAAAAAAAAAACACATCAATGATCAGTTGGCGATAACTAGTCACCTGGTCAAACCTCTGGTGTTTGTATCATCTACGATGCCCAGCCAGAAACATTAAGCCTGTTTAACCACGGTACGGCAAATCACATCATTCATTATAAGATCTGCATCAGACCAAAAGTCGTCTCTAAATCTAGAGAAAGCATAACTTATTTCTTAAACTTACACACCTCCTCCCGTTGTACAGTAATATTTACAAGCCACGTAACCTAGGTGTCAGTACTGAGTCTGTACCACAGATAGCTTAGTCCAAATCTTGCTAAACAAACGAAGTTAACTCGCTTTGAGCTTTACTGACAGTCTGCATGTATATTATCAGATTTTCTGGTTAATTTCTACATACAGCTGAGTGTAACTTCAGGTAGTAAAGTTAAAACGGGGACGGGGAACTAACAGTAAACCCGCTAACAGCTAAGAGTTGGTTCAAACTTTGCGTAGCGAGACGTTAGCTGATGCTATGACGCTAGTCGGTGGTTACCTTTGTGTCCTCCACTTTTCGCGACATCTTGCTTATTTTGCCGGACAGATCCTCCTTCTCCAGTTTGCCAGAGCTGGCTAGAACTTCAGTCACAAACGACGCCATGCTTTTTAGTAACGTTATAATGTCCTAGCAAAACTGTGACAGGTCAGCACAACAGCAGCAGCTCAGGACCCGCCGACCGCTCTGATTGGTCCTCACTGTCGTCTTTGATTACGCCTGCAAACTGCTGCGAGATCAAACCACTACCGCCCCCAAGTGTTCCCGCGGGGTAGATGTAAATATATATATATAAAAAAAAAGAAGCTGACGCAAAAAGACAGTCATAAAAAAATCTTATTAGTCTTCATTTCATCATTTTTAAATGAATCGTTAATCTTTTCTCGTTTTAATTTTATTAAATTAAAAAAAAAACATATATAAAATACTCACAAAAAATACTGTCTGAAGCTCAAATTGTCTGGTTTATATGTGGACATTTTGACTCGATTTTAACTTTATTTTATCCATGTCTTGTTTTCTTTTTCATTTACCTTTGGTCAATGAACTGGTTTCAGTTTTTGTGCAAATGTACTGTTTATAAGGTTTGGGGATCCTGCAGTCAGGTGAGAATGAAAAAGTAACTTGGATGAGTGACGAAACGTTTCTCCTATTGAAAATGCTACGTCCAGATGAACAATCGTTTGGTTTCTTTAATTACCCTGCGGGCAGGGCAAATGAATTTTATTTGATTAACTTACTTATCTTAATGGCTAAATTTCATATACATAAATCCAAATTTTCTAACGCAAAACCATCCTTTCAATGCTTTTTAGATGAAACCAAACAATATGTTAAAACTATACAACATTCCCAAAATATAAAAGCTTTTAAAACCATAAACGTATGCTCCTTGTTTAATATTATGTGATTTTTCTAGACTGTATCTATTTGTTTTTATACGAAACCCCCTGACATTATGTTTTGTTCATTTATATTTGTACTTTGTGTTTGTCAATGAAATTCATTTAAAAAAACAAAACAAACAAAAAAACGTCCAGATGAACAGACTCAACCGTTTGGGGCTTTGGTCAATAGGTGGCGATAATGCTGCTGTAATCTGGTGTTCTAACCGTAAAAAACTAGAAGAAGAACATCGTTTATCTCTATGGCAACAATAACTACCAATTTGCCTCGCTTTGTCCACAAGTGTTTAGATTTATATTTTTATACACATATATATACATTTTTTACTGCTTACATTTACACCTTAGACTAATGGCTTTCTTTACGAAATGAAAGTATCTGCACAAAGGCGTATGTGTGTGCTAACTGCAGCTAATAAAAAGTGCTACGGGAGTAGCTAACATCTCACCGCTAAATAGTCATGACAGACTGCTGGAACACAGACACCGGAGAAGCTGTCTATCGGTCCCGGGATGCTATCAAAAACTTGAGAATAAAGTAAGTAGCCTATGGTTGTATTAGATCTTATTTTATACGAGTATTAAAGGTCAACTCATAAAGAAAATGAGTATTACTGAGACTGAGATGAGAAATTTTTGAGCTGTTTTTTTCACTAAACTATTCCACTACTTTCACGGTTTTATGGAAAGAATGTGAAGATTAGAAATCTATGTCTACAAACATATGTGTTAACGTCAAGACACTTTGTTTCCACGCTTTATTTCCATTTGTTCACGTCCTTTAGGGTGCGCATAGAGAGAGTGACCTCCACATCAGCTCTCTCTCAGCATCTCCAACAGCAGTTTCTGTCCCGGCAAGACAGAGGAGCAATTGAACTGGAAACACTGTCATCACAAGGCCAGACAGGTAAAATTACAGTGAGAAACTACTTCTTTTTTGCTTGCTTAGTCTTGAGTCAACATGCGATTTCCGGCTTTCCAGCTTGGTTTTAAAATTTATGTTCGAGCTGTGATCATTTGGAGGCCTTGAAGTTTACTGAGGATGTTGCATGAGTTATTATGGCTACATAGCTCAAACCTCTAGCCAGTTTAAAGCTGGTATAAAGGTGGACTTTGCATGAAATAAAAAAAGAGTGCTACATTTAAATTGGCAATTACTCGCCCTGAGTAAGCTTTAATACTACAGCCTGTTCTGCACCAGTGCAAGCTGTTCTACAATACTTCAAACTACCCCGTTAAGCCTTCAACCCATAAATAACAACACAACATTATTATCATTCTTTCTGTGTTTCAATGTCACTTGCTGAACAGTCCTTGGTGTTGAAAATGATCAGTCATCTTTCCTCATTTTCCCTTTCCTGTCCTCTTGTTCTTAAATTCTGAGAATAAAGTTCTCTTCAGAAACTCCTCAGAAACTGGCTGTACCTGCAAAAAAGTATAACTGAATAGTATTCCAACCATAACTTAATTCACATTCCGCATGTATTAATAGCATAAGTTGTCTGGAAGCAACCCCAGGCTGCAGCACCTGAAAAATTGACATAATTGATACAATTTCTTCATTAAAGCCTCTATTATAATTAATTATTTATTAATGGTGTTCTGGACAGGGGCGTGTCACTTGTATTTGCCCATATTAGGCTGGCTCTTTCCTTTGAGGCTTATTTTAATATCTTGACATTTATGCTACTTTGACATCAGGTGATAATGAAGAGGAGCTAGTGGTTGGCTGGCAGGAGAAATTCTTCAGTCAGGTAGAATTTTGAATATTTAACATCCTACTCGCACTGCAAATTATATTGAAAACAATTGAAATGTTTAGTATTTAAAACTGGACACTGGACATTATTACTTTACATTTCTGTGACTGTCTGTGATTCCAGTATGAAATGGAGCTGTTCCAGAACGAAGCAGCATGTCAGACTCCTCTGGACCGTCAGTACCACACAGAAGTCAAAGCCCTCAACAGGGGCAAGGGTCGACGCAATCGCCGAATTTTCACATACTCCGATCATGACCGTTACACTAGCTGCCTTCCATTACATCAGCTGGTAGGTTGCACTGTATTCTCACTGTATTTGTCCAACATGACAAGCATATTTGCAGAGATATTCCAAAAGTAATGTTTGTTTGTTTTTAATAAATATATTTAAATGGGACACACTAAAGGCTAGATTTGGACCAAAAACATGTTTTAGGTTTAGAAGCACTTACAGTATTTATCACCTATGAGTGTATATCTTTATCATATAACCAAATGGATGCGTTTACTGTAAAGGCTTTTTGCAGTCCTCTGTGTGTTGTGCTTGGTATTTGTGGCATAGTACAGTCTGGCTATCCTGAAAAACCTTACTCAGCTCTATCGAGTAAAGTTTTGTAGATCATCATGTCTCATAAGACATGCCTGCCAGCAAAGTTTAAAAGCAACCCTTTTAACCACTCATTTAGTGGCCACAGTAGGCCCTATCATGATTGTTTTTGAACTTTTCGTGCTCAAAAACAGCCATAATTTCAAATTTGCAGGAAACATGCAACACATTAAATATATAAAAGTAGTGCAGTGTATCCAAAGTGCAGGTGTACCTATCTTTAAGGTGTATTTTTAGTACAAGGACGTATAGATTACATCATACAGTTCATAATGCAGTTCATAGTGCAAATGAATGATACATCCATATAGTTTCGCCTTTCTCATGATTCTGGTGGCATATTGTGCTGATATGGAGGGCATACTGCAACCACTGTTCTTGAAGGCTCTCATTATACTTTTCAAGCTGCTGTTTGTCCTAACTGTTTTACCGTGCCTGTCAGGATGGAGAAAGTAAACATGCTGTCTGTGATGGCTCTGCTCACAGTACTTTCCCTGACAGTTTTTTTTGATAACTCTGATAGTTTGACACCTTATTTGCTACACATGGTCTAGACTTTTCTCTCCAAAAGCAACCAGCTTTGCAGATTTCAAATTTTTGTTTATTTGTGAAAAATAAATCTAAGACCCCAAACTGTGCAGTTCCAGCTTCTCTAACTGTGTTTGTGTGTTTCTTGTGACCTTGTGGCCCTCACAGCAGCATGCTACTGACATATTTACCACCAAATCCAACCCAACCTTCCTGGCTGAGAGGATGGCCAGTGTGAGACACAGACGTCAAGAAAGACGCACCATGTGGGTGGAACTATGTTTTCAGATTGATTAAAAGCCCACATTGTCTTTCCTTGTTACATTCTGTGTATTATTTTCTATTTATCTTCCTGTCTAAATCCATTATAATCCACCTAATGATTCTTTTCCTAATGAAAGTCAAGACATAAAAATAGGATATAATCCTAACTCTAGGTATAAACATGTAAAAAGTAATGCCATATTATTGGCTGGCATGCTTTGCAGGGATTCCAGTGTTCCAAAGTCAAAAATCATCAACTGGGAGCCCACAGAGGAGTTTGTGAGGAGCAGGCATGTGGTCAATAATGTCATGCAGACCATGCACATCATGGGGGACCTGGGCCCCAGTGGAAGGTAAGGGAGTCGGCTTGGTTCACACTTTTGATCTCTCATTGAAAATGCAGAAAAACCCTACTTATTTATTAGTCTTCATTCATTAGGCTTCATTTTCTTAGAACATGTAGTCTGTACTCTGTGTTGATGATTTTGCTGCCTCTCAGATCAGAGAAATCCATTATGCAGTGTAGGCCCTGCTTGTTTTAGCTTTTCAGAGGAGCAGCTTGTCTTGCAGCACAAAGTGAAGGAGTTGGGAGAACTTTCAGTGTGTCAGGCATTTTTCTTCTTGTTCTTCTGTTACTAGGGTTGATTTATTTATTCAGTGTTTCTTATGTGATTTTTCTGTTTGTGTTTTTTGTTTCCTCAGGCTGGGTCAGAAAGAGAATGAATGTTTGCTGGTAACTATAAAAACCGATGGCTGTGGAACAGTGATTGTAAAACCTGATTTTAACAAAGGCAAAGAGCCCTACAGGCAAGTTTGCAGCATCAGTGGAGATGCGTAGTTTGAGTTCTCACTGATAAAGTATTATTGTGTTTGCTACTAACTGAAAAGATGGCAAAAGATCTTTAGGTCAGAAGGTGTTGAATTAAATGCAAAGCTGGTGTGATGTTTGTGTTGTTGTGCAGGATTGTAACAGAGGGGGAGAGGAGAGAAGTTTGGCGTCTCACTGTTGAGAATGTATCGGCATCTATGAAACCTGAGGACAAGGTCAGGGAGCAGAACATGTACAAAGATGTGAGTTCATCTTCGTGCTTATTTTTTCAGGCTTCAGAAAAAGTATAGTCAAATAACAGGTCTAGTCACACAAATACATCAACCTTTCTCTCTTTGTAGCTGTACATAAGGCACAAGGAGTACTTAAATAGCCTCGTGGGACAGGACTTTGAAATGGTAAGACACTCAAGGTCAAAGGATATAGTCACAAATTGTCTTTGTTCTTACTAGATTTTATTCCTGTAGCCTCCTCTAGGTATTCTGCGTTACATGATGAATGGAGAGATAGGTGAGTAGAAATACCGTGCCCATTTTTACAGATACTTTTGGAAACTAACAAACTTCATCATTCAGATGTCCTTTCTTGTTCTTCTCTCTGTCCAGTCTCAGCTCAAGGCTTTGAATATGATAACTTGTACATCCACTTCTTTATGGAACTGCCCAACAGTGAGTCACATGTGATACTTCCAGTATGCAGATGCACTGTGCACTTTATAATGAATTCATTGCATTTAATTTGCCAATTCAGCCTAAATTATCATTATTATTATTATTATTATTATTATTATTATTATTATTATTATTATTTAAGATTGGTCCAGCCGGCCATTCCAGTCTATGTCAGGGGTTACCCAGACCTGTCGGACTAAAACATTAGGGAAGGTGTGTATTGAAAAGAACTATTTGTTCAATATATTGAGAGCATGGCTGTTTGATGAGATATGTTAAACTCTCGATGTTCTCTCTGCTAACAGGAAAACGTAGCTTTCTTTAGCTACCCCTTCAACCTCGAGGCTTTCTACATGACCGAAAAAGAGAGTGACCGTTAGTATCAGTAACAGATAATCGTCTTTAGGTGATTCACTGTTTTAAAAGGTTAAACTGACACAAGTTTTTTGTTTCTAATTTCAGACTCAGTCCCTCAGTGGCCAGTGCTCTACTTCAAGGTTCTTTCACTGGACTCCTGGCAGCGTTATCGAACTGAAGGCTATGGCTATCTGCTGTTTCCTGCCATGCCTGGTATGCTATGTGTACTGGAAAACTGTTGGATTGAAATTAGGGAAGAAAATATATTGATAATTTCTCATATCCTAAGATTACACATTCAGAATAAACGGCAGTCCCAAACCCAGTTCAGTTAATTTACCCTATATTATAAATATGCATGCCCTATGTATGTAGCATTTTTGCTTAGAAATTACTAAAATGAATAATCTTTGGTTAAGATGTACTGTTCATCAATTTATGTGGTGTCCTCGGGATTCCCATATACTTGTTTTGCCATTCACCTAGGGACCATTTTTGACCCGAGGACACCACAAGGGTTACTCAGCCAAATGTTGGAGCTCAAGTTAACATTTAGAAAATATATTTTTAAAATTTTATAATTTTTAAAATTTAAATTAAATTTCAGATAAAAAATGTTGTGATAAGTTATAAAAATCACGACTTTTTATTGTTCTGCATTATATGTTTTGTCTGCATTTACGTGTGTGTGCGCGCCAGGTAAACACACGATGACATGCCACACATGGAGACCCCTTCAGATGGGGACGGTTTCTGCACTCAGGCGCTTCTTTATTGGAGGTTCTCCAGAGCTTGAGGACCACAGCTACGTCAGAATACCAGGGACATTCAAGGTGGGGTCAAAACTCTGCAGAGGCTCTATGGATCTGACAAATGTTTACACATAATTTAAGTGTATAATTTTTCTGTTTTGCTTAAAGAGGATTAGATTTAAAGATTTATTAATTTTTTTTAATGAAAAAAAGAGTGCAGAACTTAACAGCTGCTTAAAATGCCACACTGGATTATAAAGAAAATACTTAAACTTTGATTAGAATGTTTGCCTTTTTAAATCATATTCTAATTCTTGATTTAATAATTAAATAAGATAAGATAATTCTTTATTGTCATTGCACAGTCATACATAATACAGTAGTACAATGAAATTGGAAAAACTGTCCTACGTCGGCACTACATATAACACAACACGACACGATATGACACATCACAACGCAACACAAACAACACAACACAGTATATTAACTTAGAAATAAAAAAGAAGAATAAGTGTTATGTGTATTGCACACTGTTATTATTGCACATTAATTATTATTGCACCTTGTTATAAATATAAATATTATTATTGTTATTGTTTTAAACATTGTTACCTCCCCTAAAAAAAAAGTCCAGGGAGGTAGCCAATCAGGTCAGCTATTTGCATTGATTAGGGCTATTGCCCTATTGTAAAAGCTGTCCTTGAGTCTGTTTGTTCGGGACCTCAGCAGCCTGAACCTCCTGCCAGACGGCAGCAGCTTAAACACCCGATGTCCTGGGTGTGTACAGTCTCGTAGGATGCTGCGTGCCCTCTTGAGACAGCGAGTGCTGTACAGGTCCTTCAGGGAGGGAAGAGGATGTCCAATGATTTTTTGGGCCATATTGATGACCCTCTGGAGTGCCTTTCTGTGTGCTGTGGTGCAGCTGGAGAACCATACACCGATGCAATATGTCAGCACACTTTCAATGGAGCAGCGGTAGAAGGCGGTCAGCAGCTCCTTCTTCAGGTCCATTTTCTGAGGATTCTCAGAAAGTGGAGACGCTGTTGGGCCTTCTTTAAGACCGCAGAGGTGTTAGAGCTCCATTGAGGTCTGTGTCTATGTGCACACCCAGAAACTTGAAACTGGAGACCCTTTCCACGCACTCCCCGTTGATGCTGACAGGCTGCAGCTCAGACTTCCTCCTTCTGAAGTCGACTACCAGTTCTTTTGTCTTGGTGGTATTGAGGTCCAGGTTGTTATCTACACACCAATCTGACAGCCTCTGAACTTCAGCTCTGTACGCCGTCTCATCTCCCCTGAGATGAGCCCCCACCACGGTGGTATCATCTGCAAACTTGATGACTGCGTTGTCTGGGTGGGTACTAACACAGTCATGTGTGTACAGAGTGTACAGTAGGGGACTCAGTACACAGCCTTGTGGAGAGCCGGTGTTGAGGCTGAGGGCTGAGGAAAGATGAGGCCCCACTCTAACTCTCTGTACACGGTCTGACAGGAAGTCTCTGATCCAGCGGCAGGTGGTAGAAGGAAGTCCGATTTCCAGCAGTTTAACTATTAGTCTGTCCGGGAGTATCGTATTGAAAGCAGAGCTAAAGTCAACAAAGAGCAGCCTGGCGTAACGGCCCTGCACTTCCAGGTGAGAGATGGTGGTGTGGGCGTTGTAGCAATGGCATCTTCAGTTGATCTGTTAGCTCTGTATGCGAACTGGAGTGGGTCGAGTGTGGGTGGCAGGCAGGACATGATGTGACGTCGGACCAGTTTCTCAAAGCACTTCATTATAACAGGTGTTAGAGCAACTGGTCGGTAGTCGTTGAGGCTGCTAATGTTAGTACGCTTTGGCAGTGGGACAATTGTGGCTGACTTAAGGCACGGTGGGATGCAGGACTGGGACAGTGAAGTGTTGAAGATCTTAGTGAAGACCCCAGCCAGCTGGTCTGCACACTCTTTTAGGACCTTTGCGGTTACCCCATCTGGTCCGGCGGCCTTCCTGGGGTTCACTGCCCTCAGTGTGCGCCTCACCTCATATTCCTGCACTATGAGGCTTGGGCTGCTGCTGCTGTCCGATGTTTTTGCTGCTGCTGCCTCTGGTCCCTTCACCTCAAAGCGTGCGAAGAAGTGGTTCAGCTCCTCCGAAGCTCCGCATTGCCCTCAGTCAACGTGGTATTGCAAGGTTTGTAGTTGGTTAAGTGCTGAACTCCTTGCCATACCTGTCGTGAGTTGTTGGTGCTGAAGTGGTCTTCGATCCTTCTCTTGTACACTGCCTTGGCTTCTCTGATGCCTCTTTTCAACTCAGATCTGGCTGCACTGTACTGCATACCATCACCGGATCTAAAAGCGGCATCACGTTGCTTCAGCAGGACCTGGACCTCTTTAGTCATCCAGGGTTTCTGGTTGGAATACACCGGAGACGTTTGTCCACAGTGACACTGTTGACACAGAAGTTAATATATGAGAGCACTGATGTTGTGTGCTCTTCGAGGTCCTGATGTTCAAACACGCTCCAGTCCGTGTTTTCAAAACAGTCCTGCAGCTGATGTGATGCACCTTCTGGCCAGGTTTTCACAGTTTTTTTGTGACTGGGGGCTCTTCTCCTAATGGGAGTGTATGCAGGGATCAGCAGCATGGACATGTGGTCTGACAAACCTAGATGTGGTAGAGGGGTTGCTCTGTAGCCTTTTTGGATGTTGCTGTAGGCTTTATCCAATGTGTTTTTCCCCCTGGTTGCACATTTAATATGCTGTTCAAATCTGGGGAATACTGACCTTAAATCAGCATGGTTGAAGTCCCCAGCTATAATGTGCACTGCGTTTGGATGGGAGTTCTGCTGGTTGCTTATTGTCTTGTGCAGCTCCTCCATGGCCGAGTTAGCATTGGCATCGGGTGGTACATACACGGCCGTTACCATGACAACAGTAAACTCGCGAGGTATGTAGACGGGTCTGCACTTCACAGTCAAATATTCCAAATCCGGGGAACAATGGCTGTCTACAGTCTTTGTGTTTTTGCACCAGCTGTCATTGGTGTAGATGCATAAACCCCCTCCTTTGATCTTACCGGAGTGGCCGTTCCTGTCGTGACGGTGGACCGTGCAGCCTGCTAGCTCAATAGCCGATGATTTACATAATACAATTAATAAACCCAGTAGGCTTACTACATTACTTAATTAAACTGGGAATGACTTATTTGTTAAACTACAATCTGTTAAACATTTAAATGTACCGTACAACAACTTAACATAAGTTCTGGTTACATTTATTCTTTATCAAAAGCAATGTGTGCATGCTTGAGACCTTACAAATGCAGTGGATAAATTTAACTCCTGGTACAATTATGAAGGCATTTTTTAACCCTCTAGTTTTATATACATGTTTTATGTTATGTTAAATATGATCATTTTTATTTTATTTTATTTTATTTCTAATATGTCTATATGTCTGTGTGTGGCTGCAGGGGGAGAGGCTGAGTCGCTTTGGCTTCTGCACTGAAACCACAGGAAGTGTCACTTTTAATCTCAGCTGCATTCAGCAAGCCAGGTAAGTAAAGCCTGGCTTCAAAAAAGTAGTGCATAGTGTGCCTAACAAATTTATTACACCACCACCCAATGTAAGGTTTATGCCACAGCTGCCCTAAATGAACAGTATTGTTAATTACCACAATCTTTTCTAATGTTTTGTAATGGTTAACCACCAAAATTTATGTGAGCTATTTAATCGAAATAATATTTTGAAAATAGTAAAGCACACTATTATTGTTGTTATTATTATTATTGTTATGAATGAAATGAAAACACGAATTCCAGTCTAATAAAAAGGAATTTGATTTTTAGTTTTAAACAACTGTTTGACAGATTTCTAAAATATTTGTTTTCTTGTTTTTATGACAAGTAACAAACTTTTTAAGTATTGTACCCAATATTTAATAGAGATATATACTACTTATATGGTTGGTAAGCTCTACATTATCTGCATTGTTATAGATTAATCACATTTCTTTGGTGGCTAGAATTTATTTGTTTCAACACAGCAGCAAATCTACAACTTCACAACTGTCTCCTATTTCACAGTCCCACAATACACTGTAATTTTATTTCTATGTTAGTGCAGGTGTTGAAAATATAATATAATATAATATAAACCTCGGTTTGTTTGCATTCAGATGATAATCAGTGATAACAGGAAATGTTTTAATTTCATGTGCAGGGCCTTTGTTGATACTGCCATGCTGAAGAAGAGGAGGCAGAGAGTTTTTGACCAGCTGGGAGGATTTAGTCAGCAAGGAGCTGTTTGCACCATCCTGGGTAAGAAGTCTGGATTTTCAGGACCCACTGAGCTTAGGCTATGGATAAGTTTGAAAGCTAAACCCTGTGGGAGATCGACTCGCTGAGATACAAGTTTCTTTCAGCACTTCAGTCTGACATATGTGAGATATGGATCGATTGGTTATAGCTTGGTTTGTTTTCTGAGCTAAAAAATGTGGACTAACATTAGCGTATTATTTCATACCAGTAATATGTAAAATCAAGAAAACAGTTAACCTTTTTTTTCCTTTGTTATTTCTGTGTGTATTTGTTATAAATTGCTATGTAAGTCTTCTCTGTATGTGTGTAGTATTCGACTGGTACTTTCTTCCTTTTGCAGAGGCCTTTCAGAGGGCCAGGAAAAAGATGCAAGAAGCCCGAAAAAGTCTTCCACAAGACCTGATCAGCAGCGCGTCCCAGCTACAAATCGAATCCTCTGCTTAAGTCTGAAAAATGGAGTGGGGCTGTTACTGTTTTTTTTAAAGTTTAGATTATAGATTATCACTGGCTGTGATATAAGTGCATTTTTCTCACAAAGAGGAAAATCATGTCTGAATGTTTTAATTGTTGTATTTATGGCTAACATAGTGGATGGTGTACTAATGAAGTTACAATATGAGTGAAGCTGGTAATTAATAGATAGCAGAGCCATTATACCTGCTATGTATGGTTGTACCTGGCAATGCATTTTTTTTATAGTCACAGTTTATATTTGATTTCAATAAACGGTCCGATTGTTGGCGTTAACTGAGGCTTTTAAAAACTTGTGAATATAAAGTAATGTTTTGAAAGTTTGGTTTTATATTTTCTATTGGTTACTTCAAATATCAGTGTAGTTGTCATATTTGTTGTAATATAAACATTTTATATCAACTATTACAATTATCTTTAAATACTTAAAAAAATCTAAATCTTTTTTCTTCATGCACTATATTTTATATTTGGTATATGATATTTAGGGGCATTCATACAGTAGTTTTATGTAAAAGTATTTTTTTAAATCTTTTTTGGGGGGGCGCTTGTCTTTTCAGATTGAGAAAATATTGTTTTTGTGTGGGTTTTCTTCTGTAGTTTAAGGTTTGAGGGCTAAAAATGCTGGGGGGGGGCGTGTTTACAAAGTTTCCATGCTCTATGCTTTTTGAATCACTTTGGTCCTTTCCACTGAAGCACAGGTTTTGCTTAGTGCAGTTCAGCATCTTAATAGATGACTTACATTCAATAGGATAGCGGCCCTCCAGGCCCGGAGTTCGACACGTGCTTGAGATAGTTGAATTGTAAAATCTTTTTCGAGCCGGAGTTGAACTAGCGACCTAAGAATTCCTATTCCCATACACCTACAGTACTCCGCTCTACCAACTGAGCTATCGAAGGGATCACATACACCGCGTCTGGTTTGTTGGACCATCGGATACATGGTACCTAACAGAGTCTGTGTTTTGCAAGAATTCCATGTTTCAAGGACTTGAACATAACAAAAATGTACCCGTCTGATTCTACATGTTCCTTCATGCCTGAGGCACCGAACATATTTCACATCAACATGAGTATCCTTCCTTTTTCCAACTCTTGGGCTGCGTTCAGACCCAGGGGAGTACTTTGCAGCCCCTCACTTGAAACTGCTTTGAAAAAGGCAGGACTGTACAGTGAAGGTGAAACGCTGATATTATGGAATTCTTTTCCTGGCTGTGAGGACACGGCGAGGTCCCTACCAAGAGTTCCCTCCAGTGTTGCATTCATGATAATAGGAAACCGTGGCGTCATATGGAGTCATTTATTATGTAATGTAATTTTCCCCTTTAAATACAAAAGTTTGCACTGATTTATATTTGCTTGTGAATCCAATTACAAAGAAAATATAAACCCTGCAGACCGATTTGTCCACATGACCTCGAAACCGTGTGATGTCATTGCCGGTTGTGGTTTCCTGGATCTGCATATACATTTTATATAATACATCATTTATATTCGCAGATCTTAACTATACAAACATCTACTAACAGCCGTTATAAAATCAACGAAATGTGTTCGCTGCAACAACACATCCTGGTATTCTTTACCTCAGAAGGGAAGTTGTCCAGTTTCCGATGAGTGTGAATGCACCATCGTTATCCTGGTTCTCCATCTTCCTCCAAACAGACGAAGGAGCAGCCTGCGTCTGACACCCAGTGGAATATTTTTCTCTTCTCACGTATACTCAGCAAGGTATGGGCGATATTATACAGTACAGGACCTTCTTTTAACCTTGCTGTCATTGTGTTGTGATTTTGTATCGACTGTATTTTTGCAGGGCTGCTCATCGTTTAGCTACCGTAAAGGCAGCTCCTGGAAACTGGGCCGCTGCTCACGTTTCTATTTTGACTCCAGATTTAACATAACGCAATCTTGTCATATCGGACTGTAAACCCAGGTTGATGTTAGAAGTTGTCTGTGTTTGGAGTTTGTTGTTAATATTTGTGGTATCGCAGTAGGGAGCGGATGTATTTAGCATCTAGCTAACGCTAGCTAAGTGGAAGTGCTGTGCCTCCCGGTTAATTAAAGCTAACCTGATGTTTGTTGAGAGGTCAAACGTCGTCACACCCAGAAACACAGAGCAGTTAATGTCACAGATTAGAGTAGGTTCTTCTTCACCATACAGATGAAGAAAATGGCTAATGCCGGCTAAAGTAAAGGTTTAATTCTTTAACATGTAACCCTAAGTACGTTTTCTTCAATGTAATAGCATGTTTTAGCTAGGGCTGTACAGATACACAAATGTGTGGTCACAGGTTTACATACAGTCATTATGGACATCGATATCATATGTTTGTGCTTTTAATGATTGCTCTGAACTTTGAATTCTTTTCCAGGTTTGCATGATTGCAGAGCTTACATCATTAATAACTCTGCAAAAATTTGAAATTATGTTGGATTTTCTCTCATCCACACAGATTCAAATATATACATAAACCCCTATTAATATTTGGTTAAGTGTCCCTTAGTAAGTTGCATCTTCCCCAGATGCTTTTGGTAGCGATCAACAAGCTTCAGCCATAATTCTTGCTGATCATTTGACCGCTCTTCTCGTCAGAATTGGTAAATATATCTACCGCCACCGTGCTTGACAGCTGGCACTCTGTTCTTAGATTTGAAAGGCGTACCATTATTCCTCCAAACATATCTCTTGTCACTGTGGTCAAATAGCTCAATCTTTGTCTCATCTGACCATAAAACCTTTCTCCAGAAGGCATTTTGCTTGACTATATTTCAAATTGCAGTTGAGCTTGAAGCAAGGGAGTAGGTGAAAGAGAGCCTGGAGAGGCGGAGATATGCTCTAGTGGAACTGACAAAAAGATAGAAGGCCAAGCTGGAGCTGTCAAAGCACAATATGCTCGGACCACACTGGTCAGGTTTAGAAATAAGTACAGAGGGACAGCACAGGTTGAGTAGTTTGGAGACAAGGTTACAGAGGCAAGGCTTAGGTGGTTTGGACATGTGCAGAGGAGGGATAGTGGATATACCAGACAAAGAATGTTGAATATGGAACTACCAGACAGGAGGAAAAGAGGAAGACTGCAAAGAAAATACAAAAAATAAAATCCATGCATTTAGCGAAGGAGGGCATGCAGAGGGTTGGTGTGACAGAGGAGGATGCTAGGGATGGGATGGCAGATGATCCTTTGTGGTGACCCCTAAAGGAATCATCTGAAAGAAGAAGAAAGGGGAATGAATAATAACAAAAACAAATTAAACATAATAAAATTGCATTTGGTGCTTCCCTAGTGTGGTGCATTATGATAAAATTAAGTTGCCTATTTCAGAGTTTACTAGAACTTCATATACTCTGTAAAACAGTAGGGAGTGTATAATTCAGACATAAATGGTTCTCCTAACCTCTGCCAAACCCAGGATCCTCCATTACAATGCCTGAAAATAAAGCCTAATTAATGAATCCAGACTATAAGATTACAGTGCTCTGTAGTCCACTGGTTGTGTTTAACACCACTCCAGCTAATATTTGGCATTTTGCTTGGGGCTCTTAGGCTTTCATTTCCACATCACCATGCAAACCAGTGTCATGAAGCCACTTTACTGCTGTATGGATTTTGCTCAGTTATTTATTGAAAGGGGTGTTCTCCATACTTGTAGTGTAACCTTGTGTATTTGTAAAGCAGTTATTCATACATTCATTTAGAAACTAAACACATCAGGTTGGTCTGTCATAGAAGAAACCTGTAAAATTTTTAGATTTATTACTGACTGTTACAGTGTACTATGTTGGAGGCAAACCTGATGACTGAATCTCATTGAACTACTTTGTGGCTTGTCACCACATCACTTAGTCATATGGCAGATCAGGGAAGAAGAGGTACTACAGACTGTTATTGTATATTAAAGCCTCACTGAATGATTATGTAATATTTTTTAAATGTATTTATCTATTTATTTTTTACAGAACTAAAGGACCACAGTCATGACGGACTCCAAATATTTCACAACAAACAAAAAAGGTGAGTATGGAAGAGAAATTGTTTTTTGTTCATGTGGGCATGTTAGAGATTGGAAATTTATGGCAGTGTATATATAAACAGCACTGCTTTCAACTCTTCATCTGATTCATCTTTCAGGGGAGATCTTTGAACTGAAGGCAGAGCTGAACAATGAGAAGAAGGAGAAGAGGAAAGAGGCAGTGAAGAAGGTCATTGCTGCCATGACTGTTGGCAAAGATGTCAGGTATACTACAAAATAGAGCAGGGCGATATGACCAAAAATATTTATCACGATATACATTTGAAAATTTGCGATAACGATATAACTGACGATATAATTGACACTAGACAAAATACTTTACAACTCCACAACTTTATTAGTGCAAAAAGAAACCCATCAATGTATTTTCACTTAAACAAGCAGCTGTTTTTTATGTGCATTAAAGTTACATAAAAATGTAACACTGCAAATTCCTTGCGAACAGTTTAACCAAAAGCCATTTCCAGTAGAAATTGGCCGACATATCCTCAGCATAACCATGTATAATATCCACAAAACTTAAAAAGAGGTTATACACACACAATACGGTAATATTATGTTGAAGCACAGTACGTATCACTCCGCGAGGCTCCTGCCTGCGATAGCCGTAATGCTCCGACAATCCATCAAGCGGTGTGGGTTCGTAGCTTAGCAAAGTCGTACTAAAACATTTGACAGATTTTTGAGCGCCGTGTACCACATAAAATCATTTCGAGGTCAGTAAACACAACCAGAATTCATACATAAGGCACGCGGGATTATAAGGGGCACTGTCGATTTTCAGAAAAATCAAAGGATTGATTTTAAGTGTGCCGTATTTTCCAAACAACACGGTAATAACGACGGCCCGCTAGCATGTGCTACCAAAAATAGTGCTTTGTTGTGTATCTGACGGACGAAAGCTAAACCAGTTCCACACCACTGAAGTTGCAGCATTTTTACAAACCAACTCTGGTTCATCCGTTTCATTTAACGATCCACTTTCGCTCTTCTCATTCTGCGTCGCCGCCATGTGCGTATGTAAACTTACGCACTGCGCATGCGCGTTTTACCCACATTCTATCGCGATATTTCATTTTGCTATCGTTGCCCAAAATTACACCGGTATTACCGTGAACGGTATGATATAGCCCAGCCCTACTACAAAACTGTGTTTATGACATGCTTCACACAGGTCTATAATTATAACAGTGTGATAAGATAAGCAAATCAAAGTGACGTGGCTTCTGTGATTTCTCAGTTGCATTATGTGTTGGCACCGAATATCTTAAACAAGAAGAAAATTGTAGTGTTGTGCTCACTGACCAACAGACCATTGGATTAAAGTCCTTCACTCTCCAAAGCAATTCAGCTGCTGATATTTAACTCTGAGTTTTGCTTTTGGAAAGCTGATTAGTCTCATCCTCAGTAGACTGATATGTGGTCATTGTTTCCGGCTCTGCTTTTGTTTCCGCTGTTCTCTGCCAACTCCCAGGATATGTTCCTGGAACTGTCAGTGCTGCTAAGAGAGTAATAGTAAATAAAAGTCTCAGTATTGTTCAGAGGGCTCACTGCTTTGCTATTGATTGCCATCGGTCAAGGAAATCAGTCATTGCAAATGAAGAGAACACAGTAGCAGAGATTAAAAAATAGGAGAGAGCAGTTGCTAGGGTGCTTGGAGCTCTGGCTACTTTCACTCTTTTTATATATCTGATTAGTAGCCTCAGAAATCAGGGAGTAAAAGTGTGAACGAAAGGACGTTTTTACCACTTTCAGGCTATTCAGACATCATTGTTGGACTTTTGGGATGATCACTTTGCACACAGTGTTTTTTCACAGTGTGCTAAAGCTTTACAGACATTAAGTAGTCATAGTACAGTTGTATGATATGTCTGTTAAGCCGATTTGTACTGATGTGAGTTCAGCACAGTTACTCATGCAGTAAATTCACAGCTAGTGTGAGAGAACATGACAGTGTTCCAACATTGTCTAGTACTCATTTTTGAAGTCAATTTGCTTTGCTCTCAGTTCTTTGTTCCCAGATGTAGTCAACTGCATGCAGACTGACAACCTGGAGCTGAAGAAGTTGGTGTACCTCTACTTGATGAACTACGCCAAGAGCCAGCCTGATATGGCTATAATGGCCGTTAACAGCTTCGTCAAGGCAAGACAGAGAATGAACTGTTCATTAACGGCATCTTACACTAATCTGCACTAAGGCAGTTAAATCTAAAAATACTTTTTATTGTTTTCCTGCTACCATAGTTTGTCCATGCTGTTTCACAGGATCCATCCATGGGTTTCTTACATGCCAGTGGGGGTTAAGATTTTTGTACAGTTTTCAGATGTGTCTTGAACACAAACTCATGATTTGCTCCAAATTACAAAGTGAGTTAGTTTTTTAACTTTAAGGCCCATTGTACCTATGTAAAATCTTTCTTCGCCTATCCCCTAGGACTGTGAGGACCCCAATCCTCTGATTAGGGCTCTTGCCGTCCGCACCATGGGTTGCATTCGGGTAGACAAGATCACAGAGTACTTGTGTGAGCCGCTGAGAAAGTGCTTGAAGGATGAGGACCCATATGTGAGGAAGACTGCAGCTGTTTGTGTAGCTAAACTTCATGACATCAATGCCCAGATGGTGGAGGACCAGGGCTTCCTGGACTCCTTGAGAGATCTTATTGCTGACTCCAATCCCATGGTAGGTCTCAGTACTTTTCACCTCTATCTGTATCTTTCCCAAAGTTGTGTTGGTGCTTTAAAAATGCTGTTAGTTTCCTTTGGATTACTATTAAAGAATAATTAAGTTAATATAGAGTTAATTATTGTTGAAATCATTATTGTTTCATATCTTGCGTTTTAGGTTGTGGCCAATGCAGTTGCTGCCTTATCAGAGATCAGTGAGTCTCACCCCAACAGCAACCTGCTGGACCTCAATCCACAGAATATCAACAAGCTGCTGACGGCCCTCAACGAGTGCACAGAGTGGGGACAGACTTTCATCCTGGACTGCCTGTCCAACTACAACCCCAAGGATGAGCGTGAGGCTCAAAGGTAGCAGTCCTGTCAACTTTTACTTGAAACTACACCATTTGTGATATTAAGGAGAGTTACAAAAATCCTTTTAAGATCAGAGATAAGCCCAACATTATCACTACACGACACCACTGAAAATGATGGGATTTCTGCTTCTTCTCAAAGCATCTGTGAGCGTGTCACCCCCCGGCTGTCTCATGCCAACTCAGCGGTGGTGCTGTCAGCTGTGAAGGTACTGATGAAGTTCTTGGAGCTGCTGCCCAAGGACTCTGACTACTACAACACATTGCTTAAGAAGTTATCTCCCCCACTGGTCACCTTGCTCTCCGGGGAGCCAGAGGTCCAGTATGTGGCTCTGAGGAACATCAACCTCATCGTCCAGAAGAGGTATATTGATAGAAAAGACAGAGAAAGGTTTCAAGTTGAGCTGCTGGGTTTAATATTAACTCAAAAAACATTTTTAATCTATAGATTTAGAAATTTGGTTATTTCCTTATTGTAATTTCTTCATATTTTACTGTGTTTGTTTGTTTACACACTCTTATGACAAGCAATCGTAAGCTGGGAAAGACAGATTTCTATTTTTTGCCTCACCACCTTCTAATGTATATTTTTTGTTTGTACACACTGAACTGAACTTTAGCACACACACAGGATAAACCTTCTTGTCTAGCAGCTTAAGGGCTATAGCAGCCTATATTACTCTGTGACTGACACTTACATGCTTATTTACCTGCTACTTGTAAAGCGTTAAATCCCTTCGTGGGATTTTTCTTTTGGACTAGGTGCCACACTATAATGTGTCATGTATTGATTTTGTGCAGGCCTGAGATCCTGAAGCAGGAGATCAAGGTGTTCTTTGTCAAATACAATGACCCCATCTATGTGAAACTAGAGAAACTGGACATCATGATCCGTTTGGCTTCTCAGGCCAACATTGCCCAGGTACTTCACAGAAAACAAGACTAAAAGTATATTGTAGCAATTAATTGTTCAAAAATCTTTAACATTATTTATAGAAAGTAGTTTTAAAATGATTCACTTCTGTTCTGTGATTTGCAGGTTTTGGCTGAATTAAAGGAGTATGCCACAGAGGTAGATGTGGACTTTGTGCGTAAAGCTGTACGAGCCATCGGACGCTGTGCCATCAAAGTTGAGGTGAGAATTATGGGCCCGCTCAGCTAAAATAATGATGTGTCGTTAGTAATTTAAAACTCTTTTTCTGGTAGTAAAGGTGACAGATGTTTCTGTCCTGTTTCCCGTCAGCAATCGGCCGAGCGCTGTGTCAGCACTCTGCTGGACCTGATCCAGACTAAGGTCAACTATGTGGTTCAGGAGGCTATTGTGGTCATCAGGGACATCTTCCGCAAGTACCCCAACAAGTAGGTTTCTCATTGAATGTGTGGAAAGTACTTATCAAGTAACTATCCAGTGCTCTATATAAACCTTTTTAAAAAATTGATGGACTGTGTAGCTCACATGTGTACATGTCATTTCATGTGATGTAGTAGTTTGTAGTCCGATTCTGACCTTAGCGATATGGTGTTCTTTAGGTATGAAAGCATCATTGCCACACTCTGTGAGAACCTGGATTCCCTGGATGAGCCTGACGCTCGAGCTGCCATGATCTGGATTGTTGGCGAGTATGCTGAGCGGATTGACAACGCTGATGAGTTGCTGGAGAGCTTCCTTGAGGGCTTCCATGATGAGAGCACTCAGGTAAGTTTATTAAAAAAAACAAACAAAACACATGTAAGATAAAATACAAAGATTACGATTCAATATACGAGAGCAGCTTTACATATTTCAGAAAGGCTAGTCTTACTTACAAAAAAACATTGAGTTGAATTTTAACAGTTTATCTAGAATAATAAAATGTTTTCATGTAGTTAGTTTTGACGTTTTTTAACAATGTCAACAATGTTCCTATGATTTGTGATTACATTGTGTATTGTCATGACTTAAATAAGAAAGGTTTCAATAATCTTATGTTTCTGTAAATATCATTAACTGTTGTAGTCGGGGATCGACTGTTTCAAATATTTTTTGACCTACCATAGCTATAATGAGGGGTTAGACTTTTAAAGGCATTGCATATAAAACACAACCATATTCCAATGGTGTGTGTGTGCTTGGACTTGCAGGTCCAGCTTACTCTGTTGACCGCCATTGTCAAGCTGTTCCTTAAGAAGCCATCAGAGACTCAGGAGCTGGTGCAGCAAGTCCTCAGCTTGGCCACTCAGGTGAGTCATATATTTCATTCTGAAGAAGCTTTGCATGAGTTTGATGACTTGTTCAGTCCCTCTCTCTGAGAAGTGTTTCTTTCTGTAATATATGAAAGTATTTTTCTCAGATATGTAGGTTTCTTAGCTGCCACTTTTGCAACAACTTGTGAAACTGTGGTCCTCACAATCTTCCAGTATGTGATTTCTGCCCATATTAAGTATAACTTACACCACTTGTTGACCTCCTATGCAGGACTCTGACAACCCTGACCTACGGGACAGAGGCTACATTTACTGGCGCCTGTTGTCCACTGACCCCGTGACCGCTAAAGAGGTGGTGTTGTCAGAGAAACCCCTAATCTCAGAGGAGACCGACCTAATAGAGCCCACCCTACTGGATGAGCTTATATGCCACATTGGCTCCCTGGCCTCTGTGTATCACAAGCCCCCCAGCGCCTTTGTGGAGGGAAGCCATGGAATCCACCGGAAGCACCTTCCTGTTCAGCACAGCAGGTCAGACACTGTTTTCAGTGCCATACCAGTTCTACACAATGTCACATCAGCTGTTTTTACCAGCTGTTGTTCTGGGTGCAGGGCGCCATCATGCAAAACTTTTGTTGCTTTCACTACTAGTCCATTGTACTAATACATAGAGCTCATACTTTAATATTTGGCTTTTTGGGCATGATGGTGTGAAAGATCAGTGTAATAAAACCGTCGAATTCTTGAAATTCTTGAAAGGAGCTTAACTTTAATAATCACACTGGCGTAAACTGATTATACTCAGATATTTCATATTGGTTGCGCTTTGCTTCCATTTTCCATATATAAGAGGAAGTATTTATCCCTTCAGTAGTTCAGCTCTGTTGCATGGCAAATTTGCAAATTGGCCAGGAAGGTCAGTTCATGAAAATGAGTCATATGTCGAAATTGTGAGATAAAATCACACAACCTGTAATTGCTGAAGAATAGATTTTGCTTGATCCCTGGTGTTTATAAGCAGAAACACTATAGTGGCTATCTTTGTACTTCTACCATGTTCATACTTCATATTTTCCAGGAATGTGCCCGTGTTGATCTGTTTGACAACAAGCAGCTGAGTCTAAAGTCTAAACGGTTAAAACTACTTTAAAAAAGTAATTCGTGTGAGTGGTTTGATGTTTTTTGCACATAAAAATTAAGGTAAAGACAGAAAGTGTCTTTATTCATCCAGCAGTTTAAAATGCAGTCTTCTGGTCTCAAAGCAGTTAGTTTGGTATCAAGAAAATGATGGATAATACTTATTAATGTGATATTGTGTATTGTATATGTGAGCTGAGAACTCGTCAGTTTGTTAATCATAGCTCAGTTTATGCTTTACACTGGTTTCGAAAACAGGACATTGCCCAACTCTTAAAATATTGCCTCATGCCCCACTGATGTTGAAGAGTCAGGCAAAATCTTGTGTGAAAGAAGAATCTACAACAGGAAGTTGTGGACTTGAAGACTTTTAGATTCATTTCCATTGAAATGGATGTACTGTATTTATCCCAGTTTAATAAGGAAGTGTATTTACATAATGGAAACAAGTTTTATGATATAAACAAATTGACATTTCTGTTTATTCCTCCTTTAAACTCACTACTTCCAACACAGTGCTGTAGCACAAGGTCCTCTCTAGCAGTGGGCTTGTTTGCTGCCAGTTTAGCTCACAAGGTGAGATGGCAATCTCATGCAGCAGCCTGGACCCAATGGCCCTTTACTGCTCATCTTTGCCCACTCTCTCCCTGCCTTCTTGTTTACTCGCCAGTAAATCTACTAAATGCAAAAACGCCCGCAAAAATAATGTTTAAAAAAATCATGTTTAAAAAAAGTTGTTGCCGTGCTGCATTACTAAAGCTTCTACTATTTTGCATTCTTTCATAATTTTCCATTTATCTGTGATACTTTTGGAGCTCTTAGGATTTAGGTTTCCAAGTACATTTCGCTTACCAGTCTACTGTTTTGCCTTACGACAGCATCGACACAGGCGAGAGCCCAGTCAGCGCTGGGCCAGCGGCAGCCATGGACCAGCCACATGTCATTCCCAGTCAGGGTGACCTGCTGGGTGATCTGCTGAACCTGGACCTGGGTCCTCCAGTCAATGTGCCCCAGGTCTCCTCCATGCAGATGGGTGCGGTGGACCTTCTGGGAGGAGGCCTGGACAGTTTGGTGAGCATGAGCATATTTATGCACATTTACTTTACTAAATTTAGGTAAAGATCCACTGAGCGATTGTGCTTTATTGTCATTGCAGCAATGAGTCTTACCTGTTCGGCACATTGTATGGAATAATAATAGACATTTATACTGTATTCAAGCTTTGACTCCCATTAGATCCTTCTATAGTTTACCAGTGGTGGTTACGTGATGCTACCTAGTGGTTATCACCGTTCATTGTAATGACTCTGCCATTACATTAAGGAGGAAAGAGGCTGTGCCGGCAGTTGTAAAACATCTGGAAAGCTGAAATTTTCCCAAAAGAAAAGGGTATATGATGAAAAGTTAGTTTTTCTTTGTTCCTCCTTAGGATTGTTATAGTTGAAGAAGACCTATTCAGACCTTGTATTTGCTGAAACCATTTTCTTTTCTACTGGGTTTTATGTGTTCATGCAAGTATGCTTGTGATAAAAAGTAACTGTTATGCTCATATGCTGTATCTTGCTGTAACACAAATTTAAAATGTTTTAATACCATAACATCGGCTCATAAACATGTTACTAGGTATTTTTCTTCTATTACCACTTCTCCGAGCTGCTGGAACATCTGGATTTCTTCATAATCTCTTACAGAGCGATTTTTGAATGTCTAACCTACAATGCAGAGATTAATATTTCCCCAGAAAGTGAGGGCTCCTCTTGATGGGTTATGGTTGCTAAGAAAGTCTCTGTCTCTGTCTTTGTGTCTTTGGTCTGTCGGTAATGTTTGGATGCTGTCTTTGGTGGCCTCTCCTCTCTCCTGTAGCTGGGGGGAGACCTGGGCGGAGGTGTTGGGGGAAGTCCAGCAGTAAGTCAAGCCCTTCTGTTTGGCCGTCTGCATGCTGCATGCTTCCTGAATTTAACCCACCACACTCGTCTTACTCACGCATTTTTCAACAAGATGACCACACGTATGTTTTGAATGTTTTAGCTAGAGCTGGGCGATATAAGATTTTTTCATATCACGATATGTTTTTTTCATTTCAGGCGATAACGATATATATCACGATATAAGCCAAATAACTATATTTGTAAGATTTAAATGTGCTGTTGCTCACAAGTAAAATGTGAAATAATTAGCAGCTTGTTTTAATTAAAATATTTATTTCCCATAATAAGTTCAACAGGGTAGATGTACTTAAGGAACATGAGACTTCAGTTTCAGATAAATAAAGGCAAATATTGCAAACTACACAAAAGGCAGCCGCTAAAGCGTTTAAGTTTCAAAATAGAACAAACAAAACAGACTACTAAATTGTCAATTCCACTTAGAAACAAAATATTAATTTAAAAATAAATCTTAGGTCGTTTTACAGAAGAACAGACAAAATTGACTAACTTTTGTCAATATCAAATAAACTGAGAACTAAAAGGAAATTCTCAATCTCTCCTTGTTGTATAGCTTAGCTTTTCAAACAGTTTTAACAGTTACTTTAGTCTGACAAAAGCCGAATGACGAATTAGTGCTTTCAGTCAGAGATTGAGCATGCACCGCTTTATTGTATTTCCAGACTTGCTTTCGGCACAATTTACAGTGCGCGCTACTCTGTTTTTTTTGTCAGACTTGAAATAGCTGAAATACCTTCACACTACGGAACTTCTGTGGCCCTTCCGTTCGACAATCTCTCCGGCATTGGAACCATCATCTGTTTTTTCTTCGGTAACCTTCGGTCACGCTCTTGGTTGATTTTTCTCTAGTCGGCAAACTCATTTCCTTCATTACCCGGGCTGCACGGCTGCAAAAACAAATACACATGTGCGCCTTGGCGCTTGTGCTGTACGTAACAAGTCACGTGACGTGACGCTGCGGCTGTGATTGGTTCGGCTCTGCGCTACTTAATTTGGATTGGCTGTTCTTTTTTTTTTTTTTTTTTTAAGAGGACAAGAGAGATGAGGCCTATCGCAATAGTTTAATTTTTCTATCGAAAAAAGTTATTTCGCAATACATATTGTTATCGTTTTATCGCCCAGCTCTAGTTTTAGCCCATATAAGCCTTTGATGGGACACACAAAGGCATACAGGGGCAAACTGAAAGCCCTCTCCTTCCCTCAGACATCAGGATGAATACATCACTTAGTTCTATTTCTCACTTCCTATTAAGACCTTCTTTAAATATTCATAGTGTGGGAATGCAGTACACATTATATTTTTGGTCATTTTGGGGGGTGGGGGGTGACATGGCCACTGACAACATTTATAGGCATCTTAAACACTTTAAAGAAAGGAAGAGGTCATAATTGTGTAGTAATGAGGACATAACAGATTTTACTGTGTTGTAGAGCCATTCATAGACTAGAATCTCCTTTTTTACAACCACCTTATGAAAATAGTAGATTTTTTATTTTCCATCAATATCAATTTCAATATATCATAATTTTTCCATCAATTTGAACATATAAAAATATACACAGCACGGATATATTTGTTTATCCCCTCTTTTCCATTCTCTTGTATGATTTTATACATTCTAAGAGGCTGAGTTAATATGATGTTAATTTGGACTTCTAAAGTATTTTTCAAATAATATTTTTGTAATAAATGGGCTCAAACAGGCAAAACAAAATTTTTACTCCTTTTAAATTAATCTCACATTTGATTTTTTTGATTTTTGATTTTTTTTTTTTTTCCTCTGGGATTTGGCTAATCGTGATCTTGATGTGATTGAAATCTTGTTTTGTTTTTTTTCTTCATAATCACAAAGACTTTAATCAGTTGCTTCTTCCGTTGTTCTGGTCTAAGATTTTCTGTGTGACCCGTTTAGTAGATTTTAGTAAATTTGTCAAGTCTTCTGTGATACTTCATAAAATTATACTTTATTAGATTGTGTTTTGTGTGTGTTTTTGTTGTGATTTTTGTTGCAGGTGGGACAAAACTTTATCCCGTCATCCGTCCCCAACACTTTTGCTCCTTCACCTACACCTGCGCCTCCTGCCACCAGCAGTGGCCTCAACGACTTGTTTGAGCTTTCCACAGGCATGGCCATCACCACAGGAGGCTATATAGCCCCCAAAGCAGTGAGTTCACGCAACTTTCTCCTGGAAGGTGTAACGTAAGTAAAACACTCTATGTTATTGACTGCAGTTGTACTTTTTACCAGGTGTGGCTTCCTGCAGTGAAAGCTAAAGGGCTGGAGATCTCTGGAACGTTCTCTCGCCGCCAGGGTCACATGTACATGGACATGACTTTCACCAACAAAGCCCTACAACACATGACCGACTTTGCTATCCAGTTTAACAAGAACAGGTCAGTGATCTGACTCAACGGGAATGTAGTGTCATTGCTTATTGCAGAAATGTTTTACAACTAACTTTAATATCAATGTATGTTTCTGCAGTTTTGGGGTGATCCCCACCAGTCCTCTGCCCATTCATACTCCACTGATGCCCAATCAGAGTATTGAGATCTCTTTGCCTCTTAACACCATTGGGCCAGTTATGAAGATGGACCCTCTCAATAATCTTCAGGTATAGCAGCACACAGTGCCCACACATTTTATCAGCAGTGGAACACATTTAAAGGCGTGGCCAGGGACAGGTGTCTTGCTTTTTCTGTCTCTCTGAAATGTGTGTTTTGTTTTATTATTTTTTTTAATTATTATTTAGTGTGACATGGCCATTAGTTCAGAAATAATTTCTCAGCATCTTGCAAAAAATGAAAATTCCAGGGTGTTTGCACTCATCTCAGTACAAGAACTGGAAACTGAGAAAAACATATATTGCAAGATGTGATATGTGATATTTGGGAAACTGATGTTTAGTTTACAGTTTTAACTTGATTGAATGCAAATGTTGGTATATTGCTTGTTATACTCAAGATGTCAAACTCACCATGTCCTCTTGTCTTTCCTATAGGTGGCTGTAAAGAACAGCATTGATGTGTTCTACTTCAGCGTACTCATCCCTCTCAATGTATTCTTTGTCGAGGATGGAAAAATGGGTAAGATTCTTAAAACCTTTTAAAACAGCAACACCAAGTGTGGTACTTTTCCTTAAATGGCTAATTATATCCCTCACAGCTATTGAAGCTTGACAAACATTGCTGTTACTTGGGAAATGTATATTCAGTCTGCTTTTAGGCTGTAACAGTATGTTACTGAAACCTACCTGATTGTGAAGTGTGATTGCTATAGAATTAAAATAATTCCTTCATTCCTAATAGATATGAATAGAATCAAACAAGAATAGTAAATCTTTTAAAGGGCTTTGAATATCAATGTTAGTGGTTTGAAACCATCCAACACTTTCTACATCACTGCTGTCGGATATTTTCTTTATTCTTCTTCAGAGCGACAGGTGTTCCTGGCTACTTGGAAAGACATCCCCAATGAGAATGAGCTACAGTATCAGATAAAGGACTGCCACCTTAATGCAGGTAGACACATTTGTCAAAAATCTCATGAGCATGTTAAATTATTTTACCTGCGTGTTTGTTTTCTTTCTCGTCCACATAACTTGGGTCTGTACTTCTTTATTTGGTGGTTTCTCTAACATATCAAAAGATTAGACAGTGCTTTTACTCATACAAAATATGGCGAATGGCACAATGATGCATTTTTAAAGTAGTTGTTGTTTGTTTCAATGATTGAATACAATTTAACCAAACCGTATCATCAGCATGGTTGCATTTAATACATAGATGACTGATTAACACATTTTCAGTTCAGGGTTTAAAAACCTTATTTTTCAGACCTCAAAAATACTCCAACTTACCCAAAAAGCCTTATTTCTCTCTGTTTTCTTTCTCCACCCGCATGCTTATCTTTGGATACTCTTTTTTTTTTTTTTTTTTTTTTTTTAACCAATGCTGAACATCTCCTTTCCTTTAAAAAAGTTCACAATATTTTTGCCACTATAATCCTAGCGGCTAAAAGCCGACCAAAGCAGTGCTAGTTTCAGAATACCTGTCCAGCATTACTTACATCTGAAGGTTGAAGTTGATTAAAATCCTCACAAACCTAGTTTACCCTTTTGCCAGTAGTGGACTTTGTATTAGCTCATGCATACATTAGTGTGAGTGCATATGGTTCCAGTAGTGATAGGACCCTCTTGTGTGTGTTTTGATGTGGCTTCTGAAATGTGAGTGAGGTGTAATCATAATCTGAGAAACCTTCCGGTCTTGCAGACACGGTTTCAGGGAAGCTGCAGATTAACAATATCTACACCATTGCCAAGAGAAATGTAGAAGGCCAAGACATGCTCTACCAATCCCTGAAGCTAACCAATGGCATCTGGATTCTGGCTGAGCTCCGCATTCAACCTGGCAACCCCAACTACACGGTATAGCATCACAAGAGTTACCACTTTTTCACTTTGACCCTCTGTTCTGGGTTTTAAAAAGTAATGAGGAAAGTTTCATCTTTGCTTACAAAGATTTTCTCGTTTTAGCTGACCACCAGTTAAAAGTTTAAAGTAACTATAAATACAGTGAAAATCAGTAAGTCATGGTATAGAAGATAGTGAATCCAGAAAATAAGCAGTATTTATTTATTTTTTTAACTTGTACTGCTTGAAAAGCAGCTAATGATTTTCAAATAATTACCGGTTATTTGTCTTAATGAGCTAATCATTTCAGTTGTGGACAAAAAGTGAGAATGTTGTAATACAATGGTAAGGGAATACAATTATACAGCACTACCCTACTTCAGTATGGGAAGCACGCTACAATATTCGTGCAAGATCCTGACCCACTCGTTAGCCTTCCTTGTACACAGAATAAATCCTCAAAGTAAAATGGGAAAAGCATTGTCAGTAACGTCCCTCGTTCCAGTTTTACTCCTTTATTCCTCAGTTGGTCAGTATAAGCAGCGTAAACAGAGCTGTGATTAAGCATCTTTATAAATGTGTGAGTGAGTGCGTCTCCCTTTATAACTCTGTTCTCCTTTGTCCACAGCTCTCTCTCAAGTGTCGGGCTCCAGAAGTGTCTCAGTACGTCTACCAGATGTACGATTCTGTGCTGAAGAATTGATGCACTTCACCACTTGCCGACTCTGCTTCATCCTGACAACAAACCGCAGTGTTTTTTGTTTGTTTTTTTATGTTTTTTTTGTATGTGCAGCTGACTGCCAAAACAAGAGAATCCAAACAGTAAAAGATGGATAGTAAGCAATTTTGGAGATTAAGTGTATTTTTCCTTGAAATGAACAGCAGGGTAAATGTGAGTTGAGACAAAGGGTATTGGGAGTGATTATCAAGCATGCTGTTGACATTTCCTTTATTTTGGCAGTTGAAAGCATCATTAAAATCCTCTTAATTCTACCCCCTATTTTTACGTCTCAGTGAAAACCATTCCATCCTTAACGTTACGTCTTATTGTTGTGAAGATGTGATTAATGATGAAATTGTCCTGAGTGGGGACTTGCTTTGTTCAGCTCACACTTCTTTTAATTTAGATCCACTTTTGATGCTTTGTTTGTTTCAGTTGTACCTCCAGAGTCACAGCAGTATTCTGTTGTTTTGAGACCAGAAACGTCTGTCTGACCGCTTCTGCCACATCTGGTGGGATCACAATTTGTGCAATTTGTTTAGAAACAAATGTCTACTTTCTCCCCTTACTGTGAAGCATTGTACACTAATTGAGAAACTTAGCGATAAATTAGCAACTCTGTAATTGCAAAATCCTGACATTTCATCGTTTCCTTATGCCGTTTATGCTCTTTATGGCAGAGGCGTTTACAGCCATCCGGGCTTCACAAAGCTGCAGTGTTTAATGACACTCCAACTTATCCTTTTCTTGTTAAAGCTTTCAGAAGCAGTTCGCTGTGCTGGTTCTGATATAAAACAACTTCAGTATAACATTTTATGAAGTGCTTTTCAAAGATTAAAGAAGTCCAGTCCAGTGAGCCCATAAGCAAAGGAAAAGTTACACTGTTTAGAGTCTACTGATGAGCAGGTGGGATAAAGCACATTAATGGGTTTAAATTCTTAAAGGTTTACAACCACTACACAAACCACAGCAGCCAATTTTGTGTTCACACTCCAGTGCCACTCTGTTTCGGGTTATTTGCTTGACTCCTCCTTTCTGAAACGGTCCCATTTACTGCAGCCACACTTTTCACAACTATATTTTCATTCCTATTTATTGTGCATCTACCTCTGTGTGTTTTCTTTTCACAGGTGTTATTGTTGCATTAGTTTCATTTCTTTGATATGCTTTACATGTCATTTGAATGCCAGTGTTTTTATTTTTTGTTTTCTTGGGGGGATTTTCATGTAATGCTAAACTGTGGGAAATCCGCCAAGTCAGACTCACAGGACCACACATTTACACAAATGAAATGCCAAGTTTATTTTTCTTACTCTCAAAAAAATCCTTCTAAAGTTGGCATAGTGTGAGCTATATGAACATTAGAGTGCATATACCCAGACCCCCAGAGTTGTACTGTAGGCCAGTAATGGTGTAGTAAGAAAATGTTTAGTAACTATGTATAAAAATGAAGCAAAAATGCTTTCTCCCTGTCCCAGTGTGTCAGTTGTGTTGGTGATGTACATGAGATGAGAACATTAATGTGCCTGCATGAGCTCGCTGTCATTTTACCCTTTCTTAATTTCAGCTGTGGATTTCCTCAAGTTGGAAAGTTCTGCTCCTAACCCCCTGTCTTCATTGTAGATCCCATTAGTTTTTTTTTTTTGTTTATTATTTTTAGTTTTTTCTAAACACAGCATCGTCTTAACACTCCTGCAAATAGAAATGTTTCCAGCAGCACAGAATGTGTGCCGAGGTCGGTCACGGCATCTTATGAAATGGAAAAGTTTGTGTCATTGCTGTAAGCTTGTTGTAAATGATTTGTTACTGTCACAATATCACATCTTGTGTCAATAAATCGTCAAACCCTTGGTGGAGGTGCATGGTTGTTTTTTTTGTTTTTTTTTTATTTGTGTGTTATGTAAGTCATGTCATACAGCAGAGCAGACCTGAGACAGAAGGTGAGGGGTGCAGGGGACTGCAGGTGGAAGATGACGGGTATCCTTCACTTACGTTTCATCTCCATGTTGAGAGAGTTCCTTTGGCTTTCTGTTTGTCAGACGCATGAGAGCAAAGAGGGCTGCAGCTCTACCTTGCTGTGGATTCTTGCTGAATGCTAATAAAATTAATCACACTTAAGTCTCCCAGAATTAAATGATTGCCCTCAAAATACACTTTTATTGCTCTTTACCTACATGAAAGGTAATGCAATTGGGAGTAAACAAAAAAGAACACGCAGGCTGTGACAGTATCCGGAGAAAAAGTTTGGTGCAATCCCATGGTCCAACAGGGTTGGATCTACCAACATTAAGGTAAGTGACATTCAAAAAAAGCACAGTCCTATGCTCTAGTATCAATTTCTCAAAATTGCTCCCTGTACTCCCCTGGGTCTGAACGCAGCCCAAGAGTTGGAAAAAGGAAGGATACTCATGTTGATGTGAAATATGTTCGGTGCCTCAGGCATGAAGGAACATGTAGAATCAGAGAGGTACAGTTAGTTTTGTTATGTTCAAGTCCTTGAAACATGGAATTCTTGCAAAACACAGACTCTGTTAGGTACCATGTATCCGATGGTCCAACAAACCAGACACGGTGCGTGTGATCCCTTCGATAGCTCAGTTGGTAGAGCGGAGGACTGTAGGTGTATGGGAACAGGAATCCTTAGGTCGCTGGTTCAACTCCGGCTCGGAGGAGATTTTACAATACCTTCTGTCTGTACTGATTGAACCCAGCTAAAAACAAAACTTAATCGCAATGGCGTTTACTACCATTTCATAGTATCGCTATACTCCTTTGAGTGATCAGTTGGAAAAGCAAAGACTTCTCTGTGTGTTGGAAGAAGACATCTTTCCTCCCACTTTACTCTAGTTTTCAGTCAGAAAGTAGGGCCAAGTCCTTAGGTCCAAAAAGACTGATCTACATTAAAGGTCACTGACATTAACCCCCTCCCCTCCTACCCTCATGTATACATTTGAGGGACACTGTAGGTGTATGGGAAATATCAAAACAGCTTCCTGTACTCCCTTTGACTTGATAAAGTGAAGGCTTCAAAGTCAGTAGCTATAGGTGCGCTTACAGTGTAACACACAGCGAACATAAGACATGTTCCAGACAGGTTAGGACAATTTTCAGAGAAAAAGTTTGGTGCAATCCCATGGTCCAACAGGGTTGGATCTACCAACATTAAGGTAAGTGACATTCAAAAAGCACAGTCCTATGCTCTAGTATCAATTTCTCAAAATTGCTCCCTGTACTCCCCTGGGTCTGAACGCAGCCCAAGAGTTGGAAAAAGGAAGGATACTCATGTTGATGTGAAATATGTTCGGTGCCTCAGGCATGAAGGAACATGTAGAATCAGAGAGGTACAGTTAGTTTTGTTATGTTCAAGTCCTTGAAACATGGAATTCTTGCAAAACACAGACTCTGTTAGGTACCATGTATCCGATGGTCCAACAAACCAGACACGGTGCGTGTGATCCCTTCGATAGCTCAGTTGGTAGAGCGGAGGACTGTAGGTGTATGGGAACAGGAATCCTTAGGTCGCTGGTTCAACTCCGGCTCGGAGGAGATTTTACAATACCTTCTGTCTGTACTGATTGAACCCAGCTAAAAACAAAACTTAATCGCAATGGCGTTTACTACCATTTCATAGTATCGCTATACTCCTTTGAGTGATCAGTTGGAAAAGCAAAGACTTCTCTGTGTGTTGGAAGAAGACATCTTTCCTCCCACTTTACTCTAGTTTTCAGTCAGAAAGTAGGGCCAAGTCCTTGGGTCCAAAAAGACTGATCTACATTAAAGGTCACTGACATTAACCCCTCCCCCTCCTACCCTCATGTATACATTTGAGGGACACTGTAGGTGTATGGGAAATATCAAAACAGCTTCCTGTACTCCCTTTGACTTGATAAAGTGAAGGCTTCAAAGTCAGTAGCTATAGGTGCGCTTACAGTGTAACACACAGCGAACATAAGACATGTTCCAGACAGGTTAGGACAATTTTCAGAGAAAAGTTTGGTGCAATCCCATGGTCCAACAGGGTTGGATCTACCAACATTAAGGTAAGTGACATTCAAAAAAAGCACAGTCCTATGCTCTAGTATCAATTTCTCAAAATTGCTCCCTGTACTCCCCTGGGTCTGAACGCAGCCCAAGAGTTGGAAAAAGGAAGGATACTCATGTTGATGTGAAATATGTTCGGTGCCTCAGGCATGAAGGAACATGTAGAATCAGAGAGGTACAGTTAGTTTTGTTATGTTCAAGTCCTTGAAACATGGAATTCTTGCAAAACACAGACTCTGTTAGGTACCATGTATCCGATGGTCCAACAAACCAGACATGGTGCGTGTGATCCCTTCGATAGCTCAGTTGGTAGAGCGGAGGACTGTAGGTGTATGGGAACAGGAATCCTTAGGTCGCTGGTTCAACTCCGGCTGGGAGGAGATTTTACAATACCTTCTGTCTGTACTGATTGAACCCAGCTAAAAACAAAACTTAATCGCAATGGCGTTTACTACCATTTCATAGTATCGCTATACTCCTTTGAGTGATCAGTTGGAAAAGCAAAGACTTCTCTGTGTGTTGGAAGAAGACATCTTTCCTCCCACTTTACTCTAGTTTTCAGTCAGAAAGTAGGGCCAAGTCCTTAGGTCCAAAAAGACTGATCTACATTAAAGGTCACTGACATTAACCCCCTCCCCTCCTACCCTCATGTATACATTTGAGGGACACTGTAGGTGTATGGGAAATATCAAAACAGCTTCCTGTACTCCCTTTGACTTGATAAAGTGAAGGCTTCAAAGTCAGTAGCTATAGGTGCGCTTACAGTGTAACACACAGCGAACATAAGACATGTTCCAGACAGGTTAGGACAATTTTCAGAGAAAAAGTTTGGTGCAATCCCATGGTCCAACAGGGTTGGATCTACCAACATTAAGGTAAGTGACATTCAAAAAAGCACAGTCCTATGCTCTAGTATCAATTTCTCAAAATTGCTCCCTGTACTCCCCTGGGTCTGAACGCAGCCCAAGAGTTGGAAAAAGGAAGGATACTCATGTTGATGTGAAATATGTTCGGTGCCTCAGGCATGAAGGAACATGTAGAATCAGAGAGGTACAGTTAGTTTTGTTATGTTCAAGTCCTTGAAACATGGAATTCTTGCAAAACACAGACTCTGTTAGGTACCATGTATCCGATGGTCCAACAAACCAGACACGGTGCGTGTGATCCCTTCGATAGCTCAGTTGGTAGAGCGGAGGACTGTAGGTGTATGGGAACAGGAATCCTTAGGTCGCTGGTTCAACTCTCGCTCGGAGGAGATTTTACAATACCTTCTGTCTGTACTGATTGAACCCAGCTAAAAACAAAACTTAATCGCAATGGCGTTTACTACCATTTCATAGTATCGCTATACTCCTTTGAGTGATCAGTTGGAAAAGCAAAGACTTCTCTGTGTGTTGGAAGAAGACATCTTTCCTCCCACTTTACTCTAGTTTTCAGTCAGAAAGTAGGGCCAAGTCCTTAGGTCCAAAAAGACTGATCTACATTAAAGGTCACTGACATTAACCCCTCCCCCTCCTACCCTCATGTATACATTTGAGGGACACTGTAGGTGTATGGGAAATATCAAAACAGCTTCCTGTACTCCCTTTGACTTGATAAAGTGAAGGCTTCAAAGTCAGTAGCTATAGGTGCGCTTACAGTGTAACACACAGCGAACATAAGACATGTTCCAGACAGGTTAGGACAATTTTCAGAGAAAAAGTTTGGTGCAATCCCATGGTCCAACAGGGTTGGATCTACCAACATTAAGGTAAGTGACATTCAAAAAAAGCACAGTCCTATGCTCTAGTATCAATTTCTCAAAATTGCTCCCTGTACTCCCCTGGGTCTGAGCGCAGCCCAAGAGTTGGAAAAAGGAAGGATACTCATGTTGATGTGAAATATGTTCGGTGCCTCAGGCATGAAGGAACATGTAGAATCAGAGAGGTACAGTTAGTTTTGTTATGTTCAAGTCCTTGAAACATGGAATTCTTGCAAAACACAGACTCTGTTAGGTACCATGTATCCGATGGTCCAACAAACCAGACACAGTGCGTGTGATCCCTTCGATAGCTCAGTTGGTAGAGCGGAGGACTGTAGGTGTATGGGAACAGGAATCCTTAGGTCGCTGGTTCAACTCCTCGCTCGGAGGAGATTTTACAATACCTTCTGTCTGTACTGATTGAACCCAGCTAAAACAAAACTTAATCGCAATGGCGTTTACTACCATTTCATAGTATCGCTATACTCCTTTGAGTGATCAGTTGGAAAAGCAAAGACTTCTCTGTGTGTTGGAAGAAGACATCTTTCCTCCCACTTTACTCTAGTTTTCAGTCAGAAAGTAGGGCCAAGTCCTTAGGTCCAAAAGACTGATCTACATTAAAGGTCACTGACATTAACCCCCCCCCCTCCTACCCTCATGTATACATTTGAGGGACACTGTAGGTGTATGGGAAATATCAAAACAGCTTCCTGTACTCCCTTTGACTTGATAAAGTGAAGGCTTCAAAGTCAGTAGCTATAGGTGCGCTTACAGTGTAACACACAGCGAACATAAGACATGTTCCAGACAGGTTAGGACAATTTTCAGAGAAAAAGTTTGGTGCAATCCCATGGTCCAACAGGGTTGGATCTACCAACATTAAGGTAAGTGACATTCAAAAAAAAAAGCACAGTCCTATGCTCTAGTATCAATTTCTCAAAATTGCTCCCTGTACTCCCCTGGGTCTGAACGCAGCCCAAGAGTTGGAAAAAGGAAGGATACTCATGTTGATGTGAAATATGTTCGGTGCCTCAGGCATGAAGGAACATGTAGAATCAGAGAGGTACAGTTAGTTTTGTTATGTTCAAGTCCTTGAAACATGGAATTCTTGCAAAACACAGACTCTGTTAGGTACCATGTATCCGATGGTCCAACAAACCAGACACGGTGCGTGTGATCCTTCGATAGCTCAGTTGGTAGAGCGGAGGACTGTAGGTGTATGGGAACAGGAATCCTTAGGTCGCTGGTTCAACTCCGGCTCGGAGGAGATTTTACAATACCTTCTGTCTGTACTGATTGAACCCAGCTAAAAACAAAACTTAATCGCAATGGCGTTTACTACCATTTCATAGTATCGCTATACTCCTTTGAGTGATCAGTTGGAAAAGCAAAGACTTCTCTGTGTGTTGGAAGAAGACATCTTTCCTCCCACTTTACTCTAGTTTTCAGTCAGAAAGTAGGGCCAAGTCCTTAGGTCCAAAAAGACTGATCTACATTAAAGGTCACTGACATTAACCCCTCCCCCCTCCTACCCTCATGTATACATTTGAGGGACACTGTAGGTGTATGGGAAATATCAAAACAGCTTCCTGTACTCCCTTTGACTTGATAAAGTGAAGGCTTCAAAGTCAGTAGCTATAGGTGCGCTTACAGTGTAACACACAGCGAACATAAGACATGTTCCAGACAGGTTAGGACAATTTTCAGAGAAAAGTTTTGGTGCAATCCCATGGTCCAACAGGGTTGGATCTACCAACATTAAGGTAAGTGACATTCAAAAAAAGCACAGTCCTATGCTCTAGTATCAATTTCTCAAAATTGCTCCCTGTACTCCCCTGGGTCTGAACGCAGCCCAAGAGTTGGAAAAAGGAAGGATACTCATGTTGATGTGAAATATGTTCGGTGCCTCAGGCATGAAGGAACATGTAGAATCAGAGAGGTACAGTTAGTTTTGTTATGTTCAAGTCCTTGAAACATGGAATTCTTGCAAAACACAGACTCTGTTAGGTACCATGTATCCGATGGTCCAACAAACCAGACACGGTGCGTGTGATCCCTTCGATAGCTCAGTTGGTAGAGCGGAGGACTGTAGGTGTATGGGAACAGGAATCCTTAGGTCGCTGGTTCAACTCCGGCTCGGAGGAGATTTTACAATACCTTCTGTCTGTACTGATTGAACCCAGCTAAAAACAAAACTTAATCGCAATGGCGTTTACTACCATTTCATAGTATCGCTATACTCCTTTGAGTGATCAGTTGGAAAAGCAAAGACTTCTCTGTGTGTTGGAAGAAGACATCTTTCCTCCCACTTTACTCTAGTTTTCAGTCAGAAAGTAGGGCCAAGTCCTTAGGTCCAAAAGACTGATCTACATTAAAGGTCACTGACATTAACCCCCCCCCCCTCCTACCCTCATGTATACATTTGAGGGACACTGTAGGTGTATGGGAAATATCAAAACAGCTTCCTGTACTCCCTTTGACTTGATAAAGTGAAGGCTTCAAAGTCAGTAGCTATAGGTGCGCTTACAGTGTAACACACAGCGAACATAAGACATGTTCCAGACAGGTTAGGACAATTTTCAGAGAAAAAGTTTGGTGCAATCCCATGGTCCAACAGGGTTGGATCTACCAACATTAAGGTAAGTGACATTCAAAAAAAGCACAGTCCTATGCTCTAGTATCAATTTCTCAAAATTGCTCCCTGTACTCCCCTGGGTCTGAACGCAGCCCAAGAGTTGGAAAAAGGAAGGATACTCATGTTGATGTGAAATATGTTCGGTGCCTCAGGCATGAAGGAACATGTAGAATCAGAGAGGTACAGTTAGTTTTGTTATGTTCAAGTCCTTGAAACATGGAATTCTTGCAAAACACAGACTCTGTTAGGTACCATGTATCCGATGGTCCAACAAACCAGACACGGTGCGTGTGATCCCTCGATAGCTCAGTTGGTAGAGCGGAGGACTGTAGGTGTATGGGAACAGGAATCCTTAGGTCGCTGGTTCAACTCCGGCTCGGAGGAGATTTTACAATACCTCCTGTCTGTACTGATTGAACCCAGCTAAAAACAAAACTTAATCGCAATGGCGTTTACTACCATTTCATAGTATCGCTATACTCCTTTGAGTGATCAGTTGGAAAAGCAAAGACTTCTCTGTGTGTTGGAAGAAGACATGTTTCCTCCCACTTTACTCTAGTTTTCAGTCAGAAAGTAGGGCCAAGTCCTTAGGTCCAAAAAGACTGATCTACATTAAAGGTCACTGACATTAACCCCTCCCCCTCCTACCCTCATGTATACATTTGAGGGACACTGTAGGTGTATGGGAAATATCAAAACAGCTTCCTGTACTCCTTTGACTTGATAAAGTGAAGGCTTCAAAGTCAGTAGCTATAGGTGCGCTTACAGTGTAACACACAGCGAACATAAGACATGTTCCAGACAGGTTAGGACAATTTTCAGAGAAAAAGTTTGGTGCAATCCCATGGTCCAACAGGGTTGGATCTACCAACATTAAGGTAAGTGACATTCAAAAAAGCACAGTCCTATGCTCTAGTATCAATTTCTCAAAATTGCTCCCTGTACTCCCCTGGGTCTGAACGCAGCCCAAGAGTTGGAAAAAGGAAGGATACTCATGTTGATGTGAAATATGTTCGGTGCCTCAGGCATGAAGGAACATGTAGAATCAGAGAGGTACAGTTAGTTTTGTTATGTTCAAGTCCTTGAAACATGGAATTCTTGCAAAACACAGACTCTGTTAGGTACCATGTATCCGATGGTCCAACAAACCAGACACGGTGCGTGTGATCCCTTCGATAGCTCAGTTGGTAGAGCGGAGGACTGTAGGTGTATGGGAACAGGAATCCTTAGGTCGCTGGTTCAACTCCCGCTCGGAGGAGATTTTACAATACCTTCTGTCTGTACTGATTGAACCCAGCTAAAAACAAAACTTAATCGCAATGGCGTTTACTACCATTTCATAGTATCGCTATACTCCTTTGAGTGATCAGTTGGAAAAGCAAAGACTTCTCTGTGTGTTGGAAGAAGACATCTTTCCTCCCACTTTACTCTAGTTTTCAGTCAGAAAGTAGGGCCAAGTCCTTGGGTCCAAAAAGACTGATCTACATTAAAGGTCACTGACATTAAAAAAAAACCCTCCTACCCTCATGTATACATTTGAGGGACACTGTAGGTGTATGGGAAATATCAAAACAGCTTCCTGTACTCCCTTTGACTTGATAAAGTGAAGGCTTCAAAGTCAGTAGCTATAGGTGCGCTTACAGTGTAACACACAGCGAACATAAGACATGTTCCAGACAGGTTAGGACAATTTTCAGAGAAAAAGTTTGGTGCAATCCCATGGTCCAACAGGGTTGGATCTACCAACATTAAGGTAAGTGACATTCAAAAAAGCACAGTCCTATGCTCTAGTATCAATTTCTCAAAATTGCTCCCTGTACTCCCCTGGGTCTGAACGCAGCCCAAGAGTTGGAAAAAGGAAGGATACTCATGTTGATGTGAAATATGTTCGGTGCCTCAGGCATGAAGGAACATGTAGAATCAGAGAGGTACAGTTAGTTTTGTTATGTTCAAGTCCTTGAAACATGGAATTCTTGCAAAACACAGACTCTGTTAGGTACCATGTATCCGATGGTCCAACAAACCAGACACGGTGCGTGTGATCCCTCGATAGCTCAGTTGGTAGAGCGGAGGACTGTAGGTGTATGGGAACAGGAATCCTTAGGTCGCTGGTTCAACTCCGGCTCGGAGGAGATTTTACAATACCTTCTGTCTGTACTGATTGAACCCAGCTAAAAACAAAACTTAATCGCAATGGCGTTTACTACCATTTCATAGTATCGCTATACTCCTTTGAGTGATCAGTTGGAAAAGCAAAGACTTCTCTGTGTGTTGGAAGAAGACATCTTTCCTCCCACTTTACTCTAGTTTTCAGTCAGAAAGTAGGGCCAAGTCCTTAGGTCCAAAAGACTGATCTACATTAAAGGTCACTGACATTAACCCCTCCCCCTCCTACCCTCATGTATACATTTGAGGGACACTGTAGGTGTATGGGAAATATCAAAACAGCTTCCTGTACTCCCTTTGACTTGATAAAGTGAAGGCTTCAAAGTCAGTAGCTATAGGTGCGCTTACAGTGTAACACACAGCGAACATAAGACATGTTCCAGACAGGTTAGGACAATTTTCAGAGAAAAAGTTTGGTGCAATCCCATGGTCCAACAGGGTTGGATCTACCAACATTAAGGTAAGTGACATTCAAAAAAAGCACAGTCCTATGCTCTAGTATCAATTTCTCAAAATTGCTCCCTGTACTCCCCTGGGTCTGAACGCAGCCCAAGAGTTGGAAAAAGGAAGGATACTCATGTTGATGTGAAATATGTTCGGTGCCTCAGGCATGAAGGAACATGTAGAATCAGAGAGGTACAGTTAGTTTTGTTATGTTCAAGTCCTTGAAACATGGAATTCTTGCAAAACACAGACTCTGTTAGGTACCATGTATCCGATGGTCCAACAAACCAGACACGGTGCGTGTGATCCTTCGATAGCTCAGTTGGTAGAGCGGAGGACTGTAGGTGTATGGGAACAGGAATCCTTAGGTCGCTGGTTCAACTCCGCTCGGAGGAGATTTTACAATACCTTCTGTCTGTACTGATTGAACCCAGCTAAAAACAAAACTTAATCGCAATGGCGTTTACTACCATTTCATAGTATCGCTATACTCCTTTGAGTGATCAGTTGGAAAAGCAAAGACTTCTCTGTGTGTTGGAAGAAGACATCTTTCCTCCCACTTTACTCTAGTTTTCAGTCAGAAAGTAGGGCCAAGTCCTTAGGTCCAAAAAGACTGATCTACATTAAAGGTCACTGACATTAAAAAAAAACCCTCCTACCCTCATGTATACATTTGAGGGACACTGTAGGTGTATGGGAAATATCAAAACAGCTTCCTGTACTCCCTTTGACTTGATAAAGTGAAGGCTTCAAAGTCAGTAGCTATAGGTGCGCTTACAGTGTAACACACAGCGAACATAAGACATGTTCCAGACAGGTTAGGACAATTTTCAGAGAAAAAGTTTGGTGCAATCCCATGGTCCAACAGGGTTGGATCTACCAACATTAAGGTAAGTGACATTCAAAAAAAGCACAGTCCTATGCTCTAGTATCAATTTCTCAAAATTGCTCCCTGTACTCCCCTGGGTCTGAACGCAGCCCAAGAGTTGGAAAAAGGAAGGATACTCATGTTGATGTGAAATATGTTCGGTGCCTCAGGCATGAAGGAACATGTAGAATCAGAGAGGTACAGTTAGTTTTGTTATGTTCAAGTCCTTGAAACATGGAATTCTTGCAAAACACAGACTCTGTTAGGTACCATGTATCCGATGGTCCAACAAACCAGACACGGTGCGTGTGATCCCTTCGATAGCTCAGTTGGTAGAGCGGAGGACTGTAGGTGTATGGGAACAGGAATCCTTAGGTCGCTGGTTCAACTCCGGCTCGGAGGAGATTTTACAATACCTTCTGTCTGTACTGATTGAACCCAGCTAAAAACAAAACTTAATAGCAATGGCGTTTACTACCATTTCATAGTATCGCTATACTCCTTTGAGTGATCAGTTGGAAAAGCAAAGACTTCTCTGTGTGTTGGAAGAAGACATCTTTCCTCCCACTTTACTCTAGTTTTCAGTCAGAAAGTAGGGCCAAGTCCTTAGGTCCAAAAAGACTGATCTACATTAAAGGTCACTGACATTAACCCCCTCCCCCCCTCCTACCCTCATGTATACATTTGAGGGACACTGTAGGTGTATGGGAAATATCAAAACAGCTTCCTGTACTCCCTTTGACTTGATAAAGTGAAGGCTTCAAAGTCAGTAGCTATAGGTGCGCTTACAGTGTAACACACAGCGAACATAAGACATGTTCCAGACAGGTTAGGACAATTTTCAGAGAAAAAGTTTGGTGCAATCCCATGGTCCAACAGGGTTGGATCTACCAACATTAAGGTAAGTGACATTCAAAAAAAGCACAGTCCTATGCTCTAGTATCAATTTCTCAAAATTGCTCCCTGTACTCCCCTGGGTCTGAACGCAGCCCAAGAGTTGGAAAAAGGAAGGATACTCATGTTGATGTGAAATATGTTCGGTGCCTCAGGCATGAAGGAACATGTAGAATCAGAGAGGTACAGTTAGTTTTGTTATGTTCAAGTCCTTGAAACATGGAATTCTTGCAAAACACAGACTCTGTTAGGTACCATGTATCCGATGGTCCAACAAACCAGACACGGTGCGTGTGATCCCTTCGATAGCTCAGTTGGTAGAGCGGAGAACTGTAGGTGTATGGGAACAGGAATCCTTAGGTCGCTGGTTCAACTCCGGCTCGGAGGAGATTTTACAATACCTTCTGTCTGTACTGATTGAACCCAGCTAAAACCAAAACTTAATCGCAATGGCGTGTACTACCATTTCATAGTATCGCTATACTCCTTTGAGTGATCAGTTGGAAAAGCAAAGACTTCTCTGTGTGTTGGAAGAAGACATGTTTCCTCCCACTTTACTCTAGTTTTCAGTCAGAAAGTAGGGCCAAGTCCTTGGGTCCAAAAGACTGATCTACATTAAAGGTCACTGACATTAAAAAAACCCTCCTACCCTCATGTATACATTTGAGGGATACTGTAGGTGTATGGGAAATATCAAAACAGCTTCCTGTACTCCCTTTGACTTGATAAAGTGAAGGCTTCAAAGTCAGTAGCTATAGGTGCGCTTACAGTGTAACACACAGCGAACATAAGACATGTTCCAGACAGGTTAGGACAATTTTCAGAGAAAAAGTTTGGTGCAATCCCATGGTCCAACAGGGTTGGATCTACCAACATTAAGGTAAGTGACATTCAAAAAAAGCACAGTCCTATGCTCTAGTATCAATTTCTCAAAATTGCTCCCTGTACTCCCCTGGGTCTGAACGCAGCCCAAGAGTTGGAAAAAGGAAGGATACTCATGTTGATGTGAAATATGTTCGGTGCCTCAGGCATGAAGGAACATGTAGAATCAGAGAGGTACAGTTAGTTTTGTTATGTTCAAGTCCTTGAAACATGGAATTCTTGCAAAACACAGACTCTGTTAGGTACCATGTATCCGATGGTCCAACAAACCAGACACGGTGCGTGTGATCCTTCGATAGCTCAGTTGGTAGAGCGGAGACTGTAGGTGTATGGGAACAGGAATCCTTAGGTCGCTGGTTCAACTCCGGCTCGGAGGAGATTTTACAATACCTTCTGTCTGTACTGATTGAACCCAGCTAAAAACAAAACTTAATCGCAATGGCGTGTACTACCATTTCATAGTATCGCTATACTCCTTTGAGTGATCAGTTGGAAAAGCAAAGACTTCTCTGTGTGTTGGAAGAAGACATGTTTCCTCCCACTTTACTCTAGTTTTCAGTCAGAAAGTAGGGCCAAGTCCTTAGGTCCAAAAAGACTGATCTACATTAAAGGTCACTGACATTACCCCCCTACCCTCATGTATACATTTGAGGGACACTGTAGGTGTATGGGAAATATCAAAACAGCTTCCTGTACTCCCTTTGACTTGATAAAGTGAAGGCTTCAAAGTCAGTAGCTATAGGTGCGCTTACAGTGTAACACACAGCGAACATAAGACATGTTCCAGACAGGTTAGGACAATTTTCAGAGAAAAAGTTTGGTGCAATCCCATGGTCCAACAGGGTTGGATCTACCAACATTAAGGTAAGTGACATTCAAAAAAGCACAGTCCTATGCTCTAGTATCAATTTCTCAAAATTGCTCCCTGTACTCCCCTGGGTCTGAACGCAGCCCAAGAGTTGGAAAAAGGAAGGATACTCATGTTGATGTGAAATATGTTCGGTGCCTCAGGCATGAAGGAACATGTAGAATCAGAGAGGTACAGTTAGTTTTGTTATGTTCAAGTCCTTGAAACATGGAATTCTTGCAAAACACAGACTCTGTTAGGTACCATGTATCCGATGGTCCAACAAACCAGACACGGTGCGTGTGATCCCTTCGATAGCTCAGTTGGTAGAGCGGAGGACTGTAGGTGTATGGGAACAGGAATCCTTAGGTCGCTGGTTCAACTCCGGCTCGGAGGAGATTTTACAATACCTTCTGTCTGTACTGATTGAACCCAGCTAAAAACAAAACTTAATCGCAATGGCGTTTACTACCATTTCATAGTATCGCTATACTCCTTTGAGTGATCAGTTGGAAAAGCAAAGACTTCTCTGTGTGTTGGAAGAAGACATCTTTCCTCCCACTTTACTCTAGTTTTCAGTCAGAAAGTAGGGCCAAGTCCTTAGGTCCAAAAAGACTGATCTACATTAAAGGTCACTGACATTACCCCCCCCTACCCTCATGTATACATTTGAGGGACACTGTAGGTGTATGGGAAATATCAAAACAGCTTCCTGTACTCCCTTTGACTTGATAAAGTGAAGGCTTCAAAGTCAGTAGCTATAGGTGCGCTTACAGTGTAACACACAGCGAACATAAGACATGTTCCAGACAGGTTAGGACAATTTTCAGAGAAAAAGTTTGGTGCAATCCCATGGTCCAACAGGGTTGGATCTACCAACATTAAGGTAAGTGACATTCAAAAAAGCACAGTCCTATGCTCTAGTATCAATTTCTCAAAATTGCTCCCTGTACTCCCCTGGGTCTGAACGCAGCCCAAGAGTTGGAAAAAGGAAGGATACTCATGTTGATGTGAAATATGTTCGGTGCCTCAGGCATGAAGGAACATGTAGAATCAGAGAGGTACAGTTAGTTTTGTTATGTTCAAGTCCTTGAAACATGGAATTCTTGCAAAACACAGACTCTGTTAGGTACCATGTATCCGATGGTCCAACAAACCAGACACGGTGCGTGTGATCCCTTCGATAGCTCAGTTGGTAGAGCGGAGGACTGTAGGTGTATGGGAACAGGAATCCTTAGGTCGCTGGTTCAACTCCGGCTCGGAGGAGATTTTACAATACCTTCTGTCTGTACTGATTGAACCCAGCTAAAAACAAAACTTAATCGCAATGGCGTTTACTACCATTTCATAGTATTGCTATACTCCTTTGAGTGATCAGTTGGAAAAGCAAAGACTTCTCTGTGTGTTGGAAGAAGACATGTTTCCTCCCACTTTACTCTAGTTTTCAGTCAGAAAGTAGGGCCAAGTCCTTGGGTCCAAAAGACTGATCTACATTAAAGGTCACTGACATTAAAAAAAAACCCTCCTACCCTCATGTATACATTTGAGGGACACTGTAGGTGTATGGGAAATATCAAAACAGCTTCCTGTACTCCCTTTGACTTGATAAAGTGAAGGCTTCAAAGTCAGTAGCTATAGGTGCGCTTACAGTGTAACACACAGCGAACATAAGACATGTTCCAGACAGGTTAGGACAATTTTCAGAGAAAAGTTTGGTGCAATCCCATGGTCCAACAGGGTTGGATCTACCAACATTAAGGTAAGTGACATTCAAAAAAAAGCACAGTCCTATGCTCTAGTATCAATTTCTCAAAATTGCTCCCTGTACTCCCCTGGGTCTGAACGCAGCCCAAGAGTTGGAAAAAGGAAGGATACTCATGTTGATGTGAAATATGTTCGGTGCCTCAGGCATGAAGGAACATGTAGAATCAGAGAGGTACAGTTAGTTTTGTTATGTTCAAGTCCTTGAAACATGGAATTCTTGCAAAACACAGACTCTGTTAGGTACCATGTATCCGATGGTCCAACAAACCAGACACGGTGCGTGTGATCCCTTCGATAGCTCAGTTGGTAGAGCGGAGGACTGTAGGTGTATGGGAACAGGAATCCTTAGGTCGCTGGTTCAACTCCGGCTCGGAGGAGATTTTACAATACCTTCTGTCTGTACTGATTGAACCCAGCTAAAAACAAAACTTAATCGCAATGGCGTTTACTACCATTTCATAGTATCGCTATACTCCTTTGAGTGATCAGTTGGAAAAGCAAAGACTTCTCTGTGTGTTGGAAGAAGACATCTTTCCTCCCACTTTACTCTAGTTTTCAGTCAGAAAGTAGGGCCAAGTCCTTAGGTCCAAAAAGACTGATCTACATTAAAGGTCACTGACATTAACCCCCTCCCCTCCTACCCTCATGTATACATTTGAGGGACACTGTAGGTGTATGGGAAATATCAAAACAGCTTCCTGTACTCCCTTTGACTTGATAAAGTGAAGGCTTCAAAGTCAGTAGCTATAGGTGCGCTTACAGTGTAACACACAGCGAACATAAGACATGTTCCAGACAGGTTAGGACAATTTTCAGAGAAAAGTTTGGTGCAATCCCATGGTCCAACAGGGTTGGATCTACCAACATTAAGGTAAGTGACATTCAAAAAAGCACAGTCCTATGCTCTAGTATCAATTTCTCAAAATTGCTCCCTGTACTCCCCTGGGTCTGAACGCAGCCCAAGAGTTGGAAAAAGGAAGGATACTCATGTTGATGTGAAATATGTTCGGTGCCTCAGGCATGAAGGAACATGTAGAATCAGAGAGGTACAGTTAGTTTTGTTATGTTCAAGTCCTTGAAACATGGAATTCTTGCAAAACACAGACTCTGTTAGGTACCATGTATCCGATGGTCCAACAAACCAGACACGGTGCGTGTGATCCCTTCGATAGCTCAGTTGGTAGAGCGGAGGACTGTAGGTGTATGGGAACAGGAATCCTTAGGTCGCTGGTTCAACTCCGGCTCGGAGGAGATTTTACAATACCTTCTGTCTGTACTGATTGAACCCAGCTAAAAACAAAACTTAATCGCAATGGCGTTTACTACCATTTCATAGTATCGCTATACTCCTTTGAGTGATCAGTTGGAAAAGCAAAGACTTCTCTGTGTGTTGGAAGAAGACATGTTTCCTCCCACTTTACTCTAGTTTTCAGTCAGAAAGTAGGGCCAAGTCCTTAGGTCCAAAAAGACTGATCTACATTAAAGGTCACTGACATTAACCCCTCCCCTCCTACCCTCATGTATACATTTGAGGGACACTGTAGGTGTATGGGAAATATCAAAACAGCTTCCTGTACTCCCTTTGACTTGATAAAGTGAAGGCTTCAAAGTCAGTAGCTATAGGTGCGCTTACAGTGTAACACACAGCGAACATAAGACATGTTCCAGACAGGTTAGGACAATTTTCAGAGAAAAGTTTGGTGCAATCCCATGGTCCAACAGGGTTGGATCTACCAACATTAAGGTAAGTGACATTCAAAAAGCACAGTCCTATGCTCTAGTATCAATTTCTCAAAATTGCTCCCTGTACTCCCCTGGGTCTGAACGCAGCCCAAGAGTTGGAAAAAGGAAGGATACTCATGTTGATGTGAAATATGTTCGGTGCCTCAGGCATGAAGGAACATGTAGAATCAGAGAGGTACAGTTAGTTTTGTTATGTTCAAGTCCTTGAAACATGGAATTCTTGCAAAACACAGACTCTGTTAGGTACCATGTATCCGATGGTCCAACAAACCAGACACGGTGCGTGTGATCCCTTCGATAGCTCAGTTGGTAGAGCGGAGGACTGTAGGTGTATGGGAACAGGAATCCTTAGGTCGCTGGTTCAACTCCGGCTCGGAGGAGATTTTACAATACCTTCTGTCTGTACTGATTGAACCCAGCTAAAAACAAAACTTAATCGCAATGGCGTTTACTACCATTTCATAGTATTGCTATACTCCTTTGAGTGATCAGTTGGAAAAGCAAAGACTTCTCTGTGTGTTGGAAGAAGACATGTTTCCTCCCACTTTACTCTAGTTTTCAGTCAGAAAGTAGGGCCAAGTCCTTAGGTCCAAAAAGACTGATCTACATTAAAGGTCACTGACATTAAAAAACCCCCCTCATGTATACATTTGAGGGACACTGTAGGTGTATGGGAAATATCAAAACAGCTTCCTGTACTCCCTTTGACTTGATAAAGTGAAGGCTTCAAAGTCAGTAGCTATAGGTGCGCTTACAGTGTAACACACAGCGAACATAAGACATGTTCCAGACAGGTTAGGACAATTTTCAGAGAAAAAGTTTGGTGCAATCCCATGGTCCAACAGGGTTGGATCTACCAACATTAAGGTAAGTGACATTCAAAAAAAGCACAGTCCTATGCTCTAGTATCAATTTCTCAAAATTGCTCCCTGTACTCCCCTGGGTCTGAACGCAGCCCAAGAGTTGGAAAAAGGAAGGATACTCATGTTGATGTGAAATATGTTCGGTGCCTCAGGCATGAAGGAACATGTAGAATCAGAGAGGTACAGTTAGTTTTGTTATGTTCAAGTCCTTGAAACATGGAATTCTTGCAAAACACAGACTCTGTTAGGTACCATGTATCCGATGGTCCAACAAACCAGACACGGTGCGTGTGATCCCTTCGATAGCTCAGTTGGTAGAGCGGAGGACTGTAGGTGTATGGGAACAGGAATCCTTAGGTCGCTGGTTCAACTCCGCTCGGAGGAGATTTTACAATACCTTCTGTCTGTACTGATTGAACCCAGCTAAAAACAAAACTTAATCGCAATGGCGTTTACTACCATTTCATAGTATCGCTATACTCCTTTGAGTGATCAGTTGGAAAAGCAAAGACTTCTCTGTGTGTTGGAAGAAGACATCTTTCCTCCCACTTTACTCTAGTTTTCAGTCAGAAAGTAGGGCCAAGTCCTTAGGTCCAAAAAGACTGATCTACATTAAAGGTCACTGACATTAACCCCCTCCCCCCCTCCTACCCTCATGTATACATTTGAGGGACACTGTAGGTGTATGGGAAATATCAAAACAGCTTCCTGTACTCCCTTTGACTTGATAAAGTGAAGGCTTCAAAGTCAGTAGCTATAGGTGCGCTTACAGTGTAACACACAGCGAACATAAGACATGTTCCAGACAGGTTAGGACAATTTTCAGAGAAAAAAGTTTGGTGCAATCCCATGGTCCAACAGGGTTGGATCTACCAACATTAAGGTAAGTGACATTCAAAAAAGCACAGTCCTATGCTCTAGTATCAATTTCTCAAAATTGCTCCCTGTACTCCCCTGGGTCTGAACGCAGCCCAAGAGTTGGAAAAAGGAAGGATACTCATGTTGATGTGAAATATGTTCGGTGCCTCAGGCATGAAGGAACATGTAGAATCAGAGAGGTACAGTTAGTTTTGTTATGTTCAAGTCCTTGAAACATGGAATTCTTGCAAAACACAGACTCTGTTAGGTACCATGTATCCGATGGTCCAACAAACCAGACACAGTGCGTGTGATCCCTTCGATAGCTCAGTTGGTAGAGCGGAGGACTGTAGGTGTATGGGAACAGGAATCCTTAGGTCGCTGGTTCAACTCCGGCTCGGAGGAGATTTTACAATACCTTCTGTCTGTACTGATTGAACCCAGCTAAAAACAAAACTTAATCGCAATGGCGTTTACTACCATTTCATAGTATCGCTATACTCCTTTGAGTGATCAGTTGGAAAAGCAAAGACTTCTCTGTGTGTTGGAAGAAGACATCTTTCCTCCCACTTTACTCTAGTTTTCAGTCAGAAAGTAGGGCCAAGTCCTTAGGTCCAAAAGACTGATCTACATTAAAGGTCACTGACATTAACCCCCCCCCCTCCTACCCTCATGTATACATTTGAGGGACACTGTAGGTGTATGGGAAATATCAAAACAGCTTCCTGTACTCCCTTTGACTTGATAAAGTGAAGGCTTCAAAGTCAGTAGCTATAGGTGCGCTTACAGTGTAACACACAGCGAACATAAGACATGTTCCAGACAGGTTAGGACAATTTTCAGAGAAAAGTTTGGTGCAATCCCATGGTCCAACAGGGTTGGATCTACCAACATTAAGGTAAGTGACATTCAAAAAAGCACAGTCCTATGCTCTAGTATCAATTTCTCAAAATTGCTCCCTGTACTCCCCTGGGTCTGAACGCAGCCCAAGAGTTGGAAAAAGGAAGGATACTCATGTTGATGTGAAATATGTTCGGTGCCTCAGGCATGAAGGAACATGTAGAATCAGAGAGGTACAGTTAGTTTTGTTATGTTCAAGTCCTTGAAACATGGAATTCTTGCAAAACACAGACTCTGTTAGGTACCATGTATCCGATGGTCCAACAAACCAGACACGGTGTGTGTGATCCCTTCGATAGCTCAGTTGGTAGAGCGGAGGACTGTAGGTATATGGGAACAGGAATCCTTAGGTCGCTGGTTCAACTCCGGCTCGGAGGAGATTTTACAATACCTTCTGTCTGTACTGATTGAACCCAGCTAAAACAAAACTTAATCACAATGGCGTTTACTACCATTTCATAGTATCGCTATACTCCTTTGAGTGATCAGTTGGAAAAGCAAAGACTTCTCTGTGTGTTGGAAGAAGACATGTTTCCTCCCACTTTACTCTAGTATTCAGTCAGAAAGTAGGGCCAAGTCCTTAGGTCCAAAAAGACTGATCTACATTAAAGGTCACTGACATTAACCCCCCCCCCTCCTACCCTCATGTATACATTTGAGGGACACTGTAGGTGTATGGGAAATATCAAAACAGCTTCCTGTACTCCCTTTGACTTGATAAAGTGAAGGCTTCAAAGTCAGTAGCTATAGGTGCGCTTACAGTGTAACACACAGCGAACATAAGACATGTTCCAGACAGGTTAGGACAATTTTCAGAGAAAAAGTTTGGTGCAATCCCATGGTCCAACAGGGTTGGATCTACCAACATTAAGGTAAGTGACATTCAAAAAAGCACAGTCCTATGCTCTAGTATCAATTTCTCAAAATTGCTCCCTGTACTCCCCTGGGTCTGAACGCAGCCCAAGAGTTGGAAAAAGGAAGGATACTCATGTTGATGTGAAATATGTTCGGTGCCTCAGGCATGAAGGAACATGTAGAATCAGAGAGGTACAGTTAGTTTTGTTATGTTCAAGTCCTTGAAACATGGAATTCTTGCAAAACACAGACTCTGTTAGGTACCATGTATCCGATGGTCCAACAAACCAGACACGGTGCGTGTGATCCTTCGATAGCTCAGTTGGTAGAGCGGAGAACTGTAGGTGTATGGGAACAGGAATCCTTAGGTCGCTGGTTCAACTCCGGCTCGGAGGAGATTTTACAATACCTTCTGTCTGTACTGATTGAACCCAGCTAAAAACAAAACTTAATCGCAATGGCGTGTACTACCATTTCATAGTATCGCTATACTCCTTTGAGTGATCAGTTGGAAAAGCAAAGACTTCTCTGTGTGTTGGAAGAAGACATGTTTCCTCCCACTTTACTCTAGTTTTCAGTCAGAAAGTAGGGCCAAGTCCTTGGGTCCAAAAAGACTGATCTACATTAAAGGTCACTGACATTAAAAAAAACCCTCCTACCCTCATGTATACATTTGAGGGATACTGTAGGTGTATGGGAAATATCAAAACAGCTTCCTGTACTCCCTTTGACTTGATAAAGTGAAGGCTTCAAAGTCAGTAGCTATAGGTGCGCTTACAGTGTAACACACAGCGAACATAAGACATGTTCCAGACAGGTTAGGACAATTTTCAGAAAAAGTTTGGTGCAATCCCATGGTCCAACAGGGTTGGATCTACCAACATTAAGGTAAGTGACATTCAAAAAAAGCACAGTCCTATGCTCTAGTATCAATTTCTCAAAATTGCTCCCTGTACTCCCCTGGGTCTGAACGCAGCCCAAGAGTTGGAAAAAGGAAGGATACTCATGTTGATGTGAAATATGTTCGGTGCCTCAGGCATGAAGGAACATGTAGAATCAGAGAGGTACAGTTAGTTTTGTTATGTTCAAGTCCTTGAAACATGGAATTCTTGCAAAACACAGACTCTGTTAGGTACCATGTATCCGATGGTCCAACAAACCAGACACGGTGCGTGTGATCCCTTCGATAGCTCAGTTGGTAGAGCGGAGGACTGTAGGTGTATGGGAACAGGAATCCTTAGGTCGCTGGTTCAACTCCGGCTCGGAGGAGATTTTACAATACCTTCTGTCTGTACTGATTGAACCCAGCTAAAAACAAAACTTAATCGCAATGGCGTGTACTACCATTTCATAGTATCGCTATACTCCTTTGAGTGATCAGTTGGAAAAGCAAAGACTTCTCTGTGTGTTGGAAGAAGACATGTTTCCTCCCACTTTACTCTAGTTTTCAGTCAGAAAGTAGGGCCAAGTCCTTAGGTCCAAAGACTGACTGATCTACATTAAAGGTCACTGACATTAACCCCTCCCCTCCTACCCTCATGTATACATTTGAGGGACACTGTAGGTGTATGGGAAATATCAAAACAGCTTCCTGTACTCCCTTTGACTTGATAAAGTGAAGGCTTCAAAGTCAGTAGCTATAGGTGCGCTTACAGTGTAACACACAGCGAACATAAGACATGTTCCAGACAGGTTAGGACAATTTTCAGAGAAAAAGTTTGGTGCAATCCCATGGTCCAACAGGGTTGGATCTACCAACATTAAGGTAAGTGACATTCAAAAAAAAGCACAGTCCTATGCTCTAGTATCAATTTCTCAAAATTGCTCCCTGTACTCCCCTGGGTCTGAACGCAGCCCAAGAGTTGGAAAAAGGAAGGATACTCATGTTGATGTGAAATATGTTCGGTGCCTCAGGCATGAAGGAACATGTAGAATCAGAGAGGTACAGTTAGTTTTGTTATGTTCAAGTCCTTGAAACATGGAATTCTTGCAAAACACAGACTCTGTTAGGTACCATGTATCCGATGGTCCAACAAACCAGACACAGTGCGTGTGATCCTTCGATAGCTCAGTTGGTAGAGCGGAGGACTGTAGGTGTATGGGAACAGGAATCCTTAGGTCGCTGGTTCAACTCCGGCTCGGAGGAGATTTTACAATACCTTCTGTCTGTACTGATTGAACCCAGCTAAAAACAAAACTTAATCGCAATGGCGTTTACTACCATTTCATAGTATCGCTATACTCCTTTGAGTGATCAGTTGGAAAAGCAAAGACTTCTCTGTGTGTTGGAAGAAGACATCTTTCCTCCCACTTTACTCTAGTTTTCAGTCAGAAAGTAGGGCCAAGTCCTTAGGTCCAAAAAGACTGATCTACATTAAAGGTCACTGACATTAACCCCTCCCCTCCTACCCTCATGTATACATTTGAGGGACACTGTAGGTGTATGGGAAATATCAAAACAGCTTCCTGTACTCCCTTTGACTTGATAAAGTGAAGGCTTCAAAGTCAGTAGCTATAGGTGCGCTTACAGTGTAACACACAGCGAACATAAGACATGTTCCAGACAGGTTAGGACAATTTTCAGAGAAAAAGTTTGGTGCAATCCCATGGTCCAACAGGGTTGGATCTACCAACATTAAGGTAAGTGACATTCAAAAAAAGCACAGTCCTATGCTCTAGTATCAATTTCTCAAAATTGCTCCCTGTACTCCCCTGGGTCTGAACGCAGCCCAAGAGTTGGAAAAAGGAAGGATACTCATGTTGATGTGAAATATGTTCGGTGCCTCAGGCATGAAGGAACATGTAGAATCAGAGAGGTACAGTTAGTTTTGTTATGTTCAAGTCCTTGAAACATGGAATTCTTGCAAAACACAGACTCTGTTAGGTACCATGTATCCGATGGTCCAACAAACCAGACACGGTGCGTGTGATCCTTCGATAGCTCAGTTGGTAGAGCGGAGGACTGTAGGTGTATGGGAACAGGAATCCTTAGGTCGCTGGTTCAACTCCGCTCGGAGGAGATTTTACAATACCTTCTGTCTGTACTGATTGAACCCAGCTAAAAACAAAACTTAATCGCAATGGCGTTTACTACCATTTCATAGTATCGCTATACTCCTTTGAGTGATCAGTTGGAAAAGCAAAGACTTCTCTGTGTGTTGGAAGAAGACATGTTTCCTCCCACTTTACTCTAGTTTTCAGTCAGAAAGTAGGGCCAAGTCCTTAGGTCCAAAAAGACTGATCTACATTAAAGGTCACTGACATTAACCCCTCCCCCTCCTACCCTCATGTATACATTTGAGGGACACTGTAGGTGTATGGGAAATATCAAAACAGCTTCCTGTACTCCCTTTGACTTGATAAAGTGAAGGCTTCAAAGTCAGTAGCTATAGGTGCGCTTACAGTGTAACACACAGCGAACATAAGACATGTTCCAGACAGGTTAGGACAATTTTCAGAGAAAAAGTTTGGTGCAATCCCATGGTCCAACAGGGTTGGATCTACCAACATTAAGGTAAGTGACATTCAAAAAAAGCACAGTCCTATGCTCTAGTATCAATTTCTCAAAATTGCTCCCTGTACTCCCCTGGGTCTGAACGCAGCCCAAGAGTTGGAAAAAGGAAGGATACTCATGTTGATGTGAAATATGTTCGGTGCCTCAGGCATGAAGGAACATGTAGAATCAGAGAGGTACAGTTAGTTTTGTTATGTTCAAGTCCTTGAAACATGGAATTCTTGCAAAACACAGACTCTGTTAGGTACCATGTATCCGATGGTCCAACAAACCAGACACGGTGCGTGTGATCCCTTCGATAGCTCAGTTGGTAGAGCGGAGGACTGTAGGTGTATGGGAACAGGAATCCTTAGGTCGCTGGTTCAACTCCGGCTCGGAGGAGATTTTACAATACCTTCTGTCTGTACTGATTGAACCCAGCTAAAAACAAAACTTAATCGCAATGGCGTTTACTACCATTTCATAGTATCGCTATACTCCTTTGAGTGATCAGTTGGAAAAGCAAAGACTTCTCTGTGTGTTGGAAGAAGACATCTTTCCTCCCACTTTACTCTAGTTTTCAGTCAGAAAGTAGGGCCAAGTCCTTAGGTCCAAAAGACTGATCTACATTAAAGGTCACTGACATTAACCCCTCCCCTCCTACCCTCATGTATACATTTGAGGGACACTGTAGGTGTATGGGAAATATCAAAACAGCTTCCTGGACTCCCTTTGACTTGATAAAGTGAAGGCTTCAAAGTCAGTAGCTATAGGTGCGCTTACAGTGTAACACACAGCGAACATAAGACATGTTCCAGACAGGTTAGGACAATTTTCAGAGAAAAAGTTTGGTGCAATCCCATGGTCCAACAGGGTTGGATCTACCAACATTAAGGTAAGTGACATTCAAAAAAAGCACAGTCCTATGCTCTAGTATCAATTTCTCAAAATTGCTCCCTGTACTCCCCTGGGTCTGAACGCAGCCCAAGAGTTGGAAAAAGGAAGGATACTCATGTTGATGTGAAATATGTTCGGTGCCTCAGGCATGAAGGAACATGTAGAATCAGAGAGGTACAGTTAGTTTTGTTATGTTCAAGTCCTTGAAACATGGAATTCTTGCAAAACACAGACTCTGTTAGGTACCATGTATCCGATGGTCCAACAAACCAGACACGGTGCGTGTGATCCCTTCGATAGCTCAGTTGGTAGAGCGGAGGACTGTAGGTGTATGGGAACAGGAATCCTTAGGTCGCTGGTTCAACTCCGGCTCGGAGGAGATTTTACAATACCTTCTGTCTGTACTGATTGAACCCAGCTAAAAACAAAACTTAATCACAATGGCGTTTACTACCATTTCATAGTATCGCTATACTCCTTTGAGTGATCAGTTGGAAAAGCAAAGACTTCTCTGTGTGTTGGAAGAAGACATGTTTCCTCCCACTTTACTCTAGTATTCAGTCAGAAAGTAGGGCCAAGTCCTTAGGTCCAAAAAGACTGATCTACATTAAAGGTCACTGACATTAACCCCTCCCCTCCTACCCTCATGTATACATTTGAGGGACACTGTAGGTGTATGGGAAATATCAAAACAGCTTCCTGTACTCCCTTTGACTTGATAAAGTGAAGGCTTCAAAGTCAGTAGCTATAGGTGCGCTTACAGTGTAACACACAGCGAACATAAGACATGTTCCAGACAGGTTAGGACAATTTTCAGAGAAAAGTTTGGTGCAATCCCATGGTCCAACAGGGTTGGATCTACCAACATTAAGGTAAGTGACATTCAAAAAAAGCACAGTCCTATGCTCTAGTATCAATTTCTCAAAATTGCTCCCTGTACTCCCCTGGGTCTGAACGCAGCCCAAGAGTTGGAAAAAGGAAGGATACTCATGTTGATGTGAAATATGTTCGGTGCCTCAGGCATGAAGGAACATGTAGAATCAGAGAGGTACAGTTAGTTTTGTTATGTTCAAGTCCTTGAAACATGGAATTCTTGCAAAACACAGACTCTGTTAGGTACCATGTATCCGATGGTCCAACAAACCAGACACGGTGCGTGTGATCCCTTCGATAGCTCAGTTGGTAGAGCGGAGGACTGTAGGTGTATGGGAACAGGAATCCTTAGGTCGCTGGTTCAACTCCGGCTCGGAGGAGATTTTACAATACCTCCTGTCTGTACTGATTGAACCCAGCTAAAAACAAAACTTAATCGCAATGGCGTTTACTACCATTTCATAGTATCGCTATACTCCTTTGAGTGATCAGTTGGAAAAGCAAAGACTTCTCTGTGTGTTGGAAGAAGACATGTTTCCTCCCACTTTACTCTAGTTTTCAGTCAGAAAGTAGGGCCAAGTCCTTAGGTCCAAAAAGACTGATCTACATTAAAGGTCACTGACATTAAAAAAAACCCTCCTACCCTCATGTATACATTTGAGGGACACTGTAGGTGTATGGGAAATATCAAAACAGCTTCCTGTACTCCCTTTGACTTGATAAAGTGAAGGCTTCAAAGTCAGTAGCTATAGGTGCGCTTACAGTGTAACACACAGCGAACATAAGACATGTTCCAGACAGGTTAGGACAATTTTCAGAGAAAAAGTTTGGTGCAATCCCATGGTCCAACAGGGTTGGATCTACCAACATTAAGGTAAGTGACATTCAAAAAAAAGCACAGTCCTATGCTCTAGTATCAATTTCTCAAAATTGCTCCCTGTACTCCCCTGGGTCTGAACGCAGCCCAAGAGTTGGAAAAAGGAAGGATACTCATGTTGATGTGAAATATGTTCGGTGCCTCAGGCATGAAGGAACATGTAGAATCAGAGAGGTACAGTTAGTTTTGTTATGTTCAAGTCCTTGAAACATGGAATTCTTGCAAAACACAGACTCTGTTAGGTACCATGTATCCGATGGTCCAACAAACCAGACACGGTGCGTGTGATCCCTTCGATAGCTCAGTTGGTAGAGCGGAGGACTGTAGGTGTATGGGAACAGGAATCCTTAGGTCGCTGGTTCAACTCCGGCTCGGAGGAGATTTTACAATACCTTCTGTCTGTACTGATTGAACCCAGCTAAAAACAAAACTTAATCGCAATGGCGTTTACTACCATTTCATAGTATCGCTATACTCCTTTGAGTGATCAGTTGGAAAAGCAAAGACTTCTCTGTGTGTTGGAAGAAGACATGTTTCCTCCCACTTTACTCTAGTTTTCAGTCAGAAAGTAGGGCCAAGTCCTTAGGTCCAAAAAGACTGATCTACATTAAAGGTCACTGACATTAACCCCTCCCCCTCCTACCCTCATGTATACATTTGAGGGACACTGTAGGTGTATGGGAAATATCAAAACAGCTTCCTGTACTCCCTTTGACTTGATAAAGTGAAGGCTTCAAAGTCAGTAGCTATAGGTGCGCTTACAGTGTAACACACAGCGAACATAAGACATGTTCCAGACAGGTTAGGACAATTTTCAGAGAAAAAGTTTGGTGCAATCCCATGGTCCAACAGGGTTGGATCTACCAACATTAAGGTAAGTGACATTCAAAAAAAAAAAAGCACAGTCCTATGCTCTAGTATCAATTTCTCAAAATTGCTCCCTGTACTCCCCTGGGTCTGAACGCAGCCCAAGAGTTGGAAAAAGGAAGGATACTCATGTTGATGTGAAATATGTTCGGTGCCTCAGGCATGAAGGAACATGTAGAATCAGAGAGGTACAGTTAGTTTTGTTATGTTCAAGTCCTTGAAACATGGAATTCTTGCAAAACACAGACTCTGTTAGGTACCATGTATCCGATGGTCCAACAAACCAGACACGGTGCGTGTGATCCCTTCGATAGCTCAGTTGGTAGAGCGGAGAACTGTAGGTGTATGGGAACAGGAATCCTTAGGTCGCTGGTTCAACTCCGGCTCGGAGGAGATTTTACAATACCTTCTGTCTGTACTGATTGAACCCAGCTAAAAACAAAACTTAATCGCAATGGCGTGTACTACCATTTCATAGTATATCGCTATACTCCTTTGAGTGATCAGTTGGAAAAGCAAAGACTTCTCTGTGTGTTGGAAGAAGACATGTTTCCTCCCACTTTACTCTAGTTTTCAGTCAGAAAGTAGGGCCAAGTCCTTAGGTCCAAAAAGACTGATCTACATTAAAGGTCACTGACATTAAAAAAAAACCCTCCTACCCTCATGTATACATTTGAGGGATACTGTAGTGTATGGGAAATATCAAAACAGCTTCCTGTACTCCCTTTGACTTGATAAAGTGAAGGCTTCAAAGTCAGTAGCTATAGGTGCGCTTACAGTGTAACACACAGCGAACATAAGACATGTTCCAGACAGGTTAGGACAATTTTCAGAGAAAAAGTTTGGTGCAATCCCATGGTCCAACAGGGTTGGATCTACCAACATTAAGGTAAGTGACATTCAAAAAAGCACAGTCCTATGCTCTAGTATCAATTTCTCAAAATTGCTCCCTGTACTCCCCTGGGTCTGAACGCAGCCCAAGAGTTGGAAAAAGGAAGGATACTCATGTTGATGTGAAATATGTTCGGTGCCTCAGGCATGAAGGAACATGTAGAATCAGAGAGGTACAGTTAGTTTTGTTATGTTCAAGTCCTTGAAACATGGAATTCTTGCAAAACACAGACTCTGTTAGGTACCATGTATCCGATGGTCCAACAAACCAGACACGGTGCGTGTGATCCCTTCGATAGCTCAGTTGGTAGAGCGGAGGACTGTAGGTGTATGGGAACAGGAATCCTTAGGTCGCTGGTTCAACTCCGGCTCGGAGGAGATTTTACAATACCTTCTGTCTGTACTGATTGAACCCAGCTAAAAACAAAACTTAATCGCAATGGCGTGTACTACCATTTCATAGTATCGCTATACTCCTTTGAGTGATCAGTTGGAAAAGCAAAGACTTCTCTGTGTGTTGGAAGAAGACATGTTTCCTCCCACTTTACTCTAGTTTTCAGTCAGAAAGTAGGGCCAAGTCCTTAGGTCCAAAAGACTGATCTACATTAAAGGTCACTGACATTAACCCCTCCCCTCCTACCCTCATGTATACATTTGAGGGACACTGTAGGTGTATGGGAAATATCAAAACAGCTTCCTGTACTCCTTTGACTTGATAAAGTGAAGGCTTCAAAGTCAGTAGCTATAGGTGCGCTTACAGTGTAACACACAGCGAACATAAGACATGTTCCAGACAGGTTAGGACAATTTTCAGAGAAAAAGTTTGGTGCAATCCCATGGTCCAACAGGGTTGGATCTACCAACATTAAGGTAAGTGACATTCAAAAAAAGCACAGTCCTATGCTCTAGTATCAATTTCTCAAAATTGCTCCCTGTACTCCCCTGGGTCTGAACGCAGCCCAAGAGTTGGAAAAAGGAAGGATACTCATGTTGATGTGAAATATGTTCGGTGCCTCAGGCATGAAGGAACATGTAGAATCAGAGAGGTACAGTTAGTTTTGTTATGTTCAAGTCCTTGAAACATGGAATTCTTGCAAAACACAGACTCTGTTAGGTACCATGTATCCGATGGTCCAACAAACCAGACACAGTGCGTGTGATCCCTTCGATAGCTCAGTTGGTAGAGCGGAGGACTGTAGGTGTATGGGAACAGGAATCCTTAGGTCGCTGGTTCAACTCCGGCTCGGAGGAGATTTTACAATACCTTCTGTCTGTACTGATTGAACCCAGCTAAAAACAAAACTTAATCGCAATGGCGTTTACTACCATTTCATAGTATCGCTATACTCCTTTGAGTGATCAGTTGGAAAAGCAAAGACTTCTCTGTGTGTTGGAAGAAGACATCTTTCCTCCCACTTTACTCTAGTTTTCAGTCAGAAAGTAGGGCCAAGTCCTTAGGTCCAAAAAGACTGATCTACATTAAAGGTCACTGACATTAACCCCCTCCCCCTCCTACCCTCATGTATACATTTGAGGGACACTGTAGGTGTATGGGAAATATCAAAACAGCTTCCTGTACTCCTTTGACTTGATAAAGTGAAGGCTTCAAAGTCAGTAGCTATAGGTGCGCTTACAGTGTAACACACAGCGAACATAAGACATGTTCCAGACAGGTTAGGACAATTTTCAGAGAAAAAGTTTGGTGCAATCCCATGGTCCAACAGGGTTGGATCTACCAACATTAAGGTAAGTGACATTCAAAAAAAAGCACAGTCCTATGCTCTAGTATCAATTTCTCAAAATTGCTCCCTGTACTCCCCTGGGTCTGAACGCAGCCCAAGAGTTGGAAAAGGAAGGATACTCATGTTGATGTGAAATATGTTCGGTGCCTCAGGCATGAAGGAACATGTAGAATCAGAGAGGTACAGTTAGTTTTGTTATGTTCAAGTCCTTGAAACATGGAATTCTTGCAAAACACAGACTCTGTTAGGTACCATGTATCCGATGGTCCAACAAACCAGACACGGTGCGTGTGATCCCTTCGATAGCTCAGTTGGTAGAGCGGAGGACTGTAGGTGTATGGGAACAGGAATCCTTAGGTCGCTGGTTCAACTCCGGCTCGGAGGAGATTTTACAATACCTTCTGTCTGTACTGATTGAACCCAGCTAAAAACAAAACTTAATCGCAATGGCGTTTACTACCATTTCATAGTATCGCTATACTCCTTTGAGTGATCAGTTGGAAAAGCAAAGACTTCTCTGTGTGTTGGAAGAAGACATGTTTCCTCCCACTTTACTCTAGTTTTCAGTCAGAAAGTAGGGCCAAGTCCTTAGGTCCAAAAAGACTGATCTACATTAAAGGTCACTGACATTAACCCCTCCCCCTCCTACCCTCATGTATACATTTGAGGGACACTGTAGGTGTATGGGAAATATCAAAACAGCTTCCTGTACTCCCTTTGACTTGATAAAGTGAAGGCTTCAAAGTCAGTAGCTATAGGTGCGCTTACAGTGTAACACACAGCGAACATAAGACATGTTCCAGACAGGTTAGGACAATTTTCAGAGAAAAAGTTTGGTGCAATCCCATGGTCCAACAGGGTTGGATCTACCAACATTAAGGTAAGTGACATTCAAAAAAAGCACAGTCCTATGCTCTAGTATCAATTTCTCAAAATTGCTCCCTGTACTCCCCTGGGTCTGAACGCAGCCCAAGAGTTGGAAAAAGGAAGGATACTCATGTTGATGTGAAATATGTTCGGTGCCTCAGGCATGAAGGAACATGTAGAATCAGAGAGGTACAGTTAGTTTTGTTATGTTCAAGTCCTTGAAACATGGAATTCTTGCAAAACACAGACTCTGTTAGGTACCATGTATCCGATGGTCCAACAAACCAGACACGGTGCGTGTGATCCCTTCGATAGCTCAGTTGGTAGAGCGGAGGACTGTAGGTGTATGGGAACAGGAATCCTTAGGTCGCTGGTTCAACTCCGGCTCGGAGGAGATTTTACAATACCTTCTGTCTGTACTGATTGAACCCAGCTAAAAACAAAACTTAATCGCAATGGCGTTTACTACCATTTCATAGTATCGCTATACTCCTTTGAGTGATCAGTTGGAAAAGCAAAGACTTCTCTGTGTGTTGGAAGAAGACATCTTTCCTCCCACTTTACTCTAGTTTTCAGTCAGAAAGTAGGGCCAAGTCCTTAGGTCCAAAAGACTGATCTACATTAAAGGTCACTGACATTAACCCCCTCCCCTCCTACCCTCATGTATACATTTGAGGGACACTGTAGGTGTATGGGAAATATCAAAACAGCTTCCTGGACTCCCTTTGACTTGATAAAGTGAAGGCTTCAAAGTCAGTAGCTATAGGTGCGCTTACAGTGTAACACACAGCGAACATAAGACATGTTCCAGACAGGTTAGGACAATTTTCAGAGAAAAAGTTTGGTGCAATCCCATGGTCCAACAGGGTTGGATCTACCAACATTAAGGTAAGTGACATTCAAAAAAAGCACAGTCCTATGCTCTAGTATCAATTTCTCAAAATTGCTCCCTGTACTCCCCTGGGTCTGAACGCAGCCCAAGAGTTGGAAAAAGGAAGGATACTCATGTTGATGTGAAATATGTTCGGTGCCTCAGGCATGAAGGAACATGTAGAATCAGAGAGGTACAGTTAGTTTTGTTATGTTCAAGTCCTTGAAACATGGAATTCTTGCAAAACACAGACTCTGTTAGGTACCATGTATCCGATGGTCCAACAAACCAGACACGGTGCGTGTGATCCCTTCGATAGCTCAGTTGGTAGAGCGGAGGACTGTAGGTGTATGGGAACAGGAATCCTTAGGTCGCTGGTTCAACTCCGGCTCGGAGGAGATTTTACAATACCTTCTGTCTGTACTGATTGAACCCAGCTAAAAACAAAACTTAATCACAATGGCGTTTACTACCATTTCATAGTATCGCTATACTCCTTTGAGTGATCAGTTGGAAAAGCAAAGACTTCTCTGTGTGTTGGAAGAAGACATGTTTCCTCCCACTTTACTCTAGTATTCAGTCAGAAAGTAGGGCCAAGTCCTTAGGTCCAAAAAGACTGATCTACATTAAAGGTCACTGACATTAACCCCTCCCCCTCCTACCCTCATGTATACATTTGAGGGACACTGTAGGTGTATGGGAAATATCAAAACAGCTTCCTGTACTCCCTTTGACTTGATAAAGTGAAGGCTTCAAAGTCAGTAGCTATAGGTGCGCTTACAGTGTAACACACAGCGAACATAAGACATGTTCCAGACAGGTTAGGACAATTTTCAGAGAAAAAGTTTGGTGCAATCCCATGGTCCAACAGGGTTGGATCTACCAACATTAAGGTAAGTGACATTCAAAAAAAAGCACAGTCCTATGCTCTAGTATCAATTTCTCAAAATTGCTCCCTGTACTCCCCTGGGTCTGAACGCAGCCCAAGAGTTGGAAAAAGGAAGGATACTCATGTTGATGTGAAATATGTTCGGTGCCTCAGGCATGAAGGAACATGTAGAATCAGAGAGGTACAGTTAGTTTTGTTATGTTCAAGTCCTTGAAACATGGAATTCTTGCAAAACACAGACTCTGTTAGGTACCATGTATCCGATGGTCCAACAAACCAGACACGGTGCGTGTGATCCCTTCGATAGCTCAGTTGGTAGAGCGGAGGACTGTAGGTGTATGGGAACAGGAATCCTTAGGTCGCTGGTTCAACTCCGGCTCGGAGGAGATTTTACAATACCTCCTGTCTGTACTGATTGAACCCAGCTAAAAACAAAACTTAATCGCAATGGCGTTTACTACCATTTCATAGTATCGCTATACTCCTTTGAGTGATCAGTTGGAAAAGCAAAGACTTCTCTGTGTGTTGGAAGAAGACATGTTTCCTCCCACTTTACTCTAGTTTTCAGTCAGAAAGTAGGGCCAAGTCCTTAGGTCCAAAAAGACTGATCTACATTAAAGGTCACTGACATTAAAAAAAAAAACCCTCCTACCCTCATGTATACATTTGAGGGACACTGTAGGTGTATGGGAAATATCAAAACAGCTTCCTGTACTCCCTTTGACTTGATAAAGTGAAGGCTTCAAAGTCAGTAGCTATAGGTGCGCTTACAGTGTAACACACAGCGAACATAAGACATGTTCCAGACAGGTTAGGACAATTTTCAGAGAAAAAGTTTGGTGCAATCCCATGGTCCAACAGGGTTGGATCTACCAACATTAAGGTAAGTGACATTCAAAAAAGCACAGTCCTATGCTCTAGTATCAATTTCTCAAAATTGCTCCCTGTACTCCCCTGGGTCTGAACGCAGCCCAAGAGTTGGAAAAAGGAAGGATACTCATGTTGATGTGAAATATGTTCGGTGCCTCAGGCATGAAGGAACATGTAGAATCAGAGAGGTACAGTTAGTTTTGTTATGTTCAAGTCCTTGAAACATGGAATTCTTGCAAAACACAGACTCTGTTAGGTACCATGTATCCGATGGTCCAACAAACCAGACACGGTGCGTGTGATCCCCTCGATAGCTCAGTTGGTAGAGCGGAGGACTGTAGGTGTATGGAACAGGAATCCTTAGGTCGCTGGTTCAACTCCGCTCGGAGGAGATTTTACAATACCTTCTGTCTGTACTGATTGAACCCAGCTAAAAACAAAACTTAATCGCAATGGCGTTTACTACCATTTCATAGTATCGCTATACTCCTTTGAGTGATCAGTTGGAAAAGCAAAGACTTCTCTGTGTGTTGGAAGAAGACATGTTTCCTCCCACTTTACTCTAGTTTTCAGTCAGAAAGTAGGGCCAAGTCCTTAGGTCCAAAAGACTGATCTACATTAAAGGTCACTGACATTAACCCCTCCCCCTCCTACCCTCATGTATACATTTGAGGGACACTGTAGGTGTATGGGAAATATCAAAACAGCTTCCTGTACTCCCTTTGACTTGATAAAGTGAAGGCTTCAAAGTCAGTAGCTATAGGTGCGCTTACAGTGTAACACACAGCGAACATAAGACATGTTCCAGACAGGTTAGGACAATTTTCAGAGAAAAAGTTTGGTGCAATCCCATGGTCCAACAGGGTTGGATCTACCAACATTAAGGTAAGTGACATTCAAAAAAGCACAGTCCTATGCTCTAGTATCAATTTCTCAAAATTGCTCCCTGTACTCCCCTGGGTCTGAACGCAGCCCAAGAGTTGGAAAAAGGAAGGATACTCATGTTGATGTGAAATATGTTCGGTGCCTCAGGCATGAAGGAACATGTAGAATCAGAGAGGTACAGTTAGTTTTGTTATGTTCAAGTCCTTGAAACATGGAATTCTTGCAAAACACAGACTCTGTTAGGTACCATGTATCCGATGGTCCAACAAACCAGACACGGTGCGTGTGATGATCCTCGATAGCTCAGTTGGTAGAGCGGAGAACTGTAGGTGTATGGGAACAGGAATCCTTAGGTCGCTGGTTCAACTCCGGCTCGGAGGAGATTTTACAATACCTTCTGTCTGTACTGATTGAACCCAGCTAAAACCAAAACTTAATCGCAATGGCGTGTACTACCATTTCATAGTATCGCTATACTCCTTTGAGTGATCAGTTGGAAAAGCAAAGACTTCTCTGTGTGTTGGAAGAAGACATGTTTCCTCCCACTTTACTCTAGTTTTCAGTCAGAAAGTAGGGCCAAGTCCTTAGGTCCAAAAAGACTGATCTACATTAAAGGTCACTGACAAAAAAACCCTCCTACCCTCATGTATACATTTGAGGGATACTGTAGGTGTATGGGAAATATCAAAACAGCTTCCTGTACTCCCTTTGACTTGATAAAGTGAAGGCTTCAAAGTCAGTAGCTATAGGTGCGCTTACAGTGTAACACACAGCGAACATAAGACATGTTCCAGACAGGTTAGGACAATTTTCAGAGAAAAAGTTTGGTGCAATCCCATGGTCCAACAGGGTTGGATCTACCAACATTAAGGTAAGTGACATTCAAAAAAGCACAGTCCTATGCTCTAGTATCAATTTCTCAAAATTGCTCCCTGTACTCCCCTGGGTCTGAACGCAGCCCAAGAGTTGGAAAAAGGAAGGATACTCATGTTGATGTGAAATATGTTCGGTGCCTCAGGCATGAAGGAACATGTAGAATCAGAGAGGTACAGTTAGTTTTGTTATGTTCAAGTCCTTGAAACATGGAATTCTTGCAAAACACAGACTCTGTTAGGTACCATGTATCCGATGGTCCAACAAACCAGACACGGTGCGTGTGATCCCTTCGATAGCTCAGTTGGTAGAGCGGAGGACTGTAGGTGTATGGGAACAGGAATCCTTAGGTCGCTGGTTCAACTCCGGCTCGGAGGAGATTTTACAATACCTTCTGTCTGTACTGATTGAACCCAGCTAAAAACAAAACTTAATCGCAATGGCGTGTACTACCATTTCATAGTATCGCTATACTCCTTTGAGTGATCAGTTGGAAAAGCAAAGACTTCTCTGTGTGTTGAAGAAGACATCTTTCCTCCCACTTTACTCTAGTTTTCAGTCAGAAAGTAGGGCCAAGTCCTTAGGTCCCAAAAAGACTGATCTACATTAAAGGTCACTGACATTAACCCCTCCCCTCCTACCCTCATGTATACATTTGAGGGACACTGTAGGTGTATGGGAAATATCAAAACAGCTTCCTGTACTCCCTTTGACTTGATAAAGTGAAGGCTTCAAAGTCAGTAGCTATAGGTGCGCTTACAGTGTAACACACAGCGAACATAAGACATGTTCCAGACAGGTTAGGACAATTTTCAGAGAGAAAAGTTTGGTGCAATCCCATGGTCCAACAGGGTTGGATCTACCAATATTAAGGTAAGTGACATCAAAAAAAAGCACAGTCCTATGCTCTAGTATCAATTTCTCAAAATTGCTCCCTGTACTCCCCTGGGTCTGAACGCAGCCCAAGAGTTGGAAAAAGGAAGGATACTCATGTTGATGTGAAATATGTTCGGTGCCTCAGGCATGAAGGAACATGTAGAATCAGAGAGGTACAGTTAGTTTTGTTATGTTCAAATCCTTGAAACATGGAATTCTTGCAAAACACAGACTCTGTTAGGTACCATGTATCCGATGGTCCAACAAACCAGACACGGTGCGTGTGATCCCTTCGATAGCTCAGTTGGTAGAGCGGAGGACTGTAGGTGTATGGGAACAGGAATCCTTAGGTCGCTGGTTCAACTCCGGCTCGGAGGAGATTTTACAATACCTTCTGTCTGTACTGATTGAACCCAGCTAAAAACAAAACTTAATCGCAATGGCGTTTACTACCATTTCATAGTATCGCTATACTCCTTTGAGTGATCAGTTGGAAAAGCAAAGACTTCTCTGTGTGTTGGAAGAAGACATGTTTCCTCCCACTTTACTCTAGTTTTCAGTCAGAAAGTAGGGCCAAGTCCTTAGGTCCAAAAAGACTGATCTACATTAAAGGTCACTGACATTAACCCCTCCCCCTCCTACCCTCATGTATACATTTGAGAGACACTGTAGGTGTATGGGAAATATCAAAACAGCTTCCTGTACTCCCTTTGACTTGATAAAGTGAAGGCTTCAAAGTCAGTAGCTATAGGTGCGCTTACAGTGTAACACACAGCGAACATAAGACATGTTCCAGACAGGTTAGGACAATTTTCAGAGAAAAAGTTTGGTGCAATCCCATGGTCCAACAGGGTTGGATCTACCAACATTAAGGTAAGTGACATTCAAAAAAAGCACAGTCCTATGCTCTAGTATCAATTTTTTTTTTTTTTTTTTTTTGTCTGTCCCATTTGGTTCTTAAGCCGTCAGAATTGTTGTCTGAAGACCAACAAGGATACCAAATGGATTTATTTTGCCAAATGGATCATCATGGCATTGCCGTATTGGTCCATTTGATCAAACTTTGTTGTTATTATTTATTTTATTTTCAGTTGTTACAGATGGGACAGACATGACTGGGGGATAGGAAAGGGAGAAAGAAAGAGAGGAAGGAAAAGAAAAACAGAAGGAAAAGGGACAGTGAGAAAGGGCACTTACAATGACAAAGAGAAAAAAAAAAAAAAAAAAAAATCTCCTGGATCACCTGTTGAGAGAAAAGAAGAGAAGACAAGCAAAAAAAAACCAAACAAAAACAAAGCAACATACTAAACACAACACCATCACGTTAATCTAGCTGAGTGTGAACAGCAGTAAATACTAAATATTGAAAGTTGTTGTGCAGCACGCAGGACAGACAGCGCACAATGTGCTTTGAAGTAGCAGCTAAGAAAGGTGTAGTTTATGTCTACGAACAGTGAACACCCGTGTGCACACCTGTGTGGATCAACGCGCTTGTATACAAAAGGTTTTCCCATGTAACGGTCTGCTAGAGAGGTGTGGAGGCCCATAGCCCCGTCCCCCAGGGCATGAAGCAGGCATGGAGGAGATCCAGGCTCCAGACATCCAGAGGACCCAGAGTGCGAGAGCCCAAGGAGTACCACGGAGGGGCATCCGTGCCACCTTCCTGGGAAGGGCTGAGGAGATCCCCAGGCGAGGGGTCACCCAGTGCCACGGAGCAGAAGCCAGAGGGGCTGCACCGGCGTGCCCGCCGGCTCTGCCGGCAGCCAGCTGTGCCAGAGTGAACCGAGTTGCAGGCCCGAGGCCGGAGGCCCGAGGGCCCCTTTGCCCGGAAGAGGCCTGACCGAGCGACAGGCATCGGGCCCCGCCAAGTAGCCACCGGGAGTGAGCGGTGCATACCTGAGCGCCCAGCCCGGACACCAAGAACCACCAATGCACCAACCCCTGAGGGCATCAGTTACCAGCAGGGAGTGTGGTGAGGGGAGATAGCCTCCACACTTGGAGGGCCTGGGAGTACCCAGGGAGGTGGAGTCTAAGACCCGACCTGACATATAGACACAGACAAACAGGCACACACAGACATAAACATGCTTTCCCACCCTCATGCACACATATACAAACACTCAGCACTCACCCAACGTAGGGATAGACATACATAGACATGTACACACAATCATACTCCCCAAACATACTCTATGCCCTGGGTCCAGGTACCCTCGCCCCCAGAGGGGGAAACGGCACCCAGACCCAAGAGATGTGACCCTTTCCCCCGGGGTGGAGGCAAGCAGACCGCCCCAGGCTCCGCAGCAGCAGGGATGCCAATCGGACAGCCAACACCTCCTCCCAGCCCCCGCCCGATGGCTAGTAGAGAACGGGGTGTGTGAAGACCCCATACCTCCCTCCTCCCGCTCATGTGTAGTGTTGCTGCGTGTTGTTCTAAAGTGCATTTAAAACAAGGAGGGCATGGTGCTGCTGCCAGAGAGCAGCAGGTGTTAGCACGGCCCCTCCCGAGAACCCTCAATGTCTACATGGATTTAAAATTGAGAGGTGGGCACCGGCGCCAGAGGTAGGGTTGAATACACAGACCGTCCTCTGGACGCCGTTAACGTGATCACCCTCAAGGCCCTATATATATATATATATATATATATATATATATATATATATATATATATATATATATATATATATACATGTGTGTGTGTGTTATGAGAGTGTGAATAATGTGGATGTCTAAGTTGTGAAATAAAATTGAGGCACAGGTGGCCAGAAGGGGACAGAGGGGGGGAATGCCTCCCTGCACCCTGGTGACACACCTGCACCCCAAGGCCCTACCTGTGTGGGTGGGTGTGGTGGAGGCGGGAAGAGGGAGGCAGCCGGGATGGGGAGGAAAAGAAGGAAGGGCAAGATGCCCCTCCTTAGGGCCAGCTCCCGGCTGACCCCAGTAGGCACCCCGTCCCCTAGTACCCACCAAGGCAAGGGAGCCCAGGCCCATCCCGATCGGGGCCCACGGCAGCAGCACCGCTAAGCCCCACAGGACCTGGGAAGCCCACCCCACCCCACCGCAGAGGAAACTATACCCACCCCAACATTCAATCATCTCCAGACTACACAAGACAACAGACACCCAGGTTAGGTTTATTCTCCACCTCTCCTGTGTCTCTCCCCACCTGCAGAGTGGACTTCTGCAAGGATGGAACAACCTCCCTGCCAGTTGAAGAGTCCCCAGTTAGGTCGATGCACCAGAGGCACCCTGCGCCAGGGCTGAGCCCCGTGCACCCACTGCCCACAACCTCGGCGACACACCGACGAGGACCGAAGCCCCAAGGCCCAGCCAGAGCCCCATCACGGAGACGAAGCACCCCGAACCCCAAGCCCCCGCCTGCCCCGGATCCACTCAGGGGCAGCCAGGCTACCAGGCCAGTAACCCACGTCCGCCAGTACAGATCATCCCCAGCCCCGCTGCACGCAGCCACGAGGAGAACACGCTCTAAGAGCGACCAGAGCCACTCACCAGGTTATGACCACAACCCCGGGTTGTGCCCTCCAGGATAACGTCTCTAGGGGTTCTCCTGGCGCCCTAAGCCCATCCCAACCTCCACATCAACCACAATAGCGAAGGCAGGACCAAACCATGACCCCCACCCCACTAGGTGATGAAGCCGATCAAAGGAGCCCAAAGGGATTGATCAAATGTGGTGGCAGAGGCTGTATCAAGACTAATGTGATCTATTAGATGGTTTTATATTGATTAGAATTAAGATTATTTTTATTTTTCCAGTTAAGGAGGACCGTTTTCTTGGCAATGCATAGGGCTGTAAAAACAATGTGGGCTGTGTTTATTTCTGCAGTGACCTCATCCAAGTTGCTCAGCAAGCACACTAAAGGGGAGGCTGGAATGTTACATTTCAGACACTTTGATAAGTCTTCACAAATCTCACGCCAAAACTTCTGCACTGGTGGACAGAACCAAAGGGCGTGGATGTAATTGTCTGGTGTATTGCCTTGACAGTGTGAGCAGTTGTTGGAAGATGTAAAGCCCATCTTGAACATCCGATGACCTGTATAGTGCACTCTATGTAGTATTTTGTATTGTATTAATTGCAGACTGGGATTTTTAATCAATTTAAAGGTTTTAAGCATACCTGAGACCAGAAGTTTTGGTCTAAGCTTACTGATAAATCTGCTTCCCACTTTGCAATAGGAAGGGATATTGATTCATCTATTTTAGAAAGTGTTCTGTATATTTTAGATAATAATTTGGGGATTTAAGAGTAAGAAAGTGTACCGCACTTGGTGGTGTTTGTAATTCAGCTTGACTGAGGTTAAATCTCTTTTTACTATGGATTTAATTTGTTGATATTCTAAAATCTTTTCTTGTTGATCCCATATTGTGTAACTAGTCTGTCAAATGGAATAAATTCTGTTCCTCTAATATATGTTCTAAGTATTTAATTCCTTTACAACTCCATTCTGGAAAATTAATCATATTATTGTTTTGTAATATGTCAGGGTTATTCCAGATAGGTGTACGTTTGCATGGGATTAATGAAGACTCAGTCAGCTTCAGAAATTCCCACCATGCTGTCAGAGAGGAGCTGATGTTGATGCTTTTAAAGCATTCATGTCTTTTGATGTTTGAGCTGATAAATAGTAGGTCTGAAATTTCTAGATTATTACATAGTGCCTGTTCTACATCTAGCCAGGGCTCATCTAAGAAGCTGTGTTTAAACCATCTAGAGATGAACTGAAGCCTGTTGGCTAAAAATAGTGATTAAAGTTAGGCAGATCTAATCCTCCTTTATCCTTGGTCCTTTGTAATGTTTTTAAGCTGATACGTGGGGGTTTGTCTTTCCAAAGGAATTTAGAAATACATGAGTCTAGAGATCTGAACCAATCTTGTGATGGCTTATTTGGGATCATTGAAAACAAATAGTTTATTTTTGGCAAGACCATCATTTTTATAGCGGCAACCCTTCCCATGAGTGATATGGGTAAAGATTTCCATCTAGCCAGATCGCTTTCTACTGTCTTTAAAAGCGGGATGTGGTTTAATTTAGTTAATTCTGAAAGCTTAGGAGAGACATTAATACCTAAATATTTTATATTTCCAGATTGCAGTGGTGTAGGAGAAGAATTATGGAAGGAGCAATTAATCGGAAGAACTGTAGATTTTGACCAGTTGATTGAATAATCTGAGACTCTTGAAAAGAATTTATCAATTCAATCACCCCAGAGATATTGGTTTGTGAGTTTTGGAGAAAAAGTAACACATCATCTGCATAAAGGCTGATTTTATGTTCTACATTCTTGCATTTTATGCCCTTAATTACTGAATTCTGTCTAATTGCTGCTGCTAGTGGCTCAATAAAAATTGCAAACAGTGAAGGGGAGAGTGGGCATCCCTGCCTGGTGCCCCTCAGGAGACAGAAGCTGGAGGATGTTTGATCATTTGTTCTGACACAAGCTGTTGGGGAATTATATAATATTTTTAACCAGTTTATGAAAGAGGTTCCAAAACCAAATTTGTGTAAAGTTGCAAATAGAAATTTCCAGTTAACTCTGTCAAATGCTTTTTCTGCATCAAGAGACAATATTATGGTTTCAATGTTTTTGCTGCATGAGTAGTCTGTTAAATTAAGTAATCTACGTGTATTTGTTGATGAGTGCCTACCTTTTATGAAGCCAGTTTGGTCAGGATGAATTAAGAGGGGTTATTTTCTCTAATCTCTTTGAGAGAGCTTTGCAGATTATTTTAAGGTCTACATTTATAAGGGATATTGGACGATAGCTTGAGGGATATACAGGGTCTTTGCCTGGTTTTAGTAAGAGACTGATATTTGCAGAGTTCATATTTGGTGGTAGTCTGCCATTTTCTTTGATTTCCTGCAACATTCTGTGAAAAACTGGTGCTAGAATCGTCCAGAATTCTTTGTAGAATTCTGCAGGAAAGCCGTCTGGACCTGGAGCCTTATTATTGGGCATACTTATCAGGGCTTCCTGGAGTTCACCTGGCATCAGTGGTGAATCCAGTGCCATTGCTTGGGTGTCTAATAATTTTGGAAGAGTTATGTTGTCCAGAAACTGATCAATTTCGTTTTTAGATGGGTTTATTTGTGGTGTATATAAAGTTTCATAGAAATCCCTAAAAATTTTGTTTATTTTTTAAGATCATATATTGTATTCCCAGATAAATCTTTAACAGCACATATAGTTGTTTTTTCTTTATTGATTTTTAACTGGTTAGCAAGAAATTGTCCAGATTTGTTACCGTGTTCATAATTTTGCAGGCGAAGTCTTTGTACTAAGAATTTAGTCTTTTTATTAATAATTTCATTTAATTCTAGTTTTGTTTTGCGTAAATTGTTTAATATTTCTTGATCTTGGTGTGATACATAGGCTTTTTCTAAGGATTTTATGTTTTTTCCAGTTCTTGAATATTTTTGTTTTCTTCTTTCTTCTTATGTGATGAGAAAGAAATTATTTTACCTCTCATCACGGCTTTCCTGCTTCCCAGAGGACAGATGCTGATGTTCCAGGAATGTCATTAAAGTCTAAATATGAAGTCCATTCTTTTTAAAGTATTTGATAAACTCTTCATCTTTGAGCAGCGATGTATTAAATCTCCAGTTTTTACTTGGTGTGGTATTATTCTTCTGCATTAGTGTTAAAGATACAGGAGCATGATCGCTGACAGCTATAGGATGAATCTCAGTGTCTGAAATGTCACTCAGCAGTGAGCTGCTGACCAAAAAAAAAAAAATCCAGATGAGAGTAGGAGTGATGAACATGTGAGAAGAAAGAATATTCCTTACTGTTAGGGTGGAGGGAGCGCCATGCATCGCAAAGACCAAAGTCGCTCATATACTGTTTGATTATATTTGTGGACTGCCAATTACGCTGAGTTCCTGTTGTATTTAGCCTATCCATTTCTTCATTTAGTCCCAGGTTGAGGTCTCCCCCAAGAACAATTGTGCAATCTAAGTGTTCGGAGAGTGCACTAAAAAAACCGTGGAAGAATGAGGGGTCATCAACATTCGGACCATATATACTTACAATACCTAGCTTTTGGTTAAGTATAGATAGTTTGACTATTAGGAATCTGCCCTCTGGATCTATAACTGTATCGAGTACTGTGAAATTAATATTTTTATGTATTAGAATTGCTACTCCTCTTTGTCTAGAATTATAACAGGCTGAGAACACATTAGGAAACTCAGGTGTATAAAGTTTATTCAGACCTGTGACAGGCATGTGGGTTTCTTGTAATAAAACAACGTCTGCCTGTAGTTTTTTAAGTTGGTTAAGTATTTTTAACCTTTTTTCCCTAGAGCCAGCTCCATGCACATTCCATGAGACAAACCTTAGCGTGCCCATAGTTGTGTGTTTGTGGCTAATGACATATGCTGTGTGTCTTGCTTAGACGGGTGAGGAAAATGGAAACACATCTTTTTTTTTTTTTTTTTTTTTTGTAAATAGAGAGAAGAAAATGCGCAGCGTGAAGCTCCATAGGTCTGACTATGTGTGTGCATAATAACTAAAATGAGCAAATGTGTGCGTGTGTGTCCTATATCTGTGTGCACTGTGTGGCTGTTGTAAATGTGTTGCCTTTAAACGCATGTGTGTGCGTGATCGTGCAGAGTGAGCATGTAGAAATAGACAGTGTCCTTTGTGGATGGATAGGGAAACAGGTGATCGACATAGTGAAAGAAAAGAGAAGCAAGGAAACCAAAGAGCAAGGTGAGCGACAAAGAGAGAGAGGAAAAAGAAATAAGAACGGAAACATTCCAATTAAAGCATTGGCGGAGAGTGACGGTAACGTTATACTAAATTAGCAAACTGATATTACATAGTTAAGCAAAAGTTAATACAAGAGAGTGTGAGTGAAGAGAATAGCGCAGCGGATTCTTATCTGGTGTGCGGTCAATACAGCCATGGAGTGATGCGGGTCGCGTGTAGAGCTGTCCGTCCACGTAGAGCCGGTCCACGGCGATGACAGCCCGGAGCCTTTCTGAATAAAACTACGTCGGACTGGGAACAGGACCCTGCGTCGTTCCAGAATCTCTCTCTGGGAACTGGTCGTTCACGCTGAAGTCCGTTCCTTTCAGCTCTCTGCCGCGACTCTTCACCTGCTCCTTCTGCTTAAAGTGGCCGAATTTGGCCACAATAGGACATGGTCTCCGCTTCCTGTCTTCGAGCCCGATGCGATGCACTCTTTCAAACCCTATGTTTTTCACCGTGTCCTCCGGCAGCTTCAGGTGGATTTTAATGAAGCTTCTCACGGTCGTTTTCGGGTCCTCTCCGGCAGACTCTGGAATACCAGAAAACACAAGATTATCTCTCATGCTACGGGCTTGTAAATCCATAACGGTCTCTTTTTTTTTTTATTTTCTAAGTTTAATTGGGTCACATTTTCGGTTAGAGATTTGACCGAGTCCCGTAGGCGTGGCGTTTTCTGCAGCAAGTGTTTCCACCTGCTTCTGGCTGAACTCCAGGGATTCTTTTAGAGATTGAAATTCCCGGTGTAAGATCTCCACCAGGGACAGCCTCGCATCAAAACTGGACAATCGCTTATCGATTGACTCCAGGATGTCGACGATATCTTTGCCGGCAGGCGATGTTGTGCCGGGGAGTCTGCGGGCGATATCTTTTAGATGATGGCGTCTCAGTTTTGGCCGGGAAGACATGCTCTGGGCCTTCTTCATTACTAAATCTTCAAGCACCGGTCGAAGTATTCTTGGAGAGCGTCTAAACTCTCCTCGTTGTTCTCCAGGGTGTTAGAGATGATAGGGCAGATGTTGTTAGTTATATGACAGTTGGTTAGTTTATTTGACAATACTGAAGATTAAAGAAACTTTGTTAAATTCTAGGCTACCATTCGTTTGTTTTGTTTTTTTCCGCCAAATCTCCGGCGTCTGACGTCACCTACAACATGGGTCCTTACCTTACCGCCGTCACCTTACCTTACCGCCGTCACCGCCGTCACCTTACCTTACCGCCGTCACCTCTAGTATCTAGTATCAATTTCTCAAAATTGCTCCCTGTACTCCCCTGGGTCTGAACGCAGCCCAAGAGTTGGAAAAAGGAAGGATACTCATGTTGATGTGAAATATGTTCGGTGCCTCAGGCATGAAGGAACATGTAGAATCAGAGAGGTACAGTTAGTTTTGTTATGTTCAAGTCCTTGAAACATGGAATTCTTGCAAAACACAGACTCTGTTAGGTACCATGTATCCGATGGTCCAACAAACCAGACACGGTGCGTGTGATCCCTTCGATAGCTCAGTTGGTAGAGCGGAGGACTGTAGGTGTATGGGAACAGGAATCCTTAGGTCGCTGGTTCAACTCCGCTCGGAGGAGATTTTACAATACCTTCTGTCTGTACTGATTGAACCCAGCTAAAAACAAAACTTAATCGCAATGGCGTTTACTACCATTTCATAGTATCGCTATACTCCTTTGAGCGATCAGTTGGAAACGTAAAGACTTCTCTGTGTGTTGGAAGAAGACATGTTTCCTCCCACTTTACTCTAGTTTTCAGTCAGAAAGTAGGGCCAAGTCCTTAGGTCCAAAAAGACTGATCTACATTAAAGGTCACTGACATTAACCCCCCCCCCTCCTACCCTCATGTATACATTTGAGGGACACTGTAGGTGTATGGGAAATATCAAAACAGCTTCCTGTACTCCCTTTGACTTGATAAAGTGAAGGCTTCTAAGTCAGTAGCTATAGGTGCGCTTACAGTGTAACACACAGCGAACATAAGACATGTTCCAGACAGGTTAGGACAATTTTCAGAGAAAAAGTTTGGTGCAATCCCATGGTCCAACAGGGTTGGATCTACCAACATTAAGGTAAGTGACATTCAAAAAAAAGCACAGTCCTATGCTCTAGTATCAATTTCTCAAAATTGCTCCCTGTACTCCCCTGGGTCTGAACGCAGCCCAAGAGTTGGAAAAAGGAAGGATACTCATGTTGATGTGAAATATGTTCGATGCCTCAGGCATGAAGGAACATGTAGAATCAGAGAGGTACAGTTAGTTTTGTTATGTTCAAGTCCTTGAAACATGGAATTCTTGCAAAACACAGACTCTGTTAGGTACCATGTATCCGATGGTCCAACAAACCAGACACGGTGCGTGTGATCCCTTCGATAGCTCAGTTGGTACAGCGGAGGACTGTAGGTGTATGGGAACAGGAATCCTTAGGTCGCTGGTTCAACTCCGGCTCGGAGGAGATTTTACAATACCTTCTGTCTGTACTGATTGAACCCAGCTAAAAACAAAACTTAATCGCAATGGCGTTTACTACCATTTCATAGTATCGCTATACTCCTTTGAGTGATCAGTTGGAAAAGCAAAGACTTCTCTGTGTGTTGGAAGAAGACATCTTTCCTCCCACTTTACTCTAGTTTTCAGTCAGAAAGTAGGGCCAAGTCCTTAGGTCCAAAAAGACTGATCTACATTAAAGGTCACTGACATTACCCCCTACCCTCATGTATACATTTGAGGGACACTGTAGGTGTATGGGAAATATCAAAACAGCTTCCTGTACTCCCTTTGACTTGATAAAGTGAAGGCTTCAAAGTCAGTAGCTATAGGTGCGCTTACAGTGTAACACACAGCGAACATAAGACATGTTCCAGACAGGTTAGGACAATTTTCAGAGAAAAAGTTTGGTGCAATCCCATGGTCCAACAGGGTTGGATCTACCAACATTAAGGTAAGTGACATTCAAAAAAAGCACAGTCCTATGCTCTAGTATCAATTTCTCAAAATTGCTCCCTGTACTCCCCTGGGTCTGAACGCAGCCCAAGAGTTGGAAAAAGGAAGGATACTCATGTTGATGTGAAATATGTTCGGTGCCTCAGGCATGAAGGAACATGTAGAATCAGAGAGGTACAGTTAGTTTTGTTATGTTCAAGTCCTTGAAACATGGAATTCTTGCAAAACACAGACTCTGTTAGGTACCATGTATCCGATGGTCCAACAAACCAGACACGGTGCGTGTGATCCCTTCGATAGCTCAGTTGGTAGAGCGGAGGACTGTAGGTGTATGGGAACAGGAATCCTTAGGTCGCTGGTTCAACTCCGGCTCGGACAGTGGTTCCCAAACTTTTTTTGCTGGGCCCCCCTTGTTTAACAAGAAAAATGTTCGCGCCCCCACCCCCAGCTGCGCGTGCCGCCAAGACGCACACGCACGCCACACGCACAAACACATCCTTCAACCACACACACCCATATTTTGCTCCATTGCGGTTTATTTCACACCTCAAACATTTATTAAACAATTAAGCAAATACAAATAATCTGCAATAAATTACAGGTAGTAAGAAAATAAAAACCAACTCTTTTACGCTCAGTCCGCACCTACACGGGTATTTTTGAAGCGCGCAGCTGTTTCGGGCACATGTAAACGGCGTGATCGAATCACCGAGAACGGAGATTTTTTAAAACTCTTTTTTTTGCGTTTACGTGTGGACAAGGAATACAGAGTTTGTCACATAACGTCAAAGGTATGTGCCTTTTTCACGTCCCACTGTGCACCACGTTATTGTTTACATGAGATGAATTGCAGAATGGCAGATAGAGAGAAAATACTGTTACTGTTAATCTGACTATCTGCAGGTTTTACAGGCTTACATATACAGGCCATTACTGTCCCTGCATTTAGAAAGGCAGAGGCATCACGGTGTAATTATTTTACATGTAGTTGTTTTTTTTCCTGTGTAATAATGTTCAACATTGCTATCAATACATTTTTCAAAAAAAACCCTCAACAAAATGGGTTCAAAAACATAAACAACTGTGGGATACTGTTTGTCCGTGATTTGAACAGCCCAGCGCTGCTCCCGATGCAGGGAAAACTAATTCTGCAGGGAGACCTACCTCAGCACTTGTGCAGGTGAAGCCAAAGGGAAGATATGCTTCACCATATTTTCTAGTCTTTGGCTTAGAATGAAGTTGGTTTGGAAACATATTCAGCGATGCTTCATCTCCTGCTTTGCGTTTGTGTGGGCGCCCCGTGCTAGCAGTGTCCAAGCGTTGTTTTTGTTTTTGTTTTTTTCCCCTTTTCATGCCGCGCCCCCCCTGCAATAGCTCTGCGCCCCCCCTAGGGGGCGGGCCCCACACTTTGGGAACCACTGGGCTCGGAGGAGATTTTACAATACCTTCTGTCTGTACTGATTGAACCCAGCTAAAAACAAAACTTAATCGCAATGGCGTTTACTACCATTTCATAGTATCGCTATACTCCTTTGAGTGATCAGTTGGAAAAGCAAAGACTTCTCTGTGTGTTGGAAGAAGACATGTTTCCTCCCACTTTACTCTAGTTTTCAGTCAGAAAGTAGGGCCAAGTCCTTAGGTCCAAAAGACTGATCTACATTAAAGGTCACTGACATTAACCCCTCCCCTCCTACCCTCATGTATACATTTGAGGGACACTGTAGGTGTATGGGAAATATCAAAACAGCTTCCTGTACTCCCTTTGACTTGATAAAGTGAAGGCTTCAAAGTCAGTAGCTATAGGTGCGCTTACAGTGTAACACACAGCGAACATAAGACATGTTCCAGACAGGTTAGGACAATTTTCAGAGAAAAAGTTTGGTGCAATCCCATGGTCCAACAGGGTTGGATCTACCAACATTAAGGTAAGTGACATTCAAAAAAAGCACAGTCCTATGCTCTAGTATCAATTTCTCAAAATTGCTCCCTGTACTCCCCTGGGTCTGAACGCAGCCCAAGAGTTGGAAAAAGGAAGGATACTCATGTTGATGTGAAATATGTTCGGTGCCTCAGGCATGAAGGAACATTGAGGGGTCTGAAAAATGCTTTTGCCATGATGTAATCTGTAATTTCCACAAAGTATGCTGATCAGTGTAATTTTCAATGATTGAACTGTAGTAGAGACGAGCAAACATATTGGTAGATCTGAGAAGAGAGAACTTTTGTTATGAAAATGATTTTAATCTTTTACACATGATTGCATTTGAGCTTATTAAAGAGCTGTGGCTCCTGGTCAAGTGAAGGTCAGAAACTCTTGGCAGGCGTTAAGGATCAGCCAATACACGGTGAGGAGGACAGGAGCTCTGAAAGGAATGGCAACACACCTGCTTACATGACATACGCCTGGAGTGATTTTTTATCTTTTATTACTTATATCCTTTAGAGTTAAGATTTAAGTTTTTATCATTTACACCTTATATCCTTTTGAGTAAGTCTTAAGTTTCAGTTATGTTCAGTTTGAGTAAGTTTCCTTCATGGTTTGAGTGTGACATTTAGCCTAGAAATCACACAGAGTTCAGCTGTGTATGTGCACAGGCCTTATGTCTGGCTAAGACGAGAGGTGTGAGGTTAGCTGGGGTGCAGACGAGGTCATGACACATACATAGCCTACACAGCAGGCACCCACATACACTCACACACACACATACACACCATAATAGATCTATTTTGGTAGGTAAGAAGTGAAGATGTGTTTTTGCTGCGATTGCAGAATTGTGCCGAGGTACTTACAGGAAGTGCACCTGATCTACGGGAAGATAAGGAGGCGTACGTGGGGCGACACCGGGATGGAGATGAGACGTAATGTTCTTTAAACTATGTTAAAGTTAGCAGGAACATTTTGTGGTTTAAGTGATGTAAGCTGTACTTTGTCTATTTTTGCAAAAGAGGGGGCTTTGTTGTTGTATCCATATAAAACCTTTGTCTAATCATTGTGAGTTCAGTTCGATCGCTGACTTTGCCCAGCTTCGGACTCCACGCGTGTTATCAATAAATCTTTGCTTTGATCACATCTTCTGGACCAGAGTTGTTATTTGCTTGTGAGCCCTCCGTACTCGTTTTCTCCAACTTTTGAACCTTAACAACATGTAGAATCAGAGAGGTACAGTTAGTTTTGTTATGTTCAAGTCCTTGAAACATGGAATTCTTGCAAAACACAGACTCTGTTAGGTACCATGTATCCGATGGTCCAACAAACCAGACACGGTGCGTGTGATCCCTTCGATAGCTCAGTTGGTAGAGCGGAGGAGTATCAAAACAGCTTCCTGTACTCCCTTTGACTTGATAAAGTGAAGGCTTCAAAGTCAGTAGCTATAGGTGCGCTTACAGTGTAACACACAGCGAACATAAGACATGTTCCAGACAGGTTAGGACAATTTTCAGAGAAAAAGTTTGGTGCAATCCCATGGTCCAACAGGGTTGGATCTACCAACATTAAGGTAAGTGACATTCAAAAAAAGCACAGTCCTATGCTCTAGTATCAATTTCTCAAAATTGCTCCCTGTACTCCCCTGGGTCTGAACGCAGCCCAAGAGTTGGAAAAAGGAAGGATACTCATGTTGATGTGAAATATGTTCGGTGCCTCAGGCATGAAGGAACATGTAGAATCAGAGAGGTACAGTTAGTTTTGTTATGTTCAAGTCCTTGAAACATGGAATTCTTGCAAAACACAGACTCTGTTAGGTACCATGTATCCGATGGTCCAACAAACCAGACACGGTGCGTGTGATCCCTTCGATAGCTCAGTTGGTAGAGCGGAGGACTGTAGGTGTATGGGAACAGGAATCCTTAGGTCGCTGGTTCAACTCCGGCTCGGAGGAGATTTTACAATACCTTCTGTCTGTACTGATTGAACCCAGCTAAAAACAAAACTTAATCGCAATGGCGTTTACTACCATTTCATAGTATCGCTATTCTCCTTTGAGTGATCAGTTGGAAAAGCAAAGACTTCTCTGTGTGTTGGAAGAAGACATGTTTCCTCCCAGTATACTGTAGTTTTCAGTCAGAAAATAGGCCCAAGTCCTTAGTTATGGTCCAAAAGGGTTGGATCTACCAACATTAAGGTAAGTGACAGTCAAAAAAAACCCCACAGTCCTATGCTCTACTTTCAATTTCTAAAAATTGCTCCTTGTGCTCCCCTGGTTCTGAAGGGTTTTAATCTACCAATATTAAGGTAAGTGACATAACAAACAAAAACAAAAAACACAGTACTATGCTCTAGTATCAATTTCTGAACAATGGAGAACTCAAAAATGCTAGCTTTACTCCCCTGAATCTGAAGGCAGCCCAAGAGTTGAAAAACAACAACAAGTCCTAGATCCTTCAACACCGATTAGTATAGACTGGTAAGTAAAAATTAGACTCCCATGTCTTTAAATGGGAAGATGGCTATGATGAAAACTTCTTTTTGATCAGCGGTAGTGGACATCAATGACAGTTATGTCACTGTCATCTGATGGGATCTTCTCTGTTTTCTCTGTATTATTGTAGAGGCTTTACCTCATAATATAAAGCACCTTGAGGCGACTGTTGTTAAAAAATGAAATCTACTAGTCTATCTATGATTAATGACAAGCAAACAAGGACTTGTTCAAGGCAACTGGCACAGGTCAGTCTTTTCAAAATACCACAAAGACAAATTTCTGATAATTCTACATTTTTATTAAAGTATGTATAAAATTCAAATACCATGGCCCCCATCCTACCCCAACATGGTTTTGTCGCTGTATACACATAAATTAAGCCATCTAGTAGAACTAAAATACTAATTTACATTATTTCACAAAGTAATCTGTATTTTTATGTATACAGAAGATTTCACATAACAGAGAGATAACATGTAACAAGTCAGTTACATGTCATTCCAGACATGTAACAGACTGCAATGGTGTTGAGTAACAAACCAAATAAAAATTTTAAATCTTACAAAAACTGAAACATTTTGACTCTAATGTCAAACTGTCCTCATATTTCATTCCAGGCTGTGCTACTAAACTTTAAAACAACTGTTATTTAAGTTACAGTGTTTAATTTACAGCATTTTCTTCATTTTATGACAAACTCCAGGATGTCCAGAGTACTTTGCATTTTGGAGCAGTAGACTGTAGAGCATGTAACCTTCTGTTTGTTGCACTGTGGACTGTTTAAACTGATGAGCCATCAGGTATGCTTACAGGAGATGCGAGCAGGGGAGCCAGCAGTAAGAGTCATAGGACCAGTATATGTGGGGGAAGTGGTGTAGCATGGTGGGTTGTCAAGTTCAGATGGAGATCCAATACTGTTGCTGGAGGAGTCATCTGTGGAAGGATCCTGCAAAACACAGTGACATGAGCCCAACTTCACTCTCCAAAAGTAACATTTTATTATTTAAAAATTTAACAATTTATTTTTCAATTTCATTGTGGCTATTTGTGTAGATGGCTCTCAGATTACCTAATAGCGAAACTCACTGGTTTCGGTTTACTGAGCTTAGCCTGTGAGACTGATAAGCTGCTATTAAATGAGCAAAAAGATTTGGATAGCTTGGTTTTGAAATTTCTGCAGCTAATGAGACAGTTTATAATGAGCCATGATGAGCACCTTATAGCTGGGCTGTCTCTCCATGAAGTTATTAAACTGGCTAGCCTCGACTTTTATAAATATATGCTTTTATCTAACAAATTTAGCAGTTTGCATGTTCCTTAGTGCTTTTTTCCAGAACATAATGTTGCATGTATTCCTTGTAGTGACTTGTGGGTTTTATGCCTAACGAGTATGACATAGAAGACAAAATTTGTTAGATGATAGTTTCAGATTTGTTGTGGTGTCATACACGACTCACAGAATGTAATAAAATCAGACCGTTAAATGAAAAGTGGTACCTTTTGCTGGAGGATATAAAGTGAAGTTACTGCATTTATCCCATTGTGCTGTGGTGTTTTTGGAAGCACACAATCTGTGATGAAGTAAAACAACAACAACAATTGTATACAAATTCACACTCCTTTTTCACATTTCATAACTGTCATCACAGCTATACTTTACCTGTGTGATTGATTGGTGTTTGGTGAGAACGGTTATAAAACCTGGAGAGGTGCTTTCTAGGGGGCTGTCTTGGTCTGTGTACACAAAATATTTGATCAGTTTTGTGATACTTGGCATTGAATTCAATTATTTAATAGCCAGTCTTACTTTTTAGAAGGTGTCCAGCAGGCACATATAGTCACCAAGGTGATCAAAAGAAAGATGCCTCCAGTAGAAAGGATGATATAAAGGGAACTTCTTTCTGGTTGGAATGTACAAGATTACAATTAATGAACAACACAGGCACTAACAAAACAAAATGTGCAACTAGAGCTAATGGTATAACCCACAGTATTCCTTCTCTTTGTGCCCATGTGACACACATACACCTTCTGGGTCTGTTTTTCACTTTTTTGTACTACTTTGTACCAGCCTTTCACATCATCACATTGATGGGCAATGTATATGTTGACACACCTTTCTTTGGCTTTCAAAAACCTCAGACTTTTCCTCCATCCCTACCAGAAGGCAAACATTTGTAATTTCTGAGAGAAATCTGACAAAAGATTTAGTAGAAAAGCATCCTCTCTGATCAACTGAAGGAACTATTTTCTTTACTTTATGTAGACCTGCAGTGTTCTTACAGCTGCATAGTTAGAGAAGTTGTGTCACCCTCAGGACAGCCTGATCCAGTCTTTCAAATGAGCTATTAAACTGTCAACGGAACAAAAACTAAACACCTGAAATTATATGACTGAGTTGAATATTTTGAGCAGTGCACTGCAACACTTAGTAGTCAAAATCGCCACCTTTACAATTATTTACAGGCCTTGAGATGAAACTTGTTTTGAACTGAGGCTATCAAAATAAAACTGAATTCAACTGAAATCTGCTGCCCATGTCTCTGTGTCTACCATGATGTTTTTAACCCTTGTTGACATTGCAATAACAAACTAAGGCAGTGTTACTTACTGTACACAGTCAGTCTAATTGGCAGACTTGTCATATTTCCCACTGGATTCTCCACTGTGCAGCTGTAGACATCATCATCTGCCATCAACACCCGCTTGATGGTCAAAAGCTTCTGATCAGGAGAAAACACGAACCTTGTCTCATTGGTCAGGAGTTTTCCGCCTTTGAACCACCTGTATGTAGTCCTGGTTCCATTGTCGTGAGAGCAGTTGAGGACAACATTTTCGCTAAGCTCCAGTAATGATGAAGACTCCATGTGGATATAAGGCCTGGAAATAGGTTCTGGATACAGGAAACAGTAGATACACTAGTTCTGGATATGTTAGCAGATAAAAACAATAAACATGCTGCTGTCCTTTTTTGAAGTTGTGTCTTGAAAGTCAGTACTTAACTTTTAAACTATATTACCTGTAGAATCAATAATGTCAAGTCAAAGTAATTCTTAAGTGTCAAAATTATTTGGTAGGGAATTGCACCAGAGTAGGAAGAAATGGTCTCCTCCTGGCTCATGTGGAACATTGCTGCTCCACCCTCCTCCTCTTTAAGACCCAGGTGACCTTCACTTGGGTTTCTACGTGGGCAGGATGATCGATGTCATTCTTAGAAGGAGAACTCATGGCATCAGATCAATACTTTCCACTTGCACTGTCATGACTGAAACTCAGTAATCAAAGATCAGTTCATGCTGGAAAGATTATTACTGAACCCACTCCACAGCCATCTTTGAAGCAGTTATCTTAAAGCACCTCATTGAATTAATATCTATTTTAATGATCTCTGGGACATAAAAACTACATGTGCAGAATCAAACCAACCAAATGTGGTTTAAAAAACAAAACAAAACTCACTTTGCCTCAAAATATGATTTAAAAAAAAAACAAACTACCATAAAAAAAAAAAAAAAAAAAAAAGCTCTACTGTTGAGGAATTCTCCAGAAGATTTCAATTCAACAGTCTGTCAGAAGTAAGTCTATTACTTATAATTTCTCAGGGAATAAGTTCTATCATAACACCAGAAAATATATTAATCTTCTCCTTTTGCATGGTCCCTTTAGGGGTCGCCACAGCCTCACGCTATCCCTTTTCCACTAAAGGCACAAATCTTCTCTGTGGTCTTTCTCCCTTCCTCCAGCCTGGCAGCTCCAACTTTAATATCCTTTGTGGAATATATCCACTATCCCTCCTTTACACATGTCCAAACCACCTCAGCCTTGCCTCTTCAACTTTGTCTGCAAACTGCTCAACCTGAGCTCTGGCTGATGTGAATGTCTCTGCTGTTCACACCTATACTCACTATTTTATATTTGTTTTCCATACACAGATGAAAGGTTTGGTGTGCATTCATTCAGTTTGGTTGACCTCTCCATTCCTGTTATCTTCACCTTTTACTGTGGAATAAATTAAGTCTTTTATCAGTTTAAATAAGTGTTTTCCGAAACCTGACTAGAACAATTTTTTTTTTTTATTTTGTTTGTGCCAGTCGTTTGCACTCCATTTAAATTCAACAAGCAAAACAACACTTGCTGCTCATGCCAGCTCAAACTATTGTGGAAAAAGTTTGAGCTGGCATGAGAAGCATGTGCATGCTCATCTTAAATAATATAGATGAAAAAGTCTCAACAGAGCCTAAAAAGTAAAGGAAAGATGAAGTTAAAGTTAACTGTTGTTCCATAAAATTATGCTAATAAAAATGAGATGATTTACATCTGTGTGCCTGTCTGCTAACAGCCGACATACCAGTACAGCCAAATAATTCATGGAGTGACTTCATGAGATTCCTGGCATTCTTTCAGCCACCTACAACTTGAACAGTAGCCCAATCAGGCAAAGTGAAAAACATGTGGATGTGTAAGGACTTTGAATCTGTCCGGGAAGAAAGCTGATTACAAAGCGTAAACAGTGCAGTACAGTTTAATAAAATCCTTTTGCATTGTGGGATAAAATGATTGCGGAATTGTCTGAATGTTTGAGCATGTTCTGAAACACACAATGATTCAGAAACCTGAACTCAGAGCAAGACTAATGATGTGCAAGATAAACAAAGAGCCACAAAGACTCATAGGCAGCTTATCAGGAGCACGGAAAGATAAATATGCGTGTTAAATTATAGTTCAGCAGGTTTATCTCCAAATTTTCATGCTGAACAGATCACTAATGGCTTTTTTACAGTCTAGGTAAGTGTTTTGAATCATCATCATGGTTTAAACTTATAGTTCAGACAATAAACATGTCTCTCTCTCTATATATATTAGAACTGATAGTGTTGCATTCAACAGCAGAAAAGAGTTAAAAAATGTGCTTTTAGACCTAAAAACATTACAGAATTGTACAAATGGACATGTCCTCCTACCATCCACAGTGAGTGTGATGCTGCCCTCTCCTGGAAAGGTATCATCTGTGATGGAGATCTCTACGTCATATGTTCCATCATCAGCAAACCTGAGGTTGTGGAGAAGCAGAGTCCCATTCTCAAATACCAGGATACGATCCCGGTACTCGGGCCTCAGCGTCCCAATGATGTCCGTTCCAATCGACTGGACAACTGTGACAGATTTTTCCCTTTTAAGTAGCCACTTGATAACTGGCAGGTCTAAGCTGAAACTATCATAGCGGACTGACAGAAGGGCCTCCCCTCCTAATTTACCTCTAATGAGAGTATTTGGGATAGTCATATTCACTGCCAACACTCCACCTGCACAGAAACAAAGAAGAAAGGTCCATGAGAAGTTTCTTTTCCATTTTAAACAAATTGTAGTATCATTTAACTTTTGCAGAGTTTTAAGATGACTGGCTTTTTGGGGTGCCAGATTTCAGGGAACAATGTTTTTCCATCAAATATTTGTAATGCACTCTACAACAACTACACTGGCATGAAAAACAGAAAGGGGTGGCTTTCAGTTGTGTGCATCATGCAGCTCTACACCAACACTGTCCACCATTAATTATAGGCGCCCACGCCCAGATGATCAGAACTCAATCAGCAACTCTGAAGAAAGGTAAAACGTTTTAATTTTGTTTGAAAATCTTTTTTAATAATAATGTTTTTTTCCACTAAGTGTACTAAAACTGGTAACTGAATACAGAAATGTTGTGTAGGCTACTTTAAAATCATCCCACTCCACTATTTCATAGCCATGAATCTCAACAGTGAATACTTTAAATACTCTAAACACTTCATAGACTACAAGAGTTTGTTAGTTTTAGGTCATCTGCTTAAGAGAACAATTCTCGAATCATTGGGTTTATCTGGGGAGCATTATCAACAGTTTAAGTTAGCTGAACTAATCATGTAAAACATTACAAAACAGATTATGTGACTGCACTTGTTGCCACACCTCTGTAACTGGTCCTGTAGTAACTGCAAGCAGCGCAACCTGTGAATGGGCTCCCCCCAGATAAAGACTGGAGGTTGCATAACTGGTATGATATTCCAGTCACAACTAGATGTGAGAATCTTTCCAATATTTGATGCTTTTCAAATATTTCAGTAAAGGTTTTTACTTCAACATGTAATTTTTAGACTTTTTTCTTTATGCTATTCTTTTGTCTGCTTACTTCCCTTGGCTGCCCTCCTTTAGCTTGGTGATTGAGATACGGTTGCCTCCTAACTTTTCCCAGAGAGTTATTTAGATGACCCTGAATTCATATCTACAACAATGTAAGGTTGACCTTACAACATAAAATACTACAAGACTGTTTTGTTATTTGGACTTATAAGATTAAAATTCAATTTAAAGTTTAAGATTTTTTTTGTGGTTATTTTACATTTGTACCATAAAAAGAAAAAATTAGTTTTTAGTGTTTTTGTACTTAAAATGTCTTTTTCAAATAGTTGAAGGTTTTTTCTGCTGCCGTGAGTTTCCTGAATTTTACTGATTAAAATAAAGATAATGAAGCTTTAAGTTGAAAATCTTAGAAATATGGTATCTAACCAGAATCTTGCTCTGGATGGCATTACCTTGGCCCCCAGTGACACTGTCAGGAACCTTGGAGTCATTTTTGCTGCAATTCTTTATTATCAGGATTTCCTAAAAACTCCCTGAAAAGCCTCCAGTTAATCCAAAATGCTGCAGCAAGAGCACTGACAGGGACTAGAAAGAGAGAGCATATTTCTCCTATATTGGCTTCCAGTTAAATCCAGAATTTAATTCAAAATCCTGCTCACGTACAAGGTCTTAAATAATCAGGCCCCATCTTATCATAATGATCTTATAGTACCATATCACCCCATTAGAGCACTTCGCTCTCACACTGCAGGCTTACTTGTTGTTCCTAGAGTATTTAAAAGTAGAATGGGAGGGAGAGTCCTTCAGTTTTCAGGCCCCTCTTCTATGGAAGCAGCTTCCCGTTTGGATTCGGGAGACAGACACCATCTCTACTTTTAAGATTAGGCTTAAAACTTTCCATTTTGCTAAAGCATGTAGTTAGGGCTGAATCAAGTGACCCTGAATCCTCCCTTAGTTATGCTGCAATAGGTGTAGGCTGCTGGGGGATTCCCATGATGCACCAAGTATTTCCTTTTCAGTTACCTTTTTCACTCAACATGTGTTAATAGACCTCTCTGCTGAATCACACTTGTTACTAATCTCTGGCTCTGTTTTCCACAGCATGTCTTTTATCCTGTCTTCCTTCTCTCACCACAACCAGTCGCAGCGATGGCCGCCCCTCCCGGAGCCTGGTTCTGCTGGAGGTTTCTTCCTGTTAAAAGGGAGCTTTTCCTTCCCACTGTCGCCAAAGTGCTTGCTCATAGGGGGTCATATGATTGTTGGGTTTTTCTCTGTATGTATTATTGTAGGGTCTACCTTACAATATAAAGCACCTTGAGGCGACTGTTGTTGTGATTTGGCGCTATATAAATAACACTGAATTGAATTGACCCAAATTTAACTAAAAAGTGATACTCTTGAGATAAGAAATGTTCTGAAGCAAAATGCATGAACCTAGAAAAAGTAAGTAGAAAATTCCCCCACAAGAATAACGTGGCTATGCATAAGCTTTAAAATATAAGTTTATATTATATCTATGAATCAGACAGAGTTATCTTAACTCTTTACACTCCAGGTTACTGAAAAATGTAAATTCCTCAAACGATAAATATGTCATATTCATATAACCAGCAGTATTTAAAGAGGAAGTGCTGCCATTGGACAGTCCTGAAAGCCTAGTGACTTTTTTTTAAGACAAAAAAAACCCCTTAATACACCTTCAGGCTTGACAAGGTTGACAAAGAATGTATTGTTTACAGTTGAAAAGCTTCAATGATTTAAAAGGAACTACACACCCATCCTTTTTTGAATATTTTACCTATCTGCATAGAATAAGGGCCCACCTACTCTACTGTCAAAGAAGAATTTGTGCACAATTAAATAATTTATACAAATATAATTTATCAGTATTTTAACTTTGGTAAGTGATACAGTGGTTAGATGAAGACCAAATACTATATCATTGTGGGAAAGCGGGCACTGCACCCCATCACTGTTGTATACTGGAAGCCTTTGCATGACAGATCTTTATTACCATGGTGATGGCTTTTAGACTTTGGGATGGGCCAGCATGAACCAACAAAAGTGAGGATTGTTTGTTGAAATTTCCTTCTTGGCAGTTCATGAAAAGAGCAATGGGAGCAATCCAGACACCACGCTAGTTCTGCAGAAACAGAGCAGCTCAGTAACTCTGCTGCTAACCACAACAATGGCAGGACAGTGATGACACCCAGCCACAGCTGAAAACACTGGCTCTAGTCTGTGAGCCCTTATTACTTAGAAGAATGGGCACAAAACACCCCCAGAGCCTCATGTAATCAAATTTAAATCTATATTCTCTGAAGAAATACTTTTTGTAACACCATTAAAATGTTAAAATATGCAAAATGTTGCAAAAATGATCAGAAACTAGTGATCATACCATATTTCTCAATCCTATTTCTAATTAGATCAAAGTACACAACCGTATCTGCAGCTGTTGTTGCCATTTCCATCCACGCCACAGCTAGCAATCATAAAAACTCCACCTGCCTCTATAATTCAGTTATTCTGAAAATGTTTCTGTTAATTTGCAAAATCTACTAGAAGCATCTGTTCGTTTAATGACTTGGTGATGCAATAACATGAGAAATTACATAAAAAAATAAAAATAAAAAAAAAGAAGCAAATTTCAGTTTTCTAAACATTTGTAAATTTCAATTTCATTTAGACAAATGTATCTGCTACACAATGTTTTATGCACAAATCCTAATAATCCAGTACATTAAGAATATATAGACTTGTACTAGGCAAGTATTCGCTCTTCTGGAGAAGAAGTTTGAAGCAACCATATAAAAGAACAGGTAACATACCTGAATTGCAGAAACCAAAACACACAAGCAAAGAAATCTGGTAAATTATTTTGCTTTTCAATGGAGCACCCTTCTCTTCCTTCATCTTGGGTCTCAAGCTTTGTTTTCCTCCCAGACGAGCAGCATGATTTGTGCTTCTGGGCTGGACGGAGGACACAGTCATTCATTCAGGCTCTGCTGGAACTGAGTACATGTTGTTCACAAAAGCCACTGTAGAAAAAGGACAAAAGCGCGCGTGCGTGCGTGTGCGTGTGTGCGTGCGTGCGACTAGATGGGTCTACATTTTTATTGGAAAAAACTAATTTAATATCAACAATGCTTCACTGTCGTGAGATTTCAGTGTTCGTAAAAGAACAAAATACAAATGGCCATTGATCAGTGTTCTTTGATCAGTGGGTTTTGGTCAGTGATTGTTGATCAATGGTCATGGGAATTTGCATAATTATGATTAAGGAACTGACCTCACAGCCCATTGTTCCTTCAGTGGGCTGGTTTCAGTCATTATGCAAATGTACTGTTTATAAGGTTTGGGGAAACCTGCAGTCAGCTGAGACTGAAGAAGTCACTTGGATGAGTGACGAAACGTTTCTCCCACAAAACGCTACGTCCAGATGAACAGATTCAACTTTTGGAAACAAAATACAAACATTGAGATTAGGCATCCTGGACCAAACATTTATCATTGACAAAGCACCCAATGTGTACCCTAGACAATTTTATCCATTGTAATCTGCTTCCATCTAAACTTTTAAAGACAATGCACATATAATCTACAATCATACTAACATAGCAATATACTATTTTTTTAGACAGAAAGATACCAGTGGTTCAAAAGAGAAGTAAATAAATAAACAGAGGTGCTTTCTGTTTTATGAGAAAATGTTGCATTGTGTAAAATCCTGAAACTCTTTTCCAGCCATAGCCACATTAGTCATGTGTTACAACCTGTGTGGGGGCCAGGACATGACCACAAGAAGGCAACCACTTCTCGACCATGTCAACCACTGAGAAAAACCATAGTTGCATTTATTACTCAAACGATTACATTTCTTTAAAATCCTGAACAAATAAACTGTTTTTTCGGTTCAGTTCAGAGCAGCACCGTCTGCTGGCTTGAGTGTTTAAGTTTTAGATAAAGGGTGTCATGGTCCTGGGTCCGGTGACCCCGTGTCTATGTGTTTGTATGCTTGATATTCCTTGTTTTGTATCAGTTTGTTGTTGTGTTTATGTTAGTGTTCAGTCCGTATTGGACTGTGTTTGGGGGTTAAAAGAATATTCCAAGTTTAGGTTCTCCAAGTGGTTTATATTAGGTTGTTTAGTTCCTTGCTGTTAGGGAGGTAAAACATGATCACTAAGTGTCTAGTCGGGTCTTGTGTTTTGTGAGTCTTGCCTCGGTTACAATCCAAAGTATTAAGCTTACATGTCTTGAGTTCAGTCTGTGCGTTTCCCCTCTTACTTTGATAGTCCTTGTCCTTTGTCAGCAGGTTCTGCTTTGCTTCCTTGGTCTCGTTATGTGTAATTAGTTGTTTCTGTTTCTCACTCCCTTGTTACCACCTGTGTATTTAAGCCCTGTTTTTTCCTCTGCTTGTTGCTGGTCCACCTGTGTATAATTCTGTGCGTCATCCCTTGTGTTCTAGCTGCAGGATTATTTAGTTAGAAAAACCTAAACTGGGAAAGCTAAGTTTTTGTCCTTGCCATCTCCACTTCTGTTTTATTTTCAAATGGTGAGAATTCAAAGTTCACCTGCAGTAAAGCCAGTGCCAGCACTTGGATCCTTCTCTTATAACTCCACACGTCTGCTGCCGCAGCTGTGACAAAGGGTGGGTAATTGTATGGATGATCATTGTTAGTTTCATTGGATTGTCTTTTCTTTCAGTATCTTGTATTCTATTATTTTTTTCCCCTCATTGTCCATCAACAGTTGCAATATAGCATACTGATTACATTAGTGGGCCCAAGGAAAAATATTTGTACTTTTGCAGTGGCTTAAACCACTTACAGTCACCATGTCATTATCTTTGACCAGTTTAAGTTCACCCTATTCACACCTTTGTGTTGCTAATCATTTTTATAATGGCCATCTCCATCAATTACTCATGTGTACGTCAAGCCTCCAACTGAATGTTAAACACATGAAACTCAAAACTGAGTGTTACTCTCAAAAGGGTTTAAAAAAAAAAATAAAAAAAAAATAATGTCATTAAAAATTAGGAGAATACTTAAACAAATATCAGATCGTGATAAATGAAAAATCTTTAATATATTGTAATTTATTTGGAATAAAATGATGTAACACATAGTGGAAACTAAAATCAACCATTAGAATTCAAAAATTACCAAAAGAGAATTAAGATTCAAATGTTAATTTTGTTTTAAATATTTTATCATATTTAACCTTTTGTAAATATTAGAAATTACTCTTGTATAGATTTAGGGGCTTTTTAAAATGTATTTCTTTTTTCCTAATATAGCTCTAATTCACTTTTTACCCATGACCCTTTTGCTGCTGTAACATGTAAATTTTCACAGTGTGTGATTAATAAATTCTTTGTTATCAGGTAGAGAACATACATTTTTCAAGGTAACAGTTATCACTACAAAGAGCCTGAAGACATCACAACGGTCAGTCAGGCAACCTAAAAAGAGATGGACAGAAACTAACCTGAAACTTTTAAATTTAATCATCATGATCAAAAGGCATTGCACAAAAGCCTCACCCTGCTCCAATTCCCTGAAAATGATCAAGGCAAGTGTGAACAGAAACCTGCAATCACTCATGTTAATGAGCCACCTGACTTATCAGGTAGGCTGAGCAGTCACTAGCAATGCAGACAATGGCTACAGGTCACTATAAATTCAGGGTCATCTGTTGTCTGCCTTTATTTCAACAAACAGCACAATGGCACCACAGAACACATCATCGGTCAAGCTCTGCAAGGCAACCAAAAGGAAGGCCAGTTCTGACCAGGCCCTCAGCAAAAAGACAAGGCTGGCAGCGTCTGTGACAAGCAGGGGAGTTGGCAATGGGCCTTTGGACCTCAAGGAGAATGATCCAACTTCATCATCAGTGAACACTGGCAGAGGTATGCTTGAAATTCTGAATCCCTCCAACCACATTGTGCTTAATGTAACACTCATTAAATACTTAATCTTAGACATTCCCTTATGTTAGAGTTTACGTAACACTGGTACCATATTACCATTGTCCTTTCTGACACTGTGTGAAACCAAATTGGTTCTCAATTGTGTCCCTTCAGCTGAATTTGAAGCCAGATACATCCAGGAGCATCAACTTGGTGAAGGAGGATTTGGATGCGTGTTTGCTGGCTATCGTAAAGCAGACAATTTACCGGTAAGGATTGTTACATGCTTTTCATGAACAGAATGCAAACTATATAATCCTGAAGCGCTAACCAAAATCCTGTTTGTTTCTTGTAGGTGGCCATAAAACACATTCCAAAAACCAAGATTTTCTGGGAAAACAAGGTAAGAGAGCAACACCAGTTACTACTACTCTGATTCATCACTGAAATAACTGAAGTTTATTCATGAGTTTGAGTTTCTATAAAGCTCCTCCTGTCTTTTGATTTGGTGGTGATACAGGCTGAGGATGGGAAGAGTCTTTCAGTGGAGGTGGCTGTTATGTTGGAACTCCAAGATGGAAAAACTGGACAGCTGCTGAACTCGACATCCGTGTCCTTGCTGGATTGGTACAATCTCCAGGAGGAACAAATTCTGGTGCTTGAGCGACCAATCCATGCACAGGACCTCTTTCAGTTCATTGAGGTCAATGGAGGTTGTGTAAAGGAGGGCATGGCCAAGGTAAGATTGGGGGTCTTTATAAGAGGGTATTAAACCTTTCCAATGCAGATACTAAATTGCCTGTAACCTTTTACTGTTTCTACCTTTGAAGGCCTCAGACAAAAATGTACCTATAATTCAGCTATGCTGAAGAGGTGACTTAATGTATTCACCTCCTGAGCACCTAAACAAAGTGTGGAATTGGCAACATGTCCTGCAGTTGAACTAGCAATGCATAGAACCCCCCCCCCCCCCATCCTCACACAGCATGTTTATTTGCCTCTTTCAGGTCATACTGAAACAGCTGGTCGCTGGAGCATTGGAGTTTGAGGACAAGAACATCTTTCACCGTGATATTAAGGTGGAAAATGTTCTAATAGAGACCAGCTCAGATGTTCCACGTGTTTGGCTGATTGACTTCGGCCTTAGCTGTTTTGTGCAGGAAGACTCCTTCAAGGTGTTCCATGGTACGTTATCCTGCTTCAGCCTACCTATTTGTTTACCCATTTGCTTTAATCCTTTTAAGGAGGTCTCATTCCTGTATTTTGCAGGCACAGTTGCTCATGCTCCTCCTGAGTGGTACAGCTGTTGCAGCTACAGTGCTGGTCCTACAACAGTGTGGCAGCTGGGAGTACTACTTTATGAAAGCGTCCACAGAAAACAGTTTGAAACCCAAAAGTTTATCAGGCACAAACTAAAGATCAGCAACAGGCTCTCAAAAAGTAAGAAAAACACTCTTGCATGATGAACTTTTCAGCACAGGTCTGGTGTAGTTCACCTTCTTAAATCACTGTAGAGCTCACCACATTTCCTTTGGTTGCTCCTCAGATTGCCGTCATTTCTTGAGAACTTGTCTGAATAAAGTTCCTGAGCAGCGTCCCACTCTGAAGCAACTCTATCAGCACCCGTGGCTCTCAAACTGAAATGGTATTTCACACACACACACTCACTTTGATAATATTGCAAAGAGTGATTAATTTTTGGCTTTCTGTTAAGGTGACGTGTAATATAAGCTAGACAGTCATGTTCTTTCCCCATGTTCCTGTGACCATCAAGTAAAATGGGTACAGAGTGGTACATGCCATTCACCTGCAGCACTGGTTCTGCTACGGTGTGGAGAGGACTGAATACAATCACCAGATGGAGTACAGCGAGCAGAGAAGGCCTGGAGTCTTGAGACCAGGTTTGGGCTAATTGAACCAGTTATTTAACTGGTTTGACTCAGAAGCCCTTCCCTCCCCCATCCCCCATCCAAAGCTCTTCACACCTCTCTGCAACCTCAGTCTGGAGAGGGTCCTCAGTCTATGGAAAACCTCCTGCATGGTGCCAGTCCCAAAGACAACATACACAAAGGAACCGAACCACTTCAGACCTGTTGCCCTGACTTCACATCTAATGAAGACACCTGATGTAAGGGTCATGTTTTTGATTTCTCCAGTTCCTTCAACACAATCCAGCCCTCAGTGCTAAGGGGGAAGCTGCAGGGAGCGGGAGTGGACCTTGTTGTCCACGTGGATTGCTGACTACCTTACTAGTAGACCGCAGTATGTGAGGCTGTGGGACTGCGTGTCTGAGGTGGTAGTCTGTAGCACAGGGGTCTCACAAGAAACAGTACTTGCCCCTTTCCCCTGTACACTGTGGACTTCAGTTATAACACAGACACTTGCCATCTCCAGAAGTTCTCAGACGACACCGCCATTGTGGGTTGGGTGTCAAAGGGAAACTAACTGGAATACAGGGGGTGCCTTTTTTTTTTTTTTTTTTTTTTAAAATGCTGTGGTCTGTTGGAGTGGTGGAATGGCAGAGAGGGACTGGGGGAAACTTAACTGGTCAAGAGGGCCAGCTTTGTCCTGGACTGTCCGCTGAAGTCCATTGAGCAGCTGTTAAACTAACAGTTTAACATGGTTACTTCTCATTGGTTTAAATGACATGTTTTTTTTTTTTTAAATTGCTGCCATTGCATCTTGTTTGTACACTGTATATTTCACCAGTATTTATACCCCCCCCCCCCTTCTGTACATATCAGTACATTTATGCATATGAATTTCAGTTGCTTATGTCTATATTCCTCTTGCTATAAGAGCTATGTAACACCCAAATTTCTCATTCGTGGGATAATAAAGGTTTATTCTATTCTAACTGAAGGTGGCTCCGTTTGAAAATCTCTACAAAACTGATGATTTGACACAATCACTCATCTTAATAATCTGAGGTACTGCATTAATTGTATACAACTGATAGTACAGATATCTTTAATCACTACAGCCCTAACTGCCTTTCTTCCCTTTCCCGAGCAGCAGGACTTGATATTTGACAGTCTCCTGATGGAGCAGCTCCAGTATCAATCACAGCCTAACCTAAAGACACAAACAAGAACTCATCTGACTTATCTGTGTAAACTCCAATGATTTCTATTGATACTGCCACCCCAATTAGACCCTGCTTTCTGATGTGAAGATGGGCTTTTTGTTTGCCTTCCACCGGTTTCATACTGGCTAGTGATGGTAAATTCGATTCTTTTTACTGAATCGAGTTTTAATGACTCCCTCACCAAAGTGAATCGGGTTTCTTGAGTCAGTTGACCAGAGAGTGCAAAAATGTATATTTTCAGTCAAACTTAATTTGTTTCTCTTTTAATGTAAATCCTACTGCTAAGATGAATGATTGTAAAAGAAAACAACCATTTTCTTTAGAGCAAAAATTCTAAAGGGAACATTTATTTTTATTTTATTGGCATTTCCCTTAAATGTGTCAAATATATATTTTCTCATCTAAATGTTCACTGAGCTGTGAGCCAGGGGGCGGTAAAGTGCCTTAACATTGGTTGCCAACCAAGAAGAAGCAGCTGTGAGCCAGGCGGGAGGGGGTGAGTGAGTGGGCGTTTATCAATATGCGTACTTGTGCGTACTTGCGTTCTCGTGTACTCGTGATACGTCATCAGTCGGAGACCAAGTACTGTTCCAATTCGAAAGCACGCATCACGCCGACGCGAAAAAGTCCCGGATGTGTTCTCGATCCGCCCATTTTATCGAGCATGCATCGGTGTAGACTTGGGACAGCTATATATCCCAGAATGCATTTCGTCCAAAACTCAACAGCGGACTCCGGCACATCGCCCCCCCCTCCCTCCCTCCCTCCCTCCCGCCCGCTCGCGGTCTTCTCACTACTCAGGTTAAAGAAACCGCAGCAGCTGTCTATAGTATTGAGTGTCCACTAGAATAGAAATAAAAGCGTTCTAACATCTCACCTGCTTGTTTTTATTAAGGTATGTACACGTATGTACATGTACACTATTTTTATTAATAGAGGTTTCACTACTGAGGTTAAAAATGATATATAAGTTACTTAGATCACTTCTAAGTGTTAATGTTTGGTTTATTTCAGTGTTTTATTTGTTCCTGAGTAAACCGGTTTGGCTGTGATTAAAGTTAAGCTTCATAACATGTTACTCACAGTTAAATTAGGAGGGGACGGCAGTAAAACTCCGGACCTGTGACATCATCACGCACGCTGGTACAAATCACGAGTCCGTGCTCGCGTGCTTGAGAATTGAGAGGCGGCCCACGAGTCCGTGCTTTCGCGTTCTCGGCGGTGCGTACTCCCGTGCGTTCTCGGCGAGTACGTACTCACCGAGAACGCGAGTACGTACTCGCGTACTTGGGCATTGATAAACGGCCAGTGATTCGTTCAACTCGTTTGAGCTGTGAGCCAGGAGGGAGGGGGTGAGTGAGTGATTCGCCTTACGCTATGATTCAGCACAGCGAGGGCGTTTATCAATATGCGTACTTGTGCGTACTTGCGTTCTCGTGTACTCGTGATACGTCATCAGTCGGAGACCAAGTACTGTTCCAATTGGCACGCATCACGCCGAGAACGCGAAAAAGTCCCGGATGTGTTCTCGATCCGCCCATTTTATCGAGCATGCATCGGTGTAGACTTGGGACAGCTATATATCCCAGAATGCATTTCGTCCAAAACTCAACAGCGGACTCCCGGCACATCGTCCCCCCCCCCCGCCCGCTCGCGGTCTTCTCACTACTCAGGTTAAAGAAACCCCAGCAGCTGTCTATAGTATTGAGTGTCCACTAGAATAGAAATAAAAGCGTTCTAACATCTCACCTGCTTGTTTTTATTAAGGTATGTACACGTATGTACATGTACACTATTTGTATTAATAGAGGTTTCACTACTGAGGTTAAAAATGATATATAAGTCACTTAGATCACTTCTAAATGTTAATGTTTGGTTTATTTCAGTGTTTTATTTGTTCCTGAGTAAACCGGTTTGGCTGTGATTAAAGTTAAGCTTCATAACATGTTACTCACAGTTAAATTAGGAGGGGACGGCAGTAAAACTCCGGACCTGTGACATCATCACGCACGCAGGTGTTCCAATTGTACATATCGCGAGTCCGTGCTCGCGTTCTCGGCGGTGCGTACTCCCGTGCGTTCTCGGCGAGTACGTACTCACCGAGAACGCGAGTACGTACTCGCGTACTTGGGCATTGATAAACGGCCCAAGTGAGGGGGTGAGTACCTCAAATCTGCTGTTAGCATGCTAGCTGAGCGATGCTACTGTGAACCGAGGAGCTATTGGTCGTGTCCAAATTCATGGGCTGCATCCTCCTGAGGCCGCATTTGTAGACAGATTACGTCACAGCGACGCGCCGAAGGCTGTCCAAATTCGTAGACTCCTCCGAATGCAGCCGACAAATGCGTCCTCCTTTCCCCCCCCCAAATTTGAAGGATTGGTCGGGTGTGTCCTTCGTGGCCCACCATATCCCAGAATTCATAGCGCCCAGCCAAACTCCAGTTTCCGGCAATGGCGGCCGCTACTAAGTTTTAAAATTACTTTTATTAATTTTTCTGGGTCACAATATAAACTTAACATATTTTCAGGCGAGAATGTAGCTGTGTAAACTTCAAATATCTGCTCGGTTTATCAAGGTATTGCATATTTGCAAAAGTGCTTCGACGTTGTCGGAGACGTCTGTTACCCACCAGCTTGATAGCTAACCGAGAGCTCGAGGGTCACTGAAGCCGCCGAGAACGGCACAACTCCCTGCACATCATTTTCAGATCACCGCGGACTTTCGCTACTCAGGTTAAACGTAATATATAAGTCACTTAGACAACCTAAAAAGGATATTGTTTGGCTTTTTTCAGTGTTTTATTTGTTCGTGAGTAAATCTGTTTGGCTGAGATTAAAGATATTAGATTAGATAAAATAAAACTTTATTAATCCCCCGGGTGGTTTTCACACAGCTGAATAAACGTCAAACAGAAAACTGATTAAACAGAAGTGTGAGATGGTCGAGAATTTATGCCAGTGTCCTGTTATATTTTACATAGCAAGGAGCAGACGGCTGAGTTTATTAAACTCCACCGAGACAGCGGTGACGCTAATCAGAAGGCTAGACTGTCCAATTTCACAGCCGTTTACTTCCGGCCTACCCGACCTTCTGAGGACCCGGCCCACGTAGACCGGGTCCTCGGGAGGATGCAGCCCATGAATTTAGTGAGTCAGTTGCACTTGTGAATCATGATTCACGAGTCAGTAAAGTGATTCTCGAGTATTGAACGATTCGTTCACGAATCGAACATCACTAATACTGGCCTATTTGTCTTAATTGCTTGTGTAAGGAGAAGCTACTGAAGAAGAAAGAAAAAAAAAAAAAAAAAAAAAAACCCCAACAAAAACCCTCATCTGTGCTTTTTACAGTGATGTTCCACATATCTTGCTGATTGACTTTGTCTGAGCAGTTTTGTGTAGCTTCCATAGCATGATGTGTCACCTAGTATTTTACTAATTCACCCCCCGAGGTCTCTTGTGTTTTGCAGTTGCTAATGTTCCAGAGAGGTACAGCTTTGCAGCTACAGTGCTGGTCCTACAGTGTAGCAGTTTTCAGTGCTCTTTTGTGAAAGCCTCCATAGAAGACAGTTTGAGACCCCAGAGTTAATCAGGAACAAACTGCAGATGAGAAGCCTAAGAGTTGGGAGGAGAAGATAGGAAAAACCCCAAAGAAAAAACCTTAAACACAAGAACTGCAGTGTCAGATCTGCTGTAGTTCATGTGTTTGAGTCACTATACCTCAGCATCTTTCCTCTCATTGCTCTTCAGACTGCCAGAATCTGAGAAATTATCAAGTTCTGAATAACCCTACCATCAAACAAAACTATTACATGCAGATATTCTCAAATAGAAATCACATGTGCCTTCCACTGTGGCTCTATCAACTGGATTATAAAATGGTTTCCTGAGCTGAATTGGAGTTGAAAAGAGGAAGTCAGACAGCACTGTATGGGGTTGCACACCTTCTTGAAGTTGGATTCCTTCCAGCCCAGTGGAAAGAGAATACTGCCAAAACCTTACTTAAATAAAATTCCTATCTGCAGTTAAAGTTCAATTTGTGGACATTCACTTTATGGTTCTCATCTAACATTAAAAGATCATACTAGTATGTGAAATTTAACAGTTCTTATAGGTCACTCTAGTCAATAAAACACATGCCCTTGGGATGTGTGTCTCTAAAATATTCTTAGCAAACAAGTACCATAGTTCTTTAGAGGAGAGCTACCGTTAACAGGTGTGACTGAGTCAGAGGTTGTGCAGGGTGGGCACTCGGATGTAGGCAGTTAGGGGTAAGCAAGTCTCCTCACCACCGGCTTAAATTAGTCTCTGGGATCTAACACTACACAGACTAAAAGGCGCCTTATTTTTAACAAATCACATTACTGCTCACATCTGATGTGCAATAGGCTGTTGCACCAAAAAGTGATTTCTGTTGTCTTTTTTTTTTAAAGTCTAATATCTTTACTTATATTAGTAAATAGACTGTAGTGAATAGGGTTTATGAAGGGGTTCTAAAAGAAATTACCCATTTTTGAATCATCTTTACGACTCTGTATTTGTACTCAGTCACTTCAAGTTTAGATAACTGATGTTACAATTTCTGCTGCCCTCGTGGGTAGAGCCATTGTGGAACTGATTGCAGCAGCTACTTTGATAGAAGAGCTCTTCTAGCTCTAAATTACTTTATATTTTTTGTGACAGATGTGATTGACCAATTTGTCAGATTTTATGTCAGTCATTTATAACAGTTTAAAGTAGAGATGGACCGATCCGATATTACGTATCGGTCCGATACTGATGTAAATTACTGGATCGGATATCGGTGAGAAATTAAAAATGTAATCCGATACATTAAATATAAAAAACAAAACAAAAAAAAAACAAAAACACACACCTCACAAAACTTGCGACACGGCGTAACTCGGCTCATAACCGTAGCACGTGGGAGTAGTATGCCTCACATGATAGAGCGGCTGTGTGTATTTGTAGCCTCGCTACCAAACCAGCATTTCATCTCCGAGGAAGTTATCCCAGAGAGAAGTAAAGCAAGTGTGTAAGTTCATCTCTGAATGTTTGTAAAGCGTTCCCATGTTAAGCTTAACAACCGATATATGGAGCGAGTGCCTCTTCTCCCTCCCTCACCTTCCTGCAGCTACTTCAATCGTGAAACTGCTTAATGATCAGCTGATCGGCTTTTCTGTCGCGAGTCCGTCTCTCTTCTTTGTTTTTGGCCCACTTTGCACCAGAAAGAGGAAACCAGCGGCTGAACAACAGCAGCACGTTTAACCTTGATAAGCTGCTGTTAGAATTTTATTTAATATTACTTTCTACACCAGGATCCTTTTCTCACGTAGCTGACGGCTGGTAACTGTGCAGGGGCGGATCTAGCAAAGTTTAGCCAGGGGGCCGATAGGGCATTAACAGGGAAAAGGGGCACAAAGACATACTTTTCTTTCTTATTCTCATTTAAAATGTCTAGCTTTTAATAAATAATTATCTGAATCTTACACCCAAAGTTTTAATCTGATGTAAAATGTATAGAAGTCCATTACTGTATATAGTAACTGTTAAGTCTATATACCCTAGTAAGCTATAGTACTTTTTCCTTTGGGAAAGTACCATCTGTGCAGTCTGCAATTCTGTTGAAGAAAGATGTTGAATCTATTTAATTATTCTTGAAAAATAATTTAATTCTGTACATTTTTTTTTTTTCACCCTGCATCAAATTAAAGTTGATTACATCGATTAAGCATCATGAGGTGGAGGGTGGGGGGTGGTTCCCTATTTTTTTTTTGCTGGGAGTTTGCAACCCTATTAGTTAGGTTGCTTAATATTTCTGCTAAGTACTCTTTAAAATACCAGAAGAGGAAGGATGGAGCAGGTTTAAGTTTATTAGATTGATCAGTTTTGCTGAAATATAAAATATTTTGGGTGCAGTGTATTTTTTTTTTTTTTTTTTTTAAACATACAGATATAACAGAATAGCTTTAGTGTTATTGTTTATTTAAACTTGAGTATGAACTTATACAAAATGCAGCAAGATATTAAAAAAACAGTTTTATTGATTAAAAACACACTATATTGGATTCATATCGGTATCGGCAGATATCCAAATTTATGATATCGGTATCGGACATAAAAAAGTGGTATTGTGCCATCTCTAGTTTAAAGTCAACTTTTTGGCACAACAACATCACTTACGGCTATGACTGGACACAAGCACCCTGATACAATTGTGGTCAAATCAGATTTAAAATTTATAAGAGTGCCATCTGTTGTCAGAAAGTGACATTGCAGGTAACTGTCAGTATGGGACATTTAAGGTAGAGTAAAGGGACAAACCAATTTTGCTCATTATACAGGATGTCCTGCTAAAACAGAAGAGTTGACAACCTTAGAAACGGCCCAGCATGCCTCTCTTGCACCACCATTTCAGCATGAATAAACTGTCCAGATTTCTAGAAATGAGAGCTACTCCATCCAAAGTAGGATGGATGCCATCTCGCCTAACAAGACTAGGTTCCCCAGAATGTTCCCCCAATCTATAAATGCCATGTCTTTTTAGACTCCACTCAGACTGCAATTTGAGAACATTCAACTAAACATGTCACTCCTGGTCTGATTTGGGAGGGGACCAAAAACAAAAACCACTAGCGAGTCCAACATCGTTTGGCAATGTCACACTTAGATTCAATATTAAATTTGGTGTATTCCAAATGACATAACCAGGTGTCATTATGAAGACAATGGCTACAGGTCACTATAAATTCAGGGTCATCTGTTGTCTGCCTTTATTTCAACAAACAGCACAATGGCACCACAGAACACATCATCGGTCAAGCTCTGCAAGGCAACCAAAAGGAAGGCCAGTTCTCACCAGGCCCTCAGCAAAAAGACAAGGCTGGCAGCGTCTGTGACAAGCAGGGGAGTTGGCAATGGGCCTTTGGACCTCAAGGAGAATGATCCAACTTCATCATCAGTGAACACTGGCAGAGGTATGCTTGAAATTCTGAATCCCTCCAACCACATTGTGCTTAATGTAACACTCATTAAATACTTAATCTTAGACATTCCCTTATGTTAGAGTTTACGTAACACTGGTACCATATTACCATTGTCCTTTCTGACACTGTGTGAAACCAAATTGGTTCTCAATTGTGTCCCTTCAGCTGAATTTGAAGCCAGATACATCCAGGAGCACCAACTTGGTGAAGGAGGATTTGGATGCGTGTTTGCTGGCTATCGTAAAGCAGACAATTTACCGGTAAGGATTGTTACATGCTTTTCATGAACAGAATGCAAACTATATAATCCTGACGCGCTAACCAAAATCCTGTTTGTTTCTTGTAGGTGGCCATAAAACACATTCCAAAAACCAAGATTTTCTGGGAAAACAAGGTAAGAGAGCAACACCAGTTACTACTACTCTGATTCATCACTGAAATAACTGAAGTTTATTCATGAGTTTGAGTTTCTATAAAGCTCCTCCTGTCTTTTGATTTGGTGGTGATACAGGCTGAGGATGGGAAGAGTCTTTCAGTGGAGGTGGCTGTTATGTTGGAACTCCAAGATGGAAAAACTGGACAGCTGCTGAACTCGACATCCGTGTCCTTGCTGGATTGGTACAATCTCCAGGAGGAACAAATTCTGGTGCTTGAGCGACCAATCCATGCACAGGACCTCTTTCAGTTCATTGAGGTCAAATGGAGGTTGTGTAAAGGAGGGCATGGCCAAGGTAAGATGATTGGGGGTCTTTATAAGAGGGTATTAAACCTTTCCAATGCAGATACTAAATTGCCTGTAACCTTTTACTGTTTCTACCTTTGAAGGCCTCAGACAAGTTACCTGTAATTCATCTATGCTGAAGAGGTGACTGATTTGGGAGGGGACCCAAACCCCCCCCCCCCAAAAAAAGGAGGAGCCCCAGCAAGGTGGCCATTATTTTAGAGCCCTGGGAACAAATTCTGTTGCTGAGGGGCCAATCACTGTACAGGACCTCTTTCAGTATATTGAAGTTATCAGAGTTTGCCTAAAGGAGGACCTGACAAAGGTAAGATGCTCGTGAGTCTTTGATCATATGTATTAAGCAGTCAAACAGTCAAGAGACAGACCTGAGCAGATCTTATGGGAAGCACTGAACCAGCTCCTGAGTGGAGGATAACAAGTCCATTTCACTATAGATTCACTCCAAAGATCAACCAGACTCTGCAGGAACCCAGCACCCAACCCTTCATCTTGGAAGTTCAAGAACAAAGCACAGTTGGCATAGCACATGAAGGTTCAACTTTAAGGTTCTACTATCATTATCATCCGCTTGATTACAAACCGTGTCATCAGGGCACCACAACACCATCGCTATAGACAGAGCGGCCAGGGAAGCAGGGGAACATATCAAGGCCCTGAGTAAACTTGGTCATCCCAGCTGGACATTTGTCAAATCTGGGAAGGCGCTTAAAGCACCAGGCAATCCAGGAGAGAAGGACAACTGCTGCCCAAGCAAAAACCCCTAGTGATCCCTAGTGTCAGGAGTATCAGAACAGTTGAGACATTTTTTTCTAAACACAATGTCTTTGTGGCTTTTAAACTCCAAAACAAGCTACGCCAAAAATTGGTCCACCCCAAGGATCAGGTCCCCCGATACAAACAGTAATGTAGTGTACACTGTTAAGTGCCAAGAGGGTCGCCATGATTGGCAAAACCAAACAACCTCTGGCAAAGCAGATGGCACAAGACAGAAAAGCTAACTTGTCAGGCCAAGACTCCGCTGTCTATTTAGACAGAGGCCACTGGACAATTCTTTTGATGAGGATGTATACATCATGGACAGAAGAATGCTGGTTTGAGCAAGGAGTCAATGAGGCCGCTTATGTGAAAAGGGAAAGACGATCTCTGAATCGAGGAGGGTGCCTAGGTACATCTGTCAACATCTTACAATGCTGTGATTGCAGCCATTTAACTCTGAATGGTACTCATGGCCATGATCAATGGTATTTGATCAATGTCATGACAATTTGCATGTTAATGATCAAGGAGCTGACCTCTCAGCCCACTGTTCATTTAGTGGGCTAGTTGTACAAATGTACTGTTTATAAGGTTGGGGGAAGCCTTCAGTCAGCTGAGACTAAAGTCACTTAGATGAGTGACGAAACATTTCTCTCACTGAGAACGCCGTGTCCAGATGAACAGAATCAACCTGTTGGGAGTCATTTAAGTGAACTTGCATTGAATGCAAGCCTTTCCCTTCACTAAGCCCTGCCAGCTGAGTTGGAGGCTCTTGTTTGACTTCCATAGGTTTCACACTAGCCTGTCACAAGTTGGGTTGTGTGAGAAATTGCAGACATGGACTACAGGGACCAAATACATTTTCATACTTAAAAAACTCACCTTAGTGGGCAAGTCTTTGGATCAGTGTTTTGATTTGCATGCATGCTTATAATTTGATTCTTTAGTTTTAAAACATAAGCCTTGGGATTATTAAAATATTCTAATATAAGGAGTATCTATGTTTAATTCTACAATAGTGTATAAATTTGAATGTAATAAAATGGCCAATATGTCAACCAATTTATGAAATTTATATTTCTACCTTGCAAGTTTGTTTTTGTTTTAAATAGGAGCTTTAAGATTGATGAACAAATTCATCAGGGTAACAAAAAAACCAAAACAAAAAAAACCAAACAAAAAACAAAGGATAAGCAAGCATGATGGCAAAAACCTGAGCACTAATGATCCACATTAATCTGCTGAAATTTGATATCAAACCTGTGTTCTGCATTCTCTCTTGTACAATGAGAACAGAACATGCAACCAGCATAATGGCACCTATTAAGGTTTGCAAGGACACCAAACCAAAAGGCAGAAATGAATTATAGAATTTAACATCCTAAATTTTACGAGCTAGAAAGGAACAGTAAAAGTGCACATGAGTCAATCAGCATGCAGCCCATTTCAGTTGTCCCCGTTTTTTTCTCCACACTTTAACTTCTTATTTTTCTTTTGTTACTTTATTTTAATAGCCTTCTCTCAAACAGGTGGGTTGACAGAGTTTGTTCTTGGTGCAGTGGAACTGTTACTTTCATCTAGGAGCGGGACCATGGCACAAATTATTATTTTTTTTTTTATTTTTTTTTTTTTTAAATGTATATATAATCATTTAATTTAGTTCAGTCTGTTACCATTCTTATTGTAACTATCACCACATGATTAATAAAGTATTCTGTTAAGATGCAGGTTAAACAAAGCTAGCCTTAGAGAACAGCAGTGATCCATGATGTACAATTTAATTGGAGCTTTCCCACTGACTGCCTACCAAGAAACTTACTAATCTCAACCCTAGTCTTCATGCAGTTACTTGCAGTGGGTATTTATGCACTAAAAACCACAAGAGTGAGAAAGGCAACTGTATAAACAGCAACCCCCTCAAGTCTAGGGATGTGCCCCCGAGACAACTGCTCTGACCGCTTTCACCGCAACACTACCAAGAGTTTATGAATGAATCCCAAAGGAGAAACATTCCTTCATCCTACCAGGGAAAGCTCCAATTCCAGCTTGTGCACACCAGACAATCAATGCCCTCATTGTGGTATTAAAATGAACAAGTCTTAAGTTAAGGGAAGAGGCGGAGATTAGGTAGGGTTGCATTTTTGCCCTCTAAGATCAGCATTGTTTTTAGGGGGGGACAGTGAGCAACATAGGAGTTGCTTTGAATCATGTTAGTTAACATCTTAAAGAATAAAAATCCCTCTCGATTTCTTATTAATTGCCCCTCATAATTCTAACAGCAGTGTTAGTTGAAACGGCACCAATATTTGCCACTTAGCAAGCTTAAAGAGTAAATGAACGTTTATCCTCAATTTTAATAGTCCAGAAATGTTTTAGAAAGACTTCCAAACGTCACGCCAAACAAGTATATTGCAGAAGGATTCATAAGACTTCTCAACACACTAATGTTAAGTGAAAGCATGAAATAGACATTTTAAGATTAGCTAACAGATTAGCTAACACTTAGCTTAAAGGGAAAAACTTCTTTCTAAATGCCTTTGTATGGACTCTGTTTGCATTTGTACTTTGGGAAATCATTAAAAAAAAAAGCTAGTTGGTAAAGCTAAGATACAGTTAAACATCTATTGTAATAGTAGCTTAAGTCCTTAATTTTTTTCTAGAAATAACATGCACAGACAGATAACTAAGAGTCATTAAAAGCACTTAACTCTTCCTGGGTTCAATATTCCCCCAAGGGTCTGAGCTTCAATGGCATCCCAAAACAGTGGAATCAGGATGCAACTAGAACACTTCTCCCAAAATTAAAAGCAAAACAGGCTGCAGCTTGCTTGGCTGAGTCACAAGCTACACTCACCAGCTTCCTCACTCCAGAACAATACATGCCTGTTCACTGAGCTCCTTTAAATATTCTCGGGCTCTCCCTCCCACAGGTGCAGTCACTTACCGTGATGAACTCAGGTGCAATCAGTCATCCCATATTTGGAATCTACATAGAAGAATAAATTAATTTTTACTGGCTATATTATCAAGAGGATGAGGAGATGTAGGAACACCAGGGATGTCAGGTAATACTGAGTTACCTGGCATTACCAAGTGGCTTTCTCAGTGTAAGAAAAACAAACAAAAGTGTCCTTTGGGATCTGTTACTTTTTAAATTAATTAGAACTGTCTTTTTCATCTCTCTTTTTCTCCTCTAGAGAACCCTTGCACATATGTTTGAACCATTAACAAAGTCCCAGAGTGGTGTTCCAGCTTATGAGCTCCAGCATCACCAGTGGCTCAGATAAAACAAAAATTCCGAGTTTAAGTGGACACATGACTTTTTAAAAAATCAGACAAAGCCTTCTCTTTTTTCGTTTACAGCTCTTCTATTACCTCCTGCCAACTGCTATCTGTTTTACTGGTACTGGTTACTCATTAAAATGTTAATGTTTGATCATAACTGTAAATATTTTAATTATAAACAGTTCTCATAGGGAGAGAGACAGGATTCAAATCTGGTTTAAAGCAATAGCCCAGTGTTCAAACGTATACTAAAACAGTTTGCTTGTTGTAATTACTCCTCATTCTTATCTATACAATATACTTTCCATTAACCCCCAATTTCATAAAACTGTCAGTTATAAGTGATTGTGAACACAAGCGAAGCTCCAAGTTTAAGTCCCATGTGATGTTAAAGGGAAATCACTGGTCTCCTAATTGCAAGGGAATTTTTAAACAAACAAACTTTTTTTTCTCATACTGCCATCTGACTGTTACTTTAAGATAGACATGTATATTTCTGAATCTATTTTTTAAAGTCTCAGTATAAGAATCTTGAGACGCTGACAAAAAAGTAGCATGCCATCTCACATTTTCTAAATAAAGAGGCAAGGCAGACGTTCTTTTTGTTTTCTTTTTGCTTCTAAAGACACTCAAATTGCTTTCTATCAGTGGCCATAAAATAAAATGAACCAAAATCTATATGGGTTAAAATGTAAGTTATATAAAAGTATTGTAGAACACATTAATTTTAATATATATATGTATTAAAATTAATGTGTTCTACAATGCAGAATCTACATCATCGCCAACGGCCAATGAGCGATAACGCTGAGTTGCTTAGCAACAGAACCCATACAAACAAAGCGGAAGCGGACGTGCTACTTGTTTCTGCTGCGTTTACCTGGCAGGCCAAGCTTTTCGGATCTCTTGCTGACATTAGTGTTCCAGTTCAGTGTTTTCTTGTTACAGCTGTCCGTGTGATGGCTAAAATCGTGATGTGTGAGCCGCTTGAGCTCTACAATATCCTCAATCAGTGCCGAGGTGTGCCCAGACTCGCAGAGATCAACTACCTGTGTTTGATTGGTAAGAGAAAATCGGCCAGTACCAACATTTGTCACTGCTGCGACAACTGGTTAGATAAGTCCTATCCTTAATTACTCTATGTGCTTGTCTATAGGTATGAGTGCTATAGCACATGCTTTTTGTTTCTTTAGGAGACTCATTCTCACAACTTTTGGTGCAGATCTGAAAATACTAACAAAGTCTCACCTGTGCAAAAGATATTATACCCAATTTTCACATGTGCTGGATGATTTTATACTTTTATCAAAACCTTGCTCATTAGCGCAAAAAACAAAACAAACCCACAGGCTTAATGTAGAGTAAAACGTAAGAAGTCTTCAAACACAAACATGACATTTAATGGATTTACTTGTAACTTTATACAATATTATATTTCACAATATAATTTATTTTCTTATTTCGCCTGCTCCCTTTAGCAGGGGCGCCTCCAGTCTTTTTTTAGTGGTGGCCATATGGGGGCAAACAAAAATATTGGGGAGGCACATTAAAAAACTGAATTTCCAGTTTTATTATGCTGTTGTCAAATATAGGCAAAATTACATATATCTCAAAAAACAGAGAGAAAGAAAAGAATTGTATGCCTAGTTAATTTCCTGTTATTAAAGTTGATATCACTAAAAATATGACAACCAAATAAGATTGTGAGATCGATAATAATCTGTTTTGATTGATTGATTGATTGATTGATTGATTGATTGATTGATTGATTGATAAACTTGTTTCCGTTAGTTGTAACTTTGTTGAGTGTTGTATGTCTCTGTTCCAGATGCTAATGAAGCCCAAGATTACTACAGGAGTCACATCATAACTGCTAAAAATACTAAAATGGTATGGCTATCATTGGGTCCACAGTTGACATGTGTCTGTGTGTGTGTGCAAAAACCCAGAGCTCAAAATACAAATTTCTCCTGTACATTTAGTCAGACTTTAACCTTTCCTCTAAACTTTTTGCACACGACTATACCAAAACTTTCAAATTGACTTTTTCCAGGATTCAGAGGGGACATTCCTTCTTCCAGAGTTGGTTGAGGTTGAAAGTATGCAGCATGTGGTGGTCTACGACAACAACACAAGCTCTTTACAGGAGCAAGGTTAGAGTGGTATATAAGAGAGATTTCTTCAGAGCAAGTATACTTTTATGCATTTTATTTGCATTGTTGTGCCAAAAGAAAACAACTGGTTTCCTGCAAACAAACAAAAATAAATAAATAAAAGCTGTATTTTAGCCTTAAAAGCAATGCTTATTGTTGCTCTCTCACTGTGATTACAGGCAGAGCAACTGCATGTGCCCAAGTGTTCGCTAAGGCTAGCCTCAATCCAGTCAAGATACTGAGAGGAGGCTTTCAGAGATTCTCAGCTCAATACCCCTTTCTGAGGACTGAGAAAATCCTGAACACCAACATGGTAGAACTCTCCTAAAACACAAACATTCTTGCCATCATTTTTTTTTCTCACTTTCTTTTCATCAATTTAAGATTATGGGGGGGACTGTCTTATCTGGAGCCAGGTATACAAATCTTCCATCAACTTTCCATTAACTGACAAATTACATATGTTGTAATATAAGGTAACATAAGGCCAGTGTTTAGGGGCTACAGGGCAGTTTCTTACTCATATATGTTCCCCCATATCCAGCTAAAGTGAACTGATTCCAATTGCTGCCTAATAAATATAAAACATGTCAGGTAATTATTGCACTGCCACCTTACATGCAATAAGTTTCCTGTTTGACACCTACTGGTTAACCTGGATGTTTCCCCTTTTCCCAAGGTACTCCAGTTTCCTGTCATGGTCCAAAGACATGCATGTTATGTTAACTGGTGATTATAAATTCAGTGTGGATGGTACCGTTTAGTATTTCTGTCACTCTGTTAGCCCCATAGCAGCTGAGATAGGCTCCAGTCTAAGCAGTTAGGAGAATTGTTGTAATTGATTGTATATATTTGTTGGCTGCCTCAGGAGCTGGAAAGCCTGAAGATTTACCCAGTGGAGATCATAGCAGGACTGCTGTACATGGGTGACGAGAAGCAATCCATGGACTCCACTCTTCTCAAAGACCTGAAAATCGGTGCTATCGTCAGCATCTCAGAGAGTCACACTCTTGAGTAAGGCAGGACTGGATATTAAGTATTAGAGAGAATAATTAACGTATTGCTTTATAGATCTTTTTTTTTTAACTCTTTTAAATTCCTTTAAATCAAGGTTCATGAAGGAGATCCACACCTTGCTTATCACCCCTGTGGCTGACTCAGTGCGGTCTGATTTATATTCAAGCTTTGAAAGGATCTGCAATTTTGTTAGTAAGTTGTTCCTTTGCTTTAATTAACAAGACGTTTAAAAATTTGAATTTTATAATTTCATTCATAGAAGTCAGAAACCAGTGAATTACAGGTGTCTGAATTTCTTCATTTGGGCAAACTCTAGAAGGAGAACAGAAATAATTATATAAAATGCAGTAGGCTGTCTTAGTTCAGGTAAAAACTTCAAGATCTCAAACTAAAAAAACTGATTGCATATTACTCAAATTCTGAATTATTTTTTTATTAATATGTAAAAATACAACAGCTTCAAGACTGTCCATCTGAAAGAAATGCATCATGTATCATGAATCCAGAAGTCATAGCTTTAACTTAAAATCACAGAGTGTAACGTTAACTTACTGAATATGTTTTTAAAAGAAAATTATTATTTGAGGCAATGTGCAATATGCAGTGCAATTCATCCACTACAAATTGTAATGAGTGATTTCAGATTTTTCACATTTCTGTTTTTTGTTACTATAAATGTAGTTAGTGTTGCACAGAACAGGTGTTGCAGAGGACTTTCTTGTTATCTCCTGCTTTCAGGTTCCCACATTAACATGGGCTCTCGTGTCCTGATAGTTTCCAGGCAAGGCAGAAGCCGCGCCAGCGCAGTGACCATTGCATTTCTCATCCATTACCTCAAATACACACTAAAGGCAAGTTTGTTTCATTCAGTTTAGTGGCAGTGTGTGCACAAAGTGTGGCTCTTGTGTCCTCACATGGCAAGAAAAATAATATATTTTCCAAAAAGGCACCAAGAAAGAACTGATCCTAGTTATAGAAAGTACAGTAAATACAGTGCATAATGATGTTGGTTTAACTTTTTCAGGAGGCCTGGATGCATATGCTCAAATGTAAACCCATCATGAGGCCAAACACAGGTTTTCTGCAGCAGTTGTCCAACTGGGAGCTTCACACTTTGGGAACAAAAATGACTGATTTTGTCTCAATCACATTTTTAACAAAAGAAGAAATATTTTAGTCATCTGCACTCTGGATTCTGTATATGTGGCCCACGTAACATTTAAAATATCTGATATACCTACATTAACTGCATGTAAGTCTGTAACTTCACAGGACCTTGGTTTTTAATCCATCCATACATTCTCTTCCGCTTATCTGCGGGCAGGTCGTGGGTGCAGCAGACTAAGCAGAGAGGCCCAGACCTCCCTCTCCCTGGCCAGCTTGTCTAGGGGAACACAAAAGCGTTCCTAGGGCACCCAAAAGATGTAATCTCTCCCGCATGTCATGGGTCTGCCCCAGGGCCTCCTCCTGGTGGGACATGCTCGGAACACCTCACCCAGGAGGCGCTCAGAAGGAATCCTTGTCAGATGCCCAGATCACCTCAACTGCAATGCACAGGCAGCAAGCCGAGGGGATACTAAGATACCCATCCCAGCCCACCGCCTCTCATCAAAGCAAACTCCAGACTGGAACAGAGTCAAGACCCTCTCCAGGAGACTGGTTCCAGAGCCCAAGCTGTGCGTTGAGGTCAGCCCGACTATATCTAGCCAGTACCTCTCAACCTCACACTCTAGCTCAGCCTCCTTCACCACCAGAGAGGTGACGTTCCATATCCCAATTGCTCGGTAGCCCGGTGATTGTTCTGCCAGGGTCTCCGCCCCTGCACACACTGCACCCTACCCCCATAGCGCCTCCTGTGGGTGGTGTCCCCTCTTTGGGCTGTGCCCCCACCACCACTACTACCATTACCACCGGGCCTGGCTTCAGGGCAGGGCCCCAGTAACCCTGTAACCCTATCCTGGGTAGGGTGAACTGTTCCCTAGATTTCACACTCACAGGGGTTTTTCAATCGCTCTTTGTCTGGTCACTCACCCAGGACCAATTTGCCATGATAAACCCTACCAGGGGGCAAAAGCCCCCTGACAACATAGCCCCTGGGATCCACAGAGGGGACAGGGGAATTGTATTTTAATTAAGATGCAAATTAGGTTCATTCAATATTAGTTCATTTAATATTGGATTGAACTGTTTAAATAAATACACTGAGATTTATTGGAAATGTTGAAAGTATTGAAATGAGAGCTGGAATAGGCTCCAGGGACTTTAAGTAGAAATTTGATCCAAAGCAATGAAATCTCCAAACATTCCCTTTCATCACAACATTTAGGGTGTAATTTAAAGGATCAATTTCAAGTAAATTAATTTCTTTCCTTTTAAAACTGCTCATTTAAACAGTTCAGAAATGGTTAATAAAACTGTATTTAAATAAACTTTTCTAAATAATGAATTTCTCCATTCATTATTCATTACTGCCTTAAATGCAAACAAATAACCTTTTCACAATTTGTATGGATTTTTAAGGTTAAAAAAGCAAGGATTTTAGTTTCAGGTGTTGATATAGTTTTAAAATACACAAGGATAAAAAAAAACATGAAGGTAACATCTTCTTTTTGGTTTTTGCTTTTTTTGTATTTTGCAGAATTTAAAGGACCTGGTTTGTATTGACAAAGGTTTTGTTGATTTAGGTTCTTAAATGGCCCTGCCAGAGGCGCTTACATTATTGACGGTAACACTTTCCCCTGTTTGCACAGTTGCACAACTTCAGCTCTAAAAATACAGGCCACAGGCCAAGTGGTGTGCAATTTGTAACCCTGGATTTTACCTTTCTGGTGAGAGACTGCCTTCTCTGTAGAATCCCAACTGAGTAGTAACATATATCCTAATTATCTGTGTTTCTGTAGTTTCTAACATGGCTAGGATTAGAGGACAGTTTAGGGTAACGTGGCAAACCCGGCTTATTAGCTTGGTTAGTTTGGATGGATAAAAAGCTGTTGTATTGCCTGAAAGATATAACTCAGGGCACTATTTCCTGAAATGACAAAGCAGCTCTAAAGATGCTAGAGCTGATTGGCTGATAGGGGAAACCGAAATGCCAGCCTGACATCTGATTGGGGAAACTAGATACAAGCCTATGATTAACCGGATGGGACATTTAAAAAAAAATAAAAGCATACATTTTTAATCTTTGAAATTAAATAGTACTGTTGTTAGTTTAAAGTGGTTTTGGAGTGAACACATTAATATATTTGGACTTTACAGGATTACTGCTATCTATACTATTTGAAAAAAAGATATATATGTAATCATTCTGCAAGCCACCATTCGAATACATTGTGTTCATAACAGAGCAGCAATGAAATAAGTAAATGAAATTACACATCAAGTTAAATTAAATTAAAACAAATTCATGTTAAAACAATGGACTTACATATAATGATGGTTAAGCCAAAATCAGACAAACACACAGACACACACACTATAATTACTGTGTTTACATAATGTGTGTCCTTCTACCTTCTGTTTTTATTTATTTATTTATTATTTTTATTTATTTATTGGTTGTTGTTGTTGTTGTTGTTTTTTGGACCATCGGTGTCAGTAACAAAAACTCATTGAAAGTACCCCATAAATCACTTATTCATTGGAAACTAAAACATAAATTAATAAAATATTAAACCACAATTAGTTACATCAAATTTGTAATTATGTTTAACTAATGCCAATTTACGTATTTTATTATCCATCCGTTTTGAACTGGGAACGTTAAAATACCCCGAGACCTTTACTGTGAAGGTGCTTGCAGGAAGTAGCGCCCGTTTATCTGTTAAACTTTAATTCTGTCTGGTGGTACAACTGTTGCTCACTCGAGTGTGATTATTGACCAACTCCGCGAGGTTTCCTGATGCCAGAGGGAAAAAATGTTGTTCAGTCCAGCTGGTTTATCTGAGTGCTTACGCGAATGGGAGGATTTAGAGAAGGACTACCAACAGATTCAGGTATTTTAAGTAAATGGTGTGTCCACCCCTGGTTACCCCTGCCCGTGTAAGCTAACAGCCGGGGGTAGGTGGGGGAAACGCACAGGCTACAGAATGAGGGTCTCGCCTTCAGCAGCTCAAGATAACTGTCTTGTGACAGCCAAGAGATGCAGAAAATGTCACTGAAACTTAAGCTTAATTCCTGCGAGGACAACAGCCTCTTTTTTTTTTTCTCCACCGTGACAGCTGTCACACTGTTAAAGGAAGAACCTCGGGGCTATGGGTGTTGGTTTATTGTTATCGTTGAGAGCTTAGATCCGTTACAGTGCACATATATTGATATAGGCCTGGTTAGTTGTCGTTTATAGGTGTGGTGTTAATATATAACTAAATGGCAGGCACTGAAATACGTATGTCACTAATCAAAGGAAGTGTTCAGGTCCTAAACCAGCATCAAGGTAAGAAAAACTACATTTAAAACAAAATTGTTGGAGCAATATACTGAATGTGAATTTTGGTGTAACTGGAAATTTTACATTTTACAACTGCAAGACAATGATGCAAACACATATAAAATAGATTTTATATATTCCGTGTGTCTTTGCTAAGATTAATACATTGAGACTGAGTGTTTTTTGAGTAGGTCTATTTATGCTAGTAAATGTAGCACAATACACTTATATACTATATGCAAATATTTTTCTAGGTAACTTGTCTTACCACGTCAATTTACTCATCATATTAGAGCAGCTGTGGCTTGGGTGGTACAGTGGGTTGTCTACTAACTGGAAGGTTGTTGGATCAATTCCTTTCAAAGTATCCTTGAGTGAGATACTGAATTGATACTGATTGCCCTCTATCAATATGTCTGTGTGAATAGTAAAATGCAAAGTAGTAACTGCTGTCTGCAGTTGTAAATTCTGCGTAAAATTGCGTCACTTTCCGTCATATACAAGATTGAACAAACATTTCTCTGTCTCTTGTGCAGTTCTGATTGCCCAGTTCTGGGAATTTGCCACAATATGATGATAAAAATTCTGGCTTTTCTGAAAATTTGAACTTGTTGGATCACATGAAGCCAAGGGGGTAAAAATTTATTCCTGTGCCTAACTTTTACAGAATCAGTTGACGCGGGGAAAACTTGGCCAATAAATTGTATTTAATGTGGACTAGTAATGTGGTAGCTCACATTTAAACCACTTTGCCAGACCAGTTACCAGTGCCTATAAAAATTTGGCAGTTAAAAGTGTCTCAAACTTGTACAAACCAAGTGTGAAAACCAGTCACATGTTTTCTGGAAAGCAACATACCTATGTCTGATTATACCTACCTCAAATATATAGTTAAATAATTAAGGTACAATAACTTATTTAAATGCTTTGGAAGCTAGACAGATTTTCTCATAATCATTTAAAATATCTACGAAATGCCAAGAATCCATTAGCAATAAATGCATGATTATTACATGATAACCCATTTAGCAGCCTGTATTGCAACCATTAAAGAAAAACATGCAAGAGCATCAGAGTCTTTGGTTAATTGTTAATTGCCCCTTGGGGATAAATAAAGTCTTTCTGATTCTGATTGGTTAAAGCTTTGGTTGGTTTTTATCTTTTTGTGCCCTTCCTACCTCGCAGATTTCATCATAATCAAAACTTTTGCATTACACCATACATGTTTATGTTATCCTCTGGATTTTTTTTTCTTTTTAACCCCAGGACACCCATCGTCTATATAAACAGAAACTTGAGGAAGTGACCAAACTGCAAGACAGCTGCTCGAACGCTATCGCACGTCAGAGGAAGAAACTGAAAGAGCTCACTGTGTCCCTAGAAGAGTAAGTATTGATCAGAAATGAGACAAGATAACTTGAAATATGTGTGTGATGTTTTTGTAAAAGCATGTGTGTCATCAGCTCATTCGGGATACAGAAGCCCAGATTGTTGCTGGGACAAAAAATGAATTGGGTAGGAATTTATTCTGGCTTTTTAGTAGCTGGTTGTTTTCAGGGACTTTTCTCCACTTTCTCCAATATTACCAGACGTGCTTTTTAAAGAGTAACTGCAGCTTTTTATGTTTAGTTTTGCAGTTCAGTATTAATTGGCATTTAAAGAAGCTTTGTTTCTCTTTAAAAACTTCAGCTGGCTGTTGGAAGGCTTTGTGCTCTACAAATAAACATAAACATAGTATGACAGATATGGTCAGTGGGAGTATAAATGCAAAAAAAATGTGAGCACTTTAAAAGTCAAGTAAGAGTTATGTTTTAATGTACTAATACTTTCAAACTTTCCTTAGTATCTGAACTTTCTTCAGATACTAAGGGTTCATAATTCAGACTTTTTAAGTTCATGGATATATCATGGTTTGATTTGACACTCTCATAACATGGAGAGTGTTACCATTAAAGCTGCGATAGGCAGTCATTTTTGGCATCACTGAGCAAAAAAATTCATAACCTTTCAGCATATTATAATCATGTGTGCTAAGGAGGAAATTAGACTCCTGCACCTCCACTGAGTTCTCAAAATCTAGCCTGCGATAGGAGGATCTGACCAATTGCAGGCATTTTCAGAAGGAGGGCATTATTATGGATTATAACTGCCACAACAGAATCACAACCTACCTCGTCCACAAACTGGATCTAAAATCGAATGTGACTCTGTGAACATCTCCTTACATGCATGAAACCTAACAAGTGTCCTAACAAATCTTTTTTTTCCATTAGATGCAAATCAAATTCTTCAACAGCCAAATTAATTCCAGAGGAGGAGGATGCCATCACAGAAATCGAGGACTCCATCAAAGACAGAGCGCATACTTTCTTTGAGATGGAAGCATTTCTCCCCAAGAGGAATGGGTATGATTCTAAATGAGAACGATAAATAGCTACAATTTTTTGTCCAAATGAAAGTAAACAAAGAAAATGTTTAAAGTGGATGAGTTTTGCGTTTTAAAAATAAAACATATTTATATAAGATTTGTGGACATTTTGGATAACTAATGCCTTTTCCTGTTTAGGTTATATCTCAATCTTGTTTTAGGAAATGTCAATGTAACACTCCTCAACAAACAGTCAAAGTAAGTCCCTTATAAGGCTTATCTTCTTCTTCTTTCAAACCTTAAAAATGCCTCTTAACGTGCGACCACATGAGCACCACAATATTAATCATTTCTATTCTTTCATCAAACAGATTTGCCTACAAAGACGAATATGAGAAGTTCAAACTGGTCCTCACCGTCATCCTCTTTGTATTCTCTTTCACGTGTCGCTTTTTGTTAAGCTACAGGTATGATTTCCCACACCTTATTATTGTTTTGTTTCTTTTGAGTTTATTTTCATGAAACTTGTGGATGATGTTGTCAACTTGCTCATTATTGGCAAATGTTTGTAGCAGCAAGTAGTAAATGTTGAATTATCTGCAAATCCACTACAGGTCCCATGTTAATGTATAAAGGAAGATAATCATCATCATGTTTGTTGTTTTTAGAGTCCTAGACGCCCTGTTCAACTTCCTGTTGGTGTGGTACTACTGCACTCTCACCATCCGGGAGAGTATCCTCATCAGCAACGGCTCTAGGTCTGTGACCATTTTATTGCCTCTGTCTCCACTGTTTTTGTTTTAATGATTAAAGGAGCTGATATGCAAAGGCTTTGTAATAAAGGCAGGGCACTGTGAACTACAGAAAGCCTTATTCTTAAGCCCTCCTGTAATTACTGTATGCGACCAGTTATAATGACTTTGATATTTTTTTTTGGTTCATCTTATTTATGAGATGTTATTTTCTTGTTGGTATCCTGTTTGTAATCCTTTAATCCTCCAAATTGTTTCAGGATCAAAGGCTGGTGGGTTTTCCATCACTATGTGTCAACCTTCTTGTCTGGAGTCATGCTCACTTGGTGAGTGATGTTTTTGCACTTTTATCACAGTTTTAAAATTATTCAATAATACAACAACTGTTTGCATCCCTGCTATCGAAATCCTTTCCGATTTAAATGACATACATATTATGTGGCTGTGCTTTGTTTTTATGTCCTTGTTGACAGGCCTGAAGGTGCACTCTACCAGATGTTTAGGAACCAGTTTCTAAGTTACTGCTTATACCAAAGTAAGAGATTGCCCCTGTGTTCATTGACATGCTTGCAGTATGAGTTGTCAGGTGATGATTTTGGCTTGCAAACTCTTAAAATGAAGCTGAGCCTACCTAGCAGAACTGCATATTTCAATTTAAATTATCCAATAATTTACACCATATGCTGAAAAAAAAAAAAAAAGAAAAGCATAGAAAGCATATTTTTCCCATAGTCATTTAAATATCTTGTGGGGACTCGATTCTCATCATGGGAAGCATCATAAAAGTGCATAAAAGCTGTATCTGTCTCTGTGTTAGTATAGAGACCGAAACATTAGATCAGGCACCTGGAATGTGGAAATGAATGCACTTTAATACAGAATTTTGTACAGTTAGGGTTCTATATGCACAAGCCTCAATCAGGAAAGCTTTATGATTGTACTCATTCTGACGTGTTTCCTGCATGCATGCCATCCTTACACATGGTTAAAATGTGTAAACTGTTGATAATATTCAAAGTAAGCAGGTCTGTTTGTGGTTTGTCCTTGTCTCACTTGTGTCACTGATATCTTGCCCAACAATGAAGTTATACATGCACCTCTCTTTCTTTTAGGTTTTATTCAGTTCCTCCAGTACTACTACCAAAGTGGCTGTTTGTACAGACTCAGAGCACTGGGAGAGAGACATAATATGGACCTTACAGTGGGTGAGTACACCAGCTTGTTATTTATATTCATAAATGACTTTGAAATAATGCCAGCCGAAGAGGAAGATGGCTGATCTTGGCATCTGACTTCAGGATGTTACAGGTGGTACATTTGGTCATTTACTGACCAAATGATAAAGGTATGTCTGAGGCAATGGAAACAGTTGAGATTACATTTTAGCAACACCACCAGCTTGGTATTGCTATCTGACTAAAAAGATTAAGCCAGAAACTGAAGTTCCTGGACTGGCCACTTGAGGCAGGCTTCAAAAGCAAGTTTTTACACAAAAAAACCCCCTTTATTCTTTATGGATTAGTGCCTTTTATCTGATAAATAAGGAGTTTTGCTTCAGTTTAGGTGAGTGAAATTCTCAATGTTTACATTTATTTTTGCATTGTAGTGTTTTACCTTTATCAATGCAGTTTGCTTGCTTTAACAGATAACTTATCAGGGTACCCTCACATCAAAAGACAGTCATCTCTGGATCCTAAAAACACTAGCTTTAAGACTTCACAGTGTAGAGTCCAGAAACCAAGGGGTGACTTGATTGGCATGTTGGGAACTTCCATCGTTGATATACAGTCTGTGATCTAGATGTGTATTTTCTGCACCAGCAGCTGGTTTATAGTTAGACTTGTTCAAATGTAAAATGTTTAACTCGGCACAAACAATATTCTGATCTCTGTACTATCATGTTTGTACATGATAAGTATTTTTAAATCCCAGTGTCTCATTTACATATTAACATCTTATTTTATGTCAGCTGTGTACTGTGTCTATATTCCTCCTACACACATGCATCGTCTCAGTGTCTCTCTTATACGAGTGCCTCTATTCTCTCCCCTCTTTGTCTTCAGAAGGTTTCCAGTCCTGGATGTGGAGAGGCTTGACCTTCCTCCTGCCCTTTTTGTTCTTTTATCATGTGAGTGGCTCTTTTCTGTAATGCTGCAAACTCTTTACTAGATTTTTCTTTTTTTAAACACTAGATACTAAATTAGAAAATTCTTGCAGGAACGTGTTTTTAGGACATTTTTGACTGTTGACTATTTGTTCTGTTACAGTTTTGGCAGCTTTACAACAGCATAACACTCTTCAGGATGTTTCAGCTCCCAGAATGTAAAGAGTGGCAGGTTTGTACACCAGAGCTTTCACAAGTTTTTTTTAAATTTTATTTTATTTATTTATTTTTATAAATGAGGTCATTAAGCAAAAATTACATGAAAACAGATATTTTAGTGAACAGATCCTCATAAAAGGCATACATTTTCTGTATTTAGAATTATTTGTGTGTATTATTTTAGGTTTTCATGTGCGGCTGCTCTTACTTGGTCCTCTTCATGGGAAACGTCTTCACCACGCTGGCAGTGGTTTACCAGAAATACATGAACAACCAGGACAAGTCTAAAAACGTGTAAGACAGTAATCCTTAATGATACGGCTTCTCCAAAACTCCGTCCTATATATGAAACGGTAAATTCAAATAATTACAATCACTTTAATGTTTTCTTAGGAGGAGCACGTGGCCTCTATTATTGTCCATGTGTTTACATATACTGCTTCTTCTATTAATTTGCATCTGATTTGAAGTCCCTTTCATTTCATATTTCTCCAAATGTTGGTCAGACCACCATGTTAAAGTATTGTCACAATGACTTGCTTAAAAAGAAGTAATCAGATACTTTGTTGGTCTTAATAAGTTACACTGTGAGATCGTTGGAGCAGAATTATCTGTCTCTCTTGGTTAAACAGCTTGTTATTTACATTGTATTTATTTAGGAAGCGCTAAAGTTTCTCAATCAGGAGCTGCTTTGTATCTTAGCCTTACAGAAAGTGCATTGCTGAATAAAAACACTCCGCCATCCTCCACGTGTTTTGGGTTTTACTACTATGCAGGACTCATAACACACAGTGAAATATTAACTCTTTATTATGCTGCACTATTGTCTCTGTGTACATACGTGCCTCTAATGTGTCTTAGGTACAATTTCATCCTATAGTTCTGTTTCTGACATGTACTTTTAAACATTTTAATGTTTTTAATTTAACATTTTAATTTTAACAAGTTTGAAGGTTTTATCACTTAAGTTAGGTGCATTTTTTTCCTTGAATGATTTATATGACCGTGTTAAGTCACTTAACAAACAAAGAATGAAAGTGATCAGGTGCAAGGTACAATGTTCAAATAAAATTTTCAGATAGCTTGGAGAACTATTGCTCACAAACACTTAAAGAATAAAACCATCTGGCACCTGGAAGCAAAAAACGAAGGATGGTTCAAGACTGTTGCAAATTACTGTATGCTATAAAGCAAAAGGAAGCTCTCTGAACTGAAAATTGAAACCGATTTTAATATGGTGACAGCAAAGTTTTGTTTGGTACTGCAATACCTAAACTGGCCACAAGATGGAAGCACTGAATTACACTAACTGATGGTGAACACACTGGACTGCATCCATTATTGTTTTTGTTTTTTTAATTTTGGACAACACACCCATCTTTTGAGGGGTGATTTTTCTCTGCCTTCTGGGGCTGAACTATTTAGGTCCTGTCAACACAAGCACATTGTTCAGAATCAGTGCTTTAGGTGCAACAACACTGGACTCGGAGATAAAGAGTAATGTCGACAGTAGATTGAGGACTGGGACCCTCCCTCTTTTTGTCATTAGTCTGGCTTCTTTAATGCTAGTCACATGAAGATCATCACCAGAGATGGGCAGTAACGCGTTACTTGTAACGCGTTACTGTAATCCGATTACTTTTTTCAAGTAACGAGTAATGTAAGGGATTACTATTGCAAAAACGGTAATTAGATTACCGTTACTTTCACGTAGGGCGCTGCGTTACTGCGTTACTAAAACCGTGATTTTTTGCGAGAACGTCTCATGACAGTGACGTAAGCGAGTGCGACGTTCGTGACAACAGCTGTCTGCAGATCATAATATATCGAGTGCGGGACAGAGTGTAGCATGCAGCGTTTAAAGCGTGGAAGTACTGACCTTATTTTGAGTTTGATTCCATAAAAGTGACAAAAACATTAGTGTCCGTTGTGCGTGGGAAGAAAACTTCTTTTACAGCGAAAAAACCCTAAACTTCCAAGCAAGCACCGAGTGTACTACGACGTAATGTGAAATTCACAGAGAAACTCGCGGATTCTTCCACTGACCGCTGCGGCACACCTGCACCAGGGTAAACCTCCTCCGCCTACCCCAGTCCTGCTTTACAGGTGAAAATAGAGCAACAGGACCGCTAGTCTTTGATTTTATTTATTTTCTGCTGTGTTTTACTTGCATCTATTTGAAAGAGTGAGTGTAAACACAAAAAAAATATTTTATTTTATGTGCTGGAATGTGCAGAAAATAGGTTTAAATGTTAAACAAATTTCTTCCAGTCAGAGAATGTTGCATATAATTTAATTTTTGCTTGATGCATAAAGTTAAAAGATTAAAACTAATAAAACAAGTTTTAAAAGAGACTTTTCCATTTGATTACATTTTGTATGATGAATTATGCAGAAAAAGTAGAATTGGGCTGAAAGATCTATCGCTTTATCACCTATTCAGGTTGTAAATCGTGTTTTTAAAAAGTAACTAAGTAACTAAGTAATCGATTACTTTTGAAAATAAGTAATCAGTAAAGTAACGGGATTACTTTTTGGGGGAAGTAATCAGTAATTAGTAACTGATTACTTTTTTCAAGTAACTTGACCAACACTGATCATCACTGATAATGCTCCTTTTCAGGTAAAGGTCATGCTGTGAGTTCACCTCTGGTGAACTCTGACGATTTCATCTAGATCTGGATCTTATCCTTGATTTTGAAAATGGAAAAATGGAGTTACCTAATAAAAGAACATGTTCTGTCATTAATAAATAAATATATTTAATCCAGAGTATACTGATTATTTTTAATATAGGGACATTTAGAAAACCCTGAAATCCCAAAACAGGATCTTGCAACCAAAAAAAAAAAAATCGTAGAGCCACTTTTCCAATGCTTTATGATTAAAACATGTCCACAACAGAACCAAAGAGCCAGAACACGAGAAATAAAGGCTGGAAAGAAATTTCCACGTAAGATCAGAGGGAATAATACCTGAAATTTTAAAAGAAAATGTTCCTTGTTCTTGATTTATTACAGTAAAACTTCCCCCACCCCAGTAAAAAGTCTTAGATGAGTTCATGCTGGAGGGCCAGTGAGCGAGGCTGTACTGAACAAACGGGACGAGGAGCAAAGTGAATGGGGTGGTAGAAGGAGATGAGGGGAGGAGGGTTGGGTATTCTCCCAGCCTGCATTTCTTTCATCTTTCTCATTAAAGCTGAAGCAGTAGGGGCCATCAAGAATGAGCCCAGGGACATGGGGATTGGGGACTGAGCCTGAGCCTCACATCAGGAGGTGGAGGAGGTGGGAGGAAACAGCCAGCGCAAGCAGACGGCGGCCATGTCAAACCTTCACCTTAAACTTAACCTGCCTCCCTTTGGGGCCCAGATAAAGACCTCTTATCTGTGCTCACCTTCTCTCCCGGCCTGGGAATGGCTGGCAGCTGCAGAGAGGCCGAGGGGGCGTCTCTGGTTGAGTAGGTCCGAAATGCACAAGCTTTCTCTCAGGGACTGTATATGAAAGAGGAGGGCAGCCCTGATGAGCCTCCATCTGGGAAAGACTGATTAAAAGAGAGGCGAGGAGAGGAAGTAGTTCATGACAGAAGGGTTGATTCTGAAGAAAAAGGCTGATCCACATGGGGTCTTTAACTGGAGCGTTCCCACTGATACTGCCATGTTTAGGTTGATGGTGTTTAAAGCCTGTTTTTTTGTTGTTGTTGTATTTTCTCCCACAAAGCTTATTTCAGGTTATAGTTTAGTTTAGTTGTATAGAATTTATAGTTGCAGATGTTTGATGCTGCCCAGAAAGTAGTTTAAGTTTAGCTAGCAACAGGCCACCATCACCAAGACTTTAGAGAATAATCACTTCCAGCCAAGCAGAAAGTCTGGTTTTGAAAAATGGAAGTGGCTAAAACCAAAGTTCCTGCAAAGGCCACTGGAGGCTAGTGAAAATGAGCCAGCCCCCACTTACTCACTGTCATGGTAAAATGCCCAACTTTAGCCCAAATTTTTATATCCTGGTTCAAGAAACTTTCATGGACTTATCTATTTTCCCCCTGTGTACTTTACAGAAGTGTATTTAATACCTTATCCATTTGGAAATTGTTAAGGCCAGTGTGGTAGATAGGTGTTCTGACACTGTTACGGCCCTAGCTGGGCCTCCTGATACTGCCCTTGTGTGGGCGTGGTGTTTTTCTCCGCCTCCTCCTCTCTTGCTCCACCTCTCTCTCTCGCTTCTTCTCTCTCCCCAGGACACAGCTGCTGCTCATTGGCCTCATTTACCACCTGGGCCCAGTTAGCAATCACCTCTCCTAGGCTGTTTAAGCTGGGGATGAGCTGTGAGCAGGAGAGTGGCTTTCTCTGGTGTCTCCGCAATGCGTGTTATGTGTGTGATTGGCCTGCCTACGGTGTGGAGTGGTAGGCGCAGTGGGAGAGGTTTCTGGTGGTTTTCCTCTGTGCTGGTCAGTGTGTGTTTCCAGCCTAGGTGTGGAAAGGCCTGCTGTGTGTGTGTGACCAGCCCCACCGTGCGTGGCTCTTTGTGAGTAGCTCTTAACCGAGTAGTGGTTTTGCTTGGGTGACGGCGGCTTCCATTACTTTGTTTGGCCTGCCTGGTTGTCGTTAATAGCAGCGGTGCTGTCTCTTTCTGTTGTTACTATTTATATGATTGAGTTAATTGATTATAATAAAGATTTATTGTGTTGAATACCTCTGCCTGGCGTTCTTTTCATTTCAACCCGGATCCAACTGTTACTGTCCCCCACCCTCTTCGCCTAGCTTTCATGTGGGGACGTGACAGACACATACAAATAATACTCTACAGATATTATGAATGGGGAAACTATCAATAAAACCGTGGTGTTCTGTCAGGGCAAGCAAGGCAAGCAGTGCTTGTCCAGTTAAATCTGAAAGTGAAATAAAAGTCAAAGTGAAAGTGATCTCTTTATGTTTCAAAAACTGTTCCGTTCCAAAAGATTCTCTCATTACATTCAACCATTTTGTGGCAGCAGTTAGCAGTTATTGTAGCTGGAAGAGAACTTAACTCTGCTTGTCTATGATTCCACTGAAATCTGTAGTTGCTGGAATTCATGGGCATGTCCAAGTCCTACCGAAGGCTTGAGCTGGACAAGCTAAAAGGTCGACAGCTTGTTCTGGTTCTTTGCGCATGCACAGTATAGACAAGCATCTGATCTTGGAGACCAGTGTGTTACAGCTCTGCTTTTACTGCTCTGAGAACAGTTACAATTTACACATTTTGCGGAAACTGAGCTAGAATTAACAAATAAAATGCCCCCTGTTTTAACATCACAAAATATAAGTGTTCTGTTACTAATCAGTTTGACCAACATGTGTAATGTAAGAAACTTTAATAATTTCTTTAGCATGTTAGGAAGGAAAGCTTTGATGATAGGAAGGAAACATAAGGCTCCTACTTTTACCAGTTTAATAAATAGAAAAATACATGCAAGTTGAACTGGTGCAGGCATCACTTGGTCGACTGAATAGTTCATTTTTTTAATTAATGTTTTTAATCCCCTTGTAGATATTAACAGTTAACAATTTCATACACTGCTCAAGATTGTTTATTCAACAGTTATTTTCATAATTAATGTATTTTAATATAATTTTGTAAGTCATGATTTAATCCAGTTTTTCTGAGCCTATATAGCTCATGTCAGCCACCACCAACATATGATTTTGTAGAATATGATGCATTACTGGAGATTAAACAGAATGTAAAGTATTTAAAATGTGTTCATTTTTAAACATCGGCACCAGTAATATTGATCCATATAACTCTGAAAATGGGTAACATTTTTAAGTACTTTACTGGTACTTAGCTAGTAGTACAGCTATCAGTGAATATTCTGATGATAAATATAGAATTAACAACATTTAACAATTCTTCAGCCATGAAGGAGTGCAAAAAAATAAAGTTATCCATGCCGAGTACAGCATTAATAAAAGCAAACAAAAGACTGGTAGAGGTTTGGTTTCTGCTTGGCTTTCTGTAACTGCACACCGCTAAAGACCAAAAACATTTATTACTCTGTTAGTACTAATTGCCAGGTATCTGTGTCTTCACACTGTACCCCTACAGCCTATGGATGCAGCTTGGTAACCAAGCGTGCTAGCATTAGCTGATAATAAAACTCCAACCTCTCTTCTAAATAATGGCCACTAATTATCACTCCAAAATAACAAGTTCAACAAATTCATAACAGGTTAACAAAAACATGTATCTCACCAATTTCAGGTCATTTACATTTTTAGAGGTTTAAGAGGTGTTTATATTGTTTTCCCTAGTGAATTCCACCTGTATGGGAGTCACCATCGAGACTAAGAACAGCCAGCAGTCTGTCATAGATTTTCATTATACCTGCATATGGATGGCATTATATAGCCAATCAGAGGAGAAGGTGAAAGACATGCAGATCTTTTAAGTGGATCAACAAATAAATCAGCAAAATAAGGCTTTTATAGAAACTCCAGCCTTATGTTCTTACACTTATGAGATTCAGCTCTTTCCCCTCTTCATTAGTAAATTAAGTCCCATGACAGCAACTCCTTCACCTCTTGAAATATGAACTGAGAGACAAATTAAACATGCATATTTAATAGGAGGGGAACAGGATTGCATCCACTTGTTAAATGAGAGCATGAGCACTGAGGAAATCTGACTGAGAGAAAGAGGCTGAGTTTTATGGCCTGCAGAGTTTGAAAGAAAAAAGAGAATTCATCTTTATTTCAGCACGGCTCTTTGGGAGCAACCCTAGCAGGACTCCCCCTGCCTCCTCTCTGTAGCGCTGATTACATACATTCTGCCTTTCTGGGGGTTTGGACTGCATGTTTCCATAGCAACCACAAAAAGCAGACAGTGAGGAGGAGACTGCCTTGCCATGCGCCTTTACTACCTCTTGAACCTTCAAACAGCATTTTGGAACAGGCTCTGCGCTGCCAAGTGTCTACTTCTGCTCAAGTCAGACCTTAAAATCCAGCCAATGCATCGCTGATAAAAAGAATATCTTATTTAAAGTATGATATATTTACTACAGAGTCAAGATGTAGGCCTGTTTTGATGAGTGTGTAACAGTAAATTATTTTATTCTGCATAAATAAAATCCTTTTCAGCATCCAGGAGTACCCAGTAATCTCAGGAAATTGTACTAAATTTGTCTCAGTTCCGGGTTCTTATTTAGTGTTTGCTGAGTTTTGGTTACTGATTGTTTCCACCTGTGTCTTCCTTTGTTTTCACCAGTGCCCTACAATCAGTCCTCTTTGTATATAGGGTATATTGTAGTATTTCTTTTTGTGAGTTCATCTATTTGCACGCATGAGTCTTCTTCTCATGCTTCATGCACCTCTATGTGGGTTCCCTGCAGCTGATTTTGTTTTTGTACACTTTTGGCTGTTGCAACAGGAAACAAAGGCCTACTTTTTATTTATTTTTGCCTGTATTTCTGTTCAGTGTTTGGGTATTCCCTCTGCCTCCTACCTGCAGGATTACAATATACACTCGCTCCAAAACTTTTTTAAGTTGGATCCACTTTCAGTGCTGCTTTAATTATTTTTTATTTAATTCAACAAGGAGCTGGAAACAATCCCCAGAGATTTTGGTCCATATTGACATGATAACATCACATGGTTGCTGTAGATTGTCTACTACAGGTCCTTGATGGGAATCTCCCGTTCCACCACATTCCAAAGGTGCATTGCTGGATTGAGATCTAATGACTGTGGAGGACATTTGATTGCAGTGAAGTCTTTGTCATGTTCTAGAAAAACAGTTTGAGATGGTTTGAGCTTTGTGATATTGTTACATTGTTACACATGTTATCCCTGCTGGAAGAATCTTTCTTCACGGAAGAACAGACTCATCAGAGCAGGGAATATAGGATTATGTCCAATGTTATAAACTGTGGTTCACAGATCCACCCCTTGCTCATAAAAAAATTGTGGTAAAATACTAAATTTCAGGCCTTAAAATGGAGCTTCACTAAGTATTAGGTGATGGGTTCAAATAAAATTCAGAAGGACTTTTTATCCCTCTTTTATGTACTTTCTGTGGTCTGGACCAAAGTGCTGCAACCATGTGATTAAAATTCATGGAAATACACAAGAGGCTACATACAACCACTAATATTACTAATGATTGATACCACTACTAGATATTGCACCTGTGACCAGTAAGACTGTACTGAGACCACACTTCAGTTCATAAGGTACCAAAAGATCTCTCGGTTATGCTTTAAATTAGTTGGATATTCAAGGCATGCCTTGGAAGGAACAGATAAAAAGCTCCAGCAGCAGTTCCTTGCATCTCTACAATCTTTTATACAAAACTCTGATTAAGGAGATAGTTTTTAACTGAAGTGAGAATGGTGGTTCTTTAGAATATCTTCCTAAACTTTGAGATTTGAATCACAGATGTCATCCTGGCAGAAAGACTGAAGGAGCAGGCTATAATTGAAAGGTTCAGACCACCCACAAAACTCAAAGTGTTGGACTAAAACCTGCTGGCATGTCTTTGAAAACACAAGTCAGTAGGATTTATTAATATTTTCACATAAAGGTTAAGGTGTGTTTACGTCACTTGTCATGGTTGCGAGAGAAACACAAGCCGAAGCTGCTTTTTAACAACTACAGGTTAAAAACATTTAATGACTGCACCTTATATGGAAAGTATTGATTATATCTTTCACATAAACATCTGTAAAGCTTAGATGGTTTACAAATCTGTTGATCTAAGAGGTGATTATCACAGTTTCTAACTGTCAGAGTTGTTGGGAGTTTAAACAGATGCAAAATCTTCCTTAAAGGGGGAGTTTGTGCTCAAAAACCGTTCATCCACTCACCCAGCTTCCATCTCCAAGTCACAGCTATAGGTTTCCCCTTTCTGCATAAGCATAAACAGTTTTAAACACAAAAAGCAATGGCCATGGTGAAATGAAATGCTCTGGTATGCTGCACACATTTAATACGACTGGCTTTTGTTGACAAGGATGCAGTTAAAGCACACAAGTCCTCGTGTAACCACTAATGTCTATACATCTGTTTGTGCACCAGTTAACATCCTGAACTTCAAGAGGTACCCCTGTGCCCCTAGGGTAAACACAGTTCTTGAAAAGGAAACATCTATTTTTCTAAATGTTGACCGATTCCTGTTAGAAAAGAGGAATGACTGCGCATGACAGTGTGTCCACTCCTGTATGCCTAAGAGTTTGCAAAATTGTTAAACAAGGTTTTTGAAGATTTAAATATCATCCAAATTACCCCACTGTATGAATGTTTGCCCTCACTTTACGTCTGGGTAAAAGTGTGTGAAGAAGAACAGAAACCCATTTTTCTGCCTCATATAACCAGAGGCACTGAGTGTTCCCCTCTCTTCACTGGAGCTGTTTAAGGTCTCAGCCACACTAGAGTAAAAATAGGATGGCAACCTCCTTTCAACCAGGAAAAAAAAAAGGTTCGCAAGTAATTGTGATTTTGGTTGTTTTTTTTTTTTTTGCTTTCTAGAACTGATTGAAGTAGTTGCAGCCACCGACCGGCTGCACCCTCAGCCTCTGGGTGACCAGTTTTGGTTGCAGGGCAGTTGCACAAGTTGTGTGGTGAGAGGGAACCAGTTTTGCTCCTTCTTTCACTGACTGCAATCACTCTCAAACAGACAATACAAATAATCATAATCTAATCCTCATATCCAGCAGTTCATGGTGGATCGCCTCCCTGAGCCTGGTTCTGCTGAAAGTTTTTGCCTGTTAAAAGGGAGGTTTTCCTTTCCACTGTCACCATCTGCTTGCTCATAGGGGGCTGTGTATTTATGTTATAATATGAAGCACTTTAAGATGACTTTTGTTGTGAATTAGTGCTATGTGAATAAAATTGAAGTGAACTGAATTAAATGAATTTCTAAATGCTGAAACATTGCCAACATGTTGAAATCAGTGATCACAACTCCTCTGCTTCATCAAATAAAGAAACACTCAAACCTGAGTCGGTGGTTTGCACTTTGCTGTAAATTGCAAATCTTACATCAAAAAACACCAAAAACAGGTCTGATTTTGCACCCCATCTGTGTATGATGAGTCCACTCCTGGCTGAAGTACAGCACTACAGGTCTGATGTAGACAGTTTATCACAGTGAATGTCAGTGTTATTGCAAAGAGATTGCATGTAAGTGCCAACTTGACCCCATTAAACTGAAAACTGAATCACTCCCTCTTGCTGCCGTTTTATCCCATTTTGTTGCCGTCTTGACGCACCAATGTCAGATTGATAGCAACTGACTGCAGCTGGTCTTAGACCAGGTCCCCTTTTTGAAGCGGCCATTCCAAAGGCAAGAACATGCAAGTTGATTGCAACCAGCCACTCTTTTCCCCTATGTGACTTTAGCCTAAGGTGTTCCTTTAGTGCAAAATGATGTTTTCTTTTTCACAGAATTTCAGACACTTCTGTGGTGTCATACTGGATTAGGGATACTACAACATTAATTTCATATAAGTTTCTGATCAAACCATTTTTTATATCAGAGACAATGCGGCCCAGGCTTTCCAAAGTAGTCTCTGCAGAGCAGAATAGAAATCTCGAGGTACCATTCCAAAAAAGTCCTAGTTCCTGATTACCCTTGTTACACCTTATTGTAAGAAAGGGAAAACATTGTGGATTTTTTTACTTCCTCCAACTTAATCATGTGACAGTTCTTCAAAATATAATAGCTAACACATTCCTTTAAGTCACGGAACAAAGACAAATCTATATTTCAAACTAAACAGAAATAATTCAAAGCTAACTGCAGTTCTTTACACAGCAACATAAAGATGGGAGTGTTTACATACACCATCGTAACCGCATCCCACAGAATCCTTGACCCACATATTGAAAAAAATTGGCCCTGAGGGTCAAAAGAATGAGCAGTGAAGTGGGTCAATAGGTCCACTCCTACACCCTCTGTGTGTTCTTGCAAGCCAGATGGCCAGTTTGGTTGAAGCCATGAGAAGATTAATCATAACACATTTTGTCCTCCATCTGATTGAATTCAATCAGCACACACCCTGCAGAATAAACACCCTGCAGCCTCCCGCGGTGCACGCAGCAGTCGAGTGCCGCGTACTCACTGTACAATTACGTACACAGCAGTCTATGGTGAACCACGGGTGGAGTCCCCTCCACCCGTGGTTCACCATTTATTGTTTTATCAGTGGCGCTCTTTAGTTTGTAATTTGGTGTTCTAGTGTTTTTTTGTACTAACTTTGCCTAAACATGGCCCACAAAGCTTTACACAAGCCAGTTATTTACAAAAACGGCTTATGCTGAAACTTGATGTTGCGATTAAGCCTGATTCTGGTCATTATTGTAGCTAATCTTTTGGTCCTGACACTTTTTTTTAACGAATTCACTATAAAATAGAAAAGAAATCCGGTTGTTCTAATTAAACAAACGTCGGTGAATTAAAACAATTTGCATGCAGCCTACTAATGTCTGACAAACCATAAAGTGTTTGGTTTGTAAGATGTTGGCATATGATTGTGGCCCCACAACGACTTTGGAGCTCCTTGGAACATCAAAACAATTTCCACATTTGGCATTGTGATGATGTCTCCCGTAGGTGTGCTGCAGTGTTTCTGCGAAATGTTCTCCTTTATATTTATTCACTGAATTGGTTAATTATGTTTTCTTAAAGTTCATTTCTCCCATGATGGTCTAAAGTCATCATCATCTCCTCACTGCCAGGAATATAATTGTGTTGCAGACTTTATTAAATTTTAATTAAATTTAATAGTCTTTGCCTAAAGACTGTGAAATTTGAAGATAGCAAGTCTGAAAGAAAAATTGCTGTCAGCACATTCTTTTTTTGTGTAATGTAATACTGTCCTGAGGTCATTAAAGCCCTCATATTCCCAGAGAAAATAAAGGACTGTAATAAAGGACGTGACCTTGCTGTCACTTCCACAAAATGTGGGATGTTGATTGATTTGTTGCTTTGCAATACACTGAACCCGAGAAGCTGCTTGTACACAGAAATAACTTAGAGCAGGTATTAAGGAACCAAGAGGCTGAAATGCTCCCATTACTTACACACAAATCTCAGCCTGACAGCTTTAGAATATCAGATCACTGCTTGTTGAAAGGGCTTTCTTCACACCTCTAGTTTATTCCCTTTATTTCAATCTATTTTCAATAAAAAAGCCACCTAAAGCCCCTATTTCCCTCCGCTGTCATTGTTACGCTCAGTGCGGCCATTGTCAGTGAGTGCCGTTACTGCTATTTTCAGTTTCCCCTGGTTACCATTTCCATTTTAAACCAATAGCACCCTCTCCAAACTGAAGTGAGGTGTAAACAAGCAAATAAAATAAACCTGACAATACACAAGTTAGCAACAGAGGTCTACATAAATACAAATGATGCTTCACTTATTTTCTTATACCTGCACTCACTGTGCAGATATAACCAGGAGTGATTGTGTCCTTTTGCAAGATACTGAACCACAAATTCCCCCTAATGCATGTATGTGATAGTTAGAAAGCACTTAAAGGCACAGAATAAAGTGATATTCTTGTAGTAAAAAGCACTTCAAGTGCTCAGTTAGAGAAGAACAGCGTTATATGAGAACCGGAGAGGAGTGGATATATTCCGCAGATTTTAGTTGTTATTGACATGATGACATCACACAGTTGCTGCAATTTGTCAGCTGCACATCCATGATCTGAGGCTCTTGTTCCACTACATACCAGAGGCGCTCTATTCAATTGAGATCTGGTGACTGTGGAGATCGTTTGAGTACAGAGAACTAAATGTCATATTCCAGAAACATGGCATAGTAACCTACTGGAAGCAACCATCAGAAGATGGGTCCACTGTGATACAGGGATGGATATGGTCAACAAAAATACTCAGATAGGCTATGATATTTAAACAATACTCAGCTGGTGAGTATTGAGTAAAGTGTGCCAAGAAAATATCCCCCACATCCTTACACCATCATCAGTCTGGTCTGAAGAGTGGGTCCATGCTTTCATGTTGTTTACACCAAATTCTGACCATACCATCTGAATGTCACAGCAATTATCCAGGCTCATGAGAACAGGCAATGTTTTGGTGAGCATGTGTGAATTGTAGCTTCAGTTTTCTGTTCTTAGTTGACAGGAGTGGCAACTGGTCCGATCCTTTGCCGCTGTAACCCACGTCAAGGTTCAACATGTTCAGCGATTCTCTTCTGCATACTTTGGTTGTAACAAGTTGTTACATAAATTACTGTTGGCTTTCTATCTGCTTTAAGTAGTTTGCCAAGTCACCTTTAACCTTTAAAATCAATAAGGCATTTTCACCCAAGGATATTTTCCCTTTTTTGGACAATTTTTTAAAACCCTAGAGATGCTTATGTGGGAAAATCCCAGGAGATCACCAGCTCGTCTGGTACCAACAACCATGCAATGCTCAAAGTCAGTTAAATCACTTTTCTTCCTCATGTGATGCTCAGGTTTAACTTCAGTCAGTAATTTTGACAATGTCTTCATGCTTAAATACACTAAGTAGCTCCCATTAGATTTAATGATAATGAGTATTTGAAGAGGTTTGTCTAATAAAGTGGAAGGTGAGAACATCTCACATTCACGGATGGAGGGGTCCAAAATGGAAAGAGTTCAGGACTTAAGAATGCGAATTTCATTCATAGGTTTTGTGTCTATCTGCTTGTTAGAACTTGAACTTTCTCACAAAAGTATTTTTCGTGTCCTGAGTACAGGTCAGGGAAAATGTAATCTCTGGCAAAATGTAATTACTGTAGCAAATTTGTGCTGCAAATGTGCTGACTTATCTTGTTCTGGATAAGATGTAAGTACTGGACAGAGAGAACAACCAGTCAAGAACACCAGTATTAGATCATTCTGCAAAATGCTACATTCAGAGACTTTCCATTGTCAGCACTGCTTTCTACATTGTCTCTGTCTTATTGTACACACTGCTGCTGAGTTAACAGGAAGATTGTGGAGGCAGTAAATAAACTGTGGTTAGATTTAAGCAAGAAAAGCACTTAGTCATAGTTACGGAAGGATGACATAGGTCAGCAATTGCATTTTCTTTTTAATTGCAAGCTCGTGAGTCTGCTATACCAATTAGACAACCTCCAGACCATTACTTTCCACTTTGCAATATAAACTGTACAACACTCCCTGCGCTGGTGTTGAATGTCGTGAGACGACTGTTTGATAGACATGCAATACCCACAGATACTGTCTGGCACTGTCTTTAAAATCCAATGCTTGGAATGCAAAATTGAGTAAATCTAAAGAACACAAGCAAACTTAATGATGTTAAATTACACATTGCAATTCAGGCATTACTCACTTTCCACAAATGAAACATCAAGCAAACACTAAATGGCTGGCAGCTGCAAGACACGTCACACTATAAAAAGCCACCCCGGACAATAGAGTTGAATGCTGTGTCACAGCTGCCTGTGGTGCACAGGAGGGGCAAGAAAACAGTGCCACATCACTTAACAACACTGCAATAAACCAGCACAAAACAATGGGATCGCAACTAAAACACCAGTCAAAAATAACACTGAGACCTCTTTCAGCTAACCCAGTATTAAAAGGTCCAAAAGAGAATCTACATGCAGCAGGAGCCCAAATCAAAAGAACATAAAATAACTACATGTAAGTACTGCTAAGAAAACAAGCCTACTAAAAAGATGATGAGAATAAAACCTGCTAACCCTTTGCACCGAAACAGACCTGCTGCTCTTCTGAGCACTGGGAATAACACCACTGGGAATACTAAACACTTGACTTTTTATGTGATTGGATAATTTAATGTTTTAAGGTTAATGGTGTTAGCAAACACACTTGGGGTTGTCATTCAAGTAACAGGAGGCCAGTTTCGAGGGGCCCGTCTTGGCCCTCTACATGCCCTTTAGTGCATAAACAAGGAATAGTAGCTCCCATTAGTACTGTGAAGTGTTAAGAGGTCTGTCGCCAGGTCTCCTTAAGACTTTGCTTACATTTTCTCATTTCAGTTTAGAAGTGCATGCGTCAGTCAGTGAGATACCCGAGAAAAGTGCATTAAAGCTCCCATTTCTTCTGTGTAAAGCTGTAAACAGCTAAAAGGGCAGAGCAAAGGGGGGTTAAAGCTTGTTATCAGAGCTGCCCGAAGGCTCAAACTCATCAATTCAAACCCTGTTTTCTTAGTTGTTCTTTTGTTTTTTACTAAATTAAATTCAGCAGGATTACTCAACAGGAGCAAATATAATTTGAGCTGCTCCGTGTAATGTTAGGGTGGGAGAAATGCTAAGAAGGATTTGAACTATTGTGTTCAGGATGAGGAGTTTGTTGTGAGTGTGAGTCACTACATATTTATAAATCTGGGAGAAATCCTTTAGGTTTACATGAACTGCAGCACTAAACCCGCTGAAGAAGACAGCTCTGTTGCCGCTCTGTTTTTCAGTTCCTCCGCTGCAAAAACACAATGTAAACTGTATATCTAGTAAAAGACGGACATCTCTTCTGGATCTGTAAGGTGACACCAATCCAATCCAATTTTATTTATAAAGCATTTTAAAATACCCAGCACAGGACCAAAGTGCTGTACAGAAAACAAGTTAAAAACAATAGAATAACAGAAAACAACAAAAATAAATAACTAAAACACATAATACATAAAAATTAAAACAGCCTTATATTAAGAAAAACAAGATAAAACAGCATAAAGTCAACTAAAAACAATAAAAATAAAACTAAAAATAAAAGCCAACATCTCACGTGGTGTCAAAGGTCAGGGTAAAGACGTGGGTTTTCAGGAGTGATTTAAAAATAGGTAGAGAAGAAGCCTGTCTAATCTCTAAAGGAATATCGTTCCACAGTTTTGGAGCTTCTACAGCAAAAGCACGATCTCCTCTAAGTTTATGTTCAGTCCTGGGTACATTCAGGAGCAGCTGATCAGCTGACCTGAGAGAGCGGGTCCTAAAATCCTAAAATGAATAGGCAGCCAGTGAAGTGAAGCTAAAATAGGAGAAATGTGCTCAAACTTTCAAGTGCCAGTTAAAAGACAAGCTGCGGCATTTTGCACCCTCTGTAGATGAGTGATGCATGATGCACTGACCCCAATATAAAGTGCATTACAGTAATCCAGCCGAGTGCTAACGAAGGCATGGATAACTGTCTCAAAGTGCTGCCATGAAAGAACCAATGCAGAAGCATCTTAAAATTGCAGTCTGTCTGTTAGCCAGCAGGTGGCGACACCTCTGGCTGCAGAAATAAATCTATTTATATTGAAATCTATGAGATAATCACTTTACTTCTCCCCTAATTTTCGACTTCAGTAAAGATTTTGAAAGTGATTTTCTGGTCTCAGTCACTAGTTTCAGGTCTTTTTCAAGACGACATGAAGCAAATTTAGTAAATTATGGTCATATTTATTTTATATTTAGCAGGAAATACTTTACTGTGTGGCTATTTTTTACTGAAAAGTAGCTACTGTGTGAGTATCTTCTGTTTCTCAGTCAGACCATCCCCTCACTCATTATGTCGGGTTAAGAAAAAAAGCATGGCGACAACCAAAATTCTGAACCTTCAAGACTGGAGTTCATATGCCAGTCAGTGACATCATAGTGTCTGCATCTACTGTTTATATACAATCTAAGCTCCCATCAGACCCCATGATTTAAAACCCAAATGAGGACGGCATCTGTAGGCAATTTTTCTGAAGTCTTGCTGAGACGGATAACATTACTTATACTTTAAGAAGGTAATCAGAGCCAGAGGAGAGGCTTCCAGACTCGAGTGCTCGGCATGTGTCCTTAATCCGCTGCTTTTGATGTGGCTGTATTAGCTCTGCTTACTTCTACGTTTGGGAGGGATATGTGTGATTTAATTGTGTCCCGACAAACAGTTTATCCACCCACCGAGTAATTCGTCGTAGCGTTTAAAGTTGCCATTGGTGCCAAACCTGGCAACCTGACTGCCATAACGAAACTTAAGGATACACAGTGACTGCACCTGCCTGATGTTGCCCCTTTATTCATAGAGACCAGGTGTAAGGTGAGGTAGATTTTCCTACCTCAGATTCAAGTGCTTGTCCTAAACTTGACTGATTATCTCCTCATACCACAGCCATGTCATCTTGAACTTAGTAAGTAAAAAAACATACAATTACTTCCCAAAATGCTAAACTCTTCTTTAATACTGGATTGACATCATGGGATATAACAACTAAATGGTCTTGTTTTTTTACATAATGTAATTCAGTGCAAACAAAAGAGGTTTCAGTCTCTCCATTATGTGAAGAAAAAATAGATGGCACGCTCCTAGACGCCTTGTTAATGTAATCAGAGAAGAATGAATGAGAAGGGTGCTTTCTGCAGATGATTAAGAGCTCCCCCTGACCAAATTCTGATTCAGTACATTTACGAACAATTGGCCACCTGGGTCCCCAAGTCTGCTTCAAGCAAACCCTCTTATTGAGTCTGTACGGAGGCCTGACCGCACCCCTCCACTCCCTCCCGCCATGCCCTCAACGAGACACTGATGCGTCTGAGTTGAGGTGTGCCAGAGTGATTCATTAGTTCATTAAGGCGTCTTGTGGCCATGGCAACAATCTTTCTAACGGGGTCACCGGTAACATGACAGTCTCCTTCAGGGCAGACCCTGTCACAGGATCTGAGCAATGGCAGGAGGTACAATCAGTTACCCCACCCCCAAAACATCATGAGGTCTCCTAACCCATTTATGCCCTCTGCTTTAGAAAAAAAACAACTACGTACACACACTCACGCAGATCGCCTCAACACACAATGCTCCAGCTATGATCTAATCAGAAATTCTGGGTAGTCTCTCTGTGTACTTCCAGTGTGCCTCCGGTTGGGCAAAATTTACCGCAGCTAATGGGAGGTGAAAGCACATGGATTTCTTTTTTGTGTGTGTTATCCAGAATCAGCTCTGACTGTAAGCTTCAGTGTTTCCAGTGCACAAGTGCTGTACAAGATATCAGTTTATGTTAAATAAAGTTTTAAAAAAAATGAAATGTAAACAATTGGTTATTTCTTTATTTGATTTGTATTATGAACATTACATAGCAAGAATTCAAGTTAATAAGTTGATCTCGGATCAACTTTTTTGTGCTAAATTGTGTTTTCCTCTATTACCAAGAAATGTGCTGTGTATTTAGTTTGTTTAGCATGCTTACCAATAAGTATTATATAAACAGAAATCACTGGAGGATAACCTGGTAACCAGAGAAGCTTAAGCCTAAACCAAACACGACTTAAGGAAGAAACACTGGAACAAAAAGACCATTATAGCAATAAATATAAACAATTGTTTATATATTTAAATGCCCAGCCTGGCAGTTTCCATCACTCTTCTCTTCTGCCTCCTCCAGCCTAATATTTTCGTTCTATGTCTTACTGGGTGATGCTGCAGGATGAGCTTTGCTTTGAAACTCAAACTGCAATGTGCAGTGCAATATTTCCAGTCTGAATACTAAGCAGTTAAGTCAATACACACAAGAATCCTCTGTCTAATTATGTCATTTCTGGCCCAGCGGTCCTCCCGTTCCCATTTGGAAGATTGTTAGTTTGATTGCTGCAATTTTCTTTAAGACATCACAGACATAAATCTTTTTCCCCTGGTCAACACAGGCAAGGTTTTGTAATCCATTGCTTGAACAGGGAAGCATGCCCTTAAAGCCCCCTGGCATTTTTTTTTTTTTAGTGAATGGTGTCCTTTCTTTCTTTCCCACCCCTTCCTCTGTAAGTGTGTGTCTGTTCAAACCATCGGCCCTTGACTTTGTCTGGCACTCCTGTGGTGAAACACTCTGCTCCCAATCTGTGTGAGCGGAGCAGCCAGTGTGTGGGCTCACTCCAGGCTCCGGACATCAAGATGATGATGATGATGATGATTAAGTACCATGTCCTTTCTTACTGTAAAGATTTTTTAAGCCATTAGGTGATTACGTTTTTATGTTGGTGCACGAAAGTGTACAGTTATCATCTCATGGGAACAGCTTGAGAGACTGGAGCTGTTTAATATTTGCCACATATATATATATATATATATATATATATATATATATATATATATATATATATATATATATATATATATATATATATATATATATATATATATATATATATATATATATATGTGGGGATGTGGCGTACAACACTAGAGGCCAACTCCAAGCCCATAGCACAAGTCACCATCAAGTGCGGGATCTACCAAGGAGATGCTCTGTCCCCACTGCTGTTCTGCATAGGCCTGAACCCCTCAGTGAGATCATTAACAAGACTGGCTACGGATACCGACTACAGAACGGAGCAGTTGTCAGCCACCTCCTGTACATGGATGACATCAAGCTGTATGCCAAGAGTGAACAAGACATCGATTCACTGATCCACACTACCAGGCTATACAGCAATGACATTGGAATGTCGTTTGGACTGGAGAAGTGTAGTCGGATGGTAACAAAAGAGGGAAGGTAGTCAGAACTGAGGGGATTGAACTACCAGAAGGCAACATTGCAGACATAGAGGACAGTTACAAGTACCTGGGGATCCCGTGAGGCGAATGGGAACCATGAAGAGGCCGCTAGAAAGGCTGCAACCACCAAGTACCAGCAGAGGGTCAGGCAAGTCCTGAGGAGTCAGCTGAATGGTAAGAACAAGATCCGGGCCATCAACACCACGCCCTGCCCGTGATCAGGTACCCTGCTGGGGTAATAGGCTGGCCAAAGGAGGAGATAGAAGCCACTGACATAAAGACAAGAAAGCTCCTTACCATGCATGGAGGGTTTCACCCCAAGTCCAGCACCCTGAGGCTGTACGCTAAGCGGAAGGAAGGGGTCGGGGACTGGTGAGTGTCAGCACCACAGTCCAGGATGAGACAAGAAACCTCCACGAATACATCACGAAGATGGCCCCAACTGACAGCATGCTCAGTGAATACCTCAGGCAGCAGAAACCCAAGAAAGAGGAGGAGGCGAGGAACCATCATGGAAGGACAGGCCCCTGCACGGTATGTACCACCGGCAGATAGAGGAGGTGGCTGATATCCAGAAATCCTACCAGTGGCTGGACAAAGCTGGACTGAAAGACAGCACAGAGGCACTAATCATGGCAGCACAAGAACAAGCTCTGAGTACAAGATCCATAGAGGCTGGGGTCTATCACACCAGGCAAGACCCCAGGTGCAGGCTGTGTAAAGATGCCCCAGAGACAATCCAGCACATAACAGCAGGGTGCAAGATGCTAGCAGGCAAGGCATACATGGAGCGCCATAACCAAGTGGCCGGCATAGTGTACAGGAACATCTGTGCGAGTATAACCTGGAAGTCCCGAGGTCAAAATGGGAGATGCCCCAAGGGTGATGGAGAATGACCGAGCTAAGATCCTGTGGGACTTCCAGATGCAGACGGACAAAATGGTGGTGGCTAACCAACCGGACATAGTGGTGGTAGACAAACAGAAGAAGACGGCCGTAGTGATCGATGTAGCGGTTCGAATGACAACAATATCAGGAAGAAGGAACACGAGAAGCTGGAGAAATACCAAGGGCTCAGAGAAGAGCTCGAGAGGATGTGGAGGGTGAAGGTAACGGTGGTCCCCGTGGTAATCGGAGCACTAGGTGCGGTGACTCCCAAGCTAGGCGAGTGGCTCTAGCAGATCCCGGGAACAACATCGGAGATCTCTGTCCAGAAGAGCGCAGTCCTGGGAACAGCTAAGATACTACGCAGGACCCTCAAGCTCCCAGGCCTCTGGTAGAGGACCCGAGCTTGAAGGATAAACCGCCCGCAGGGGCGTGCTGGGTGTTTTTTTTTTTTATATATATATATATATATATATATATATATATATATATATATATATATATATATATATGTATATATGTATGTATGTATGTATGTATATAGTGAATTGCTTAGTTATTCTGTTTTGAATGCTTAGTTATTTTTGGTAGTTGGTTACTTTTGGTAAATGGTCTGACATTTATGCAGTGCTTTTCTAGTATTATAGTAAAATCCACATTGACTCTTCATACAACATTTTACCCATCACACACCTGGGAGCCGATTAGCCTACCACCAACCTTGCAGTGAAGCACAGCTGCAGAAGTTGTTTTTCTTTTTTTTTGATTAATCCAAAACACTGCAGCAGAACAGCTAATAACTCATGTTACAGTGCAGCCAAACAAACTTGTATCTAAACCCCACCCAGAATAATCCACCGTACTTCCTCTACCTGCTCTTACAGCTTCCTGTTTGACCCCTGGATCTGCAGAAAATCAGTTCAGTTATAGCAAAACCTCTAAATAAAGAAACTCACCAGCCTCATGTGGGTGTGTTGTCCTTCCATAGTTGATCATTGTAATTTTAATTTTGTAAGTCTGCTATGTTAGTTTACTAGTTTTAATCGTGTAAGTTGGGGAGGCAGTAATTTAATGATTTGACTGAAATGAGACATTAATACAATCTTAATTAATGATGTTTATCAGCATCCCCTGCTGTATCACACAGTGTTCAACCAGAAAAATCTGCATCATTGATTAAACTAAATCAATATAAGTACCAAATAACAGAAAATACAAAGCTGTTATCGCCCTGTTTAGACTTGCAGTCGTTTCCAAGGGCTATCTCACCTTTTGCCCTATGACAGTTGGCTCTAAAACCCCACATGACCCATGGATAAGCAGCTAAGAGGATGGATGGATGTCACCATTATCTTTTGCACTACAATCAAAATACTCTTTTCAAAATACAACACCGCATCTTAATCCATTAACTAAGTATCTGTTTAGGACTTCAAATATTTTAAACCTTATACTCAAAATTAAACCCAATCATTTTTAAAGTATATTCAAATCTCTGAGCTCTTAAACCCATGAGACATTAGTCTTTAAACCATCTTATAATTTATCGTCCACCGCATCCCTTATCTGCTGTAAACAAGCTCAAAACAAAGAATGGCACAGTGATGTGCAATCAGAGTATAACTGGCTTTAATAGTAATGAGAAACCCGGGCCTGAGTTGAAATTTCTTTAGTTATTGGAAGACATCAGAGATTTTTTCAACATGTTGTATAAATATGTGGCACATGTTCGGCTAGAAAACAAAGTGGTTAAATTAAGGTTCTTGTTTACACTTATACAGTTGGAGGTCTATAAGTTCTCACCTGAGCCTTGAGTCAGACAGTCCTATCAAGATAACAATGTGTTTGCTTTAGCAACAATATTTGGGGTTCCAACATCAAGATTTCTGTTGTCTCGGTAAAAAAACACAATGAAACATTTAACTTGACATTTACATTTTTTTGTTTGTTGTCATTTAAAAGCTCACCTTACCGAGTTAACAGGAATATGAGTTTTATGTCTCATGTCAGGTTACGTGTACACAAACATTAAATCTTCAGTTCGACACACTAACGGGTGACAGCTGACACATGGTTTCTCCCTCCGCCCTCTCCCATCTTGCTTTCCAGCCACTCCTCGGCGCCACGGATGACTGCAATAAAGACAAGCACAGAAAAAGGTGAGAGGCAGGAATATGACAAAGAGGCAGAGTTGATTTAAAATACAGCAGAGGGAAGATTTGGCAGAGGGGAATCATCTTTCTTTCTGACTGCCCCCAGCTCCATTATGGGGGGGAAATGAAGGATTTTCAATGAGGGTTGGGATTTCTGCCCACTTCAAAGACCTTTTCTCACAAGTCTCTGGCTGTCTTTTCATTGTTATATAAAACAGACTTCATTTCTATGGGTGAGTGATGTTTGTGTGGCCCTCCACTTATGTCTGTGAACCAAGAACTATAGAGACGAATATAGATTTTTACTGTATTATCAACCCACCCCGGTCTCTCTGACTCCAGTCCCTTTCTCTCACTTTAGTGCCCCGCGTGTTGAATCAAAATCCTGTCTCAGGAATGTGCACTTTAGTTACTGACTACAATCTGGCAACGCTGATACTTTGGCAACCCAACTCAGGAGCCTAGTTCAGCCATCACATTAAACTGATATGTTAGCCTGGCTGATGATCTATCCACAGCAATACTCTAATTATTTTTACTAAAAGCCTGAGGTCAAGGTGATATGTCTAGCTGCTGTCTTACTTCCTAAACCATTCACTGCTAGTTTTTCAACAGCAGCCATACCGGCCAACGCCAAGAAAACTATGAAATATCTTTGCCTAATGACAAAAATTGTAATAGTTCTTAATTGATGGATAGTTTTATGCTGTAAATGAACTTTACTGGTGAGGGATTGTTACTTTGAGAGTCTAGACAAAGCAACAACAGCTTTCATCTAATGGGCTTGATTTAGGCACACACCTTTACGTCAGTGAAGAGAGGTTACGGGTACCGTAAAGAAGCCTTTCACTCAAATACAATAATGCTACTAAAACCTTTAACGTAATTTACTTTACTTAATGCATGCAGTAATTGGTAGCATTAGCAGCCCAGTCAGGCTACTACTCTCTGAAAGCTGAAGACTTCATCCAAAATCAGTTGAAACTCAGTCATTGTTTACCGTGTAACACGGCTGAGAGCTCTGCATAGATTCAGAATCCTGATTTAAAGTGATGCAGAAGCCCAAGGCAGCTGTAATCTTTCTAAAGTCCGAATCTTTCTAAACCATTTTTGCCAGTCGTAGCTGAACATCCTGCATAAACTTACCCCAGTTACCTATCAGGTCAAGTTGGGTAATAGATGGTGTGATCACACACATTCTGGGTAAATAATCAAATTAGTTAACATGTTTAATTTCACTAAAACCTTTTTATACATTCTTTTTTTCCCAGTCACCAGCATACACTGACCCTCTCTGGTTGTTTTTCAAAGTCCTTTCGCTTTCTCATTTTCCAAGAAGACACTTATAACATCAGCACTTTATTAGGCATGTAATCAGCAATAGTTTTTCTGGTTATTCTTCACTATAAGTATAGTAATACAAGTATAAACCACTCATGACACCACTACCTTACTGTTAACCGATCAATCATACATTTCATGGTTGTTTATTGATTTTTAAGATGCCTTAGACTGCCTTAAGCTTGTCAGAATTACTTCTCAGTTTAATCTCTCTCTTTCTTTCTGGCTGGTGTTTTCCTCATGGCTCTCCAGTCCTGGTTTGGTTGATAACTGAGGCAGAGATACTGAGAAATCTGATACTGGAGAGGGATGTTTAATCTCCGTGGCAGCCTTTGTGTGTGGCTTTTCTGCACCAACCTGGACTCTGGCTGGACAGAGGCTCTGTTTTCTGTATATTTTTGATTGATTCTACACATCTCACCTCATACTACTAATAAAAAAATACAAACTATTTCTACTACTACTCCTCGCAGTGATTTAAGTTGTAGCCATGTTCAAAATCTAGTGAAGTGTCTCACAAGTAGGCAAAGAAATGATTAAACGAACACTGAAAAGCAGGTCAGATGCATTCGATTATTTCAAAAAGCTTTCACAGAGATGCCTAACTTTCCTTTTTGCCTCCTGGCAAAAAGTTCACGAGCTCCAGTCAAAGTTGAGTTATGAGAGCACATGCTTTGTTAGGCCGCCTGCACAGAGGGGGGGCTGTGAAGTAGAGGGGATAGCAAAAACCTCAGGCATGTTATGCTCTTCTGATGGAGCTCCCCTCTCATGGCAGGTGAAAAGAAGTGGGCTGTCCATACCATCTGTCATGCATGTAGCACATGCCTGTACACACCCTTCCCCGGACAACAGAAGTGATAGTAAAATGACTGCAGAGCAAAGGGAATTGGGCTCTAAATTAGAAGAAGAAAAAAGTTCAGGAACAGACATTGCAGATATTTAACTAAGGCTCATCTTGATTTAACACAGTTTGTTGATAAATGAAAGATATAGCAAGCTTTAATATAAAGCCACATTCTCTGAAAAGGGAAGATACTATATGTTGATATACTAACATACAGGTAATCACCATTTACTTCCTGTTTTCTGCCAACACTGGTTCCTTTAACCATGTTAAATTATTCCTAGACCTCAAACAAGTAGTTTCTCTTTTTAACCTCATAAACAAGATTCCCTAATCTTAACAAAGTAGATCATTTACACACAGAAACCACAGTGTATCTTTTTTAATGGCTACATTTATCTAACTGTCAACCACAGCACCAACACATCAAAACACAGTTTTAATTTTGAAAAGCTGACTCTGTTCAAACTTTGGAAATGTGTCATTCTGTATGCATGTCATGGTCATAAATGAGCTAACATTTAACAGAACAGGAGTTATAATAATATTACATTTGTAATTTCAAGAGAGAGTAATAATAGTTGCTTGAAAGCAAAGATGAGGAAATGCACATGCTTTAAAGCATGAGTTAGGTACATGATGCTTGTTGTGTCTACACTAAAGTTATCAGATCCTCTAGCTGAAGTTCTCCAAAACATTCATGGGGAAAACCATTACATCCTCCTTCTTCCCACTGGATTTACACAGATATGCTGGCAAAAAGTTTATATATCATTTATACCAAGTGGAGCAGACCCCCCTTTAGCCTCTGCTCTGTTCCCCGTCCAATCACTTTATTTCTGTAAAAGAAAAGCTGCAACTATAGCAATACAAACTATGTAAACATCACAATTTAGTTCTGCAGACATTTCTTTCTGTTGTTGGACAATGCAAAAAATTTAAAATAATGACTCTAAGACAACTGAATCAGTCAGCCCAATAATCACAACTCTATTTAGTGCTGCATAGAGTCATCAGATGCCAGAAATGTCACAGATAATGGCAACAGCTGTCGCTGATTGTGGCTATTTCTGTATTCAAAGTAAGTGATAAAAGACAGGGCTTTTAAGATGACCACTACACGGCACCAGATTGTGTCTGAGAAGGTATGTGTCACCATGTTTGTAAAGGTGTTTTACTCCTTACCAACACTGCAGTGTGAGACTGATGGTTTCAGACCATCTCACTTTGTTATGCACTAACAAGCATTTAAAAGTCTGCAAATTTTAAATGCAAAAACTTTTGCATAAGTTTGGATCACAACTTAAAATGTGAAGCGGTTGAATATGAGCACAATTTGGTGCAAAGCTAAAAATGATCGAAAAACACATGCAGGTTGGGTAAGTGCTGACTAAACATAAAGAGACACAGCCTGCAGGGAAATAAAGGAAAGACATGGCGTGACTGGCTGGTTTTGAAGATATAAGACATTCCCATGCCATTTGCAGTCAAATTCATGCAAATAAAGTAAAACATTTACTTCACTTTCTATCTGAATACAGTGTTTTGAAGCAACTCTCATGCATCTCAAAGTACGATAAATTATTAAATAAATTCTCTTAAAGTTTTCAGCTGAAATACTGTTGCAAGGCTTCTACCTCAAAGGGAGGTCTAAGCTTATATTCATCAGTAACGCGGGTAACTAGGTCAGACTGAGGTGGAAGAAGACGAGAGATACAGAGCCTCTGGTATTAACAAAGGAGAAAATGTGTGGGCCAAGAAGTGGAAAAAAAACCTCCCTTTTAAGAGAAGCCTGGTGAGAATCATTTCAGGAGTAAGGGGTAGGTACATGTGAGAAAGATTTCCTACAGAAAAGCTGGCTTCTATCCAAACCAAATATTTTCTGATGTGAGGCGCAATATACACTTTTACACTGCGTGCAGCTGCTGCTATCCCCTTTTCAGCATGAAGCATTAGGTTTATTTTGAGTTGACAATGCTGACTGAGTAATGACTCATATAAGTGTAACCCCAGTGCAAAACCAAGAAATGGGTGTTTGTCAGACTAGATTGTTTATTCTTTGAGTTCAAATATTCTGACCTTTAATGCAGCCCCTCTGTTCTTCCACTATCCAAAAGTATCCAAAATACTCTCTTCTGATTGGCTGCCCTTTGTGTGGCTTCCAAAAATAGGATAGTTTGTGAGCACTGACTGGTGTAAATCTACTAAAAAATCATTTTCTTGTTTTTGAATAGATTTTTAATTTTTTTTTAAATCCATGTACGTTTTTAAACAGCTGTTAAATTCATGATTCAGAATATTAAAGTGGATGGCACCAAACATCAGCAGCAACAAAGGTTACAACAGGAAATCTTAGAGTGATGAAATGAGTGTTCACGTTCCTCTGCACCTGTCCAAACCTTCCCAGTCTTGTCTCTCTAACTTTAACCTGAGCTGTCTGTACTCTCTTCTTCTCTAGTGCCCTGTCTATTGTTTGGATGGCTGACCCCAGGTATTTAACCTCATCCACCTTCACTACTGCTACCCATTGCAACTTTATCTGTCCATTTCCTGTTTTGCTTCTACTAACTTTCATTCTTCTTTTCTCCAGAGCATACCTTCTGCTGTCTCCAGGCTCCCCTCCACCTGTTTACTACAAATCACGGTGTCATCTGCAAACATAGACTCCACAGAGACTCCGGCCTAACTTCATCTGTCAGCCTGACCATTGGTAACAGCCACCACTATAACATATGACACAAAAATTAGGACACACATGATAAGGTCACTATTTTTCACATGCCTCCAAGTTTTTAATTTTAGCTAATCCAGTTTATCTGAAAAAAATGCAGTCATACAATTAAGTGTGTAACATGTAAAATTCATGCTTAAATGAAGCAGAACATCTGTTTGCATTTGTTTTGAATGGTCAGATGATTAATGACTGGATCAGTCAATATAAAACAACAAAACACTCATTTTTCTGTAATTATTTCTATAACATCACTACAGACAAGTAATAGTGTAACAGTTTCACGATAAAAGTCTCAAATGTGAGCAAAGTAGGTGTAGGTTGGGTCAGTCTGCTGACTAAACATACAGAGAAACAGCCTGAAGGGAAATAACAGAAAGAGATGGTGTGACTGGTGGGTTTTAAAGAGACAAACACCTTCCCACAGCACTCCATACAGCAGCCAAATCCATGTAAATAAAGCAAAACATTGATTACTGTTAGGAATCTTGTATGTAAGTATGGCAAATTATTAAAGAATTCATTTCGGCTACAATGCTGCTGCAAGGTTTTATACCTTAAAGGAAGGTCATCAGTTTATCAGTATCATAGGTAACTAGATCAGACTGAGGTGGAAAGAGGCAAGAGATAGTGAGTTTCTAACAAAGGATAAAATCTGTGGGCCGATCACTGGCATGCTTGGAAGCTCTTTCTGTTATACCTATAGGGGTTTTTAAGTGTTTTGTGCCCAGTGGCTTTTGTTTCCAGGCCTAATGCCTGCATCATGCCCATAGCTGTAAATTCACGTATGATGGGGGTCGAACAACTGGGTGACCAACTCCAGGAAACTTTTCTGCTGCAGCTGTTAGCCAAGGTGACCCCACATGCAGTGATTAAAAACACTGGGAGCTGCTGTATTGGAAGCAGTCCAGTGTGTCTAAACTTTGCTCATTTCGCACACTGAAAACTGTACTTTGTGTATCAAGGCTGTTTTTTTAAATCCCTGGTTTTATTTATGTCACCTGTGCGTCCTTGAAAAATATGAATATTAATCAGACGATGTCTTTGAAATATGTAGACTAGCAAGAAAAAGTTTCAAGTATTTATAAAAAAATAATTTTGAAATCAAAATATAAATTATGGATTAATCATTACTTATTTTGTACTTTTCTATCTTTATATCTTTGACATAAAGATAGAAAAGTCTTTTTTTTTACCACGTGTCTCAATATAATCACAATGAGAAAATGTAATAATATAATCACATAACCCCTTTTGTGGGTTATGTGATTTTTGGACACAACTCCAAAGTTTTAAGACTTGAGTAAGGTAGACCCACATGTCCCTCAGTCTAAAGACAAAAGACAAACAGGTGAAAAGATTACATACCTAGACAGGTGTCTGACAACCATGCATAGATGCAATAATCAGTAAATTCACTGTGTCTTTAGTAATTATGAGCATATATTCTACTCAGCAGTGGATAACTGGAATAACCGTGAGAAGCTTTTGATTTAAAGATACTGTTTTTTAGCAGTAAAGTCGTAAAAGCTGCTTCCAGAATTGCAGTTTTACATTAGCAGCTGCTGCATGAGTAACTCAGAGATTAAAGAAGATTGGGTTTTTCAACTAGCTGCTGCCTCGGACATCAGTAACAAGCAAGCAAACGCTAAGTTGCTGTCTCTGAAATCACAGTCTAGTGTTAACACTTTTATCTATCTGAGGTGAAAACAACACATCATTGAATTCAAACTGCACCACAGGGTTGTTTGAACCTTGATATTTGCTTTACTGATAGAATGTAAATCAGATGTTTCCATGTATTGTGGAAGAGGTCACTCCTAGTGTAGGCAAACTTAGTTTAGGTCAAAGATTTCAAACGGAGGAAAAAATAACATAGTTCGTTAATGAACCGAGGCCATTCAAAGCATGTGAGAGCCCAGAAGAGCTTATGTCTATGTTGGCTTCATACCTTCCTAAACATAGATTGCTCCATATCCTTTTTACTGTATCTAAGAGTGACAATTTGTATCTTTCATCCGTGTTATAAATGGTGTATAGTGATGACCAGTTAGAGAAAGTAAAGTGTTTTTGCAAGGTGCTGAGCTACTATTTGCCAAAACAAATAGTGGTGTGCTGGAACAATCTGGAAGATTGTTCCTTTACAATACATTTCCCCATTGGATGTTCTAATGATGGAAGGGGACAATGCCAGAGTTATGGATGGGCCTCGGGAGTCCAGGCCAGCCCAGTGAAGTCACTGTCATCCTCAGATGAATTCTTCCGATACACTTTGACTATAAATTACACTTATTCATGCAGTTTGGCAATGGAAAACTTAAACACTCAAAGTGTTAAGTTTGAAATTTAAGGGCTAAGTTATTGCAGTTTAGTAGTTTACAGTGCTTCTCCAAAAATTGTGGTGGGCAGCATGACTAAAGAGGACACTAACTGGATGGCTTTGTGCAGAAAAACAAATAAAAACTATAAGTGGAAATGTGATCACAGGTAAAAAGCCATTTTAAACAGATGGGCTTTAAAGTTGAAATTCCAAAGGTGGTGGTTAATCAATATATCTGATATTGGAAAATAAAATGTTCCAGAGCCGGGGAGCAGGGCAACTAAAAGCTCTGAACCCCTTGATTGTGAGACAAGCAGAGGGAACAGTCAGGTGTAGGAAGGAAGAAGATCTTAGAGTACAAGAGGAAGTGGCAACATGGAGAAGGTCAGACAGATATGGAGGGGTGAGATTGTGGATGGCCTTGAATACCAGTAGGAGAATTTTGAAGTTGATGTGGAATTTCAGTGGGAGCCAGTGAAGCCGGAACAGGAGTGATGTGGTGTGCAGAGTGGTTCTAGTGATAATACGGGCAGCTGAATTCTGGACCAGCTGAATCTTATGAAGGGATTTGTGAGTAAGACCAAAGAAGAGGGAACTGCAGTAATCCAGGCGAAAAGTAACAATGATAGTGGTATGGGGAGGGAGGGAGGGAGGGGTGAAGGTGGCTGATGTTACATAGATACAAATATGCCGACCAGGTAATATAATTACTATCAACAATGGCACTCAGAATTAAACACTCAGTGTTTAATTTGAAAAAATTTTGAAGAGGACCGAGATTTTACTTCAGATATGTTGTTGGTGAGAGAGTGTGGAGGCAAAGTGGATGTAGGTCTGGTACTGAGGTCGAGCTGGGTGTCATCTGCACAGGAGCGGAAATTGATGCTGTATTTATGGAAGATATTGCCAAGGGGAAGAAGATAAACGATAAAAAGGAAGGGCCCCAGGACAAAGCCCTGAATTTCCAAAGGTGGTGGTTAATCAATATTTCTGACCCAAATCATACAACACGTTATTAGATAAAAGTGAATAGAGTTGAATAGCAACAAGAATTTTGGAAATGAAAGGTTGATTAGAAAGGAAGTTGGTATGATCAGCACCATTTTTTTGTTTTTCAGAATCTGGTTTATTGCAGCAGTTTTGACAGAGATGAGAGGGACCAGAGAGAGGAGGCAACTTCTAAAGAGGACTAGATGAAGGTCCAGGTTACAAGTAGATGGCTTGGAGTTGCAAATCAGGTCTGAAATATCTGAGGAGTTGGGGAGCTTGAAAGAAGGGAAAGAGTGAGTGGGTGAAGTAAGTTCAGATGAGATAGTTGAGGAATATAGACCAATATTCTGATGAATCTTCTGAATATTTCAATTAAAGAAAGGCATAATATAATTACACAAAACTTCTGCACTTAAAGAAATTTTCTCTCCTGTTTGTCTTTTTTGCCTTCTGTGTTGTATCTGCAATCTAAGACAAATATTTTGACTATTTTTTTTTTAACTGTGAAGGCATTTCTCTGTAAGTGTCCTATGCATATATTATTGTAATAATGCATTTTTGTGTTGTTGTTGTTGTTGCTTATATTTTGAAAAGCAAGGTGACTTGAGGCAAATGTCCTTGTCAGAGTTGATTGCACATCCAGTTCATAAGGTCTGCCGCCAACCGTGGAGGTGGATAGTGCTGTCTAAACTGTAATCTCCCATAAGTGTGTTGATAATTTGAACTCTGGTGACTGTGAAAATCCTCATCCTTCATGCCCTGTGACTGTGAGCACTGTCATCAGTGCCTCTAATTACAATAAAAAGATTTCCCCTTGCAGAGTAAAAGAGCGGCACTTCTTCCTTGAAAAGCCAAAGGGAGCCAAACCATACCAGCCAAATGTCCTCCACATCTTAACAGAGCCATGTGGTCCTTCAGATGCACATGTCAAGGGTTGAGGTTTCCCTTTAAGTCTGAATATTTTTTTAAAATCCCTGTCTGGCTTAAAAACATGCTCCTCTGGCCTCTCAGTAGTCTTAAGTTTGGCACACTCATGTCAGCAGTCTTAACCATCAGAAAACACAACAGAAAAAAACTAACAAACCTCCATCTATGAAGCGTTTTAATTAATACACGTCAGTTTATTTTAATTTTACAATCTGCACATAATGTGATAAGTCAGAGGCTAAGATATAGTGTAATCTAGTTCATATGAGAGCATTTTATTCCCCTTTTTACACGTATTTCCTGTATGTAGCCTATTAAACAAGATATATAATCTTAATTGGTAAGCTTCATAAATGCTGGTAGGCATATTTTTGTTAAGCTGTCATTCAGAATTTATGCTAAACTAGGCTAACTGCCTGCTGGCTCTAGATATGTGGCATCACTCTCATCTGGACAGTTTATTAGCATATTTTTTACAAAAATCTACAGCCCGGTAGCTCCTAAATTAAATTTCAGACTCCTGTATAAATAAACTTTTAACCTTGATCTAGCATTAGCGCAAAGTTAAACTGAATACAGCCAACAGGCCATGCGATTTGGCCTCAAAGGTGCGGAAGCGTGATAAGGTGGGCATATTAAATAGTGACCTTGAGGACTTTCCATCAAGAAGAAATCTATGCAGCGTGAATTTGCAGCAGAAGAAAACACCGATAAGCTCTGTGCCTCTGCCACACACGTTAAGGCCCCCACAATACGAGATCCCAGCCGCACTGAGACTTTAATTGAACTCCCTCCCCTCCCCTCTCTTCTCCTCCACCTCCACCCTCTTCCCCCCCTCTCTCTCCTCTTCTCTCCTCCGTCTCCAGCGGGCTGCTAACTTCTCGTCGACGCACCACTTGGCTTCAGTTTGTTTTGGAGTGGATACGGACAAGCAGCAAAAGACATGGCTTTCCTTCGTAGAGCGTTTCTGCTGCTGTTTCTTCAGGTCTGCCTGTTGCACGTGAGCGGTGAGTTTAAAAAAAACAATCGAGAAGTAAAAGATCACGGTTTATTTTTGTTTTTGCTTTTTTTGTGCGTTTTTATCAAAGAAAAAGTTTCGTGGAGGAGTGCAGAGTTTGAATGAGAATACAATGCGTGTCTCTTCTTGGATGCGGTGACAATTTTTGGACCGTTTGTTTTATTAGCTCGAGACGTTGACGTGTTTTTGTGTCGCGTGCTTCTGAGAAGTTAATTATGTTAGCCTGTTAACAAGCTTTTGGCTTCTGTGTTGAATTTTCATCCTCATTTAATATAGTAAAATATGAACCTCGTGGTGTTGACTTATACACATTTTACATGTTTTATTTTTTTAAGTTGCTTGTCGTCTTCGTGAAATGTCGCCTTTAAAGGTGTATTTAATTACTGCGTAATTGATACTAATTAAGCACCAAATGCGTAGCTGTAGCCCGCAGAGCTAAGCGCGTGCACGCGGGCGTGCGTCGAGCGTCTGAGGAGCTCGTGTGTTATAAAACTCTTCTCGGTCTGCGAAGAAAGTTGGTAAAGGTTTAATGCGACTGCTGTGAACATCTAAAGAACCACAACACTTTATGTAGACCACAGCACCAAATTTAGAAGAGGCTTGAGTTTTCAAGGCAGGGGCATTTTGTTTTTCTTTAGTTAAGCCAGACACTATCAGGATGGGATAGATAAGCACAGAGCATTGCAATGTGTGTTTGTTTGCCTCTGTGTCTGTATATCCTCAGCTTGTGTCATTTTAAGAGCCAGTCTGAGTTTACCTTTTGTGAATATTTTTGCAAAGGCGTGACTCATTGCCTCAGGGAGCTGTGGAGGTTAGAAGCTGTTTGTAGATTTCTTTAGTTGGGGCTCCTATGAACAATTTTCTTTGATTCTCTTGACCAGATTGACTCAAATTGAGAAAAATACCTATAGTTTCCCGGTAGTGAAAGGTATTGTGTTCTCGTGTATTGTTTGTCTGGTCTGTCTGAGTACAAAATAAGACAGAGAAAAGCAGTATGCCTTAAGAACTTGGGACTCATCAAACCTATTCACAGGTAAGCAAACATTAGTGTAAGGTTTGAGGCTTGCTGAATAATCAACCTGCAAAAAAAAGTACAATACTGAATGCTTTTGTAATGACTGCAAATTCTTCCTTTTATGCCCCTTTAAGTTACATGACATATTAAAAAAACAAGGTGGGTGGACTGAAACATTTCAATTTCAATATTTTGACTTTTTTTAAAGGTTCAAAACAATCTGAACCTTGTTGGGTTTTGGACTGTCTGACCATTTTGGCTATTTTAAGCTATTCCCTTGAGCTGTGGAAAATTATGATGATTATTTTCCCAATTTTTAATGGAATTTTGTAGAAGTAGTGGGTTAACTGGGGAAATACTTGAAGTTTTTGGATAACTAACTGCAACTCTACTGTTTATCTAGCCAGTGTAGGGTAATGGCACCATGCATCTTCTCATCTTCTCATTTTGAAGGACGTGATCAACTAGAGTGTCTTGTATATCGACGATACAGCTGTGTGCTTTTAACTTTATATTGGACTGTTAAATGCTGTACTACTTTCATTACAGTGGCTGATCTTTTTAAATGAACATTAAAAATGAAGAAAGATAAATTATTCACCTGATATGGGTGTCTTTAAATTTTTATTAGAATCATATTTGCAAAACACACTAATCAAAACTCATTAAGTCAGTTTCCCCCACTCAAACCATCCTCCCTCTCGCAACTCACTTTGTCCTGACCTTATCCCTCTTTTTTTCCTTAAATCCACGTTTTTTTTACTCCATCAGCCTTGTCTTAATTGGGTTATCTCTATTTAATCCTCATCTCCCCTCTACCTCCTCTGGAGACCAAGTAAAGCTGTCTGTTTTTGGATTAGGTCATTAGCCTTTGGTAGAGACCCCGGACCTCTAAAGAGCTTCTAAACCAGCCCCTGTCAAAACTGACCTACTCCCTAATGGACCTTGAAGGGCACTTACTCGAATACAATTTGTGGCTAAAAGCATTTCTGCTGCATGGAAATGAACCCATCCTGAGCATGAGAAGAAACCCAAACATGAAGCTTTGTTGATGCACTGTATACAACCCACTATTGATTTCAGAGTCCAGTGTTCATCAGTATGATCGTCATGTTCTGTTAAAAGAATGGGCAAGTGGTCCGGGAATGGCGGTGGAGCAGTAAATCTGAGCAGTGGCTGAGCTTTTACGATGACATTTACAGAACAGAGAGTAGGCAAGCAGACAGGCCTTTTTAGTTAATGCTGTTATGAAATATTTCTAACCAAACAAGGTTTTATCCATCGGTGCATTTGGAGGCTCTGAGGGATCCGCTCTAAGTTTGTGTGTGTAAAATGCCTCTTGCATTCAGAAAACTGGCAGATGCTTTTATATAATACATGTTGGTGTAACAACAACATGTGAGTATCGCAGACCTTAGTAAGAAACTGCTGCAACTTACCTGAATAAATATTTCTTTGTGATGTTAAAACGAGCAGCTGTTTCGTAGTGTACCGCTAACTGTGACATCACCCAAAGACAGTGTGCTTTGTTGACAAAGTCAGTTATTCAGCATACCTGCTAAAAGATGGGAGGTGCTGGTTTACTGTTGCATCAACTGGTTAGTTTGTTTGTGTTGTTATTTGACTTTGGTCTTTGAAAGGGTTAGTTCAGAACTGGATTAACCTGTTAAAAAAAGGTCACACAGTGGTAGACCAGTAACTTCTATGATCTGCAGGGTGAAATGCCGATTTTTGTCAAAGGAGTCTGTTGTGTTTAAGGAGTATCGCTGTCTTAATAATACAGATACTGGGAAATTCCTCAATCCTCCTCACTATTTTGGATACCACAAGAGATAAAGAATGACAGAAAATCAGTTAAAAGTGAAGAGTCAGTTAAAAAAAAGAGAGAACCGCGACGGCACTATAATGCAAAAAAGGTTTTAACCTTTATTTGTGTATTTATGACAAATATTTTAAGACTGCTGAATATTTTAGGGACCGCTAACAATGAAAAAGTCTATATTTTTAGGTTTTCTGAGGTAGTGCTGTGCTTCTGGTGAATTGGCTCCATACTTTGTTTGCTGATGAAACACAGTTGTTAAGGTAGTCTGACACAATTTCTGTCTGGTTGCTGGTAGACTTTTCTTAGCTTCAGCTGGGAGAAACATAACGATTTTTAGACCCAAACAGTTCTGTTATCCTGTTAAATTAACATCGTCTGTTATAATGTTACAGACGTGCAGGGCTGATAACGTTCGCGTCCCACCTGCAAAGTTTAGCCATGGCTGCTACCTTAATGATAATTAACAGTCAGCTAATGTGGCTATTACATAAATGCACCTTCAGGCTTGGGATGGGCACTAGGAGTACACTACCTTGTGACTCCCTGAGTCTAGGTTTGTAGCTATTGGGTAAATTGCTAATGGCTTGATTATACTCTGCAGCAGACAGGGACAGCTGGAGACTCAACAGACGAGTAGTCATTCCCGTTACGCTTCTTTGAAGTCTGTCACTTGGATCGCATTTGTAGTTCGTGCATTGTAATTCAAATTTTCTACAAATCCATGCTGTCACAAAAAACAGGTAGGTACACAGATGTCCACATAGACCATCGCATGCTGAAATTTACCGAGCGGACTCGCGAATAGTGTAATTAAGACTCATTGTTAAGCAATTAATGTTGAAACTGGAGCTTTATTGGCTTCTCGAAATTCCTCCTAAAGTGTTGTTAAGTGTTGTGAATGTCAACTACTGCAGATGCTAGTGAGGGGAGGGGCTGTATGAAGTTATGTGTCAACTGGAGGAGATAAAAACAGCACCGCTGCTATTAATACTGATGCGAATGAGTATCTAATCCAGTGGTCAGTATCTGAGAATCAGTGTTTTTTGCAGCTCTAATAAGAAGAGCAATTTCTTTCTAAGTACAGTGTTTCCACAAATCACCACCCACTGTGGACACCCATGCAGTTATAACATATGCCTTCAACCTTGGAGATATTATTTATTGTTGGACCATAAGGAAGTCGAACCAACTGTCAAAAGCAAACTATATCAATACAATTGGTAATGTCTCAACTTATATCCTGTTTGGAAATATAACAAAGCAAAGAAAAACATTGATATACTGCCCAGCTGTGCCGTGAACTCGCATTGTTGTTGAAAATGATTAAGGGCACCTACCAGAAAATGTTAAAGTCGTAAAGTTAGCCCCAAATCCCAGTTTTACTGGCCTTAGACACACTTTTCACTTGGAGGTAAACTTGAAAGTTCTCCTACAGAGCAGCTCATTCCAGCTCTAAAGAAAATTCAGTATCCAAACACACCCGAGAACAATTCAGCTGCCTATTAGGGAGTGACTCCTGATAATACCCCTATAGTATGGGTGTATCGGATAGCCGCATACTATAGGGGTAGGTTGATGTTTAAATAGTGGTTGTATTGACATCATTTGATCAGTTTTAACATCACTTGGGGAAAAAAATCTGTTGAAGTATGCTGCGTAATCAAAAACAGTACCATGTTGCTGGTGTTATGTGTTAAGTGTTAATGTGTTAAATTACATTAAGTTTTCCCTTTCTGATTATGACAAAAGTGATCATAGGTTCTGCTTACCAACATTCAGAATTTCATAAATTCTTTTGGCTTTAAACATTTTGATAGAATTAATACACATCTGAAGTGCTTTGTAAGTTGTTATTTATTTGAAATATAATGAATAGATAGCAGTGGCAATTTGTCTAGCACAACTGCTGGACCAGCTCTAGTTTCAAACCCTGAAATGTAAGCATTTCCTGGTTGTCATCATATATCATATTTTAATATCCGTGGACAGTAAGCCAATCAATCAAGCTTTCTAAAGATGTCGCCTTTAAATATTTCTCAAAGTGTTGAGTTATGAAAATAATAATGTCATTTTTAGACAGTAAGTGATGACCATGCAGTCCTCTACAATGTTATTTATAATTCGTTGTGGTTTATACACATTTATTTATATTCTAAACTGAAGCAGACTGTTGAATTATTAAACAGCCAATCTTGTAATTGAGACATTTAAATTCATGTTGACTCCAAGGTCATATTGAAAAATACTTGAAAATGAAAATAAATTCATAGAGATATAAATATGCTATTAAAAAAAGTTGTGTGTGATGTATTTGCTGTAAATCTGCAGGTCTTTTTTCGACTTTTAAGAAAATATTTTTTGCAGCATGTAGAAAAATAAAAAAAACAGTCATAATGTATCCCAGTGAGTCAGTCTTCTCTAGTAAATAATGGCTGGTCTCCCTGACCTCCTCTTCATCCGTCTCCGTGGCTGAGTGCCTGGGAATGCCTGCGCGTTGCTGCTGGGCTTGTCTGGATGTGGCAGGAAGTGTGCAGCTGTTGGCTGCAGTTGTCCATGTGGGATTAGTGCATTTGCCTGAGTGATAGCTAGGCATGACAGCCATATAATCTAATGTATTGGCTCATTGTTTTCATTAAAGAGAGTGTGCTGTTTGATCCCTGTAGTATTATAATGGTGACTTGCTGTAGCATTAGGCATATGTAAGCTAATTCGGCTAACATGTAGGTCAGCACAGTGGACAATTAAATAAATACAAGCAATTGCATTAACTTTTTTCATTATTTTAGCTGATCATTCAAACTTAAAAGCTTCTAAATAGATTGCAGGATACCTTGTGTGTTATTCCAGACTTTTAAGACATGGGGTTTGCATGTTTTGATTTAGACTGTTGAAATGTTAGTAAATGTTAGGATTTTTAAGACAGTTTTGACAGAAAGACTGGTACTTTCTTTAAACCTAAGTGGTTTAATTTGACTTGATATAGCTTTAGAAGTTATGAGGGGATATTGTATGATAGCAAACCAAGCATTTTCCTTTGTTGTCGAAGAAAAAGATGATCTAAGTGGCATAGTTTCCCAGAGAACATAACTATTTTTTTCATTTTGAATGTATGCCAGCACCAAGACGGCAGGCTTGATACCTTTTGTTTTAAAAGGTGCTCAACCTGGCTGCTTCTCTGCTGCAAATCGACTGAAACAGAAAAAAAAAAGCATTTTGCTTGAGCACTCATTGGTGTTTGTTGCTTCAGTTTGTGGTTTGAAGCCAGTGCATGCTCTGAAGATCCAAGACATGTTTTGGGAAATCAAAGCCCTAGCTGTTTAGCTGGCAGGAACAGAGCTGACATCACCCTTAAGCCTAAATTGAAAGGTTTTTCAAGGGCCTTGTCTTGCATGTGTAGTGGATGGTTGATGTTTGAGTGGGATTTTATTTCCAACAGCTGCCTCTGTAGTTTGATCCCTAGCCTTCTGGGAGGGACTCTCCTGTATCGACTACCTTTCTGGTGCTTCAGAGCTGCCCCAAAACATCCTTGGCTTGTATGTTATTCAAAGCACATCATTCACCACAGTGAGAAATCCATAAAGTGAACAATCACCTCAGAAAAGATAGGACCTCTTTTAAGAGCTAGAGACGGTTGTCTAAGCAAACTCAGTCAGGGTGAAGGATGCAGGAAATTACTCATGAGACTTAGGAAGATATGTGTCCATTCAGGAGGTAAAGAATTTGTCATGCGTTTGCTTCAGAGCGTTAAACTGTTATCACACAGTGTCAGAAACATGAAAAATCTCCCCAGAAACACATTAAGTTCATTTTTTAATACTTGTTCCCTTAAAAGGCATTGCAGAATTCAGTTTTTCCAGGAATCTTGCAGGTTCAGGTTTTTCTCGTCTTGTTGGGAGAGTGCTCAGGGGCTTTTTTCATCACACTTCTTTGACTCACAAATATTGGATTTGGCTGCACTGCTCGCACAGGATTGATTATTTCTATGCAGTACTGTAAGAGCAGTGTGAAGTGAAGTAGAGGTATATTTTACCCTGCTGGATTGGCTGTGCGGATGATGTCAGCACAGTCAGACCTTAAGAGTTACACCTTAAGAGTTACAGTGCTCTTGCACTGTAAATCATTTCCTTATAGCCTTCATGTCCACTGCAGCGTAGCACCCACAGATCTCACAAAGTAGCATTATAATTTTGCAACAGCTTGGATTGCATTGCAAGAGTGAAAATAATAACACAGGGCAATGATGTGGTTTATGCTTTGCTAGTTGTTTTGTTAACTTTGGCAAACTGTGCTTTGTTGTTGGTGATATTTGGGAGGAGTAGTCTTCCTTGTGGGATGCTGCCGGCATATTTGGATATTCATCCGGGAGTATCACTCACAGCAGTGATTAATCATGTTCATTTCACCTCATTGTTGCCAACTTAGCAATTTTTAATAGCTCTTTGGGGACTTTTTTTTAAAGCACCATTCTCTCTTCCGTAATCGGAAGGTTACCGGTTCGAGCCCCGGCTCGGACAGTCTCGGTCGTTGTGTCCTTGGGCAAGACACTTCACCCGTTGCCTACTGGTGGTGGTCAGAGGGCCCGGTGGCGCCAGTGTCCGGCAGCCTCACCTCTGTCAGTGCGCCCCAGGGTGACTGTGGCTACAACGTAGCTTGCTATCACCAGTGTGTGAATGTGTGTGTGAATGGGTGAATGACTGGATATGTAAAGCGCTTTGGGGTCCTTAGGGACTAGAAAGCGCTATATAAATACAGGCCATTTACCATATTCTTTTCTGTTCAGCAGTGGGGAACTAAAAAAAATACAGACATTTTCTACTGCTTGTGAATTTGTCTCTTAGTAAGCATCTGACTTGTAAATGTAGCAAAAATTATAGCAGAGACCATTTCTTTAACATTTGTGTACCGTGGCAATGTGAGACAACATCACAGTAACAAACTTGCCATATCTTGACATGTTCACATTTCTGCTTGTGGCTCTCTGGGGCCCTGCAAATATGGTATTGGGAACAAACCTAGTCACAAGTTTAATCAGTCAGGGTCAAGTCCCAGCAAGAAGTCTTTCAGAGACATTCAGAAGCACCTTGCCCTGAAAAGCTGCTTCTTTTATCCCTTGAAAACGGTGCTGAAAGGCATCCTACAGGGGGAAAATTTCTTTGGTTTGAATGAGCACAAAGGAGTCTTAAACTGCCTGAGAATTTCTGCAGTGGAAAATGATGATAAAGAAACAACATGGAGCTTGAAATGTTGACAGTAGCCTAAATATTTTCTTAAAATTCCCATTCACCAAGAAATGTATGATTATTTGTGACTCTCCTCCCGTGTCTTCTATAATTACGTATGTTATGTAGAATCCTCAGGATTTGATAATCATAGATACTACATACTGTTAGTAGAATTAGCCGTAAGGATAAAATAACAACTAAAAGTCTAAAATGTGTCTTTTTCCATAAGTAAAATATCTAAGTATTTTTTGAAAAAACACTACAGGGAGCACCATAACAGCTACTGGGTTCTTTGTCTTAAAATAAGACAAATTCGTAATATTTCAGTCTTCAGCAGATTTGGCCATTTGTCTTTGAGCTGTGCCCAGGCAAAATTGGCCATCTGTACATTATGTCCCTTCATATTTAGAAGGCCCATCTGTGGGACACATGGCACTGTCTTGGGCCACAATCCAAGTCCTGGCAGCAGTCCCTTGAGTGCCAGGGCGAGAGACAAAAAAACCCCTCCAGTATTGCCTTCATTGAGAAGTCTTTCATTTCTCCTTTTCCCTCTTCTCTCCCTTTTTGGTCCACAAACAGAGCTTAAACAGCAGCTGCACACACCTGACGCCAGTACATCGGACCAGGCACAATCTGCCGTGGGGCAACAAGCAGGGGCTCGTGTTACAGAGAAATTTTACACCACAATGGTCTTTGCTTTCTTCCCGCCTTTTTCTGAGCCATCTCCCCCCCACACCCTGTCCTCCACACACCTCTCTCATGCCCTCTTCTTTGCTTTGTGTTTTTTTGGAGAATATTGGCCAGAGCCTGGGATTATTTGCTTTGCTGTTGTTGAAATCAACAGTTCTCTCAGGAGCACACACAAAAGGGATGGAATTTATTCCATACTGTGCTTCATACGTTGGTTATAGAGCTTAGTTTAATTTTCAGTTTACTCTTATCTGAGTTAATCAGTAAAATTTTATGTCAGATTTAAAAAAAAAATTATACTTTGGCATATGAAACATAACCTTCCACGTGGGAAGCCTAAACAAGCGACAGGAGTAATTACTTCCTAACCAGAAACATAATTTGAAATCACACCAGATTGTTTTGGGATCTAGTTCTAGCTTTTTTCATTCTTGGCAGTAGAATCTGATGCAAGCTAGTATATTTTACATTTCCTGGAGTTAACTTGAGAAATTAAGATGCTTAATTTTGGACGTTGATATTAAGATTTTTGTCTTTGTGCAGCCAGCAACTTTAAAGCTTACCATCATGTCCAAATGAAGTTGGATTGTGCAGAAACTGAAGCAATATTTAGACTTGTTTGTAGACTATTTTTTCTATTGTTAGCACCATTAGGTTAGTACTAAATTATTTTTTAATAGTACCTCAAGCAGCAGGCACTAAAAAAATGGATTGAGTGCCACATCTCTGGGCCAGAATTTACCCATTAATTAGGAACATTGTTGCTTACAATTTGTTACAAAAGGGTCCATAAATTATTACTCCTGGAAAATGGGAAGCAGAGATTCCCCTTGACATCCTGCGGGGTTCAGGTGTTTGTGAAATGTGATCACAGTACTATGTCATTGGTTTGTCTGTTTTTTTTGTAATGGATATGAGATATGATTCTTCTTTGAACAATGCAGATGTCATTAAGCTTCTTAAGTATTTGCTCAAGGCTTCCCCTCAGACCATGCCATTGTCTTGGTGAATGCCATGTCCTCTGATTTCTTTTGTTCTTTGACTTTATGTCAAACTGTCAATGCAGTCGATGTGTCTGTGGGGAAATATATTTAGAGTACCATTTAGCCCATAACCAGGATTAAGCTGCAAAGTGATATTGGCGCTATATATGAGGAAAGTAACGAAATAGTAAATACATGTTACTGACAATACCTGGTGTAAGGCACAAAGAGGACAAAGGCTTATGGGTTACTGATTATTGTGTCAGATACCAAAAATAAAGTGACAGTTTGACTGCTTCAGGGGGTTCATGGGTTAGTAAAGCAAGGGTAGGGACGGGTCATGGGGTCAACGGGGGTTTTCCTGCTTCTCTCTTTTTTCAGAAACAAATCAATAAGACAGTCATTCTCCCTTGTTGCTTCACAGCTAAGAAACAAATTGTCTTCAATTTGATTAACTGTACCTGTCCGTCCTCTGCTTTCATTTTTTTATGTATTTGCTTTTTTGTATGTCGTGACTTTAAACCAACGGGACATCTTGCCATGTCAGGGCAGGTTGTCCTGTTGGCTGTTTTTTCCCCTCTAATATTATATCTGATATCATTATTTCTGCCTGTAGGAAACAAAGACTTGTCATAGATTTTGACAGTTTCATAACCACGAGGAAGGAAACATGATGAAAAAAATAACCTGCCAAATGCATTTACCATTACATTATTAGCTGTGCTGTCTTCCCTTATTCATCTCCCTCCAGATAAAATGATGAGGCTCATTATGTCTGGCACTGTGCCAGTCAGTTGCCTGCCACATAAACCTGCATTCACATCTGCTAAATTAAAATGAAACCAGTTTGAATCCAGACTGACTTTGATGGTGAAAAGAAATCTCTGTGTTCAGTGTGTGCATGTGCAGATGAATATTCATGAGGACCCCAGGGCTAACCAGACAGTCTTTCATGGTTTTTGCTTCAATCTAATAGGCTGTGCCATGCCATGGATATAGCATGCATCTGGCAGTGTTGCTGTTTCTTAGGGGCTGGTTTTGACCGCCTTTTGTAACTTGTCAAAATTTCAGGGTTTCCTGTTGAATTGTTAGTGTGAAATTTGCACATTAGTGTAGGCTAACATAATAAAACACCCCCAACATTATATGCTTTGCAAAATAAAGTTTGTCTGAAGGAGTGGAGGCATGTCTGCACATGATTCTATGCATAGGGGATGAACAACATTAGAGAGTCCTGTGTCAGTCATGTCTTTTAATGTTATTCTGGCCCCTAAGGCTCAACCATCAGTACAGGGGTAAAGTGTCTGATTTAACTCACATTTCATGCTTTGAATGGGTCTCTCCCCTTTAGCTGACTTGTAGTGCAGGCTAATTATTTTGGTCTTTTTTGGTTGTTCAATAAGTGGTTGCGGGGCATTTGTTGCATTTGTGTGACTGATTCCCCAGAGGGCTGATCTCTTTGTTTAAGTGTCCCTCAGGAAGCACAAGAGAGGCAGAAAATTAAGCAATTAAGGAAAACCAACAGCTACTGTTGATCGGACAGAGGAATTTGTCTAAAATGTTTCTCTGCATCATTTTAACATCAGGGTCAAAATATTCATTCGCTTTCACTACTTTTTTATTTTTGCATTTAAAATTTTCTTTAAAAGGTCGATTGCCTCACCAAACTAATAGTTTGTATTTCTTAAGCCTTAAAAAAAATATCTGATTTTGGTACTAAAGAGGGTTTTTTATCAAGAATGAAAAACTTTTGCATTTTATATGGTAAAAAAAATGTTGCAGAATGTTAAATGTTGGCTAAACAAAAGACTCTTTATCTTTCCTTTAATGATTTTCCTGAAATGACTCATTTGTATTACTGGAAATGAGATTCTTGTATCTTTTTACAATCTGTGTGTGCACACTATGTGTACAGCCACCAGAAGTCATGGGGCAAATGTGTGGGAGGATTTGTAGACAGATGCCTTGCAGTGAGTGAGATGAGCTGAATTCGATTTGGAAAGGATCTAAAAATATGTATTCGAACTGAACAGAATGCCTTCCCACAATGTGAGAATATGAGTTTATTCGGATGAGATGTGTAGATATAACAAGAGTATTTAGGCTTTTGTTGGAACATCTTCCTGGTCTTGCTGTGGGCTGTGATCACTGGCTGTATTCACAGATAAGAATCACATGCTGAAGGGTGATAACTAAATCACAGACAGGATTTATTAAAAAGACATGATGCAGAGTTGACTTTAGGGGCGATTTGGTCGCTGCCAGACACAGGGAATGGCTTTTAAAGACGTGTCTGATGAGAGCTGTAATGTGATCTACTTTTGCAGCTCAAGTTCAGCGTTTGGAATCTGCCTTAAGGGCGTCTTCTTCTACAACTGCAATTTAAGTGTAAAGGCATGTCAAGACTCCAGGTTTACACTGTCCCTTGCAATGTGAAAACTGGACTGAAGACTCTGAAATAGCTTTAGTTCAGGACAATAAAGATAAAACCTGTGGTTAGCTGTTGGCAGGCACCGCCCTGTTCTACCAAAGATGCAGATTTGACACAGTTTTTGCTAGTATTTCTTGTGGTGTATTTATTTTTTAAAAGGTTGTACTTGTTTTCCAAAATGTATTATGACAAACAGACTTTTCTCTTCATACAAATGAAAATCATGTCAGTGATTTATTTTGTCCCTGGAAAGGACTCAATTTAATAAAGAACTTGAATCAATACCAAATGAAGACATCATGCTTACTGCACTGGATTATCTTGCTTCATAGCAGTCAATAATTTGCTCCAAACATATTAAAATGAATGTTCGTCACAGACAAATGGTAACCACCCAGAGGGTTTTGTGTAAATTATGCGATGGCTGATAATGATTTAGAGATTCCTTTTCCTTTGGCCTTTGGCAAAATGTCTTGGGGGGGGAGGGGGCAATTTTCATCTGGATATTGAAAGAACAGTTTTTAAGACACATTCATTTAACATTATGTAAAGATGCCATATTTGATGTTTCATAAAGCAGTGAAAAAGTAAAAGATGAAGGCAGACTGACAGGTATTGCAGAAAGGTACTTTAATTAATACTGAAAAAAAGAAAGAAAACATGCTGTACCGTGATGGCAGGAAACCCTGAGGTACTAAGAAGGTCAAAAATATGAAGAATGGACCAAATTCACCAGAGCCCACTGGGGAAACAGCAATACGGGAACAAAGGGGAGACCATATGGTGATCTGACATAGGTAGAAATAAAGATTAAATACACAAACCAGAAAAATGGGTAATAAGGCACAAGTGAATTCAATCATGACAGTAACAAAGTCAGAAAAGGTAAAAGCACAAAGTCACAGGAGGAACTAACTTTCAAAATAAAACGGGAGATAACTGAAAGCAGGACAAAGAATAAACTCACAAAGCCAAGACAATAAGACACAGAGAAGGTAGAACACATTTAGAAAAGGAACGAACATTCGAAAACACAATGGGAGATAGATTAATGATTACAACAGAAACCACAGATAACAGCTCAGAAAAACATGACATAGGTAACAGTGACACAATGCAGTGGACAAAGTGAGGTCCCTAGGTGACTTCTGGCTCTCAGCCTTTTACAAACCGGCAAACTTCGGAGAAAACTGTAACAATCTTTGTGTGTGGTAAGTGGTTTTGTCTCTCTAAATGCACTTCTCAGCTTTGAGAGGAGATGGAGCAGCAGCAAAACTGCCCATTTTCCCTCGAGGCAAAGCAAAAACATGACTCTCATCTTAGCCAAAGTCTCCCTGTAGTTCCTCTAACATTAGTGGGTGGCAGGAGCAGACTTTAGTGTCAAACTACAGTTTCTCCATTTTGAGAGGAGTCATTCAAGGTGGTTTGGGCATCTGGTGGAGATGCCCTGATGGAGGCAGACAAGCCTGGAAGTCATTGCTGTCCTTGACCTGTTGTTAAAGTGACTGTGAACTTAATATGTGACTCAAAATGGATGCAATAAACAGGTTTTTATACTTAGTGAACATGCAGTCTCTTGACTTTAAAGTTTAATTCAGTGCACTTATATTTTATTTTGTTGCATTTATATGAAAGATAGGTAAGGTAAAGTAACAGACCCACCTTTTTCTCCTCTGCTCAGTCTTCCTGGAAGTACATACACCAAATTACCCCACAAAAAATGTCCAGCTTTAAGACCCTGTTGGAGGTGTTTAAGTTGCAACATGTCATACTAATCTAATATGCAGTCAAATTGATATAACAGACCCCATGCAGGCTGCCATTTAATAAATTATGGCTCCTGAAGTGTTACACAGTCATTAGCTGCTTGATTCAGTTTAAGCTCCTTTTCCATATACGCTGTCACATAGTTACAGACACAAGGACAAAAAAAAAAAGCTGGGTAATGGTGACTAGATTTTTGGAAACCATGCCAGACAGTATCCAAGTATGGTTAACAAGCAGAAAACCTGCTGAAGAAGTCTCTGACTAGGCAAAGCCCCCTGCAGGGCCGGAGGAGTCAGAACACCATGGGCTTCCGCCACCTCCAGCCAGCTTGGCATCTGCTGCCCAGCAGAGACCAGGAACACTGATATCGACAGGCCTGAAAAAAACACTCTGCTGCTTGTTAAAGGGTACAGCACACAGAGCCAATTGTTATGGAGGCGTGAGCAATGCTTTAGAGAGTTCCAAGACAAATGTACATGAGGTTTGCTTTAATGGTATTTTAACCAGAAATCAGACAGCCAGTTTATTGTGTCATCCCTTATTGAGATTATCTGCAAGACTGGTGGTTCTTTACAACTTGGTCACGACCATGCAGGGCCTATTACCCAGTGACAAAGATGTTATCTGATTATCATCCATCATCTCCACTTCCCCTTCTGCTAGCAGTCTGTGCAAGGTCTCATGATGTGTGTTATAAGGTCATTTTGACACAGAGGCTATAGTCAGCAGTTTTCCAACACTAATTTTTGCTTTGAGAATTTCTGAATTTGCTTTCTTCAGGATTAATAAATGTTTAGTGATCTAATGTGTGTTTTGCTTCAGTGCAGTGAATTTTAATCATTTGATGTACTGATGCATTTCTTTTAATGTCTTTAGACAGCAGTTGAACTCTTTGGGAGATTGGAATAAGCTGTAAAATTGTTCGGTTTCATCTGTTGACTTCTTTTGGTGACAATAAGAAAACAAAAATCAGTATGTTTTTTTAACTTCTGAAAAATAAGGCTGTAGCCATATATTAAACTATTCATGTGATGAGGATTACTTTAGACCTTATTTTGTTTTCAGTTTCAGAGTTGGGGTTATTTTAATGCAGAATTGTTGACCAATACAATACTCCTTTCTAATAACAGCAGTAGTGTTCATTAGTTCATTAGTTAGTTAATTTTTACCAACCTAACACATTTATCACGTGTGTGTCTTTACAATTGTTCGAGATGCTTTTTTAAAAAGTACCTAGTGAGAAATGTATTAACAGTTTTGCTTAGCGGTGGAGAGTCTTTATCTCCCACAAGAATTTTGTTTTGTAGAGTGAGGCACTACTCTCGCCCCCTCAGGGAGGCTGTGCACTGTGCAAGAAACAAATACAAGACATTCTGTTGCTTTTAAAGGTCTTTCTGTGCAAAATGAGTTATTTTTAAAGCCACTATTTACACTTTGAATATTTTCTGTTTGACTAGCACCGGAAAATGCCCAGAAATTTGCACTCAGGACAGTCCTGCTATAGAGTTAGGGCACTCGTGATAGGCTGGTAACAAAAATGTGAATGTTAACTTCGAAGCAGCAGAGAGCATTAGTTTCTTTGCATGGATCAAACTCTGGAAATATTTCCCACACTTCCCATGAATTCTTTCTGACTGGTTCTTCCAATGCCTCAGCCCGAGTTTAAATTGTAGAGTTTCTTAAAAAACTGAGTTCTCCAAGCCCAAGCTGAGATGACATTATCTGGGTCTTTTCAGCTACTTCAGAGCCAAAGATGATGGCGTATAACCGTTTCTGCAGGTTTGGTTATTCTCTCCATGCCTAGTGCACAGATTCTCTTGTGTTAAATCAGTGGTTCGCCCCTTTAGTAAGAAGCAGTCATGCTTTTACACAGTGCTGACGTGTTCATAGCGATAGATGTACCTTAACCTTACAAAACTCTGAGGTGTTGGATACTTTGAAACTGAATTGACTTTAACCTACTTACAAACTTTTTAAACTTCACTGAATGAACTGAATCTTTAATTTTGCAACTTTATTCATCTCCGATTCAGCATTTTCAGTGCTATATTACCTTGGTGTTCTAATGTTAATCCCCTTATCTTTTTCATATATGAACAAATTATGGACTCAGTCTGCCAGAAGCATTTGCTCTAATCGTTTGATCACCTTGTCTTTCTGATCTCACCTGTACGTGTCTTAACTGAGCTGAATCATTTTTTAAATGCTTTACATGGTGAGAGCTGAGCTTCAAAGATAGGTCTTTATAACAAAGCAGTCACTATTATACTGATAGAAATGTATGATAAATAAAATATGATCTGTCAAGTTCAAGAGAAGTTTTGTATGCACTCAGTAACTCTGCAAAAACTTTGGAAGACAAATTCTATAGTTTTTGCACGTTTTTAAAGCACCATATATTGCTTATAAATGTTCGGAGACATGTAAATGTTAAACTTTAAAGAACTATGAGGGTGATATAAGTGAAAAATGTTATACTGGCACAAACAAAGGCAACTTTGGTGCCTCAAGTCCGATGAAACAACAGTAAGATGGAGTCAGTTTGTGACTGAATGGTGTTAAGTTTACATGCAAACAGTTTGTTTTAATGCAGTGATTAACTGTGATAAACTGGTGCAAATAACAGCAGCTTCTTCTTGAGTTCAGATTTAAGTTCATGCCAACAACTTGCAGAAATGAATGACAAAGCAATGTGACAGAAATCAGAATTCAACCAGTTGGCAACCAGCTGATCTGAGAAATGTGTCATGTTTGAGTTCCGTTCATTGATGCAGACTAACTCAGATTGATTGCAACATGTTGACAATCTGTGTCTGTGTCTATAAATTGGACAGCAGTTATTTGCAAACCTTCGCCAGTCTGTCTGGGAGAGATTGCGGTCAGCCCAAGTCGAAACGTGATTGTTTTGGAGGCAGGGTGCCCCCACCAGCCAGTCGACTTGCGATTAAAAGTGGTCGCCCAGAAGTTAACAGCAGCTGTTTGCCATCGATTGCAGGATGCAAAAAAATTAAATGCAAGGCAGGTCCAGATTTTATCTAGTCATAGGGGGGCTGCCTTTCTGTTTTTTTTCTCTCATGAGCCATGAAATCAGGTTCAGTAGTGCATCATGCTCGGTTTGGCTCTGGATGAACTGGCAGTAATTTATTAACTAACACTGGCAGCCTGCTTAAAACTAAAGGTCAGCGTATCGCTTCTTTTCATTACAGACATCAAAATCTTCTTTTTGTTTGTCTTTAAAAATTCCACTAACTGAAGATACACTGTGGGATTATGAGAGTCTGCCTGGGAAAGTTTCCTAATTGAATCAGTTCTATTTGATTAGAGTAGGCTCAGACATCCAGTGAGCATTTCCTTACAAAGAAAACACAGCTTTGGTTTGATTTAGACGGTCTGACTGAGCACGAGGCGCAAACATCAAAAGCCTATTTACCGGTTTTAATGTAATCAGAGTTAATAACACTCCATGTGTACTGTTTTGCTACTCGCCGTGAAGCCGTCGTGTGATGATGGTTAGGAGTTGCTGGGTAATTCTCTGGGTCGTCTTAGCTCACAGATCAAGGCTGCTGGTCTGGATCTTTGAACTTGACATTTCAAAAGGAAGAGGATAAAGAGATGCTTAAATATCAAATCCTCCCCCACGCCCTCAGCCCTGATATTGGACGCTGTTAAAAGATCAACCGCCTAATCAAAGAGCAGTGTTCTGAGCAGAGGATTTTCCCGGTGTGCTCATCTGTGGAACTTAATTTATACATGTTTCAGCATAAAATTGGGTTATCTAACTTTTGTCTTACAGGCACTTGTGAGAGTGGATTCCTCTGCTATTGTGAGCCACTGTTCTTTCCACACTTATTAAATAATGGATGTTCAGTCTTTTAGTTTATTAATTAAAAGCACTCTATCAGAGAAACCTTATAAATCTCTGGTGGTCACATCATGTTATTTTTGAATTCTCCACTGTGTTGGCCTGCTAGGTCGCATTTATCAGATCCTTTTTCCACTGAAAGTTGCAAACTGCTGCTGCTTTCGGAAGCACTTATGATGAGAGCGGATAAAGTAAACCAAAATATATACCGTAGACAAGAAGTAATGCACTGATAATAAAATACAACACGCCGACTTTATCATTATTGATGAGCTGGACTTTGTAATAGTCATAGTTTTCTTTCTGTTTACTAAATGGTTGGAATTAGTTTGAGAGTAAATCTCTGGCAACATTAGAGCCAGGCTGAATGCTTTACATTATATTTACACTGTCCAGCTGTAAGAATAGAGTAGATAATGCCCTGACTAGCTTTCTGTTTGTCTCTGAATGGATAAACTGTGCGAGAGTCATCTTTCTTTGGGGACTTTTAAGCTTAGGTGGTACCTGAGTAAAAATGTAGAAACACCTCAATATTGGACAGGAGTAGGACAAAGTGCAATAAGATCACAGCATTTTATTGATGCCAGTGCCATGGTTCAGGATCTTCAGGATCAGTGCAGCTATTTTATTATCTTTTTAGTCTGAGCCCAGAATTGAAACAGAGCACGAAGACACGCATGTGGCTCAGGTGTGGAAAACTTCTGCTGCTATGACATCAGCGTTTTGTAGTCTGCAGGTGTGAGAAAAACATGCCCTAGCTGATAAAAGAAATCGATAAGCTTGCAGGCATACAGTTTCATTGCTTTCAGGCCAGTACAGCTGGATTCTCCTGTTTTCCACTCCAATCGTAGTTTGAGGAAGTGAAGCCTTTTTTAAGTTGCACAGGTGTGTATAAGAGCGGAAATCAACAGGCATGACATTGTGTGTGGTCCTGTGATAATACTCTACAAAGTTAACCCCCCCACCCTCCATTTACACACACACACACATACACACACCCCTATTTGCCCTCCTTCCTCTGTTCTCACTGCTTCTACACTCTGCCCCACAAATCACTTGACAAATGGGCTGCCCACAGGTGTTGCTGGCTCCCCTCCCCAACTGCCCCGTCCCCTGCAGCATGGGAATGTGGGCGACTTTCCTATTATTCACAGCTGCTTGTGTCAACGTGAACCCCGCCGCCCCCATCCTCCCCAGCCCAGCAGGACGCATTGCCACCCGACGACTGGGAATCCAGTCATAACCATGGCCCTGGCTCAAGGTTTTGGCATGCTGTGGCCCACTGAATAAAACAAGTGGTGGATATTGTCTGCTGAGCTCTGAGAACTGGAGTCTCCCAGTCTGGAGATCAAGATAAAGTAGGCGCTGAGCTGCTCACTACTTTCATATCAAACAATGCGGCTGGTTATGAGTTTTGAACACAGATATATCATTGTGTTTGACATTGTGTCTGACCGACTGCAGGCATCTGACTCCTGTTAGAGAAAAAGGAGAAAGTGTTTATTACTTCCCGGAGGCAAGGTCTGTGTTTTGATGTGAAATACAGGGCAGGTTTGTTGTGAAAATAGACGACTTTTGGGTCTCTGAAATTTGTCAATGAGGCTGCTGGAAGGTGAAGGTGAAGATGTTTTCAATCACTGAAATAAAGTGTCTTACACTACGCTGGGTATTGTAAGACATTCTAAAAACAGTTAATTTATGTGAGATGTTGTTGTCTTGGGATTTGTGATTCATCGCCAGCAATTACTTACAAGTTGTGAAACATAAACATATTTTTAGCTATAGAAAAAGCCTTGTAATTGCTTGTGCAGCATTTCTGAACGCTTGCAGTTATCTAGTAGCAGTAAAGCCCACATGTTCTTTGTTTGCTTCTTGCTCTGCCCTCCACCACAAGTTTCCCTCCCCCGTCTCTGAGTGTTTACCAGTATCTCAGCTGCACTCCCCCTAACCACCAAGTAATGCAAGTTCACCCAGCCACAGAAGACCTGCAAAGCGCAACAAACAAATGATCTACTGATTAACTAGACAAAACACTAACATCCAAAAATAAAGGAATTAGATATATATATATTGGGTTTCCTTTGGATCTGATGTGATCGCTACTTCAGTCTAGCTGCTGGAGAGTTGGAGCTGGTTAATGTGGTTGATAAGATTCCAGTGCAGAAGTATAGATGCATGTTTTCAGATCCTCTTATCACCTCTTTCTCATCTTTATCTTTTCTCACTGCAGAACTGAATGTGTGTTTGTTCAAACCTGGCTTCAGATATAGAAAAAACAAGCATGATTGATCAAAAATTGACCAAAATGTTCTCTCTTTATTACTTTTCTGTCCACAAATTTTCATGAAATTCAGCTTGGGAGTTTTGTGTAATCTTGCTGACAAGCAGACAACCGCAGCTCTCTCCTTGGAAGAGGAATGACCAGATTTCCTTGAGCAAGCACTGTTTCTGCAAGGCATCTCTTATTCTTTTATATTATTGACTGTGACATAATAACATAACAGCATAATGGTTGTTACTGCTAACAGATTTCCAGTTTCCATTGTAAAAAAAAAAAAAAGTTTTGGCAACCAGTTCCAAAGTCTTTTTGGATTTACTTGGATTAATTAACAGATGACATGTTTCATTTTGTACGAAGTGCAATTAAAAGGATTTCTTAAGTTAGTCAGATTTAAGATTTAGATGTAATTGTATGCTTAAGGTCTCACACAGGCCTAGAGATCAGTTAGTGAACCTTGATAACAAAAAAATTGACATCCAAGTTTTTTTTGTTTGTTTTTTTTTTTCCTTCCCTTTTTTGGGTTTCCTCTGAATCTGGTGTGATCCCTGCCACAGTTCTTCACTTCGTGTGAGTGTGTGATCACTAAGAGGAGTTGGAAGATGTGGTTGATAACATTCCGGTACAACCAGACAGATATACTCAGACCCTCTTATCATTGTATTCTCATCTTCCTCTTTTCTCTTCTTCTGAACTGAATGCATGTTTGCTCAAATGTTGCTTCAAATGTGAAACGCAGGCATGACTGATCTCTGTGAAACCTATATGGCCTAGATGTGTGCTTGGGGAGTCCTGAGTCACAGCTAATGTCCTGTTTTAAAGTTTGTAAAGCAAGAGAACCAGATCGGCCCCAAAATTTGCTGGTTCCATGAGGTTTGGTTGTTTTTGCATAATCTTGCTGACAATCAGACAACCTCAGCTCTGTGCTTGAGTGAGTAAGGATTGAAATGACGTTAGAAAACAATGCTTCTGCAAGCCATCTCTTGTTCTTTGTATTATTGGCCATTGTGTAACGGCAAAATGGCAGTTGCTGTTAGAAATCTGATTATTTTAAAATTCTATTAGTTACAATTTAAAGAAAAAAAAAAGAGAAATGTGGATAAGAAACTACTTGAACCAGCTAGATTTTTGTATTTACTTAACATATGATATGTATATTCAGATAATAGGTTTAATGAAAGTGAAATGTTAAGTTTGTCCATTTAACATTTAGGTTTACTCGTGCTCATGACAAATTGAATTTCAGTTGAAATTTTTGGTTGAAATCGTCTTCAGTATATAGGGAGGAGGACAGGAGAGAGGTGCAAACATGAGGGCAAGCAACCGTCTGTAAAACACGGTAGAGGCGCTGTCATGGTTTGAGCTACGTTTCAACCAGTGGTGTTGAAGATCTTCAGAATGGAAATACTTTATTAATCCCTAAGGAAATTATGTGGCCACAGTTGCTCCAAGACAATAAGAGCAGTAACAATGTGAACTAAATTCAGTAATACAATATATTACAAAGTTACAAAATATAAGAAAGAAATAGCTCTAATATATATATACAAATAGCTCAATTATAAATATCCACAATATTACAGAGATTAAATATATAAGATTGATATTTCACTCTAACCTCTTGACAAGATTGAGGGAGTTATGGACACGGGAAAGTACCGGCAGGTTTTGATCTACCATGCAACACCATCTGGAAAGCATCTGATGACAGTGATTTCAAAAACGCAGCCGATACGATAAAGGTGATTTTTTTTAAACCTAAGAACACTGTACCAGCTCAGCCATGGTGGTGGTAGCATCATGCTGTGGGATTGTTTTACTGTCAGTGGTACTGGTACATTGCGCAACGTGAATGGAAGGAGGACTACCTCCAAATTAAAATCAACAGCTTTAAGAAAACTAGATATAGTTGGGTTTTGAAAGAGGATAATTATCCCAAATACACGTCAGAGATGACATTAAGTTTCTGAATTGGCTTTCCCGATGCCCCGACCCCAAGCCTATATCAACCTATTTAAATTGATTCTGCCAAGAAGACTGGTCAAACATTCAGCTCGAATTATGCCAGAAGCTTGTTGATGGCTACCAAAAGTATCAAGCTGCAACTTGCTAAGGAACATTTACCCAAGTATTAGTGAGTGTGTATGTATATATTCGAGCTAGTATTTATACACTTGACCCCGTATGGGTTAGAGAAAATCCAAAATAATTCAAATGTGTGCATCCAATTTTTGTTTTTAGGCATTAAAGATGTATCCTGTATAATCAATCCATTAAAAAAAAGTTGAAAGAAAATTAAATGCCCAAAATTACCTCAACATTCATACCCATGATGAGTGTATGTAAACTTCTGACTACAACTGTTTACTGAGAGCTCTAAGTAAAAACACAACTCCCCACAATCAACCCTGTGTTAAATTAAGTGTTGGACCAATCACTTCAGTCTTTTTGCAAAAAATTGGTGTTTTAAATTGGTGTTGAACACCATTTTTCCCCAAAAAATGTTCCCTTGTTGTCTCCTTTTTCCATTTATTTATGTCAATATATTTGGCTTGTATCTGTATCTCATTAACGGTTCTCTCAGTCTTCCCGGAAATGGTTAGTTCAGTGGCAAATATGATGATTTGTGAAAACTGAAACCAGATTTTCTGAAGAGATTGGAGCCAATTCTCAAACTGTCCTGTCGCCAGTGAAATCGGGCGTGGTTGTTGGACTGTTGGCTACAGATATTTTTTTGATGGGAGTGTGCTATGAGAATTAAGATTATTTTTTAATAATACCAAAACAGCATTGCTTTTGAATTATGCTTTGTGTTAGCGTTGGAGGGTACAACTGGCCTGGGCACAGGGAGTAGCCTTTTCTCCTCATTAACACAGCAGTGCACCTGTGATCACTATGATATTCTCTTTGAGAGCATTAGGGTTCTCAGCGTGGGATTTGGGGGGGGCTGGGGTTCAGCATTTTGATCCTGGTGAATTGGGTGTGGCACGCCTGCCCGACAGCTCCCCTCATGTCTGGGTGATGGGATAAAAGGACAGCGAAAGCACAATTAGGCCTTTGTTGTAGTACAGGCCTGCCTGAATACTAATACACACACAAAAACAGACACAGATGCACAAAACAATCCACAAAAGTTCAAACAAATGGAAGCTCATAAGCACAGAAACAAGTGTTTATGTGGGCGACTTTGCGTGTCACATGGCATGTAATCACCATTAAAGATAATTGTGTAAGTTTTTCATGTAAAAACTCGGCTGACAAATCAGTGTGTGGCTGTATCAGAGAACATCCCACTAAATAGATTTGACCTGTTTGCATACATGATTATGTAGTTGGAATTAATGATTCCTCTTTTTGTGTTTTTTTTTGGGGGGGGGCTTTCCTGGTTACAGTGCTCCAATGAGAGTGTATGTTAGTTGGTTGGATTTGTTTTACACCATCTACTTAATTTTTAAAGAAAAAGGTAGCCAATTTTGAGGTTAGCAGAAAAGATGCTGATGATCTTTGATGCTGAACATCTTTAAGCCTTAGCCTGTTTGACGATAAGAGATAGGACCTGTATCCGCAGAGAGATTAAAAGAAAGCTACATGTTGAGTGTGCAAAATGTGCAGAAAAAACATGATTGTGGTGGATAACGTAGGTTTACACTAGTGAGTTTGATTTCTGAAGTAATAACAGAATTGCATTGGTATTGAAAGAATAACATATAATCAGCTTGGAAGATCCCGAAGAAGGGACATAAATCTTGTACCAATAAACTTCCTGAAAACACATCACACTCAAAGAAAACAGGACTGCAGAAATCCTGCTAATGTCCTGTTGATTAAAAATCCTGTTGCTAAAGTTTTATTCAACCCAGTCACTCTTGTTTCATGTCATAACATACAATATCTGGATGTTTTCTGTTTGTAAATACTCTGCCAACGATGAAGTAAAGCCAAAAGTGCCAAAAAATATAGATTATATTGGCTGCTTTTGTTATATAATAACTTTTTGAATTCAAAGTTAGCAGAGCTCTTGGCTCCTGGGGACTATAATTCATCCCAGGCCTTTCTGCTGTGCGGTTGAGGGAAAGCTGATTTAGTTGGCACCTAGTTTGTAGCTTTCAAGGATATTCAGCACTGTGATGATGACCACAGGGGCTGGGATAAGAAGGCCTTTGTTGGAGTAGAGCAGCAAGTCAGTGTGCTGTCGTCAGAGGTTTGATTGGAAAGAAGGTCTCCTATTTATAGTGTTAGGATAACAGCCAAAGCCTCATATTTGGCCCCTTTTACCTTAATGTCTCGTCTTTCACACACGTTAATATGAGATGAAGAAGGAATCGCTGTCATTTCCAGATTCTGTCTACCTCAGAAATCATTTTTGCCTACCTTTCACAGAGCAGGATCGCATGACCTGCTTTTGAAAACTAAATTAATTAATGGAAAGGGTTTTTAAACATGTCGTTATGGGTCAGAACCTACTTTGAACTTGTGGTTAATATTTTATCCAACCTATCTATTTATCCATTTAGTAGAGGGAAACCATGCCATTTATTCTTGAATTTATATTTATGTTTAAAGAGGAAACCAAATAGCAGCAGCAACATTGTGGTCAGGGGTATTTCTGGATTGCTGAGCTGCATTTGCTGTTGTTCCCAGTCTGACTTCAGTTACTGTTGCTAACATTTAGGAACTATATAATCATATATCCAGTTGTTACACTGGATTACACCAGCGTTTGGTGAGAGGAATGACTGTGTAATATATTGGTTGTATTTCCATGTTTTTAGCTGTGGGCTTTCTAGTTTACAACCCTACGCAACATATGTGTAATTTTGTTTTTGTTTTTAGCAAAATGAGTTACCATAAGCTTATTTTCCAGATGTTTTTTTTCTCTCTCTCATAGCAAAAGGAACCCCCCATAATGTTGATACAGTGTTTAGCCTATTGACCTTTAATTATCCATCCTGTGGCTGTGGAGCAGCCTGCGTGCCAGAGCCCAGCAGCTCTGTAGGGGATCTATTGATGGATAGTAGATACCGAAGAACAAGCGGCACTCAGTGCTGAACATCAGATACAAGCATAAATAAAACATTCATGTTGCTTCTTTAATGAAGTTTCACCCACCGGGTGTGATGATTAAAAATTGATGCAGCTGCTGAAGAAGTTACTAACCAGCGGGAATGATTAGTAATTCCTCAAAAGCCAAAAATGGCAGTGTGTTTGTTGGCGATTGGAAGATGTGGTGAAACAGTTGAGAAAAGATGAGAAACATTCCCAGTATGTGTCTGTAAGCCATCTCCAGGTATGTGAGCAGAGGTTTGAGTGGTAAGGTGGATAAGAGTTAAACATGAGCAGTCATGCATACCTCTACCATGGCTGAAATTTTATCCCATAATCATGCATGAACTAAGCCCCCAAATCCAGCAGGATATCTGGATCTGTTTGCAAAGAACATCATGAGAACATTAAAACAATGTCTCTCAGTTGTTCTTATTGAAAATTTATATATAATTGTGAAAATACACTGTGACATGTACAGTTTTTACCCTTTACTTCAGGGTAAAGAATCCTTCCGAAAAATTCCTGGATCCAAATGTTGATTTAAATTAACTTGAAAAATGTTTAGCTGGGCTAAGCCCCATTTGCCAGCCAAACAGACAGACAGTCAGACATACTTGAACCAACTCACAACCTTTTTGGCTGAGGTAGTGATAAAGAAAATAAGACAAAGACAAAGAGAGACCTGGTGTGTAGGAAGCTTTGCCAAAGTACATTCAAAACCAGTGCAGCAAAGCTGACATTTAAATAGATTTAATTTCAAATAAGTAATGTTTCTGTGGGCAGCCTGCCACTTCCAACTCACTCATAAACCAAGAAACATGGTCAGAAGATGTAAAAGTCTAATAAGCAAATGACAAAAACAATAACTCGGCACGTTGATGACATGCAGACACATCATTAGTGAGAATCACTCTTTTAACCAGTTTTTTTTTTCTAATCTGCAGTATAGGTAAGTATTGTTCTGACAGAAAACAATCAGTCATCTTCATTTAGTGCAAAACCTCCAAAAGTGCTATCATATACGATTAAAGTTAATATGCAACATTTGAAGTTGAGAATCCTTCACAGTCAAAGAACTGCAAAAGATGTGCAAAGCAAATTGGTCACATAGTTAAAAAATGCTTTGCAAACAAGTTTAAAGGGTGCACCGTCATGAATCTGAGAGAGTTCACCTCGGCGTTGATCATGGAGGACTGTTTGAGGTCTTGACCTGAAGCTGCGATATGCTTTACTGCATGAAAGGAGAGATCACACATGCATAAAGAGGTGGCTTTGAGGAGATTTGCAGCACTTCCTTATCTGTCTGTGTGAAAGAATAGAGCATGGGTGACAGTTGCTGCACCAACGGGAAAGGGGCTACTGGGAGATTTGTGCCAGATGCTGCTTCTGAAAGAACAGCCACATCGGGAGGACAAGGAGCGCTCTTCTTCACTGTATGCTTTCACTATGTGTGTGTGTGTGTGCTCTTTGATGTCAGGCGGTACACAGTGTCCCGCAGGTGTTCAGCACCAAACCAGGGTTGCATATTGAGAAATCCTCCACCCTGTCATCCACACTTACATGCTAGCTTTTTACACCCTTCACTCTCCGAGGGGACACTCAGTGCCCGCGTACAGCTTTTATTCTGGGCGTTGCCAGGTCTCTGAAATTTTGAAAGGCTAATCTTCTCATACATTTTCTCTTAAGTAGCTTAAATAAATAACATTAAATGTGCTTATTTAACTATATCTGAATATTCCAAAATTTATCTGAACCAATTTGATTTTCATTCAGTAAAATTCCTGTTCTAATAGGCACTCAGTCCTATTTCACGGGTCACCAGGCATGTGCAGGATTAGAGTAGGTAAATCGGCTGATTTGTGATGTCAGAGTTGATTTGGACTCTTATCGGCGGCAGAGCTGCAGATCTACTGAAGGCCTAAGCTTGCAGTCTTAATGGGATGGAGATTGCAGTAATGGCAGTTTACTTAGTTAGCATGTGAGGATACTGTCTGAGTATTGTCCGAGGTGCATAATGAGCAACTGTACACAGATGCTATCCTGGAACTAATTTGTCTTATTAGTATTGTGAGAGCATGTGAGTCTTACCCAGACATCAGACAAAATGGTTTTGTCTGTTGATTCTCTTACTTTTCCAGTCTTCCCCTTCTTCTCTCATCTCACCTTAACCCTAGCATCCTCCTTTGTCACACCAGCCCTCTGCATGTCTGTGAATCTTTTCTATGGTCTTCCTCTTTTCCTCCTGCCTGGCAGCTTGACAATCAACGTCCTGTGTCTATTATCCCTCCTTTGCACATGTCCAAACCATCTCAGTGCTCTTTCTTTTCCTATATCTTATTAAAAATAGTCACAAGTCTGTATAAATACGTTAGGACTGTCAGGCATCATTGTAGCACAAAATGAAAATTGCTATTTATCCCAAAGAGGACATCAGTGTTTGAACCTCACTGTGCTCAGTTTAGTGGGAATCATAAACATCTGTATACAGTTCAATGCTAATTCAGCGTCTAGATGCCAAGATATATAAGAGAATAAGTAAAGCAATTTCTTAAATGAATGTGAAGGAATCACTGAGCTGAACATTGAGAGCAAACCACTGAAACTTTCTAACAAATTCAATTCCAGACTGGATCAACAGAACGGACTAAACATCTCTAGTCTGGGTAATATTGTATCAAGGCAGTTAATAAATGTGTGCATACTTCACACAGCAGCCTTTATCATTTGAGATGTTAATTAAGAAAATTAATTGTCTTCCCCGGTGTAAGACAATTAAGTGAAAACATCAAAACACGCTACATAGACACTTGTATTGAAGGCATTTACATGACACAGTGATGTATTTTCCCTGACCGGTTGGTGAGTGGTTGATGCAAAATTGGTCACAAAAAGATGCTGCACCAAAAACTTAGTGATTGCTTTGGTTGCTCGCAGATTGCTACACCCTCTGGTAGTTTTCATGGAGGACACCAACATATCTGCAAAGAACAACTGTGATTGTTTTTGGTCTTTGAATGCAAAGACATTGGAAAAAGGGTTTTGAAAACTAAAACAGCCACATGTTCAGACAATATTCTCAGTGATATTTAAACAAAAGAGGAAAATCAAGTTTTTATAATGAAGACTTATTGCTAAACAAATAAATATTAGTATTAGAAATATGAATTTTCTCTGTATTATTGTAGGCTCTTTACCTTAGGCACCTTGAGGTGACTGTTGTTGCTATATAAATAAAATTCAATTCATTTGAATGAACTTTTTTTAAAGTTGTTATTTTAAACATTGGTATTAAAAATAATCCAGAATATCTCAGTCAGCGCTTCCTTAGATGAACTCTTCTTTCCATCAAGCCTGAACTATGATCATTTGAGAAAGTGCAGTTTTAGTCACTTGGTTTGTTTGGCTTCATGTTTCAGCCACGCCTGGTTCTTTGTTTCTAGCATGGTGGTTTCATTTGCTTTACTGCTGTCACTATGGGAAATTGACTGAATAATGGATTATGTTTAATATTTTATATTTTATTTTATAATTTTGCATTGTAACTGGTCTTTCTTCCAGTCCTCCTATGTTGTCCTCTTGACAGGCCACTCAGTTAAGGTCCACTCAGAGCCCTCATGCTGTCAACACATCCAAATATTCTGGAGTAGTGTGTTTTTTTTCCTGAATGAATTAGCTCTATATCATCCAGACACAGACAGCAGACTGCCACAAATGTATGCGCATTCACACCCACAGGCAGCAGTTTCGGTTGTCAGGCTCCATAGATCATGGGTCATGTGTGCTTGTCCTTTAGTCCATGCTGCATAAAGTCACAACAGGAACAGATAAGACTGGTCCCAGGTTGGCTTGCAAATCTAAATCCCCACCAACCCCCCCAGTGCTAATCGGATTAGCTGAAAAGTTAGCAGCATGGCCCCAAAGAGACACAACATTTTTTACACTGACTTCTGTGACATATTTTGCTCTTCAGTGCCCGTAATCTGTTTCTTGTCTCAAAGCCATTTCACGTCATCTTTGTCACAGTAAACAATGTATTCAGTACATGATGAACTGTTGCTAACCTTTGCTTTGGATGAAAATAACACTTTTTGGCTGACTGGTGTGTGGGATTTTTATTTATGTGTGCAAGGGGGGATTTGGTCCACCCAGGTGGGGGAACAATAGTTCACCCGTTGTCTTAAAGGAATGGTTGGCTGAGCATAGCCCCACGCAGAGGAGGGAGGGACAGAAAGAAAAAATGAGTTGCGAAAATGATTGGTGCCGAGGAAGGGGGGCTTGACAAGATGGTGATGGGGAGCAGCCGGCAGAATGGGGGCAGCAGGGTGGCAACTGGACTCTTAATGCTCCTTTCATGCTTGATCTATTTCAACCAACGCTGAAAACATACTTGAGGGGATCCATGGTGTAGCTCTGACTCATTGTTTTTATTTTCTTTTTAAAAGCCACTGGTACAAGGAATTGCAATGCAGTTTGTTTCCCCCCATCTGTATGTAGTAATTATTAATAGACTTAAAGGAATATCTATGAATAATTCCCTGGACTAAATAAATCTTATAAGATGGGTTGAAACTGCTCTGGGAATCGGCCCGTAAAACTCTACAAACTAACTTGATTTAAATTTGGCTGACCTCGCATTCAGTGTGTAAAAACAGCAAATCTTTAACTTGATATTCATTTTGTGGAAGTACACAAAGTCAGAGGAATATCTGGAAGTAGGGCAGATTACGAATCAAGATTGTGTTGCTGTGGCTAAAGAAATTGCGGTGGATGATGACACATCCCACAGATCGGGCTATTTCTGCAGCTAACTGCTCAATACAAAAGTTGGCTTAAGCTAAATCAGTGTGAAAGAGAGGTTGGTATTTGCTGTCTGGGTACACAAGTGCAACTGTTCATACACGTTCTATCTGTTCTGTTCTGTGATTGCTTGACTTGTGAATGAAAATATACGAGTTACTGTAATGGTTATCGCATGGTGACACCTGACAGTGTAAGAAGGTGAGGGGTGGTGGGAAGGTGGGGGTATCTTGTGCTATTTTGCAAAGTAACTCCAAACAAGATTAAGCAGAGAAAATACACGTTATTGTGCCATCCTTCTGTTTTTTCATCACTGTGTGAGTGGGCCCCTCTAGAACAGCAGCCAAGTCCAACATGGCTGAAAAAGCTCTTGGCTCTCTGAATCAACAGCACAGTGTCAAACTGGCTAGTCTTTTTCTTGCCTGCATTCCCCCAACGGCGCCTAGGGAACTACATTTCTGGCCAAGATGTTTTTGTGGTTTTTTTTGTTACAGTCAGTCAGGCAGAAGGAAGATTAAAATTATGCCATGTGGACAGGAAGCCTTTTCTTCTTTGTTGTGCTAACAGGGCAGCCTAGCTTCAGTTTGGCTTGAGAAGACAGTCAATCACCTGTCAGGCGCAATGCTTTAAGAAGTAAAACATATTTTAAGAATTAAAGTTTGGTAAGGATGAATACATCCAGTCAATTTCACTGGACAATGCTGTCTGGATTTACGCAATTCCTGAATAATGTTTGATAACCATGTAGTGCTTACAGGAAGCATAAAGTTGATTTATGCGCATGTATTTCTGTCTTTTTCAGTGTTGGCCAAGGTAGAGCTGTTTATGAATGAGACCGTTGATGTGTACAACGGTGACATGGCTGAGATCCTTTGCCAGTACACCTCTACAAACAGTGACAGCAAGCCCAGATTTTTGATCCAGTGGTTTGTGGTGAGTGAAAATTGACGCTCAGTCTGAAACTATCAACTGCTGTTATATGAAGTCTTAAAGTCAAGCAATTACCTCACCATTAGGGAGTCCTGAGCTCCATTTTTGTTGCAACATCAAACTTTTGTGTCATTTCCAGTGATTTCCTTCTGCTATATTTGTGAAGTAACATGCAATCCTAAGTCTTTGAGGCTCTTGTTCATTTTAGATTTAGATTTGGTGCATGCAGATCTGGTCACAGAGCAGGGTTTCTTATATAAATAGGGTTCACCTGTGCACTTTTAAAAAAAAAAATCCAAGTTTCTTAAGTGAGTTCTATTCAATTCTGTTTTATTTATACCACCAAATCACAGCAAAGGTTGGCTCAAGGAACTTGAGGTAAGTTAAATTAAGGTAAATTAAGAAAACCCGCTGATCAGACTCCTTATGAGCAAGAACTTGGTGACAGTGGGAAGGAAAAACTTGCTTTTAAACAGGCAGAACCAGGTTCAAGGAGCTGCAACCATCTGCCATGGCTGGTTGGGGGGCGAGGATGAACTCCAACTCGGCCATTTTGGATGTTTTGTTTCAGACGCCAGTGCTTTTTATGATTTTCTAGCTCAGAGGGACGGACATGAGCCAGCCAGTAGGAATAGTAGGTTAGCAACAGCTAAACTTTCAAAATAAAAGCCAGGGAATTGCCCATTTACAAACTGTTTTTCTGTATAGGAAAAACTGAGTTGACTGAAAAAGAGTGATTGAACTTTAAATATGCCATGTTCTTACTGTATGTCCTTCTCTACTAGGCTGGACATGGTGGCTCACGGTCACGGATCTATTACGCTGATGCCAATCAAGAACTGATTGATACCGGCACAGATTACACCGACCGCATTAACGTGGTTACAGACAAAAATGGAACAATACTCTCAATCCGGGACGTCAGACTGTCTGACGAGAGGGAATTCTACTGCCATGTTAATGGGCTGGCTGCTGGGAGCGGGGTGCGCAAGACACACCTCAGAGTATTTGGTAAGAAGGCACAGAAAACAAGCAAATCAATCTAAAGGAACATTTAAGAATGTCAGTGAGCTCTATCTTTATTTATTATAAATCACTACAATTATTTTTTTTTCTTATTCAGCTCCTCCAGATGTTCCAGAGATTGAGAGTGTCACTACTGGAATATCTGTGACTAAAGACACACCATCTAAGGTGAGCCACTCAATTTTAGACGCTGACAAATAAATATTCTTTGAGATGGCAATGTGAAGGAGACATCTGAAAGTCACTAAAACAAATAAATTACCAAGTTAAAGATAGCAAAGATTTCTCTTTGTGACCTTTAACCCAGGTTGCATCATGTGAGACACGAAACGGCTTTCCTAAACCTAACATCACCTGGTACAGGGACGGCGAGCCACTGATGAACGAATCAGGACGTGAGTACAAACTGCAGATGGATCAAATAAGAAATAAACCTCCCTTTGTTTAAAATTCACTTTTCTCCTGTTTTATTATAGTTTTCTCAGACACACCCCACAGGACTAGAACAGAAAATCCTTTTTGCATATACCAGCTAGGAAATGATAAAATGCATACGTGTAGTTATCTAAAAGAATGCTGTCATAGTGGATCAGTATATCAGCTGATTGCATGATGTTTTATTTAAGATGTGATTTAGAGAGAACTGCATAGTGCATATTGCAATTAAATCACATAATGGTGTTGGTCAATGCATGTTCACATTTAGTCTTGTCCAATTTCCAGGTGTAAACATAGTGATCCTGAGCTCTCGGATGTCCAGTGACCTCTACAGCGTCCAGAGCACTCTGGAATACAAGGTGGAAAAGGAGGACAAGGATGCTCGTTTCTCCTGTGAAGTCAGCTTCTTTGTCCCGCACGGTATCAGGACAATCAAGTCCCCAAGCGTCAACATCACTGTCCACTGTGAGTTAACACTGAGGGTTTTTATATTGTCATGTAAACTTAAGAAACTAAGTGCACTAAGTAAATATATAACCCAAGATTCAGTAGCTTATAGAACCATCTTTAGAAGCAATAACGTCAAGCAATTATTTCTGTATGACTTTATCAGTCTTTCATCAAGTTAGGGTAGTTTTGGCCTTTCTTTATAAACTTTTAGTTTATTCAGGTTAACTGGGTTTGTGGGCATTCGTTTATGTACAGGTTAGTTTGTTAAAAGACATTTCACAACCTTATTTCTAGTATTCAAACATCACATTAACCTGTGAGTTGTGATGTATCATGAGCTAAACTGTAACTAACATTCTGGTCTGTTTTATACCATTTGTTGTTAATTGATTATCACTTTTTTATATGTAGTGTCATAACAGAGCATAACGTAACAGAAATATTAACACCTTGGATATATATGAAATCCTTTTCCTTTGTTTTGTATTTGGGTAACGGGCTTCATCCTCAAAGGAAGCTGCTTGTGTTTCATTTTGCTGTAATAGATGCTAATTCGTTTGAACTTGCTCACAGTCGGTGGAATATTCATAAGACACACATCAAAGCAGCGGCGGTGATTACTTGTTAACGTTTATGCTTGTTGTATCGAAATGTACAAAAAAGGTGTTTTTGAAGCTACAGCTATTATTGCTCACCATTTTTAACCATTCTGGTTTAGTTTATTCTGTAAGAATGAAAAACAAAACCCATCAAAACAGAGACCATATCACACACATCCCAAAATAAGTCACTCGTCTTTCACAGCATCTGTCCATACCAGCAACTTATCCTAAGATGGTGTTTACAGTAGTAGTACAGTAGCTTCTTCTTTTAGCCTCAACTTTTTTAAAATGTCCTCAACTCATAAAATGACCTTGTTTCACTAAAAATAAATATCAAAACAAATATCATTTCATTTTCTGTCACCTATAAGAATTTTAACAGCCTCATTATCTCCTCTTTCCTTCATTGGCAGGCAGAGCCAAATGCAGTCTGTGCTGTCAGCAATATGGAAATGGCGTTGTAAAGTGACTTTAACAGCTCGCTGAATAAGCCTGCTTAATTTGATTTTGTGTGTGCATACAGACCCCACCACCATGGTGGAGCTTTGGAAGGAGTCGCCCCAGGGCTTGGTCAAAGAGGGGGATACTGTGGAGCTGCGTTGCCAGGGTGATGGCAACCCCCCACCGCACTTCATTTTCAACAAAGTAGAAGTAAGAATGGACGGCCTTTTCTCACCCTACAAGTCCCAGAGAGAGAATGGGTGACACACAAGAGACATGTAGGGAATGTTTTTGATATGCAGAGCTCACAGGGACCCATGTAGACATGAGTGTGCAAGGTCTATGAAGACTCTGTCAGCTCTGACCCTGCAGGTCCAGGCTGGGGTCTGAGACCAGAGGCCACAATGACAGGGCTCATGGGTAGGACTCATTCCCATGTCAGACACGCACTCATTGTACGTATAGACAATGCGAAACCTCAGCTCAGCCGAATTAAGAAAAGTTGAAGTGGCAGTGAGCTGAATTTTTGTATTGTCCACTTTTGTCAACTTTTCTTATCTTGGCTGTCAGGGCTTTTTATTCGCGGTTGTTGACTTAGACATATAAAGAGTAATTGGAGAAGATTTTTTTTCTGAGAAAATAAAGAAAAGTTCTTCATTTTGTTAAGCCATCATCGAGGTTACATGATTTATTCACACAGTAAAAGCTAAAAACTCAGACAAGATGGTAAAAACATGATGTCAGTCAAGCCGTTTGAAGTGTGGAAGGTCCAGTGAAATATAAACAGAACTGTAAAATGAATGAAAAATAGACCACTTTTTTGTTACAAGATCCTTGTATTTAAGAAGGTGAACCAAAAATTTGTGCTCTTGACTGTAGCCAATTTCTGGAATTTCAGATAAACAGATCTTGAAAAATGTAAATAACTCACCCCATCACTTTTTAATGTTCATTAAGCCTTTCATGATATTTTAACAGTTGTATCATAGCTGTATACAGTAAGTTTTTGCACTGTAATGAATAATGCAACAGACATTATGTGTCTTTTAGTTTTGCTTTCTTGTACGTACACTTGGTTGTCTGGCCATATGTGCTTATTATTAATGGACTCACACATAAATGTTGGGTGATTTTGTTGTTGTCCCTTCAGAAGATTTTGGTAAAGTTGGACAAAAAAATCCAACTCGTTGTTGTAAGTGACTGTCAGTCTAAGATAGCAGGTTACAAGAAAGGATCTGCTTTTAATTCATCAAATATTTGCCACATTTATGTTTAAAGTTACTAATTTTGATTCTGTCTTTGGTCGTTCTCTAAGAGGACACAAAAGATTACTTGAGTCACTAGAGGATTGAGGAAACTCTTTGCCAACCACAGATTCTGTTTTTGATAGATAAAAGTCAATTACTGCTTTTTTGCTTCCTGCCAATAATATTTTCAATTAGGTATTTATCTTTTTTTTTTATCAAGCCCAAATATGTTATAGTGAAGTCAAAGGCAAACTATTATTACCTGTTATTGCTTTTACACCAAAGTAAAATGTATTTAGATGAAAATTAAAATGAAAGTATTTGTTGCAGGAGCCTGATGTGAATTTCGAGAGCAGTAGGGATGTGTTGATCCTGTCATCAGTGTCACGGAAAGATAGCGGCACCTACCAATGCCACCCTCTGAAAGGCGACGGCATCATGGAAGTCAAAGGAGAAGTGGAGCTCAAAGTGCATTGTAAGGAGCAACTCGATATGCATGGCATACATACTTACATATGGGAGGAAACAGCTTTGTACAAATGAAAGTTAAATAATAATTCTCAGGTTTACCTCTAAACGTGAAGACTTTCTTTCCCTATTTTTAAATATTTTTTACTTATATTATAATAAGAAGCTCTGATGTTGATTTAAACTCGACATATCCTGTATTTACCACAAAATAAATCTTTCTGCTTCTGCTAGAAAAAAGGCTTTTAGTTTTAATTCTGGGTGTTTTGTTCTACTTGGTTTCTTCATTGCTGTTTTGGGGTTTTTTGGGGGGGATGTTAAGCTGCTGTTACTGTTAAACCTTCAAAGCTGCCCAACAGCTCAATGGATGTAATCCCGGCCTGTCTTTGCAGACTTTTGAGTTTTGCATTTCTGTTAATTGGCAAGCTTGGCTTGCATATTTTTTGGTTCAAAACCAAGTTTAATTCACAGATTCTTTTACTCTGTTAATTACAGCCTGTTTTAAACTGTTTTCACGTATCTTGTTTTGTCTCTTTTTCTTGTGTCCAGATTTGGATACAGCTGTTGTGGTACCAAAAGATGAAGAGTTAATGCACAAAGGAGAAGATCTGACTGCAACCTGCAATGCTCTGTCCTCCCGCTCAACATCTACTGTCTGGTACAAGGTATGAACCTTTAAAACACAACACTGAGTTTACAGCTGCTTCCTTTGATCAGAGTAAAAAAGAAAGAAACAGAAGTAAGTAAACGTCACTGCTGTTCTAGTTCTCCTTGAAGGGAAGATACATTTCTGCGACTGTTCCAGTCTATTTAATAGATGAGATGATGTTTCTGTAGTAGCCACAGTGGATTGACCAGCTATCATAGCCTGTATGTTTGTGCATCTTTTCTGTGGATATGTATAGGATGGGAAGGAGGTGGGTCGAGGGAACACGTTGCACCTGCAGAATGCCACCTATGAAAGAAGTGGGGTGTATAAATGTGAGGTGACGGTCCCCTCCCTGCCTAACCTGAAAACCAACGGTTTTGTTAAAATCATCGTCCAAGGTTAGTAATCCCCTGCACCGCTTGAGCAACTTCCCATCCCTTTTACTTGCACATAACAGGTTTGTACATTTAGCACATAGGTGGTCTTAAAGGAAATCTTTTTCCTTTTTTGCACTTTTCAACTTGGCACATAAAGAAAAAACACCATCCATCCATCCATCCGTCCATTTTCTTCTGCTGATCACCAGGGACAGTCTGGTGCCAGCGGCTACGGCAGCTAAAGCTCAAACAGCACATCTTTAAGTTGGTGTGGTTAAAAAGCTCAAAGTTGGGTATCGGGTTTGAGCTGCACCTTAATTTGACTTAAAACAGATAACCTCACCCAAACCAGACACAATAAAAACTGACCTAGTGACCTTTTTTTGATATACATATATATATATGTATAGGGAGAGAGAGAGAGAGACAGTTGTGTAGAGACCCTACGATAATACAGAGTAAACAACAACAATCAGACAGTCCTTGTGAATATTTGGTATAACCAGGCTCATGGAGGGGCTGACTTCTGCCTGGTTGATAGTGAGTTGGGGGAGACAAGACAAAAGACACACTGTGGAAAAGAGCCAGAGATTCATAATAACTAATACAGAGTAGTGTATAAAGGCATAGAGTGAAAAGAGGTGAGTGAAGAAGAAACACTTGTCCATCATGGGAAATTCCCAGAAGCTTAAGGCTATTGCAGGTTAACTAAGGTGGGTTCAGTATAAGGCCTGAGAGCTGAAGGCTCTGCCTCCCATTCTACTTTTAAATATCCTGGTGACCACAAGTAAGCCTGCAGTCCAAGAGCAAAGTCCTTTATTGGGGTGATATCGTACTATTAGGTCTTCAAGATAAGAGTTTGTGTGAAATCTTTGAACACACTGCCCGTTGCTGCTACTGGTTGGATGGTTTAGTGCGGTCCACAGATTGGGTCCACTGGGGTTGGTCCCAATTCCAGTGGAGAGCCAAGAATACGATGAAACGTGACTAAAAAGACGAAAATAAATAAATAATAACAACAAACCAATGGGAAATAAACAATATTAGAGTGGAAATTAGGTGAGGTTGGAAAATTGTAATAAAGATAAATCAAAGACATGTTTGGTTGAGGGCGTCTTTCACACTTGGTTGGCACCATGTTAGTGTTAGAGAACGTCTACTGACAGATGAAGTGCTCGAACTGAGGGCTGTTGATATCCAGCTGAAGTCACAAGACAAGCTTATGCAAGACTTCCTGTGCTTTTTTCTTCTTTTATTTAGATGGTGGTTTGCTCCACACAAAAAAGTTATAATTTCCCCCCATTTAACCACCTTGCTGCTATTCATGGGCCTTGACTGTGTCACACTCTCATCATTTCCACCATCCTGCAACTGCATGAACTGACTCAAAGGTTGAGTTTTAAGGTTTTTGAAAAGAGTGTACAAACTGCTACTGTAGTTATTTAGCAATTGTTTCTTAGCATTTTGTGCAGTTATATATTGCTGTAATAATGGATGATTTTCCAGCCTGTTCTCATCCTGAGACAAGAGAAGACAAAAGATCCTTTTTTCAAACCCACTGGCGTCCCTTCTTTTTACACACCATTTAGCCTTTGGTGGGAAAGTGAGATGGGTACATTACTTCCAACTTGTTTTTCACTGTGCAGGGTAACTGTTAGTCAGTAAGCCCGTAGTTGAAAGCAGAACTAAAGCGAGTGAAAATCAACTTAATTAGCAAACTATGCACTTTACAAACTGTGACCTCTTGGGTGACAAATGTGCAACTTCAACTTCACCATCCCTGCAACCTCCTAATGTGGATATTTTTGGTTTCCAAAACAGGACTGTTATCTCCGTGCCTGTGAATCAAGGCATATGTGGACTTCACAGCACACCAGCGTGCTTTTACACACCATTTGTAAAATACTCGAGAAATGACCCCGAGGAGCTCCATTCGAGATTGCAAATGTGCAAATCACTCAGACAACACATTAAAGAATTTTCCCCATTTGTTTGAGTAGAGCAGATAATTATGTGGAGAATTCACAGCAGTCATGTGTTGTGCCTTTGGCATGCTCTAGTCAGACACCACCCTGTGCTGAAAAGTATTTTCAGCGGTGAGAATGCATCAAGCTTTCTGTGTTCTGTGTCCTGCATCTGTTGGATTTGAGAAAAGAGCCTTCTGACAACTTCAGACTTGATTTGCATTCTTCAGAGTTCACATATCAAGTCATGTCAATTTTATTCATTTAATGCATTTTAAAAAAAACTATTAGTTGACCCCAAGTGTTTTCTAGGTCTCCAAAAAAAGAACAATTTCAGAATGAGTCAAAAATAAAAATAAATATATACATAATTAAAAATAATAATAGTAATAATAATAATACATTTTATTTATAGGCGCCTTTAAGACCCTCAAGGTCACCTTACAATAACACAAGAACAATAGCAGCAATAAAATATAATAAACATGGCAAAATAAAATTTAGACATAGGGTTAAAAAAAACACAAACTCTAATAGTAGTGAAAAAACTGTTGAAATTGAAGAACAACAAACGTTTGACTAAAATAAGCAGTTTTGAGGTTTTAGAGCTGACGTACAAGCGTCATTGATTGCACAGGTTGTTACATGGGCTGGCAGACTACTCTAGAGTCTGGGGGCAATAATAGCAAAGCCCTTTAGTTTCTCAGGTGATAATATGCCACTGAGAGAAGTTATTGAGAGGAGGACCTCTGTGACCTGGAGGGAAAAAATGAATTGTGAAAACAACATGTTTGGACATGTTTTTGTTGCACTCTCTTTATTGGTCATGAATTGCTCCCTCTGTTTTTACATCCCTCAAGCTGATTTGCCCTGAAAAGTAATTAAAGTAAATGTCAGCCAAGTGATGGGATTCATGGTGATTCTTAGAGCTTAAAATAGAAAGACTTCATTTGACCTCCAAGAAAAGAGAAAAAACTGGACACTTGAAAGCCACCACAGGACTTTTAATGTGAAATATCAGAATCCTCAACTTTGAAACATGGCATCACCAATTTACAAAAGAGACTTTATTTATTTATTCAAGAAGACCCAAAATGAGAAGTACTAGTGCATAAACTTACTACAAAAGCTCTTATCATGTATACTTTTATACAACTTTCAGTCCTATGGAAGGGGTGGAAAAAAGGTCCTTTATGAAATTGATGATGAAAATTATTGGTCAAAGAAATTAACACTGATAAGCACCAAGTTAATGTTATACAGTGGTCCCTCGCTATAACGCAGTTCACCTTTCGCAGCCTCGCTGTTTCGCAGATTTTTTTGGTGCAATTTTGCATGTTTTGGGGTTTTTTTTACAGCGCATTGTGTTCTGTGTCCTGATTGGCTGTAGACCATTGTCAATCAATCTCGCGCTGTGTCTCCTGTCCAGTACAGAATGCGTTCAGCTTGTCAAATTTACATAAATCTTCAATCGATAGCAGTGTGACTCTGAAGTGCTGTACTGTATGTTTATAAGTTTTCTCCCCAACAAAAACAATGTCGACGAAACGTCAAAGGCAACCGCGGATGCCTTAGTTTCATTCTATAATACTGGACTTACTGAAGGTTTGAACTTTGAGAGTTTAAACAAGAGAGAAAAGTGTGAAAATGTTCATGCCTGTCTGAGAAAAGTGTATAAAGTGTGCAGTGAGGGGTTTTACAGCCTTAAAACATCTATCATAATTGTAAAAAATAAAGTTGGCTACTTCGCAGATTTCACCTATCCCGGGTTATTTTTAGAATGTAACTACTGCGATAAACGAGGGACCACTGTACTGTGTTTATACTGAAAACAGGTACAGTAACAAAAACAGATGCTTGTATCAATGGTAAACGAAACAATAATAGATAAGAAAACAGTTTTGTCACTGACATGTAATGATCTGCATTTCTTTATGTGTGCTTCTAGGTGGTCCTGAACTGGTGGGTTCGGAGCAAGAGGTCCAGCTAGATGAAGTGGAAGGCAGGGTGGTGAACCTGAGCTGTGAGGCTCTGGGCAATCCACTGCCAAGCATCTCCTGGAACATCACTGGCAGCCAGGTACTTAGTCTGCCTCACAGCTCAAATTTACTTCACAGTGGGAGATGACATTCATCCCACAATGTTCTTGTTCAGTCGAAGCTAGCTCGATTTGTTGTGATTGTTTACGTGTCACGATGATGCTAGCATTTATTACAGTATTCTCAGACAGCTTTGGTCCAGCTTTAGTTAGTGTGTTTGTGTGTCTCCACAGAGCTGGCATGAAGTGGATAAAAAAACACATGAGCACATGACTCACAGCGTGGTATCGGTCAAAGTCACCTCGGACATCACCGCTGAGTGCAACGTTTCCAGTGACAGGGGCTCTGGCGTCAAGATTTTCAAAATCAAAGCCAGTAAGAGCCTCTCTCTCACTTACACCAGAACACTATAACACTATGACTTCATTTACATTTATGTTTTCCCAATGCTAACCTTTGCTTCAACATGCTAGTTTGGATACTCTCTGTGCTAAAGAGTTTTACAAGTTTTCTTTCATCTTTTAGCTCGTTTAATTCCAGCTTGCGTTCCCATTTGACAGGACTGTTACACACAGTGCCACAACTCTTGCACAATATTTGGCTCCTGGCTAATTAAGGGAGTTAAAAAGTACAGCTATGAAGAGGACAGAATTTTCTGATCTCTTCCAGGCAGCATCAGTGCTGAAACTTAAAACTTATTTTGCTTTTCAAGTCTAAATGAATGAACATCATTAGCTCACCCTGGTTCTAACATTAAATCTTCAAATACATTTTCCATTTACTAGCTGCCTGCTCTGTAATAACTGTGCAAAAGGAAAGACTGGAAACATGTTTTTTCCCGAAAACATTTATTTTCCTTAATCTAATCAGAATTCATTTGCTCAGTATTCATAATGTGGATTTTTTGTCATCCGTGCAGTCGGAGAAATGAAACATTTTGTAGAGGCACTGCTGGTGTGTTGATTATGCTTTGTGAATTCACATGTGGAGCAAGCCCTCAAACATCTTCTTCATACTTTTTCTTAATCATTAGTAACGTCCCAGTGCACAACGTAGTTTTAGTGTCTGATTTCCTTCGCATTTGCTCATTCAAAATACACGACTTTCAAAAACAGGCTGGACTTTCAACATGAATATTATTAATAAAAAAACAACAAAATAAGCAATATAGAGAAAATGTGGTACAAATATATGTGGTGATGTTTGTGTGTATACATGTATAGATGACTTTTCAGTATTAAATAGATTAAATGCATTTTTCAGGGTATTCACTTTGAGGACACACCAAAAATTGATTGTCACATTTCAACCAAACATCACTACTCATGCACTATAATTGTAACTCAGTGTGGGTCTTTCTTATTTGATGAACTTATTGAAACTTATTGAACTTATTGACCACACCTGCTTTAAATTTGACCAATCTCACCTTTAAAGTCATCTCCTTGGGCAGAGCTTCCCACATCCCTTCCTTCCCTCTTTTTAAATCTCTCTCTGGATGTTAAGTTTGAAGGACTCGAGTAGGGTGAGTGATGACTGAAAATGGCTTAGAGTGGTGCGCACCACTGCTCACGTGGTTTTAACAAAGTTTCCTCCATGAAATGCCTCGTGAAGTTTGGTTTTTATAATCTTACCCTTAGCAATTAATTCATATTGCAAATAAATGTGCTGAGCATGCTCCTGGTCATGCTCCCGACCGATGGCTTGTACTAATCTGCTCCAGAGCAGGTTAGTTCTAGATTAGAGATAAACAAAGTCAGACTTCTATGCACAGATAGCAAAAGGGTTTAAAATATAGATGCAGCTCTATTCCTTGACAGAATAAAGCTTTCTTTTGTTTTATTGTCCGGTCCACCTCGACGGTCTCTGTGATAGTAAAATGTGTCCCCTTCAGGTACTTGCGGATGTTACATGACATTTGTGACACAAAAAATACTTAATTTTAATGAATGTCAGAGGTAATGAATGTTAAGAGGTTTAGACCACAGAAAATTCATCACACCTTAATTTATAACGTAAATGCAGTGATTCTTACCTATTTTGGCCTCTCAGAAAATTACACGTCTCCCTATAATTACTGATAAAAGGTTCTCATGGATTCTTGGATATCATGGATATTTTCAAACATATCTTTGAAAAAACAAAGTATTTCTTTTTCCTTTTTCTTTTTTACATCTCTGTAAGTCTTGTGATTGCTTGAAGGCTGCTGCATTAAACCTCAGATTTAGATTGAAGTAAAAGAAAAAAAGCACATTCAGTTGAGTAAAACGAAAGAAGCTTGCAGCTACCAAGCTGAACTCAATAACTGGTAGTTATGTTTTAAACAATATCTGAAACTTTCCCTTGTTCCAGCTAATAAACTGATCTTTGTTTAAATGATCAAATATCTAACAAGCGAAAAATCCCCGCTCCGGTCCAAGGAGGAGACACAAATCCCTCGGGGTTTGTGTCGAGAAGGGCATCTGGCGTAAAACTCTGCTAAATCAAATATGTGGAGCTACCCGCTGTGGCGACCCCTTGTGAATAAGGGAGCATGCGAAAGTAGCTTTTTGAACATCTTTGAGTCACTCATTATTGATTCTTTGAAAAGTGCTTTGCATGCTTCAGAAACTTGTGTTACACAGTGCAAGTAGAATCCAGTTAAATCTGAGTGTCTGTGTGTGTTCTGCGGATGCTGGTAGACATGAACAGCTACCCGCTCTAAGTTTTGTTCTACTTGTTCACAGTTCCCAGGGTCACCACAACTGCTCCCTTCACTCCTGGTAAGATTATTGCCCTTCAGTCTCTTCTTGTTAAAGACGCCTCTTTTTCTTTCATTCAGTTTCTATCAACTTGTGTCTCAGTTTTCACGCTTTTGACTTAAGTTTTGTGTGTGACAGTGAAGGGTTGGATGAGTCCATACATTATTTATCAATCCTTTCCAGGGACTCTATACGAGTCCTGTCTTTGGTTCGCTGGCAGATCTTTGGGATGGCCTGTGGGCACATTAAATATTCTGTTTGATATAGACTAAAAAATCGTAACACCAGCAAATTCAAGCACAGCAGAAGCTAGAATGGTACTTAGACCAAACACTCTGCCGTGGTACAAATACTATTTATTTATACCAGAATTTTTAAAGCAAATAAAATAACTTATTAAACACTAAAAACAGACACTGTCTCACTTTTACTGACTTTTCCAGACACCCCTCTTGTTTTACAGCAGATTTTTACATACCTGGAAAATTTGCACTTAATTGTGGAGAGGGGCATTAAGGTAATTTTCTGACGTTATCTGAGCAGTCACTGTTAAATCTTCATCGGCCCTATGGGGCATACAAAGGAACCACCAAAACAACACTAAAAAACCCAGTGTGTGCTCCATGTAGGGTAGAGTGCTCACAAGAAGTAAATTCTTTCCCGTTTATTTACTGCGGGAGCTGTAGTTATCTCACAGGGAGATTGGCTGGACTCAAAATACTGCAGTTATGTGTATTTTTAGAGTGAATTACGACTGTGCACCGTGTTTGGTGTGCTTCTCAATTTTTATATGGATTCAGGACATTGTGGATATTTCAGTGGATGAAATGCAAAAAAATATCATGACCTGTGAATTCTGACTTCTGTTCTGTGTTGACAAAGTGTGTCCACGGGTATAAAAATACCTGAAGAAGCCCTCAAAACTAACTTCATAGTAGTTCTCCCTTACATTTGATGTCTTTGGATGCATCTTTCCAGGAAAGCAGAATAAAAAGATAATAGTATCACTTTATTCTGATCCTTCTGCCCATGTCACCTCTCTGTCCATGTCTTTGCACGCTGACTGTCTCATTCACATTGTTTGTGTAAAATTATGTTTAGTGCCAAAGGCTATATAGCCTCTCATCCCACCCACCCATGCAAAAGTTAAAAATTCTATAAAAGAGGCTATGAAGCCACTTGGTTAAATTTGTAGTGTTTACGTTGTCGTTGTTGTTGTCGTTGTTGTTGTTTGGAAATAAAAGTGACACAAAGAGCTGTCATCTTTATTGCATAGAGTATATATTCAGAAGGCTTAGAGCAGTGCAGTCACACTATGGAGGAGTGGAAGAGTTGAGGAAATTTGTACAAACGACAAGATTTATTTGGGATTTAAACTCAGAAATTTGGAGTTACGTTTGGGAACACACGACTGTGGAAGCGTTTAATTGCTGTTTATTTTAATAAAAGAACAGAAAATGCAGATCAGTTTATAACCACCTGGCCTTGTTGCTAGTTTTGTAGTCATAGAAGACCCGGACAATACAATGACACAGGTATACTAGACAGATATACCAGTGGCTGTATGACATGTTGCAAAAGGTTTTTTAAAGACTTTTGATTAAAAGGAAAGAATGTAAGCTTTTGTACTACACGTTTATACATCAGTTACTCATTAATTTTAGTGTATTTGTAACTCACAATAGCAACAATCATTAACGGGGCTACGGATGCCAGTGATGGCATGGCGCCTCTATTTCTGATGCCTTTTATCCAGTGCCCACTGATTGGACCTTGCCTGCATTCTAGTTTATTTCGGCTACTAAACCGGTAACGTTTTATCACTGCATCACTATTGCATTGACAGGATTGGTCACAGACAGACCAGCATAACCCCCCCCCCCCAAAGTACTTAAAACAACATTTGTGATAGTTACCTCTACAGGAGGTGTCTGAGACATTTTTTGATGATGGCATGCAACCAGGCAAGTCTTATGAGGTGAGAAAAAGCCATCAAGGAATGCTATTTCGGACTTGAAATGACATATTGAGTCAAAATACAATATTACCCTGGGAGAATTTGTTTTTCCTTTAAAATATTCGTGTTATTCCCACCAGTCTATTACTTCTTACAAATGCTGTTCCAGCAGACTACGACGTGAAAGTACAGCTCCTCTACATTCTGGATGGATAATGCAATTCAAATGAAGTCAATTATTAGGGCTACGGGTCACAGATGCTGAGCAAAATACATGATGATTATAAATGAATGAATAAAGGATTTTTCATACAGTCCTGCTGCACTGCAGCGTCCACTGCCAGTTAAACGATAGAGACAATATAATAGACATAATTTCACAGTCGGTTAATTATTTCTTATGCGTAAAGAGAAGAACTTTGTTAAATAAACTACTTTGTAGCAGAGCAGCACGTAATGCAGTATGTAAATACACCCCATTATACTTCCTTATAGTTACAGGGTTTTGCAAGAGATAAGTTAAAGAGAAGAATGGTAGAAAACGCTGCCATTGCAATAATGTTTACACTTTAAGTCCGTGGTAGAGCTTTAAAATTCACGACACCACGCATGTGACACCGTCTTTCTGTTTCATATTCATGTTGTTAAAGTCTAAGCTGAGCGAGCTCCTCCGGCGACTGCAGAGATGTTATGAAACAGGCATGAGAGCAATGAGTGATTTAAAGTAAACCATGTACCTTCAGTGAAGTGGGGTTGTTATGTGCAGGTTGAACCACTAAACAGAAACTTTATTGATAAAGTTAACTAGGTTAACCTGATTTCAGGATCATTGCTGGTGAATGTCACGTCTCCCAAATCTGCAGCTTTGTGATTTACATTTTAGATTAACCTATGATCGGTGTGTCCTCCTCTGTCTGTGTTTTTGTGAAGCAGAGGGCAGTGGGGTGATCATTGTAGTGATCATAGTGTGTCTGCTGCTGCTGGCCTTCCTTGGCAGTGTAATCTACTTCCTGCACAAGAAGGGAAAAATCCCTTGTGGACGCTCGGGCAAGCAGGAGATGTAAGTATTGTCTCTACTCATTCTGCTTAAAGGTGATGCTCGTTCTTAAACTTTCTAACTTGCTGCCCATGGCAAACAAGATGTAAGGTGGAGCTTCTGTGCTCACGGGCATCATACATCCCTGATATTAGTATATTAGGAACGCCTGCATCATAGAGATAAAAGAGTTGAAAAAACAGGCTGAAACAGGCTATCTAGAGCAGTCTGAAGCCTCCAGCTACTCTGTAAGGGCCAGATTTACTAAATAGGGCAAAATATTCTGAGTCCACGCCCCAAAGAGCGCTGACAGGTGTGGCTAGTTTTCTGGGTGATTTATAAAAGTTGTGTTGCTTTCTAACACCCAAGCGCAGTTAGTTTATTTCTTAATCAATATAAAGCACAAAACATACCATCAACTCAATTAGGAGTAAATTGCACATCGTAGATGTTTGTAAATCAGTTTGTGCACTTTATTTAAATATTTTTCTCCCTATATTTTGCATCTTGAAAAGGGAACTGAAAGAGATACATTTGCATCACGGTCACGCAATCATGCCCACTACACTGCCAACAATAGTTTTTATGCCTGCACCCAGTTTGCACTGTTGCAACGTGTTAGTAAATCTGGCCCTAAGATCTATACACTATATATTTTTTATTATTTATTTTTGGGCTTACACACTTGCCATTTATCTAGCCATCCATCCATCCATCAATTTTTTCTTCCAAATGATTAAGTAACACTGTGATTGTGGCTCTCTAAAACACATGCATGCGAGGTTAATCAGCGATTCTGAATTGGCTGTAAAGTGAAGTGCTTCAAGTGTAAAAAAATAAAGGACTATTTGAGTTGATTTGTAGTCTAAATCACTTTGAGTAGTGTGTAAGATTAGTATGGTCTATAAAAGAAGGAAAAACGGAATTACTGAGTCTTTGAAACCAGAGGTAAACTCTGTCTAAATTGGAATTTGCCATCACACCAAGCCCCAGCACTGATGCCTGGGCCTTTAGCCATGTCATACATGTCCCAACATTTCTTTCTGTCGTCAGCACCAAAGAGAAGACCACCAAAGATGAGATTGTTGTGGAGATGAAGACCAACACAAAGAATGAGGAAGCCGTCCTCCTAAAGGCTGTCAACGGAGACAAAAAGGGCCCTAATGACCAGGTAACTATTGTTATGGATGAATAGTCACAATTTACACTCAACTTCTATGTATAGCGAGCAATTTTGTGTTAACCATAACTGCAGTTTTCATTTCGTCAAACACCAACAACAATTTTTGTAGTGACAGGATTTTTAAAACTGCCATCAAATGTGAATATTCTGTGAAGATTTAACTCAACCGCCAAGGCTGTGAAAGTTGAAAATTGTCTATATTGTGGTTAGTTTCACATGTTTGGTAGCTGTTCAGTTAAAGTTAAATGTTTGATCCAAGTTAGACATTTGTGCCGTCACATTCTGGGTAACATTCAGGGCTGCACTGAATGCGTGATAAAAGATAGAATAACAGTCATGTAGTGCATGCAGCTGGAAACAGGATTTGTTCAGTGTGATCACTGGACTGAGAGGAGTATCTGAGAAGCTGACGCTCTCCTCTTTGTCTCCGGTGAAGCCCCTGTGAAGATGTGCAGCAGACAGCAGGATAAATGAAGCGGGCAGTGGGTGTGTGTTGGAACAGCAGAGGCAGGAGACGCTCCCACTGACCTGATACCTGCAGAGTAACATCACCTCACAGTCTGGACGTTCGACCCACCGTGCTTTGTTCACAGCAGTATTCAGATAATCGACACAGAACCACAACCATACACGCACATAACACTCACTCACTCACACACACACACACACACAGGTATGTATATAGAGATCTGTATTTTCTTTTGAGTGAATGTTTTCTTCCGTTCATTAGTTCTGTACTACTTCCTGAAACTGTGTTCAGCTCTTGGCTGTTGTTCAGTGTGTATGATGGCGTCTTACGTGCATCATGTTATTTTATTTTTTTGTTTTTATCAAAGTGTATATATTATATATATATTTTGTTATTTAAGGAATTTGGCACTCAGATTTTCATTTCATGGCAGCGTCTGGGTCTTGTGCATGTTGATCTGTGTTCATGGTTCCAGGTGATGTTTAAGGCAGGACGTGTTGTCAGAGACCAAATGATACAGTCATACTGAGAGGTTTGTCAGTGTGTTTGAATTCAAGAAAAAGACGCGTAATTTCAGCCCGAATCGACGATCATCAGCAGGTTAATCCCAACACTAATGAGCCTCAAAACGACGCGACACACTGGCGGCTTCTTTGGAAACTGCTGTCAAGCCCGTGTACTGTTTGTAAATACATGTTTGTACAGACTTGCTAGTGGTGGCCTTGAACTATTACCGAAGGGAAAAGGTCAAAGGTTAGAAATCTGCTGTGCCTATGTTTTTGAAAAATGCATCGTACACTGAATTTGTTTGTTTGCTGTTTGCTTTGTATTTCCACTGAGAGCTAGTTGCCTGAAAAGGTGTCCCATTGTTTTTGCGTGTTTGAGTCCAGACAACACACATGCTGCAGACGACTGTTTTTCAGTCGGGCTGCAGGCTTTTCGCTTTTTTCCTCCCGCAGGCAGCCACACTTTTTGTTTTTGTAGACTTTGAAAAATTATATGCAAAGACCTGAGATTTGAACATTTAGTTTTCTGGTCAAAGGAACAGCATTGTGCCAGACTGATTAAAACAATCTTGGCTTGGCATTACCATTAAACTATCACGAACCTTCAACAAAAATAAATTACAGACATTAAGATTTCTGTTATGGACTGCCAAAGTAAAGCAAGTGCTTTAGTGCTTTTTTTTAAAACCTTGAAATATCAGTCTACAGTTTGTCATTTTATAACAAAGAATCGAGCACTTTTTTTGGAGGAGAACAGCTTGAACAATCTTCGGCAAACCCAGGAGTCTGAAAACTAAACATTACTGATTTTCTGAACATATTTGGAAGACTCTTCTCACAGTGTTTAAAAAACAATATCCAGAAATGATGAGCTGCTTCTCCTCGACTCATTTGTACAATGTAAACAAGAATTTATGCCTCCATTCTTCCGTACACAGCAACACGTTGATTCGTTTCTTAAAAAATGTCTTCAAAGCTTTTTGAAACACCTTCAACAATTTATATTTCAGTAAGTGCTCAACTCTGTGACTCGCATGTAATTATAATACATGAGGCAGAAACTGTGGCTAACCTAAAACACTCTGTACAAACGCAGTCTGGCTGCCTGATGAGAAAAAACATGCAAAAATATTGCAGTGCTGTTTTTGGGCCAGTGTTGTGAATATTGCTCACTGTGTACATTATTGTGAAAAAGATACACTTTGTTGCTGAGAGCGCTACATTGCCCCGATGACTTGCAACATTAACAAAGTAGTGATGTGTTTTCTGTTATCTGCTTTTGGTTTGTGTTTTGTTGGTTTGTTTTGTTCCACTGAGCTGAAGTTGGAAGAAATATCCAGGTACAGGTTGTCCTCAGGCAATAACTGTCATTATGGTTTAGAAAAGCTGCACGAAGCCATAACACCGACAGTGTCCTGTGTGCAGTGAAACATTTCTGATTCTTTGTTTTGTTGCTCTGGATTTTTTTTCACTGGTGGGGAAAAAAATGTGTTTTTTTTCTTTTTCTCTACATGTGTGTAAATTGAGTACTGTACATGTGATTCTTTGAGCTTGCATTTTTTTATATTTTTCGCAAGAAAATAAAGCCAAATAAAGTTTCATTTAAAGTTTTCATTTAAAGTGTTATTACTTTTGCAGAGGTATAAGTGAGCTCTGAAGTGAGAGCCCAGAGGCTAAATATGAACCCCAGCAACTGTGAGCTCAGTGTGCTCTGTGTTAGCTCTGCACAGTCCCACAGTGAGAAGACAGGAAGGAGTGCAGCCTCCAAACCGCTGTCAGCACGAACTGGAAGTGACTCCAACAGTTGCTCAGATTTCTAGCTGGAGTCTGGAAGGAGGCAGGTCAGAAAACAAAGCTCACATCTGCAATGAATTCAGGCAGCGTTAGCTCATGTAGCTGCAAATCAAATCAGCCATTCTCTCTTCATTTAGTGTAAAGCCTCCAAAGGAGAAGCCGCCACCACCACCATGATCACAACTCAGTACTTTGACTTTGTCCTGCATTTACTCTGCTTGGATGGATTGCTACATGTGACTTTTTTTTTGAGGGAAAAGAGCAAAAGTACATCACATTTTCTACACTGAAAGTTTGTGCTTTAAGCTTTTAGTGTTTATTTAACAGTGGGGGAGCGACACATAGAACTATACCAGTTTGTTTCAGATTCTTAACAGGTTTGATGTCTGAGTGCAAATTCAGAACCCCAATCGCATATAATTTGTATGTGTGATTGGTTGCCTCACAAGAAAAATGCACACTGAACATTTTTTTAAGCACAGTGTTAGTTCAGGCTGTGATGGCTCAGCCGACACCCTTTTACACATCCAACAGGCATCTCTCACACAGATTGCAGTATTTAACCTGCTCAAAGCAAGCTACTTTGCAACCCACATCCCACGCCAGCTCCTCTGTTTCTCAAAGTGGCTGATACAGTTGAAGATCTAAAAACAAACACCTTTTGCCAATCTTAGCCATACTTACGTGATGGCAGAAGACTCATCCCGTGATTTTTTTTCCATTTATCCCATTCAGAGTTATCCCAGCACTGTGCAATGTGGACAGGTTGACAACACAGAAATAAAACCATTTGCACATATGAGCAATGTAGAATCACCAGTTAACCCACTAACTGGATGTCTTTGGGAGGAAGCAGGAGTACTCAGAACCCCTGCAGACACAAGAACCTGCAAACTCCATGCAGAACAGCCCTGTCCAGATGGTGGATTTAAACCACCCCGTGGAGTACAAAAGAAACCGAATGAGTGAAATGTGCAGCAGTTGTCATGCATACATTTATACATATGTAGGCTGCTGGGTATAATGTTACAGGAACTTTTTCTAATGCAAAAAACTGACAAAGCCATATTATGACTTTGCCCAGATAATAAGCAGGAGGCAGGTGTTACTCATGGAAAAAGACTTAAAAATGTTATTTAAGATTACTGTAGTTCCAAAATCTCAGAACTTGGACGAGTAAAACCAAAACTGTCTGCATGTAGAAACAGTGGAACTTGTGTTTAAACGTGAGAACCTAATTTTTAAAACATGCATTCACCTGCAGTGTCCCATAACTGTAACATAATTCATAACACAGCGGTCACAGCACACCTTTAGATTAATAAGTTGCCTGTAGTGACTCTACAGTCGCCCTCAACTCTGCTGAAGCCTTTTTGATCTTTTAATTTGTCGAGTACACTCTCATTAACCTCGCTTCAGGCAGAATTGTTCAGTAATTGAGTCTGATAAAAGCAGACAGACCAAGTTCTCTAGCAGTAAACAAAGGAGCAATAGCAGCTCCTCCTGGAGTTTGTGGAGAACGCTGGCTTTGCTTTCACCATGTAGCCAGAAACACAACCCCTAATGAATGCAGAATAATGCAGCAGTAAATGTTTGGAGACCCACTACTTTTACAAAATGTGATTCACTGCAGATGACAGTCTTGCAGCGTATTGTGTCGAGTCTTAAAATTGTTATTGCAGGATCGTTTCATTAGCATGTCTCATAAAGTCTGATAAATGGAAATAACCTGATGTTCAAACACATTAGTAGAGAATCTGTTTGCTTCTGTTTAGCGACAAACCACACAGATCAAATGTTAAAGAAAATACAGTTTAATTAAAAATCTTAATGGCTTAGGCATGAAAACATTGTAACACAATGAATGCCGAGGATATTAAAAACACAATAAATAAAATATCTACATAGACAATAATAAAGCAATGAAGACAGTTTTTTTTTTAGTAGGCAAGTTCCCGTCGAGAAGGCTAGTTAACATGATTAAAGCGCACGCACACACTCATCGTTAATCAGCGGATTGAACCAACACACCGGCCGAGGTTACCGGCGACACTGAGAGAAAGCGTGTGAGACGGAGGAGCCTCTGGCAGTGATTCAGCAGGACAGTGAGCCTTGAGTACGTTATCACACATCAGGACCACAACAGTCCTGGAGTTAGTGCCATTTAGTTAGTTGCCTTGGTACAAAACGCCAAGACTGAGTGAAAACAAAGCTGAGGGGACTGAAGACACATTCGTGGTCTCTGTTCTGGGGCAACTTGAGGAAGAGGAGGAGGAGGAGCAGCGCACGCACACGTTTTAAGATTCTTTTGGTTTGGGGCGATTAAAGCTGCAACATTTCTGTGGCATCAGACAGCCAGAAAACTGTAGGACAACTCCAGGGTAATCTGGGTTCTTAACAGGATTTACTGCTTTTTTTCTCCCCCTTAGCATCAGATTACATTTAGAAATTTAGTGACATCTTTTCTTTTTGTTCCGTTTTAAGTATTAGGTTTTTGCACTGTCTCCAAATCCAGCAGCACATTTAAAAAAAAAAAAAAAAAAAAAAGGGGGAAAAAAAATCTTAGTGTCTGATAATTACGAGAAACATTTTTCAGATAAAGTTCATGTTTAATATAAGTCAATCACCCTTTACCCTTTGACCCAAATCGGGGGTAAAGTTTGTTATTTTGACTGTAAAGAGTGCAGCTCTATCTATTCGGGAACACTTTTAAGTCAGTTAATTTTAAATCTAAAAAGGTAAATTTGCATAAACTGTAGTCCTGATATAGCGTTACCATGGCGAAATCAAGAGAGCACTTGACCTGAAAACAATCTGCAGTAGTTTCCAACACATTTAAATGGTGAATGTGGAGGGGTTATTTTGGCTTGCCTGCTGGCATGTGCAAGTTGTGATGGACAGAAGGCACGTTTAATGTACATGTCGCTGCAGAGGAATCAAAAGGTGACCAGCTGACAGTGAACTTCCTTTCACGGTCAGGCTCATTTGATTAAACTGGGTTCTTGTTATCTACCTTTAGGACTTGTAAGAAAAACAACTACAAAAATCAGCCTATGGTTTAAATAATATTAAGCAGAAAAAAAAAATGCTCCAGATGTTGCAACTCTTTTTGTGTTGTGTTTGGATTCAGATCAGACCGCTGTTCTCCTTTAATGTCTTCGATCTGAATCTTTCTTTAATTTCTTAAGTAGACAAACCAACAGCCCTCATGCAGGTATGATGCTGAATACCACCAATGGGCTCGTCTCAGACGGTATAGGTGTGGTGCCTGGAAGTGGCAGCTGCTGAATTTTTTGGTCCATTGACAAGAAAATATAACCTGAGAGAAATCCAAACCTTTAAAGGGCTTTTTACGTGTCAATTTGGATATTTTATGGGTGAGTTAAGGACCTAAGATCATCTCTGTGCGCTGAAAAGCAGCAGTTCATAAAAGTATGTATGGGAAGAGTGTTGATCTCACCAGATGTTTACTTCTTAGCAGCTTTTAAAGAGGAGAAAAGGGGAGTAAAACTACACAGCAGCGTACATGAATCAGTGAAGTTGCACATGAGCACAGCAGGGATTTGGGGAAAGTCCCGTATCGTCAACTCAGACATTTTACAGGAAAGCTAGTATTTGTAATGGATTGCAACACTACAAGTATTACAATCTAAGTTCATCCCTAGTGGTAGTGGAGTTCTGGTGTGATGAAAAGCACGCGTGCTTGAAATGTCACATGAAGAAGTTAACGTGTTAGTAAAATTGGAGCAGATGTTGATTTCTTTGTTTTTTTGTACCAAAGTTAAAATAGAAGTCAGAGTCTACGAGTACCTGTTCAAACATTTTGTGACAATTTCAAGCCAATTTATTCTGGGCATAATTGTAACATTAATTTGTATAATTTAGATATATTTAGAGCCCGACCTATATAGGATAAAACAAAACTGATATTTAGTTAACTCTGATATTAACAGTTGTTTTTCTTTCAGCACCCAAAATAAACAAATTTGTTATGCATAGTTATTTCTGAGTCTATGCACACAAATACAGACAATGCATGTCATGGATTACTCATTTACTCTTTTTCACTCTGCTCAGAACATTCCTGTTGCCAGCAGGGAAGCTACAGAGTGCCCTCTGGTGGACAAACTACGAAACATCACGGATAAGTCTTTGAAGGATGTTTCGCTCATCTAGTCTTTTCTTTTTAATTTTTATTTATTAGCAGTTATACAGTACCAATAGTGAAATATATCTGCAAATAGCTCAAATCAGCCCCCCAAAAAACTGGCTTTCTAAGTTTGAAATTAGTGATCAGCAGCGTGTTTAGTGTTACCACTTGCGCATCTAGAAGCTAGCTATACAACACGTTTATCAGACCACCATCCAATGTAAGGTTTGTGCCTCAGCTGCTCTAAATTAACAGTGTTAGTATTTACCGATATCATCTCCATACCAGATAATCCACCAGTATAAACAAGCTATTTGATTGAAATTTTATTTTTAATGCTTAAATATAATTCTTGTTGGTGTCCATGAATTTGGTTTAAATACAAAAAATTTTTTTAAAAAGTGAAGTATATAATTTTTTTTTTAAAATTAAGATGCCACATTATACTTATTTTCTTGCATTCTTGCACAGGAAGATTTTATTGGCTCACAATTTTAATTTTTGACTTCTTTGCTGGCTCAAATTTGGGGATTAAAAACATGAATTCTGTTTGTTATTATCATTATAACTAATGATACATTTTTTGTTTTAAACAAGTTTTTGACAAATTTCTAAAACATATGTTTTAGAAAAAAACGTACGTTTTAGAAATTTGTTGGCATTTGTGACAGCTGTAATGTGTTGTAAATTGCTTTGACGGTTTAATACAATCCTGAGATTTTTGTTGCCTTTCCCCAACATTCCTCCCATGAAGAGTTTTATGAACTGCTGAGCGACTGAAATCCAGAAAATGGTCATGCAGGACTGTGGACAGATGGAATTACCGCAGCTACATTAGAGTCATATCCAGAGTTTAAAGTTAGAGGACGTAAATGAGCTCGTCGAAGAATCAGAAAACAGATTTTAATATCTTAACTATGGTAGCTGTATGTAAATATGCTGCGGGCAACTTAAAAATATAAAGAAAATCCACTCTATGGAATGTCTGTGAGGATGGAGGGAGCGTGTCCTTTAGCATCTGCTCATTACATATAACCTGGCTTATTACTGAGTACCTGAGTCCACGTGACTTCACCCCACTTTCAGTTTTTTTGTTTTTTGCTTTAGGCTTTAGAGTTAGATGTGATTTCCCAGTGAACCGAGTGAAGCTGTTCTAAGAGCTTCTTTCGGTTTATAACTAAGAAACTACGAGCGCAGAGAGAAGCTTTCGACTAAATAAACCAGCCTTCAGTGTCGGGCCACCTCTAGCGGTGGCAGGAAATGATGGAATTAAAAAGAACTCAAACTCAGCCATTGTTAGTACTACACACAGCACAACACATTATGAGAGTACTTAAACATTAAATTTGTTATTTCATCATAGAACTATCACCGAACCTGGAGCTGACAAACGGCAACTGAGTTGTGTTCACCTTGTCAGATACCATCGAAAACGGAGCGAGCCACAGCGACGCGTACGACATCGAAGCCCTGCAATACTGCACCGCGACTGCACGTTCACATTCATCAGCACGAGCACGACTGCCACACAGTTAATCACCAGTTTCAGACCGTATCGCTACATATTCGTACGCCACGATTTGCAAAGAAGCCAGTAAAAGCACCAGACCGAGCGGCTGCAGGCAACTGGGACTCCCAGTCGGACACGACTATGCGCGGGGTCCCTTTGCTGAACAAAGTCTGCGCGGCTTTAACACTTAGCTTAATGAGAGCGTGCACGCAGACTGATGGGGGACACTGCCGCACCATGTAACTAACTCAGCGAATCACAGCAGGGTCACAGCTTGGCCACAGCAAGCCCATTTTAAAGGCTCTGATTCTCCATTTATGCTGTGTTCAGGTCATATCGGACTTACAGTTGACCTCTCACGTTAAAAGGCCAAAACCCTGAATCTCCAAATGAATATTACAAGTAAAAGAGATTCTGAGACTGTAATTTCAGCCACGTGACATCATCTTTAACAATAGTCCCCCCCACCCCACCCCACGTTGCTGTTTTCCCACTACAAATGACTTTGGATGAGATATAACATGAACGCAGCATCATCCCTCAGAGTAAAGCCTTCTGAAAGTACTTGTGGCCCTGCAGGAAAGTGCTTGGTAAATGATAATGGCACAGAGTGGAGAGAGACGAGACAGAGGATGAGCCTGCGCAAAGTGACTATGTGGCGATGTGCGCTGTGGAAGGGATGGAGACAAACTCGCGCAGGATGTTCTTGGCCGTCTCGAGGTTGTTCTGAGCGATCATCAGGGCCTTCTGGATGTCCTGGATGGAGTAGCCTTGGGATATGAGGCATTCAATCTCCCCGTTTAGAGCCAAGCTTCCAGGACCTGAAGGAGGAATAGTCGGAGGTGGAACAGGGGAGGCAGATGAGGAGGGACCAGGGAGGTCTGGCGGCGGGGGAGGTGGCTCGCGGTTTAACGGACGAGGCCGTCGGTCAGAGTTGGCTCGCCGCGGGAGAGGTTTTGGGGGACGTTCGGGGTCGACGCCTGCTACAAACATACCTGAAACAAATGAGTAAAATAAAAGAAAAATAAGAAACATGGCGAGTCAAATACAAAATAAACACGTCAAATACACATTTAAGTTAACACATAAGCACTGATGAGTAGATGATTTGTGGTAAAAAAAAAAAAAAAATTATAATTTAAAATTTCCCTTTATAACCAGACATTTGCTCTGAAACATCTGAGAAACAGAAACATTTAGGAAGTCCTTAAAAACTGTTAAAAGTATACGCCTCTGGAAAAACTAAAACACTCGATAAATCATCTGTAACACCATCTGTGAAAGGCAAAGAAACACAGCATGCGCCTCAGAAATAAAACTTGCAGGGAAAAAAAGGCCTTTAGGTTATCACTGACATTAAAGTTCTGGCTTCAAAATAACTGTTACCAAGATGACTGCCAAGCAGTGAGACTTGCTCCTAGAATGAAAGTGGCTTCCTAACAGAAGGCTGATTGGTCCAAACTACCTGTAGTTCATCTAGAAGCACACAGCTTCAAGCCTGGCATGATAGATTCTGTTGTAACTTTGACCTCATGAATCACCAGAGCAGTTTCACAAGCTGGCCTGACATGAAGCACGTTGTGGTTAGAGTATCTATGAAAGTAATTTCCATCAGTGATTTCAGTGTGGTTAAAGCAGTAATTTGCTGAAGCCAAAGTTAAACAAGAAGTTTCAAGTTACATTCATGTAGCCTAATCACTTCTCAAATTAACATTCATTTGTCCACCGCTGCTGAGTCTAAGACTACTTTTCATTTTGGACTTTTTGATTTTTCTTTAATTGCGATTAGCTGCAATGCCCAAAAAAATAGTTTGGCACTTTTTGTTTTATTTCCAGCCTGAGGAAAAACACTCAATAATACAACATTAATACCCTGGACAACAGCCTGCACACGAGAACTGGATGTCACCGTGTCACCTTTGCTCGTATCATCTTGAAGCCTCAGACTGAGCATACTCGTGATCACTATTAAAATATAAATCATGCTGTGTTCAGTATGACGTACTAATGACCACAACTCCCTTTTTGCAACCAGAAATTTCGCCACCTGCTGATCATTAGAAAAGGGATTAAAAAAGGAGGAAAACAAAACAAAACAAAAAAAAACCCCCACACATACTGGGATCTACTGCAGAGTCTATGCTGAGATTGCTGAAGGCTGCAGAAGGGCCGCCGATATCTGACAGGGCTCTTCTGGCGGGGGCAGGAGGGACCACTGATCTGGGAAAGTCATACTCGTAAACATCCTCCACACTGGCCTCCTCCTTCTTGTCCTGGGGAACAGCTGAATGCTGAGGATGGTCTTGAAGAAAAAAAAAAGTAAGTAAAAATGAGGTTTTACACTGATATTCTTCATTCTGTGTTGTCAGTTTATCCACTACTACTAGAACAAGTAGTGTGATTACTGCGAGTAATCCACAATGATCAAGCACTTCACATACACTCAAGTGAAAAACTGAGAACGTTACCCAGCTCGGAGGTCTGTGTCGTCTCCGAGGAGCCGGCCTGGGCCTGGATGTTACACATGGATTCGTAAACCTGGGGGTCCTCAGAGTCACTGTCCCCCACCTCACTGCAGGCACACAGAGAGACCGAGAGAGAGAGGAATCATTTAAAGGGGAACAACTGTGCATTTTCATCTAAAGAATCTTATTCTTGGACTCAGTTTTCCATGATTAAAAAAAAATTATCATGCTTTATTTATACTTTCAGGCCACCGTCCCCTTAAAGTCAGTTTTCTTCTGATTGGATGCCCCTTGCAAACAGCAGGTTTGAAATGTAGGTGTGCCTGGAAAGTCTGAATCCTGAGCTGACTTGCAGGGCTTATTTGCAATTAACTCATAATCTGAAATTTTGTCTAGTTGCCATGGTAACACTACATGACCAAAATAAACCAAAAGAAAGGAAAAAGCATTAGAAGCTGATTTTAAAAAAGTGCCGTTGTTGGCGATCCTTTATGTCTGACTGTCACACAAACTAATCCTCACACAGAAGGTAATATTCTCAATTACCTCTGATCAAAAACTCATCATTTTAGTGTGCTAACATCACAAATATCATCCAGCTCTGCTTTAAAAAAAAAATAAATAAAAAAAATAAAAGTGCCACCAGTCACACAGAGGCATGAATGCTTCCAAAGGCATCTTTGTAGGCTCACACTACAACTTTCAGCTCTCGAGTTTTAAAATTTAAGCAGATTTCCTATCCTTCAGAGTTCTCGTCCTGCATTTTAGACTCTGTCATCATTTTAATCAAAGAGACGAGCTGAGACGCAGCTGCCTTCATCTGCAAGCACTTTCCTTTAAATTATTTAAGGAGGTGAAAAACAGCAAATAAGTGAAAGAGTTCTCTCTGAGATAAGGAATGGGAAGCTCGAGAGCCCCCTGCTGGACAAAATACACGGCTTCAGATTTGAGCGTTGCATTATTGTGTGTCAGATTATCCCTTTAACTTGTTTATAGACCAACCAACCAATGTTTGTTGATCTGCTGGCATTTCCAACAACCCAACATCTATATTTTTCCCTTAAAGACAGCGTATAGCCCTGTTCCAGAAGACAGCACACCCTGGAGCTTCAAGTCATCTGACCTTTTAATAGCCTTACGCGGCTCCGGTGTAAAGTTCTTCCTCTTACACTATACATACCCCATTAATAAGACGACAGTAGGACCAATTGTGTCATTTTTATGCTCCCTTTGGGTCTGATTTTCTTTCACTTGTAGTCTAAATCCAAAGACACTGCTGGGCTCAGCACAGGTCAGTGTTGCCTATTTGTTTGCCTCACACTGTGACACTTTCAGTGATGTTAAGCTGTGTTCTTCCTCTGGTCATTGATTATGTTTGGCCTTTAAAAACTGAGTCAGAATACTAAAACTAATCCAGAAACCTAAAAATATGGGAAATAAATAACCCACATGTTAGGTGTCAACAGGCTCCAGCTGAGGAGAAGCCTTTAGAGGTCGTTTCCTGAAACATTCTGTTCTAACAGAAGCAACTTCATCTCCCCTGTTGTTCCATTTACCTGATGTCATTGTGGTTGTTTCCCTGGGTTGGTGGTGGAGGCACCAAGGAGCCTGTTATGACCCACGGGGCACCGGAGGCTGGAAGGGATGTGGGGCTCATGTACTCATTATCTTCACCGTCTGACGACAGCTTCTCCGCGCTGGACACCGCTGACCCTGGCAGCGACCTGAGCAAAGGTAGACGTCACAGAGCGTTTTTTTTCTCATGAGTCGTAAATGACAAATTTGAGAAATCCTGAAGCCGACACAAAACGCAAACACACTGACAGACAGTTTTTTTTACTAGTTCTGGAAATGTATGAAAGGCATCATTTTGACAGATCAGAACACTGATGTGGATCTACATGACATCACCAAAACAAATGTTAAGAACGCAGCTGGCAAGGTCGATAGCTGTTTTTTCAGAAAGTTGTCTGGAAGAAAGATGGAAAAATATCCATTCACTCCTCATCAGTTCTTGTCTCACTACATTATTTCCTGTCTACTACACCTCAATGCAGCAGAGCTCCGTACCTCGCAGCCAGGCAGTAGACGGCATTGATCGCCGTCTGCGGTTTGCTCCCCTCTGCGCCGGCTCCGTTGCTCTGAGGGATGGACGACGGGGCCAACGGGGCCTTTGTTGCAGGACGCGGCACCATGTAGTTGGCTGCCCATGCCGGCTGGTCTGGGGTGGAGGGGAGGGGTCTCCTTTGGAGTCTGGATTCCTGGCCGACCAGGGAGGGGCGCTCCGGTGGGGGAGGAGGGGGCAGCTCTCTCAGTGCTGGAGGCAGAGGTAGAGGCTTGTCCCTGTGAGTGGCTACCATCTGGGTCAGAAGACACAGGACAGGACGTCAGTTGTTAGAGATGTGAAAACTCAAGTACACACACGCATCCTTTTATTTTGGCATCAACAAGGACTTCATACGGATTGTGTTAGCAGGGCTGGCAGCACACTGGAGGTTTAATAAAAAGGCGTGACTAATAATCTTTAAGTCACACACAAACAGTTGAACAGTTGTGAATACCAACACTTAGCCATTCACATGATTTCCAGGAACCTGCAGCCACATTAACACATGATTATTTTTGACTATCAAATGGACATCTGACACACACACTGTGGTAACTTCAAGGCTTCTAGGAAATACTGACTAAAATATACTTGGGCTCATTACAGCTTAATCTCACAGGCTCTTTTGATCACAACTAAAACTATAAATGTTCTTTTCTAGAGAAGATATTCATTACATATTTATATCGTTAGATATTCATATACATTTATTTATTGATATAAAAAGTGAGTTAAAGCTGGTAATAGGAGGTGGTTAGTTTGTAATATTACTCTGACCTAAATATACTGCCTTAACACTTTGCATATGATTAAGCAGTTATTACTTCTGGTTCAACTTCTTAATGTATGTTTGCACAGGGCTGTTCTTAAAGGCACTATTCAGAGGGAAAATATTTCAGTGACCGCTTAGTCTTGAATGCACCTTTGGCCAATGCAAGTGTTTATCTAAAAACTATTTTTCCACCCTTTCTTTTCCACAGCTAGTCCGTCTCAAAGTCTTTTTGTCTTTAGTGCACTCAGCCGTGTACTTACTTTGGCTGTGGCTCCCTGACTCAGTGCACTATGGGAGGCGGAGGACCTCTGCTGCAAGAGGTCCAGTCGCGGAGGCACCGGAGGCAGCTGGGACACTGGAGAAGGAGGGCGCTCCACCTGAACACCCACACATTGATTTACAGATGTTGTACCGGATGAAGTGCTTGTAATATTCCTCAGAGATATTTACACAATAAGGATCACTTAAATCACCTTTCATTCCTTTTCTGATGCTCTGCTTGAACTTGAGCAGGTCATCTTGACCATATCTATTACCTAAGTTTACTGAGTTGTTGTAGCATTTGCCTGATTAGTTATGTCCATTAATAAGCAATTGAACAGCTGCATCTAATAAAGCACCCAGTGAGCGTCTAAATATATGTAAGCGCTTGTCTTACCTTGGTGCAGGCCAGCCTGCTCATGACAAGTTGCTGGTCTTCCAGCCGATCATCCTCTTCCTCCTCGTTGCCTGCGGCTTCTGCTCTGCTCGACCCCTGGAAACCAGCAAAGGAAGCCCCACTGGCCTTCGGGTGAAAGGGGTCCACTACAATAGGCTCCGTGCCTTTAATCTCACATCGGCAAAACGGGCAGCCCTGACCCTCCGATTCCTGAAACGCACACACAGAAAGACACAGCAAGGTTAGGAAGTGAAGGTAAAGGTGCAGACCGAAGCTTTCATCATTTGTGAAAGGCTTTGCTTTGATTTAAACCCAAATTACAGTTGCAAGTCTTTTCAAGAATGAAAGCTGAAGGAGGAAACCATGAAAACTACCACAAAAAGAGTCACCTGGATAGGATGAAGCAATTAAAGTAATAGCTGCAATGCCAAATTTTAAATTATAATGTAAATAAAACTGAAGATGTCAAATAAATATAATCCATCAAAGATGTGCAGTAGGAGCACTTTAACAAAAACTATGCCTAAAGAACTGTGCAGTCATGCTGCAATTAATTAATCTGTTAAGTTAGCCCGGAGAGCATTTCTGTCCTGAAGGCAGAGTAATGAGAACAACACGACTGCGCTTGGGAAGATAATGATTATATTGTTAGTCCGATGTGAACCACAATCAAAATAAATTCCACATAAGGAAGTCTAAAGTCCAAAGTCCAAAGTCCATCAGGAATAAACAGCCACATCAAATTAATTCATTTAATCACTCACTCATGGCAAACAAGTCCTTTATGTCACTCTTAGCAAGTCTATGTTCCCAGCCAGTAAAGTCTATTTAATCTGTTATGTTTGACGAGGAAAAAGAACAAGGATACAGTTGTTAGTAACAAGAAGGATTTTATTATAGGAAGTACAAAAAGAAAGTGTTTCAGCTTCACTGACTGTAAGTCAGCGTTAATAAAACAATAAAGTTACAGCTACGCGTGACCTCGGTGCGTTGGTCCAGTCGTCACCTTGTTGTGTTTTTATCAGCACCCTCGTTAACCTGATCTCACTTTAGATTTATACTTAGTGCCGATTGGCTGCTGAAGCTTGATAGTCGGTAACTGGAATCTCGGTCCCTCCCCCCTCCCCTCTGCCTTTCTGTTGCTACAGACCTGTTTTCAATTTTATTTTTGGTTCTTAGTTAAAACAGAAAGAAAAAAAAAGTAGTTTAGGGGTGAAGCCTGAAGCAGACAGTCTGTGGTGTGGTTCGTTCATGGACTTCTTCCTCTTTTGTTTGTTTTAGTTGGAGTTCCCATCTCTTTTGCTTCCCACTTTCATTATTAAAAGTCAGCAGCGTTGTGGGATCTTATACGTTCAGTTCTTTGAGTCATAAATTTGGGGACTGCAACACTTAAACTGAGGAATATGAAACGACTCCTCTACTGCAAGAACCACTAATAATAATAAAAAAAATTTAAAATTAAAAAAAAGACTTTATACTCAAGTTTAAACATGCAGATCAGAGAGTTGAGTAAAACACTTGCAATCTGAGAATGAATCTAAATCAAAAAGACAAATTATTATTTATTGACCTATTTAAAAAGGCACTGTTGAACACAAAAAACTGAATTTAAAGAAAATTCTACAGCAGGAAAAACATGATCCCTGTCAGGATTTATTGAGCTGCTTCAAATCAGTGTCATAAAAGTTTATAGTTTAAATGGAGAGGTGGCAGATAAGGTCATACCTGCCAGGCGGTCAGACACGAGGTGCACATCAGGTGTCTGCACGGCTCGATCTTCACATCCTTGTCGTTCTCTGCACAGATCTTACAAAGCTGGAAAGTGGAGCCCATCTCACAGTAGAGCTCGTACTGCTCCTACACAGAGAAACGAGGGAGACCGTTAAACACCGGCTGCTCATGTTACTCTCATCCTGTAGAGATTCATTCCTAAAATTAGTAATTTTATGCATCTGTATTTGTTCTCTGCATTAAAAATATGCGCGCACATGAGAAACAAACCTGAGTAACTTTGATGTGGTCCTGTGGAGACGGTTCACACAACCCTGTCAGGTCTGGGTTCTGTGCACGGCCATCTGGGAAAAGATAGCTGGAGAACCCCGGCACACAGAAACGCAACCAAGTCACAAATAAATGTCATTTTCAGATTTTATTAATCAACAGTAAAAAAAAACAACAACAACAACAACCTTTCCATCCATTTTAAATTACAATTCACTGAGGCTGCCAAACAATTTCTCATTATAAAATCCTTTTTTTTTTCTTTTTTTTTTTAAAACTAGGTTTGTTTCTCTGCAGGATGACACAAACTAGTGAATTATACATCATGTGACACCATTTCATCCACACTGTCCAACCTGTTCCTCACAAGGTTTTTTGTTAAATTTTGAGGAACTAATATAAAGACTCCACCGTCCTCACTATTAATTCAGTAACCTAAAGTAACATGTACTCAGTAGGCTGAAAGACAATACTCTCCCCTGACAGCTTGCAGTTTAATAGTGCTATAAATCTACACTAAATACTAGTTCATTGACCCTGATGATATGCGACTCACAATCCCTCTCTGTATCCATCAATGAGTGCTTGGAAGAGTGGTTTGTTATGCGGGATGGTCTGCAGGATGTTCCCATCGGCTGTCACATAGCCAATTGCCCACTGGCCCAGCCGAGTGCAGCTCAGCCTGAAGATATAGCTGTGAGAGAGAGTTATTTCAACCAGCAGCAACAAACTCACACTCCTGCATAATATTTAATACAGTAGGGATATTTTCTCAAAAGTATTATCGGATATATCTGATCTGTGAGGCCTACCTGCCAGGTTTGTGGATGAACCTGTGCAGTCGAGCCTTCACCTCATCGTAGGTTAAGAAGGCCATATAACCAGGGTGTGTAACAGCCAGGCTGTTCCAGTTCCTTAGAAGAGATGACCATGGCTACAAGACACAGATTCACAAATGCACACATTTTATTTATGTTGTGTACATCAGCTGTTTTAAAGTTGAATTCACAACAAAAATCAGGTATGAGACTATAATGCAGATGGCACAGAAGATCTGTTTGCAGCAATGAAGTTACAAACACCAACTCTGATCGCTGGCAACACTACAGAAAACATATCCGAGTGGGTTCAGACACTGCAGCTGCATTTACACAGCAGAGATTAAGCAGTACTCTTTAGACAAATTTAAGCATCCTCATGTAATTCACCGCCTTTACTAAAATGTTATTAAAGTGCAAACCGTGCAACTTTACAGTGAACTACTCTGGATTGCGATGCTCCCAGAATGCTTTATGACGTACCTGAAAAAGCCTTGTAAAGATGTCAAACTCGAAGACAGAGATGTAGTCGTTACAGGTGAGGTCAATAGTGGATTTGAGCGCCATGGCCTCCAGACCTGAGCTGATAGGGTGAAACTCGTGAAGAGCCTGGCGAAATGTCCTCCATGGCACTATGGTCCTGGGTGGGAGGGAGGGAGAGGAAACAAATGTTGGTTGTGGGAACATTGCCTATCACTATTAGTTAAGACTGAATTTGGGCTTAAACAGAACCTAAAATGTAATAAAGTTGCAGATTTGCTAAGCAACACCTAGCTAACAAAGCAGCAGACCTTTATAAAGACACACAACTCTAAGTAAATATATACACAGGTCTATTTTTCATTGACTAAAGGGGACCTGGTATGCTTTTCCTCAAATACACACACTCAACGGTCACTTTATTAGATACGTGTGTTCAACTACTGATTAATACTAACATCTGAGCATGACAGCAACTCAGTGCATTTATGCATGCAGACACATGTATATGGTCACCACTGCCTGCTGAAGTTCAAACTGAGCAGAATGTGAGATAAAGAGCAATTAAAAGACTTTGAATGGGACATGCTTGTTGGTGCTGCTCTGAGCATTTCATAAACTGCTGATCTGTTGTGATTTTCCCCACACAAACATCTCTAACATCTTTTGATAGCTGCTTTCAGTAGAATAACACATCAGGCGATAAAGCTCCAATCAAACTGGTTTTCTAAACATGACAGTAAGTAACATTCAAGCAATAGTAGGGGAGACCGGGGATAGTTGTAACATTTTTGACATTTCTGTCTGTAAATTGGAGTGGATTCAAAATGTAATGCAAAGTATTTACATGTCTCTGCTATTAAATAGTGCAGCTATTTTCTCTGCAGCACAATTACCCATTGGATGGTATGGTCTCAAACACAAAGAGTGAAATGTTACAATTAACCCCATAGTCTGGGTTAGTTGTAACATATCCTGGGGTGAAATGTAACACAATGAAATAAGGGTACTGACAAAACATTAACATGTAATCTTTTTTATTCAACACATGAATGCACATAGAGCCATTTATGTAGCTATGTGTGTGTGTGACAGAATGCAGAAATCTAGCTTTTGAACATATTCCAACCCCCCAAAAAATACAAATTATGGAATTTTCTGCAACTGAATATTTCATTAATTTTGGTTGGTCTTCCTTGAGTTTGGCCTCATTGGCTCAGTGGGCATTATAACCTACAACTCTTGCACCAACTTTTGAACATAACAATGAAGCTGAAAAAATGTAGTTGTTCACCAGCATCGCAATTCCATTACTTTTTATCATGGCTTACCTTGGTGTGGTTTGCAAAGTGCTTCAGAAAGATGAGGAAATCTGTTTCTTGCACCCATCCTGATTTATTTCCACTACCAATACTTCCTACTGGTCCATCTCTGACACAGTGGTCTGCATAATGTGTGTGGGAACACAAACAGTGGAGGAATTGTGTTGCCAATGGCATTAACCGCATATACAAAGGTGACCAGTGAACCTCTCTCTGCTGATGTCGTTGTCCCAACTTATTTAATATAAGTTAAAGTAATTGTGTGGTAATTTGTAACATCTGCATTATTGTTACAACTGACCCAGACTCCTACAGCCATGAACTAGCTAACATTACAGCCAACAGCTAAAACATTAGCACTAAAGACCTACACAGAATATATCCCCATAGACATACAAATAACATAATTTAAGTTTGATGAGTTTAACTGCAAAGCAGATAATGCTATTAGAAACTGAAATAAAGTAGAAAAACTTACTTTTTGGCATACAAATTACTTTTTTTCGTGTTAAATTGTCTGTGTTTGACAAAATGTGCTGATTTTTCACATGTGATAGAAGAACTGAATTGGGCATGCACAGGATGAATCACATCATTTGAAACTTAGCCCTGAATGGAGAAATTGGAAGTGTTACAACTGACCCACGTTACAACTATCCCCGGTCTCCCCTATTCAAATGTTCAAATGGCCTCCAGAGTCACTGGATCTCAGTCCAATAGGGAAACTTGGGTATGTGGCAGCAACCGTATGATGCTGTCATGTCACTATAGAACAAAATCTGCAAGGAATGTTTCCAGCACCTTGTTGAATCAATGCCACAAAAATTAAGGCATCTCTGAAGCAAGGTGCCCCTAATAAAAATGGCTGGGATGCTCACAGTCAAAGTTTCAAATCATGAGGTCATCTTATGTGGCTTTAATTCATGACCCCAAAACTCAGACCTCCCACTGCTATAAATGCTCAGTTTTAGCATTTTGGTTGTGTTTTTTTACTTTTCATTTTGTATGTTGCCCGTGAATGTGACTATGCTAATATGGTAATCTGTCTTCTGTTTAAATCTTTCGTTTGCAAGGGGCAGGAAGCAGTAAGTAAGATAAAACTGCTTGTTTCAGCCAGAGATGAACTGGAATCGATGGCCAGCATGACATAAATAAGAATTATTGTGAAATATGAGTCATTCGAGCATCACCCAAGAATAAGAATATGGAGCTGAAACAGAAACTCACTTGTCCCCAAATGACCTTCTCCAGAATTCAGCAGCATCAGCTTTGGTAATCCTGAAGTTGTCACCCTGAAATAGGCCATTTGGGAAGATGGCTTTTAACTCCGCTAGCATGTGGCTGAAGATCAGAGACAGCTTGGTAAGGTTTCGCCTAAGTGAGAGAAAAGGAAGAGAGACAATGAAAGGAAACTGTAGCAACAAGTTAGTTACAGGTATCATCAGCCTAATGTCTTTTAAGTCTTCTATAACACCATGTTCAGTTTTAAATAAAAAGGGGAAGTTACACTTGCATGCACTCAGAAATAGAAGCTTTCAGCAGCCAGGCACTTTCGAGTACAAAACAATCAGGCGGAATCAAAGACGGTACCACTCGTCTCGTACACTTCCCTCTCCTCTGGCACATTTTATGGATCTACAGTTAATTTTTTTTCCTCTTTCTCAACAAACACAATAGTCAACTGGACAACTGGACATTTTGTTCTTCGCTTTTTTCTTTTCCTGCTGTTGAAACAGCTGGTTTACTATGTTAAATGCATATAAAGCACTTTCTGTGAAATTACTTGTGGCTGGCTGCACTACCTCCCAGACAAACTAACGCCACTCCTGTCAACCCAAGTGTCAAATTTATAAAAATACGTCCACTTAGAGCTGAAATGATGAACATGACTGCAGAAGAAGGGAAGCAATGTTGAAAATTGACTTTTACAATTGTGTTTGCTTTACATTTGAAGATAAAAGGTTAGGGCAGTCTACACGAAACGCTACTTTTCAGAGGAAGTGAGTCCACCCTCATCGGGGTTGAACAAAACCAGTGCGGGTGCATAATCTAGTCCAAACTTGTTTTATTTTTTTTAAAACAGTAAATCAGTTTAAAAGAGTCACAAGGTGACACATGACAAAAAACTGAACCAAAAGTCGCATCAAGTCACAGACGAATACTGAGCACAGCCAGTTGGGCAACAGCTTTTTCAAAAAAAGCTTTATGACATATGACGTATGATCTCAGCTTTGACGGTTCAATTAAAAGGCTTTCCGATGACCTATACATGCATTTGCTAATGCCAACACAGCTGTTTGTGTAGAACATCTTACACTTGATAAAATTCATTGCGTAAAAGGAAGGATGAACTTTTGCTTAGCAAAGACTTTCTGAGAAGCAGAGGAAGTACACATGACTGCAAAAGTGCAATCACTTCCCTATAAAGTTCACTTTGCTTCATATGGTTTGATTTAATCACAGCGATGGAAACTTGTAAGAACATTTCAAGAAAAAAGACAAACTTCTTCGATACTTTAAATGAATATTTACAAAAAGATTGCAGGTTAATGTTATAGAGCTTAAATGACATCAGCAGTGCCAGTAGTTTTCTGGTCATTTTAAATGCACAGAGTTAGAGATGTTCACAAATGACTCCACAGCAATGTAAGCATGCCGATTTTTTTATCTTTTTAATCGTCTGATGGAAAAATTAAAAATAAACATAACACACAAAAAATCCAGTATAAGTTGTATTTCTTGGTAGTTTGGAAGGTTTTCATTAAGCACCCATTTTTTATTTTGTTTAAAATAAAAATAAAAACTTCAGCCAATGCTACTGACAGCAGACCTTCAGACAAAGGTGGTCCATTAGTGAAGCTTTTATTCCATTTATGTAGCGAGCTTTATTAATGTGATCATCAACATCTGTGCTTTCCAGCTATTTCATGTCAAAACAGATGCTGTGAAAAAGCTCACTCCTGTGCTCCATAGGACAGAGACGGCCTCGGTCAGCAGAGATACTTTACTGCTGGAATTATCGTACTATCATGAGCTTAAGGGATTATTTTATTGATAGGAAGCCAAGAAAAACAACGATTAGCTCTTTAACTGTGCTATGTGTCAGATACCCAGATGTTTCTCCCTGCTTCACAGCTTTTCCATCCCGGCTTTCTGCAATATTCCATTTACCCCCACAAAGATGAATCATGTTTTGTCCGGATATAACGTGCGCCTACCTGGGCTGGGAGTTCTCCTCGTACATCCTCTCCTTGGCCTCCTTAAAAAGGCTCATGGTCTGCTTCGTTTTGTTCGTCAAGTTGTCGATGACCACGCGGAAATACTCGTTCTCCCCAAGGATCTCCATTTTGCCCTCATACCTGGACAGAATGGTGCGTAAATGCTGGTAGGTATCCGGCAAAAGGTCCAGGATGTAGGGCGGGCTGTTCTTCAACGCCACCTTGGGGTTCTGGCAAAGACGCACCACCTGGACATAGAACGCAACGGCTCAGAGATTTTTTTCATTTTTTCTTTTTAACTTTCAAACAACAAAAAAACAAAAAACAAAAACAACAAACAGGATTAAAACCTTTAGCTGTGGCAATGCAAACTGCTGCAATGCGCATGTTTCACAGTCAAGGTAAAACATTCTTTAAGTTTGTCTAAGTATGGTACTGGAGAAAAGCCTGAGGTCATTTAAATACAGGACTAACCAGTTTAATACTCAGGGAGCTTAAGGAGACACCACAGATTTCATGACAGTTTTCCAGCTAGATCATCAGCTATCGCACGCAAGGTTGGGTATGGATGAGTCTATAAATTTTAAGCTCATAAAATTGGGTCACGCTTTTTGCAATGTGATGTTACCGGACACAAATTGCCATTCTTACAGATTTCAAGGTTTAAAGTTTCAGCCAATATTTCCTAATGTTTATGATGATAATATTCTTGATAGTCTTTTCGGTAATCGGAGAATTATGTGGCACAAGCTGTAGATCAAAGTTTGACCAGGAACTGTTTCTTTAATCTGTGACGGACATTTACTACCTGTCTAATCATCTGACTACTCAGGTTACTTATCAAATTGCACTCAATTATGCTCCCATACCCACCAAATAACTTTGCAGGCCCAATATATTGTGACCATAAACATGAAATGGCTCATAGTACAATAACACGTTGAATACCTAAAATTTGCATCAACTTCACCAGAAACTTTTACCTGTCACTATTCATTTAAGTGCATTTTTCCCCATGTTGCTGTGGACCAACTGTGCATGCAAGCAGGGTTTTGTTTCTTTTTTTGCATACATTTGCACACTCACTCTTTCACTCTTTATATCAGATCCAGCCCTTCCCCCAAACCCTCGGATTCCTCATTTTGCCACTTTGATGGCAATGTATTCCCACAATACTTTACAGCAAGGCAGTAAAAATGTTCGGCACCCAGCCCTGAAGCATACCAGCCAGGTATGAAAGCTTTTTAAACCTCAAACGTGCCATTTACAAGCACAGGTGTAAATGAGTGCACAGAACACTGCACATGCATGCCGTGGTTCACTCTCTCTTATCTGATGCACTGTTACTTCCTACATCAGCTCACTTGCATTAATATCTTGTGAGCTCTTGTCTCACAATCTCTCTGCACTTCCCGCTCATCTATCTGTTTTAGTTATAGCCAACTGCAAAAGAAAGTAAATAGGCTGCAATGACTATAGAGAACCTTGCCTTGCCCCTGCAACATGTACACCTCCTTTTATCCAATACTAAATATAGGGTGTCCTCCCAGGGATATGAATGTGACCTAATTCAGCAGAAATGACCCCAATTAGACAATCAGACACCACTGTACTCCAGTTTTAGGGCTTCAGGTTTAGACTGCTTTACAGGTTATTGTTTAAATTTAGGCCAAAGCACCTTCCTGTGTGGATGTCCTCGAGGTTATTCATGTCATGCAAAGGGAATTAGTGATGATTCAATATAACCGCAGTTTCACGCTAAGTGAAGGAGCAGATGGAAAAGTTGAGCTTAATCTTTTTTCAATATGTGAGAAAAGAAAATCAGTTAAAGTGGCCTTACATTTGTCTCTGATGTCGAGTTACAGACAAAAAGAAAAAAAGTCAAGTAAGAAGTTTTTCGTTTACTGTTTCAAAACCCTTTCTTGTAAAGGATTTATTACCGAAAAGCCACTGTCAGTACCTTATCCATGAGTTTCCAGCATTTTTCCACCATTTTCTTGTCGACCACTGCGGGCTGGTGAGGCTGGAGAGCTTGCTGGTGAGGCTGAAAGGCGTCCTTCATCAAGCCGATGAGACCGGCGCCCCTTCTCGGATTTCCGGCCATTAATTCGGTCGGTGACCGGGGGTTAGCCCGGGGCTGGGCTGGGGGTGGGTGGCTGACAACCGGAGATCAGTTCTTGACACGTTTTCAAACAAAACGATCGCTGTCTTCGCGCCCTGCCTGAACTCAACACTGGTAATAATTTGTCATGCAGAGGCTGTCCATGAGCAGAACAAAAAAGGCAGTGTGTACACTGTACGCGACGCAGCTAGCTAACAAGCTACATTTGAAAAGCCTCTCAGTTTGATTCCGAGCTCAGGACATGCTCACCGTGTTGCTTAATCTGTCCTCAAAAATCGACCTACCGCCTCCCGGCGACGGCAAGTCAAATCCCCCCCTGAGAAATCAGCCCAGCTTATTATAAACTCGGGGCGTTAATAAGCCACACAGCGCGATTAACAAACAGGTTGAGCAGCGGATCCAGCCAACAGCAAGCCAGCAGCTAAAGTAAACAAGGATGTCCGGCCGTATCTTCAAAGTAAAAGCACGGTCAACAAAGACGCAGAACTATAAGGGAAAATCAAAGCTGGCTTAACGTGAATTAACTGTAATACAGCCAAATAGCCAAGGTTATAATAATTAACTGAAACCAAACTAAGAGCTAAAACTAAATGTAAAAAAGTTAACTCACAATAAAAAAAAACTAGACTATGAGCCAACTGCTTTCAAAAAGTAATGTGTTTTACTGTAATATTCAGTTCACTATATGATATAATTATGTATTAATTTTTCTAATTTTTGCACCCCAAAAATATGCTTTCCACATAATAATAATTAAAGAGACTAAAACTAAACTGAAGCTAATAAAAACTAAACTGAAACTAAACATTTTTAGAAAAATAAAAAGCAAAAACGAAACAAGAAAAAATAGAAAATATAAATCAATTATAACTCTGCTAACAGATAAAATAGCATTTAAGTTAAGCTGCTGTTTCAAGTAAATTGCCGTTTATTCAAAATCTTTAAAAAAAAATACAGAACTTACAATAGATTTCAAAGGAGTCATGAGCTGCAAAAATAAATACATAATAACTTTAACTGCTTTCTTTTTAAAATGTATTATTTAGTGACAATTCATTTCCCCCAATGAAAAATGTTATTATAAATTGCTCCAAACCCCAGCAGAAATAAACCTCTATTCAGGAAATACAGAAGACAATAATTCATTTGACCCTGGCTTTGTATTGAAAAGTTATCTCTTTTACAATATAATTTATTTTTTCCTTTAAATATCACAAAGTAAATCACTAAGAAGGAACGGCACTCCCAATCCTGCTACATCCTGAACACAGTAACAATAAAGGTTTTGTCTTCATGTTTGTAGTCCTTAATCAAATTCATATGTTGCCAGCTGGATGAACTGGAGACGTGACTCCATTGTGAATACAGACATTTGTGACCAGTGAAGCTAAATGTGTGGATAACGGCAGCAACCTCAAAAACACATTTAGAGAACAGAAAAATAAAAGCTTTGACACCATTGCACATTTCCTGTTTCTTTTGAATAGACAATGACTTCAAGAAAGATGACTTGAACACAAAAACTTTGTAAAGGCAGTTCATTTTGAGCGTGCAGGCCACATCCTGTTTGTAGTTCTCACTCTGTGTCTGAGAACTCATCGGGAACTGGACAAACTGGGTTTCAGAAAAATTACTCGCAGCCACTGCTGATTCAACAAAGCCAGATATGTGCAGCAGCTGCACATGATTGTTTCAGGTGACAGATCTTTTGATTCACTTTTGCAATCAGATTTGTTTTTGTTTTAAGTCATATTTTACTGTTAAATGTTTATCTTAACAATTATAATTGCAGTTCTGAAAGAAAAAAAAGCCTCAATCCCAACACGTGTATAATTCTCTATTCAATTTATCATCAAAGATTTGTTCTTATCATCACAAAGTCAAAGATTAGGTTTGTGTCAGTCTCTCTGCACACACACACACACACACACACACACACACACACACACACACAAACATATATTTATATTAGTGCTGTCAGCGTTAATCTCGTTAAAATGACGTTAACATCATAACCACGTTAACGCGGCAAATCTCCATTAGCGAGTTACCACGGATCGCCCTGTGCGTGGAAAAATTGCTTTATTCTCTCCATTTGTCATAAAACAAAAAGAACACTGAGGGTGGGGGTGGAATAATATAATGACATTGCAGCTATTTTAACACAATTTCCCCCCAACATTTTTTCCAAAGCAATTCGACTTCAGCTTGGCTTCGCACCACAGCAGATGTTCAACTAATTAATGCACACAAGCCTCGTGAGCACTGCTCACTATTTGGGGAGCTGGCACAGATCCAGCAAACAAGCCCTAGGGTGTCTAAAGGACACATCTTTACAGTTTAAGACAAGTCCAAGTGATTTAGATTGCAGCTCCCTCTGGATCCATCAAATTAGATTAAACTGGAGAGCCTTGGAAGTTCAAGGCGATATTCAACAGCTGGGCTCCGAGGTCTGCCTGCTGCCCTCCAGGCAGGAACTCTGCAGATAGCTCTCTGTAGGTGCTGCAGACTCTACGTACATGAATGTCCTTCCTGTGAATGGCGTGTTTCCATTTATGCCGTGCCTCGCCGTATAAAACTACTAAAGATCTGCGAGGAAGGTTCACAGCTACATGGACCTCCCCTGTTAGTCCCAGCTCTGGCAGACCCTGCTCCAGAGACATGGTGAGTGTAGTGTCTGACAACATGTTAATGGTGACTAAGCGCTCCCCCCACAGCCAAGAATCGTCTAAGTGTGGATCGATGGCTGCACCTCGCTCAGGATGATAATCCAGGTTGCACTGCTCCACTGGCTGGAAGCCGTCTAGAGCTGATTCCTGATACATCCGAAGCACAAGTTTATGGCTCAAAGCAGGGAGTCCACTGAAGCCACCCACACGCACTTTCCTTTTCTTGAAGTTCACCTTCGGGCCAAAGTCCTGCAACAATATTGGAGGAGGCTTTTGGTCACTCCATTACTATATATACTTTCCATACTATATATATCAAATAGAATTGACGACAATGTTATCTATATAGCACATTTTATTATGGGTACACTTAGTATGCTTACCATAAAAGATAAAAAAAGCTATGTAGCTCTACAACATTTAAAGGCAATAAAACACAGTAGTAATTCATCTCATGTCCCACCCACAAAATAAGAGTGTTACAGTAATCTAACCTGCTTGATCTGAAAGCATGGCCCAATTTCAGAGTCAGTTTGAGATAAGAATTTTCTAACCTTTGATATATATTTTGAGTAGCAGAAAGCAATAATGTCTATTTTATTAATATGATTATCAAAACTGAGACCACAGTCCAAAATGATCCCAAGGTGCCTGACTTGTTCATCGTTTTTCACAGAAAGGGATAATAAATATGAACAAATTTTCTCTGTCTCTGACTTTTTGGATTTTCTATCTTGTCTCTATTCATTTCTAGAAAGATTCTAGACATCCACAAGTTAATGTCATCAACGCAGTTTAATAATTTGTGAACAGGTTAGATCAGTTAAGTGATAAGGTTAAAAAGTAACCAATGACGGAATGTTTATTTCTGCAGTTCTAAAAATATTAACTGACACATAGAAACATTTACCCTTTAGTCATGATGAAACCCAATCGAGAAACTAACGAGTTAAACCAACTGAATCACGAAGCCTTTGAATTAAAATATCACGATCAACAATCAACAGTGTTGAAGGCAGCATGGAAAGGTACGACTCAAACTCTCTGTGAATCAATGTTGATGACCTGAGTAAACTCGGACTGACATTTATATTGACTTTACAGCCCTAATAATTGCTTCTATTCATCATAGTCTAAACAAAAATGTTTTGTTTGTTTTATTTGATCACATGCTAACCTGTTTTATTCGACCGGACTGCGACTCCTTCCACACATCCTGGTCCATCGCACATATAAGCTCCTTCTCTTCCTCTTCTGATATGAAGTTCTCCCACAGGAAGACCCCAGAAAAGGGGAAGGATGCAGCCTGGGCATCTTTTCCAACAGCGAGCCTCGACTGAGGATCGTAGAGGAAATGATGGACAATCTTCACAGAAAGACAGATAAACAGAAAACATCGTTATTTATACAGTGACGCAAATGTATTCCTAGAATTATAATTTTGGCGATGAAATTGACAGTTTGTAGTGAATGCCTTTTTGTTATAAAGACAAACGCTGTTGGCACACATTTATAACCGCAGTAATATCCCTTTAATAAGGATGGAATGTCCTCCGAGGGCACCCGTACCTTGTTGTGTGCGCTGCTGTTAGCAGTATTTGATTATTTTTTTACTTGTTATAAAAACAATATAACAGTTTTCTGTTGGAAAACAGTACCTTTGATTCACTCGCCTCCGGTTGTACTTTCTCTTTCAACCCTTCGCAGACGAGACACCGGCGGACACCTTTACAAGCACATGAAGGCACGTCGTCACTGGTGTCGGGAGCCATCATCCTGCATCTTCTTCTTGTGTCAGGAAGTGGCAGCAAACGAAAACATTTAACTATCGCCACCTAGCGGAGAATGCGGGCATTTTCAGGGTTAGCAGAGCTAAAGGAGGAAGCAAATAAGAAAACTGATATCTGAATATAAAAAATACAAATGTATATATATTAATAATAATTTTAAAAAACATAGTAGTGGAAGTAGTGTTTGTATCATAACTAGTTATGGTTCACGACCAAAACCATTAACATAACTACATTACTAGTTAATGTTCACTAGTAACATTCACGACTGACTGCCTTAAAAAAGTTGGGGGCAACTCCAAAAGCCTCTTATAGCCTTTGTTTTCTTAGAACAGATAATGATGCAATAAATAATTTTAAAGTGTTTTTGTGGATATTTTGTTGACTCCGTTTACATATGGGAGATTTTCATATACTTCAGTGCCACCCTGCCTAGACCTCTTGCCCCTCCTTGCCGTTCTGTTAAAGTCTTCATTGTTCATTGCTCTAAACTGGGAGTGCCAGAATGAATGCATTTCAGGGGCTACAGACCGCAAAATCTACTCTTCAGTTCTAGACCCTTTCTTTTGAACCATATCCTGAAAATGTTCTGCATGGTGATTAACGGCACAACTTCAACTGAATCATTCAAAAATTACACGAATATTGCCTTTTTGTTTTGGAACATTGGAACTATACAAAAGCAGAAAATATTCAGATGATGGCTTTTGGAATGAAATGCCAATAGTATTTCACTTCTTTGTGATCCAAAGAACTTAAAATAATGTAATTTTAAATCAATGTCAATTTAATTCATACAGCACTTTTAATTACACGTAAACTCAATGTGCTTAACGTAAATGAAAAAAGTAATAATAATAAAAACTAAGTTATTGTACCTCTCCAAAAGTTGAATCTGTTCATCTGGACATAGCGTTTTGTGGGAGAAACGTTTAGTCACTCATCCAAGTGACTTCTTCAGTCTCAGCTGACTGCAAGTTTCCCCAAACCTTACATACAGTATATTTGCATAATGACTGATACCAGCCCACTGAAGGAACAATGGGCTGTGAGGTCAGTTCCTTAATCATAATTATGCAAATTCCCATGACCATTGATCAACAATCACTGACCAAAACCCACTGATCAAGGAACACTGATCAATGGCCATGAGTAAGTTATTGTACAATTGCCATAGGTTGTTAATCCCTGGCAAGCAAAACCCAGGCTGTAAAAAACAATGCCTTGTTTAAACCACGCCCACCGGATATACGTAACGTTTCCCCGGGAAAGCTCGGTTTCAGCAAGAGTGTTTTGAGTTCGCTCAAGTGTTTGGTAAGTGATATTAATCACATATATTGACAAGTTTTAAGCTGTTTAATAACAAAAGCAAAACCACTAACGCTTGCTCTAATTAAATCAATAATTGTTATTTGTGTTTGTAGCGGAGAAATGTAAATATATAGAGATATATACGGCTGTCGGCACTGCCAACGTGGTTAGCTAGGAGAAACTCAAACTTATTATCATATAACGCTTTCTCATCTTCTTTACGTGAAATATCCTTCCTCACCTTAGTATGGATCTCTATATAGACGTTATGACAACGTTACTTAAAGGATAGAGCGTTATGAAATCGCATTTAGCCTGTTATTGTTGAATAGCCGCTTATTTATCGTAAACTGTTTTTGGAGGAAATTTTCCATTTCTTTAACAGATTAATCATGCTGAGGAGCAAGAGGGGATTTTAATTGCTAAATGCCAAAAATGCCAAAAAAGAGTAATTAGACCAGCTAAAACAAGTGGAAGAAGCTCAGTTGTAAACAGTATCTGTGTAATAATATTAAACACAAATCTACTTGTTTAAGTCTTTGTGTGTACTACAGCGTTTCTCATCCACAGGAATTTTCATTGTTCTCGAAGCTGATCAGTGGTCCTGATTACTAATCAGGCCTTCTAAAGCAGTTACAGACCATGTTTGTAATTCATGTTTTCTTATCCTATTGTTTGTATCTAATTATATTCTTAAAGAGCTTTTATGGAGTTTCAGTCCTTGATGTAGTCAGTTTGTTTTGGCCATATGGGCGGTGCTCTGGTTGCGTGATTAGAACAGGATTGACAATATAAATAAACTAGGAGGACACTTATCTCAGCCCTATCTTCAGTTTGCCATCTTCACTCCTGAATTGTGCTTCTTCCTGCAGATAAGCAATGGAAAAATCACTGAGAAAGTTTTACTGAAGAAAGCCTCCAAAAGCCAACAAACTGGAGCAAATCATGAAGACTTTGAAGTAAGGACTTTGTTTCTCCTTATCATGCTCTGTAGGTGTCTTGCTGTTAAAGTTGCACTGAAGTAAACTGGTAATGCTTAGTTACAGTTGTGGTGACAAGTTTACATCCACTCATCATGGGCATGCTTGTCATGGTATTTTTATGATGATTCTTGTTTTTTTTAAAGTAATTAAAATGTATCCATTCGTTCCACCCTGGAAATTATGAAGCCCTAAATGACCATGACATTTATGCCAATGCTGAGTGCATATAAACAATAAGGCCTTAATATTCAAAGACATTTTGCAGTTGGCTATTTAAAAACTGGAATAAAACATTGAATTAATGGAAATATTTTTATACTTTTGTGATATTTGTGTGTATGCAATAATATTTAAACAAATGATTATAGATGTAATACTATAATCACTAAACAGCTTCATATGTAATTTTATTTCATACCCCATGGAAACACTAACTTTGGTGCTCTTTGTGTTTCAGTCTGTCTAAGATGAGGTTGAAGCTTCAGGATCTACCTGTCAAGCTGCTGTCCCGTCTCCAGTCTCTGGAGAAGTTGGATCTTTCTGGAAACATGCTGCAGGAGTTTCCCAAGAACCTGGAGCTGCCTGCACTTCGCTTCCTGGACCTGAGTGACAACCAGATCGAGGATGTTACCACTCTGGACTCCCTAAGCAACGTAGAAGAGCTGAGGATGGATGACAACCTCTACATCACTGTGAGCACATAGCTTTGTTTTCTCCTTACACTCCTGTTTTAGGGTTACTCTTTGCAGCTACAGCACAAATGGCAAATACATGAACAGGTTATAACTGACACTTGTCATCAGTATTTCATAAAATCACATACTTCTACACCTACTGCTGTCTGGCTTGGCTCATGGAGAAATATTTGAGTCAGGCTACACTGCTGAATGATCATACCAGCTGATTATTAGTGTTAGCATTGCAAGGGAGCACGTTGCATCAGTTGTCATGACAATAAAATATTCCTGTGTTTGACTCCTCAGCTCAGGCCTTTGTCTGCTGAGTTTGTGTATTCTGTCTGCATCACCTGCAATACAAACACATGCTGATGATGTGAAATGAAGTCCTGTAGGTGTGAATGGCTCTCTTTTGTGTCAGCTCTAAGATAGACTGTGTTACAGCCTTTCTCCCCCACTGTGAAAGAGACACAGTTTCAGCCCCCACTATCCTGCAGACCATAAATGGAAATAAGGAAATCCTTGCTACTCTGTAGGATCTGGTTGTTTTTCTAGGTGATGCATTTGATAAAGCAAAACACATCCCTGCATTCCTATTATCCCAGTACCCCAATGAAAACTGTATTATTAGCAGAGAAATTCTTTTAAAATGGTTTTCGCTCATTTTCATCCTTTGCTTCTGATTGGCTGCCACTCATAAACAAGATCGAATAGCCAGTAGGTTCAGTCTGAGCTCACAAAAGTGTACACAACAAATATATAAGATCTTTGTCAGCTCAGTAAACAGAATGAGTAATTATATAATAATTCTGAACTAAAAATCATTCACTGAACTTCAAATAAAGGAGGAATTAAACTCGTTTCCTTTTTTGCTGTGATCTCCAGTGTCCTCCACATTTGCACAGTCACATCAAATGTACAGTACGTTTGAAAGGAAAGTGTTCACAGAAAGACTGCACACAGTCATTTTTTAGGTCCTTCATCATAAAATGCCGCCACACTGACTTAATTGTTAACGTTTCTTTTGGTTATCAGGTGAGTGACACTTACAAGCTGATGGTGTTGCTGCCCAATCTGAGGATTTACAACGGTAAAGATGTCAGTTCTCCTGCCAACCACTTGCGTTATGTCTACAGTGATAATCTGAGGACCAGGGTATGGAACTAATGGCTTATTTTGCTCTACTTCATGGTATTGGTGTTAATGTTCCTGCATTTGATACTGTACAAAGTCATAACATGCACCAAAAATGATGTTTAGCAGCTGTTGTTTTGAACAAAGATATTTCTGGCACAGATGTGGCAATACGTCGTTTCATCACGCAGGCTGTAATCGCTGTCCTAACTATTGCTGTTTATTTTAGATTGCTGCTCTTTGGGAGAATAGCTTCTGCCTCCCCAATCCCATCACAGCAGAGAAAATGGATGCCTTGGAGAGCAAGTTTGTCAGCACTGCCCGTCTTCAAGTTAAATTTGGGCCCAATTCAGTCAGTGACTTCACCAGGTGGAGGGTAAGTTTAGAGTGCTTTAGCACTTGTTTTTGGCTGCTTTCTGTTACATTTAATAACTTCTTCTTTGTCTCCTTTGGATCCTAGGTGGGGATATTAGCTAAGGAGTATCTTCTCTCATTGACAGGACCGAAGAAAGAAGTTGATAGCGCGGAGACTACAGGCACTCAAAATAACTCTGTAAGTCAGTGTGTGTGCTAAATATTGCTGCATTAATGAAGTTGCACCAGAGATCAGCAGCTTCCTACTTAGTGTCTCTGCTTTAGTCCAGAATATGCTTTTATATCTAAAGTTCTGCAGTCAACTGATGATGATGTTGGAAGATTTAAAGTTCATACAGTGGCTTCATCTCACATAGGATGTCTCAAAGCCTGCGAAGAGGAAACAAACTGAATCAGTTATAGACACCAGCATAAGACTGAGGCCTCTCAAAAAGCCTCGCACAGATCCCGCAACCTCTGCAGCCGAAGACAGTCCACGCCAGTTGAGATTCCGCCTCAAGCCTCAGCTTGACACAATCAAGAATGTCCCCAGCAAGACAAGCCAGGCTCCCATCACCCCCAGCAGGGGAGAGAGGAGGTCAGACACACCTAAGAGAAGTTCTAAAGAGCAACAAACCAACGGGGATGATGCTCAGAAGAAACAGAAGGAAAGCTCGGGCAAAAAGAATTCACTGTACGCGACGCAGCTAGCTAACAAGCTACATTTGAAAAGCCTCTCAGTTTGATTCCGAGCTCAGGACATGCTCACCGTGTTGCTTAATCTGTCCTCAAAAATCGACCTACCGCCTCCCGGCGACGGCAAGTCAAATCCCCCCCTGAGAAATCAGCCCAGCTTATTATAAACTCGGGGCGTTAATAAGCCACACAGCGCGATTAACAAACAGGTTGAGCAGCGGATCCAGCCAACAGCAAGCCAGCAGCTAAAGTAAACAAGGATGTCCGGCCGTATCTTCAAAGTAAAAGCACGGTCAACAAAGACGCAGAACTATAAGGGAAAATCAAAGCTGGCTTAACGTGAATTAACTGTACAACAGCCAAATAGCCAAGGTTATAATAATTAACTGAAACCAAACTAAGAGCTAAAACTAAATGTAAAAAAAAGTTAACTCACAATAAAAAAAACTAGACTATGAGCCAACTGCTTTCAAAAAGTAATGTTTTTACTGTAATATTCAGTTCACTATATGATATAATTATGTATTAATTTTTCTAATTTTTGCACCCCAAAAATATGCTTTCCACATAATAATAATTAAAGAGACTAAAACTAAACTGAAGCTAATAAAAACTAAACTGAAACTAAACATTTTTAGAAAAGTAAAAAGCAAAAACGAAACAAGAAAAAATAGAAAATATAAATCAATTATAACTCTGCTAACAGATAAAATAGCATTTAAGTTAAGCTGCTGTTTCAAGTAAATTGCCGTTTATTCAAAATCTTTAAAAAAAAATACAGAACTTACAATAGATTTCAAAGGAGTTATGAGCTGCAAAAATAAATACATAATAACTTTAACTGCTTTCTTTTAAAAATATATTATTTAGTATAGTAATCTCTCCAGTGACAATTCATTTCCCCCATCATGAAAAATGTTATTATAAATTGCTCCAAACCCCAGCAGAAATAAACCTCTATTCAGGAAATACAGAAGACAATAATTCATTTGACCCTGGCTTTTTATTGAAAAGTTATCTCTTTTACAATATAATTTATTTTTTCCTTTAAATATCACAAAGTAAATCACTAAGAAGGAACGGCACTCCCAATCCTGCTACATCCTGAACACAGTAACAATAAAGGTTTTGTCTTCATGTTTGTAGTCCTTAATCAAATTCATATGTTGTCAGCTGGATGAACTGGAGACGTGACTCCATTGTGAATACAGACATCTATTCAATTCAATTCAATTCAATTTTATTTATATAGCGCCAAATCACAACAAAAGTCGCCTCAAGGCGCTTTATATTGTACAGTAGATAGCACAATAATAAATACAGAGAAAAACCCAACAATCATATGACCCCCTATGAGCAAGCACTTTGGCGACAGTGGGAAGGAAAAACTCCCTTTTAACAGGAAGAAACCTCCGGCAGAACCAGGCTCAGGGAGGGGCGGCCATCTGCTGCGACCGGTTGGGGTGAAAGAATGTGACATCTGTGACCAGTGAAGCTAAATGTGTGGATAACAGCAGCAACCTCAAAAACACATTTAGAGAACAGAAAAATAAAAGCTTTGACACCATTGCACATTTCCTGTTTCTTTTGAATAGACAATGACTTCAAGAAAGATGACTTGAACACAAAAACTTTGTAAAGGCAGTTCGTTTTGAGCGTGCAGGCCACATCCTGTTTGTAGTTCTCACTCTGTGTCTGAGAACTCATCGGGAACTGGACAAACTGGGTTTCAGAAAAATTACTCGCAGCCACTGCTGATTCAACAAAGCCAGATATGTGCAGCAGCTGCACATGATTGTTTCAGGTGACAGATCTTTTGATTCACTTTTGCAATCAGATTTGTTTTTGTTTTAAGTCATATTTTACTGTTAAATGTTTATCTTAACAATTATAATTGCAGTTCTGAAAGAGAAAAAAAAAGCCTCAATCCCAACACGTGTATAATTCTCTATTCAATTTATCATCAAAGATTTGTTCTTATCATCACAAAGTCAAAGATTAGGTTTGTGTCAGTCTCTCTGCACACACACACACACACACACACACACACAAACATATATTTATATTAGTGCTGTCAGCGTTAATCTCGTTAAAATGACATTAACATCATAACCACATTAACGCGGCAAATCTCCATTAGCGAGTTACCACGGATCGCCCTGTGCGTGGAAAAATTGCTTTATTCTCTCCATTTGTCATAAAACAAAAAGAACACTGAGGGTGGGGGTGGAATAATATAATGACATTGCAGCTATTTTAACACAATTTCCCCAACATTTTTTTTCCAAAGCAATTCGACTTCAGCTTGGCTTCGCACCACAGCAGATGTTCAACTAATTAATGCACACAAGCCTCGTGAGCACTGCTCACTATTTGGGAGCTGGCACAGATCCAGCAAACAAGCCCTAGGGTGTCTAAAGGACACATCTTTACAGTTTAAGACAAGTCCAAGTGATTTAGATTGCAGCTCCCTCTGGATCCATCAAATTAGATTAAACTGGAGAGCCTTGGAAGTTCAAGGCGATATTCAACAGCTGGGCTCCGAGGTCTGCCTGCTGCCCTCCAGGCAGGAACTCTGCAGATAGCTCTCTGTAGGTGCTGCAGACTCTACGTACATGAATGTCCTTCCTGTGAATGGCGTGTTTCCATTTATGCCGTGCCTCGCCGTATAAAACTACTAAACATCTGCGAGGAAGGTTCACAGCTACATGGACCTCCCCTGTTAGTCCCAGCTCTGGCAGACCCTGCTCCAGAGACATGGTGAGTGTAGTGTCTGACAACATGTTAATGGTGACTAAGCGCTCCCCCCACAGCCAAGAATCGTCTAAGTGTGGATCGATGGCTGCACCTCGCTCAGGATGATAATCCAGGTTGCACTGCTCCACTGGCTGGAAGCCGTCTAGAGCTGATTCCTGATACATCCGAAGCACAAGTTTATGGCTCAAAGCAGGAGTCCACTGAAGCCACCCACACGCACTTTCCTTTTCTTGAAGTTCACCTTCGGCCAAAGTCCTGCAACAATATTGGAGGAGGCTTTTGGTCACTCCATTAACCATATATACTTTCCATACTATATATATCAAATAGAATTGACGACAATGTTATCTATATAGCACATTTTATTATGGGTACACTTAGTATGCTTACCATAAAAGATAAAAAAAAGCTATGTAGCTCTACAACATTTAAAGGCAATAAAACACAGTAGTAATTCATCTCATGTCCCACCCACAAAATAAGAGTGTTACAGTAATCTAACCTGCTTGATCTGAAAGCATGGCCCAATTTCAGAGTCAGTTTGAGATAAGAATTTTCTAACCTTTGATATATATTTTGAGTAGCAGAAAGCAATTCTGTCTATTTTATTAATATGATTATCAAAACTGAGACCACAGTCCAAAATGATCCCAAGGTGCCTGACTTGTTCATCGTTTTTCACAGAAAGGGATAATAAATATGAACAAATTTTCTCTGTCTCTGACTTTTGGATTTTCTATCTTGTCTCTATTCATTTCTAGAAAGATTCTAGACATCCACAAGTTAATGTCATCAACGCAGTTTAATAATTTGTGAACAGGTTAGATCAGTTAAGTGATAAGGTTAAAAAGTAACCAATGACGGAATGTTTATTTCTGCAGTTCTAAAAATATTAACTGACACATAGAAACATTTACCCTTTAGTCATGATGAAACCCAATCGAGAAACTAACGAGTTAAACCAACTGAATCACGAAGCCTTTGAATTAAAATATCACGATCAACAATCAACAGTGTTGAAGGCAGCATGGAAAGGTACGACTCAAACTCTCTGTGAATCAATGTTGATGACCTGAGTAAACTCGGACTGACATTTATATTGACTTTACAGCCCTAATAATTGCTTCTATTCATCATAGTCTAAACAAAAATGTTTTGTTTGTTTTTATTTGATCACATGCTAACCTGTTTTCTTCGACCGGACTGCGACTCCTTCCACACATCCTGGTCCATCGCACATATAAGCTCCTTCTCTTCCTCTTCTGATATGAAGTTCTCCCACAGGAAGACCCCAGAAAAGGGGAAGGATGCAGCCTGGGCATCTTTTCCAACAGCGAGCCTCGACTGAGGATCGTAGAGGAAATGATGGACAATCTTCACAGAAAGACAGATAAACAGAAAAACATCGTTATTTATACAGTGACGCAAATGTATTCCTAGAATTATAATTTTTGGCGATGAAATTGACAGTTTGTAGTGAATGCCTTTTTGTTATAAAGACAAACGCTGTTGGCACACATTTATAACCGCAGTAATATCCCTTTAATAAGGATGGAATGTCCTCCGAGGGCACCCGTACCTTGTTGTGTGCGCTGCTGTTAGCAGTATTTGATTATTTTTTTTACTTGTTATAAAAACAATATAACAGTTTTCTGTTGGAAAACAGTACCTTTGATTCACTCGCCTCCGGTTGTACTTTCTCTTTCAACCCTTCGCAGACGAGACACCGGCGGACACCTTTACAAGCACATGAAGGCACGTCGTCACTGGTGTCGGGAGCCATCATCCTGCATCTTCTTCTTGTGTCAGGAAGTGGCAGCAAACGAAAACATTTAACTATCGCCACCTAGCGGAGAATGCGGGCATTTTCAGGGTTAGCAGAGCTAAAGGAGGAAGCAAATAAGAAAACTGATATCTGAATATAAAAATACAAATGTATATATATTAATAATAATTTTAAAAACATAGTAGTGGAAGTAGTGTTTGTATCATAACTAGTTATGGTTCACGACCAAAACCATTAACATAACTACATTACTAGTTAATGTTCACTAGTAACATTCACGACTGACTGCCTTAAAAAGTTGGGGCAACTCCAAAAGCCTCTTATAGCCTTTGTTTTCTTAGAACAGATAATGATGCAATAAATAATTTTAAAAAGTGTTTTTGTGGATATTTTGTTGACTCCGTTTACATATGGGAGATTTTCATATACTTCAGTGCCACCCTGCCTAGACCTCTTGCCCCTCCTTGCCGTTCTGTTAAAGTCTTCATTGTTCATTGCTCTAAACTGGGAGTGCCAGAATGAATGCATTTCAGGGGCTACAGACCGCAAAATCTACTCTTCAGTTCTAGACCCTTTCTTTTGAACCATATCCTGAAAATGTTCTGCATGGTGATTAACGGCACAACTTCAACTGAATCATTCAAAAATTACACGAATATTGCCTTTTTTGTTTTGGAACATTGGAACTATACAAAAGCAGAAAATATTCAGATGATGGCTTTTTGGAATGAAATGCCAATAGTATTTCACTTCTTTGTGATCCAAAGAACTTAAAATAATGTAATTTTAAATCAATGTCAATTTAATTCATACAGCACTTTTAATTACACGTAAACTCAATGTGCTTAACGTAAATAAAAAAAGTAATAATAATAAAAACTAAGTTATTGTACCTCTCCAAAAGTTGAATCTGTTCATCTGGACGTAGCGTTTTGTGGGAGAAACGTTTCGTCACTCATCCAAGTGACTTCTTCAGTCTCAGCTGACTGCAGGTTTCCCCAAACCTTACAAACAGTACATTTGCATAATGACTGAAACCAGCCCACTGAAGGAACAATGGGCTGTGAGGTCAGTTCCTTAATCATAATTATGCAAATTCCCATGACCATTGATCAACAATCACTGACCAAAACCCACTGATCAAGGAACACTGATCAATGGCCATGAGTAAGTTATTGCAGCGGTCCCCAACCTTTTCTGCGCCACGGACCGGTTTATGCCCGACAATATTTTCACGGACCGGCAATAAGGTGTCGCGGATAAATACAACAAAATAAAACTAGTGCCGGTACCGAAAAAAAGAAGATTTATTCATAACACACGTGAAAAGACCCAGGAAAACTGAGTTAACGATAAAAACAATAACAAAATAACGCTGAAAACCGATAAAAACCCTGAAAACCATACATTTCACACCTGAGCCTCAACTCTCGCGGCCCGGTACCAAACGACTCACGGACCGGTACCGGTCCGAGGCCCGGGGGTTGGGGACCGCTGAGTTATTGTACAATTGCCACAGGTTGTTAATCCCTGGCAAGCAAAACCCAGGCTGTAAAAAACAATGCCTTGTTTAAACCACGCCCACCGGATATACGTAACGTTTCCCCGGGAAAGCTCGGTTTCAGCAAGAGTGTTTTGAGTTCGCTCAAGTGTTTGGTAAGTGATATTAATCACATATATTGACAAGTTTTAAGCTGTTTAATAACAAAAGCAAAACCACTAACGCTTGCTCTAATTAAATCAATAATTGTTATTTGTGTTTGTAGCGGAGAAATGTAAATATATAGAGATATATACGGCTGTCGGCACTGCCAACGTGGTTAGCTAGGAGAAACTCAAACTTATTATCATATAACGCTTTCTCATCTTCTTTACGTGAAATATCCTTCCTCACCTTAGTATGGATCTCTATATAGACGTTATGACAACGTTACTTAAAGGATAGAGCGTTATGAAATCGCATTTAGCCTGTTATTGTTGAATAGCCGCTTATTTATCGTAAACTGTTTTTGCAGGAAATTTTCCATTTCTTTAACAGATTAATCATGCTGAGGAGCAAGAGGGGATTTTAATTGCTAAATGCCAAAAATGCCAAAAAAAGAGTAATCAGACCAGCTAAAACAAGTGGAAGAAGCTCAGTTGTAAACAGTATCTGTGTAATAATATTAAACACAAATCTACTTGTTTAAGTCTTTGTGTGTACTACAGCGTTTCTCATCCACAGGAATTTTCATTGTTCTCGAAGCTGATCAGTGGTCCTGATTACTAATCAGGTCTTCTAAAGCAGTTACAGACCATGTTTGTAATTCATGTTTTCTTATCCTATTGTTTGTATCTAATTATATTCTTAAAGAGCTTTTACGGAGTTTCAGTCCTTGATGTAGTCAGTTTGTTTTGGCCATGTGGGCGGTGCTCTGGTTGCGTGATTAGAACAGGATTGACAATATAAATAAACTAGGAGGACACTTATCTCAGCCCTATCTTCAGTTTGCCATCTTCACTCCTGAATTGTGCTTCTTCCTGCAGATAAGCAATGGAAAAAATCACTGAGAAAGTTTTACTGAAGAAAGCCTCTCCAAAAGCCAACAAACTGGAGCAAATCATGACTTTGAAGTAAGGACTTTGTTTCTCCTTATCATGCTCTGTAGGTGTCTTGCTGTTAAAGTTGCACTGAAGTAAACTGGTAATGCTTAGTTACAGTTGTGGTGACAAGTTTACATCCACTCATCATGGGCATGCTTGTCATGGTATTTTTATGATGATTCTTGTTTTTTTTAAAGTAATTAAAATGTATCCATTCGTTCCACCCTGGAAATTATGAAGCCCTAAATGACCATGACATTTATGCCAATGCTGAGTGCATATAAACAATAAGGCCTTAATATTCAAAGACATTTTGCAGTTGGCTATTTAAAAACTGGAATAAAACATTGAATTAATGGAAATATTTTTATACTTTTGTGATATTTGTGTGTATGCAATAATATTTAAACAAATGATTATAGATGTAATACTATAATTACTAAACAGCTTCATATGTAATTTTATTTCATACCCCATGGAAACACTAACTTTGGTGCTCTTTGTGTTTCAGTCTGTCTAAGATGAGGTTGAAGCTTCAGGATCTACCTGTCAAGCTGCTGTCCCGTCTCCAGTCTCTGGAGAAGTTGGATCTTTCTGGAAACATGCTGCAGGAGTTTCCCAAGAACCTGGAGCTGCCTGCACTTCGCTTCCTGGACCTGAGTGACAACCAGATCGAAGATGTTACCACTCTGGACTCCCTAAGCAACGTAGAAGAGCTGAGGATGGATGACAACCTCTACATTACTGTGAGCACATAGCTTTGTTTTCTCCTTACACTCCTGTTTTAGGGTTACTCTTTGCAGCTACAGCACAAATGGCAAATACATGAACAGGTTATAACTGACACTTGTCATCAGTATTTCATAAAATCACATACTTCTACACCTACTGCTGTCTGGCTTGGCTCATGGAGAAATATTTGAGTCAGGCTACATTGCTGAATGATCATACCAGCTGATTATTAGTGTTAGCATTGCAAGGGAGCATGTTGCATCAGTTGTCATGACAATAAAATATTCCTGTGTTTGACTCCTCAGCTCAGGCCTTTGTCTGCTGAGTTTGTGTATTCTGTCTGCATCACCTGCAATACAAACACATGCTGATGATGTGAAATGAAGTCCTGTAGGTGTGAATGGCTCTCTTTTGTGTCAGCTCTAAGATAGACTGTGTTACAGCCTTTCTCCCCCACTGTGAAAGAGACACAGTTTCAGCCCCCACTATCCTGCAGACCATAAATGGAAATAAGGAAATCCTTGCTACTCTGTAGGATCTGGTTGTTTTTCTAGGTGATGCATTTGATAAAGCAAAACACATCCCTGCATTCCTATTATCCCAGTACCCCAATGAAAACTGTATTATTAGCAGAGAAATTCTTTTAAAAATGGTTTCCGCTCATTTTCATCCTTTGCTTCTGATTGGCTGCCACTCATAAACAAGATCGAATAGCCGGTAGGTTCAGTCTGAGCTCACAAAAGTGTACACAACAAATATATAAGATCTTTGTCAGCTCAGTAAACAGAATGAGTAATTATATAATAATTCTGAACTAAAAATCATTCACTGAACTTCAAATAAAGGAGGAATTAAACTCGTTTCCTTTTTTGCTGTGATCTCCAGTGTCCTCCACATTTGCACAGTCACATCAAATGTACAGTACGTTTGAAAGGAAAGTGTTCACAGAAAGACTGCACACAGTCATTTTTTAGGTCCCTTCATCATAAAATGCCGCCACACTGACTTAATTGTTAACGTTTCTTTTGGTTATCAGGTGAGTGACACTTACAAGCTGATGGTGTTGCTGCCCAATCTGAGGATTTACAACGGTAAAGATGTCAGTACTTCTGCCAACCACTTGCGTTATGTCTACAGTGATAATCTGAGGACCAGGGTATGGAACTAATGGCTTATTTTGCTCTACTTCATGGTATTGGTGTTAATGTTCCTGCATTTGATACTGTACAAAGTCATAACATGCACCAAAAAATGATGTTTAGCAGCTGTTGTTTTGAACAAAGATATTTCTGGCACAGATGTGGCAATACGTCGTTTCATCACGCAGGCTGTAATCGCTGTCCTAACTATTGCTGTTTATTTTAGATTGCTGCTCTTTGGGAGAATAGCTTCTGCCTCCCCAATCCCATCACAGCAGAGAAAATGGATGCCTTGGAGAGCAAGTTTGTCAGCACTGCCTGTCTTCAAGTTAAATTTGGGCCCAATTCAGTCAGTGACTTCACCAGGTGGAGGGTAAGTTTAGAGTGCTTTAGCACTTGTTTTTGGCTGCTTTCTGTTACATTTAATAACTTCTTCTTTGTCTCCTTTGGATCCTAGGTGGGGATATTAGCTAAGGAGTATCTTCTCTCATTGACAGGACCGAAGAAAGAAGTTGATAGCGCGGAGACTACAGGCACTCAAAATAACTCTGTAAGTCAGTGTGTGTGCTAAATATTGCTGCATTAATGAAGTTGCACCGGAGATCAGCAGCTTCCTACTTAGTGTCTCTGCTTTAGTCCAGAATATGCTTTTATATCTAAAGTTCTGCAGTCAACTGATGATGATGTTGGAAGATTTAAAGTTCATACAGTGGCTTCATCTCACATAGGATGTCTCAAAGCCTGCGAAGAGGAAACAAACTGAATCAGTTATAGACACCAGCATAAGACTGAGGCCTCTCAAAAAGCCTCGCACAGATCCCGCAACCTCTGCAGCCGAAGACAGTCCACGCCAGTTGAGATTCCGCCTCAAGCCTCAGCTTGACACAATCAAGAATGTCCCCAGCAAGACAAGCCAGGCTCCCATCACCCCCAGCAGGGGAGAGAGGAGGTCAGACACACGTAAGAGAAGTTCTAAAGAGCAACAAACCAACGGGGATGATGCTCAGAAGAAACAGAAGGAAAGCTCGGGCAAAAAGAATTCACGGAGAGATGCTGACATGCTGCAAACAGTAGAAATCCGCAGCGACACACAGGTAAGGGAAATTCTGTGTTTTGGAAAATGCAGTCATTTAAATTTTAGTCTGGCCAGTCAGATTCTCAGGAAAGTTGCTGTCAATGCCATTGATCACTGGAAAATTGATCTGCTTGAATTCCCAAGACAAAAGATCTAAAAAAAAAAAAAAAGGAAAAAACGTACCTGAAGTCAAAATGTATCTTGAGACAGCCAGTAGGTGGCAGTATTAGTCCGTGTTTTCATGCAGACTTGTACATCTGGCAGCTGGTACAGAACATATGTCCCCTCTTGATGAATTTTAGTAATTTGGCTGTTCTTTAATTTTTCATTTAGCTCCAGCAGGTCGTTTCTTTTGTCTAATAACCTGATTTATTGTCAAAATAGCTGTGAACCCCCCACTTTTTTTTTCCTTTTTTTTTTTTTTTTTGCTCGAACTTTGTATGCAGATTGTGCCTTCATTAAAGTCATTTCTCCCCCCCCCCCATCTCCCTTCTCCATCTAATTTATTGTTCTCATGATTCCTTCCTCCAACAGCCAGTGCGTCTCAATCCACTCCATGTTCTTCAGTGCCACAGCAAACAGGACAGCTTAGAGGACTTCTCCACCCAGCTGTGGGCCTGTGCTTTCCAGCCACTGCCTGATTCTGCTGGTATTGTTTGAATACACGTTGGAAAAACAGTTGCAGGGCATCTCCAAGTCAAAGCTTAAAGGATTAGACAAAAGAGATTTGAAAGTTGTTGTTTCTTTTGTAAATGTGGGATTAAACTCAGGCTTTTTATCTTTATTAACAGGCAACGCTGGAGGAAGTCGTTTGGTCGCTACTTGTGGAGGAGACTCTATCTGTTTGATTGACTGTGAAATGGGGATGGTGATGAAGAAGTACAAAGTTCCCGGGGAGGTATGCTCCATTTATTCTGATTAGTCTGCAGTAGTTAGGCTTTAAAAACCTGAATTTTCTTTCTGTCTTTTGCTCAGACTCGTAGGATTCTTGATTCATAATGGCAAGAAAACAATAAAGCTCTCTGTCTGTTGCTTTCCTTTACACCAGGAGTTCTACTCCCTGGCCTGGTCCACAGTGCTGATGTCCAGGGGAGGCAATGCTTCAGCTCAGCACTGCAGCATTCTCGCAGCCGGTGGGAAGAGAGGAATAGTCAAACTGATTCATCCCAGAAACAACGTGGCCTACGGAGAGTTCAGAGCCAGCCGAAAGGCGCTGTCTGTCCTCCGTTTTAACCACCAGCAGGGAAACTTCCTCTTCAGTGAGTAATTAATTACACAAACTCTAACCATAATAGTGAGTATGGATAAAAATGGGGAGTTTAAAGTTCTGACAGAGAATCAGATGGTTTGTAAATAAACTTTAGTCAGCCTTAAACTTATTAAGAGAAAATAAATGAATAGCGAGGTGATTACTCATTTTCCATGTCTGTTGTAATCATTTACCATCGTTTACATATCAACCTCAGCTTCAGCTATGATCTGATGTAGTGTAATTGTCCAGTTAGGAATTATTACCACCTCTTTGAATGTTTGCTGGACTGTTTTCCGCTGACGTTTTTCCTCTTTGTCAGATTTTTTTTTTTTTAAGCTTTTAGGGATCTGATGCTATTTGTAAACGGTTGGCTATGGAAAGTGACACTCCTGTCTCTATGTTCAAGTTTATTCTTAGCTATGCCTGCTCTTAATTCCTCACATCTCACAGATATTGCTTTAGCAATAATTTGCTCACCTGTTAGAGTAGTGGGCTTTACATAGTTTGATTTGCTCTTGTTTAAACTGGGTTACTTGTAAAGTAACACCGCCTCAACTTCTGTCTTGTAGCGGGATCGTACGACAACAAGATCTTGATGTGGGATATCGGTGGGGTGGACAGCCAGTACAACTTCAAAGTTGTGTGAGTCTTTCTGCCAGGAAAAGTGTTTGCGATGGAATTCCTTTAGCAGATCACATCTGTTGTACTGAATTTTCTAAAATATATAACTGTTTATCAGTAATAATTTTTAAAAAATATATTTTTAATATTTTTTCAAATTGCTACCATTGACATTAAGATGAAAGGTTCAGACTGTGATGTTGAAAATTTACTGGTTGACCCTCCAGTCAGCTGCTGGTATTGGAGATCGGTACCACCCCTCTGCACATCTGCTTGCCTCCCACTGCTCCCAGTGCACACCTACTGACTGCCTGTGAGGACGGCTTGCACTGCTACAACACACAGCTCGGTGCCAACAACACCACTAAGAGGTGAGATGCACACTCTGTGTGTGTGTGTGTGTGTGTGTGTGTGTGTGTGTGTGTGTGTGTGTGTGTGTGTGTGTGTGTGTGTGTGTGTGTGTGTGTGTGTGTGCACTTGTCTTTGTGTTTTGAATCTCTCCCAGTTCTACCTTTTATTTTGGTGACAGTCAGTAACCTAGAATATACTGGCTCACTACATCTGTTCACTGATGTTTTAATGAGAAAACTATGTATACATATGCGGCCCACCCAGAAACAATTACGGTGTTTTTGTTTTTATCTCCTTGGTAGGTCAAAGGAAATGGAGATAACATTCCCCATATATAAGAAGGAAGACAAAGACCATGACTACCACACCGTGGACGGCCTGGGTTTTCTTAATGATGACATAGTGGGTAAGTGTACCACAATACCACTGTAGTCTTATTTACAGTGCCTTTAAACACATGCCACTCTGAGCTGGAAACATTGACTCATACTGGATATAATTAGACCTTTCAGCGACACTTGGCGTTGGCAGTCAGTCCAGGTTGGTCCTGACTTCATTTAAGTTTGAGGATCTGACTCTGGCACTCTGTAGCGTCATAGTCTTACTGTACAATATAAATTCGTTTGAGGCGACTCCTGTTGTAAATTGGTGCTACATAAATAAAATAAATTGTCTAGCTTAAAATCTCCTGCTTATTCCTATTCCTGATTTCCCTTTTCTCATTTTTTTCCCTAATCTTTTGCATGCTCGCTCCATGATGGTAGCATCCAAGAACTACCTGTATGGTTGCATTTACCTGTGGAGCTGGAGCAGGACCAAGGTTCAGCGGCCGGACAAGAAGAGCAAAGCAGTGTGTGCTGTGGTTCTGGCTGAGCTGCAGTGGGCCAACACTGAGATTCCCTACCTGGCTCTCAACACCTGTCCTGGTAAGTGCACCTCATCTCATCACTTCTGATGCATTTAACATTCAGTCGTCATTTCAGGTCATCATCAGTGTAGACAAGGGCAGTGAGCTTAGGAACTGCCATCTTCAGGTCACCACAGATATTTTGGGAGCTGGGACACAGAAGGACAGTCAGACTGGGCCTGAAGCCACTCCATAGTTGCCTTGACTGTAGAACTGGATGGTTTCACTTTACAATCTAAATTACGTTCCAGGGTTATGATTTTAACTCTACAGATTGTAGTGAATCAGATAAATAAAACATTCTGAAGCACAAATAGATGAGTCCACACCTCCACTGGAGCCACACACAGACCTGCAGCTCTGAAACAACAGAGAGGACAGCTGATGTAACTCAATCACTATATGCCGTGAACTAATTTAGCTGTCTGCATTTCAAGATCTTCTAATGGCCTGAAGGACTTTAAAGTTCATTTAAAGGTTCCTGGTAGTAACTTGTGAAAAACTACTATAGTGCTTAGACCAAGAACAGCACAGATACTCACTGTGTTCTCATTCCTCTCATTAGGTCAAGCCTACATGGTGTGCGGTGATGACAAAGGCAAGATATGGACATACCACATCCCCAACCTCCAGAAAAACAGTTTCCACACTGGGAAACCCATACTGCCCACTGAGGTATCTGTATTTTCAGACAGTAGCTTTCTCTTACGATTCTTGTTTAGAGAAATATCTTATCGATTGTTTTTTCTCTTTTTTTTGTTGGTCTTGAAAGAAGTACTCAAAATTAGTCTATTAAATTAGTGTGGGAGGTAGTTACAGTCAGACAAAACAAACTCCCAGATTAGTGAACCTAATCATCAGTGATAGTCGCCTTAGTTTTCCTTGTTTTTGCTCTCTTTTACTTTTATGTCCTATTAAAGTTGTTTCACAATCTTAGCTCTGAAAAGTGAAAACACATGGAGCTTCATCCGCCCACTTGTTTGTTTTCCAGCTGGATTTCTGGTGATGTTGCAACATACCCAGATCTCAGCACTGGGCTGAAGCATTGTCCTTCATGTGTGAATCCACTGAAGTCCCATAAAGAGAGAGTTTCTTTGTCTTGCACTCACAAGACATTTAAATTTTCAGAAGCAGTTAATTGTGTTGTTCCTAGAGAAATACACGTGCACATGAATGCACACAGGAAGCTTACAATAGATAAACACGGGCCATTCAAGTATTATTTTAGCTTCAGCATCATTTCCTCTGATTTCGTCTGCATCTCTGATAACAGATGTGTGCAACCACCATAAATATGAGAGATCTGAGCTGTGTAGTCGATTTTTGTTTCATTTTGGAAGATTACACAATGACCAGCTCTCAGATATAAACACAGGATTATCGTGCACAGGCACTCCTGTGCACGCCATTAAGATAACGTAAAGGATGGATACATTTTAAACCTACATTGCAATGAAATAACTGTCACTATCCATCTTTACTCTTTAAAGAGAGCTCAGTTTGCTTGCCTCTTTCAGCCTGCACATGAAATGTAAAGACTAGTGATTTGAGACTTCCAAAACTTCACGTCAGCCGCGTGTAATGAGACTAAACTTCAGATGCATTCCGCTTTTCTCTCCACTCAGCACTAACATGTTGTTTGTTTTTGGCAGGTGTTGGAGTGGCCGACCCCAGTTAAGAACGGCCACGGCAAGGTAGAAGGCCCCTCCATCAACAGCGTAGCCATGGACCCTGAACTACGCTATCTAGTTGCCCTTAGTGACAAGAATATGGTGATAGTGTGGAAGAGAGAGGAGTCGCCCTGAGCAACCATGGACTGCACAGCCATAAAAAATCTGAGTGTGCCCCATTACTGAAAATGTGCACATTCATAATTTGTGAGTGTTGATGCTACATCAGCATCTAAAAGCTAAAAAAAGAACTCTCCGTTTATTTTTTTTACACAATAGTGTATTATGTGGAGTTTAATCATAAAACTGTAATTTGCAGATGTTTTTGTTTTTACTTAAAGTTGCTGCTGTTATGAGTTATAGGCAATCATAACTAGGTGACTTTGACTGTGACAGAATTATCTGTTGATTTGTCCAAACTGGACAGAAAGGGCTCCATTTAGATCTACATGGTTACAATAATGCACCATGGACTTCAAAATTCAGCTGATGACTGAATTTGTTTTCCTGTTTCTACTCCCTGGCACATTTTCACAGTTTGGATGTGCAAAGTTTACTTCAGCGTAAAAGTACAAGTGAGCCCAACATCAACAAAGCCATTTAGCTGGTTTAAGTTTAACTTGAATTAGTTAAAGCTTTGCTAAACTTTTTTTTAACAGATCTGTGTGTAATGTCAGAACGGTCACGAGTTCGTGTCAAAGAATTATTCCTAACTTTAATGATGTGTTGTGGTAAGGTCTCACCCCTCCATCACCCTTGTTTCCACCTGGTTTTAGCAGAAAAAGCTGTCCTAGCACACAGCAGATTGTGACTCTACATAATAAGACTGCTCAGTGTCTGCAGGATGTTTTAAGGGCAACAGTTTATCCACATTTTCACTATAACAAACTTCATGTTGCACATTAAATTGGTTCATTCAGATTTAAGCCGTCGGAGTTTATGGCTTGTTTCTTTTTTGAAATATATGCTTTGTTGATAAGTATAGTTTTTGAATGTGAATGATTATTTGAATGAAGTTTTGTCCCCCTGTTGTGAAGCCAGGCTTTTACTTTCCTGTACTACTTTTTAATGATTAGATAACACTGAAGAGTGAAAATGCTGCAGCATTTACTTTTCTGAATAATTCTGTCAGTGTGTAGCTCATTGTGTTTTTATGCTTTAAAGCTGGAATTGGACTGTTTTTTCTATTTAATTAATGACATTTTTAGCTTGCCTCTAATTGCTTTTCACTTTTAAGTGTATTCTGTTGTTCAATCAAATGTCTGAATTCTTAAAAAATGCAGCAAAGATGTAAACGGGTTGTTCTGTTGTACCTGGTATTGACTATTCTCATTTTAACCACTTGGTGGCTGGCATGGTTGGTTTTTCCTTAGCTCTAAAAAACAGACTGCATTCTTTGGAAGGAATTTACTTGAAGGGTGCTTGCTACCCACTGTGTCCAGTAATGTATATGCTTAAAAAACAAAGAATAAAACCAGAAGATGTCATTACAGAATCATGAAAAGAACCACTCGGCTTATTTTACTGGGAGTGCTTTGGTGCTACAGGGAAGAATGGATTGAATTACAGGAACGATTTCCAGGAGTAAACACTGAAGTATATGTAAAAGAACAAAGATGAAAAGGAGAATGCTTCACCAAGAAGAAAATGTTCCAAAACCATGAAAAATCTACAATAGACCAGCTCAGAAAGTGTAAGATGAAGGTTTTGTTGTGACCCTCCCAGTCCCCAAACCAAAACAATAATAGGAAATCTCGTAAATATGTTCTGAGACTCTCCTGGGAACCTGAGACTTTGGCAGGGATGGCTGAAAAATCCTCTAAACAAGAATCAAAAGACTTGCTGCTACAAAAAACCTTCCCCAAACAAGTTTTACTGAGCAGGTTACCCAACCATGCAGGATGTCCAAACATTTACCTCAGGCTTTTGTCCTCTTTTGTCTTCATAGGTCAGCAGTGTCCCTTTGTTAACAGTTTAGAAAGAATGCATTCACCCCATCTCTAAGGAAGAAGCCATCTACCGTTTGGAGGAAGCTAATTTCTGGGATCTATGTATCCCAAGATCCCAGGGTTGTCAGGGGGCTTTTGCCCTTGGTAGGGTCTCCCAAGGCAAATCCTGGGTGAGGGCACCATGAAAGATAACAAAAAAAATTAAGGGACCTGTTTACTCTGCCCGGGATAGGGTTACTCAGGTTGCACTCTTGGGCCGGGTCTGGGGAAGGATCTTAAGAGACAGGGTCTTCTGTGGGTTCACCACATACAGGATCCCCCATGAGGATTGGGTTCAAAGTGTGTTGGGTGGCCGTAAAAGGCAAGAGGCCGGGCAGTTCAATCCGTGGTTCTTGAGGCGGATTATTGGGACATTCTCTATCGTTTACATTTATTTAACAGGAAGTGAAACTTGTGGGACTTGCATTCTCCACTTCTTAACAGGGACACTGCAAACACTATGGTCCTGAACTCGCTTCTACCGGCATAAACGATTCATAAGTAACATAAATTTGGACCAAAAATTGTCATGGCAGTGTAGCTGATTAAGATCAGACATAACCGAACAAGGGAGTAGCAAGAAAAGAGTGGGTGGAGAGATTGACTGCTGCAATTTGACAACCGGCTGTTCCTGCTTTGCCTCCAGTACAGAACAGTACAGAACAGTACAGTGCGGGGGGCTTTGGAGACGATGGGCTCCGGGGTGTTGTTGATGCTGCTTCGCTCCGCCTCTGGTGGACTGATTGGCTGAGCTGTCATGTCGTTCCCCCAGCTCTCTTCCCCACTGGCCAATGCGCACAAAGCCCTCTCTGCACCCTCAACGCAACTGTATTCAGAGATACGTGCCTTTGTGCTCTAGTACGACGCGACCCCAATGGCCTCGTAGCGACTGTGATATTCCGTGTTTGTATGAGAGCAGGGCAGCCCTGTTCGCACACACAGCTCGTCTCCAGATGCGTCTGGTCCTGGCGGGTATAGCGGCTGAGATGCTGAGCGGCGCAGCCAGCAGGGCTAGGCCGAGGCTCGGCACCTTCTTGCTGGCCCCCGCCACTAAAACAGTACCGCCGCTGGCAGGCACGGGGAGCCAGAGATTTCGGTCAACGTCCTCGATGCAGGGATATTCAGAGATGGCAAGAGAGCGGTCGAAGACTGTCACGTCGTTTTATAACCAGTCTGCAATAGATTCTTCTGCAGAAAAGGTAATAAATGTGACGGGTTCCCGGTGTTCTCTCCTGAAAAGGTCTCAGAACTCTTGGGTAACTAAGCTAGCTGTAGCTAGCTGTGGCTGGGTTGTGCTACGTTCACGGGCAGGTGGAAAAGCAGTGAAATGCTGCTACTTAGAAGAGCAGTGCTTTAGCCTTCAGAACTGATGTTTTCTCAGTTAGGAGCTTAAAAATGACTTCCTTCTAAAAGAGGAATAAAGCTGTCACCTACATTGCAGTTTCTGTAGTTGTAATAATAAAATAATTTGTAATTGTCCTTTAATATTTCGGAGATTCTTCTAGCAAAAGAAAAGAGCGTGCTTCGTTTAGTTATTTTTTGTTGTTGTTGTTTTAAGTCATATATTGTATTGAATTATAATGGTCTACTTAATAATAATAATTCAATAATAATGTAAAACTGCTGACATGCCCGGTACCGAAGACCTGAACGCAACGCCCGGGTAAATTTATCTGCAGCCTGCTGAGCTTCTAGACAAATTATAACGTCGGTTCTTTGCTGTCGCTGATGTTTACCGGACCAGACGAGGTGCCAATGCAAAACTGTAATATTAGCTACACTAGATATAAGAAGATTGCCCAATAACAGGAGACTTGATGGTGTAAAGTTTCAGCGATGGAGCTGAGCTGACGTTGACCCAGTTAATGAGAAGCAAGTGTAACAATCTGTTCTGCCAATCTCTAAAATACTTTGCCTTCAAGTGAAATAAAAGAAAGAAAACACAACTCATGAATGAGTACTGATTCTTTGGTTCATAATGGTCTCCATGTTAACTATTTTTATTATTGTTATTATTACCAATAAAATAGCATAGATGCTTTTCTTCCTCCTGGCTCATTTTTTTTGTCATATTCTTCAGTGTTTTTCACTTACTTCACTGGAGTGAATATAAGAAGTACTCTCACAGCAAAAAGAGGAAGGAATTGAAATACTGAAACAAAACATCACCCAACTACAACACTATCACTTTACGGAAGACAAATGTTATTGTTTTGTACAGTGATATTGATTCGATGGCTGAATGTTTGCATCAGTATACATAATGTAACACAACCAATCCAGCAGATTGTTGTTTCCAGTGGGTCCTACCCCCCCCCCAGTAGGACTCACTGGACCTACTGTAAAGATTAGGACTCCACTGACATTCCTTAGCATTTAGATCCTGGAGCAATGGGTAGTGTTTTTCCACTTGTACATTCTCCACTTGTGCATGCCGATTTTGCACTGGAGTGTCAGTGTCCTGTGGGGTAAACACAGCTAGAGCTTATAAAACGGATGCCTGTTTGACTTAGGTGTGCCTGTAAGGCTCTGTAGAGCCTACAGATCTGTAGACCATCACCAGGCATCCGGCTGTGCATTCTGAGTGTATTTACACAATGCTTTTTACTCGTGCACCTGCAAATTGCATCTTGGGGTGTGAATGAATGTTATTGACTGGACCTGCAATTTAAAGATGCATTATTTTAACTGTTACTACAGTTTTGTTTTTTATCATGCTGTACTATGTTTGATTTAATGAGGCTACTGCAGTGATTTAACAGGGAATCCAAACCATTAACCATTTCTTTAGTGTTCTTGTCTTTCTAGCTAGCTCAGATTGTGTTACTGGCATCTCGCTGTGGCACGCTCAGATCCATTTTGGAGCTGATGCCACGACTTGCTCCAGCTGGTGAGCAGAGGTGGAGTGCTATAAAGTACTGGAGCACCCATAACATTGCATGCATGCATGTGCACTGTTGTAGTGCACATGCCTGTGGTCGGTGGAGTTGTGGCTCCGTTGTAAGGTTTTATGTCATCTCAGCGATGACTGAGCACAGTATTAAATGTTAGACTTGCTTTACCACAGTGACTTACCTCCATCTTAGCCTCTATAACTATCACTGTCAGACACTGACTTTATCTGAGAGATATATATATCTTCCCTGTCTTTCTATCGATAATTTTTCTTTAAATCTTATTTGATTATATTCTAATCGATGTAGAGATGGGAAATAATTCAAACGTACTTTTACAAGAAAGTCTAACAACGATGTTTAGGTGATGTTGAAGCTGTAATGAGCTGAACATGGTTCTCTGTTGGCAGTGCGTTAGCAGACAGGATAGCTAATTGTGGGCTGTGTGTAGAGAAGAGCAAAGTTCTAACGTTTAACTGCATTTAAAACAATGAAGGGTGTCTGCTGCAGCCACTGTCTGTGATTTTCTTACTGTATGTTTTTTTTCTTTTCTCGTTTCTAACGAACTCTGGACTGAAGTCAGTATTGTTGCAATATTTGGCCTTTCAGCTTTTCTTTCTAATGCATATTGTTAAATTAAAGCAATTATCAGCACTGTGATTTAACAGTTTTCAGGCTTTGTTGGAGCAAATTGACTCAACAAAATCTACAGACCTAGTCAGTGATAACGGGTATCACGAAGCTGGTTATCAACTTTCTCTGCAGGCCGGTTTCTCTGCTTCAGGCTCTGTGTGTGCAGATATGAAGGGGGTGTTTCATGTGTTCTTTCTATTATCTACAGCACCAAAATGGACCAAATGAGAACATAATAATACAATAAACAAATGCATCATTGTTGCTGCAAGCATATCAAAAGAGCAGTGCTGTTTTGTACATCCATAGCCTGCCTTCGACATCAGTGCATGCTTTTGAAGGCCTGGCCTCATGAGAGGAATGAAAACACACAGTCATGCAGCAAGCATATAACAAGCTGAGTTTTAGATGTTTCGCTCCAAGCATTTTTGCAGTTTTTTCAAAGTGCCCAGAGCTTTTAGTCTAAGGAACCTTTCTTTCTCGACCAGGCAAATAAGTTCACCGACAAAAAAAGTTGCTAATGTTTTTACATGTGTGACTTTTTAAAAATGTAGTGATTAGATAAAGACGGCTGTCTTTTCTGCTTTCACAGCTCCAGGTCTCTGTGTCTGTGTCTATGTCTGTGTAGACTTAACCACCATCAAACAATCACAAAGTAATGCTTTAGTTTTCTGAGTTACTGCAGTTTGTAAGGCCAGATTATGGACTTTCTGAATATAAATTATATACCGCAGTGAAAATGTTTCGTTATGTTTTGCGAACACTCAGCTCTGCTCATCACCTGGACCACAGTGTACAGCTAAGACAAGTATGGAGTGTCCTTCAGTGTCCCAGCTAAAAATCTGCATGAACTGTCTGAAGGACTTTATCTGTCACAGGCTAAACAGTGTGTGTAATTTTATGTGCCACTTTCTCCCTAGGCCTCTGTTCGACTGACCTTAGCAACCCTGTTGTATTCTGGGAAGTCTGCCGATGGACACCACATCTTGGTAAATATTTCAGCCGTGCTGGGATTTCTGTAAAGTGTAACAATAATGAGACTTCTGAGACTCTTCATTGTTATTTCTGTATGTTTCTACGCTCACAGAGCAGTGCCAAGTACCTCCACAAGGAGCTGCCTGTACGAATCGCTCATCGCATCAAGGGTTTCCGTAGTTTGCCCTTCATTATTGGCTGCAACCCCACGATTCTGCAAGTGGTAAGCGCACAGCTCTCCAGACACACCCAGATACAGTTTACAGATTGCTGAGCTATACAGGAAGTGGGCCCTGTAACTGATTATATAAATAGAAAGTAACAATAAGGCCACTGCGCAGGAAAGTCTTGACTGAAAGCTCTCTTAAGATGCTCCCTGTCCACTCTGATGTGCCAAAGGGGAGGTATGGCTGTGCATTAAGAGGCAGAGCAGGTTAATGGTTCAATACCAAGCTGAGATACGACTGCAAGAACTGAAAGGAGGGGTTTTATTTATAAACATAATGGCGACATCAACAACCTGTAGACTCTTTATGGGATATCCATATCCCATAAAGATGGGTTATACCAGGAAAGTTGTACCATGCTGTTTTTTTTATTAAAATAAAGAGCATCAGTGGCACTGCTGACGCAGGAGCTGCAGCTTGTGATTTGAAAGCACATGTTTGTATTTGGGTTAGTGGTAACACTGTCCTGGGTACTATTAATGCTGAACAATAAATGCAGGTTTTGTTTTCTGCCACCCAGATGTTGTTTTTCAGGAAAAGCATTGCATATTTCTGCAACATATTGCACATTTGACATTTTAAGGTGGAAGTTCCCATATTTGGACAAAGTGATGGGGTTTTAAGTTATCATCTGATTTTTTTTTTTTTTTTTTTTTTTTAGGAAGCTTGGTTTGCAATATGCATCATAAACATGCATAAACACATAAGTGGTGCTTAGTAACGGACAAATACACAAAACTGAAGCACAGGCTGCCTGGATGGTCCTTATCAGAAAGCTAGTCTTATTATTTGTCATTAAAAATCCTTCAGAAGGCACCAACACTGCAAACACAGTTCAGTTATTTGAGTTAGCAGAGGTGAGTGCAGGCAGTAAGGTGTCAGCACACCTGTCAGTCTAAGCTGCCATGCCCTTAACGGTTAGCCTCAACAGTATCCAGATGTAGGAAGCAGAAAAAAGTCCCACAAAACATTATTTTATTTTCTGGATGCTTTCCGGGGCTGTTTAGTTGGTCATTTTAACACAGGAGTCTATGGAGATTGATCCACTTTCAGAAACAGCCTGATGTGGCCACTCGAGGAGTCTTTTGGCACTTAATTGTGGTTTGTTTTCCTGCAACTTAGTTTTCATGCTGTCGCAACTACTTTGGAGTGATTTGCTGGCACCAAATGTAAAATACTCTGAAACGATGCAATTTCTCAGATTTGGTATTGTTTACCATTGTACTATTTTTAAATCATAAATAGGGTTTAAATGACATTGAAAACACTCCCTGTTTTATATAAATTTCCAACAGTCTTACAAACTTTTTGCAGACAAGGTTGTTTTTGCCTCCAGTGATTAACTGTAATGACATCAGTGCCCCACCCTGTCGAGTAAATAATTTTGATACTGTTATTTGTTTCACACATGACTCAGGCCTGTCATATCAATAACTTATACTTAATACTATGCTGTCATTCTCTACTTTCCTAATTTTTCATGGGAAATGTTTCTTCCAGCAGAAACTGTCCACATCAGCAGGATTCTGATCTTGGAGGCACAGGGCTGTTTAGTTTTTCAGATGCTATTTCAGACAGACCTTTAAAGCTCCTTTATACAGATATCTCAAAAACTTAACCAGAAAAATACGCATGTGTCTGGATATAAATGACTCTCTGAAACCAAAAGAATTGTTGTTGTCATTGTTCCCGCTGAGCCTTTAATTCCCTGCAAGCACTTTATGAGTATTTCGCCGCCTCTGCATGTCTCGTTGCTGGTGAACTTTCACCTAGATTCCTTCCTTTTCTGGTATCACGGAACCGCTCTGTGTCGATTGCATAAAGCAAAAGCTCCTTTTCTGTGTCACTACTTGTGATGTTGGAGCGGCTGTACTTTCTCTGTTAGCTCTTTGATCAGAAATGAAATAATTGCTGGAACTGATTTTAACTCTCCAACTTATGCACATCAAGATGGTGAGATGGATTTTAATAAGCCAGTCTAGTCATTTATGCAGAAATCTGATTCAGAGAAGTTGCTCAACTCTGCCAGTAGCAGAAAACTCATCCCATTGATGCTTGGTGAAATTTCCCACATGTAAGCCTCACATGGACTTGTCAGTAACACAGTGAGGCCCAGTCAGGGGGGACAGTGCTTGTGGTGTGATGTTTTCTGGCTGAGTGAACAATCACAGAGAAATCGGTCTAACCGTAGCCCGCATCTCTCCTCTCCTTTTCTCACAGCATGAACTGTATATCAGAGCCTACCACATGCTCAGTGACTTTCCAGAGGTGAGTGCCCGACCCACTCAAACACGAACAGTAAACACACACGCGCACAAACACGGGTCACAAGTTCAAGAGTTTCATCTCTCAGGGAGTGGGTTTGCTCATGAGCAAAAACAGGAAGTGTGAACCTTTTTGCTGTCGAGACGTGTGATGAATCTGCCCGCAGCAGCTTCAGGATTGGCTCATCTGATGGGCAGTAAACAAGCCGTGACTCTGTTATTAAAACTAATGAAACATTAACGTATGCGTTGTTCGAGTCAATGAAAATCTGTTTCTCGCCAATCATTCTGTTTGGCATTGAAAGGTTGTAGAGGGAAGGTTAGTGGATAACGCTTCTCTGCTATCGAGTTTAGGATTTGTAGCTTTTCTGGTTGTCAGTTCCAAACTAACTGGCTGACTGTGGCATGCAGTAGCAAAGTGATCATTGTGTTCTGTTCTTTTTAAGTCTGGACAAAGCAGACGAGTACACCCAGTTCTCAGTGTGTTCGCACATGTGCGATTGGAGATTTCAAACTGGCTGAACATGTTGTCCTCTGTATTAATGTAAACACTTAAATCTGATAAGCGACCCTAACATTGTCAGGTTAAGAAAAATCAACAACACCTCTTTCAGTGCCTGTAAAGGTGTGTGCCTTCTTTATAAAATAGAGCGCTGAAACACTGCACTGTGCTTAGACTTTCAGACTCCTCTTGTTCTCTTGTATAAACACACTTCTAAAGAGATGAGGCAGACGCAAGGTTAGCTAAAAATAAAAGATCCCTAGATTTAAGAGGAAACTACAGAGACAAAGGATCAGATAATGTGACTCTGGGTTGGAGTCACCTATACTACAATAGCTCTCAGGGGAAATCATAATGTCTAAAAACATCTCTGTGCTACAGAGTCAGGTCACGCTCACCCGGCTATTATCTGTACGCCTGAACCTGCTTTGCTTTTACATTTGAATTCTCTCATTGTTGGCTTTAAAATGACAGTAGTCTACACAGAATTGCTCGACTGATTCTCAGTCACTGGTCCTGTGCATTCTTTATTTATTTCTCAATACACCATTTATGGATTTAAACAATCGTTAATGTGAAGCCTTAGTTGTGAAAGAAACGGACAATTTCATAAATGGAAGCAGCGTTTCTGTGAAAGAAAAAAAATCTCTGTGCAGTAGAAGTGTTGAGTATGAGGCCGTTGCTGCGCTGAAGCTGACTTATCAGAGCAGCAGGTAAACATGAAGCGTTGAGTCTTCATTCAAGCCAGAATAAATATAAAATCCAAAATAATTAAAAGGCTCTTTTTAGAGCAGGCTGTTTCTTTAAACGTCGGGTTTCTCGGGTTTAGTGTGAAGCATCTCTTTTGCAGATCAAGGATCAGGACGTGGAGGCTCGTTTCTGCAAACTAGTGCGGCAGCTGCTGGACGACCACAAAGATGTGGTCACTATGCTGGCACAGGGCTTCAGGGAGTGTCGCAGACACATCCAGGTACAGAGATGCTAAGACTGACCTGATTCACCATTTGCTGGAAATGACTCCTTACTAAAACAACTTACTCTCTGTCTGCATAGGTTAGGTTATTAATGTCAGTTTGCTTGTTATTCAGTGTAATTAAACACTATTTTATTATTTGGAAAGACTATTTAAGGCTTTCTCAGCCAACAATGATGCATTTTCTGACAAAAGCTGCTCATCTGCCTTTACCTCTTTACCCCTTAAAGCTTTTAGGGAGTCACCCTTGATGCTCTTTATGTCATATTTCAGGCCTGCTTACAGAACAAAATTTCTGGGTCTGCATTAGAAGTTAGTGAGGGCGGTCTTTGCATTGGCAGCTACACAGGAAAAACCTGGAAACTTTTCTAATGGTCATTAAATCACGTCTTTATGTCAGAACCTTTATGGGAGGTAGAGCTAAAATAAAAGATATGTTTGCTTTGTAACAATCTTGGCAGTTTAGACTGCCTCACGTTTGCTGTGATTCACCAAAAGCTGTTCGAGCCGATAAGTTAGTTTCAAGCGTTAAGTTTCAATTGCTTTTTTTATTTGCTGTGACAGGATGAGATGGTCATCCGCAACTTCCTGGATACAACGCTGTGCTCTCGTTTGGGAATCCGAATGCTGGCCACGCACCATCTTGCCCTTCATGAAGATAATGTACGTGCAACTGTTATTCAAAGGATTTGAAAACCTCTGAACGGTGTCGGTTACCCAGAGCAAATCATGTGGAAACTGTTAAGGGGAAAGGTGATAGTTGTCCAGCTTTTCTGCAAACTTGGGATTAATGTTAGGTTGGGACAACAGGATCCTGTCAAATAGAAGTTGCTGGTTTCATGGTGTTTACCTTCAGCTACAAGGAAGCATAAAATATGTCATGTTTGTTTTGGCAGCTGGCTATTTAAGTAAACGCTATTGTGTAATTAAACCAATAGTATTGATTAATCAGAGGGGATTTAGTTATTTTGTGAAATACTTTTTAGACTTGATTAAAAAGAATGTTTTGGTTTTTTTTGTTCATTTCAGCCTGATTTTGTTGGGATCATATGCAGACGTCTCTCACCCAAAAAGATCATCGAGAAGTGGGTGGATTTTGCCAGGTGAGTGTTTGGTACGGCTTAGTTTATCTCACCTTTCGGTGACTTTGTGCCTGTGCTGACCGAGGCAAACCAGAGTTCATCAGATAACCTTTCAGAAACGGCGTGTGGAGCTGTGAATGGGCTCTCATTCTTGTTTGTCTTTGCTAATCTAATCAAATGACCTTTTATAGACTTCTTTTAACCAAGTTCAATGGTAGTTTGCAAAGAAATAATCAGTGATGCAGCATGTTCTCTGTTGTTACTGTTTAACATTTGTATGAATGAAATTGGACTTCCACTTAATGAACTGTATGAACTGTAATTGTCATCCAGCAGCATGATTAGGTCCACTGCTTTGGTTTCTAATCCCATGCAGACAAAACTAACACCTTTCCCATAACTGTGAGGTTTACTTAGTGCTTTGTGCATGGTAACGCCCTACACTACGTGTGGCTCCTCCTCCTTTTTTTTAAGCAGGTAAAAAAGCCATTATTAATTTTTTTTAAAAGTGTCATGAAACAGTTTCATTTCACTTATAAGTGTGGAGGCAGGGAATTTGTATATATTTTTGACCTTGTGGTCTTCAACATTGTGAGAAATGTTCCTGGTGTTCGATAGACGTCTCTGCGAGCACCAGTACGGTAACTCGCCCAGGGTGAGGATCAACGGACACGTAGCAGCTCGCTTCCCGTTCATCCCTCTGCCTCTGGATTACATCCTGCCAGAGCTCCTCAAGAACGCCATGAGGTAAACTAACCACTGACTCACCCACAGAGATGTCCACTGACCTCATATCAGCTTCTGTTGAATAAAGTTATATTGAATGTTTTTGGCTGACAGTGAAAAATTGTCTGAATTAGTAAAATAATGGATTTTTGTATTTGTAAAATGTTGCGTCTCCATTATGAGCAATAATGTGATGGCAAAAAAGGATCATTGAGGGAGAGCAGTGAAGATTTCTGTCGGTGCTGTTTGTCTGGTGTGAGTGAGCCCTGCACGGGCTGGAGCTGGCTTAATGTTGGCACCAGTGTAGCTGTTGCTACTGGTTTCCAGGGCAACAGCACGAGAGAAGGGGTGCAATTTGGAAAATGACTGGCTCTTTTGATGTAGCTTTTAACGAGTGTAGAGAATGTTGTTGATTTCAGCTTGGACATAGAAGCAAAGTCCAAGTCGGTGTGCACACAGGTCCTTTTTTAATTTTTTAGAATCGGGGCTGTTGGACCAGCATTTAGAAAGATTATTGTGTGTCATGTACCTGGAAAATTGAGGGTTTCATGTGTCACAACAGTGGCCCTGGCACGATTTAATTTAGTATTATGCACAAGAAGAACAGGTTTGCAACAGAATCTTCACTGTTCAGTCAAAAGCCTGAAAAATTATGTATTTTAGGCTACGCATCTGCTTTTTAGCACACAAGTTAAATTTAAAAGTGGATTGCATCAGTTAATCAATTAAATGAGCTGAATATAAAACTTGCTCTTGCCTCCTCTGATTGACAGACTGTAGAAAAATAAAAGTTCTCTTAAAAAGATATTTTTTTGCATACTGGATTGTTATTAAATGGGAGTACAATTGTCACATCGATCTTCAATTTGTATCTTCAGGGCCACCATGGAGAGCCATCTGGACACCCCATACAATCTCCCCGATGTGGTTGTCACCATCGCTAATAACGACATAGATTTTGTCATCAGGTGAGTGCCAGAATTGTAATCCAGGTGTGTCCTGAGCCTCTGAACAGGTTTATCTGTCCAAGCATGATGACCAAATACCCAAACCAGCCCAGTTGGTTTCTTTTAATGTGTAGGACCAATAATTTGTACTTCCTTTGCAAATCTGTGCTCTCCTCACCGCTGCCGTTTTAGGAAGGGAGACTTCCTAAAATGGAAGATATCGTTACAAGTTTTTGTTGCTATTTCTTTCTAATTCAGGATCTCAGATCGCGGCGGCGGCATCCCTCACAATATCATAGACAAGGTGATGGACTACCACTTCAGCACAGCTGAGGAGAGTGCACAGGATCCTCGCATGAGCAACCTCTTCAACAACATCACCAACAGTGGGAATCAGTCTAACCCTATGCATGGGTAAGCTCATTACAGATGCACTTCTGTTTGTGTCAGAGATAAGAGAGGAGTATTGATTTTATCCAATCTCAATGCTTCCAGTAGGCTTCTTTATGAGCCAGTAAAAGCTCTGATGGCTGCCTGCAGTTTAATGTTTCACCTACAGTAAATCACTTTCAGCCCGGTGTGATTCTGTCGCTTCACTTAGTCACCTTAAACCTGTTGTGTGCGTGTGTGTCTGTGTTGTACAGGTTTGGCTTCGGCCTACCCACGTCTAGGGCCTACGCGGAGTACCTCGGTGGCTCTCTGTCCATTCAGTCTATGCAGGGCATTGGCACTGATGTTTATCTGCGTCTGCGCCATATTGATGGCAAAGGAGAGAGCTTCAGGGTGTAACGTTCCCCACGTCAGTAATCGATGTAGACACCAGCCAGGGAATCAGGCCGTGCAGGAGTGCAGAGGGTTTCCCACGACGAAGGCTGGTGAGGACGAGGTCTCGCAAGATAAAGAAAAAGTGAAAGAAAAGTGTTTTTCAGAAAGGTCCTAAATTCACTTACCCACTACTTGTTCTTTAGTTTGTCTTTTTGCCTTAGACTGATTATAAGCTATGTTACCTCTCAAGGTGATGATTTCTGTTGTTTTCCTTTTTTGTTTTTTTGTTTTTCTTTTGTACCCTGTGGCATGTTGTCTTGAAGTTTGAGGGGCGGGGCGGGTAATGAACTTTGAATGTGTAGGTTATCGGGACAAACTGTGCATGATAATTGATATTATTGATGACGATGATTATGAAAGAGAGAGGAAAGCAAGAAAGAAGAGCTTCAGTTTTAAAGAAGTTCATGATGAAGTTACCTATCTCATAGCCTCAAAGTAGAAATTTCGATGATTAATGTTTCAAGTGGAACTATTGAGACACTCCAGCAGCCCTGTCAAAATCTCCTCAAAGTTATCAATGCAGCTCATGTGTTAAATTACCAAATCCTCCCAGCGTGTCATTGACTAAGAAGGGGAAAAGTTGGTGGAAGCAGTATACATGCTTCACTTAAGCATCCTCATCTTAAAGCTCATGTGCTCTCCTCAAACACTGCTTTCTTCTTCTGCTGTACAGCTGTGGCTCTTAAAAACAGAAGAAACTGCCAAAAACACCAAATGCTCATTAACACATTTCTGTCTTCTGTTCTGATGAGCGTCTTTGTCGAGCAGCGTCTTTGCGGAGCGTTTGAACGGGGAAGTTGACCGAGATGTTCAGCTGCCTTACGCGTGACACTAGTCTTTTAACTGCATGCTGAGTTCTTTTTCTTTTCTTTGTGGTAGTTGCCTTTATTAGGTCACACAGACGCACACCAACGTTTCACTAGTTTTTGCATAATGAATAGGTTTCCCGTTGTAATGCTCAGCGCAGATCATAGCAGGTTTTAACATTGTAACAACTTTCAAAGTAACAATATACCAGAGAAGTATTGTCTGATATACGCTTCTTTTTTTCTGTGTTATTTGACTGTTTGCTCACAGTTTTTCTTTAAGAAGGTGTATATTGTCTTTTTAAAACAGGGCTTTGCAGAAGGTCACATTTAATTTCACAGCATCAGTAGACAAAGGAGTTTCTCCACCATTAGCCAAGTTTGCTGGTCTTCTGTTAGGTATAGATCACTGCTTGATTATGTCATTATTGTGAATGGCCAAACTTGTAAGTAGGATGCCCTCAAAGCATCCTACTGAATCCTGTCCTGTCTCCTTCTATTCAGGAATTCCATCTGTCTGTAGAGTTCAGTGAAGTATATACACACTTTATGTGTGTGTGTAGTCAGTGTGATTGTCAGTTTGGTGGGTAAAAAAGTAGAACCAGTACCTCACAGGTGGGTTCAAAGCTTCCGGCTTCCTCCCACAGTCTAAAGGCGTACATGTTAGGGTGATTGGTGACACAAAATTGTCTGTCTCTCTGTGTTTGCCCTGCGATAGGCTGGGGCTCCAGAAAATGGATGCATAGATAGACCGATGAAAAACAGAATGTGTCTGAGAAAATAATGAGATAATCAAGTTGTGATCTCAATATTTGTACAAGAAAATCACAGCAGCATCTGTACGGACACTGTTGGGAGTAGAGAAAAAAAATCGAGCAGAGTCAGAAGGTGTTGAAAAAGTTGCGATATATGAGTCAACACAAACACTCCTTGCAGTTTGTTGAACATTCCCCAGTGGGTCCCAGCTCCAACAGATCAATCAGAATGCTACACCTCTTCTGTTTGATCTTTGGGCTTGTTATTGCATTAGCTTTTTTTTTTTTTTTTTTTTTCCATTTGAAAGGGCATTAGAAATCTTAGGATGTTATCTGCGAGATGGAACATCTATAAAATTTGTAAATCCGTCAGGTTTTTTTTTTTGTTGTTGGTTTTTTTTTTTCAGATTTGAGTGACTCGGTCTTTATCATTAGCCTGGAGTTGTGCGACATATTATTCTACACCTGAATGCATATTACTTTTATAAACTATGAACTGGTTAGAAACAAAATGACAAGGATCTTTAAAAAGTTGAGTAACGGTTTCACCGAATATCACAGAAAGCTTCATTTCTTCTTTCCCTGAGTTTACATACGAATGAGTTGAAATGCCATTTTGAACCTGTGAGACATTGTGAACATATTCTTTTGCTTTCAGAATCTATTTAATTTGGTAAAGGCTCGTATTTATTTTGACATTTTGTGAAGCAAAAACAGCCCCCTATGATTAACCGTTTAAAGGTCAGAGAGGGTATACTGTCTGTACCTGTGTTCTTCATGAAGCCTTCTATATGAATTCATGTTTTATTATAGATTTGACGGTCTTGAAGTTCTTGTATATACTTTAGCGTATACATGTTAAGGCGAGGGGGCGTAAACAATCATAGCTTCAAAAAAATGCAGGTGAACACTTGAGGTTTGTGTCTCTTTTTGGAAATATTACCGTAAAGAGCATTTTGAGGATTCCTCCTTTTAAAAAAAAAAAAAAAAAAGTGCTGAGAGTGGTTTTGCACATTTTGAATTTCACTGCCAGGCTGTAGCTTTTCATAAACATAAAATGTGCACTGTATGCCCCCTTTAGGCCACAAAAGAGAAGAGCAGACTGAAAAATACTGTTCATGGAGAGAATATCAAGTGATTTTTTTTTTTTTTTTTTTCAAGGAAGAAGAGGACATGGTACATACGAGTTAATTTAATTGTCTAGAATTCAGATTAATTTTGCATTTTAAAATGAGGATCTGCAAACAGTTCATTTAGAAAATGATCTCCAGTACAAAACCAAAATATTCAAGTCATGTTACTGAGAAAGTGTGCTTTTTTTCTCTGATTGAAATTAGTTTCTCCCACATTTTCTGTAGATATTAAATTTCACTTTGTTGGAACTTTGAGAGTGAGCTTGATTTTTACTCCTTTTTACAAATGGTCTTACCTTACCGTGTTAGGTAGGGTGAGAAGCTTGGCATGGAGACGCCACTTCTTTGCATTTAAAGGTGCCGTTTTAAGGGGTCCTAGGTGATGTTTTTAGGACATGTCATATTCAGGCAATACTGGAGAGATTGTATCCTTTGGCTGGCTTGGGAACACATGGGTTCACCCTGGAAGAGCTGGAGGAGGTGACTGAGGAGAGGGTCTACTGCCCCCACAACCCGGGCCTGGACAAGTTGCACAGAATGAATAGATGGGTGTTTTGTTTTTCGTTTATTTTATTATAGCTGACACAACTAATGCAAGTATGTGACTGTTTAAAGCCACCACCAGTGCTCCTTTAATTGATCAATGCTAAATCACAAACTATAGGTGAGTCAGTATTCCCTGTGTATAAATGGTTAGAGAGTGGAGTCCTAAAGAATTTTTTTTTTTTTTTTTTTTTTTGTTAGCTAGACCTTTGCAACATATAAGTCAAGGCAGAATACACAAAGTCTCAAAGGTAACATATTTATATGCACGGAATTATGTATACATGTATAGGGTTTATAGGCCTATATTTAGCCCTAGAATGATAACCAAGTAAAGCATGTCACACAACATTCTTGTGTACTAGCCGAATATGTGAATTGTTAACATACCTTTGTGTGCTTAGTCTGAAAGCACTCAGACAGAGTCACTGTGGGTTTTGGTTTCTTTCTGCCACATTGCTGGTACCGCATTGGGGTACAGAGTACAGTACAAAGACCAGAGAAGAATTCAAACTCTTAAGAGTGAAAAGAATAGTAAAGAATTTAAAACATCAATAATAAGAGTGCAAATTAGACATGGGGATTGTTTTTTTTTTTTTATAGCTAAGTATTGACCTCACAGGAGCTAAAATGACCCCAACCTGACAAATGAAAACTGAACTGGCACATATGGATTTAAAATTTGTGCTATAAACAGGTTATGTATAAACGTGGTAAGTAAAATCTTAAAATCAAGTCTAAACTGCAAACTCAAAATGGTTATTTGAGATGCTCTTCAGTATACCTTAGTCAAACCAATCACTGCAACCCAGGTATACGGAAGAGGAATGGAAAAGTGCAAAAAAGAACTTGGTGTGTGTGTGTGTGCGTGTGTGTGTGTGTGTGTGTGTGAGAGAGAGAGAGAGAGAGAGAGAGATTGATTCTGCAGATAAGTGCTTGGTAGTGACGTGTATGAAGTGTCTGGCGTCATTCCAGTCACTGTGTTGAGGAGTCTGACGTCTTGGGGGAAGAAACTGTTCCGCAGTCTGGCAGTGAGGGCCCGGATGCTCCGGTACCTCTTTACAGAAGGGAGCGGGATGAAGAGTGTGTTTGAGGGGTGTCGGGGGTCCTCCACAAAGCTGGTGGCTTTGCAGATGGAGCGGGTGCTATGAGTGTCCGTGATGGAGGGAAGAGAGGCTCCAATGATCTTCTCAGCTGCTCTCACTATCCGTTGTAGGGTATTGCAATCGGATATGGTGCAGTTACGATACCAGACAGTGATGCAGCTGCTTAGGACGCTCTCGATAGTCCCTCTGTAGAACGTGGTGAGCATGGATGGAGGGAGATGGGCTTTTCTCATCTTCCGCAGGAAGTAGAGACGCTGTTGGGCCTTCTTAGTTACGGAGCTGGTGTTGAAGAGGAGAGGTTCTCCGGCAGGTGGACACCAAGGAATTTGGTGCTCTTGACGACCTCCACCGAGGATCCACCGATGTTAAGTGGACAGTGATCTCTCTGTGCTCTCCTAAAGTCAACAATCATCTCCTTTTGTTTTGTCCACGTTTAGAGACATGTTGTTGACTCTACACCCCAGTCCGTTAGCTGTTGCACCTCCTCTGTATGCTGACTTGTCGTTCTTGCTGAGACCCACCACAGTCGTGTCATCGGCGAACATGATGTGGTTTGAACTGTGCATTGCTGCACAGTCGTGAACAGCAGTGGGCAGTGAGGGGCTCAGTGTGGTGATGTTGGAGATGCTCCAGACTGTCTGAGGCCTCTCCTTCAGAAAGTCCAGGATCCAGTTGCAGAGGGAGGTGTTCAGGCCCAACAGGCTCAGTTTTCCAATCAAGTGCTGAGGAATGATTGTGTTGAATGCTGAACTGAAGCCTTTGAACAGCATTCATACATATGTGTTCATATTGTCCAGGTGGGTGAGGGCGAGATGTAGGGTGGTGGCGATGGCATCTGTCAGGTGGTGATGGAAACCTGAGGCTACTGTTTACAATGGCTTGCAAAACTTGGCAGCAGAAGATTGGCAAAACGTTTCCTCAAGGTGCTTGAAACAGCATAGTGAGTGTATGTTTATATGTTGTCTGTGGAGCAGTAAAAGAAAACACCTGATGACACTGTGATTTTTCCTAGTGGAAAAAGAGATGTAAACAGAAAATAAAAAATGACCTAAAAATTGAACTCTGTGGCACACCACAGGTAATATGTACTGCAAACTTTGAATGATTGCCTTACCTGAAGGTCCTTTCTGAAAGGATGTTCTAAAACTAAGCATATATAGAGTCCTTGATGACAACCCATGTTTCAAGCTCTTTGTATGAGAATGGATCTCTTTTTACTGAATCTCAGTTTCTCTCTTTGCTCTAAATGTTGGACCGAATTCTAAAATGACACAAAAATGTTTTAAGTTTCTCTTTTTGATGTCTGTTTTTAAATGAAAGCCAGCGTCCTTCAGTAGTCTTTGCGCAGTCGGCTTAATGGTTCTCTGAATCCTGGACAGAGTTCTGTTTCTCTTACAAGACTTGAGTCTGTCAAAGGCTAAGTGCTTCAAAATATGCACGATGTCCTCCACTGCTGAGCAGAGGCATGTTCGCTGCTTCATAGCGAGCGTTGCACTAATCTTAGATATGGCCCAAACTTCACTTGGTGACACTCATCTAAACAAAATTTCAAGCAGAATTTACATTTCAGGAGTACAAGAACTCCTGTTTGCTCACCATATTCATCATCACTGTTTAGCATTTTTATCAAACAGTTAAGAGTGATGATTTATCTCAGTGCCTCTCTGGCCTTAAATTCGGCTGATCGTTCTAGCCGTGCAAGCCATGCAAAATGCTAAAAAAGTGCACTATCATATTGATATTGCATGTTGGAGATCTTTTACTTTTTGCTGTCTCGTGCTGTTCAGGATGTCTCTTTGGCTTGCTAATCAGTCACATTCAATCACACTTATTTCGTAATAAGTGCAGGAAACACTTCCACAGCGTTGAAGACGTTCTCACGGTGTTCTCAAGAAATGTTCAAAGAACATCTGAAGGACGTTTATCACTAAAATAAAGTTCCTTACAAAGGTTTGTCTAAGACATTATGTTTTCGACAGCAGTAGTCTCAAGATGTTTTTACTATTAGCATGTAGCACTGTAGGAATGCTTCACAAAACAACACAGTGTGACCTGTTACCTCAATAACACCACCTCACATTACAAGTTTTTTTTTTTTGAAGAACGTTTAGACATTTCAGGCCTCAGTCTCATCCTGAGAAGATTATCAGAATGCAACATTAAGAATGTGTTTTCACTTTTATCGTGTCACATTGTGGCAATGTTTTATATGAGAACATGTTATGACCTGCCGTTCAAAAACATTCTCTGAAATATTCCAGTTGGAACTTTTTGTCCTAGTTAAAAGTTGTAGGTTCACAAAGACGACATTATTTGAAAAGATAAGCACTCTTATTTGATTAAAAGAGATTATAGAATGGCCTTTTATGGAACATTGTTACAAGATACAAGGTAATATTGGAAAAACATTTTCAGTGCACATTTGTGAAAATGTTTTCAGGATGTTTTTTGATGGAATGCTTTTTCAAGTGTAGCTGTTTCACTTGGCTCTCATTCGTGTTTGATATTTCCAGTTTCACATAGTGGTCCCAGTGTGAAGGTTCTACATTCTAACCTCCTCTCCAGGCTTCCTCTCCGGTCCAAACACGTGCATGTTAAATTAACTGGCGATTCTAAATAGGTGTGAATGATCACCCTGTTACAGTTTAGCCCACTTCAAACCCTAATTCAGCTGGGATATGATACAGCACCTTAAACAAATCAATTTTAAAAATCTGACACTAAAGATGTTTAAAGAACAAAAAAGGACCTATCTGGTACAAAATAAACATTTGTTAAATTATTAAATTATTACTAATTTAGTATATAGTAATATTCATAGACAGTATGAGTAGTATATCTTACTTTAAGTATTTCACTTTAGTTAGTGTTAAATATTTAGTATTGTTGCATATAATAAATTCTATTTTATTTACAGAGTGCCTGTAGTAACGTAAACGCCCATAAAATAATTGCTAATAATCAGTATGGGGGGGCAGTATGTGTGTATGTTATCCAATCATATTTATGTGAGTTGCTTTGTAAAGGCTAAAATGCAAATATTTTTCAATACAAAGATAATTAATTTTAAAGTACAAATGACAATCTAAAAAATGGTAATAGAAGTTGGGGCAGGAGCAACAAGACTGAAAAAGTTTGATTTTATTTATCTTTTTCTCAAGTACCATTTCCTCCCGTGGCCATTAGTCAAGCCACACGAGGTCAGTTCATTTCATTAGACAGAGTGAAGATAAATCATTATTTTTCACAGTGCCTAAAAATGGACGTGGACATAAAAGACACAGAGAACTTTTTATTTTTATTTTTGGTAGCCTTCAGGGTGTTAATTACATCTTACAGCACAGGTCTCCATGTCCTCTGCAGTATCCATTAAAGAAGCAACAAACACAACACAATGGAGGACATTCTTTGATAAGAAACCGATACTTACTTACTGTACAATTAAACTACAAGTGCACTTTTTTTCTGTTCTGAAAAGAAAGAAATGAGACATAACTGAGCAACACTTTGGTCAGTCATCATATTTGGAATGTTGTTTTGAACATTTTTCTTTTTTCAAACATCGTCATTCACCGTGCGGATTTCCGTTCATGGAACCCGCACTTAACTGAAAACTTTAAAAAAAACTGTAAACTGTAAACACCATATATCATGCTCGTTACATGCACTTTGTGACTGTTCATACGTGACTCTTCCTCCAAACATTTGGGACGACACCCAACTCACATTTTAGCTTCACCACATTTCCAACAAAAGATGTGCTTGTGTTATGACCTTTAGCAAAACAGCGTTTCATAAAAGGCAATAATTCTGTAAGGCAGAACTATATTTGGACAGTAACACATTCATATTTAAGCAATTTGTGCATCATCAGTATATACAGAATAGACACGTTTGACATCTTTTACACAGGATCCAAGGTCTTAGCAGACAGTAAAAGCTATTTGAGTAAAAAGGAAAAAAAAAAGGTTTGAGGCATTAGTGAGATTTTGGCTGTAAAAACACTAGAATGCAGCTTTTGTTTAAGACATACCAACAATAGATACTTAGTTTAACAATTCCCCTCCAGTCAGAACAGAGACACCGCACAGCTGCTTGCAGTTTGCTGTATAGCCCACTGGAGGGGCACGTTGAAGGTGAGCAATAAGGCCACCACATAATGCATGAGGTCTGGGGTTCAGTAGCATTTCATCAAACCTAAATCAAGTATTGACTTTGTTATACAAATCCAAATCTTTGAGTCTCTCACAGAATCCATCTGACAATAACACACAACTCGCGTTTTGTTGGCAGTTACACTTTGCCTTTCATTATAGAGTTAAGCATGTAGGTGCAAAAAGCTGCATCTTTCTGTATCAGGATGGCTGTGGCTCAGAAGGTAGAGCAGGTTCTCTAATGATTAGAAAGTTGGTGGTTTGATTCCCAGCTCCTCCAGACTGTGTCTAAGTAGCACTGGGTAAGAAATAGCTTCCAGTGCATACATGTTACTCAGAAAGTGCTTTGTGGGTGAATGTGGCTTGTATGGGTGTTCAGATATAAGTGCTGTACAAATATTAAACCTTAACTTGGTACAACTAATTAAAAAAAAAGTAAACTGACCAATTCCATGATTGACATCAAAGACCTTCTAGAAATCCCCCTCTAAAGTAGAATATTTCCACTCTGGGCTGTGACTCAGTCCCCTTTCAGACACACACTCTTTAACTTGAATCTGATGGCACCTAAACGTGTCATTTTCAAGTGAAGTAGAACCTTGGTCAATCTGATAACCGCGTCACAGGATTACGAGCATCTCTTGCATCTTTGTGATTAGCTCGGCTTATTAGACTAATATCACGTACACAATGACTAATATAATGACCCCTGTGTGGCATCTGTGTGGGAGGGATGGTACAGATGCATAAAGAAACATGTTTTCAGTAACAACAGTAGGAAAAGCTGAACATTTAAAAGTATTGTTACACTTTGCATGACAAATACTGCACGCTATGGCTCTCTCTGTTACAGTTATGCCTAAATAAAGCTGAGCATAGAGACCAGTTTTCAGAGAACACAATCAAACAAAAGCGACATTACATTATGGCAAATTACTTAAGGCAACATGATAAACAAAGCTTAATCAAAACAATTTTTTGAGAATTATTGGTTACTTTTATGCCATTAAGTGAGGACTAAGAGATTCCAAAAAGAGTCATTCTCAGACTGAACAAACATTGCAACAATGGAATCATCACCAGCTCCCAACCCTAACAAGAAAACAGAGATATAGCAAGAATGGCACACAGAACTTAATAGCCCTTTTTTTCTGTAAACCTTTTAACTTGACCTTTCGTCAGCACAGATTAAAGATTGAAAGCACAGAAAAAAATCACTGCACAAATCCTACAATACAAGTTCACCATAAGAATAAATTAGCAGTCTGGGACACATTGGTTGTCGGCGCTGCAACACTTTAAAGCTCACTGCTGACATGTCCAAGGTATTAAAAGTGACCAGAATACATTTTAGAAAAGGGAGAGAGGGTTTGATAAATATATGAGACAAAGTGAAGTCATTAAAGCTGCCGTCATGTCTTCAGACATTCTGGAGTCCTCTCTCATGGCCGTCCAGCTGCACCTTAATCTTGTGCAGTTCTTCGATCTCCTGGTGGTGGCGCTCCGTCTTGTGGCGAACCAGAGAGCGATAGAAGTGAATGGTGAACACCACAAAAATCACCCCCACCGGGACCATGATGATGGTGGAGGCCAGCGCAGCCTGCCAGCCGGGGTTCGGCTGCGAGGGAGTGGTGGTTTCCAGAGGGGTGGCCAATGTGGTAGTCGGCTTTTTGATCTTGCCAGATTCTACAGGCAAGAACTTGATCCAGCAGAGGAGCACCACTTCTGCTAAAAACAACAGGATCCCCAAGGCCGTGGAGAAGCCCCAGGCCAGCTCGATGTAGTAGTGCATGCGTTCGTGAGGCGACTCACTGACGGAGTTGAGGTTGTGGATGTTGCTGACAGCTTCCACGTTGGGAAGAATGCAGGTGCTGATCAGCAGAGCGAAGAGGTGCACTGCCACCAGGATGGTGGTGCACACACTGAAGGCAATGAGAAGCAGACGAGGGTAACTGAAATGAACTTCCAGCTGCACCTCAACCATGGCCACCTGAGACATTTAAACAGAGACATGAATATCCAAATTACTCTACATCCATGAGTACATCAAAGCACACCAAGACAATGCAAACTATACTATGCCAAAAATTTCAGGCATTTTCTAACCCTTCTGTATGAGGTCCCCTTAACTGTGTTCAGAAGTATTTAAGTCACTAAGAAAGAGCAGTTTTTTGGCAAGTCCAAGCCTTCAGAAACTTTCTGGAATGTTAACGCTCAAGTCAGATAACAATCACCATGCTTCCAGGGCTGAAAAATAAAGCCAACAAACTGCAGTTCCTCAAATGGAGGCTTGAGTTGGCTTCAGCATGAATAAATGTCCAACTCCAATGATCAGGGGTGTCAAGCATAAGGCAAGAAGGCCAAAGTCGGCCCAGCAAAGACTCGGTGGCACTGGATGTATGTATATATATATATATATATAAAAAAAAAAAAAACCAAAAAAAAAAAAAACACCCAGCACGCCCCTGCGGGCGGTTTATCCTTCAAGCTCGGGTCCTCTACCAGAGGCCTGGGAGCTTGAGGGTCCTGCGCAGTATCTTAGCTGTTCCCAGGACTGCGCTCTTCTGGACAGAGATCTCTGATGTTGTTCCCGGGATCTGCTGGAGCCACTCGCCTAGCTTGGAAGTCACCGCACCTAGTGCTCCGATTACCACGGGGACCACCGTCACCTTCACCCTCCACATCCTCTCGAGCTCTTCTCTGAGCCCTTGGTATTTCTCCAGCTTCTCGTGTTCCTTCTTCCTGATGTTGCTGTCATTCGAACCGCTACATCGATCACTACAGCCGTCTTCTTCTGTTTGTCTACCACCACTATGTCCGGTTGGTTAGCCACCACCATTTTGTCCGTCTGCATCTGGAAGTCCCACAGGATCTTAGCTCGGTCATTCTCCATCACCCTTGGGGCATCTCCCATTTTGACCTCGGGACTTCCAGGTTATACTCGGCACAGATGTTCCTGTACACTATGCCGGCCACTTGGTTATGGCGCTCCATGTATGCCTTGCCTGCTAGCATCTTGCACCCTGCTGTTATGTGCTGGATTGTCTCTGGGGCATCTTTACACAGCCTGCACCTGGGGTCTTGCCTGGTGTGATAGACCCCAGCCTCTATGGATCTTGTACTCAGAGCTTGTTCTTGTGCTGCCATGATTAGTGCCTCTGTGCTGTCTTTCAGTCCAGCTTTGTCCAGCCACTGGTAGGATTTCTGGATATCAGCCACCTCCTCTATCTGCCGGTGGTACATACCGTGCAGGGGCCTGTCCTTCCATGATGGTTCCTCGCCTTCCTCCTCTTTCTTGGGTTTCTGCTGCCTGAGGTATTCACTGAGCATGCTGTCAGTTGGGGCCATCTTCGTGATGTATTCGTGGAGGTTTCTTGTCTCATCCTGGACTGTGGTGCTGACACTCACCAGTCCCCAGCCCCCTTCCTTCCGCTTAGCATACAGCCTCAGGGTGCTGGACTTGGGGTGAAACCCTCCATGCATGCATGCATGTATGTATATATATATATATATATATATATATATATATATATATATATGTATGTATATATATATATATATATATATATATATATATATATATATATATATATATATATATATATATATATGTATATATATGTATATATATATATATATATATATATATATATATATATATATATATATATATATATATATTTATTTATTTATTTATTTATTTATTTATTTTTATATTTCTATACACTCACACGCACAGGAAATGATGCGGTTTATAAAATTTCAGTTTCTGGGTCAGTGTCAGATTCTGTTTCGAAGGCAATGTGTTTTGCTCTGACTGCCTTACTCTCCATAGCAACAGAGGCTGTGGCTTATCTTGTGAGAAGCCACAATAGCAAACATTGCCAGAACAGCTCCAAATGCTTCTTCTTGATGAGCAAAAGAATTAATTTACTATGGAGATAACAAAACAGCAACTAAGTTAACTATATAATAGGGCTGCCACAAACGATTATTTTGATAGTCGACTAGTCACCGATTATTTTTGCGATTAGTCGACTAATCAGATCATGCATCGATTGGACGTAAAACTTACAGCTTGAAAATATGTTAAACGTTTATTTTGTGACCCAGAAAGAATAATAAGAGTAATATTAAAAGTAACTAGCTGCCGCCATTGTTGACAACTGCGCTGGGCCGCACTATGAATTCTGGGACACAGCTTCTTCTTCTTCGGGGTTTAACGGCAGCTGGCATCCTTTACATGCACTGCTGCCATCTTCTGTTTCAGTCCGTTATTACACTTTTAAATCCTACTACTTATTCCTGCGTCTTTTGTGATCTTACAAAGCTTCAAACGACGCGTCGACTATTAAATCAGTCGTCGACGATTTTGATAGTCGACGTAATCGTGACTAGTCGACTAATCGTGGCAGCTCTACTATATAACCGTTACTTTGTGGGAAAATTGCTGTCCAAATTTGATCACAACAGAACACAAGATGTGGTTCTCTGTTAAAAACTTAATTCATCGACTTTAACGATATATTTATATTGTCAGAAAAACCACTCATCCCATTAAGAACGCAAACTGACAGGACAAACATGACATTTAAAACCATTTCCTTCCTGCAGGTTAGTGGGTAATTTTCAGATTAGACTAAACTGACTAACCATTGCAAAGCCAGACAACAGTGCAGAGGTCCTGCTGGAGGCCTTCAGCTTGGCACGGCTCAGATAGAGTTTCCTCCACGACAGTGCTTGCACCGAGTGGTGGTTGGAGCTGACCAACTCCAGGTAACTACGTCGCACCCAGTCCCTGTAGTCCATCCCGCTGTTGTCTGGGGCGTGCTCTGCGACCCCCGGGGCTGGAGAACCCATAGGCACATTCAGCTCACTGCTCATGGCACCTGGAGGATATGAAGCAGAGACAGGATCACATCAATGACCTGGTGTCTCAGATCCCATTAGAGATTAGGTTAGAGATACGAGATTAATACAGGCGGCATGTTTAAACAATAATAACATAAAAGGCTTTTTTTTTTTAAATTTAAATCTCCTGCAAGAGCCCTTTGACATGTACCACTTTTATGCAAAAAAATGAAGCCACTTCAGCGTGATTCTTAGCTCTAAATATAGTCACAGCTCTTAACTGCTATTCTATCACATTACCATGAACTTTATTTTAAAAGCACTTCCTCAAATTAATCACCAAATTATGATTGATTGAGAAGCAGGAGACAGTGTTAACCTTGTGAACAGCGTACTGTGGGACATTTAAAAAAAGAACAACAGTTTTTTTTAAGTGACTCATTTTGAAAACAGAAAACTTCCCTTGTGGTCACAGGAGATACGCATCAGATACAAAAATTTACATTTGGTGATGCTGTGGACAATTGTAGCTCATAAATAATCAATCTGTGACATTCATATTTTTAACCCAGGGAGCAATACCACACAATACTGCAGCATTTATAGCCAAGATGGTTTACCAGCTCCTGCCCATATCTAGGTCTGTTTACATATTAAAAAAAAAAAAAAAGGTACATCATGGGTCCTTCAGTTTATTAACTGTGATGTTATCATACTAATCCAATAAAGTTTATATATAAATAAATACTTGGTTGTGAATGTTTACATAAGAATGTAATCTTTGCTGTGTTTTCTCCTGACTATCAATCACAGGAGCTCACTATCCAAATACTCCCACAACTCTGTGTGTGTGTGTGTGTGTGTGTGTGTATATATATGTGTGAGAGAGGGGGGAGGGAGGGCTGTCTCAACAATGTTTTGCACCAACAACCTACTGGCAAAGAGCCAGGGGAGCTAAAGGGAGGGAACAGGAAATCACTATTGTGGAAAAAAAGACAGAGTTAACGCATGAATACAAACAGCCATGCCATAACTAAAAACACAGGAAAAAAAGCAAAGACTTAAGCACATATCCACTGGCATATTCTAAAGTGATGCACTCAACAACAATATTCAACAAACTGCACAGCAGCAGTACGTCTATGTCTCTTCACAATGTGCAAGCACAGGCTGTGCAAACACAAACCATTGAATTTTACAGCGTGCACTTTAATGCGCCAGTACTTATGATAGTTAGATATATAGATAGTGGTGCGCACTATCTCTCCCTCTCTCTATACATATATACACAGACAAGTGCAAGACGGTGGCCCCATGATTTTGCAGGGGTAACACGTTTCAGCAGATGGGTGCACCTTTACGTCTCTATGTATATTTAGAACTCTGGTAAGTTGGCAGGATCCGTTTACAGAGTTTCGCTAACAGAAAGCTAAAATACCGCTGTTATTTCAGTCAGCGTTAAACAGTCAAAAGCCGGAAGACATAATGCTAATACCTATGCAAAAAATCTGGTGCGCAATTTAGCCTGAGTCCATCTTCACCTGATATGAGCACCATAACAAAATTCAGAAAACGCAGGTCTCTACCAGCTAGCTTATTTAGCTAGCCATTCTCAGCAAGTTCGCCTGTTCCTTAACTTTCCGTCTTACCTATCCGCCAAAGTGCCTTTGAATTACGGATGCAAACTCCGAGACAGTCCTCTCCACGTTGCCACACGACAAATGAACGCTCTCCGGTCCGCTCCGGGTGTTTTGGTCAAACAACTTCCGCTCTTGGCTTGTAGTTAATCAATAAAAGTACCCCCGTTTCACTCCTGCATCTGAACCAGGTCCTCCTACGGCACTGCTCTCCTCCATACCCCGACAACCTGCGTGACAGTTGCGCTTCAATTCCAAGTAAGTTCACCTGCCGCCTGGTTTCCTGGTTCGGATGGTGCGGTCCCAGCAGAGTGCAGAACGGAAGCTGAGTAAAACTAAACTCCTTAAAATAAAAAGCTTCCGCTTGGGCGTGTAACTTTCAAAATAAAAGCAGGTTGGAGCCTCCCGCGTGTCTCCTATAACGCAAGGAAGACTGTTCAAAAAGCCCCTTTCATTGTTAATGCATAAAATAATTCCACATAAAACACTACAAAAAATTGAATAAAGTTTAACAGTGAATCCTGTTCCCAGTAACACTGCAGTTACAATAGTTGTCTAGACTGGGTTTAGAGAAATAATGACTTGCACCATGTTTTGTTTCTAGACCCAGCAATGCTTTATGTCACAATCTCTAAAGTAGGCCTCTCACTGGGTTAATAAGATACATAAATTAAATAATATTATTATACCTCTTAAAGTATGTAATAAGACCCGTAATGTTAATTTTAGTTCAAACTCAAAAGTGCAACTAACTGTAACTGGTGGGTAAGATCATCCAGGGCTATTTTGGAGGTAATATCTTCTGTAAAGCTGACAGAGTGGTTATATCCCTCACACCACTGGCACTAGCAAAATGTCAGTATGTGGAAGTGCATTTACTGCTGTCAAAACGTTTTTTTTAGATGCATCTATTTAAAGATTTTTCATCCAGGAGCCAGGCTCATGCTTGCCACTCATGTCAGTTTCAAACTGCAACATTACTGTTTTTCCTGTGGCTGAAATATTGTATTCTATATTATGAGAAATCTTGCCTTATGCACACAACTACTTACGTGCAGATCTTTTTTTGGTTGTTTTTGAAATTATATTTTAAGAGCAACTCTTGACAAATTGTCTGTTTAATTTGCATACATGCTTTTGTTGTTGAATACCTATGTAGTTGCTGAAAGTAGTTGGTCATGCCTTTGCACCTGCTGTGAGAACTGCAAAACTCTTTACAAACAGAACAGTCACTGCTGTTTGTAAAGAGCAGTGTGTGTGCTGAAGTGGTCCCAAATATAATCAGGGAAACACTGGACTTCTATGCTCCTTTAAAAATGTTGCTCCATTCCTCAAATGATGAACTTCAGATGGAACAAAACACTACATGTCCTGAAAACTTCAAACTGCTGTAGACATATCAACAGCCCCCCTTGACATCCTTCAACAAGGCTGACTAGTGAAAATCAGATCTTAATCCACCTCGTGCCAACTCTGACTCTCAAGTATTATTGTCTTAATCTGAGTATAACTGCATCTTTAATGTCCAATTAAACCTGAATAACAGTAAAGACTTCATTTCATAATGACATGCTCGTAGCAGGTAAGTATGCACAGATAAAAGTGCTCATGTGGATTTTGGAGGATTATGTGTTCTACTGCCAAGCAAAGCTATGAAAATAACATTAAATTCCAGAACTTAAGACAGCACATGGCCTGTAAAATAAGGAATGCCAGTGTTATCCATGCAAAACCAAATGGATGCATGTGGTGGAGAGATCATAAATAGCAATAGATTTACACGTGGTCTAATCAGCAGATGAAATTAACTCATTGGGAGTAAAAGAAAAAGGAAAAACCCAACTAAATCTGGTATTATCCTAATGTAAAGAAATCTGTTAATAGGCCAATGAGAGGTAAGTGTGTCTGACTTCTGTAACATAACTGGTTCTTAATGTAGATTTACAGTACTGTGCAAAAGTCTGGTGCCCTTCTTATTTCATTATATTTTTCTAGGAAAATAGGTGCTGTAGTTAAAAAAGCATGCAAACATCAATGAAAATACAATATATGAGGACAAAGATAGTTTATACAATTCTAACGAGCTTGAAAATCAATAGTTGGTGTGACCACCTTTACTCATCAGCTTATCCTGAACTGGCTGTCTTAGGGAAGCTGTCCTGTACTTTCTTTAAGTAACTTCAGGAATTGTTCTCCAGGGGTCTTGAAGGAGATTCAAAGCTCTTCTTTGGATGCTGCCTGCATTTGTTCTGCTCTCTGTCAAGATGATCCCACACTGCTTCTGGGCTCTGAGGAGGCCAATCCATGGCTGATAGTGTTCAATTGTGTCTTTTTTAACCAGGTAAGCGTTTACTGCATCTGCACAGTGTGTTTTGGATTATTGCCATGTTGAAGCTGTTGCTAGTGAGATACTTTCTACATAATCTTGCAAAATTTATTTTCTGTGTTCATAATTCCATCAATCTCCGACAACAATGGCTGAAATACGGCCCCAAACCATGACAGAGCCTTGTCTTATATGCATAAAGACAACTAGTGCACAAGGCAACTTGAAAAAAAAATACAATAAAGTATGACTCCTTCGAAGAAGCAGCCAGCCTGGAAATGGGTATTATCAATTATCTTCTGTGGATTAAAACACATGGCATATGTGCTATCTATCCAAAATAAGATGTTTACTATAATGCAAAAAACCCCCAAACATTGTTACTCACTGATTTATTTTTCTTTAATACTGACTGGGGAACAGCCAAACTCCTTAGGACGGAGGTGGATTAATTCTGTTTGGGTGTTTGTGATGCTGCTTTGGTTTTGGGAAGGAACAACAGCTGGAACGGCTTCAAAGCCTGCCCACACAAGTCACAATAATAGTCTCAATAACAAGCACACAGAGAGTATTTAAAACATTTATTTGTATCATCACAGAGCACAAGTGAAAGACTGAAATCAGTGGCCAAATATGGCTGTTACAGTAGCTCATCTAGAAATCCTCATTCATTCACGATAACGTGTTGCATCTGCGACACAAAACAGGATTTCCATCTCAAGTCTCCTTTCAAAAGGCTTACAGCGTTTACAGACAGACCTTCAAAGAGAGCCACATCATACCCAAGGAGCTGTCCAACAGGTTACTGTGACAGTGGCTGCTCGCTATTGTTCCTGTGTGGAGTTTTTTTTTTTTTTTTTTTTCGATCGGAGCAGGCAAAAGCTCCTTTTAAACTTGTATCATATTTATACAAACACTACTAATCGAGATATGTTTCTGTCTAACTTCACCTGCTTGTACAATTTCCTAAAATCTGTTTTGGAAAAATAAAAAGTAATATAAAACATATATTTTTAAAAAATCTATTAAACACTATTATTTTCTGTGCAGTCTAAATTTTGTGGTTTTTTTAGTCTTGTAAAAAGGCCCCATTGTATATTCACAATCCAAATATCAATCCAGTCACTTACTGCAGAGCTGAGCGACAGGACAACTGTTAACACTTTTTCAAGTTAACGGGGTAGCCCAGCTAAACATTTCCATATATGAACATTTGCACCAATCAGAATTTCAATGCCTCACTGTTCTCCTGCAAGCTGGTTTTGTAAAATGAGATGGTCAGAGCTACTTAAACCTTTATCGGTCTCTTTGTTGCGGGTAACATAAAGACAGTCTGAAACAGGAAGTTTCAAACATTTAGGTGTTACCTGAAAAGATAATCCCTGCTTTAGAGTTGCTGGTTCTCCATCTCATACCAGGTAAAATACAGCAATACTGCAGTCTTTTGGGCTTCTTTTTGCATAACCTTGTGATGTAGTCCTTAAAATTTTAAGTACAGTTTGTACCTCTTTTACACATTATGGCTGTTTGTGTATGGTGAGCAGTCAAAGCGCATACCTTAATATTCTTGAGAAGAACATTGATCTTTTTGGGGCTTTTGGGGTAAAATGCCACAATATGGCGGTGTTCTTGTAATAATGTATTCGTGTGGTGACAGCCCTGCATGGTCCATCATTTACCCACAGGGTTTGCTATGTGAACAAGGCAAGTGTGTAATGCAAAACAGCAGATATACTAAAATAAACTGTGCTAAAACTACATGATATCTCAGCCCTACAGTCTGTCAGTAGAGAAGAAACCATCAGTCGAGACACTTTCAGTTAAGATACACAGTTTAAAAAGAGTTGTTGGGATTTCACTTCACAATGACCACTGACGTGTTGTGGATGGATTCCATGACAGCAGCCAGGCGACTGCACAGGTCGTAGGCCTGGGTGACGTGGACTTTGGGCGGGTCTTTAAGCACTACTGTGTCAGCTGAACCGTCCAGAACTCTGGGAAGCAACTCGCCGAGCTTCACCTGCAGTGAGTCTGAACACAAAGGAAGAGCAGCAGAAGTGGGTGACTTAGTTTATTGTTGATTTTCTTTATTGCAGTTTTGTTTCAATTCAAGGTTTAAATTTTAATCAGCTAGCAGCGTTACTGGTACAGTATTAAATATGTGTGTGTAATTACAGCAAAAGGTGCTCTAAGGGCGCACCTACTGTACCAGGAAAGCACTTTTGAATACGCAAATTTTATACTGTATTGACTCAGTATAAGTCTTTATGCCCCTGTCCCACATTCCTTTTAATTTAAATGTATTTTTAACTCTCAGACTAAGGGATCCTCATCTACTGTATACACATAAAATATTTTTCAAGATGCACCAACATGCTGGCTTAAAGTAATTTGATTACATGTGAATTTTCCATATAATTTTGTTACATAAGTCATAATGTAAAATTTAATGGAATCTGGTCAAATGAAATTTACTTTACTGGTATACATCCAGTTTACATCAAGCACATTTTCCTCAATGATTAATTATAAAAATAAATACACCTTTGCTTTCATATATTTCAGTTGCATTTAATTCAAAATTAACGATTTGTGTTTATTGAAAGTTAAAAAATAATTGAGTGTATTTTGACATTTTTGATGCAAAACCTACAGCAACCTAAAAGCATCCTAAAAGTCGGTATTGCAGAAAATGCACAAAAAAGCATGGCAGCAAGCCACCTTATATATTTATTTCTTTTTGATCCACTGTAATTAAAATTTCTAGCTCATCATATGAGACAGTATGTATACAGCTATAAGAATAATAGAGCTGGACGGTACAGACTGATGTACAATCTAAACTTACGATCCATGTCTCGGCCCAGGCAGCAGCACCAGTGGCTGCGGATGGCCTCCATTGCATCTCGGTCTTCCTGGGGTAAAGTCGAGTCCCGGCTCATCAGGTGAAGGCAGGGGATGACGGCCTCATCCATGATGGCAATACCCTCTTCTACTTTGGCCTCCTCACCGCTGCAAAACAGCTGCGATGCGTTCTCATTAAGTGCCTGTGTGGTGGATGACAGGACGTGTGTACAAACCCAGTTCTGAAAATGCTAGGATGCTGTGTAAATTGTTAAAAAAACAGAATTAAATGATTTGCAAATGTTATCACCCTATATTTTAGTCACAAGCACCGGAACCACTGTGTAGCCGCTCCTCTTCTTTTAACAGCAGTCTGTAAACATCTGGGACCTGAGGAGATCAGCTGCTGGACTTTTGGGAATGTTGTCTCATTTTTGTCTGATAGAGGATTCTATTTTCTCAACAGTCCCGGGCTTCCGTATTTTATATTATTAATTTCATTATGCTCCAAATGTTTTCAGCTGTTGTAAGGTCTGGACTGCAGGCCATGAAGCCATGCTGTTGCAATAGATTCAGGATGCGGTTTAGCATTGTCTTGCTGAAATATTCAAGGTCTTTCCTGAAAACGCTGTCATCTAGATGGGAGCACAAGTTGTTCTAGAATCTGTATATATCTTTCAGGACTGATGGAGCCTTTCCATATGTGTAAGCTGCCAATTCCATAGGCACTAATGCAAGCTTTTACACTGAGTGCTGATGATAAGTCGGATAGTCCCTTTCCTCTTTTGTCCAGAGGATGCAGTGCCCATGACCACAGAACAGTTTTCCACTTTGGCTCAGTCCATTTTAAATGAGCTGTGACCCAGAGAAAACATCAGCCTTTCTGGATCATGTTCATATATGGCTTCCTCTGTGCGTGACAGAGCTTTAACCTGCATTTGCAGATAATATGAGGAACTGTGTTCACAGACACCAGTTTCAGGAAGTCTTCCTGAGCTCATGCAGTGATTTCCATAACAGAATCAGGCCTGATTTTATTATAGTGCTGCCCGAGGGCCTGAAGACCACAGGCATTCAGATTTTTCCAGATTTTCAGAACCTTTTCATGATATTTTTTAGTGTAGATGATAAGATATTCAAAGTCTTTGCAATTTTACATGGAGGAACATTATTCTGAAATTTTTCCACAATTGGTAGACACATTTTCTTTTTACAGATTGGTGAACCTCTTTCTGCTTTACTTATGAGAAACGCTGCCTGACTAGGCTCAGTTACCCAATCATGTAACTGACCTGTTGCCAGTTAACCTAAGTAGTGAAAATTGTTCCTCCAGCTGTTTCTTTTTAGCACCACTCACACTTCCAGCGTTTTGTTGCTTTAGTCCCAACTTTTTTGAGATGTGTTGCTGCCATCAAATTCAAAATGAGGTTGATACTAAACTATTTTAAATGTAGGGCATTTTAAAAGTAAAGGTTCAAGTGACACAATCAAAAGCTGCAAAACAGCAATTAAAGAACCGTCGTTTCCAATAAAAAAGAATAAATGAACCTGGGTTTAATAGTCACAAGTCCATATACTTTATAAAATTCAATACACTGGAGAACAAATCTACTCCTGCTCTAATACTGTCCGACTAGATTTAATACAAGCTGTAATGGGAAACTAAACCAAGCGCAGCTTATGAAAAAATTTCCTCTTTATTGTCAGAGCCTAAATATGGCACTCTTGGCCAGTCAGTCCTTCTATCCACATTTTTGGTACAAAGAAATATATTTTAGAAAATGTCAGGGGGACATGGATCATTCCCAGAGGATGGATTCTAATGATCCGCAAACATCTTATTTTAAGCAAACCAAACCTCTTATTTTTAGATAATTTTCTTTATTGATATTTCAGACTTTATAGAGAAGGATCGAGCTCAGCGATCTATCTGCGATGTGACGGAGTGGAAAATAGTCCTACTTACAGTGAGACACTTCCTCCTGTAAACAGCAATGAGAGACTTGTCCACACCACGTTTTTCTCCATTTCGCAGCAGGGTGGCGTTGGTCTCATAGGCGTGGGCCAGGTAATTCAGTGCCTCCCGCATCCTGCAGTACACAGAGGCAACAACTGCTGTCATATTACACAAAAAATACACTTTTTGTAAGAAAAGAAATGGTTATTTCCCACACAATGTAATCAAAATGTAAGCAAAAATATTTAGTTTTATGATCTGAAAACATATGAAAAGTATTTAAAATGAGGGTCCCTATGCTTTTAGAAATTGTTTCGTGTTATGTTACTCTAAAGTTATAGTATTCAAGGATATAGATATCTGAACTGTACTATCATTAACTATACTTTGGTATGTATATCCTGGCTTTAAATGAGTGCATCTTTACTCTATGTAAAGAATGCACAAGTTAATAGGCAGTGTCAAAAGGATCAGTGATGTGTGAGATTGTTTTTTTTATGTGTAACGCACGAATGAGCACAAACAACCACATATTAATCTGGAAAAATGTGGTCAGACACATGCTGATCGGGTAGGGTTGTGTTGAATATTCGACACCTACTTCCCGTGCTGGTAATGCTCCAGCCCAGTCAACAGATAGACAAAGACCGTCCTGAACAGCCTGTAATCGTCATGCCATTGCTGTGAGAGAGCAAACAGAAACATCACGTAATTCACTCTTTCACACTCCCCCTGTTTTTTCCACTTGACAGTATTTGAATAAAAACTTTTATTTTGTAAAAAGAAAAAAAGAAAGAAGAAGTAAAATCAGACTGGTAGAGGCTACACAGATATAAAGACATAGAGAATATCACCAGACCTATCATTTAATCAAACACAAGTTTGGTGTTAGGTTTATGCTATATTCCTGATATAAGAAACAGTTTATTATTGCAGTCTGTGATTGGTGTCTTCACCATCCCAGCTGTCTTTCCATGCTGGAACATACATAGTTCTCATTCCAGTGTGAACAAATGTCACTGGGTTTACATGCTCCCTACTGGAATGTCAACCACGCAGACCCAAATAAACACAGATTAGGGATTTAATATACTGAACACAAACAAACTTCCTTCATAACGCTGAGATAACCATGTAATAATATTTTTATAAACATAAAATACTTAATAAAACTGACATTTGAGAGCAGTGCAGGGTGTCTATTTTTACTTTTGGATTTTTAGCCTTTTATTGCTATTAAAGCCAAGAATGAGGTGATCTGGCCACAAATCTGTTAACAGAGCCACTAATTTTCCACGGATGCTCCGCAGTGGAACAAAAATTCAACCCAGTAAAGCTACTTAACAGATGTCTGCCCCTGTTCTGTTTTGGGGGCAAGTCTCAGCTGCTGTTACAGATCACTGCCATATTGCATCATGGACCTAATGACATTTTTTCATCAAATATCTGTTTGAAAATTATACTAATTTCTGTATTTGCATATTTATGATGTTACATTTCCCTGCGTAAAAGAATCAAACATTTCATCCATTCAGCCTAGAGACGGTACCATGTATTCTTCCATGTCCATGTCTTCTGGCTTAATAAGACGAAGTTTGGCCCGGGCTTCTCTCATGATACTGATGGCTCTGTAAGTACCAAAAATGATAAATGAAGTTTAACAGCAAATGCATGGGAAGAAGATACTCTCAAGTTACAGCTCTGAACTCTGGACACTAGATGGCACAATATGCATGCTATATATTCTACTGTATTTTTAGTTACCGTTCTGCTTTGAGTAAAAACCTTCTTTCCAGCCACAGTATTACACTCCTATTCCTGTATACACACACACACTACAACCTTGAAATGCCTCTGTCTTATGTTAGTTCATTTATAAAGTGTTTTATTTTAAATTGGGGTAATCTAGGATAAAATTCATCTGTGTTCCAATTTTTTTGGCCACTCCGACACACTCAAGGACTGTGTGCACCTCTCATCAAAACTGAGGTTGCGGTCAGTAAACTGCTCAAGCAGCGTCCTCTCAATGACACGCTTGGGTGCCTTGTTCTGGAAGAAGTAGACCAGAGCGTGCTGCAGACGTGCATCCTCCTGTGGTGTAGTCTCCTCTTGGGAGAGCTCATACAAGCGGGAATACTCTTCATGGAAAGCCTGAAAGAACCACGGGAAATTTTAATGTTTTTAATGCTTTATTTAATTAATTGTACACTTTAAACCTCAGTATGACTTATACAGGGACCGAACATTTCACAAGTTAAAGTATTTTCTTTGTTGTTTAAAATCTAGGGAATATGGGGATTTCATGACTTTAGTGACAAAGTTAAAATACACGTCTTGCTATTGATGTTAATCTTTTTAGATATGAAACACTGCGCTTCATAGAAGTTCTTTATCAAATACAGAAAGAATACTTCAAGAGGCTTCTCACCCTGCAAAGTGAATCTTGCTTCCCGAGCTTATTGCAAGAGAACCTCCAGTTTAAGATAAAAGGAATTCCTTCAGGGATTAACTGCTAGCTAAGAAGTCCCATAAAATGCGCATTTTTGTGTTTGTGTGGATTTTTAATAAAACTGTCGCGCAAAGAGATAAAAACTGCAATTAGAGCACGGGTTGATCCAAGGACAGTTTACGAGTATCTGGGTCTAAAGAACTAAATCAGTCATACAGCTTTTACAGATTTTTTGGAATTTAGCGTTGATGTGAGATGAAAAGAACATCAGTATCCCTAAAAAAATACCTTGATGAGGCCAGCCTCAGGACCCTCCTTATCAAAAATTTGTCTGGCCTTGGCTATGGCTAGAATGACACCCTGCATAGCTGGAGTTAGCATCATCTGGGAAATGACATGACAATGTAGAGAAAAAAGAGAATGATTGCACCATGAAATGATAGATAATTACTCCAAAGAGTAAAGAAAGAAAAAAACATATATGACATACATGATATATGACCCACAACCTACTGTATCTCTTTAAATCTCATACATACCATCAATGTTTACATTAACCCTACATTTGATCATTTAGCTTATATTTGTGTCCACTGACTAGGAAAGCTATCAGCTGCAAGTATGTAATTATAGCTGCTTAAATCACACTCCATTAAGACATTAGGCCTTACCTCTTCATTGTATCCATCAGCATCCGCCCTCACCATGATCCGGCCCACATTGGGGATCTCCACTTCTGAGACCTCATTCTCAGTCTGTCGTGGTCTGGCTGGAACCTCCTGCTGCTGCTGCTGCTCCTCGTTGCTTTGCTCTGCGATAGGTTCAGGAGCCTCTCCAGAAGCCTGGGGCTCTTCTTCAGCTTCAGAGACAAGGCCGGCCACCTCCGGGTCATCCTTCTCTATGTGGATGTCAGATGGTGTCTGATTGCAAAGCTCTACATCAGGGCCAGGAATCTGACAGAGAAAGTTTTCAGATAGAACATGTTATTATATTCTCTTCTATCGGCATATGCTTTCACAGCTTTTGAGGGTCTTGTCAGTATACCAGTAAGCTCTGGAAGTCTAGTACCTGGCTTGAACAGTGTGTCTCAAAGTGCTAATTTACAGTACTTTGCAATTCTAACAACAAATGTATTCAATGAGAAACATGGTGAGAAATATTGTGATTCAGAATGGTTATCTGCATTCAACAAAAGCGGGCTATCTGGGTCAGCAAAAACAGTTATGTTTATATTATGATCACAACAAAAAGTGCAAAAACTACTTCAAATAACTACTTGTTATCTGTACACTAATCTAAATAAGTCTCTAAATAAGCTCTACATAAGTCCTGAAGGGTCATCACCATGCTAACTGGGGAAATCTGATCGCTGACCCAGATGGACGCACTTTATTTTTGTGGCCTAGAATTTCTGACCCATATTCAACATGGGTAGGGAATGATAGGGCGAGGTGTCATGTACTTGTTCACCTGATTCTGCAGCTCCTTCTCATCTGAATCAGAGCTCTGGCTGACCCCCGTGGTGTCAGTGACTGTTGGAGTGCTGGTATCACCTGGCTGGCAGCCAGGGCCCTCTGGTGGTGGGGGAGATAAATCTGTTTGCGCTACGGTCAAAAAAAAAAGACAGGCTGTGAGTCTACATGTGTCTTTTGCAAAGAAGAACTGCTAAATATATAATTAGATTACTGGATATATTCTAATCTCATCTGGTATTAGAGTCCCTACCTAGAAGGTCTGAGCAATGATACAGTCTATTCGTCCAGCCTGAGGGCAGACTTCTGTCTAGAGTTAAGAAAGCTCTGCAGTAACAAGTGTTGATTACATTTTTGATGGGCTCTTGTTACACAGCAAATAAAACTACATTGGAGGTAGGTGATTTTGTTGGAGAGAGTGATAACTGACACCTGCTTAATTGGACAAAGAAGTGCAATCAACTAGTTCAATATTTCATGTAGAATTAGATTTTCCTCTATTGAGAATTGCTTATCCTTGCTAATCATATTTTGGGTCCATACTGTTTTTAAATACAATACCTACTGCTGTCTTTGGGTTCCTTAGGCTAAAGCTTGAACAGATATATAATACTTTATGTTTTAATCTGCTTCTTAAGTCTCATCCTGTATATATTGGGCTCCTCAAAGAGGTTCAAGATTTGACTGAACTGGTTTAGTTGTGTGAACAGAATTACAATGAATACATCTCCACATTATCTAGAGTGGTGATGAAATATTTTATGTCATTCTTACTTCTTCAGGCATCACTACAGACCTTCTGGCTCTTTTCTGAGATCAGGTTCTGGCTCTTTCTCTGCTTCTGGGTCTGGCTGTGGCTCTGGAGCAACTCCTTCATCCACCTCTTCAGTGGAAGGTCCTGACTGTGGTGCTGGCTCAACAGGTGACTGCTGTATATTATCCAGACTGGGACTTGTGGGCTCTGCAGAGGCGGTGGACTCTTCCTGCGGGGTTGCCGTCTGGCAGAACTGCTCCTCCCATTCGCTGAGCTCCTGCTGGAACCAACGGTTATCTTCGTGGACATAGCGCCTGAGGATGGGTGGCAGAGAGTCCATGCCATGGAGCACCTGGCCCGTCTCATCATCTGTGTCTTCTGGGTGGGATGCAAGACATTTTTAGTTAGGAAATTAGGAAATTATCATTTATTATCATTTTAATGCCTTTCAAGTAATTCCATTTGAATTCATGCATATTAATATCCATTGTACAAATAGGTATTTTAATATGTTACTATACTTAAAATGTTTGCATAGAAAAGTGTTTAATACTGTTCTAGTTTCTAGTATTATAGAACAGCATCTCCATATCAGGTAAGCTAAGAATGTTATATTACAAAAACTTTTGCCACTACTTAAACTGGGTGAAATCCATATAATTTATAAATAAATTGTTTTCATTTCGGTTTCCTTTATCTTTACTGAATTTCACTACATAAGTCCAAGTTACGGGAAAAAAACGCATATTTTGTGATCCTTAATGTTGCTTAACACTTACATAAGTACGTACATAAGTGATGCTGTCTATCTAGTGATGCGTCCTCTCACATACAAGGTGTTGAATATTTTAAAGACGTCATAGCACTGTATCACCCCGACAGACTCACTCAGCAGTTCTCAGACTGCTGGCGTACTCGTGGTGACTACAGTATTTATAAGCAGAATGGTCCCTCTTCCGCGGAACCAGCTTCCAGTTTAGCTTCAGGAAACAGACAACCCCGCTACTTTTGAGATTAGTTAGGGCTGGATCAGGTGACTTTAAAAAAACATCTTTTAGTTACACTACAACAGACCTATGCTGCTGGGGGACTTGCAATGAAGCACAGAGTGTTCTTTCTTCTTCACTAACCATCCTTTCACTCTTCTTTCACTCTCCATGTATTCATGCACCCTCACAGCATCTCTTTTGTCCTGTCTCCCCCTCCTCTCACCTCTAGCCCCTCTCTAAGCCTGGTTCTGCTTGAGGTTTCTTCCTGTTAAAAGGGAGTTTTTCCTTCCCACTGTCGCTAAGTGCTTATATCCATCATCTTACAATATAAAGCGCCTTGAAGCGACTATTGTTGAACTGAACTGAATACTGGAATGAGGAATTCTTGACAAACCCTTTTTATAATGATATGCTGAGCATGTTGTTTCATAAATACAATGTGAATTTTAAATTCACTTGAATTTGGTAAATGAAATGTACTTGTTTGGTATACATTTATAAATCTATAAAGTGATAAATCTTTGTTTAAAAATATATATATTTCAGTTGAATTGAGCTGAATGGTACACCTCCCCTTGTTGGCTACACTATGGTGATGCTTTGGTTTCTGCTCAGGTGTTTGATAGCCTTCTTCTCTTGAATATTACGTTGGATGAAGGAATCTTTGCATTGGAGAGAGCAGCTGAAACCTCTGAACTGCCTCTTTGCATCAAGTAAACGGAGAACGCTCTGCAAAAATTGCTTTCATTCCTCTCATTTCCTCTTAAAAATAAAATAACTGAAAGGTAGGTGTACCTGTGATGAGCTGAGGTAGCCTGTCGTCAATGTACATTAGGCAGTAGGCACTTGCGTTGGTCATGCCTCCAAAGGAGTCTCGCTCCAGCTCATCCCACGATGACTCAGTGACACTTATGTCATTGTACTTCAGCCAGCGCTGGTTAGTATGGTCATAGATGTAAGCCCAGTAATGACCAGCTGATGCCTGGCCTTCATGGACAAGCACTGCATGGAGTCTGTAGGGGGCCTAAGAGTAACACAAGAGATGTGCGGAAATAACGCTGGAATCCAGCCTCCCAACTTAATATCAGCTGTTCTCCATGAACTGCAACATTACCTTCAGTTGACCTGTTCTTATTTGTGTTCTGTTGTCCTGTTTACATTACACTATTTTCTGTTTCTCTGTAGATATCAGTAAAGTTTAATCTAATCTCAGCTCATTCACTTTCTACAGCTTCAGATGTAAAATATGTAATTGAATTGCTAAATTAGGTGAGTGTGCAGGCCTTACCTGGCAGAGACTGTTGTCTGAGTACATGCCCTCGAGCGTCTGAGTGAGCCTGTCAATGCTGGCCTTTAGTTCTGGCAAACAAGCAAAAAATAAACACAGACGCTGAAAGGAAATGATTTTCACAACTGTTGGAGCAAAAACAAGTCAATCTGAATAATACTAATTTGCATGCTTGCATAGCTGTCCTACATTTTATATGATATGTGCCGTAATGGGAAAGTTGAGAGAGTCGGGCAAATGTCTATCACCTGTATTCAAAGAAATATGACTCATCTTGACATTTAACATATTCTGATGCATTGTCTGCGCCTGAATGAGTCACAGTCAGCAGAAGAACATTGGCTCTATTTTTGTGCAGGTGCACAGCTCTGTGCCAGTACACTTTTTGTTCTTTACTCACCTGCAGCACTTATATCTAATGAAATGTATTTTATTCCACTGAAGATGGTGAATAAGTGTAGCAGACCAAGTGTCATTGGAAAGCGTGGGGCTCATTGCAATTTCACTGTCAAGGCTACCCACATTAATGCATCATCATCATCTGCTGTTTCCAGTTTGGCAGCAGTTTTATTAAAGCATATCTTTAAGCACAGTGTTTTTATTACTGGGTGTTCAAGTGAGTTTATATAATGTGGAATATGCCAGACAAGGTAACAAACCCAAGGGGATTTATGACCCCACTCTACTCTATGCATGTTTGGGTTTTATACTATGCAGCTTGACTGTTTTGGTTTGCTCACTCTGAACTTATCAACCCTCAAGCAAGGCACCAAAAGACAAATCGTTTGCAGCTTAACAACTGAAAACATAACACAAAGTAAGCTGAAGGATATTATGATTTCATATGATGCTTACAAACCAATATAACTAAATCTTTAAGGTAATATCAATGTGGGTATAAAAAGAGAATTATCATTAGCATACCATTTATGTCATTCTCCACTTCAGTCCTCCAACGCTGAAGACAGGTTTTAGCAAAGTGCAGCTCTTCTTCTGTGATGCTGTGGGGGGCTGGGTGTGGTGGGCAGTCAATGGGTTGTCGGCACTGAGTGAAGGGCTTGTATATGGGGGTCCTCTGGCAACTGGAAACACTGGAACCCAGGCTCTCTGATGAAACTGATTCTCCGGGATCACTAAAGAAGGCAAGAACAACGACACAGCAGTTGCAAGCATGTCAGGATGTCCCATTTAAAGAGAGGACTACAGGAGGACTGTGTGGAAACACACTAACTGAGAATAAATTAAATCTATTAAAAGATGATTTCATTTTCGAGATCCCACTTGTGGCCTCGGTGAGTATAATGCTGTTGCTATAAACAAGAAGAGTAGAGTTGAAAAAGGTAAACACCTGCTTTCTTTGGCAATGGCTTCACTGAGGGGGGCACTTGGAGGAGTCGGTGACGATGCGGCCTGTCTCGAGTCTTCAGCTGGGGAAACGCTAGTCGGCTTGGTGGTAGCAAACTCCAGCACAAACTGGAGCATGTCAGCTAGAGGGTACTTTGTAGGTCCCGAGCCATAGTTTTTATAACTGCGAGTAAAGAAAGCAGATAATTAGATGGAGATTTGATCTTAAAAAAAAAAGGAATAAAACAACATTTTCAAGTCACTTACCACTCAAGTTTCTGTTGAAGGACTGCCAGTTGCTCCTTTAGTTTCTTTACTTCTCCTCTCCTCTCATGGGTCTGCTCAATGTTTTTGTGAAGATATCTGTAACCAAAAGAACAAGACAATTCCCACAATTAAAAATGTGGCAAAGTTATACTGAAATATTTACACCATACACACATCATAAAATACCAACGGAATAAAACTGGATGACCATTCTGGTCTTATCAACAAGCCTAGTCTGGAACCACCCTCCTCTGTTTTAAACTCACCTGTCCATATAAATGATTTGAGGAAACTCCAGTTTCTTATGTATCTTCTCAGGGCGCCCAAGCTGGGTGTTGAATTCAAATCTCGAAAGTTCAAATGTCAACACTGGTGGTAGCTTTTTGAACCATCTCTGAAAACATGAATAAATAAAGAGTTTCTTAGCAGATCATTAAATTTCACAAACTCTAGCCAAGCATGGTGCACATAGAGAGATTAAATTTGAAGTTTATCAAATTCTTCACCTCACGTCCAGATGTGACATGATGCTCTGAATGTACCGACTCAATCTCCTTCTCAACCATAGCACCTTCTAAGCATTCATCAAGATTGTTGAAGCCATTGACTTGCAGGGGGTACTGGCCAAACTGCTCAATATTATATACCGTCTTACCTGAGAAAAAAATCACAAAGATACCAGAGGATGACTGAAAATCATATTGATGACAACACCAATAAAAAAACCAAACTCATACCCTCGTGTCTTCTTTCTGTCACAAAGGTACCATAGAAGAGCTGGACCATGGGGTTATGTTGTTTATCTTCTGCATTTCTAAAAGTAAAACATGGCATTATTTTAAATTAATTTAGCAAGCAGAAGTGCACTAAAGATGACAATGACTAAACATGCTTCTGGGTGCCATCAGCTTAAAACTTACTTTCCACTGGCAGCCAGCTGAAATGCATCCTCGAGCCAGTCAAGCAGTTTGTGGGAAAACTCACTGACATCCTAAAAGGGACACATTTCAAAAAGGGCAATTTACTTGTCTGACTCATTTCTTTAATTGTCTTTCTGTTATGTGCTTTTTCGGTACTCTGTCTCTGATGTATAAAGACCTAATGAAGGGCTGTCTAAGAACTAAAGGGACTGCTGAGCATTAGTATGTGCTGAATCTACATAAACATATAAACAACAAATGGGAAGGTTAAATATTATTACATTTGCATGACAATCTTCACTGAAAGTTTAATAAAGAAAAAAAGTGTTTTAGCTCTTAATTAAAATCTTAATAAAAGATCAACTTGTTTCAGTATCATCTCATGGTCTTCCCCAGTGAATGGAGCTTGTCTAAGTGTATGACCACCTGTTGTATGACCACTGGGAAGTCTTAAACCAAGACTAAATGATGACCAGGTGTGCATAGCACTACCTCTGGCATGCTGAACACTTGAACTCAGTCAGCCACATCAGCTAAATCTTCAGCTGATTCCCTTCTGTGAATTTTACTGGGAAAAAAAATTCTCAAATGGGCATCCTATTTAAACAGTTTCAGCCTGCTTATAATCTCAACGTCCGCTTCATTAGGTACACCTTGCTAGTGCTGGAATGGACATTATACTGCCCTCATAACTGCCTTAATTTTTATGGCATAGATTCAACAAAGTGCTGGAAATGACATGATAGCATCACAAAGTTGCTGCACATTTGTAGACTGCACAACCGTGACGAGCATCTCCTGTTTAGTCACATCACAAAGGTGCTCTATTGGATTGATATCTGGTGAATGTGGAGCCCAAATGAGTACAGTGAACTCACTGTCATGTCACAAAACGAGTCTGAGATGATCTGAGCTTTGTGGCATGGTGCGTTATCCTGCTGGAAATAGCTATCAGACGATGGTCTAAAGGGATGGGCCTGGTTGGCAACAAGTGATAGGCTGAGGCATTTAAACAATGCTCAGTTGGTACTATGGGCCCAAACGTGCCATAAAATATCCACCACACCATTACAACACCACCACTGACCTGAACCATTGAGTCGAGGCAGGGTGGATCTGTGCTTTCATGTTGTTTACACCAAATTGTGACCCCATTATCCAAATGTTGCAGCAGAAATCAAGAGTCAGCAGACCAGGCAACATTTTTGCTATCTTCTATTGTCCAGTTTTGGTGAGTATATAAAAACTGTGGCCTCAGTTTCCTGTTCTTAGCTGACAGAAGTCATACCTGGTGTTAGCATATTGTGCATTCAGAGATGCTCTTCTGCATACCTTGGTTGTAACTAGTTATGAAGTTATTTGAGTTTTGCTTTCCTATCAGCTTGAAGCAGTCCTCCTGAAATCACCCAGAGATCAGCCCCTTTCTTTAATGCCTGCTCTTCTCACTTAAGCAGTCTTGTTGCTGCTCTCCCTGCAGACTTTGCAAATATGCAGGGAGAAGGACTGGAAGGTCCCAGTCTAAAATTCATAATTATTGCAGATGAAGTAACAAACCTCTTTTGACTAAAGTGGCCCAGACAGAACTGGGCTAAGAGCAGGTCAGGGGAAACACGCCCTGCATGTAAATTTAATGGATTCAGTGCGAAACCTAAATAATGATGCCTGCCGTCTGCTGATCCTATTACAATGGACACTAAAAAAAAAAAAAAAAAGTTTGTGGGCAGACTTGCTCTGGAAAATTATGGCTGGTTTCTGTCATGGTGGTTTAGAAAAGTTAAAACATTATAAATCCTTCAAAGACACAAATAAAATATTCAGTTGGAAAATAGATAAAATAAAGAAAATGAGTCTGAGAAGGACAGCAGCAGAAAAATAGAGAGACTGCTGACCATTAAAGCCCACATGTCCCTATAGTTAATGAGAAACAATGAGGCAGTGGCTACAAATTTCAGAGAAACCAGAAGTCTGAAGTGCCCTGCAGAAAAGGTGCTGACAGATGTGCTCTGGTTTGGTCTGTATCTGAGACAGGAGCACCTCAGCTTTATCAGCAAGTCAGAGAGTATTAAAAGCAGGTGCGGAGTTAGGTTGTTCCTTAAAAAGACAAATACTGTACATATGTTGTACCTGTTGGGCCTCATTGGTCCTGAAGGCATCACGCAATAACTCCACTGCAGCAGAAGGATCCACAAACCTGCGGGTAGAGCCCACCATGAGGGCAAACAGGCAGCGCAGCTCCTGCATGAAGGCTATGTTCCTCTTGTCCTGTTAACATAAACTCAAAAACTTCACCACCCTTACATCACAGCGGCAAAGTAAGAAGAGTTATGTGTTATCCTGTTCTGTATATAGTGGTGACAGTAGCTTACTTACTGAATGGCTTTTACACTTCTCCAGTATTTTCTCAGACAGATGGTAGTTGAGAACCAGTCTCCTGAACACAGGCAGGTGGAAGAGTGACTGTAACAAGACAGCAAAACAAGGCACATTAATCCAGCCATCCACTGAAGGTTGGATGTGGGAGATTACCAGATGGCAGATCATCGCTACGGCAGAACATTTATTGTAACTTGGTTGTGGAGAAAATGTGGACATATGTTTACAAATATGTTGCTTGATTAACAAAGAACAATGCTAATGTTCTGCCACTGACATTTAGCTTACTGTTTGGAAATTTGCATGCGAGTGTTAAATAGATCAAGTATTCACACAGCAAACAACCATCACAATAAGTGAAAGGTGAGGCGAATGACATCAGTTCTATTTTTTAATGCAATGTTCTGCAGGCAAAAAATAGTTGCTTGGGAATGGCTTTATGAATACATGAGGCACAGGCAGCGACCAAGCATCCGAACTTCCAAAGCATCAACTGCAAAAACCACAAAGAGCAACCAAAGTCCCGTATCCATGCCACAACGGGTCAGAGATATTTTGGTGGTTAAATAATTAGGTGGAAGGTTTTGATGTTGTGGCTGATCTGCATATGTATACTGTGGTGTAGTTTCACCTGGATTCACCTGGGCACCTGGGAAAAACAGGCTAAGGGTCTAGCCAACATCCTCTGTTTTTTTGTTATTCTTTTTTCTTCACATACAGTGTTGCGAAAAAGTACCTGCTCCCTTCCTAATCTCTTATTTGTGGATATTTTTCACACTTATATGTTTCAGATCATGAAAAAAAACTAGACAAAGATAACCTGAGCAAATATAAAATACAGTTTTAAATGATGAGTATATTTATTAAGGGGAAAAAAGCTAACCAACCCTATGTGAAAAAGTAACTGCCCACTACAGCTAATAACTGCTTGTGCCACCCTTGGCAACAAGAACTGTAATCAAGTGTTTGTGATCACTGGCAATGAGTCTTTCATATCACTGTGGAGGAATTTTGGCCCACTCTTCTTTCCAGAATTGCTTTAATTCAGCTACATTGGAGGGTTTTTGAGGATGAACAGCCTGTTTAACCCTTTAAAGCCTGAACCCTGAAATTATTGCCAGAAAATTAAAATTTTTTGAAAAAGAAATGTTTACTGAATCTTCTGACAATTTTTACAAAATAATAATAATAAAAGACACATAAATTGGCTACATCACGTAATTTTTGGGTGCAATTTATTCCTTAAAAATGTATTGTGCTATTTATTTAGGTTTTTTCGGAGGGAAAAATGTTACATTGATGATGTAAAACAGGGGTGGGGGAAACTCCAGGCCACAAGGGCCGCTGTCCTGCAGGTTTTAGATATCACCCTGGGTCAACACACCTGAATCAAATCACTAGTTCATTACCATCTGAAACATGTAAGTGTGACAAATATGCAAAAAACCAAGAAGTCAGCAAGTCGGAAAATAAGGTTTTATAACGGTATATGTCAATAGCTTAATATTTTTACAGCCAGGAACAAACCCCATATCAATTTGTCATAAGATACCTGTGTTTCTCAGGATAAACTAAATGCATTAATACTAATCTTATGTGTCATGTGCAGGGCTGATGGGAGCTTATAAGCACTTCTGAGTATCAAGATATGCATTTACATTTCAGAGGGAAATTCAATTACGGTTTATCTCAGTTTTACTGCAATTTAGTCCACAAAGGATAATTGAGGAAATATGAGCTGACAACTGAGTCACGTGGACACTCAGCCTCAATCTGATAGCACAAAAATTTTCTAGGGGAGACGACGAGTCAAGCTCTGTTGAATCTACAACAGCTCAGTTGTAAAACATAGCAGTGACCCTGGTAAAATAAACAGACAAAAAAAAAGGTATGATCTGAACACCATTTGTATTCTAACAACACTGCCTTATTTTCCCCATTTCAATTTCCAGATAAAAGCCCGTCATATGCGGGTGGGACTTCTTAACGGATATGGAAGCATATCTGAGTTTAACAGAGAGACAGTCTCTTCTGTTTACTTTATACTCAGGCTGCCACCGCTCACTCCGTCCTCGCTCGCTATTTAATTATCAACATAGCCGGTGTATCTCAGTTAGGGTTCTGGTTTCTGCCGAGCTACCCGATAGGCCTGGAAAAGTTAAGTTAGCTGGAATGGACTTATAATAGAATTAAGATTCAGATTAATACTGTATGCTCAAACTCACCGGGAAGATGTTGAACTTTATTAGCATGATAGAGGGTTGATGAAAAGGTGAGATAGACGTGAGATTCTTGTGTAGCTGAACAGGTTGTGCTTTCGCTTTAAAAAGATGTCTGTACTGTACATTTTAACCCACTGTGGTCAAATTTTACCATGGAAAAACTAGGTGACGGATATTGCTGAAAGCAAAACAGACATGTGGTGATTGACACTGGATCAAAAGAAGTTAGAAATCTTTGAAAGGGAACTCCAAGTCTATAAATGTTTGTTGAACTAAGTGCGAGAGCTATTTAGGTCTTGGGAGCAACAGAGGCGAGACTCTGTTAGAACAGGTGGAGATCGGTGATGAGTTTCATGCAACAGAATACATGCTAGGTGTCGCTATGTTTTCTGAATACGAATTTGAATACTTTGGTGGTCAAGTGTGATATGGGTCTAACATCGACATGTGTTATATATACACTACATTAAAAATACCACACTAATTTATGTTAACAGTGGGTATCAGGGTTATTACAGTCAACTAAAGTTAAACTTAAAACTGTTTACTGCTTAAGCTATTACAGCTTGGCTGATGAGGCTTTGATGGACTTGTTTTTGAGACGATGGATGTTTACAAGATTGTGAGTCAGCTGCTTTCAAAAACAGTTGTGTTTTTATTGTAATACCTGAACTGATTTTCCTAAATCTTGCCTCTGACATATGCCCTTTATACAATGATAATTATAAAGACTGAAACTCAAAATGCTTTCAACCAAAAATGAACCAAGAAAATCAATTTAGGAAACTAAATGAAACAACTTAAAACAAAAAGTCAAAAAAAAAATTAAAACACTTGTGACTAATACTAACCCTCAACCTCCTAATTCCTCCTCGAATTGGTGGTAAATATCTGTAATAAGTAAACAGATTCTCTATTATGTTTTGCATAATTGTTCTTCCATATTTTTTAAACTTGTCTTAAATACTTAAATTTTAAGATTTATTTTACATGGAATTTTAAGTAAGTCTGTTACAGACAAGTCAATTACAGTATAACATCCATTTGCTTAAACTCACATGGATCTCATTCTATATCAACATATTCAGGACGTTTATGGCATTACAATGTCATGTGTTCCTATTTGATCATATTTATGATTGAGGTTTTTTTTTCATTCTAAATAAATTACACTATTTTACAATCAATAATAGATTTTAGCAACATTTTGATTTTTTAGTATCTCTCTGTGAAGCATGATAGTGGTTATATTTATGGACATTTGTTGTTATTAATCTGACCTCTGTAACCAAAATGCTCCTTTTTCATCTTATTATTTGTTAGGTGAAAAAAGCTCCTTGTCCTTACCTGGATGACAGCACTGAACCAGCAGGTGTTTCCTACATTACGAATACCCACAGGCCAGTCGTCCTGACGGATCCACTCTGCAGGGCTACACATTTCACTCTGGGCTTCACATCTCTTCCTCTTTATTCTCGCAGCATTCTCCTCTGCACTGGCTTCCAGAGCCCTGCACAACATCAGTTTACCACTTTAAAATGGTTTATCTGACAACGCTATTGAACACAGGTTAACTCATTCCCATTGTTTTGGGTTAGGGTTAGTATAATGTAACCTCTATACTGGAAGCAACTCCAGGTTCAGTGTTAAAACTGCAGCTCCCAAGCTGCACACAGTTTACCCAAGTGTCCTTGGGTAAACTGTGTGGGGAACTGCTGGACCAAAACCACCATAACTACCCATTTTCAGTGTAAACTGAAACACTGCATGGGATGAAACGTTAAGAAAACTGAGGTTCCCCAAAGACATGGAGCTAAATCATCTTAGTGCCATCTATGATTGGATAAATGAAATCTCTTCTTCATCAAAAGTCAATGAATCACCATTACGATAATTAGTTAAGGTCTTTGATAGATGGTTATCATCTGAAAGAAATTTCATTTCAATCCATCCAGCATGGCTAGAGAGAAAGTGTAGCCAGACACTTAAAAGTTCTTTGCTATTTTATCTATGTTTGATGTCAGATTAACTGCTAGACCACACTGTTTTGTGTGTGAACTGTCAGCTGTCAGCAGTGACCTTTGCTGAGAGTTTTGACTGTGTAACGCTTACACAGCCAAGATAATAGTTGTGGCATCCATGGCCATTCAGTAGCCTGAGAGGAAAAACACTCATGCCACTAACATTTTAATTTTCATAGTTCTCTCTATTGAAATTAAAAAGTGAACTAAACCAAAAACAAGTGTTGTATCAAATGAAAAGATGTCCTTTACCTATGAAATTCTCGCTCCTCTTCCTGGGCTTTGTGGGACTCCTGCAGGCTGAGTTCTATGGCGGTCTGCAGTTCATCTTTAGGAAGCCCTGAACAAAAAAAACCACAAGAGCGTTACAACAGAGATCCTATAATTCAAGTTAAAATGGGTTAATGTAAAAATCACACTGAGCACTCATAATAAAATTTTGTTTCTTCTATGCGACTCTGCCTTCACTCAAACATTGTTTTCTAACTAAACTAAATGGATGACCCATAACATTGCTCAGATATTCTCATGTTAGCTTACTTAAAATCCCCAAACAGACGGCTATGTATGGCAATACTTTAAATGTATATTAAAATATGTGTAAGTTCACCTTGAAAAGTTCATTCTTTTTACATTTTACTTGTGTTTGAATTTCCCTAATGCCACACATAAGTCAATCAATTTTGGCAAATCTGCAGTAGCTAGTTTTGGCTGCCCCCTTGCCACAAGGGGTCACCACATGTTTGATTTGGCAGAGTTTTACTCTGGATGCCCTTCTTGACGCCACCCCAAAGGAGATTTGTGTCTCCGGCTGGACTCAAACCAACAGCCTTTTGCTGGCCAACTGAATGCATTTACTGCTCTCTTCTCTTCTCTTTTAGTGTCTCATAGTAAAGCTTTCTTTATATTCATCCATAAAGCTCAGTTTGCATTTGTGCTGGAAGTGTTACTTCTGCTATCAGCCTTGTGTGAATTTGCATTCTCAGGGTACCTTTCTGGCCCTCCCAGGCCTCTCCAGATGTCCCTGACTCCTGTGGTTCTCCAGGGTCCTGAAGCTCTGCGGTCTGGGTTGTCAGCAGTCCAACAGCATGTCCAATGTCCCCCTGACTGACCTTGAGGAGAGAGAAGAAGGAATATATAAAAGAACAAATATTGAGGATTTTATCTGTGACTGCAACATCTAATAATACATCACAAAAATAAATCAACACATTTTAAAGACACACAAATCAAAATATAAATACATGGCCATATCCAGTCGATTGTGCTTTAAACAACAATTTTAGACTTGTATGACTCAACGAATACATAACCCTGCTGCTGTCTGCAATTGGTTACACGATGCCTGTGAAAGTTAACCAGTGTGTTTAATGTACTGTTTGTTTAACTGTTACTTTTATGATGTTCCAATTCATTCAATCTTTTAATGGGGTTTTCATATGCAGCTGTATTTAAACATTGTAAGCTTGAAGTAGAGTGCTGGAGTGAAAAAATGGGACCCTATGGGGTCTTTAACATAATTTACACTTCAAAGACTCTTTAGCTGGCTAATAGTGCGGGAATGGATTGCTACAGTATAACATTTTTAGATTCATGTTCTTCATGGTATTAAATCTTGCTAAATAACATCTCTTACCTTTTAAACTGTCTAATATATTTCTCCAGCTAAAAGCAGAATTCTCACCATTACTCAGATTACCATTTGGATTTCTTTACAAATAACTATTAGAACCTGTAGCATGGCTTCGGGATGTTTGTTAGCTTATCTGTTTGTCAGCAGGATTACTCATAAAGTTATGGATGGAGATGCATTTACCAGACGTAGCATAACTTAGAAATGTTTCACATTTTTAGGGAATCTGGATCTTAATCTAGGAATGTTTGTAAGGATACTTTACCATTGTGAGATGTGGACAAATAATCAATTAAAAAATACACACACTATACAGTCTCTGATTAGTCTTTACTCTATGTATTTCATTTCTTTCTCAAAAATCATTTTAAATATAAACAATTTCCTGAATGTCTGGAATAAATCGTGTCCATTTAGTACCTTTAATAATGTCATCATTTTTACAATAGCCCATAACACGTTTCAAATATTGTGGCAACAGGGAGAGAGAAGCTTGATGAGTGGAAGAAAAAGTGTAAACCTTTCCTTCCATGAAATGTAGGTTCAGGTCAGCATGACCTAAACCCCTTCGTTAGTCGACTATACAGACAATCATATTAAAATGTAGTGAAACAGCAGATACTTGTTGAGGATGGTCTGCTGACCAGGCTAAATAAGATATAGTATTAGCTCTATCAGTTTGTGGTTCATGGTGTTTTAAATGGCCTACAAGCTTTTTAATCACATTAAAACTACAAATTTCTCTGCCATGGGAATCCCGTGAATGTTGTCCTACTGTCTGAAAGTCATAGTGTCAAACAACTGTAGTACCCAAAACATGTGATGCTGCAGATTCTAAAAGCTGATGCTAAGTTGTTGGGCCTTACATTCAGGGCTCTGTAGAGGATCTGTTGGTCCTGGATGCCAGTGATCTCCCTCAGCTGGCTGATCAGCATTTCACTCTGCTGAGAGAACGAAAACACCAGGCAGACTTTAGATCTTTCTATCACCATTACACACAACTTCCTGTATCAGATCTATACATTAGAGGAAGTGATGGGCTGGCATTTCATTTCCATTTGGGCAGAGAAAATGGACATAACTGTAGCACAAGTAGGCGATCCACTGGAAGTATTATTGGCCTTGAAGTTACAACTGTTACAAAATAAATATCACAACAGTAACGATGGCAACAATAAGTCCTCCATTTAGATTGGCTCAATAATCCTCGCTTTCACTATGCAAGTCTGTCCTCCATCAAGAATGAAATATGTTGTAAAGAATATGCCACCAACAAAATAAATGAATAGTGCTTTTGTTCTCACCAAAAGCTATTGGTAGTTTTCTCTGATAGCTGAAATGGCACTCAAAGAAAGAAAAATGTGAAAAATTGACTTTCAAAAGAAAAAAAAGAGCCCTGTTGTCAGAAGAGGCAAAAAGATGATTTATCCAAAGGAATTCAAAAGTAAAACACCAGTCAACTTCCTTATGAGCATTCCCTCAGCAGAGAAAACACCAGGATTTCAGAGGGGCTCTCACAATCATTCGGCTGGCATTACTTCTGCCAGAAAGTGATGTCTGGTCTATATGTCACCAGTACTGAGGGTACACAGCCTAAGAAAGTCACTTGTGGTAACCAAAAGATGTCAAGGTTAGTGTGTCATCCCACTTACAGTCCTCCTTGCCTCATGTACATGGAGTGGAACAAACTGAGGACCACATAAGTGCATGGCTCATGTGTGGCTCATCTCTATTCTGTGACTTACATAGGCAGTTTGTTGAGTAGGAACAGTTAAACAAAAAATGAAATTACATTTCCAATGAGTAGAACTGAAACATAGTTGGGAGAAGGTTTGGAATAGCTAGTGATATTAAGGGCAGTAATTTATGGGTGAGTTCCACAACAACAAAATGGATCAATTGATCAAAATGTTAGATCAGACACTGACGAAAAGCCAGGAGATGTAGATGAAGATGTCAAAGATCGACAGCTTTAGAAATAAATACATTAGAGGGAGAGTTCAGGTTGAGCAGTTTGGAGACAAAGTGAGAAAGCCAAGGCTGGGATGGCTTGGACAAGTGCAGAGGAAGAATAGTGGATATACTGGGTGAAGGATGTTGAGGATAGAGCTGCCAGGCAGGTGGAAAAGACGAAGACCACAGAGAAGATTAATGGATGTATTGAAAGAGGACATGCAGACTGGCTGGACAGAAGAGGATGCAAGGGAGATAATGAGATGGAGGGAAATGATCCACTGAGATTCCTAAAGGGAGCACCTGAATAAAGTGTCTGAACCTTAGCGATTTGCTGGGATGTCAGTCTGTGTATCTGCCTTCTCTGTTTAGTTTTAAGCCAGGGGTGTCAAACTCAAATACACAGTGGGCCAAAATTCAAAACTAGAACAAAGTCGCGGGCTAACGTTAATATTTATTGAAATATATTTATTCCTCCAGATATAAGAATGAATCTTTTCTTATGGACTCAAACACATTTAGCTGAAAAACTGAATATGGAACAAGCAAAGCTTAATACTAAACAATATATATATTAGCTGTATAATACCAGTAAGCCAGCTCTAATAGTAATTTGGTATGGCTTCGCGGGCCAAATGTAATTAGGCTGCGGGCCAAATTTGGCCCGCGGGCCAGAGTTTGACACCTATGTTTTAAGCAGACCAGTGCATCAGGGACACTGGCCAATCAGGGGCACTTTCAGGTACCCTTCCTCCAACTAGATCCCCCTCTCTTAGCCAGCGGGCTTTGCATGGTCAGTCTCCCACCACCACATTATTTGTTCCACACATGGACAGGCAAACACAAGTGTTCCCAGGCAGTCATATACTTTGACCTCACAGACACATGAAGTTTTAAAAAAGAAATAACACGAGTTTACTGAGTTAGAGGCTCTATATAAAGCCTGCAACCCTGACACCAGGTGCACATGTCATGGTATCTTTCTCTTACACACACAAAGGAAGCCAGGAGCAGGCTGACCAGACTTATATGGAGTCCAGGGGCTATCTGAGACCCTCTTGGTTAGCCTCTATTTTCAGCTACTGACATGGATAGCACAAGCTTCTGTTTATCATTCCTCTCACCATGCCACCAGGCATGGTGAGAGGGCAGTAGTGGGTCTGTCTCTTTCTGTCTTTCAAACACACCTCCTGTGTCAATACCAAACCAAAAAGTGTAATAAACGTTTAGATTTCTATTGCATTTAATTAACACCACATCATATATAATTAGAGGAAAGCCCTCCCTTAAGTATAACATCACTAAGCTCCACACACTGTCTTAGAATAACTACAAAAGCCTATTGAAAGAGCAATCGGTTGGATTAATAGTTACTGAGCCAAATAACTGTTTAAATGTAAATGTTACGTAGTTTACGTTTAACTAGTGGGAATTATTAATAAAATATGTATTCTTATACAAGAAACTCTGCATAATTAAAGTGTTATTATTTTATTTGTTGGATATGATTAATATATTTCCTGGAAAATTTTGACCAGGAGTCACTAAACGAGCAAAAAAAATTAAAGTTCAATCAAACAAGGCTCAGTTAAGTAGTCACATCGGGTTAAAAAGCCATGTCAGAAGTTTGATTTAAAAATAAAAATAGAAAGTGTATTATGCCTGCCGATTTCAAAAACGTTATTTTTTAAAATTTGAAAACGTTTTAAAATGTATTTTTATTTTGGGTTACATTAAAGAATATCGGAGGAAACTTTAAAATCGCAGATTTTTGAACACACACTGGCCTCCGGGGGCTGTGCCCACACAACAGAGGGGTTAGTGTTAAGGTTAGCTCTTCAGGAGTCACAAACATGCCACTTATTGTGTTAATAGCAGCTCCATCATCCTGAGCTCTCACCGAGTTGGTTGAGTTTTCTCCATTTTCAGACTGATCGGCTCTCATTGCAGACGAAAACATGAATTCCTTCTGATTTTTCCCCCCCAAATGCTTCCAGCACTGCCTCCGACTCAAACCAGCTCCATCTGTCAGGCACGAGAGCGACAGGCCAGCTGCGCGCGCTCACCTATCCAGACACGCGCGTGCCTTGGAGCGATCGCTAATTACAGTCAATGGTCGCTAACTTAAAACCCGCGCGCACCCGTTACGTGATTGTCGGGACGTTTCCTCAGGTAATGAAATACTTCCAGAGTCTATGGCAGATTTATTGTCCATCGTTAATGGCTTTGCAGCAATTATGTAGCTAGTTTACAATACGGTGACTTCCGCCTCTCTTACAGAAAAAAACAACAAAACAATTTCCTCGTCTCTAAGAGCCTTATTGTTGTTTTTGTAATTGCATTACTGCTTTTCTTACTAGAAACTCAATGTGATTGCAATATAAATAATATGCATTTATATCCATGGTATTACAGTCACGGCAATCTGTAATGTGAAATATTTTTATGCCTTGCATTTTATGGCTTTATTTTCCACTCTCTGGTTCGCAGACACGTACAATTACCCATCAGTCCATACTTTAGTTCTTCTGTTAGATGCTTCCAGCACTTTTACAACACATACTTAAGTGTTTAGAATCATCCGAAGCTGTAAACTGGCACTAAAAACACCTCCAGGGAGCTTTCTCTCTGGGGTGTTTCTATCATATGTATCACCTTACCCGGGTAGTGGAAAATCAATGACAACCAAAAAAATGTCTGCTCTACCCTGTTCATTGCTCCTCCCCTGCTGTCAGGATTGCTGCTGTTGAACTTATTTGATGAAACTGTGGATATTTCTACGTTAACAGGGCAATCATTTTGGGTATGACTCTTGGATAACACCTGTAATCTTGGTTTTTAGCTTGATGTCTCTCATTTGGCTGATGCTGCTGTTCTCAGGTAAGATGCTCTTTTTGTAATTGAATGAAAGGTCCACATGAATTCATTTAGATGCTTCGTCTTTGTGGCATTTTACGTCAGAATGAAGCAGCTGTCACATGTCCTGATTTTTTATATCGTTTTAATTTTGTGAGCCTGTGCTTTGCTTATTGTATTTGGTCAACAATACCAGACACATTCAGATGTAACGCTAAATGCAGTGATAAAGAAAAGGTCACCTTGGCTGATGGTTATTATAAAGCATCCTCTTAACATTGTGTTTAAATCCATAAAAATTTATTTTAAAAATGTGGATTTCCTTACATTATTCTCATTGCTTTACATTAAAGTGGCAAAATGAAGGGAATGCAGAACAATGAATTCCTCATGCACCTCTCTGCCTTTTTTTAATAAGTGATCCAGGAAATTCAAAAGGGACTTTTTGATACCCCCAGCTTACCACAAACTTAATTACCCCATTCTTTTTGTGTTGTGTAAATTCAAGTAGGCAACAGATATTGAGTTTAGGCATGATATGATATGATATCTTTTTTAGTAATCCACTGATGTAATAGTTTAAGCCTTAGATTTTCCTCTGCACAATTGGACAGCAGTACACTGTCTTAGCCTTTGTGTCCTGTCAGCTGTTTGTCTAAGTGGTACTCTTTCTTTAACTTTTAGCCCATCTGGCTGAATGTGTGCCAGAAAAGCCAAAGAGGTCAGCTCTGAACCAGCTGACCAGGACCCTGCTGAGGAACTACGACTGCGGCGTTCGACCTGTTCACAATTGGACCACTCCTACTACTGTCTACATAGACCTGACACTACGGTCTGTCCTTGATGTGGTATGTCAGCTTTGAATGCTTTCTGCTGTGTTTGTACTGCTCCTAACGTTTATGATATTGCATTTTACTCAGTGTCATTTTTCATGCATTTCTTTGTCATTTACAAAGAAACTCAAACAGTAACCTTGGAAGAGTTAATATATAAGAAAAGTTTTAGAAATTGTGTTGAAACTCATTTTCTTTTCTTCAGGATGGAAAGACTCAGAGCATCACTACAAGTATTTGGTACAGACAGGTAAATAGCCTTTTTGTGCTTCCTTTTTGTTTCTTGTTACACAAGTTAAGAAAAAAGGCATTTTTCAGTGTAATAAAATATATATCTTTATAGATAAAAGAGCTTTTTAGTTTAGCTGAAAAATCCTTTGCTCTTTTCAGGTCTGGACAGATGAGTTCCTGGTTTGGGATCCAGACGAGTTTGAGGGTATCAAAGAGATCTCGCTGTCATCTGAAGCTATCTGGATACCTGATGTTATCATTAGTGAATTGTAAGAAAGTGTCTGCACAAACTTTTTTCTCGTGTTCAGTGCAGTGTCCTTCAATTTTACCCAAGTCTCAAACATGATTACGTTTCTTAGATTTTAGAAACATACCACGGAATCCTACTGATCTGATTGTTTTGTATTGTATTAAAGCAATAATACATAAATTGAGAAGATGGTTTACTTTTGGATACTTGCCTGTATCCTCGACTGCCTTGACTGAATGCTAATGTAATACTGCGGCTTTACAAGGGCCATGTCCGATGGTGCTTCACCGGAGAATACAAGATCAGAGACATGCTTCCTGTGATTACAAAAAATATATGGAAAGTCAAAGTCAAAACACCATGCAGTGCATTAAAATATTCTGATATCTTTTAATATGGCAACATTTTTTTTATTTAGTTGAAAACTGTTAGGAAACTACCTCTTCCTGGTAATGGCTATTGTCATGTTTCTGTATTAGAAATTGTATTTTGGCATCCCAGAGGTAATCATGAAATAATCAGAATCAGAATACTTTATTAATGCCAGAGTAAATTATGTACGTCTCAATCTTAGTAAATCTCAGTAACTCTAATCAAAATTAGGTTAGAATTCATGTTAAACATGAGCACTTCTTAGGTGCCGGTTTAGCATGTCCCCATTCATGGGACATGGTGCAGGAAACAGCCACTTTAGTTATGGATCATCTCAACAAAAAGGTGAGCCCGTTCTTGATGTTCATATCTCACCTGTTCTCCCCTCTTTCTCCTCATATCCATTCCAGTGTGGACGAAGGGAAGTCCCCTCCGATCCCCTACGTTTACGTCAACTCTTCTGGCTCAGTAAAGAACAAACGGCCCATCCAGGCAGTGCTAGCTTGCACTCTCGAGATGTACGCCTTTCCGTTTGACAAGCAGAATTGCAGCCTCACCTTCCGAAGTTTGTTGCACTCAGGTCTGTAAACTCAGCCTACGTTTACAGCAGGAGAGTACAGTTTTCATACCTGTGGTGGAGACTTTCAACAGCTTTAAGTAGAGAAATTCAGTCAGAATTACTTCACTTGCTGTATCTGCCTAATCTAAAAAACAACAGTGTTTTTATTGTTTTTTATTGTGCAAGAGAAGGCAGGATGTGACGAGATATATGAGTGTGTGTAGGTGTGTGTATGTTGTGTGTTTTAGGGGCTGCTGTGTGGAAGTATCGGGCTCTATTCAGTCCAAAAGCCTATGTTAGTGAGGGAGGGAGACAAAGAAATAAAATAATAATAAAAATAAAGAAATTAGAAAATTAGGAGCACCTATGGTGATTCAATAGGTTGAAGCTGATTAGATCAACAGTGTTTTTATTTAGTGTCACATAAATTGAACTTTTGTTTTTATAATTTCAGAATCAGAAAACTTTAATTATGTGGTCACAGTTGCTTGAAGAAAGTAAGAACAGTAACTAAGTAAAATAAATTAAATGTTACAATATATTACAGTTAGAAAATCTAACAAAAAGTTCTAATGAATTCATCCCAGTTTACATCTGTTACTAGAATCATAGATATCTATTGCTGCATAAAGTTCAACAAAACATACTTAAATTGTCTTATTCTTTTAATTCAAATCAATTCAATTTTATTTTATTTATATAGCATCAAATCACAACAACAGTCGCTTCAAGGCACTTTATATTGTAAGGTAGACCCTACAATAATACATACAGAGAGAAAAACGCAACAATCATATGACCCCCTATGAGCAAGTACTTTGGCGACAGTGGGAAGGAAAATCTCCCTTTTAACAGGAAGAAACCTCTGGCACAGGGGTGTCAAACTCCAGGCCTCGAGGGCCGGTGTCCTGCAGATTTTAGATCTCACCCAGGTCAACACACCTGAATCAAATGATTAGTTCATTAACAGGCTTCTGGAGAACTTCAAGACATGTTGAGGAGGTAATTTAGCCATTTAAATCAGCTTTCTTTGATCAAGGACACATCTAAAACCTGCAGGACACCGGCCCTCGAGGCCTGGAGTTCGACACCTGTGCTCTGGCAGAACCAGGCTCAGGGAGGGGCGGGGCCATCTGCTGCGACCGGTTGGGGTGAGAGAAGGAAGACGGGAGGAAAGACATGCTGTGGACGAGAGCCACAGCATGTCTTTCTTCTCTTACTGACTTCTGGTCTCAACAATCTTGAGGGTGGTTCCCATTTAATACCAAGATGGACACTGCTAATTTACCTTAGACCATCATGCATCCTATCCTGAAATTTCAAATCCTTATAAATTGAAATGTCATTTCTCATTAGCCACTATCACCGTAATCTCTCCCCAAAGCCTGAAGACCTGGCCCACTAAAGGCTAAAGACTATGGTGATCCACTAAAGCAGTAAACAGTCAAACTGTAGAAGCTGTGCAGTTAATGTTTTTGTATTTTCAGCTAGTGTTCTTTCATATGCCTTTGCAACCATCAGTTATCATTGCCTTGTAAACGACATAGCTTCAGTCCTGTGATAAAAACTGAACCATCTCTTGGACAACTGATGAAAGACATCAACTGATAAAGACAGTGAGTGAAATGCTGAACTTATTTTATTTCGTATTTGCAGTGTTTATCATGCCATTCAGCTGTAGAGTTTGCCACAGCTGACAGATGACATGCACCTTGCTTAAAAATCTGTGGATAGTAGAAGGAAAACTGAATAATTTGAAATTGATTTGTCCGCCACTGTGAGACAAAGGTGACAACACAGTACAAGGAGATAGCAGATACACACTACGCTCATTGTTGTTTCTTCTGCCATCTTTTATTCTTCATTATCTCTCCCTCTGCAGTGCAAGAAATAAACTTGGCCCTTTTGAGGAATGAAAACACCACTGCTAATGATAGAAAGCAGTTCATGAATGATGGAGAATGGGAACTGCTGTCCATTCCTTCACGCTACCGGCTGAGTCAACAAAACGAAACTGAATATGCCTACATCCAATTTAACGTACGTGACTTATCGTACTTAGTGTGCATTCATCACATTTACTGTTATTGTGAGTAATTTAAATGAAACTGGTTATCTTATAAATCTAACAGCAATCAAATACTAATATTTCTGGTGTCTAATAGATTATTATTTCAGAGGCGTAACCGCTCCGTAACAAGTGAGAGAGTAACTGTGCCGTGATGGCTCTGATTGCTAGTCGATGGTGAGCTTTAAACTGTAGTTCTCTGCGGGTTACACCCCGAAGCGTTGCGGTGGAATTGTAAAGTGTAAAGCAATTGGCTGCGACCTTCATGGATTGAGCTAGAGAGCTAATGCCAAATGATGAGGCTGAGGCTGTTTCTGGCAAGTAAAGAGACAGATAGAGAGAGAGAAGCTGATAGACAGGGGAGGGTGAGCAACCATAATGAGACTGTCTCAGTGGCTGCCTGATCAATGGACTTCTTGTTAGCGGGGAGCAAAATGGCCCCATAGCCCATTGCAGGTGGAGAGCAGGGAGGGCTGCTAGTTATCCAGCTCAAAGAGCCAAGGGTTTTTTTTGTAATGGAGCATTTCATGGCTCACTGGGATATTGTTACACTGTGACAGTGTTGTTGCGTGCAATAGATATTTTATATAAAAACGTCTGACTTCTGAGAAAATGTTGCTTTTCACAAGCTGGAGAAAGTAACAGAGCAACATTCAGCTGCTATTAATAACCCAAATACTTGAACATGAACAAACAAATCTACACACATTCAGAATCGACATCTATAGCCTGAGAAGAGCTGATTCTCTATTCATCGAAATGAAAAGTCATAGTGAAATCCAAACATATTCATTCCAGTTTGGAAGTAAAAAAATGCATTAAAGCATTCATAGTGATGTCTATTCATGCCTTGGAACACAAGCTTATTTAACAGTAGGCCACTTGATGTCACTGCACACTGTTATATTGTTGTTACATAAATAATAATGGCTATGGCTTTTTTTATCACTCGTTGATGACTGGGGCCCATTTCATGAATTTGGCAATTGGGGTCAACTACTTTCACACTAATTTTGTCACTTTTAACTGATCTGAAGAAATGAAAACCTTGAATCCTATGACCGAATATGGGAAAGGACTGTCAGACTTGCAAATTTATATTTAATTTGCGAGTGATGATAAGTTGGGATGCCAGCAATTTTTGCAATCTGTACCAGAGTAGTGCTCATAAATCACTTTGTGAAGCAGGCTGTAGCTTGACAAATTGAGACCAGCTGAGTGATAGACGTGTTTGTAGACAGCTGATATTCTGCAGAGAACGATGGAAAATGACTTTGAGAGAGAGTGTCCTAGATGTAGTGAATAAGACACTCCTGTGATTACATATCATATGTGCTGTGAATGCTAACAAAGTTTAACGAGTGCAGTGTAAACAGAAGTTACTTCAGGGACTCACTCTCTCAGAGAGAGTAATGAAAGGCTCCCTCACAGCAGCAGCTAGTGAAACATCAGTTAGCTGGTAATTATTATCAGGCATGGTTTCAACTTGTTATGAAGGGAAACTTTCTAACAGGATTATGTTTAGTTTTTCATTAATCACCATCACGGCAGCTCAGACACATGAACACACTAGAGAGAGATTTACTGGAGGTTTTTCAGGGTGTTTGGTTATCAAAAATCAGACATAATTGAATTTTAGATTATTACTAGTACTCAACACACAAGTTAACTCGTGTTATCACACAGGAGCCAACAGGCAGCGGTGGTTAGGACTGTTACCACACAGCAAGAAGTCCCTGGGTTAAAATCCACCATCTGGCTGGGGTCTTTCTGTGTGCAGTCTGCATGTTCTCCCCATGACTGTGTGGGTTCTTACCGGGTACCCTGGCTTCCTCCCACAGTCCAAAGACATGCAGTCAGTGGGGTTAGACAATTTAGGTGATTCTAAATGAATTAACCCTGCAACAAACTGGTGACCTGTCCAGTGTGTACCCTGCCTCTTGCCCGATGGCAGCTGGGATACGCTCCAACACAGAATAAATGAAAGAAAATGGATGGAGTGACAGTGAAAATATGTTCAAGATTAATGAAGTTTATTGTCATATACACCACAAAATACAAGTGGTTACGCAGAGCAATGAAATTCTTACTTTGCAGGTTCCCTTCACACAACTAAATAACAACTAACTAAAATAAAGTGTAAACTTAACCCTGAGCATAGAAAATAGCACTGAAAATAATAATAAAGTAAAACAAGTGCAGCTTATGTGTAGGTGTAGTCAGAATTTAAAGTGCAAGTAGTTGCAACACTGTCACAGTGTAATATATGCAGAGTATGCAATATTAAAATGTTCATATTGTATGAAGTTGTGTTATGTTGTATATAAATGTACAAAATTGCAAATTTACAGGTGAAAGATCATTACAGTTCAACAATTAGTCATTGATTCAGTAGCCTGATGGCCTGTGGATAAAAACTGTATTTTTTTTAGTCTGGTTGTCCTCTCTGTTACAGCTGATAATGTGTTTTGTAGATTATACAGAATAATAAGGACATTTATTTTGTGCTGCTGCTTTTCTGTGTCCTAAGTAAAATGTCCCTCAGTTCCATTCAGGTGGGTTTGGAGGCAGAAATATCAGAGATAAGTGTTTCATGCACACAGCTGTTTGTTTGGAGAGATAAACAAATATTCCATGGTTATATTTAAAAGTGACTCTGAAATTAGGTGTGTGAACTGTCAAGACTTGCGGATATTATTTCTGTCTGTCTTCTGTCCTTCATACCTCAGCTCACCGGCCTCATCTTTTATTCAGGTGTTGATTCGCCGGCGCCCCCTGCTGTACGTGGTAGGACTCCTCATCCCGAGCATCTTCCTCATGTTGGTAGATGTGATGAGCTTCTACCTGCCTCTGAACAGCGGTACACGCATCACCTTTAAGATCAGCATACTGCTCGGCTACACCGTCTTCAGAGTCAACATGACAGATGAACTGCCTGTTACTGCTGTCAGGACTTCACTCATTGGTGGGATTTTAAAGACACACATATGTAAAGCAAACAACCTATATCCTGTTTTTTATTCTGTAACTGAAGACAGAAAGGTTAATGTAAAATAAATTCCAATGTGCACTGTCTGCAAAACATTAATTTGTAGAATGACAATAGTATGTCTAGTAGTACTGGGGGAATACAAGAGGAAAAACAAGTGGAGCCTAATTGAAGAAGCAGAATCTGAAATACCTTAATTAAATTATGAAGCTCTGAGTGCTCCCCACATTTAATTTTACACACAGTAATTTATCTGGGGAGGCTGCAAACCTGCTCTGCCTTAAATAGAGTGCTCCATGAAAAACCTATAAAGAGTAAGGGTAATGTTAAACCATAGAAAAGATCACTCTTAGACTAAATACCCCAAGACTGGCAGTGTGGCACAATATGAAGGCAGTTTGAGGTAGAATCAGACTGTGAGCATGGAAATAGGTGTCTGGGCAATCAGTAAAGCTTTATTGTAAATATCGGTTATAGTTTGGCTTTTATGTAACTAGACACTATTGTAAGTGTTTCTATATTCTCCACCCAGTTTCTGAACTATGCAATCTCCATTTAGGGGTATTCTTTGTGGTGTGCATGGCCCTGCTGATGCTCAGTCTGATCAAGTCTATACTGGTTGTGAAGCTGCTTCACTACAGTGAGAAGGAGGTCAAGGAAATGTCAGTGTCTGCCTGCCTGTTGGACAAGTACGGCTCAGCTGGTCATGTCTTTACTGAGAGTGCTTTAACTTCCATCAAAACCCTCGACCACATAAACCCGTCTGGAGGTAAACTTTAAGACTCGTTTTCCCAAATGTGCTATTGGCAGCGGATATAAGAGTACATTTTTTTATTTTTTTACTTTGCTTCAGCAAAATTGAAAACAACATCATGAGTCATGGGAGGAAAAACACTTACACGGGAGCCAAGGCACATCTTATCTGTGGGAAAATTTAAGCTCTAAAAATAGAAATAGAAATACACACTGTGCCAAAGCGTATGGAAAGTCTTTTTGAAAGTAGGACAAAAATGCATTAGTGGAATAGTTGAGGGTGGAATAGCAGCAGGGTGGCACAGTGGGCCAAGTCAATGGGGCTATTGTACAGGATATAAAGCTAGTAAAGGATATAAACTGTCTCCTACTCCATAAATGTATATTCATTACTTACATTGTAATGTTTTTTTTTCTTAGACTATGAGCTTGAAAACTCACTGGATGAGGATCTGCTGTCCCTGAATGAGATCCAGGATACTCCCACTGGGCTGGAGGGGCTCCTCCGAGAGCTGGTTTCCCTCCGTCTAGCTTTTTCCCAGGAGGACAGCGAGTCTTCAGCTCAGAGCGAATGGCTGGCCCTCTGCTCTAAGCTCGACTGCTTCCTGTTTCGCCTTTATCTGCTGGTTCTGGGCTTGTATGCTGGAACGCTACTGCTGCTCTGGGTCAACTGGAGCTTTGCTTGACTTAACTGCACATTTAAAAACAGTCCTTGCCTATGTCCACTGTACTTGCAGAGATAAATACTGCGCTGTTGCTGTGTATAGAATAAACCTGATTTAAATAAAAATATAGGCTACTTCAAGAAGTGCTCATATATATTTAACCTAAGAAACACTGATTACAATACACTTTATTTGCATATCACTGTTGTTGACACAGTGCTTTAAAATGATGATTATATGTTGCAATGTGGCTGTTTTTTTTTTGACTGTTTTTAGTTTTAATCACAGTTTTGGATCTTTGGGGTCTAAGAACAGGATGTGGTCAAAACAACAGTTTATTCAGATTATATAAATTATTAAAAAAAACTATGTTTATTACTGACAGATTGAGTAATGCCTTTTAAATAGCCAGTACAAATATTTGGCAAAACTGCAAAAAGTACACTTGAAGTCTTCTGGAGCAATAGCTACTCTTTAAATATGCTGCTCGCGTAACCGCCACCGCTCTAGCCATCGTAGCACTGTATCATCATTCTGACAAAGACATTATTGTATCGGCTCTGTTATTATGTTTCCCGGCAGTGAAGATTTACTCAGAGATACTGTACAATAAAGTAGCTCTCAGGAGAAAATTCTCACTTCCAGTGTGATGCTATGATATTGTATTCATACTTTAATCTCCATCCTACTGCCACAAAATGGATCAGTGAAAACCTTTCAGAGCTCAGCTGCTGTGTCTCTATTCCCTGGTGGTTTCCTAATAGTCCTAATAAGAATATCAAATGTGCACAGAAAACTTGCCAGTGTAACGATCAATATTAATGTAGTTTTGACGGTATCAGCAACCTCTTTTTTCCAGTATATCTGGTTACACGATGTTATGCAACACATCTGAAAATAAATCTTTCATCATTGCTTTGTTAGTGTCTCTGTGAGGCTTCCAGTGGCTGTTTAAGATGTCTGCATTCGCTTTGTTTTGGATATAAATGTAATCTGTAGATGTTTGTGTCTGTTTTTTTTTTAAATAAAAATAATAACCACAAAAAGAATGTGATTATTTTGCAAAGATAAAACATGACAGAAGAAGCAACGAAAGCTTTTGTGAGGCAAAGGAACGCTGGATCCTGCCTTTCTGAAATACACATGATTACAGACTTAGTATGCATCCATTTAGAGAGACAGCTACAAGCCCTCAAAGGCTTCGCTGCTCATATTCATTATTTCTGAAACCCGGAGAGCAGGCGAGTGAAAAAGTAGGCCACAAAACCTTTCTTTAGGAAATTTCACATGAATGAAACTAAAGAGTTATTACAACCCTCCATGGCTTAGAGCTAAAGGTTCAATCCAAATCAAACCTAGTTGTTTTTGTTTGAATTGGAATCTGAATTTGAAAACTACTTACATTATATAAGTCAAAAACCAAAACTTTGAGTATTTTAGATATGGTCAGTGTGAAAGTGAACTACAATATTGTCCTCTTTCAAGGTGCAGTTAAGATCAGGGGCTAAACATGTGGCACAGAGGCCCGAATTTTAAGATTTTAAGATTACGCTTAAAACTTCCCTTTTTGCAAAAGCATATAGTTAGGGCTGGATCAGGTGACCCTGAACCCTCCCTTAGTTATGCTGCAATAGGTTTAGGTTTCTTCTTCAGTCAGCTTTCTCACTCTCTATGTGTTAACAGATCTCTCTGCACTGAATCACACTTGTTATTAATCTCTGGCTCTCTTCCACACCATGTCTTCTATCCTGTCTTCCTTCTCTCGCCCCAACCAGTCGCAGCAGATGGCCCCGCCCCTCCCTGAGCCTGGTTCTGCCGGAGGTTTCTTCCTGTTAAAAGGGAGTTTTTCCTTCCCACTGTTGCCAAAGTGCTTGCTCATAGGGGGTCACATGATTGTTTGGTTTTTCTCTGTATGTATTATTGTAGGGTCTACCTTACAATATAAAGCGCCTTGAGGCGACTGTTGTTGTGATTTGGCGCTATATAAATAAAACTGAATTGAATTGAATAGAACTGGCCTGCCAAAGAGCCCAGTTCACCTTGCTACTTTGCAAAGGGTAACAGCTGCAAATGATTCATTAATCATTTTAATTTTTCAATAAGGTATACCACTATTCCTTGTATGGCCATGAAAATGTATTGAAAGTAAATAGTATTTCTAGATCCTGATAAATTGCAACATGCTACTGTTGTTTAAATCCAAAAGCACCGAACATGTGAAGCCTACGTGTATTTGTGGACTTCACTGTAGTCTGAAGATTGTACAGCATATGTAATGACAGTAGACTAAGTAGTATTAGGGATGATTGAGCATTTTGAAGGCAGATCCAGCAAAGATTATTTCAGTGTTGTACAGATAACTGGGCTGTATGCGGCACATAATCAGTTTACTCATTGTAAGTACTGTAGATAGAGCAATCCTGGCCACGAACCTTTGCAATATGCTCTGAGTTTTGAATTTCATAAACAAAATATTATGCCCTTTCCTTAAAAGTTAATGGGCATATTTACCAAACAAAATGTACCCTGATGTAAAACTGAGGACAGCTGAAAACTGGCTAATAAAAATTCACACCGCCACGCTCCTTTTTAATTGTTTTTAAGGCATTAATTGCTGACACTTTGAGACTAAAATGAGATGACACTCTTGCCTAATGGTTTCTTAATTGGTAAACATTGTAACATACTGGCCTGGGATCGTATTATTGAATTAAATAACTTCTCAGACATGACATATGATCCAGTCGCAGAACTCTGGCTCCATTTATCTGAGCGAGCTGCTGCTTTATTGAACAAGGAGTGGTGTCAGAGCAGACGGATACACCCTCATGAGTGGAGTGACACTAACAAGGTTTTGATAGTGGATGTGAGTGAAGCGATGCATATAGTGGATGGATGTGGAGGATATAGGTGCCAGGCATCCTGAGGCCTTTCGTCAGAGCGACAGGCAGACTTCAGCAGCAACAAGAGAAAACACAGGTGAACTAGCAGCATGAGATTCTCATCAGCCTGGACAGCACTCTGCTTCCTTCTGATTAATGAAGCCTCAAAAGAATGCACAGGTACACCAAAGTATTTAATTTTATTGTTAACCTAAGCCCGTTTTGGGCCTTGGGTTCACCAAATATCAGGGAAAATATTAATGATAGCTTAAAATGGTATTAGCTGTGTAATATTTTTGCTAGTCTTCATTTGATTTTCTAGTCCAATCTTAGCTGTTTAATTTTAGTCACATCTTTCTGGTAACAAATTAAGTATTTTTGCAAAAAGTTGAATCTTAATAATGAATCTTAGTAACTAATAATTCTGTATATCTATAATTTAAATAAAATAAAATTAAAGTGTCTCAAACAAAGAAAGAAATATTGCAGAAACAGCTGACATTAATGGTACATACAAGAGATATAGGTATATGTTGAGATATTTAAAAAAAAGCCATGAAAACTTAAAGTACTGTTATATTTGTGGTGAAATACAATATGGAACTTCAAAACATTTATGCTATGAATGCTTGGAAATGTAGGTTTTTAATTAAATAGCTTTTATCTGTCATCTGAAACAAGAAATGCATATTCCTTATGAAATACATTTAGTTTAACAATATTCTCATTGTAAATGATCAGTGCATTTAATATTCATAATGATTTCCTTCTAATTATTTTTATTTTTATTGAAGCTGACCACAGATGCAACTGATCTTATTACACATTTGTTTGTCATTTGTGATTTCAGCTATTTCTTTAACAGCATATATATATGTGCATATATTGTTATATATATTATATTAGTGTGTCTATTAGATTTTTTATTGGTTTTTCAGATTTTCACTGTAACTTTTTTTAGCAAAGAAACCAGGCAGCAGCACTGGAAGATTTGCCAATGCCACCTTAGTGCGACTGGCAGAATTTTTGAGTGCCGGTTATAAGAAAGGAGTGAGACCAGTGAAAGACTGGAACACCCCTACTAACGTGGAAATTGACCTCATGGTATACTCTATCCTTAATGTGGTGAGTTATGCTGTCTACAAACCAATTACTATTTTCCGTGTGTTATATTTTTTAAAGAAATCATCATTAAGTATACAATGTGTCATAATTATGCATACGTGAGCATGCACAAATACACAGTCATTGTGTAAAACTGAATTTAAATTATTGCTTTGACATGTTTGGATTAAAAAAACACAGAAGCACCAATGTAACACGGACCGTATAACATTTTTTGTTTTTGCGCTGATTTCTCTGTTTTGTTTTGTGTTAAAGGATGAGAAGAATCAGGTGTTAACAACATACGTCTGGTATAGACAGGTAAGAAAAATAAAAAGTGTATATTGGTGTATATTGTTTGCTTACTTTATCTGCAATTGTGGTATTATTCATTTATCACATATTTTATCTATTTGACATGGCAAATATGTGGTTACTCAACAATAAGTTTTAGTATTCACATTCATGCCATTTAAAACAAAAAACTTTCAGTTGTGATTGATTTTTTTTCCTCTTTGAAACCATGACATTTTCTCATGGGGCTGTGTAAGTGCCATAAACACAGACAAACAAACCATATGTTTGCTTGTCTTTGTTTGGACAAATGACTAAATCAATAAACATGCCATTAAAAGCAACAAAATATTATCTATAAAATTTAGACATTAGTCAACTTATAAAGTGTTACATAAAATATGTTTGCTTTAACTTACATCTGTATTTGCTTTTCTTTGTATTCCTTTGTGTTCAGTTATTTCATGAAACCACACTCAGTCCATATTTTCTGACATAGTGCAATTAAAAAAACATCTTTACATTCTGTTACATTCTTTCTGCACTCCTGAATATTTCAGTCATGGAAAGATGAGTTCCTGATGTGGGATTCACAGGACTTTGATGGAGTCAAAAAAATTTCCATACCCACGGCTAATGTTTGGGTTCCTGACATCCTCATCAATGAGTTGTAAGATTATCCTATTACTAGTTCTAATACACAGACCCTCTCGCATTTCTGTTACATTGATTAAAACCGTTATTTCTGTCTGTGACCTGCAGTGTAGACGTGGGGAAGTCTCCAGACATTCCTTACGTTTATGTCACAGATGATGGAGTTGTGCGCAACTACAAGCCCATCCAGGTTGTAACAGCGTGCACTCTCAATATCTACAACTTCCCATTTGATGTACAGAATTGCAGCCTCACCTTCCAAAGCTGGCTCCATACCAGTAAGATATTTCACTGAGTTATTAATGAATTTAAAGTTATCATTAAATAACAGTCATTCTCGCAATTTTGTTTTTCTAAAAACATTTTTATTGTATGACAACATTTAAAGGAACATTTTATTATTTTTATTCCTAAAAGTATTCTCATGTATAAGAATGCTAACAAGGCTCTAACAAGCCAAAGGTACATTTTAGATTAGAAGTATTTTTGAATGCTTTAAAAAATGCAATGAATAGTTCATATTTATTAATTACCTGCATGCAAATTGAACTAAAGAGAAAAAAAAAGCTAAATCCAATCAATGTCTTTGAAGCAGCACCACTTCTTGTAAGTCTTGGCTAGAACAACTGCTCTGTTTGATGAATCCATCAACTCTCTCCCGCTGTGAGAGAGCACAGAGGTAGGTGAAGGCTGACGTGTTGCCATGGCTGTTTCACGCTGCTCCCAATATTGTGTTCGATTTGTAGTTGATGACATCAACATCACCCTGATGCGAGAGCCCGAGGAACTCAGTAAAGACAAGAGTGTCTTCATGAACCAAGGAGAGTGGGAGTTACTTCATGTACTATCCAAATATAAGAACTTCAGTGTGGACAAAGAAGAGTATTACGCTGAAATGAAATTTCATGTGAGTGTAAAGATTTACTAAGTTGTATAGAGCATACAAAAACTTAGAACCAATGTAATAGGCCAAGATAGAGAAACAGTGTGGAAAAAATAGACTGACCAAAAATAAAAAATAGACATAAGAATTTCAGCTTCAATTCAAGGGGTTTATCAGAAGTACTGAATTAACTCTTTAGAAATTCAACCATTTTTATACAAAGTCCCTCATTTTTGGAAGTTCAGAAGTAACTGGACAACCCCGATGTTAAAAAGAATTGTTTTTATGATGAAATTCTTTGCACTCACTGACTGCCTGAAGTCCATGGCCATCATCTTTTTCCTCCAGCGATTAAGGACTATCCCATTTTTCTGCTTTGAAAAACTTGTGAGGTGCTTTTGCAGGTTGTTTTGCATCACTAGCCATTTGCTCTGTGAAACGCTGTCTGGCTTGCAGGATTTGGTGGAATCTGAGAACGTGTAACCCTTTGCACTTCAGAATTCATCCTGATACTTTTATCAGCAGTTGAGTCATCACTAAACACCAGTGACCTGTCTTTATTGAAAGCCATGTTTGAAAGATGATGTGGGCCATTCCTTTGCCTCTCCATACGTTTCTTTTCCAGACAGTCTGTTACAAGTTAATCCTGGTTTCATGATTTGGATTTGTTTTTCAGAGCTGCGCAGGCTCCTTTAGATGTTTAGAAAAATCTAATCTGGCCTTCTGCTTTTTGAGTGGAACAAGTGGTTTGCACGTTGTTGTAAACTGCATTTACGATGATGAAACCATCTCTCGATTGGAGACTTTGATCATGATACACATACCTTCTTGAGAGTGTTCTTGGCTTAGCAAGGTGTTGTGAAGTTCTTTTTCTTAACCATGGAAATAATTCTGTGATCATCTACTTTAGTTATCTTTTGTGGTCTTGATGATGAACTACAGTGCATTCATTCTTTTTAAGCACATACAAAACTGCAGCAAAAGCCACTAAAAAGGCTTTTGCTATCTCTCTGATAGGTTTATTTTTTATTTTTCAACCAGATGATGGCCTTGTTTACTTGCACAGACATCTCTTGGATGTCTCTTGGACAGGCACCAAATGCAAGTTCAATACTTGCAATTGAAAAAAGACAGGCATCACCTGACCGTGAAATGTTGTCAAGCCAATTCTCTTTGAACCTGTGAAAATAGGGGACTATGGATAAAAATTGGTATAATTCCTAAACAACTAATGCAACACTTTTGCTGAACCTCTTGAATTTAAAAAGTCTTCACTTTAATAAAATTATCAGTGTTTTATTTCAAATCCACTGCAGTGGTCCTGAGAGGTAAAATTACAATTGTTCAAATACTTCCAAATAACTTTGGACCTGACTATATATTCATCATCATGCTTTATAGGTCACTAGTTAATGTTCTTATTATGATTTATAGTGAAAGCTGAAGGGTCTTTTTTAAAAATCATTTTACCTTGTGTGTATTTTTCTCATTGCCTGTGGTACAATTGCTCAAAATCTATGCCCAGGTGATAACACTGTTGATAAACTGCTTATACCAACAAGAAACAAGAAACATGTTCCCATCTGTTCCCCAGATTCCCAGTTTTTATGAAAAGAAATGCTAAACATGTCCTGCCTCATTTGATAGCACACATTTTAACTTGACTCTAAACTAAATCTCCCAGGTGGTGATCCGACGGCGACCATTATTCTACACCGTGAACCTGCTGCTGCCCAGCATCTTCCTAATGGTGATGGACATTGTGGGTTTCTATCTGCCACCAGACAGTGGAGAGAGAGTTTCATTCAAGATCACTTTGCTGCTGGGCTACTCTGTCTTCCTCATCATTGTGTCTGACACTCTGCCTGCCACTGCCATAGGAACCCCGCTAATTGGTGACTAGAATCAATTACACTCACCTGCAGTTTGTATTCAAATGAGCATTTCTGCGACTACTATGAAGATATGAGTTTAAAATATTTTGCCTGAAGGCAGTCTTACTTTTCTTTAAATGTATGGGTAAACAAAACAGAGAAAAATATGACAGGGGAGATCAACACCATGAACAGCTATTAGTTTGTAGTAAAGCATGCAGTGACAGATGGTTGAGGGCAAAACATCACCTGAGCTGAAAACTATTCCAGGATGGATTGGGTGTCAGGCAGGGCCACATCCTTCCACCATTTACCATACTACCCTTTATCATTTATAAACTACAATTTCTTTTCTTTTTTTTAATCTTATCTGTCCTACAGGTGTGTACTTTGTGGTTTGCATGGCCCTCCTAGTAATCAGCCTAACAGAAACTGTGCTGATTGTACGTCTGGTCCACAAACAAGACCTGCAGCCCCCTGTGCCCCAGTGGCTGAAGTATCTGGTGTTGGAAAGAGCTCCAGTCCTTTTCTGCATCCACAAAAAGCACCGGCTATGTTCCAGACTTTCCTCTCAGTCCACTGACATGGAGAACTACAAGGAAAACAACTATGGAACTGGTAGGTACAGAAGAAAACAAGTAAAGTGGCTAATATAATTCAGAATTGTACTTAAATAAGGCAGAAAGTAAGGAAAAATCCCCAAATGCTTTTAAGCTTTAGCACTGTGAATAATCCTGTAACTCCAATCAAACCCTACAGCCCCGTGCTCACTTCACCACACCTGTGAAATCGGTCGAAAGCTCAGCCAGCATGAGAGAGAAGGTGGGCTGCTTGGACTGCACTTGACTCCAGCTAAGGACAACGTCCCACCTCTCATGGACAACATCCTGCAAGAGGTGACAACGATACGTCACTTCCTGGAGAAGAGGGACAAGTGCCGTGAAATTGCCAAGGAGTGGCTCCAGGTTGGCTATGTGCTTGACGTGCTGCTCTTCAGAGTCTACTTGGTGGCCGTGGTGGCCTACAGCATCACCCTGGGCACACTGTGGTCTGTTTGGCAGGCCGCCTAAGTTATACCACTGTACTGCTGTGGGCACAAGCTTGAAGCAGGAAATCAAGAATGCCAGAGTTAGTCGGTCTGTGCCACATGTAGCTCATAGGATACATTAAGGCACTCACATAGCAACTGGATATGAAACAATACAAATAGTCCCACACACATGAAAATGCAACTACTATCCATCATTATGAGGGATTACAAAGAATGAGAAGCAAGAACAGAAGGATGAGACTGAGATCTGCAAGACAAACATACATGAAAATACAGCATAAAATACAGGTAAATATCGCATAAAACCTGGATGAATATAGCAAAACTGCTGTGACAAACCAGGAGATACACATAAAAAAAGTAAAATCGGTAAAAGTGGTGACATTAAGGTTGTTATTGCAGATGTTGCTGTGTCAAATTTGAACTCAAGTAGTCTACAGACGTTGTTGTTGGGTTAAGTGGTGAGTGGTAGGCTCTGGGAGCAGAAGATATATGTGAGATAAATAAAGTGCTTAACGTGCATACAAGAAAAGTGCAATGTAAATGCAAGTCCAAATATCCAGCATGTGTGTTATCTGTACATTAATTTATATTAGTGAGGCAAGAAGTCCATTTTAATAACTGCTTTGCATACGAGCGATGTTGTTTGTTTATTTAGTTTCTGTTTTGGACAGAAGACTGTTAATTATTTTCATGCTTCAAAGCATGAGAAATATGTGAAATCTATTGAATTCTTTTTATTTCACACTTTCTGGTGTTTTTGTGCCATCAAGAGATGATATATAATTATATACAGTGAAAAAACACAATGTCTGTAAAATTATACACTGAAAAAATGTATAATGTTAAAAAAAATGTAAAATGCATAATGTTGATTTACAGCCAGTTAAAAATACCACTGGGTAGTCATCAAATAAAAGAAGTAAAAAAAAAAAAATGCAATCTTTGCTTTTTATAGAAGTCCATGTGTGCCACAATATTTCATTAAAAAATACATAGTCAAATAAAACATAAAATCACACAAAGCAAATGATAAAAACTACATTTATAAGAGCTTCCATTTATGTAATGGTGTGTAAAATGAAGTTTTTTAAAGATATGTCTTTGCACCTGGACACAATCTCACTATGAAATGAAAAATGACTTCCATAGTTTAGGTTTCGGAAGCTGCATTGTTCCACTCTACTAAAAATATAACGCTGAAGGTCACAGTTTTAAAAAATCGTAGCAGAGAAAAACACACCTTTTCGTAGAATTTATCACAAAAAGAATCATAATTTTGAACTGAAGCTGTAACGTGCTTTGCAAATGAACCCACAGATATTAGACAAACACACTCACACACACTACTGTATGTGTAACATGTGATATGCAGTTTATAACAAAATAGATTTTTTAGCTTTATTTCTGCCTGCAGTCCACCACAGCTGCCAGAGGATGGCACCATGTACAATAACATCAGTTTCCCTCAATAGCAGTGAGTCACTGAAGTTCTGATGTGCATATTATCAGTGGCCCGCATAGATGCTTCTTATCAGTTTTAGAGAATGTTTAGAGTAATAGCAGAGGGGGAATATTCACTGCCATCCTTTTCTCTGATTAAATGATTATGTAAGTTAGACTAAATGCATTTTGTGGATTTTCTTTCCACTTTCATGTTCCACATTTTGGACAGTGTCACGTTAAAGGTTAATTAAATCAGTTTACACGGCCTATCAATCTGTTCAACTTGTAGCTCTTTGTGCAAAAACACAATGCAAATGAGATGAATGACACTATTTAAGGTCTCCTCCCTAGCCCCGTCACAACTGCATGCTAAAAGAAGAATAATCATTTTAAAGTATAGCTCTTCCTTAGTTCTGTTTTTCTCTCAGGAAAATGGGAAATAGGTACAGCAACCCATGCAAACATTCATGGAAATAAAGTACACAAAAAGAGTTTGTACAATTCCAATAACCTCAAATGTTAATATTGGTTATGACTACCATTATTCTTCAATACATGCCTGAACTCTCTGAGAAAAGCTTTCTCGCAATTTCCTTAAGTAGTCCTCAGGAATAGTTGTCTGGGCTTCTTGAAGGACATTTAAAGCTCTTCTTTGGATGTTGGCTGCCTTTTGTTCTGTTCTCTGTCAAGATGATCCCACACTGCTTCAGTAATACTGAGATCTAGATACTGGGGAGGCCAATCTATGACTGGCAGTGTTCTGTTGTGTGTTTTTCTATCCGGGTATGCTTTTTCTGCATTGGCAGTTTTAGGAACCTTTTTTTTAGGTAAGTGTTAAGTGGCTTAAAAAACAAACAAAGCATTGCTCTGGTCAGGTACAAGCATTGGACTGAAAGTGACTGAAAGCCTGAAGAACTATTGCTCATGACCACTTTAAAAATTAAAAGGAAGTGCGTCTCTTTGGAAGCAAAATTTAAAGGAATTAAGGATCTCTTGAGTGTTAAGACTCGCTTAAGCTTCTATTTTATTTCTGAGCAATAAGCTATGCAACTTAAGGTATGTGCTATTTAAAATGTAGTGTGATGATAACATCATATCTGATTGAAATGGGAAACAGGGGATTCTGGTGCTCATTTGTGGTAGGAGGGTCAGGAAAAGCTCTAAAATATATCATCTTAGCTTCCTCTTAAATCATTGTCCGATGACTGGGGTTAAGTCTGAATTGTTTACTCCTTTGCTGACAAGATTTCAGATTCAGATTTCAATGGCGTAGTTCATGTGGTCGTATTTAAAAGCAGTCTGGTTGAGTAAGCGATTAATAGTTGGAATTAAACCATCATTAAACCTCCCTTGCACCAAACAGGGAACCTCGGGGTCATCACTCTAATAATCCACTCTTTACATATGTGGGTCAAAGATCAGCACTCAAACCTGATTCTGTAAAACAAAGCCCCTACACTGTTCCTTCTACCATCCTGACAAACCATTCACTAAGCGCTGCCCTTTCCTTTCCCATGCCCCAAAATAACATGAAAGTCACATCAAAGTCCAACAAATCTGCTCACAGTTAGTTTTTGCCCTCATTTCCTGTTTTTGTTTTCTCCCAAAAAAACAAGAAAAGAAGAAAAAAACAAACGGGAAAAACTACACTAATCTGCAATGTGTTTTGGATGTAATACTTTGGAGTGTTCTGCATAAATGAACAGGGAAACTGGAGAGCTGCCTCATTAGTTTCCAATACGCTGAAGTCAAGATCTGATCTCGTGTGCCAGAGAGAGGAAATGAGCAAATATAGGAGGATTATTGGGAAATATTGGAGACACTTTTGATGTGACACTGTATTTATTTGTTGGACACACACAGCCGGGCTTGCCTTCTCTAGTTTTATTGGGCATAAAATTCTGGGAACCACACAGAACTGACAATGAATGTTTATTACCCCAGATATGAGCGGCGATGACATTAACTACAAACACACAACACTACAAGCATTTACAAAATATACTCCATATATATTATACGCTGCGCAGTAATGCACACTCAGACAGGATGATTATACTGATGTCAGAACACCTCATTGTTAGTACATTTAATTGCTGACTGTAGCAATGAAAGGACAGTTAGAGGGATGTCTTTTGTTTTTTCCTCTCCTGCCTGTGTGATGTAAATGCAACATTTGAGCCTCACCAGCACTGAGGATGAAATTTCAAAGCTTGCTCTAAGTATCATGGTACAGAAAAGACCCTCAAATCAGTGAACTCAAAGGATTTTCTTTTCAGGAAACATACATTTTCTCATCAAATGTCATACAATCCACCTTCAGTGCTGTGTTTTGTTTGGAAAGAGTAGCATGTGGAGATTTTAGCCCGATGATGGCACTTGTTAGAGCATTCATACAAAAAAACATGTCCAATGCACCAGAGGAGACAAATAAATCCTGCTCCCTCACCAAATTATGAACATGATTATGTTTATAATCCTATTTAACGTAAGCATAATGTAAGTAAAATGATGAATAATAATTACCATATTTGTTTTTTTAAGTTTTCTCAATTGTTTTGATACAGTTCAACAATCAAAGCTTGTTTCACATGAGTTAGAAAATGCAGTCGATCACTTAAACACTGTGACCACTGAGTAAAAGCCTTTACTCACTGCTGTTTTAGGACTTCGACATCAAATGTTTTTCTACTTTTTATCAACAAATACCAACTATTTTTTTTTACTGGCCCTAAAAAATTAGTGTTCAGACCCAAAAATGAAATATGAAGAATAAAAAATTTTACACAATAGAATCGCCTATTGGGATCCAAACCAGTATTAGACAGAACTACCTAAAGGTGTACCTAATAAATTGTCCAGTGATACTGCTATTGTTACACTACTAAAGATATTTGTTACTGTCTTGATGAACTTCAGAATCAGAATACTTTAATAATCCCTAAGGAAATTATGTCACTTGAACATGAAAACACCCTTTTTCTACTAATACTGTCTAGCATTGCATTGATGTTTCCAATCCAGTGACTTCAAGCATGTATGAAAGAGCAAATACAGTAAGACCCATTCAGAGGTTTACTTGCAACAAATAGAAATGCATACTTTCAGTTTAGTGTCACAGCTGCTCATCCAAATTTCCCTTTTAAGCAGCCCCAAGGATGCTCTACTGGACTGAAATCTGTTGACTGAAGGCCATTGGAGTACAGTTTTTTCAGTCTTCTGTATTTTGGTGAGACTGTGTGACTCACCAATGTAGCCCTAGGTATTTCTGTTATTAGCTGATGGGTGTAGCCCCCAGTGTGGTCTTCTGTACCCATCTGAAGTACACATCTGCTTCAAGGCCAGACATGTGGTACTTCGAGGGATGCTCTTCTGCCTAGCCTGTTTCTAATGAGTAGTTATTTAAGTTAATCATGTCTACATGCCTAAATACTTTGAGTTGCTGCTGATGTTAAAGGCTGATTAGATATTTGGATTACCGTAACAAGCGTTGGAACAAGCATATCTATTAAAGTGGTTGCTGAATGTATGTAGCGTGACTTTACTGGCCCACACAGTAGTTGGTGTTCAGATCTCAGATTATATATATTTTACTTGTCTGTTTTCTGATGCATAGAATTTAATGGGTATTATTTTGCTTTTCTCAATTTCAGCAATTTTGTAAAGTGTCAAAAAATCCTTCACATTTTTGCAGAAATCTCTCAAAGTCACTAAGGGTTTGAGAAAAAAAACAACTAAACATTTCAATGACTAATTCTTTGAGGAGTGGTGAAAGGGTTTGATTCTTTCATCACAGAGTTGAAGTGATTGACTCACTATTCATGTTTTGATAAATGTGAAAAGGGTATTTTGAATCTTGCAGAGTCTTTTGCACAGCTGATTCTGCGTTATGAAAAATACCTGATTTGTTGTGAGAACTGCATTAAGAGAGGTAAGAACGACTTTTCTGCTGCATCAAACCAGTTGAGGAAAAACTGTAACTCAAATGTTTCATCAGCCAATCACATGGCATCAACTCAAAACATTTAGGCACACAGACATGATCAAGATGAGCTGCTGAAATTCAAGCCAAGTATCAGAATTAGGAAGAAAGGTGACTCAGTGTGGCATGGTTGTTGATGCCAGATGGGCTGGTCAAACTGCTGATCTACTGGAATTTTCTCACACAATTATCTCTTACGTTTACAATGAACAGTCAGAAAAGAGAAAACAAAAAGCCTTGTTGACAGCGAAGGTTAAAGGAGAAGACTACTTTGAGCTGATAGGAAGGTCACAGCAACTCAAATAATGATTCATTACAACCAAGGTATGCAGAACACTCACAACACACTGGAACTTGATGCAGATGAGCTGCAGCACCAGAAGACCATACAGGGTGCCACTCCTCTCAGCTAAGGTCAGAAAACTGAGGCTACATTTCAAACTGGATATTAGAAGACTGGAAAAATGCTGTACTGGAAAAAAAAAAAGCATGAAGGGGTGAATGAAGCATGTTGTATAAAGCACTTTGAGTGCTCAAGTAAAATAGAAAGTGCTTTCTTTACTCTTTCATACATATTTGATTTGACTAAAAAAAAAAACAAACCCAAAAAACAAAAAACGTCATGCTGGACTATATTAAGGAGAAAATCTGTAAGTCTGACTGACAAAAGTAGTAACTGTTTTAATTGGCTGTCGAATTCAGATGAGATATGCATCAGTGACAAAGTGACAAAATGTCTTATTAGTGAAGCATGTGTAGAAACAATAGCAGTTGTTATGTGTGTGTAGGTTCTCAGTTACCCAGCTCATGGTAATCTAAGGAGCTTCGAAGGAAAACTGATGGGACTTCTTTAAGTTTCTTGAAGATGCTTCACCTCTCATCTGACAAGCATCTTCAGCTCTAAGACCAAATCACGGAGAGTCCCTGCAATAGGAGAGGTTACAAATCCAATGAGCAACACAAAGGTGATTTTTGGTTTGTTATATTTGGTCAAACTAGGGTTCACAAAATACCCAAAGCACACATTTCTGTGTTCATTTTCCTGTAATTCTTCTGTCAGTGTCTGCAAATTGCTAAATAACTAATAAAATACCTCATTTGTTTAATTACGGTAAACATTTCAGAAAACTTGGAATAAAAAAAAAGGAAAATTTCATGGTGTTATCGCTTAATAAAAACCTTTAATAGTGGACAGTTAAATCTAGTTTATGAATATTAGAAATGCTAAAATATGGCTCATGTGCAGAATCAAACTTTCAAATTTGTCATAAACTGTCTTAAGTGATCAAAAGTTTCATTGTGATCCTTTTGTTAAAAGTTCTCACCCCTTTCTCCTAATTAAAGAAGACTTCGCTGCACTGAAACAGATATTGGAGTCACAATATTTTTTTACTTTTACTTTTAAAGACAGGGATTAAGCCTCTCTAAATACTGGCTGTTTCTTTAGCTTCACAATGATCTACTGCTCTAAAACCGTGGAACAATTATTCAATATCTGCTGTATATCAAAATATTTGATGTTTTGATGTGAGGTTGAGCAACGATACAAAATGATAACAAGTGATAAACATCAGCTATAACTTGCCACAGAAAAAAAAACCCCTGTTTGGGGTCGTCTATCTTTGTGCAAAATCGGAACATTTTGTGTCTTGTTTCGCTTCCTCTCTAATGACAATCATGCCTGTGTGAGAGCACAGGTGCGCAGATAAACATGCCCCTGCATATCTAATGATAGCATTTATGACCTCTATGGCATTAGCGACTGAACAGACAAAAGGCAGTCAGGCTTGAAGTGGTGCAACAGTTACCGTTAGTACATTATGAGTGAGAACTGGTGGCAAACAGCCAGATGCTGAGTGCAAAGCCAGACAACTGAATGCACTTCAGCTCTGAGCATTTGTTGAAAAATAAAGCAGATTCACAGAAAACTGATGGCGGCATCAGTCAGATACTTTGAAATGGTTATAAAACGTTGATTCCGGTTACTTAATGTGGATATTTATTTTTTGCTTTAAGGATGTGTTGCTGCTCGTAAACATGACCCTGCCCACACTACTATAAAGTAAAGCAAGAGTGGACGAAATCTTAGTTTTAAAAATGAGTAAAAATAATGTCTTTCCACCAGATTAAATACTAGTTATACAATAATATTATTGATATATAGTTATTCTGAAAATAAAAGTACAGCATATAGTGAGTTGTGTTCAGATAAAATGAGATAAAGATAAAATAACATCTCACATTCACTGGTCCTGTAAATGTAACCGGTCATCTTTGGCTTTTATTTATTTGGTATTTCACATCTGCAGTATAATAGTTATTTTCCTTGAGATATACAATACCTCACTCTTTTATTTAATGCCTTTAGTTTTTAGGATAATACTGAATGTGGAAGTACTGCCCATCTACCCTGATAGATGTCTGCAGGTATTCCCCGCAGACTTTTTCCTACTTTTGCCAAAGTTTGTATGTAACTTTAACAACGATTCAAAAGTTGTCAGTCTTTGTCTCTCGTGAAACAGGGTTTCCGCTACTGTAAATAAAATAGTGAGCCAGAAAGAGGGCTAACACAGACAACATGAAGTCCATTTTTTATTTTTTTTTCTAACTGCAGTTTGAAAGTATACAACTGAACATCATGATTTGATTTCTGTTATGAGACTCATAAATAAAATTACAAAAAATTTTCACTACAAAAAACCAATCTACTGTTAGTAGGATGTAAAAAACAAAACAAAAAATCGTTATATTTTCACTATCAAAGGCACAACATTGACTTTATCGACAACATGGAGAAGAAAACCTGCAGCATAATTCTTTTATTTTTCCTTTTTATTTTTTTCACACTCCATCAGAGAACACTGAAATGTTACAAAGAGATGTGTCTGATTCTACATGGAAAGAAACGAAAAAGAACAACTTCTATATCAACAGACAGTGGCTATAGATTGGTGGCACAGCTCAACAGGAAACGTACTGCCACAGAAAGAAATAGCACGTTGTCGCTGGAAAAGACAAAGGACCTTTGCAAAGCTCTAATGCCAATTTAAAAAAAAAAAAAAAAAAAAAAAATTATACACCTGACAACAATAAGAGAACAAAATAAAGAAAATAAAAAATAATAATTGGGCACCTTCTAAGATTAGGCTAAGATTAGGTGCTGAGGTAGACAAAAACTATAACCATTCAAATCATAATAAAAACACTATTTTCTTAATATAGAGCAACTTGACTGGCACTTGTGCTGTCACAACAATGGAGGAAAGAAGTAGCACAGACAAGCCAGGGAAAGACAGAGAGAGAAAAGCTTTGTTACATAAAAAGCTTTGTTATGCTTGGTCCGACAGGGCAATTGGTCCTCAGTGCTAATATAAAAAAATACAATGTCTTGGTGCTTTGTTACTCAAACAAGTTTAGTCTAGACCTCGATGACACATGCATTGCAACACTGCATGAAATGGCTACTTTGTTCTAGAAACACCACACCAAAACACAGAGTGCCAGCTCCAGGGATGCCATGATTCCTCTCTGACGAATTGAACATCCCCTCTTAAATGCTTTTTTTGTAGCAAAGAAAAAGTACTTAAAGAACAAACAAAACTGAAACAACAGAAGGGTAATACCCCGGTGCTAACCTACCCAAATGGAGGTTTCTTTATCATTTTTATTTTTTTTTTTTTACATTTTTTCCCAGAACAATAAAATGTTCTGCTCAGCAAACCTGTTGCTGATAAAAAGAGAAAATTAGAATTAGAGAAGCAGACTCGGGGCCTCGTTTGCTCGCAAGAAAACAGAAAAAATAAAAATCACAAAGCAGATCTTGTCCCCAAAAGTCTCTAATAGTTTCATGACTGCAGCACAAATTTCAGCTAATTTTCCCCATGTTTTGTTTTGTGTTGCTAAATAAATGCTTCTGGGAGCCAATCATAGAGCAGCAAATGCACAATCCTAGTTTGCTATTTCAATAGCATTAAGGGTTTATTGCAGTCTTTGAAAAAAAAGAAAAGAATAAGCACTGCTCTATTCAGGATTAAAAAGAAAAGAAAGAAAGAAAATCAGGTCATTTTAGAGCGTCATGACATCCCTAGGGCGCTGGAGACACCATTTTTATTTTCTTCTGAAAATACAGAAACTAAGCAGATATAGATGGATATTTTTGTTGAACAATTTCCATTTTTAGGCACAAAGATAGTACAGAAACATCGGAGAAACACTGAGGGAAGAACTATATCAATGCCAATGTATATATATATTTTTTCCCACAGAAAAAAAGTGGCATAGAATATCATTTATTTTGTATCTGATCTGTTTAGTGCATTTTTCCACTAATACACACCCACACGCACACACACACACACACACACACACACACACACACACTGTTACACGCTTTCATGCACTCTTTCACCTGCACAAGAAAGTAGAAAACATTCAGAGGACGATGATAGGAATAATGTGACTGAACAGGTCTTGCATTGTGGTGTTCAGACTGAACCGTGACTGGGTATATTATAGTGGGTGGATATTATGCGAGGGTGAAAAAAAGCTCCCTCAAATCACAGTGTTAGAGAATAAAATGGCAAGACACCACGGGACATGCCATCCCTTCTTTTCTTTTTTTTTTTCAAGTACAAAAACAAAACAAAAAAACATGTCGACAGTCAAGTTTGATTGAAAAATCGTGAATGACAAGTACTAATTGGTCGGTTTGGCAGCGTCCCCCTGCCGTCCCGCATATTATCATCTTTTTTTTTTCTTCTTTTTTTCCTCTCTTAACTTTGTCACATACACACACACACACTCGTAAAATTTGTGGCGGATAGATTTAGTCCTTCACCTACAATGCAATTGACATCCAGAAAGCAACACTTATTATTACAATATGTTCACACACATGTTTTTTTGTTCAACAATATCAAAGAGGAGCAAGGCAAATAAAATGATTCACACCCAAAAAGAGAAAAAAAAAAACAGGTTTAAAAAAAAGAAAAAAGAAATACAAATATTTGTGCCCTGCTATAACCCTCCACAAATGGAAAAAGGACTGACACTGAATACAAAAATATCACAATTTTTATATATCAAATTGCCTCTATTGGCTCTTGTTCAGGAATACACTCATTTCTCAAGAGAGCTTGTCTGCTGAGAGAATCTCTATTTTTAACCTTCTGTTTTATGTGTGGTTTTTTTTGCCTCCTTTTTTGATTACCACTTCCAGTTCCAATTGTCCAACGCACTCTGCATCACTGCAAAAATGACCTGTCCTGGGTGGTTCAGCGTTTTTTAGACGAACCTTCTGGTTTTTTTGTTTTTTTCACATTACAAAACTACAATTCTATTCACATATGTTCAAGTTTAGATTCTTGTTTTTAAACCCTCTTAAAAGCAATAGTACTTCCTCTTATCTGCTGTATCCCTCATCACTTAAGGCTTCAAAATTGCTTTTTTTTCCCTCCATTCGCTCTGCTCTTCTGTGGTTGGAGGTGCAGGTGGGGGGGGGACTATAAGAGAAGAATAAACATCCATTTGGCATTTCTCATCCTATCAGCCTCTACTTTTGTTATCTCTCACCCTTTTATATACATTTTGCTTTAAAAAAAACCCAAACAGACAATCATAAATCAACTTAAAAAAAAAGCATGAGATGAAACAATGCAAAACACAAATGCAAAAAAATGTGCTTTTACCAAGAAAAAAAACAAGAAAAAGAAAAAAACAACACGACAACTTAGAGGTAGCTTTTATAACAAATGACCAAACCTTCCAGCTCTTTAACAAGCAGGGTTAATAATACCAAGTTTGGTAACGAGTAATGCACAAAGAAATACGCAACATAAGAAAAAACAAACAAATCTCTTCGCCGTGGCACTTATTTTTTTTCCGCGTACGCATTGCTTCAATCGTGTTCGCAATGCACCTTTCCAACACACGCTAACTAACAAATAAAAACAAAAGAAAAACTCCCCAAAAAACAACAAAACAAAACGAATGAAACAAAAGGGAAAATTAAAATACACAAAAGGAACATGAGGTCACAAAAACGAGGTAATTCAAGTACAATGTGTTGAGATCAAACTCAAGGTAAATCATAACAAAAAAAACAAAACAAAACCCACAACAACAAAAGAAGACGAGAGAGAGAGAGACGAAGTGCAGGGACAAAAACCACAGAGAAAGAGTTGATTTATTCTGTCATCTTACTGGTCGCCCCCTAAGCTGCTGGGCTGTGTCTCGTCCAATCAGTGATCTCCCCCTTCTTGGATATGTGATCAACCAGATACAACGCTGTGACGTGCAGTGATATTCATCAAAACTCCCAAGGTTCAACCATAATACCTGACTGCGTATACTGTAAAGGTCTAATGCTGCATTTCAAAGGTGTAAGAAAAGACTTTGCCGACTTGTAGTCAGAGAAAATGTTGGAGCAGGAGTTTCTCAGGTTATGTGTTTTTATCCCAAGAGAACCAAGGTCAGCGTTGCAGCATAGCATGAAATATCACGCCTGCTTTACAGCTGTTACCCTTTTCCCTATGCCGTGTTGTAAACAGGTATCCAACACACATCCTTTTAGCTATATCTTTGCCAAAAGCCCCAGTGGTAATTCAAATCAGTGCAACTACATTTGGGAATATGCATCATCTGAATACAATATCTGTAACATAACGCAGGACCTGCCAGTACTCAAGTGGTGCACATTCCAAAATAAACCTCACTTCCACACAATGACCTGGGGCTCGTGGATGAAAAGGTGTGCAGCCCAGCAAGTCTTGCCTGCTGGAACGTAAGCATGCATGCTGTTAATGTTGGATGGAGAAAGTCTTCTAGTGTGACCCACTGGAAACTAATCATAACCTGGGAATTACTGACTGAAAGGCAGCATTAACCTGCTACAGTATGTATGCTTACATGGTAGTAGAAGCCGGGCTTACAAGCGTTCACATTCATGTCACTATGCCATATAACAGTCTTCAAACTGCCACACCACCTATGACAAACATTAAGGTGTGCAGCTAAGGCATCCTCAACATTTACAACTAGCAGGTAAAGTCACAGGACTCTCACAGACAGAAACCTTTTCCCAAGTCACTTTCCGCTGCTTGGATTTCAAATCACTCTGGTAAACTGACAGATCTCTTGCAGTTGAAGTGTTTGCGTGTCAGTCGGTTTATGTACTTTCTTGTTAGTGTGAGAAAAATGATAGTCATCTGGTTAAACGTACATGGATACAAGCAGTCCAGTTATCTATTGCTCAATAGGTGAATAGGCAGGGTTTAATGTGAAATATTGTAGCGAGTTATGAGCGGATGAAAAAAAAAGTATATACCTTGCTGACGTCAAACAGAGACTGTTGTCGTAGTTTGTTTTACTTGTGCAATCAAGCCGTAATAAACTACGATGCAGAGCAAAAAAATAAAAATATATATATATGTATGTATATATATGATGAAAAAGTAACACAAGTTAGCCTGTGGCTCTCTGGGGAGAACCGTGAGTGGCCAGTTGTGACTCAACCTTCTCCAGCCCTCATCTGAAAGAGATGCAGAACGAGGAAGACTACTGAGAACACTTTCGACACTTCCGACAAAGAGCAGCGCTAGCATTTTCCCCACTCACAACCAAATGGGTGCTTGGTTTGCAGCATTAAATTAATGCTTCCACTCGTCCAGTTCAACTGTTTTCATCTACTGCATAAGCCTACCGGCTCTGCTGCTGATTCTCAGGGGCTATCTCACTGCCACCGCTGGGATCTGAAGGTTTTTCAGACATGGACAGGTTAATGGGCAGATTTCTGTGAAAACTGCTCATGCGTAAAACAAAAAAGGTGACAAAACCTATACATCCTAGACTGGAAAAGGAGAGGGTTGCGTGTATGTCCCCCCAAAGCTGTTCATTTACTCCAGAGTATTAGTTTCTTCAGGATGCATGCATGTTAAAAAACATGTCTCAGTCTTCTTCTGAGATATTTTTTATGTAGTTCGTAACCAGAAAGATGTAGGTTTGCGGTGATACTTTGAGCATGAAAGCACAATGTACCACTGCAGAACAAAAAATCCCCCAAAAAGTTTTCCATTTTTTGGGCAAAACAAGACCTCAAAACGCAGTGAAGGCTCCCGACAGCATGGATGTAGAGGTTCAGATAGCCCTTGAGAATCTGCTTTCTCAACTCAGCAGCATCCAAGAAGTCACTTCCTTGCAGCTTGCTCACTTTATGGCGCTGCATGAAATGACCTGAAACAATAACACAGTTGCAGATGTAGTGAATGACCCGGTGAATCCGAACAATGGTGGAGAATTGATCTCCGTGTCCAAGACTTCCTCTTCTTAGCACGTTTGCCCCACCATCACCACCATTTCCCCCCACCCCGCCCTCATCGCTTGCCTTTGCATGAAAACAAAAAATAGAAAACAAACCCTCTTGCTTTCCAGTCACTTGTCGTTGACATTCCTCGATCGTCAACACTCATGCCTCCTATCCGCTTTGTTACATTCCCCTTACCTCTCAACCCGTCCCCTACCCTCTTCATTCACTTTCCTGGACTCAGACATAGCAGAGGTACAGGTAGGTCTTCTCTATACGCCAGTCTGGGGGGATGTCTTCGGGCTTGTGGCCTTTCATGTGCTTCTGCATGGCTGACAGGCTGGGGCAGTACTCCAGGCAGATGGTGCATTGGTAGGGCGAGGCGCCATTGTGGGTGCGCAGGTGCTTGATCATGGCCGAGTAGTCCCTGGATCGCTGGTGGCACAGCTTGCACTCGAATGGCTTCTCACCTAAAGATGATAGGGTGGGGTGGAAGACAACAGTGTTAGCCTAAGTGTGACGTTAAACAGCAAATAAAGGAATTCAGTACTAAAAATCTATTAGAGGGACGGAAAAGCTGTACTAGTCTGTAAGATGTTACTGATAAGTGCATCAGCTTCTGCTTCTTTGCCTTAAAACGTATTAACTTTATTTAATGCAATGAGAAAAATCCTTGCTGTTCAAAATGCAGTAAAAAATGTGTGTATTTTTACAGCCAACGGTTTTAAATTACATTTGAGTTATTTTTTTTTCATAGTTTTGATGCTTGATTTATCAAAAAACAACAAAAGTCAGATAAACACACAAAGAGCAATTGAACCAACAGGTTAGCAACTGTCTGAGCTGCTTCTGAGGATTCAGCTACTCTTCTGTGTCTTCAATCACCAAGGCCACAGCAGTCAAAGGTATACGGGGTTATTTTGAATATCTGGATGTCAGTAAAATCTTACAGATTTTCATCAAGTTAAACATTGCCTCAAAAGAGGAGCTAAGGTGAAGGTGGGTTGCAAAGTGGTTTGTAGCTGTGCTGAAGTATTGTATGCCCTGTTCATCCCTGTCAGTTTGGTTTCACTACATGGTGGTCTGTTTTAAACTCGTGTTGCCATCCTTATGCTTCTTTGGACAACAGCCAGACCCAAGATGTAACCAACCCAAACTGTCTACCGACAGTTAAAACATGGTGTTTTTTGCACCAAAGAAGTAAAAGTTGTGGGAGAGAAAAAAAATCCCATCACCACTTAATAAGAGATTTTTTTTTCTCTGTGTGGCTCACAAGAAACATTGACGCTATTATGATAATTGAACGATGCATCTAAAAAAGTGACAAGTCAAAACCCAGAAGTGAAATCCCGAATGTCTTCCAGACGGCACTGTGTCCCAGTAAAAGATAATGGTAACTCTTTAAAGTCATTCTTAACAGCCTTCGATAATTGATACAAATCAGAAGCGATAGGAGAATAAAAAGCTCCAAGTATATTAGTGCAGTTTGCTCACCTCTGAGAAATAAATAGAATACCCGTCAGGTCCAGTCAAAGTATCCCCTCACAGCAGCAGCACACATGATGATTTTGTTTACTAATTATTCTTACTTTAAAGGGATAGAACTGTTTGCATGCCATTATTTTATTAAAATACCCCAGTGTAAAGAGATATTGGAAGGATCAAGGTTTTAGTTACATCGGGCTGTGCAACAGAAGAAAAAGAAAAGGAGATGTTCTGCTATTAAAACTAATATACATGGAATATTGTGCCTGCAGTTTTAAAGTACATGCAGAGAATAATTTAACATATACTTTCTTTGTTATTACTTGTAAAAACTGTGAAATCCAAAATTCAGCTCTTAGTACTTATTAGAGTGAGTATAAAATTCTTTTAGCCAGTAGAAATATGCTCAAAACGACCCAAATTAGAGAATACGGGAGTTATAAGAAACTCTCTAAATCATATCACCTGTTTACCTGTGATAAGAACCAGTCAGTACAATCAGAAGAAGAAAAAAATTCCAGGCGTATTTACTTTTATAGAATATGATCTAATCAACTAATCTAGAGCACATAACAAGAAAATACAGCTAACGACACAGAGAACTCCTGCAAGTGTCATAAATCATAGTGCAACACTGCTTTCTTGCTGTGGGGGCTGCTATATTCCAGAGGCACATTTCAATTCAGCAACAGCGGCCAGCCTAAATGTGCTAATGATTTGAGTGATGGCAGGGAATAATCCACCAGCGCTCAAGCCGGCAGACGCAAATTAGACATGTAAATGCTGACCTTTACCAATGGCATTTGAAATGAGCTGTCGGAAGTGATCTGGCCCAGCGCTCGCTGTCACCTTTCAGCTAGATCTTTGCGCATGTGTGCTGCGAAACGTCCGACTTTGTGCCTCTGCTGCCCGGCCCGTCTGCTCCTTTGAATCCCCGGTTAACCTTGACCTCCACAGGGGCCGGGTTACGCTTCCATTGAGCCAATAAGCATAAATACAGTGTGGCAGGCCCCGCGCTTCTTTGTAGTAGTGTGGACACCTGCATGATGTTGATATTGATAACCAGACTGTAAACAGGGTCGCTTCAAATAACCAGCTAATAATGAATTGCAAATAGGGCCCAGGTATTGATCCGCCATTGGCATTTGGAATGTGTGGAGAGGACGGGTCGGGGAGGGGTTGGGTTGCCAATGTCGATGATTCATCAAGCAGCTCCCTTTTGTGCGAGGTGGCCTTTGACTGTGAGCTTGTCACTTGCTCTTGTTATCTGCTGTTGCTCTCCAGCTTAACGCAAAGCCCCCCTCCCCAACACAAAAGGCGAAAGGGTGGATGGGGGGGAAGCCAATTATTGGACAGGCTGCCTTGATAGTGTGGCTTAACAGCTGGTTTATTGAATGGGAGATGGGAGGGTGCTGCTATGTGTGTGTTTGAGAAAAAGGGATGGTGAGGAAGCATAAACCTTTGGCTGTGTGCCATCCTGGTGAGCACTTGTGGTATCCTCGCTCACTTTGCTACGTAGCACGCACTCATTCTCCAGGGCACCTAGCTTATCACTGTGTCAACATCTTTATGGGGCTCTAAATATACTAAGATCAATACAAAGTCTTCTGAGACATTCATCTACTGTATCTCAGCAACAAAGATATTCATCTGGTTTGGTCTGCGCCTTGCAACTTGGATTTTCTAGAAGAGAGTCCTTTAACAGGCTCCCCCATCATGCACCATATGTTTTAGAACATCTCATTACTGCAGTTTATGCTCTTTCTGCAAGTGAGGTGAGCAGAACTTAGCACAGTAAAAGACTCAAAAGCAAGTGTAAAACACTAGTCTGGCTTTTTCACATAGCTGCTATCACCTGCAAAATTAATTTATTAACATATTGTATCTGAAATGATCTGGCATCCATTTTTGGCAGCGTCCTGCCCAAGCTTGGGGGTCACTGGGCCTCTACAGACCCCAAAACCTTTGTTAACTTAGTATATATGGAACATGTTGAACAGGACGTTCTACAGTTTCTTGCTCTGAAACAAAAAGCTAAAGTTGTTGTGATGCTACACTGTGTTGCACACTATAGATTTTCATCTTCTACCGCAAACAAAACAGAATCAAGTGAGAATAAATAGTTCCGAATGCTTTGATTGTTATCCATTATCGCTAGAGCCTTGACTTATTTTGGTCACAGTACCTGTGTGCACACGGTAGTGGGTTTCCAGCTGGTGCTTGAGGCTGAACTTCTTCCCACACCCGTTACATTCATAGGGCTTCTCTCCGGTGTGGATGCGCTTGTGGCCCTTCAGCGTGCTCTCATCTCGGAAGCAGCTCCCGCAGAACTCACACTCAAATGGGTGGTCCCCGGCTAAAATGTGGAAAGAAAAAAATAGGACACATTCACACAAACTGCTGATGACATTGTATCATAAAAAAGCTAAAGACTGCACTAGTTTAGCTCGTGAAAATATAGCTTGAAGGGTTAACGACAACCGAGTGCAAATGACAGCACCAAGAAGCTTAGGTTTTGTCTTTATTTACATGTACAATTCAAACAATTCAAGTGTTACTCTAGTAATTGTGACAAAGAAGAACGCCAAATGTCTGAAAATGGCTTCCACCTTCAAAAAAATTAGTATGGTACTGTGAAGGAAGTCGCATAGCAAAATGTTTTACTTTATCTGATTATTTTGTCGGGGTTGGGCACAATGCAAGAGCAGCATGCATTATCTTCCAATGCGTAGCTACATAAAGGCTTTAATAACAGCAGACAAATATAACCCATCTTTTGTCTTTGTCTACAAATCACCTGCGCTGTTGTTTTGCTTTGTCCAAAGCCTTAAATAATTGTAGCCTGTCATGGCTGCTCACCAGCCTCGAGATGTATTATTGACCATGCAGACCCAGTGTCACAATGCACTAATGGATCACCTGACTAATGTGCTAAACCTAGAATAAAGAAGTGAGTTTGTCATCACAGAATCTATTATCCTTGGATATATGTGTTTAAGCAGACCCAAATTCAGGCATTTGTCTTTAACTGGTTTAGTCGTAGAGTCCAAATCACTCTACAACCTCGATCACTGCCATGTAGCCGCACCTAAAACACAATATTTGTATTTTAGACAGTGCACCATCATCACGGTTAAATGACAATGCCTAAAAATGTAAATGAAGATAAATGTACCATGTCTTAACATTCACTGGCAGCATGTTGACTGGCTTATATTAGCCTCCTTACGCCCCGTCTCCACCCTTCCTTAATTTTTCCTTAGATAGCATCATATTTCCTTCCTGAGACATCGCAGTTATTGTAGGCATCAGACTGCTGGCGGTTGTATAGCATGCATGCTTTCAGAAATGAAAATGATAACATTCTCCCCCTCATGCTGCCACTGCACAGGTCCCCACAGTGCTGCTGTAATGCATATTCAGATGTCAGTGATCACGGATATTATGATTTGCAGGAGCCTCTCACCAGCAGTCCAAAGACTAATTGTATTTCCGTGTTTGATGAGGGGCTGCTTCTTGCGTCATTTGCTTCCCCCCAGTGTTACACTCTCCATCCAAGTAATGTTGTGGATATTTATTAATGTATTTCACTCTACCGCTGCAGGTTTAAGTCACCATCAGTGACCTATGCCTTTCATTATCTGCCTGTCCAAGCAGCAACGTGCCAGAGAATAAATTGCATTTCTCGTTATGTGCTGCTACCACTGCCCTGCTGTTAAGAGACTATTTCACTTCCATCCTGCATATTTTATTTGAGATTTTATGTATGCACATAGAGTATGCACACATGTAACTGGTTTATTTAGAAGGAGAGACAAAGAAAGGATGGGAAAGGAATGTAAACTGGATACTCTTTAAATGTTGATCACGTGTCGGGTATGTTATACTTTTGAGGAGGGAAACGTTTTCAAAGCCTTCTGATGCTGGATGCATTCCCATTAAAGGGAATGCTGGGGACTGGAGGGGGTAAAGGGGGAGGGATAAAACTGAGACAGGGATGGAGCAGGGGATGCGGGTGTATATGGTGGCAGTGGTGGGGGCTGGGTAAAAATCAATAAAAGTGACAGTCTTTATTTGTCTGCATGAAGTTATCAGTGGCTCCCGCTGTAAGACATTGTGCTCTTTCTAGCGTTTCAACCACAGCAGAGATCACAATCCATCACAGAGCTCGGTGGGCTTGCACGACGCTGCAAGAATAATAATTGAGCTCAGATTCACCTGCCTTTAATTAAGGCCTCCGATCAAACCAGCAAGTGGGATGCTAATACTCGAAGAATGTCTGTGGAGGGCTATTTACGTTTAGAGTCGTGTTTCTGTGCTAACGTCTGCTGTTGGCAAACATCAGAAATCTTCCATTAGTAGGAAAGAACTTGATTTATTTGATAATATAATAAAGGATTTCTGCACAATACAGATTTCTACACAATATGTATTCTGTATGTTTGTGATGGTGAGTTAGTGCTATTTAAATTAAATTGGAAAACACAATAAAGAGTTTTGGAGAGTGTCCATGATCTCTCTCATAGCTTTGTAAATGATCTGAAGCCTAGATTTGGTTTATAAATCACTTCAATTTAACCCATTTACACTGACTTTATCTCATGTTATTACAGACTTTTACTCAAATCTTACAAAAAATAACAGCAATAAACAAAAAGCAAGAAGAAAACAACCTCAAAATCATATTTGACAACAATGTAAAACAAAAAACTAGTTTTCCAATACCCAAGCACACAAATCAATGCTACAGTTACTGCGCTAAAGTAAGGGTGCCTCTGTTAGTCTGTGCTGGCTACTACTGCTTTAGCTATATATAATAAATAGACAACAAATATATAATATTCAGGCTTAGAGACCCAGTGTAAATCTAATTAAGGAGCTTCTGGTATCAGCAGAAGCTAAAAAATAACCGTGGTATAACATACGGAGGGGTTTCGGTCTCACTCAAGCACCCTGTTGCTGGATGCTCATCACGCATGTTATCTCCCATTGCCACTCGGGGACGCCAAAGTGCAAAGTTGCACTGCAGAGTTTTATATAAGTCAGACACAATTCTGTAATCACATTGTGAGAATGTAAAGGAGCAGACAAGGCTTCATTTTGTCAGGATATTCTCATGGGAGGTGGAGAATAATAGGAACACGTCCTCCGTCCATCCCAAATCTGCTACTATTACTTCCCCCATCTCTCCATCCTTGCTTTCCTCTTTTTTTTCTCTCCATTTCTCCATCCCTCTGTGGTGTGACCACATGGCAGGGACGCGACAGATGAGGACCCGGCAAAGTGAGGTGGAACCACAGCATGGTGACTGAACCCAAGGGTGCCCCCGAGCATCACCACCTGCGTCTCCTGACCCCTCCTCATCACCTCCTTTGACACCCCAAAGGACTGCTGAGGGTTCCTGTGCCCATGGGCACACGGTGCGTGTTCATTATATACGGTAAGAGGCTGTAAATCACCAGGCTCCATCACTGCCAGGACCAGAACTGCCTCATTCTCTCTCTCTCTAAATTCAATTCAGCCCTCTCTCGCTCTCTCTCTCTTTCTGGCTGTAGCACTATCAAATACAGCTGCGAACACAAAACACCCCGCCACAGCAGACAGCAAATTGGCCCAGAGTTTAAAAAAAAAAGGAAAAAAAAAAAACAGACACTTACACACAGACAGTGCACAACAACAGAATATTAATGAAGGTCTGGTCTGTAAAGAGAGAGTGTGTATGTCTGTGTGCATGTGGTGCCGGGGAAGAAAAATAACACAGCTGCTATGACTGCCACTTTTTATAAGCCAACATTGTGCATTTGTGCAAGAGTGCTCGAACCTATACTGTACTACATGCGCGAAATAAAGACAAAAATAAATAAAACAGATAGGCAACATCGCAGTAAGAATGTGCAATAGGATGTTAAGGGAAGGTAATGAAACCGCAGGTGGATGGAGGAAAATGAAAACACAGTGATGGAGGCGAAAGAGAGACGGCAAGATTAAGATGCTGAAATAAACACCATTAAATCAGGTTGTTTTTTTTCTGCTTCCTTGTCCTAAACGGTGATCCAGTGTCAAAGCCCGCACCAGCAAGGCTGCGTTCAAAAGATAAAGCTGCAGACAGGTAAAATGAAGCACATGTAATGAATGTTCATAAAAGTGCTTTTGCTGCTTTCTGCTGTCAGCTGATACAACCGAATGGTGAGTCAACCAATAACCAAGTAATATCTAGAATGCTTTGTATGGAAGATGAGCTGCCATTGTCTGTCCATAAAAATTAAGGTTGAATACCGGGAATTGAGGTTTTGGTATTTACTGGGGATTTTTTGTCAAAACTGAGCCGTGCTTCTGGGAAAATACCTGCCAGGAACCAGTGCGTCCATGATACATTTGTGTGCTGGAAACAGCTGTGCGCACTGGAACAAAGACACCTCATCCAAACCTCAATTACCACACAACTGTCACACCTAAACGCCAAAGTCTGCCACTGAAAAGCCATTATTACGGTAATATAATATGGATCAGCGTTTCTCCTGCAGTGTTTTGTTTTCAATTACTTTCCATTACTTTCAGTGTCTGCCTTAAGTCCAGATGAGAGGAAGTACAATTTTTCCAGGTCTGAATGAAGCGGAAGGCTAAATCTGTAAGAACAGCACCCCTCCGAAAAAAACAAAAACAGGTCAACCATCACTAAATCAGAATAAGAGAACAGACAAGAAGAATGAATTAATTTTGTGATTTAACTTGGCATATAACTAACTGCTTTTCCCAAAATTAGCAAAACAAAGAGAAAAAAATGGTGGCAGGTGAAAGGTTTTTCTCCTCCCTTTGCAAAGCGGGTTTTCTCAACAGGGACACTGTTGTGCTGCTTTACTATATAATGCAAGTGTAATATAATATAATATAATACTATATGAAAATATACAATGATGTCACAATTATTATAATGTATGCTTTTTTACATTTAAATTTTGGAGTTTACATGAACCAAATTCATGGTGAAAAAAAATTATTTTAAAGGACAGTTTTTTTTAAGGAATCATTTTTAAATCGAGAGAAAACCTATAGAGCTGAACCTTCATTCAAAAAGTAATTTACACATATCTCAGATCTTAAATTTAAATGTGTTCAGTGATGAGCCTTTATTAATCCAGACAAAATATGACACCAAATGGAAACATCTCTTAGTCACCACTTCCATTTATCAAAGTAATTAGTTAGCAATTACTAAGCACTGTTAGCTTTTGCAATATGGATAAAACTGTCTTTGATAGCGTATGCCATTAATCAGCACTAATATGACGACGGTTTTGATGTTTTTAGGACCATAACCAAAACTACAGAAGGAAGAGCCAATGGTTCCCATTTTATCTGCTTTTTGGTGCTTGCATAAAGCTAACTTGAAGCAAATAAATAAAGCAAATGCACATTACTGCAGAAACTTTGGTTGTTTTAAAGATTTCCTTTCCAATACATGGCAGCTTTCTTTATGCAATTTGCTTTTAATCACTCAAATGTCTTGAGCTGAGCTGTCTTACAGAATCCAGAGGAGAAAAGATCCTAGCTGATAAGAGCATACAGATGGACATAATTTATTTACATTTACAGACTTACATTACTGCAGCTTTGCCTCTAGGGCTACATTCAGACAGGCTTAACGTCTAATTTATCTTTACAGATACACCCCTTTGCATGCTCACTTAATCTATATTTCTTTTTGAATGGAATATTCTCCTAGAAAATACATGCACAAAACAAGCGAGGATGGCACTTTAGTTAAGGTGTAGATCTAACGTTTGATACAAGTGAAAATAAGTTAATTAGGGCGTTATTAATTGAATCGTTCCCACATCTTAACCCAACCAACCCTTTTATGGGTTCTGCATGTTTGATGCATCCTATAAAACTTGAAAACACAACACTGATAAATTAAGGAGCAAATGACAAAATATAAAGAATAGAATTAGACAAAAATCCAAACTTGAACTTTACTAGGTGAGAGTGCACGTGTCTCTGCATCACATGAAGGTAAAGTTATAAGGCTGATTCTCTAAGGTGGATACGCTGTCTAGCTGTCTGTTTTTAAGCACTATTTTTGCCTCGTTACCAAGCAAAGTGTGAATGAGATTATTAACATCAAAGTGTAAATGCAGAGGAACACCATGCCTCTACTTTTTTTTTGGAGGGTAAATTAGACCTATTTCTGGCGCCTATGATGGCTGTGTGAGTTGCTGACTTTATAATCCCCTGACAAAAGGCTCTGCATCATATTTAAACGATTGCTTTCACGGCTGGCTCATTGTGATTTAACACACGCCCACAGTGGGATGAGGTTCAAAGTGGCAGGAGGCTGCAAAGTCTCATCTGCAGCTCCACTGACGAGCTGAGGTGACATTTGCGTCGCCCGGGTGGGCAGGTGGATCAGAGACGCTGCATGTGTCCCCTCCAATGTCTGGTAGATAGAACAGATGTGTGCACCGCTACTGTACAGGCGGCTCAAGCAGCCACGTCCGCCTTCCGCCCCCCCCCCTCCTCCGCCACCTCAACCCCCCCCGGCTTCTACCACCATCACACACTAATGGTGTATTCGCCTGACTTGTAAATAGGGCCGACTGCTCTCATCTCACTGCCTTTCGTTTCAAATATTTATCCGTGAGCCGGTGAGCTAAATCGGCTCTGACAGTGAGACTGTTATTTAAGGTCGCAGACAGGCGGCTGGCTAAGAGACAGAGAGAGAGAGGGGGAAGGAAAAAAGCGTCCATCCCCTTGCCAGTGAAATGGGATTCATTTCCATGTGTTCATATTCTGTCATGGCTACGGCTTTTTTCTCTTTACTCTGAATAGCCGCATCCGTCAGGCTACCTCTGCTCCCTCGCAAAAACGTATTAGTATCCTGGCCTCATCTCAGTAGAGAGCCAGCACTGTGAGTATTACAAGTTGACAGAAAGGGGGGAAAAAAACAAACAAACAAACAAAAAAAACCCAACAACAGCAACAAGAAGAAAAAAATAGTTGCTGTAAATACGCTTTTTGTGACTGCTGCAGAATTCATTTTGTGTTGACCTGAATTAATACTGTTTATTCAGATGAGCAAAAACAGCAGCGTAACGGGAAAGTGGTAACATAATTCACTCAAATTTGCTAAAAACAAAACATGAATTCTTTATTTGTATACCTATATTCGTCGATGGCAACTCTACATTGGCTGTGCTTTACTAGCTACCCTATCCCTACGTATTGTTTGAGAATCAATTATATTTTATTTTATGCTAAAAATGAACTCAGATGACCTGAATTACGGGACACTGCTCGACATTATACCAGCCTCCATTAAACAAACACAAAAATTAAGAATATGTACCGTATAAGTAGAGCATCAGCTGGAATAATACTAAATGTAGATTTTATGATACCATGGGGACTGCACGTCCCTTTGGTCTAGCGGGTGTGGGCATGCACGGTAAATAAAACGCAAATCTGGCATCAGTATGAGCTGGGTGGAAAATGTATTCTGCCAGTATTAATTCCTACTAATCATTTCTCCAATAGTCAATACTTTGGTGATTACTAGGGCTTCCACCTGAAAGTCCATTTATCTACATACACGTGCTCCACTCCTGGCTAACTGATAAGAGAACTGGATATCTGATAGGGAGTGATACTCTCACTACCATTCATATGGGTCTATGTACCTTTCCATGTAGGCATCCTATATGTGATGTAGTCCCTTTGTTGTATGACGAGCCTAAATATGTGCAAGTTTCATTGTGACAGCTACTGAAAAAACTATGTATCGTATTTGTTTCCCTAAAGAAAAGGAAATAAAGGCAGTGGCATCACTTCTTTTACTCTCTCTTATCACACCCAGTTGTCCTGGACAGTGAAAGTTAAAACTCCCATGCTAAAGTAAACACACAGCAGCTTTTGGACTTGGAGAAACCTTAAAAAGTAAAACTACAGACTTTGTGAACATGAGCTAGCATGCCATTCACGGAAACTACTTAGAAGTTAAAGATATCAACTACTTCTTAGTGCGCAATGCCATCCATTTTATTTGAAGGATTTGAGTTGTTTTTGTCAAATACGCTAAGGAAATGAATCAAAAGGTTAAGCTGTATAAGCGCACTGATAATTTAACAAAACAAATGACAGCAGTTCTCGGCTCTTCGTGTTTCAGTCAGTCTAACCCTCGTCTACCACATACTCAAAGTTTTGGAAGGTGACTGTTACTCAGCTAGGAATTACAGGGACTAGTTCTGGATGTGCTTCCTTAGCATTAGGAAGGAGGTGGTTTAGACATCTAATTATGATGAATCCTGCTTTTGGAGGTATTTTGAATTAAAATCAGAGAAGAGGGATACAGAAAAAAAGAGCAAAGGGATTACCTTTCCGACTTGGTGTGGGTACATGAGGGTTGCCCAAGATCAAGACTGAGAATGTATTATGGACTACTGCACTTAATTTGTTACAGCATTCGCATATCCCAGACCAAGAGAAAAGGCTGGATATGAATAGACAGATAACGCCCTGTGGAACACCTCGGTGAAATGATATCGCCGCCTTATCACCACAGCCAAGGCGGCTAATGACCGCTTTCACTGACCTGTGTGCGAGCGTAGGTGACGCTTGAGTGCAGTATGGCTGGGGAAAGTCCGGTTGCATTCGCTGCAAATGTAGCTGCGAACCCCGGCGTGGACTTCCATGTGCTGCTGCAACGCTGTCTGGGTCTGGAAGCGCTTCCCACAAAGCAGGCAAAAGATGGCCATGTCCGAGCCTGCGGAGCAAAAAACACCACAGTTTAATTCAAGGCAAACATCATTTATTAAAAGTCATCCAACCTCATGTTTCTTGACTTGTCGCATGTCTTTTTGTGTATCCGTTCTTTTGCAATTAAAGGGATGAGTACGACCTTATAGGTGCTTGTGTTAAAAAACACTTGGATCCAAGTTGTGCAGTGGTTATTTCAGGAAAAATAAAGCACTGTCACTACGGAGCTATTCAGCAGCACTTCAATGTAGATCCAGAGTGACAGCCAAAGCCAGCTTTTCTCAAACCAATCACACACGGTTGTGTATCCTTACAGTGATTAAAATAGAGGATAACAACACAGGTATGATGTCGAGAACTTTAGCACATCAAATTTTAATGAAGAAAAAGCAAAAACCCAGGAAAACAAAAAACTTTTTCACAAGTGCACGTAAAAAATACTGTATTTATAGGATTAAAGTTGCATGCAGCATTCATGTTTTAGGGTGGGTGTGTAGAAAGATAAAGATCTCCTATGCAATACTTCAATCGAATCTTGACTCCAGCGAGCACTGTGCATTTTTCTCCAGCAGAGATAAAGAGCCCACAAACACAGCAGAACACACGCACACACACACAAACACGCACACACACACCCAACTGCACGCTCCTTTGAACACACTCCCTTCACACTTTTTCAATTACCAGGCTGGGGAAAACTCTGGGGAAGGACTGAGTGTTTGGAGCTCAGTTTCTATTTCATCAGTCAATAACACATCTTTGGGGCAAAGCTGACACTAATTTAAAAATCTATGAAGAGCAGCCCGCCTCATGTTCATAACCACTGGAGGAGGAGGCGGGCCCACGACAGCCTCCACACCAGATCAATCACTGTCTCGGCTGCTCTACACGCTAAAGAACCGGGATGAAGGGAGGGAGTATATTGCTGGAGAATGATGATAGGAGGAAGGATAGAGAAGAGTTGCTGGAAAGCAGGTAAAGCGAGGAGATTTCGGTTTGTAGCAGAAGAAAGTGATGCTGAAGAGCAAAGCGAGGAAAAAAAAATTCTCACTTTGTTGCAAGTAGTGGAGAAAAAATAAATATTGACAAACCTTTCCCTTCTGACTTTCGGACTGTCTCTATTTCTCATTTTCTCTTGTACATGAAAGGAATCAGGCTTGTCTACAGGAGTGTAGAGTTTTCATTAGCTCCGTGGTGAGCACTCATGACTGAAAGCCCGAGGTACTAATCTTCCAGCCCTACATGTGATGTCAGTTATATTCATGCTCCTTGGAGGATAACTCCAAATGTGCTGCTGACCAACTTATTCCCCCCCAAACACAGGGCAGCTTTTCTGCAACCTTTTGCTTTTTAATTTTTCCGAGCATATTCATGCCACCTTGAGGATCACCCTTTGGAAATTAGCCACTACTTAGATCAGAACATCTATTTCCTGAACAATGGTGAGGAGTAAGAGCTGCAGTGTGCTAATTTGTGAAAATGCAAACTAAAAAAATGCAACTACATCTAAACTTGCTTGCACTTTTTTTCGATTCTGTCTTCTTGTCCTGTCTGCGTTTATCAATGAAAAGGCCACTGAAGAGGCCACTGAATGCCTATGATTGCTTTTAGAATCCCTTCAGGACCTTTCAGGTACGATAATAGCTTTAACTGACAATCCAGCTTTTAGTCACTTCTCACCTTTTTCTGCCTCACTTCTCCTTTTTTAGCTTGTAATCCATCTAAGGTCTGGCTAACTCAGTGATCCTCCATAAGCAGAATACTTCTTCCTTTAGGCTATATCAGATCAATCACAACATTCAGGGTTGGACTGAATATGTAAAAATAATGTTCTATTATTGAAGGAAGAAACTAACAATGGTGTAAGTGCACAAGAAGTGAAATGGGCATCAGAGAAAATGAGAGAATAGCGAACTTGGGGGTAGGGTTGGGTGGAGACTTTGGCCAAAGATCAAGAATTAGAGGGAAAAAAAAGGTTTTGGAATGTAAAAGGTCAGCAGACCTCTGACCTCGGGTTTAGGCCAAGGCATGGTGGAAATCTGAAACCCAGATACCAACACACACACACACACACACGCAGACACACACACACACACACACACACACAGAAAAACAAAGCTGTGGAACAAAAAAGTGGAAGCACCACATGAAAAACACTACTTTGAAGTCAGGGCAGTTACAGTGGTGCGGCGCATTATGGTGAACAATATGCATCACCAAAGTGTGTATCAACTTTAAAAGAGCTCTGACAGTGACTGCTTTTATCAAAATACAATCTAGCTGAGAAAGTGGCACAGAGCATAACGAGTCTGCGTTACAAATACAGAACAAAAAAATGCACTGGAACAAAGATGGTTAGTACAAGCAAACCACCAGAAAGTGATGGACGTTTAAACATGCTGCTCTCTAAACACCACACAAGTAAATAATCAAAAATGACCACATATTTATGCAGTTTTTGACTTTCTGAGCCTTGAAGAGCTGCTATTAACTAATGTTTCAGGCATTTTGCCAACACTAAAGCATCTTATTACAACCACATTTACATGTAATTGCCATCTCTATTCATTTTAAGATACAAAGCACTTTAGTGCCTGTTGTAGTTCCGACAGCAGCAAAGGAGGAAGTCCAATTATTTTTGCAGGGAGGATGTTGTGTTGGGTAGATGAATTGATAAGGTTACATACATTTGTATTGCAGATCGATATTTGTTGCTTAGTTAACGCCGTTTCTTCTAACCAGGACCATTCCTAGAATCCTACATAACAACTGCATATTTACTACTGCGGGATGACACAAGACCCCTAGACCTTAACAAACTAAATTTTTTAAGCCAAACCATGCTGTGTTTTGTGCTTAAACGTAACCAAATGTTAGCAATGTTTGCAAACTGGAGCACAGAAATTATATATTTTCCTGTTCCTGTTCCTGTTCCAGAACTTCAATAACAGTAAAAATAACATCATAGAAATAAATGATTTGACTAACCAGCCAGTACAGAAAGTCCATCTGACACCAGAAAGTAAAAAAAAGTCTTTAAGACTTTTTCCACAAACTGCACGTTGCATCCCAGATCCTTCACCTATGCTGCTGAGTCTATGTACTGTAGGAAATTGCTTCCTCCTTGCTATCGTTTGCCCTTCTTGTCTGCAAAGCACAGTTTGTAGCAAAGTGCTAACACTGATTACTGTTAGATAAAATTAAGCGGTCCAAACTTCAGTACAGGGAATAATTGTGTGTTGCAGTAAAGTGAGTAAAAGGCTTGTCAGCTGCTGATAGATGAAGAGAGCAGTAGAGAGATAAAAAAGGAAGGAAAGGTGGGAGAAAAGTAGTTGACCCAGGAGGTCCATTACAGTGTAAAATTGAGTCAGCCCAAAGTGACACCTGAAAGGAGGAGCCGTGGAGCCAGAGCGGTGGAGGGTTCTTAGTCTCAGTCCTGTTTGGCTGTTTTGGAATAATTTACCTCCTTTAACCAGCCTCTCTCCACTTCTCGTGCCATCTATTTATAAAGGCTTGGGCAGTTTGTGGCTGTTTGTGTGCGGGGCCGCAGCAGTGCCGGTAGTATCTTAATGGGCCTGGAGTGGCAGGGCTGCTGTTATTTAAGTGGGGGATGGACACAGGCTGGTAATGGAGAGGAATACTCCCCGATGGGAGGTGACAGTGGCCGGATAGGCAAGGAGCAGAGAAATGGCCTGTGGCTAGATGCTAGCCATTGAGGCTGGTGCTTCCAGCAGCAGGGTAACCAACCACCACTCACGCACCTATTCAGAAAAATTATCCATCTTGATTAATGGCCTCAAAAAATCTCAGAAATTCTTACCGTTGTCACCTGCACAAATCAAAAAAGCCGTTATCCCAGGTGAACTGAGCTGTAGTAATCTGAAGGTCGGAAGGTTGCTCCTTCTAACCCTGGCTGCTCCACTCTGTCTGGCAATGTATCCTTGGGTAAGACACTGAACTCCTAGTTGCTCTGCGATGTGTGTTATCTTAGTAAGAAAGTGTGTGAATGTGTTGAAAAAAGTGTTTGTATGAATGGGTGTAAATAGGTGAATGACACATGTTGTATAAAGTACTTTCAGTGCTCGAGCAGAGAAGCACTATATAATAATCAGACTATTTATAGGAGATTCTGGCTGGGACATTATATGAAGTTGCCTTTTCTCCACACATGTAGCACACCACAGGAGATCTGCTTCAGACATGTGGCCTCTACTGGAAATACTCTGGATTAGGCAAGGCTGGTTTGAGTGTTTGATACTGGACACATGGTGCTCATTCATTCTCTTCAGAGTTTGCTGCACCTGTCTCACACGTGCAGACATCACACTGACTTTGCATCAGAGGATCTGGCAGGTTAAAGACAGTTTTAATGTCTGATCCGGATAAAAGGGACATTTGCATTCTCACAGCTCTGCAGCTCTGCTGGGTAATGTCTAGAAAAGTTCAGATCTGCAGTGCATGTATGAAAACAGCTTAAGACTGTTCCTATAATTCTAGGTTATAGGTTCCACCACGGTGGCCAGAATTTGAATTAAATGTGGAAGTGACAGAATGCAGCACGACTGAGGACCATCAGGATCTCAGTATATTTTGAGGATTCTAAAGCTTGAAGAAATGGATTTTGATGAGTGGTAAAATGTAACTACACACCTGAAAATCTCCACGTACACCTCAAGGTGCTGCCACTCACATACTCTACATAACAGCAGCCTATGCTCCTCGATTAGAAGCTTAACAGCTACCTGAGATATTTGCAACGACTCGCAGACGTTTTTCGAGACGAAGCCTTAAAAGTCCTTATGCTGCTTTAAATCCTTTCTGAATGCACGTTTCCTGGACTGTAGTTGAGAGAGTTAAATGCGTCCTGACTGTGGCCTGCAATGCAGCGTGCTGAACAGAGGAACTGCCAGAGTTAATGAGGCAGAGAGCAGCGGGACCTCAGCACAAGGTGTTCAATCACAGGCCATTACCGCAGCCCTCAACCTCTGTTACTGCTTGCTCTTGTCAATAGCAATCTATAGCAAGCTATACTTTATCTATACAGAGGGCAGAATAGAGACTAAATATAGGTGTCTGTATCCTAGTGTGCTAGTATTAATTGGAGATGTCCCAGTTTGAGGCGTAATAACAGAAACATGATCCCAAAGTCACCACATCATGTGAGATCTGAGTTCTTTTCTGAGCTGCTGCCTTGATAAGTCACCTAAATGTGATTCATCTTGATAACGAGCATTCATACCTGATGTGGAAATAGAAGATTGAAAAACATGAATGCACCCAGCTGTCCAACATGATGCTTAAATCCTGAAAGGCCAGTGAATATACCCTTCCTTTATTTACTTCTTTTACCTTCAAGTGACTTTTTTTTGTGGCCCGGTCAAAAGGAAACCACACTATTCTCAGAAGCATTGGCTGTGTTACATTCGGAGACACAGATTTGAACTTTACCCGTCTTTTAGCGCCTCTGCCACATTCACAGGCGCATTTTGAATAGTGACGATCAAAAATCACCCGCAAATAACTCAACCTGACTAAGCCATTGGCAGCAGTACAACCGATTGCCGACACTTTCCCGGGACGTGCTGGTTTGGTTTGTCGAACTAGACCTTTTCAGTCCGCTTCCTTACAGGAAATTAGCGGTAGGCGAATTATTCTCGGCATGTCCTGTTTAGGTGGAGTGACCATCTCAGCTGAATGTTTAGATTATTAGTACGTAAATCTCAGCGTCTTCTTTCATTTTCTTGCCTTGAACTATCGCTGCTCTACAGTACAACAGCATTCAGTCACAACAACATCCGTCCTACTGGCTGCTCTCCTATCTCCCACCATGTAACTGACAGTCTCCACAAACACCAGTCACAACATCCCCGCCTGTGCTGGCAGGACAAGGTGTGAGAAATCAAAGAAACAGCGATGTTCCTGCTGCTCTTTAGCTTTGTCAAGTGTTTGTTGTTCATCTGCAATCAGGCTTCATCGCATATCAAGCCAGAGTCTTTCTGAAAAGGTCGCAGAGCACCTTTTTACCTCCGCCTCCGTGGGGTGTCACCAGAGATATGCATCTCACAGTGAATGAATAAATAAATAAACGCCTTCTTTAATTTACTTTTTTTATGGACTGAAAGGGGTCTTTAAATTGATTATAAGGGATATCCTTGCCCCTGTGGGCAACAGTTGCCTGTCTGGAGCACCACCACACAAAGTTTCTTCCAAAACACAACAACAAAAAAGGATAAGCAGGAAAAAAAAAGCATCAAGGAAAAAGATGTAAGAATGTGCAATACTAGAAGATCTTACTGCTAACGCCACTGGATTTCTTTACAGTGTGCGGTCCTTTCCACAGTCTCAGGGATTTCCTCATTACCGTGTAACATAATCAAAAGAGTAACAGACTCTTAGCCTCATTCAGTCGTAGCCACTGAAACAAACTGTTAGACATATGCTCCTCGGTATGATAACGATCGCGCCGACAGATGATCAAGAAAACAAATTTGTTTTTAACAGTGAAGAGAAAAATGGCTGGGGTTTCTTCTGCCAACTAAATCTTCAGAAAATGTTCAGGGGATCGATATTCATGTGGAAAACTGAGAGCTTTTCATTGCATCGCGGAGAACTGTACATTTAAAGTGATTGTGCAGTATAGCTACCACATGGTGCTAAGTAGAAGCTGAAGAACTGCCAACACAGATGCAGAAATGGGGAAATAAGCATTCTGTTCAAGTAGTTTACATATTGTGCATTGCATCTGAATTACATCACTCTGCACACCCTTAGCAAATGATCTGTTTGTTGCATGCAAACAGTTTCAATTTGGCAAGAAAACAATCCTGGTCTAAGTTAGGACTACTTTATGAGTTTTTCATCCCCTGTGGTCTGTGCTACATCCTGAAATCTCCTCAGATTTCCCCTCAAAGAGCTGTTTATTCGACGCGTTACGGATTTTAGCGTCGAACCTGTTGCTGCTGGAGACATCTCATGTTTACCTCAACTTCAACAGATGCAGCTTTTCAGAATAATAACCTGTAGGTGAATGCCACGTTCGCTATGCGCTTTTCAATCAGAGTATCCTGTTATCCAACCAGGCGCAGCACTCCCATAAATCCTCTTTTCTCAACTCACATTATCAGTATAGTTCCTCCCATGTGCTTCAAAACACAGATGCATAACACGAGAAAAATAAACACAGGGGTCTGGCATCTACTGAGGCACCCTGTGTTGTAGCGCGTTTGTGTATTCGGCACGAGAAAGAAAATAAGATGGAATGTTTGCGCTTCTGCTAATTCATTTAAAACACCTCCACAGAATTATTTATTGATCAAACTGGAGGAGGGTGGAATGACTGCTGAAATGAGGCTTCAGGGGTAACAGAGAAAGGGAGCTCTACATCTGAATAAAACCGCTGGATTGAGGCAACAGATTTTAAAGTGGTTACATCTAACCAGGCAGAGATTTCATGTTTTTTGGGGGGGCGGGTTATCCGAGGTCATGAACATGCTTTAAAAAACAAGATTTTCCCTTGTGCGTGGAAAAACAACCCTTTTCTTAATTGAAATTAGCCTCTGGCTGTTAGTTCTGATGGACACCTCTGCGTCACCCAAGTGCAATGCCATAGCTGGTCACACAAAATCAATTTATTTAAGCCTCTAAAAACATATGGGAGAAGCCGGCTGCTAAACTAAGATCTGTCTGGACAAACCTTATTTCAGTGACTCTTAACTCGGGATTAGGAAACTGAGAGGCTGTCGATCAGCAAAAGGGTGATTAATAAAAGAGGAGGCATCAAGGCAGTCCTAAAAAAAATAATCACCTCCGTCTTGATACTACACGCAAGATGGATGGCAAAATATTACATGACATGGAATTCAATGCCTTAACATCACACCAACATTTATAATTGTAATTATACTATATACTGGTTTTATACAACACTACCACTAAAGAATATAAGGAAATTTGGAAAAATTACAATATAATAGCGTGCATCTTTATAATTAGAAAAAATACAAAACTAGAGCTACAATAACTCCATTGCAATTAAACACAACAAAACGAGTCACTGAAAACATTATCGCACTCGTATGAGCATTTCAGTAATGACATGGGACTGCCAAGGAGTCAGTTCAAAGAACCAATAACTCGCTCACATTATTCATGCAGAAGAAATAAACAAGAAATCAAAGTAAAAAGGCAACCTCTATTATAAGAAGATGCAACGCCACGCAGTCAACAGACCCTGCCCCGCTGTGTTTTGTTTTGTTTCGTCCCTGCCTCCCTGTTCCATCGGGCAGTGATAATTCACGTCGGGCCCGCAGCAGCGCTGACATTGTAAGATGAACTGCTCCCAGCTAGATTAATGCCACCAGATGCCAGGCGAGATGCCATATTAATTACCCAGAGATAATGTCAGCACAACCATATGGCAGCTCAACTGGCCATTTAGTTGACAGGGAGAGGTCTTTATAGCGGTGCAAATTTCCTCATCTGCACAGCGTTCAGAGCCCCGCCATATTCGCTCTCTACTGTAGCAACTGGAGCACTTCATTACTGCTTGCACATTATTGCTCAAATTTGTAGTGTTAGCTCGGTGTCTGCGGTGCGCTATGATGGACAATACATTGCAAGGGAGGCTTAATGACTGAATGTTTTCCAGCGATCCGTTGTTACTTCATTTTAGAAACGTAGCTGTGATTAAGGCTTGCTAAATTGATAAGGTTGGTAATAATATCCATATTTTCCTCATTATGAATAAATGAAAACACCAAAACCAATATTGAATTTACCCTACTTCCAATTACAAAGTGCTAATAAAGCCAGAACAGACAAATAAATGTAAAACATCTTATGCATATATATTAAAAGATCTGTTTTGCCTTTTTTAGACATAGACAGAGATTTTATTTAATCCCACACTGGGGGAAATTCACTTGTTACTGCAGCACAAGAGACAGGAAGAAAAAGTGAATTAGAGATAGGTTAGATAATGAGAGAAATAGTTACTATACTATGTACAAATACACTGCCCCACTCTGTTGTTTACTTAATTTCACTGAGCTCTAATAATCTCATTCAAATGTACTATTTACTCTGGTTTGAGCCAAAATACTACAGTGACCCAATTTAAAAAAAGAGATTTACTTGTTCATTAGAAACAAATAAGCTTGTGGCTAAGAGCTGCTGTTGTGAATCTGCCCTCATATAACATGGCTCTTTAAAAGTTTTCAGATCTTAACTGCACATCTCACCCACATTCACGAATCTCAAATCTCAAAGCCCGTTCCCTGCGTGACTGCAGTGGATATCAATTCCGAAATGTCATTAGAATACACTTGCCAGCGTGTGTTTGTTTTTTTCCTCTCCACCATGCTGACTGTAAAGATCATCAACGGCACAAGCTGGGAATTAATGTCAATGTGAAGAACAGTGGCACAGCCCTTTAACATGATTTACAGTCGCACCAGCGGGCCCTTCGTGTTGTGGACGTGGGGATCATTTGCAAAGATGGACAACGGTTGCCATCCAATCCACCCGGCCCCAACCACCACCACCACCACCGGAGCACCCACCTACCCCACCCTCCAATCCCCACAAATCCGATTTAATCAGACAACTTGTGCAGTGTGGCTTGGAGTAAGAAAAAGGATAATTAGTAAACAGAGGAGCTACTCGCCAGGCTTCATTGGCATTCGCACCGGGTTACTGTGTCGCATTTAAAATGCAGTCTGATGAAGTCTACAGAATCAAACCATTTGTTACTCCTATTGAGGAGGCTTCAGGCTACTGGCAATTAAATTGGAATTAGCGCTGGGGAATGAGATACGGCAGATTCATACCAAGGAGAGGAGGGAGGGAGGGAAAAGGAAACAGAGAGAATGCTCTGTCTGGACCTGGCTCTGCTCTACAGTGGGTCAGATCTGGAAGTGATTTGGTTTCCTTTATGTTTGTTTATTTCCTGCATGACTCCAGTTATAATTTTTTTATAAGTAAAACCAATATACAACCCCGACTACTCGCAATTATTAGTATTATTTTTCTTTTTTACCTGAAGCAATGAAGTGATAAATATTCCTTCAAAATCGAGGCTGAGAAAACGAACAAAGGAGTCACACATAATTAAGAAAATAAACATAAACCTGTTAGTGTATTTAATATCGAAGGGTTTCGACATATATGAAGTACACTGTGTTATTTTAGCAAATAAAACTCTGAGGGAGACAGACAAGAAACAAAGAGATGCCATTTGCTCTGCCACAGTTGACTGGGCACAGTGGAGCTCAGCATGGAGAGAGTGTTGGTCCACTGGCAGAGGAAAAGAAGGAGGAATAGATGGATGGATGGAGGAAAGAGCAGGAGCAGATAAATGAAGTGGAAATGAGAGGGAACGGCTCCTGTGCTACAGCTGGCCCCAGCAACTTTCAGCCAGCCTGACCATGACAACTGGCTCTCCACTCCCCCCTCCTCCAGTCAAGCAAGGGCCCATTTTCAACAGCTTGGGGTGTAAAACCAGTAAACAACCAGCAGGGGCCAGTGAGAAGGCTCTAACTCCATATTTTAATTTCATCATATTTGATGAAAATGTGACAAATAAACCAAACAGAGAATTAGATTCTGGGCATGGGAGGCTTGTCAAGTCTTAATATTAACATTTTGGACTTTGATGCAGGTGCATGTTATGTTGGGAAGCTTTTCCCAGAACAAAGAAAATATATTGTAAGACAATATTTAATTATCAGAACTCAAACATGATTAAAGTAAATCAGCTAATTCTTTACTGTGTCAGCTGGATCTGGATCATCACATCTGAGTAAATTGAGAAAATAACCTTTGTAAGTCTAAAACTGTAGATTTCGAATTTAAAAACAGACTCTATCTCTTTGACGGAGATGCTTCCTATTAAATATTTGGTTACAAGCTTGAGTTTTATTTCTTTTACGCTATATAGCGGTATGCAATGTTTGCTCCAGCAGCAGAGACCTGTACATGTAACGCTGTTAGCCAGTAAAGCCTTATGGATTCTGCATTAAATAGAAACACTGAACTTCATTTTTACCGCAACTCCTCGGTAATTACAAAAGTGAAATGTGCCATTAGGAGGAAAAAATAGGGAGATGATCATTATCATAGTAAAGTGTGTGTCTCCGTGTGTTTGTGCCCCTACATAAATGCACATATGCACTCAAATGTTTCAGTCTCAAGGTTAAATACAAAGATGCTGTTCAAGCGAAGTCCATTACTGCATGAAACCAATGAAAATAAATGACAGCATTCAGTAGGAGGTTCGAGTATCCCAGAGAGAAATTTGCGCAGCTCGGTCATTTGTATACTCGGTTTTCTCCACATAGAATGCTCAATTGTGTGTTTACAGATGAAGTACCGCATTTGAGTGCAGCTCTATTTTTCTCTTTAACAGGAAATGGAGACATTTTCACTCTAAATATATCAGTGAGTCTGTCGGCTGATGTAAATCCCTGTCACCAAGATTAATGATCTTGAATAAGAGGAGAAAAAACATCCCACCTTCTCCCCCCATTTAAAAAAAAGCACCTTAACACAATTGTCAAACGAGTATATTAAAAGAGTTCATGTTTGTACTATAAAATGATGAAGAAAAACAAAATAACTACATTTAACAGCTGATGAGCAACAAAGGCTTTATTTAGAGCTGAAGACAGAAAACAGTAGCTGTGCAGCACTGTTTCGAGCAAGGAGGGAAAGGAGAGGAAGTTTAAGGAAATTCCCAGAGTTATGAATTTATGAATGAACCTTACACAATGTAAAAAACATTCAAATCAAATCCATAGACATGGTACCCTTCAGTGTACGCTGCTGCTTTGTTTTGTTGTTGAGATCAGGGGTCTTTGGTGGTTATACTATCAGCTCCAGGACTCCTCCTTCCACTTATCCCTGAAGATGTTTTCTTTTTAAGACTGTATGTTTGGACTCATTGTCATGGACTACAGAAAGAATCTGAGATGGCTCGGATGTCTCCCTGATTGCGTGGTGGATAAGAATACAAAAAGTCCTAAAACTTTACAGATCGCGCAAACAAAGACAAAAACAGTAACCATAATACCGTCTCATTTCCATGTGTGCCCAGTTTCTGCAATGTTGTTTTCTAGAGGTCAACTATTCTTTCTCCTTGAACACCTTATAACCAGTACAAACAAGTCAGTATACCCAAGCAGTCTCCACAGCCAGACTCGTTGGTGTATACCAAAGGAGTGAATCCATTTACATGTATAATTAATTAAAAGAAAGCAGGAGCATTATCTGATTTTCATGAAAGATTATTTTTAGCCAGTTCTCCAGATATTAAATTAAATACAACATCACCCTCTACGCGCTAAATAGAAATACAGATATACACAGAAGATTTTTCAGCTAATAAATTAGAAATGGTGTTATTAGGTGTTCATTGTCAAGGCTGAAACATCAAAATGTAAAAATGTGAATGGAAGATGTAGCTACAGAGATCTTGGACTGAGCATCATATTTTTGGATCACACTGACATGATGTCGTATAGCTTTAGTTATTGTGTTTTTCTCGTAGATATTCACTCAATTAGTGTTGGAAATATCCTGCTACAAGATTGGAAAAACTCCTTTTTGTCGCTGATTGGTGTTAAACACAATTATGTAGCACAGCGTAAATTAAACATAAGGCTTTAGACGTTTTTTAGACGTTTTAGACGCATTTCATTTTTCTTTTTTTGCCATTACTCGGGTTCCATATGAACAATGTGTATTATTTGTATTGCATATACTGTACAGTAATCTTATTTCTCAGTTTATTTACAGCTCCACAGCCTCAGGTAAATGCAAACAAAGCAAGTAGCTTCTCAGATCACTGCAGCCATATAGCATCAGGGGGCTCATAAAATTAAAGGTACAGTCCATTAGGGGTGGTCTGCTTTGCAATAAGTATTTTCATAATGGCTTTCAGAGGCCACCAAAGTCTCCTTAAGCCTCCGCCAAAAGCTCACGGTGGATATAGACCTGTGCTACTGCTGCTAATTTCTTATACCCTCTTGACCATCATCACTTCCATTCTGTGTCTCTCCTAACAAGTGCAGTTATAACTAGAGATGGCACGATACCACTTTTTTATGTCCGATACCGATACCGATATCATAAATTTGGATATCTGCCGATACCGATATGAATCCGATATTGTGTTTTTTAATCAATAAAACTGTTTTTTTTAATATCTTGCTGCATTTTGTATAAGTTCATACTCAAGTTTAAATAAACAACAACACTAAAGCTATTCTGTTATACCTGTGTGTAAAAAATACACTGCACCCAAAATATTTCATAGTTCAGCAACACTGATCAATCTAATAAACCTTACCTAACTTAAAACCTAACTTAAACCTGCTCCATCCTCCCTATTCTGGTATTTTAAAGAGTACTTAGCAGAAATATTAAGCAACCTAACTAATAGGGTTGCAAACCCCAAACAAAAAAAAAAAAAAAAAAATAGGGAACCACCCACCCTCCACCTCATGATGCTTAATCGATGTAATCAACTTTAATTTGATGCAGGGTGGAAAAAATGCACAGAAACAAATTATTTTTCAAGAATAATTAAATAGATTCAACATCTTTCTTCAACAGAATTGCAGAATTCACAGATGGTACCTTCCCAAAGGAAAAAGTACTATAGCTTACTAGGGTATATAGACTTAAGAGTTACTATATATAGTAATGGACTTCTATACATTTTACATCAGATTAAAACTTTGGGTGTAAGATTCAGATAATTATTTATTAAAAGCTACATATTTTAAATGAGAATAAGAAAGAAAAGTATGTCTTTGTGCCCCTTTTCCCTGTTCATGCCCTATCGCCCCCTGGCTGCACTTTGCTAGATCCGCCCCTGCACAGTTACCAGTCGTCGTCAGCGCAGAAAACGCTCCTGGTGTGAAAGTAATATTAAATAAATTCTAACAACAGCTTATCAAGCTTAAAGGTGCTGCTGTTGTTCAGCCGCTGGTTTCCTCTTTCTGGTGCAAAGTGGGCCAAAAACAAAAAGAAGAGAGACGGACTCGCGACAGAAAAGCCGATCAGCTGATCATTAAGCAGTTTCACGATTGAAGTAGCGGCAGGAAGGTGAGGGAGAGAGAGGCAGTCGCTCCATATATCGGTTGTTAAGTTTAACGTGGGAATGCTTTACAAACATTCAGAGATGAACTTACACACTTGCTTTACTTCTCTCTGGGATAACTTCCTCGGAGATGAAATGCTGGTTTGGTAGCGAGGCTACAAATACACACAGCCGCTCTATCGTGTGAGGCATACTGCTGCAACGTGCTACGGTTATGAGCCGAGTTACGCCGTGTTGCAAGTTTTGTGAGATGCTTTTTTTGATACTTAATGGATCGGATTACATTTTTTATTTTTCGCCGATATCCGATCCAGTAATTTAGGTCAGTATCGGACCGATACCGATACGTAATATCGGATCGGTCCATCTCTAGTTATAACACAGGCCTCGTGTATGAGAGTTTTTGCCAATTTTATTTCTTTTTTCCCTTTAAACTAACAGTTTTGTCTCTTTATTATCTAAACTTAATTAAAGGTATGAAAAGCTTCACAGGACATGCTCCGCTCCGAGTATAAAAGGTTCATGGGAGAGATGGACTGGTAGCGACTTACCCAACTCCATCCAAACCCTGTCAAACTCCCATCACCCCCCCACCTTTACCCGTGTCCTGCAATGGAATCCCAAATCTCTCCTCGCCTTCCCAGGATTTATTCTTCTCACCGGCCATCTGGACAGTGGGGGCAGACAATGTAAAAGGAAAAGGGGGCTGGGTGACGGGGTTGCAAACCCACATTAGTCACAGGCTCTTAGGTTCCTCGACCCATACACACTTATACACACACACAAGAAGCTGAAGCCAAATGACCCCAGCTCCCCCTTACTTTTTTCCCCCCTCACTGTGGCTGCTGACACCGTCTTTCCTGCTGGACAAAAGGCTTTTAGCACCTCACTCTACTGTCCAAACCTCAGCGCGCACACACACACACACACACACATCCTTTGCAACGCATACATGCTGGACAGGATGGAGTGTTTGTTTTGTTTTCTCAGACGGCCTGGGAAGAGGGTAAAGGAAGGGAAGGGTGAAACAAAAAGAAGCAGGAATGAGAGGTATTGGAATTGGTAATAGGAGGCTATCTGATGAGTGTAACACAGGGAAAACCATAGCCAAATCGCTACTGAATTATAAAGGTATTAAGTACAATGGAGATGGCATGCTTCTAGGGCAGCTTAATGTAGTTAACATAGGCCTTTTGTTGGGAATAGCAGAGGATGAGTCCAGGGGTGGAGGTTTGAGAGAAAAGTCACAGTGCACTACAAGCCTCCATTGTTGGGGAGGTTCACATTAAACATACATACTGAAAGTTTTTCCTTCCGAGGAAACACAAGGAGAAGAGAGAAGGTGAAGGCTGTGCCCTTCTTGTACTGCAAAGCAGTCATCGGCATGCCGCAAGGAAGCGGCAGGGGCCGTGACATCTGAGCCATCACCAGGAATGAAAGGCACAACAATATAATGGGAAAAAATACTCGCCTGACACTCAAGTTCATCTCAATGAGATCAAGACGCTGCAAAAAGGGCCGACAGAATCACCCAACGTGCCTTCATCGCAGCGAACTAAAGTCACAGAAAGTAAGCGAAAGACGGCAGCAAACACCTCAGCAGTGCACTGAAAGCTACAGATCACAAGAAATGCAACTGTGCGGCAAATTGCACACAACATGAGCAACGAGGGCACGGACAGACTGAGAAGCTGTGGAAAAAATAAGTAATGACGAGGAAACGGTAAATAAGAAAGTAACAATACTGCACCACGAGCCAATATGTAGAACATGTAAGTAATTTGTTGAACGAGGTGGCAAAAAGAGGAATTTCATTAGATTTATTAAATGGTGTTAGGCAAGTGAATTATTCATTAGAAATTATTAAGTTCCCGGTGCGTTGTCTGTCTTAAAAACAAAAAAACAAAAAACAGTTTAAACACAAAAACTAATCGCTTCACTCATAAGACCCAATTCCTATGCAGCCTTTAGAAGATGATGCTCACTTATGGTGATGCATTCAAGGGAAAATTTGTAATTATAGGTATTAAAAAATCATTCAGGTAAGCTTACAAGCATCGCATCAGAGGCTAAATTTAAAACTCTAAGCACTTTTAAATATGCATTCATTAGTTCTTTTTATGTGTCCATTTCCATCAAACAAGAGTTACATTAGCTCGAAGCGCATTTAAACTCATTTCCCAAACAAGTGGGGAATGAACGCAATAAAGGGTAGTGGAGGCAGCTGTGACCTTGGAGCCAAACTGCAAGCGGCCGACGTGACTTTGTGGGTTGGAAGAAAAGCCTTTATTTATAGATCAGCTGTGTGTCGATCAAACTCCATCGAGGGGAAAGCGGCGGCCGTTAGAGCGAGCAGGAAAAGAGTGTGCGTGTGCGCGCCTGGGTTGCTCGGAGGGTTGCTTTTTGAAGAACTAATACAGTGGTGTGCCTCAATCTCACTTAATTCCATTTAAAGGAAATTGATTTTGAGGTTGTGGGGATGATTGGGGTGTGGGGGGAAGTGCTCAGGGTACTTCTCTCTTTCTATTACAATTGTGATGAAGTCATGGGCTTGTTGTATTTATTTGCATCTTGTGGTGGTACCACATACAGTAGTGTGCTGTTGTTCTATGATATACAGTAGTAAGGGGGGAAAAAGAGATGAAACTTTAATGATCCCTGTGGGGGCAAGTGGCTCACTGCAGCAACAAGTAGCAAGGGGGGAAAAAAGGAATATAAATATTAAAACAGAATATAAATAAGGATTACAGCTGAATGGGGTTATGCAGCATGTGAATACACACCATTGTTATTATCAACACTGAAACATGCTTGAAGACCACGGGAGAAAGACTGAATATAAGATTTCTTGTTGCAGAACAACCACCACTCCAGCAGCATGGAAAGATAGATCTGCTAAAATTCTTCCTTGTTATGTTTCCAAGGTGTTTTTATATCTCTTTTTCAGAAATTTGAGTTTGGATCAGCATCTATGATACCTTTTTAGATAATATTTTAACCTTCTAGGACCTGGCGTCCACATATGTGGACGTCACATTTTGGGTTGTCTAGATCAAAATACTAAATTTTGCTCTACAAGGGCCTGATATCCACTTACGAGGACGTTATACTGCCACTGTTCTATCAAAATTTGAAGAAAAAAAAAATTCTTTGTTTTTACATTCATCAGGTCCACATCAGCACAAATAGCAAAGAAAATGCATGCCATGAAAGAGTTCGGGACTTAGGAGGTTAAATTAAACTGGAGGAATTCATCTTTAGGCAGCAAATTAAACTTGTTTATAAATATTTTTATATTTTTTTTTTTCCTGAAAGTTAATCAGATTCAGTTAAAATTCCATCACTTGAACTTTTAGAAGCAGAACATTGTCAACCAGAGCATCAACACAGGATTTTTAACACACGACTTGACCATTTTTTGTTTTCAGCAGTCTAAAATTCTAAATATTAATAAATGAACTTTAAAACTAAGATAACCACAACCCTATTATTTATTCACATTTAAGCGAATTGAATGTTGAGAAGAAAAGGAAAAATTTGAATAAATATTGATCAGTTTTTGCTTTAAGGTTTTGGAAAATATTGTATCATTGTGATGACCTATATTTTATTCATTAGAGTGAATTACATTGAAAAAGAAGCAGGCTGTTAGCACACTGTGCATATTGAATAACATACCACTAAACCATATTTAAAAAATTTAGAAAGTTACTGCTTAAACTCTATAATTCATCCAGCGTGAAATCTGAACTACTGAAAAAGCAGAGAGAAGAAAAAAAACCCAGATATCCAAATATTAATACATGCTCATCTGCTCTTCACACGAAGCCAATATTTAATTTTTGTATGACAGAGGAGGAGGGGGGGAAAAAAAGATGACAGTCCAGCTACACATCTAAATTGTGGCTTTGATTTAATTCCTATCTTCATCTTTTTTGCACCAGGGAACTTCACTTATCACAATATCAATGAGCAGCTTGTAGATTTAGTCACTTTGCAGCGTGCATTGCTCAGGCAGATGAGAGCAGAGGAGGTTCATGTTTTGCACATTTGTATGGATGAATCAAAGGCAGACGAGGAACTCGGCGAGGCTCAAAAGCTTCTCAGACAGAAAGAGAGAGGAACGAAAACAAGTGTATTCAGTGCCAGGACTGTTAACAACCACCTGTATGAGCCCACCTGTGGTTTTTAAAATAGCTCGCACAAAGAGCCTGATACCCCGGAGGATTGAAAACCAATCCTAAAATGATCTTCCAAAAACAGAAGAAAAAAAAAATACAACTTTGCAGTCACACAGAATTGTAATTCTCACATTCATGTGCATTGATTGTATACCGCTGAAAATTCATACATTAATCCAAAACACTGCAGAATTCCGTGGAGCTACGCTGAATACACTCACTCATGATGATCAAATTGGGATTCACTGAAGGCAGAAATGAAATCATTACTAAAAGACCATCATCTTAAGCCCCCATCTCTGGAGAGAAGTGTGAAGCCTGCTGCCCCAGATTGCCTAAAAATGCAGATAAGAAACGATCCTGCTCCAGAAATTGGTCCTGCAGGACTATTACATTGGAGAGATTAGTGGAAGATAATCATATAATGGCGATGATAGCGCCGATCGCAACAAAACGGCCCCATAAAGTCACCTCTGAATAAAGAACAGGCGATACAGATGAGTGGGAATAAAACAGCAAAGTGCTCGTGCTGGGGTAGCATGTGCGAGACATCTGTCTGCAGGGCTCGGTGCTGCCTCTGGCCAGCAGGGGGAGCTCCATCTTTCTACATATGCACACGCTGGTTCACAAGGGAGAGCCAGAGCAACAGGGAAGGGGAGAAGTCCTCACATGACCTTCTAGTTCACAGGAGTTTGGCTTCAGAGAAAAAGCCTCTTATATGGTATATGGTAAGACTTAACAGCCTCAGTGTCCACTGCTGAGACACTTAATGACTGAGAATGGAGATTAGAAGGTAGTTTAGAGGGTCAGGTGTTACTTAAAGAGCACTGGGGAGGGCGGGGGGTTCACTGATGGTATACCGTCTTTGATTCATACGCTACTCTGTTTCGCTAACATAATATTCTATGTTTTTTTTTTTTTTTTTAAATATATAGACAATGGATACATTTATCTACAAATAGAAACCTTGATGACTTTGGGTTCTGCTACTTGTTACCACTTATTCTCAGTTTTTATTTTTTGAGAGCCTTTTTCCCTGGGAGTTAATACACCCAGGGAATAGTTCAGACAGTAGACAAAATTCTTATTAAATAGCAGCTTTAACTCATTCCGTTTCAGGAATTAACAAGAGGCAACAACTCTGCTGAAGACTGCGTGAAATGTTTGCATGTTTGTGCCTAAAAAATGCTAAATTAACCGAAGTCACTGCAGTGTTATATAGACATTTTTCCTTTTCCACCTACCTATTTTGACGAAATGGCCCTTTTGTGGTAGTTGATTTTAAAAATCCTGTAGTCACACATATATGCACACTTTACATTGAAGTGCATAATAAAATAAAAATAATTTTTGTTTTTGTCTGATGATTCAAACATTTTAATGGATTTTGCAAGAATTCTAGGTACACAAATCCCTTCCAGAATGTTTTAAGAGTCACAGTTTAGCGTTTGGAGAGGACCTGTTATCACGTCTTCTGCTGGTGAAGCGTGTCACGACTATATTACAGTCTGACTCATGACGAGAAAGTTGAATATATAGGAAATGCGGCCTTCATTAACTCTAAAGGGAGTTCATTTAGGAAATCCTGCACAAGGAAAGATCCTAAAGGTAAGAACAAGTAACAATACACCCTAACGGGATCATAAAAAAGAAGGGGAAAAAGGGCACTTGGGCGTACCTGGAAACACCTGGAAGTAGAAAAATTTGTTTGCATGTTTGTTTAAATTAGGCTAACACTACCCGCAGAGCAAAACGATGTAAAAAGGTTGGAAATTCAGAAAGCACAACGTGCAGCTTGTTGACATCTTCCTCCTCTCCCCGTGTTACCACTTTGCATCTGCTCTGTCATCTCTATCTTTAGCTCTTCCTCTACCTCTATGTCTCTAGGCCATATTTCTCTGTTGTCGGAGAATAGGAAATTATAGTGCGGTGTGGGAAGGAGAGACCACTAGCTCTCTGACCCAGACTTGTTGCTATAAATCCACGCTTTTTAGTGTGTGTGTGTGTTGGGTAAGGGTGCGGGGGTCTCCCACCTTGACCCCACCATTTCCTCAGTGTATCTGGCCTACGAACTAGCTGACAGACGCACTCAACAGCAACACACACCAGACGCAAACACAGCCTCCGCTCACACACTTGGGTGGGCAGGAGAGAAAACATGCAGTGGCTACAAACAGAGCCAGCCTTTTTTGACTGGATGCATGTGAAAGTGGAATACCAGCGCAGCCACAATGAGTTTTGCAACAAAGAGTTTGTCCACGGAGCAAACACACGCTCAGATTTCTGATCATGCGTTGTTGACAGGAAAAGTTACTTTTTCAAACTGGTTCATGTGACCATTTATCTGGCTGGGCATAATTTTTGTTATCTGGCTCCCCGGGACAATTTTAACATCAAACAGTAACTGGAGAACTTAAGAAAAACAGCTCGGCGTGCCCATTGTCCTGTTTTCATCACGTTTTACCAGAATCTTCCAACATGTTGGAAGAAGTACATAAAAAAGAATGTTAGATGCGTGCAAAGAGACCTTTGTTTGCAGCAAAACGGCAGAAAGAAGAAACTCAAAACTAACATATACAGTGGAAGAGCCTGCATCTTTGGCCACCACACAAACTCCAGTTCCTCCTGATTTTCTATGGATGACGACCACGCTTAGTGAAGTAACACATTTCCTATATGTTCAACTTTCTCATCATGAGTCAGACTGTAGTCTAATCAAGACATGCTTTCCCAGTAGAAGACATGATAAACTCTAAATTTAGACACAGGGACTTTATTTCCATATATTGAATAGGCAAGGTTAGCAGAGTTTGCGAATGGCTGTTGTGGACCAATTTAAGGGCTCCAACAAATTAAATTCCTCTCTGTTATAGTTCAAAACTTGTACCTTACTTTGACAAAATATGTCACAGCCATACCAATTTCTCAGTCTCATTTCTTTCAGCCCTCATGGTAAGAGATCAATATTATTTCTCTCAGAGTAAGATTGAAAGTGAGTTCTTTGAGATCAAATAAAAGGTTCCTAACATTTACTTGAATGGAGATGTAAATATGTCTAGAAAAAACACCCTGCATGTACTAATTGGACTGGATCTAAGCACAAGCTGTGGTATTGAATTGTGGAATTCAAATGAAATACAGGACTGAGTCAAAGAGCTGCACATTGGGACGGTAGAAAGACGGACTTTCTAGTCCCCGCCCCACCCTCTTTTTCCTTCTCTCCTACCCTGTTTAAGATTCCTGGCCTTTCACCTGACCTCAGGCCTTAGCTAGAGGGGTGGGGGAGCTGGTTGCTTGTGGTGGTGGAGGTTAAAGTGTAATCCTGGTCCTGTGACCACAAAGGCTTGGCCCCTGAGGGCCAAGGACCAGCCACATTTTCCGAATTGCAGCGTTATCCCTCAGCAAACCCTTCGGACTGACTGCATATCAAAGGATTATATATTGCAGCGGTCTTCTCTGCTCTGGTGTGTAAAGAGTGCCGCACAGCCCAAACTTTTATTCCGCTTTCCCTCCCAATCAAGTACTCCAAATCAGTCAGTTATGCTTTTAGATTCTGGTTTGGCTCTTGATTGTGTGGGGGCGAAGATTGTACAATACAGCTTAAACTTTGCAGAGTCTAGTTTGAGAGCTTGTCAAAAGCGCCAGAGACAGCAGGAAAAAAAAACAGGGGTTTTTTGTCATTGTATCAATGCCTCAGTCCAACCAATTTCACAACAATCTATTAACAAGAGTAATTGCCACATAGCATCATTACAACTAACACATATTTTAGACCATTCAGATGCTGATATCTAGCTGCTAGTGTACTGCTAATTGCTTGCTTAAGTAATCCATTAAAGAGTGTTCCAACAACAGCTTGTATGCGCCATTATCATTAGTTTTATTCTCAGGAAACCTTAACAAACCATTTTTACCAGCGCTGTGGCTTGGCCCTGAGCGCCTCTTTGCATTTAAACCTAAAGAATTTGCTTTTTTTTTTTTTTAAAGAGCAACTTCAGAAGATAGAGAGAAGTGAAGCGAAAGAGAGAAAAGGTTTAATTGATGCCTCCCCCATTTTCCCAGGGTGAAGATGAGAGGGAGGAGGGATGGGGGAGAAAAGCGGAGGGGGTGATGTGACACTGCTCTCCCGGTATTGCGACTGTACAAAAGGAAGCAGATTTGCAGAAGAGATGACCTCTAACCTCTAAAGCTGCAGAAAGGGTCCTTGGTGGCCCCAGCACCACCCAATCAATCACCTCCTAGAGCCCGTTGGTCAGCTGGACTGTAAGAGGACACCGCAGTCGGACCAGCGGCCCAACCCTTAAGCATTCCTGGGCAGAATTTTTTTTTTTTCCTTTTTTTGTTATGGGAGGGGGATTCAGAAATGAATGTTTAGCTGGTCAAGATATTTTCTTTAAAAAAACAAAAGGGCTTATTTCAGCTTATCCAAGTCCTCAACGTTATCCTGCCAAATTTAATTTTAGTGTGAGAAATGTGGTTATGAGTAATTATTTGTCTGCAGTAAACAAGTGCCAAAAGCAACTGAACCTCTTCACCGCAGTGGCCTACAAATAAAGCTCTTCATTTAGTTTTTACTGATTTTCATTTTTTTCAAATTATGAAAGCACTCAAAGCATCTGAAGACAGACTTCCACGAGATTTTATCCTTTCAGGGATCAGATAGTTCTCGAATTTTCCACTGCTGTTTACGCTGAAAATGTCTCCTATTGACAAATGCTCAGAATATGCTTTGCCAATGAAAAGGGATTTCAAAAATGAAGAGAATGTCAAATAAGTTAAATAAATAAATAAATAAAACCAACAACAAATAGCTGCAAAAAAGAAACACACACAATAAATGATGGAGAAATTACACCGATGTTTTAAAATAACATTTCTCTGCACATTTTTTTAAAGTCTCTCTAAATTCCACTTATTTTATTCTCGATAAATGCTGATACTTTTTGGTATTTGAACATGACTGCAAAGTGTAGCTGAATATTTTCTTTTTTTACTTTATTGTCTTATTTATCCACTGGCTTTTTTGTGTGTGTGTGTAATTAAAGCAAAAACTACAAAGTCAAATTTCATCAAACTTTGTTGATTATGTGCAAAACAAGACCTGCTTCAATTCTGATGTGACTGGATTTGAAATTTGAAATGAAGCACTGGCCTTGACTAAAGAAGCGTTCTTTAAGTGTCCCTCAAGACTACAGTAAATCCACTCAAGTCTAACAGGCTTTACAAAATAGACCTATAGTGTAAATATAATATTATGTGATAGCCTCTTTATCTCGTTTACTTCACATAAAATACTATATTCAATTTTAAGTGTTAAACTGTTAAACTTTTTTCATGCTGTACTGAGCATTCTTTAAAGGTATCGCTGTAGTTTTGAATATACAGATTTTCATTATTATTATTAATCCATTCATAATGGAAACCAGATAATGCATTTATTTAATGTTTACTGCAATTTTTAGAGGTTTCAGTATGAGACTGAATTAAAAAAAACAAACAGATTTTAACAAAACTAATTGTACTTTTACTATACATGTCATCAGTACACTATAAAAAAATGTTTCTCCAGTGAAATGACACTGTTTCTACAAACATTAGTCAAGGCCAGGGAGTATTATATTGAATTGAGCTTATTTTCTTTTCAACAAGTACACAATTAAATCTTAAATTAATTTTCAATAGAACATTTACATATTAGAATCAAAAGAACAGGAATGAAGCAAATAAACTAAGGACAGGGCCAAATGGTGATCACAGACACCGGTTACTGTTAATAGGATTAATTTGTTCTTAATACTTTTAAATAAGGCATACCTTTGTATTTCATTTTAACATGTATATTAATGGAACACAGCTTCTTTGCCCACTGTCTTCATTAAATAAACTGATATTGTAATCCACGTGTTCAGCTCTTAGTCGCCTCCGGCAAGATTGTGATAGTGTTACTGATAAGTAATGACATCAAGATTTACTGTTCACTCTGTGCTGATTACATGTCAAGACAAGCATCATCATTCCATTCCAAAAACAAAAACAAGGAAGGCTAAAACCCCTTTTTTTAGTGTACTAACACATAATGCAATACTTGGCTGTATGTTAGCTGTCTCTCTTCGCTAGTCAGTATAAAGTGAGTGGGTGTGTATAAAAGGGTGTGAATGTTTCCAAGTCATGTGAATTTTTCTTGACAGGGATTGTTTAGCAGCCATTTGTATCATGTTATATTTGTAAATTAGTTGGAAATGACACATTTAACAGCTGATCTACAGCGTTAACTTGTTTGGTTCGTGCATTCAGACAGCGGGAAACCCACTTCACAATAACTCATCATCCACTCTGTTGCTGGCAGTAAAGATTAGAAGTCATAAAAAGCAGCAGAGATTACGCAGGTCGAATTACAGCTTTTGTTACTGAAAACAAGATGAACATACTGGCAGAATAGCAACTGATGCACATCCAATAATATTAATAAATAAAGTCTGTTTGTATAGCGCGTATCAAAACCTGCATTGCAAAGTGCCTCCCGGAAATTATAAAAATCAATTTACACATCAATTAAAAAAGGCCATATAAGATACAACTGCAACATCAAACTACTAAGATCAAAGCATTCCAGGTGCAGGAGATGTGTAATGTGTAGCAAGAATGTTGTAAGGTGCAAGGTGAACTGCTGGTTCTCTTTTATCATGGCAACTGTGCAAGGACTCATTGTTACTATGAGCAAAGAATCCAAGAAGTTAAACAATAAAGTTTACTCCACTTCTTCTCTGCATCCGTGTACAAATTAACTCTTATACGATGCCCTTTTTATTTTTTCACCCATTCAAAGAGCTCATCTAGCATACTCTGTTAGGTTTTTCTTTTTTTTCCTCTCTTTTGCAGCTGGTTGCAAAGGCCTGACTTGGTGCCATCTATCAAAACAATCTGCTCTCAGAGGGAAACCTGCTATTAAGTGATAAGAGTCTGCCCTCAGTGGGGTGTAATGGGTCCCACTTGAGTTCCTTTTTGGAGTATTGTCCTAGCTGGCCACCATCAAGACAATCCCAACCCAGTCACTGCTCTCCGTTTTACTACTAACTGTCTTAAAGTATGGTAGTTGCCCCATACTCACATATGGCCTGAACATCACCCAGAACAGCTGAGATGAAGTTACACTTCATTTCCTGCAACCACCACACTGAAGTCTGTTTTTATACAGATTAATTCTCTTATTTACATATCCATATCAGCTTATGTTTGTGAAATATATTATCATGTGGGCATTGTTTTAGCCTACAGTGTGAGTGTGAGATTTTTTTCTTTAAGCAAAAATATAGAGTTTGTAATTTTGATGTGTTTTTTTATATCAATAAAACCACACAGTAAAGAATGGTTTGAATTGATTTTTTAATTTAACGCAGACTTAATCCTGAAAATATTTAAATAATTCAATGAGTAAGATTTTAGTCCTTTAATATAATTATAATGACAATAATACCTGCCTGTGAAAGTAAAAAAAATGTACTACTTAAAAAGTATTAACAAAGACTTCCACCACAGGTCCTCAAAGCTGTTCTTGCAATGGTGAATAGGTTAGAAGTTTTTACCTTACATGTATCACTTCACCACTTCATTACATTCTCTCAAAGAAATAATTTTTGTTTCATAAATTTTGAAAATTATTGTCTTTGGAGGTGCAAAGGAGGTATTATTTACTTATGTTGTGATTTGTGCTCAATACCAAAAAATAATCAAAATATTGCAAAAATCTGGGTTCATCATTTCATTTTCACTGCACATTAGTGTGAGGTAATGTGTGGGTTATAGGTTTTATAAATGGGGCTATTTCTTTTTTCTCTTTGCAAGTCAGAAAAATCTGTCATCAACAGACAGAAAAATTAAAATAATATATTTTCACTACATTTAAAAGAAAAAGTTGGAGTAAATTAGGCTCTGAATGATATATGAAATATTCCCTTTGAAAAAAAATATATACAGGAATAAAACTAGAAAGACTGTTCAGTGCAAGTCCAGGTTTCTGGAAGAAAAGACTAATTCCTGAAAAGAACGTAAAATTACATATTTTCTGGGAACACAATAGTTATTAATACAAATATTTAACTTGAAATATTACCAAAAATTCAGTGTTACAAGTTTAAAAAAATGTAATATCTAATTAAATACATTTTAATTAGTGAAATGTATAAAAATAAAAAATAAATGTGCTTTTTTTCGACAGGTCGATGAAATCTAATGAAAGACTGGGGTTTACTCTGAGTAACAGCAAGAGTTTATGGGATACGTTGGGAAACTGTGTGTTTGTACATTAGTTTCCCTGAAAGATATCCCTGGAATATACAGAGACTACAGATAAGATCATTTAAAGGAATGAAATACGGTCATAGTTAGCTTCTTTTTTTAACTAAATATTCTCCTGACTCAAGTCACAGTCAGAGAAAGACACAAAGCCCATAGGTTACACATACACACTACCTGCTTCTGACAAACACATATATTTATGGCTATTGTTTGTGAGAGGTCACAAGCATCGACTGAAGACGAGGGAACCCCTTTCTTCCTTTTGAGCCAGGCATATTCACTGAAGCTATGGGAAGACTGCCAAAATGACCCATCAGAGATTGACGGGGGTTAAGCTCCCATAATCAATATGACACCGCTAAGTGCCCTTTGATTGAGCTGCACGTAGTGTAAAAGGACATTTCTGTGTGCCTGGCTGCTCTTGCCACCAAGAAATGCAGCATTTGTCCAAAGCTAAACGGTCTTCTGAATGTCATTGTCACGGGTACATTAACTTTTATATGAGTCTGAGAGACAGACTTGGAGTGAGGATGAACGGCCATTTTCATTAGATTGGCTGCTTCTTGCCATTAAGGGTGCTGTCAGATGGACAGGGACAGAAATGGTTTGCATGGGGTGCACAGGCAAAGTCTGGAGATTTCATTCCTTCTCATAAGATGTACCACAAGGAGCTGGAGTGATGAAGGCAGTGGCTAAATTTGCCGGTGTGAAACCCCGTGTCACTAGGCAACTGGATCTGATGGCTCCTTTGTTTGGGGTGAAAGGTTGGAAGCACTCGTACTAATCTCCTTGCTTCACAATTAACGAACACAGGAGAGCTGCTCGAACCTCTTCCCGCTCTCAAACAACAACAACAAAAAGAAAAGGCTTGAAAGACTCCTCTATTGTCCCTCCTTCTCAGTCCCTGCTCCTCCCCACCTCTCTCCACGCTAATCGAAAGGTATTTGCACTGTAAATTAAAATGGCCCTCGCGCGTTGCTGTTTTAACACTGACGCGCTCTCCTAAGATGTCCACAAACAGTTCCAATCTAATTATAAAGGGAGATTTACTTCAAATAACTCTGTGGACAAAAGAGGCCTGGCTATTGTTGACGTTGGGCCACTGTTCCACATCTCTTTCTCTCTTTCACTCTCTTGGGCGAATCCTTTTATATTCAAAGTCCTCGCCTTGCCAAGGTTAAAATGCGTTGGGATATCTGAAAGTAGGGAACCTCCTAACAAAAGCGGCCTTTTAATTCTCTGGATGGCAAAGGCCTTCGTTGATTTCCACTGTTCTGTCTCTTTCCTTATCTATCCTTTATTTTCCCCTTAACCAAGCAGATCTTGAACAAAGCCGCAGCGGCTGACATGCAAATGTAACAGGGAGAATAGCGGCGTCCAAGGGAGTTAAGATTGTCCGACAACGGGACGTGCTCACTGGGGTTGCATTGTGACGTACAGCTAAGACGCATCCTCAGGGTCGAAAGAGGGAAGAAGGGGATGGTGGATATTGGCTGGCCAGATTTGCAGCGTGTCCTGCTGACTTCCATTTTATGGGCCGTGAATCGCAGAGCCCTCTGGGAGTCTATAATCCGCCCCCACTGCCCACCCTCCCTCTGCCCATACCACATCATTTTATTGGTCTCTCTGGATGTGTGGCTGCTGTCCGTGGTTTACAATGATCCATCCATGTGGGGATTCTCTCGCAGCTAGACTGTTGCACCACTATGGACATCCCAATTTGCTACTGGATCCCACCCACCTATTTTCCCCTTATAAGAATACTACCTCCCTGTCTGACATGCTGTTGTCCCATGGTTTCCTGTGGTGATGCCTCAATGCGACTGTGCCCACCATGACACTAAGCCTCGGCACTGAAGCTCTGCAGTACAGGGGCCCAGTTGGGTATTTCTCAATGAATGAAGCTGGGTGCAGGGAAATGTAGCAGTGCCAACTCTCATTCACACATTTTATCTCATTTACACACAAGCCACACATCCTCTATTCACGTAAGTGTTATGCACAGCGGCCTATGATCGTGGCGGATGATTACTACCGGGTGCTGGTCACACTGCAGCCCTGCTCAGTATCCATCAGCCAAAGAGAGGATCTTCCTCCGCCTGGAAAAACTCATTTAGATCTTATCTGAGGAAAAATTTGTTTGCTGAGGGAGAGGGAGGAGGTTAGTAGCAGAAGTGACTGTAGTCTAGGCTAGTGCTGCTTGATTTAATTTAGCAACCGATAGTGTCTCTGACCACTTGTACTCTTCTTATTTTGGAAGGTGGGAGAGACTGAGTGCCAAGGAGGGGGAGATCGAGGAATGCAGCAAGAAAGAGGTATTTGTTTACGGGTGCACTGGTAAAGTGAACTGTGGGGCCTTAAATGATCAGCTTAGAGACGTTTTGATGGTAAATAGAGCTGGGCGAACAAAGAGTGAACACAGATCCAAAAGATGAGGACATCCTCAGTGAATACAGCTACACAGAAACTTAATTATCTGTTAATTATCTGAAGAAAAAGCCAATAAACAAATATATCTGAGGTTTTTTTTGACCAAATCAGCAATTTGGAAAACTCTGACAAATATCTTTATATATTTATCATAGACTAAAATAAAATTAAATAAATAAAAAATACCCTCCGCTGATCTATATGACCCTCCATCAAACACCACAGCATTTTGTTGCAACACAATCAACATTGTGTCCCTGCTGTTGGCCTGCCATGGTGAATATGGCACCTGATAGCCACTGTGACCCAAAATGCCTCGCGTGAGCTGTCTCGCCAGCCGCGCACAGACAGACAGACGGATAATCTGCTGTCGACCATGGACAGCTTGCTCAATTATGAGTGGGACGCTGAAAAAAAATAAAAAAAACCCAAGCATTAGCATGGTGCTAATCAGCATTTTGACTCACCAGATGACACAGACAGGAAGCTCAACATGCCAGCATTTTGTGATCAGAAGTCATAATGCTAATGCACATCTGCCCTTTGACGAAGAGCCACACTAAACTGAAATGACTCATAAACACTCTTATTGGGTCTGCTTAGTGATCATTTCATTTAAATAGCAAACAACGGCTAAGAGAGATCAGAAGGTTGAGTGCAAAACCATCCACGCTTGCAGCGTCCATGGAGGCTGCCTGCTTGTTTCCTGTATGCGCCTGTTTGTCAGCGGTAACAGCAGCACATGTGTAGCACTGCCTGCCTCGGCTGGAAGAATATTTGCTTTGCCTATTGCCACCCTAATGCTCACTGACAACTTAATAACATCACAATTAACTAAATGCTAAACAGATGCCAGTGCTGGACTAATGTGATTGAGACAATCGGCGCTTTTGACGTGACCCCTGTGTAGCGCTGCCATTGGCCTAATTTGCTTGAGTGACACGACTGGACTGTGTATGTGTGTCTGTGTGTTTGAGTGTGTCTTTTTGTATCTGGAGTAAATGATTGCGAGGCCACCAGTGTGAACAATTTACTAGGAAGAAAAAGATAAGAAAGAAAAGAAATAATGTGGCTTAAAAGCGCTCCTTCTTTCTGACCATCATAGCCTTGTTGTACTCCCCCCACCTCTCTCGCTCTCTCTCCTCCTATCCTCACTCCCTCCCTTTCCAGCACACTCTATCCAGCCAAACTATTTCTGGCTTGAGAAAAGAAAGTGTTTACTCTGCGGCCGGGGCCTGCTGGAATCACGCTGTGTTCCCACTGGCTAAACCCACTATTGCCACTCCATGGTTTGCATATTTTCCCTGTATTACAAGATGTTAAAAAAGGACAGAGGGAGATAAAAAAAGAAAAAGAGAAAGAAGGAAAGTGAAAAGAATAAGAGCCTCCCCCTCCTATTATGCGTGGATTTTCTCTGGTGCTGCCGTGTCTGTATGTGTGTTTGTGTGTGGGGACACATACAGATGATTCATGTATAAACAGGAACACCAACAGTCGGACAACAAATTCTTCTGAGGCCTGTGGACTCCAAACTCATTTCTACACAAGTCACATGGGAGATCCAGTCCCTGTTGTTTCTGGTGCTACTCGCAGCTCATGCTGAATAACAGGCGACTGTTCATACTGAATGTAGCCCTAATTTGGCACTTGAATGTGCTGATTCCAGTGCAAATTACAAAGTGTGCATTTGTGAATATATGGTCCGAATGAGCTGCAGGGCTTGTAAAATGAATCCGTAGTAGTAAAATCTACTTTAACTTGAATTTATTGCTTGTTTTTTCTTGTTTGTGAGACACTTTTTGTGCGCGCATCTTATGACCTTTTGCTTTTCAGCACCAAGCCACATTTTAATCATGTGGAATGGGAGTGCGGTGGGGTTATCAATAGAATACGTATACAAGTTATGGTGGAGATCAAAACAATCCCATGAAAAAAAACAAAAAAAAAAAACAAGTGAGATAAAGATAGCTAAAGTAAAGAGATCGAAACAGATCGAGTGAAAAGCAGCAGCTCAGAGCTGAGAATAATCCCGTACAGACCGAAAGGGAGCGGCCTTACTGGAAATGCAAACTGAAAATGACACGTTGGAAGTGGTCGTGTTTAAATGAGCACAAAAGTTTCACCATGTGATATTATGGTGTGGAACAAAATCCAAATTAAAATAGCTTTGGAAAAAGCCTACAGCTGATCACAAAGAGGAAATGATACTGTATACAGCACTGATGGACCGCTACAGCTTTTCTGCCAGATACACTGGCTGATTGTAGCCAAATGTCTTTGGCACAGTCTGGGATATTCCAAAAACCACATTACCAGTGGAACAGCAAAATTTGAAGCTCATGCTGACATTGACATAATTGTTTTACATGAAAAAAAATAAGCTGCCCTCTACGCCTGTATATGTTTCCAGTGGAAAAGAGGATGCACCTGCTTGTAATGTTAATTTGCATTGTGAAGAAAAAGAAGTCTCTGAAAGAAACAATACTGACTGAGTAGTCTACAGTCTGGCATAGCGCCGAGTGAAATCTCTATATGGTTTTCTTTTTAACATTTTGGAGGCTACCTACATGGTTTCAAATTTGCTTGCACAACAGCCCGACCACATTAAAAAAAGAATAAACATTTTGTAAGAAATATGAAAATGCCAGCTAGATATTATGAAATCTTTGCTTGACATTTTTCAAGGTTAAAATTAGCAGTGCAGCAATCCTGTAAATGCTGTAGCAGTCACTACTGATGTCTGTAACAGATTTACTGCTTATGTCTGAACTGTCTTAATATGTCAGTCACCCATGGAGCAATATGAATAACAAAGTTTATACAAAAAGTGCTATTTAGAAACTTTGATTAAATGAATGAGTCACTGAGATTTGTGGGGTTTTTAAATAATTCCTACCTGCCAAACACAGCTTAAAAATAGCAGTTTGTGATTGCTCCACATCATGTTGCTACCTGCTTCCTATCAATCACCTGACAGCCACCTGATAAAAGTCAAGTTTTCAACATAAAAAAGCGTGTCTATATGTTACGTTTGCTTGGAAGCTGGTTAACATTGCAAGATTTTGACTCTGAAAGATTTGCGTTTCGATATGCTGCATAAGACCTGTCAGTGGATTACCAAAATAAATGGCAGCAGGGTTTTTTGTTAAAGAAAGAGTTCCATGAAAGCCCGACAGATGATGTTCTTTGCCTACAAATGCCATGAAGCGAGTCCCAGTTTAGAAAGAGACAGACTCTGATGCAATAGCATCCAGTTTGGGGACAAAAATTAGCCATCAGTGGACGTAATGCAACTCACAAGTGGATTCATCTCCTGAACACTGACATTCCTGGATTTGTGTGCATGTATTTCACAACACAGCCAAGCAGGCAGTAGTTTGTGTTTTGTATCTGTACATGTGGATTTGCACGAGTTCAACTGATAAAAGCAGCCACATGATGTTTTGATGCTACATCCCCTGGCATCCAGCCCCCACACCCACTTACACACACATGCAAAAGAGCTTGCCAATGTTGACAAGTTCAGGAATGCCTTAGCAGCCTCCAAACTGTCCCATGGTTTTGGATGATGACTTGCCAAATTTAGGGTCACATAAGACTTGAGTAAGGATAGAGGTGTGCGCATGGGCAGCTGTTTAATAAGGCATGGACAGACAAAGTGAGAAAGAGACAGAGGTTGAGTCAGACTGCAGCTGATCAGGCCAGCAGAAGAGATGCCACAATGGTTCCCATTCAAAGCAGCAAGAAACAGCCACAGTTTCAGAGGCCAAATATTGTCATCAGAGAACATTAGCCAAGGGCTGAAGCACTGCCAAGAGGCAGGCGGAGATCAAAACTAGCTTTGATGGCCCACAGTAACCCCCTGCTTCCACCACATGCACTCTCTAATATTGTGTGTCTTGGGTACTGTACACTGGTTTTTGTATAAATTTATCCACATTTGCTTTCAAGTTCAAACTGGTTTGCTTTTTCTTTTCTATTCTTCTCATTTGAAATTAGCATTGAATTACAACAATCAGCATCTCAAACCATTGCAGCACAGGATTAATAGAGAGAGTCAGAGCCTTTTTCACTTAATATAAATCCTAACGTACCAAAATTCTAGGGCTGAAGGACGTTAACAGAACTAAATTAATAAAATAATAAATTTAAAAAATGTCAGAAGAAAAAAAATCCTTTAGCATATCTTACAGGCAAGCCATAAAAGTATAGCATTCTGGTATGTATCCCTATTTATCATTTCTTAATCATTTCCAAACAATAACTATAACATAGTTAGGAGTACAGTTATACAGCTGAGGCTTGAGTACAGTTAAAACAAAAGCTTACAGATGCTACTGACGTCTATCAGGTTATAGCTGCTGCTTGTCTGATGAGTACTTTATGAATGTTACATTTTGGGGCTCCAGCTCTATACAGTAGCATCTCATGTATTCTTGCCTATTCTAGGAACTTTTAAAACTGGATATATATATAGAGCTCTCCTGAATACAAGGAGAACTCTTGTAATATAAATCTGTAATCACACTAGAAACATAAGGAAATAATGTACATATGTAGTAGAAATTATAACAGGGAACTGCAATTAACCTTTTTGTGCCCAAATCCAATTTAGACCAAATTCTTATTATTTTTTTTTTCATTTCTGAGTTAACTAATTTATTCTTGATTGAGTCTGATATCAAATGCAGATATATGTCATTTGCATTGACAAGACTCATAGAAATTCATGCTAAAAAAAAGAAGGGGGGGGGTTTCAGAACAGGGATGTCAAAGGTCGGGTGTTCAAATTCAGCGTAGTGTGTTCCATAATGTAAGTGTATACTGGCTAGCAGAGTATAAGGAAAGAGAAAGTGAAACTGAAAATCAGAGGGTGCAGTTAAACCGGCTCATCATTTCACCAGAGCCGATTTTCCACACTCTTATTCCGCGCAGAGGTCCAGCACATGGATGATTACTATACTATTACTGGTGCTGCTGCTCCAGTTGTCTGGCTGGAAGACACGTCTGGCTCGAGCTGCGGCTGCCCCCCCACAACCCCTTCCATTCGTTCCAGACTGGAATGCCTATATTTAGAGTGCTCCTTTCCGCTGTTATGGCTGTTGAATCATTAGCCTCGTTTAACCCTTCTTTACTTCCAATGGGCTGATTGGCTGAGGGCATGCCCCTTAGGAGTAGTTCTCCCCACCGCCACCAATTCCTGACTACACTGCCCCACCTTCCCCTGTCAAATGTTGAGGAGGTCCCTGCATGTGTGTGTGGCAGAGCGAAGAAAAAGTAGAGCCACTCGAAGGGAGCTTCTACTGGGAGCTTGGGGGTCACGGCTTCAGATGAAGGACAAAACACAAGATGATAATGATAAAGTGTGGCTATTTTTGAGATCCGCTTCTGGTCTCAGCGTGCTAGCAGCACTCTTGTCTCTCATTTCCTTTTGTTTGACAAATCTGAGAAGGGCTGACATGGTCAGGTTGATTGGTTTGTTGGTAATCCCTTCCCCTTTCATTCAATGCACCCATTAGGCCAAAGTGTCTACATGTTTTTCATTTTTGTACTTCATGAGTTTTCCTGTAACGTTGCCCTTAGCATATAATGTCATTTCACAACGCAATTATCACAGACTAATTCCTGCTTTGGCATAAAACCTGCTGTTGACATTTATGTGGACAACATACCACAACACACAGCTACACCATATTTAACACAAAGTGCACACTTATTCACAGGGTTTAAATCTAATAAAGTCTGAGTGTAAAATAATCAGAAACAATTTAAGTACTGCTTTCTAAGTTATGAAGCATATACTGACAGACATGAGTCAAAGTTAACCTCTTTGCACCAACTTGCTTTTTTTTTTTTTTTTTAGCTGCAAATTAGTCCTCCACATCCGTTGTGAGTAATATTATGTGCCAATATTTTCCAACAACCCTCAAATTAGCAGCTGTGAGGCACTCAGTGATGGGGTCTAATTATTATGGACCTGGAGTGGTTTTCTAAAATGTTTTGAATATCTGGACAAAAAAAACATGAAATTAAAAAAAAAGGTATAAATAAACAAACAAAGACCTCACATTCATCCAAGCACGATGCACGCTGAATCTCATAAAACATGCTCAAGGCGCATTATGTGCAAAACAAAGTGGAGGTAATTTGAGACAATCCAGCTTCCAGATTAAAGACTTCATCACTAGCAGTAAAACCATTTTGGGCCATCACACATCTGCTGATGGGGGATTTACTTCTTCCCATTTACATCTTGGCACCTACATCATCCCCGTCTTGCCATCTTCATAGCTGAGCACTGATAAACAACTTTGGCCTGCCAAGTTTTCGCGGTTTGTTGATTACTGTTGGGTCTGTCTTGATTTAGGGCAAGTAGGACTAATCCAAGATGATGCAAACTATCCTATCTCCCAATCCATGGCTCCAGTTAGCCAAAGATGGCTGGAAGAGGGTTCATCCACACGAATGCTTTTTGGTTTGAAGCAGTCGAAATAGTTTCTCAGAAACAATTCCATCTTATTATGGCCTTATTTCTTTTAACCACTGCTGTTCTACCTAGGCAGTATCTTCCAACAACCCTCTGCTTCATGTTTACACACACGACAAATGTGTAAATGTGATGTTCCCTTACATGCGTCTTAGTATAGACGGGGATTATTTCTGAGACTGTGCTAAAAAATGATCATCTGGAAAAAGACTGTTTTTACCTGTGAAGGTTGAATGAGCCTCTAAACACACCTCACCATGACACGCATGCAGATTTGTGAAAATACACAATAAATAGACTGGGAGTGTGAATCACGAGGATCAGAAAATTCAACGTGATCTCAGTTTTTCTCATTTTTAAAATTTGATCTGATTACTTGACTTCCTTCTTCCCTCGCCATTTTAAAAGAATTTCACTCCCTAAAATATGTTTAACGTACAGTACCTACAACCTGTTCCATAAATTACCATGGAGCACACAATCAGCTGGAGCTTTCAGGACAAAAATCAAGCAGAGAAGCTCATAATCTTTCTGTTTATGTGCACAGTCATGATGACATGTCTGTGTGTGTGCGTTCATACCGGTGTGGATCTGCCGGTGAGCCTCCAGGGATTCTTCTGTCTGGAACTGGGCGCCACACTGGTCACAAACTATGGCCTTCTCACCAGCTGCACAAGAGACAGAAAGTGGATGCTTATTACACACACTGAAAAAATATGTATATGAACTGGTGAGGGGAAAACAGGGTTAAAGCTCAGATGAGACAAAAATACATTTCACTCAAAACTCTGACCTGTTTATTTACTATTATAGTTTTTTGTTGTTTACACTAAAACACATTAAGACATGTCAGCAATGTAAAAGCTTTGTTTTGTCCACCAGGGAGCACTTTATTCCAGTAATTAATTAAAAGATTTCCCAATTATGTTTGACCATATATTTGCAAATATACTAATAAAAGGTATTTCAACTAGTAAACCATTAATAACTGGCCTGAAAAAGCACTGGTAAGGCTCAAATAATCAGGTTTTAAGTTTACTGAGGAAGTGGAGAGGACTTGAATGAATGAATATTGGTTTAAGATCATTTTAATTACATTCACCTTGATGCACATCCTGTGAGAGAATTACTTAGTTTCATTTCCCGGTTACAAATCATATCTATATGATTTGGCTATAGACACTGAAAAATGACTGATAACGTTTTTTTCACATTATTCTATGAAGACCTGGCTGTCATTATTTCAGCCTGTCTTTTTTTTCAGAATTTAGATTCATATTTTTTCCACATCTGATTGATTAATGAGCGGATTGTACAATATAATTAAGCCTGCAGTACAATTAGCGCTATAACTTGATGAGTCAATCTATCCACTTTCACAATGGTCAGCTTCTGGTCCAAATTTAATGAATATGCAACAGAATGTGTCATATCCTTTTCTGACTAATGTAGTCTAATTTCCCCCCCAAAATTCAAACAGTAAAAGAAAAAAAGACAAGAAAGCGAGCCCAGCATCTGTGACCAACACATCCTCATTTCTAAGTGACAAATTAAGTCGATTGCCAGCGATTGTCTAAACTGCAACACTAGCGGCCTGTACCAAAGCAGCAAAAACACTGACAGAACCCATATTTGGAGGAGAGAGGTGAGGTGGTGGCTGGATCAAATGGTTTGAGTAGGGTTAGGAAAACATAATGGTTCTTGTTAAATAGAGCCTTTCACAGCCATATGTTCAAAAGGCAAACTCTCCCGTCTGTAAAGAGCTTACTCTCCATTTTCCTGGTTACAAGTCCCACCCAGGGGCCTTTCTGAAAAAGATGGACATTCCATGTGCGAGGTCACTGACAGAGATGCCAATCATTTTAACCTTTTTAAAAAAATCAGCTACTATTATTGTTTTTCTTTTGAGGTCAGTCTTTTTTTTTTTTTTTAGCATATTTATGTATACTTTATTGATCCCCATGGGGAAATTTCTCTCTGCATTTAACCTCACTCAGTGAAGCAGTGGGCAGACACCAATCTAGCACCCAGGGAGCAGTGTGGAGGGACGGTACCTTGCTCAGGGGTACCTCAGGGTATCTGTTCAGGGGATTCAAACCCCCGACATTCCGATCATGGGGCCACCACTCTACCTACTGAGCTATCCCTGCCCCAGGGGATTACATTAGAAACATGGCTAACAGTCCATGTTTAGGTTTAACACATTGAGTTTACATACAATAAAATAAAAAAAAGAAACTGTCATTGTAATTGTCATACATAAATTATCGTATAAGTTAACTTACGTATCAACAGTGGTTGTGCATACACATACAAATCGCATCGGCTTAGTAGACACACCTGCCATTAACTTGAAGTAGGCTATTGACTCAAAATCATAAAGTTGTTGTCGTGTGCTCTTGCACTTTTGTTGCTCCGCGCTTTACTTCTGTTAATTCAAGTAGATCAAGTATGTAGCCCTTGAGCCGCAATCCAAATTATCATGTTCACCTACACTTTGCGAATGTGTACAACCTTGTACAACAACTTAAAAAAAAGGAAAGAAAGGAAGCAGGAGGCTGGCATGTACACATACAGTGTGTTGTTGAAGGGCAAATCAGATCAGGCTCCGGCAAATGAATTTTTATTGCTTGGCAATGAGCACCGTACATGCAACACACTTTTCATGAGCACACACACACACATGCACACACACACAGTTTAACATCTGGATATTGTGTGTACAAAATGACTCTACGTGTGTGTGGGTGTGTGCCTGTTTCCAGTGCAAGCACAGAGCAATCTCTACTGACTAGACCTTGGTTTGTTCTTGGCACAGCCTCCTGGGTTACGACACCTCCAGAGAGAGAGAGAGAAAGAGAACACAATGAAAACAGGAAGCCAATTCTTAGATGACAGAAAAAAAAGTCAGGGAAAGATGGCTTATGTGGTTTTGCAACCACAGTGACATTAGGGAACGGCCTGTACTGTAATGAGCCCAAAAAAAAGGAGAAATAACACGGACCGTACATGACAGAGTGTGCCTGCCAGAACATGCTTATGCAACAAGTTATGCAAAAGATGGTACACTGAGCGTGACAAGATCATAAGCCACTGTAATGCGACCCATAAAAGCTAGCATATCCTGCATTCATCTGCAGCGTCACAAGATATATTTCCATTTAACTACTTGTGACTAAAGAGAGTGAGCCGCGGAGCAATGTCTTCTTTAATTGGCTGCATATTCAAGAGGCATAATTTGCTGTTTGAGCGTATGGTGCGCTGGTGTCGAATGCACAGATGAGCATATGGCCGAATTAGCCGGCAAAAGCATCCACTTAACCTTTGGAGAATAAGACGTGTAGCGGAGGTGTAGACAGAACACCCCCCACCCCCCAAACACCCCCACTGATGTCCCTGATTTGCATTAATCGGATAGCGCCTCTTTTGCTTCTTTAACTTCTGATTCATTATCATGGAAACTGTAATTATTATTTTTACAGGCTGCGGTTGCTCTGTTAACCTTCCTTGGACTTTTTCCTCTATTGATTTGAGCTCATCGATTGCCCTTGCAGCGACCAACTGAGACAATTTTATGAAGGCAACTGTGACTCCAATTTTATCATATGCTGTTGAGAGTCTAAACAGAACTTAAAGTAAATACACATTCACGTTTTTACATTAGATATAGAAGCCTGTCCACCACATGCATACATTACATTACTGATCGTCATTTCATTTGAGGTCTTAGGTTTGAAACCTGGATTTTCTTCCAGGTAGCAACGAGGCTAAATTAATTTCCCTCATCTAAGAAGCAAGATAAGCAAGTAAGCGATACAGTTTCAGTTTACAAACTCCCTACATTCATTGCCAGGTGACCCTCAACGGCCAATGGGCTCCTTAGATGCCATCAGACCAAAGCGTGATTGTGCGCTGCAGCTTCCAGATGTGAGTATGTGTAACTGTGCTGCTGCGTGTTCCTGTAGGTCTACTGTAAAACATGTTATTTCATAGGAAATGTGGAATTTGGTGTTCATTTATGTCTGCAAGGTAGTCAGCGTTACACTTGCATAATAACCAGTAAGTAACGATTTCGCCTGAGAGACAGTGGTGCAGCACTATAACCACTCTTCTGGGAGGCCAAGAGGCGTGTGCTAAATGGGCCAGGGATAGGATTTTAGTGCAGGGCATGCCCCTGCTTGTGGCACAAGGACATAAATTGTCAGGAAATGCCTGCATGGTGCCTTGCTTCAAGGAGAATGGACTTGTGCGAGGTCAATGTAGGGCAAAGGGGGGGTGGAAAAGTGGAAGCACAAGAATCGAGGGTACACACCGCCAGGCAGCCACCCAGCCAGATGACCGTCACTCTAGTTAGCCAGCTGAGTGCTAACGGGGGGCCCCTCCACTTGGTAACAGCCTCCATTAGCCATTTTTGGTGCCAAATTAAAGTGATAAATCTTGAGGCCCCCTTTGATCACAAGAGAGTGAACTTGTTAGTTAGAGGGAGAAGGGAGCTGGGATAGAGGAGACACACACTGTTACCCTTGTGATTTGTGTCCTAAAATAATAAACTACTGCCTTACCAGGGGGGCCCATTCAAATCCTCACTGTAGAGTCTAAAAGAAAATTCTTTTATCACTGAAATGATCCTGAGCTTTAATTTAACTGAGTCATATTTTAATTCTCACAAAACTAACAAAAATGATGGCATTGTAGAGAAGCTCAACGGGGAACATCTAAATGAATGAACACTCACAAAATAACGTGATGTAAATACAAGTTATCTGTCAGAAAATCTAAAGGATGAAAAGAGGAAGAAGAAAAAAATAAAGGAATCTCCAAATGCCTAATCTGCTCTGTTAGCGGGGACTCCCATGTTACTTTTCCACAGATTCAGGCCTTAGCTGACATAATAAAAGTTGCACAACGCATGATGAGTTGGTGTATGTGTGTACATGTGTGTTGGGAGATGGGGATAGAGTGGTGATCAGGTGCCACATGCCGCTGAAGCCACTTCCTTTTTCACTTCTCGTTTGTCCATGTTGCACAACTGCTGTTGCAGAGCAGTTTGGCTCAGTTATTTCATAATAAAATACAGTAAAAGAGAACAAGAGAACAGAGCTCCGTGCCCAACAAGTAAGCATCTTGTTTCTGTAAATGCATATTCTAGTTAGAGGAATGTACATTTACAGGCTGAAAACCGTGCCTTTTTATGTATTCTTATGTATTCTTCCTTGCTGGTGCATTACTGGGTATTTAAGGTGTCTTTGTCCTTTGCTGAGGAGGTTAAGTTAGAGCCCACCTTCTATTAGATTGGTATTTTAGATGGTCAAGAGCACTGGGTAAAAATACATTACAAAAAACAAAACAGAAAATCAAGTTGGGCCCAACATGAAAGTCATGTCAAGGAAAATAAAAAAACCCAGTGCTACTAAATCAATAACCTATATATATATTTATATATCAAAGAGTTAATCTGTATCTCAAAAACCTTTTTTCAAGCAAGCACACAAAAACACACAAAAAAATAAACATCCTGAGTCGGCTTAATGTTCCCATAATGCTTGCAAAAACAATTTCACAAATCTTCTCATTCATATTTTTTCACCGTTTCTCTGTTGTGTTCTACACTTTAAAATTGTGGTTACCGTCGCGCCTAGTTGACTGTAGGTACTTAAGGGTGTTTCACTTACAGTAAACTTAGTGGTTATGGGTTTCCGTAGCAGTGACACGGTCTTCATCACATCTAAGATGTGTTGAAGACCGTGGATAAGCCCACAGCCTTTCCAAGAAAGCGATGGTGCATTCCCTTGCCTGTAATTTCCCCTGACATACTAAGTGCTCATTCTCCAATTTCCCTAAATAATGTGGTGATGGTGTAATGTTTTATTTGCTATTACACTCATTCCATGTGAGCATGAAATCTGAGTGTAATATGAAAACCATCGTTCTCTTATGATGCTGAGGAGGAGGAAAGTAACCCCACTGCCCATCTGGGTATTTATGGGAGTGATTAACGAATTTGGGTACAGCAGCACACACACAACGCACATCGCCACGCTCGCACCATCTAGTTCAGCAATGTGATCTCATAATGCCACCATTCAGAAGCCCTTCTCATTCAAAAGAATTTGTCAGACACAGAAAGGCCTTGTTTGTTTGGGCTGATAGTTCTGTTTTTCCTGCAGCAGCAGAGGAGCTTTTTGCTTTAAACTACATTCCCACACTTGACACTTACTTGTTGTCCCAACCCACTTTCACAGGTAGATCATATATGCTAAGATTGCAACAGATGGCCCCCCCTTTGGGGATCACAGTCTAAACAGAATCTTTCATCAAAGACAATCACAGAATTAAACATAAGAGTTACAGAGTCTGTCTGCGCTCATAGCAATGTACGAAAAAAACAAAAAAACAAAAAACTAGGCCACAATGTTGATACCAAAGTTTAACATTTCATCCTGTATGGGAGATAAAGAAACAAATATTTTTCTTCTGTAACAACCACTGGCCATTTTGTAACGTGATGAAGCCATCAATCTGCCCGTTGCAACACATGAAACAGTTTACCTATTTTTTTCTTTCCTACCTAAATACAAAAACAGGATAAAACGAGCAAGTGTTTAAAAATCGGCAAAGTCATGCCAAGTCCATCTGTTTCCTGCAACACAGTCATGAGAATATCTTGTCAAAAGGCCTTACATGACCACTTGCATGAGTTGGCATGACACTATTTAGCATACACACAGACAGAAACACACAAACACATACTTAACAGTTTAACAATGGAGCTGTGCACAGAGAGTTCTGTACAATCCATTACATGTAGAAACAGACAACTAAAAAAAAGCCACAATAAACAAACTGTTCAGCTATGAATAATTTACCAGATGTCTTTTTTTTTAACTTAACTGCAGTAAAGACAGTAGTATCAGCGGTTGCATTAATAGTGCAGACCTGCAAAAAATAGCCTAACCTGTGGTAATTGTACACACATTGGTCACTGCGTGCGCAAATTATATCAACACTTGTTAACGTCTCCTTTCAAATTAGAGGTGTCACTGAGCAGGAAAAGACACGGCTACATCCCTGGAAAACAATAGAAGAGATGATGCACACTAGGTCGAGTGAAAAAGGCTGCAGTCTGTACAACCGTTGCAACAACCTCCCTTTAAGAATTTTGAGCCAACTGGGAATCCCTATGCTCCCGCACTGATGGATTGCATGGAAGCCTGTAGGGAGCGATCTGCACACAGAATCCAGCTCGTCCAATTTGCATACGCGCCAACCTCACTGTGCATGCCATGTTACAAAAATTAGGTGATGGGCAACCAGCTGAAGCACTACCAAAGTGCACTGTGTGCCAGCAGCTATGACTTCACTTTTGGCGTGCACTACCATGTGCAAGGGTGAACACGGAGATAATATACCAAGCTTCGTGTTAGCTAGGCATGTAACAATTTTGGAGTTCCCTGACTTTACACCACATTTCTCTAAAGTTTAAAGTCAGTTAAACCACGATAAAGGGCAAAAGTTATGCTTAGACAATGGCATGTTTGTCATACTTTGTGAAACTACCTTGTAATTCGAGCATTTTTTTTTCAGCTTACCACAACTATTATAGTTTATTGAAAATGTCACAGGAACATGTTCAGGTTTTCTCAAAGTTTTAATTTGAAAATGATCTGCTGGATTCTAACGGACAGAAGCTTAATCTGGAAATCTATTTTATATGCTCTGTTAAGCAGGTATTGCCATCTGGCCTAAAAAGGTGTCTCAAGTAAAAATTCCCCATTAGAACACACATAGAACGGACCACAGTGACCTGAAAAATTGTACTAATGTTTGACATAACAGAAGTTAGGTCAGACATTAAAAGCCCACTGAGACGTTGCAGTGCCCAGAAATTCTTCTAGGATGGATGACTTTTTTCCCCCCACACACAAAAATAGCCGTAGGAAAGTTAACTTGACATGACATAATCTTACACATGATTTTTCACCCACTTTAATCCCCGTGTGCAACATTTGTTTGCATGACATACTTTCCTGTATGCGCACATATTTCTGCTGGAAGTGTCTGAAGGATCTTTTCTCAAGAGTCAGAGAGGCTAAATGGGAAATTAAAAAGGCTAATTACAGTGTATATGTCGATGGCCGGCCAATATCACACTCAGTGGTTTTTTTAGCAGTGTAAACAGGGCAGGCGAGAGAGCAGAGAGGCAGATTAGGGAGGCAGAATGTGTGTGTGTGTGTGTGTGACAGAGGGAGGGAGGCAGACAAGCACAGTCACCAACAAAAACATAGCCTGGCTGTTCACTGAGCCTACATAAATGGCTTACGTAAGAAAGTACTCTCAGTACCAAAAAACAGCAAAAATCCATAAACACACACAGACAGCCCCATTCGTCCCCTCCCCCCACTCCCGCACACACACACACAAACACATTCATACACACATATTGGTCTCACCACACTTCTGAGGACTCACATTTATTATCACAACCACAAAAAATTATTTCTGCTGTGTATTTTTAGATTTACAGTGTTAATCTTGACCTTTAAAAATAAACCGAAATGTTGGCCAAAATGCCAAAATAACAAAAAGGGAAAAAAAGGAGACTTATTTGCAGCATCTAAAACTCAATCTGGTTCTCACACACACACACACACAAATAGCACAACAAGTATACACGCATTCATGGGAACACACACAGACGCAGTATGCTGTCAGAACAATGAGTACAGACACCACACGCTCTCTCATCCCCCACTCCCTCCCTTGCACCCTCTACCTTCAGCGTTATAACGAGCTCTGCTGTACAGTTTTATTTACACCAACCTCTTATCAGCAGTACAGCAGCACAGAGGCTGCCAATTGGAGAGGACAGGCCACAGTACTGCCTGTACCCTGTAGTGGAGTAGGTGTATATCGCCATGCCCCCAGCACGTTTTTATCAAGGCTTGGAAAAAGTCTGGGCTTGCGCCAGGCTGCCTCTCAAAATAATAAAACACACTCACACGCAGGCACACAGAAACAGGATGAGTTGGCAATAACGCACCACGACTACAAGCACAACAGTACACAGGTCACACAGCACGAGTACAGCTAAAAGGGCTTTATGTTTGAGATGGTAATAGAGAGTAGGCCCACTTTAAGTCCTTTTAACAATCTTTTTCAGATGCAGGCATTATGCTACATAAATATTAAATATCTACCCGAAGGCCTCAAAGTGAAAAAGATGTAAACATAAAAACTGCAGAATTGCCATCACTTACAGTACAGTCAGAACTGAAACCCTGAGTTTTGCAGATGATGTGATTCTGTTTGCCTCATCAAACATGATTAACAGCATGCACTGGGGCAGTTTGCAGGCATATGTGAAGCAGCATGGAGGAAGTTCTCCACCCTCTCCACCTTCACGTTTTGTTTTTTGAAAATAATGGATTGCTCCTTCTGGGTTGAGTTGCCTTAAATGCTGGAATTTGCGAATCTCTAATGTAGAGCGTGAGATCGACTGATGGACTGGTAGTCATGGCAGGTGATGTGCTGCACAGAGAGCCGAATAGAAGAGCAAAACTTTGGTTTCACCTATGGTCAGTCTGAGGAAGTGACAGCTCCCATAAAGGAAAGCTAACCCAATTGCAGCAGAGTGGCAACGTACTAAAGTTAGGACAGAAATGCCATTAGCTAGATAAACTTGCAGATTCATGGGCTATATGGCCTAAATTACCCTCAAGTCTTGAAGCCCTCTTGTTTGCTAATGGGACAAATAAGTAGTGTGGAATCTGTAACAGGACATGAGGAGACAAATAGCTATAGTAGTAAAAGGAACTGATACGGTGTAATTACAAAGTGTACCTAGCAAAAACAAAGTAGCTGTACACGGAAAAACTTAATGTCCTAGTAGATGATATTGCACTAGCCATAAAACATGCACTGGTTCTCACAAGTATCAAACAGACTTACACAGGCAGAAATGACTTTATGGTGTGAGCAAACATGGCAATATAGATAAGACGAGATATTCTATGGGAGGTGGAGGGGTAGACAAGCCATCAAAAGCACAGGAACATGTTTGCTCTCGATGATATTGTTATCGACGGAAAGGAAAAAGAAATCAAAGGGAAGCGAGAGAGCACGAGGAAGAGAGAGGGAGAGAAAAAGGAAGCAGATGAAGACAGAGAATATTCAGGTCGCATTTGACAGCTTTACGGTCTGTTGCGCCGAATGGGATGTCTAGGGACGTGGCAAAGCAGACAAATATTGACTTGCAGAGCGTTCGCATGCACACACGTACACAAGCGCGCGCACACACAGACTGGGAAAATACACAATACACTTCCACATGAAGCCTCTAAATTCAGCCCCCCTTCAAAATGGATGAGCTCACATTGCAACATCAGTCACCCTTGTTTTTTTTTGCCAAGCTCAACCTCTTAATCCATTCTGCCTGCAAACCAATTTGTTTGTCCAGTAGGTCATAGACAGTTTCCTGCCCTAACTGTTCCCTGTTTTCATGTACTGTTTATTTCTCCCTCGCCTTTGTATTACTTTCTCTGAATGATGAAGTCTTTTCCAGAGCTTTTGCTTCTTAGGAGATTCTGGGCATGGTAGTTCGCCTTTCCCGTATTTGCTTCCTTCCTTGTATTTCTTTCTCACCAGTTCCCTCTACTTTCAAATTGTCTTGACAACAGAGAAACCTGGCTTGAAGTGTGCACTGAAACAAGAGGAAATCAATACAAGTATAATTTAAGAGGGTTTCTTTTTCATTTAGAACCATCAGATTTTCAGTCAACGTGTCAAAGGGTAGCTAGTATTAACATCCTGACAACTGATATCTTATTATGTTTTGTTTTTGCAGAGACACCACCCTGATTTTGAAGTTCGTTTCTGTGTATGTTACTGGAAAACATATTACCTTATTCAAATTTTAAAGCCCATTATGTTCGCTTGATTCCTGTTTAGCGCACCTTGGCAAATGCCCAGAGGTGGCAAAAGTACACACATTGTTCACTTAAGTAGAAGTGCAGATACCTGTGTTAAAAAAAATGCTCTGGTTAAAGTTGAAGCACTGATGCAACTTCTTTACTGACGTGGAAAAAGTACAGACTCCAAGTATAAAAGTAAAAAGTAGCTCTTCTACCACCTGTTTTGTGAAAAGCTAACTGATCAGCCACCTGCCATATTAATCTAAAAATGAAATAAAATTACTAGACAAGGGAATAAAAACTTAATTTCAACTTAAATTCTAATTTTAATGACAATATCACTATATTAGGAGATATTTCACGACGTAATTCCACCCCCTAGACAGTAGAAAGCTAGTTTATTGTTAAAATTCACCAAGTGAATTTATTCAACTGCTTTCTGCTTACCCTGATGTAACCCAGCACTGACCATCAACACCACAGCTACACTGCACCACTCTAACGTAATGCTTTAATGTAAACTTCACCACAGTACCGCTAATTAAGTGTAGCCTGCAAAAAACTGTCTGATATTTCCATACAAACTTTGAACAATAACAGTTAGTATTGTATTTTTGTACAGTAATAGTACAGCAATTCAAATTGTTTTGAAAGACTTTCACAATATGAAAAATCACCAAGCAGAGAACCAATGTCTGTAGAAAAAAAACAACAACCCCAAAATCAACGACAAATCTGAAATGAGTTGTGATATTTTATGTAAGATTTAAATTTCCACTTTATCAGATGTCATTGATTAGTCTTTACCTTTAAAACTACTTTAATGTCCTGTCTCACTTACATCTTTCTCCATCTCTGAGTGAAGTTAGCTCATTCTTTTCTCTCTCTGGGGAATAAAGCAACTGTAGCAATCGGTTTTGTCGCAAACTTCACAGATACAGTTTGTGTGTCTGTTGATATTTGTTGAGGTGTTTAAAATGTTGCATTTAAAATTACCTGCCACTTAAAAAAAAATGTTACTCTTTGTGCTCTCTCCTCTTCTCCATCCTGAACGAGATAGTGAAGTACCACAACCACAACTTATTGACATGTGCACCAAAATTACCATTCCAGTTGCTCCAGCCCACTTTACCCCTGAGTATAGCGCTATAAACTCACTGTGTGCAATAAGCACTGGCGATGGAAATACCAATAGGACTGTCTTGTATGCATTATTGTTCCCACCACTGGTGTAATATAATCAATTAATTCCCCTCAAATGTGTTAAACCTGAAGTAACCAGGCTGTTTTGAAAATGTAAGGAGTAGAAAGTGAAGATATTTGTGTCGAAGTGTAAGGAAAAGTAAAAAGTTATCAGGAAACTAAAGAAAATAAGATTCAGGTTGATCCAAGAGGTGAAAGATGTCGAGGGTTTTTGATGTTGCTTTCAACCCCTGTACATTTTCAAAATGAGAAAAGAAAATGAGGTTTTGACATGTACCCGTGTTTCCTGAAATCCTTAGAAATGAGGCTATCTTCAGGGTCTTGGGTGGATGATGTGTGCTTGTGTCGGGATACGTGGAAAAGGATAAAAAAGTGCAGGGCGGGAAGCAAGAGCTGGATGCACAGAGGAACCACTGGAAGCTATTTTGGTGTGAAGTGGCAGGAAGTGAATTAGGTTGCTCAAAAATGCCAAAGTAGGGCTTTTCTTACAAGTATCTGGATCCGGTATTAATAGACCCTGTTTGGACAGAAACAAAAGATCTGTCCATATCCATCCTGAAAAAGTGTACAAATGTATGAAACAAAGAACCTGACAAAGAAAAACACAGGAAAATTAGCCTATGGCTCATTTATATATGTGTGTGTTTTCTAAGCAAGATTCTTTTCAAACAAACAAAGTGATCAATTAACATGTGCTTATGTAAACAATCTTCTTCTGTAGCCTAAGAATGTATATTGATTAATAGAAAAAAACATGATACTATTAGGATTAAATGAGCATTTTCAGTCTGAATAAAGAAGTTGAACACGTTACTCGTGTTTTTTTGGTTAAAAATGCTCACAAAGATGCAGCTTGGATAAATAACCTAAGCCAGATCTGAATTAAAATACATACGAGCAATTTCAGATGAGATACAGTGAATATTATGTTGAAAATAAAACATTAATTTTTTTATTTTTATTTTTGTTGCATCCAAATAGCCTACATTGTTTAGCTGTTAGAGATTTCAAGACTGCCACTACCACACGGCATTGAGGCTAAACAAAGTATATCAGTGCCGGATGTTAAAGTGTTTATTGCAGACAATTATACCATGACAATGTTAAAATGTTTGGATTTTACAACTGATTACTAACCATCAAGTAGCAATTATCAGTCTTATCAGTAACCACACCTCATACCAGAACTACATGTGAGGTCAGACTTCTAAATATAATCAATATGGCATTCAGTTCAAGGTCAGCCTATAGCAACTTGTAAGTACGATGCTGGATTAAGTTAATGTGTAACTCAAAATGACTCACAGAAGAGCAACTAAAAGATTTACCAAAAAACTCCAGGGCTACAGAAGCAGTCCATCCACCCATCCACTGAGAATGAGTTACCATGCATTCTAAATTAGACTAACACTAGTTTTTAAAAAAATGATACTGTTAAGCAAGCATGTGGTCACAATAATCCACAAGCATTATGTGCTAAATGTAATGTAAAAGGTGGCTGCAAAAGTTTTCAAGCAACCTTTTCTTTTTTCTTGCTCTTTTAATTCTTCTAAGGGAGCTCAATTCTAAGACTTATTTCATCTGCATCTGAGGCTAGAGACTGTTACCGTTAAATTTCCACTGCCTAAAAACGTCAAACTAGCTCCTTCACCCGTGACAAGTTTTCCAAATCAGTCCAACATAAAACAGAAGCTGGCAGAGTTTGTCAAATAGCCACCCAGGAGTCTGGATCTTTCCAGTGTGGCCACTGTGTAAGCAGTAAACACATTTATGGAAATGCAAAATTTGACAGGTTCTGTATATAAATTACAAGACTCCAACAATGTTAATGTCAACTTGGCACTGTAATAGGCTAAACAATATAGCTAAAGAATGTCTATATTTAACACTTGTCACAAGTCCAAGGAACTTCACTAGAATCAGCTGGTAGCAACAAGTCTGTCAAACTGTACTACATAATAGAGATTTTATTTCTTAATTTTCCAAAACAATCTTTCTCCATTTGCTTGCAAAACCAGTAATTTAGTATTTCCCCATTGAACACCTCTGTGGTATGGGCTAAGAAAAGACCAGTCTGGCTTTAAAAAGATAACACCCAAGCACGCTCTCTCCTTGACTTCAGAGAAATAACCAGTGAGAACAGTCTCGGTTTACTGGGCCTGCAGTGTTGAGGCACCTTGGTCTTGAAGAAAATGTTGGATAAGCTGGTAGACGGACATCACCTGGCTACAGACATGCCACTGCCAGCTAGCTCATTTACATACTATATTAGCTTTAGTCCCTGTGTGCTGGGAACAAAAAAAAAAGCACAGAGCAACAAACCTGCAACTTTGACCAGCAGTTGAACCCTTACCCCTGCGACCACCACACACTGTTGCTCAGCCAGCTGCTGGGAATCCAGCAATTGACATCCTTTTTACAGTGCTGTAAATGCATTTATAGTTTAAGAGAGGAAGGGATAAGATGGCTGCTGGACTGTAGCAGGAAAACTCATTTTAGCTGTAGTTTGCTGCCTGGGGGGTGCGACTGGTAGACTGAGGTTTGAGGTAATTGCTAAACAAAAAATCTAGACATAGAATTGACACTGGATCCCCTGCTTTTTTATTTCCTTCTTTTTTGGTAACAGGTAAAAAGTTTTTTGTTTTGTTTTTTTAAAGGGAAAAAAAAAGAAGACTGGGCTTTCCTGGAATTTTACTGGTGGAATAGGAGACAGAGCATTGCAGGGCTGATATATCTACATGCATGCGGCACAAACCTACCTTTTGGCAGAGGTGGGAAGTATTTAAGTAGAATTTTCATGTATCTGTACTTGAATACTTTTATACTTTTCCTCTCTACATTTTAAAACAAATATCTGTACTTTCTACTCCTTACATTTTCAAAATGAGCTCCTTGCTTTACGTATAATGGATTTGCTGAGTCTACACAGTAACACATGAAAGGCAGTCCTCTCCGTGGATTAATCACTGGGTAAAAAGAGATGAAGGAGGCAAACCTGTGTGCCAGTGTCCGGGGTTAAAGTGGGCCGGTGTTTTTATTTATCGATATAAATATACGGCTGCAGGTATCCATAAGGTGCTGTTGCAGTACTTGGGCAACTAGCTAGAGCTACAAAAGAGGAGCAAAAAGCATAAAGAGAGTATAATTTTTTAAGTGGCAGTTTTAAGTTCAAATGCAACGTTTCTATCAGCTCAACAAATTATCAGCAGACACACAAACTGTTTGTGTGCATGTTGTCACACAGTGTGATGCTAGCAAAAGGTTCGGCTGCTGCATTTCACAGGGACAGAAAAGAAAGAGCTAACTTCACTCAGATGTGGAGACAGATAAGAAAGACGGGGCAGGAGAGGAAGAAGAGAAGTTATATGTAAAGGTAAGGACTGCTCAGCAGTATTTGATAAACTGGAAGTTTACATGTAAGTCCTTGTGTTTTTAAATCAGACATCGGGGTCTGTACATGTGACATGATGCTTTTTTTCATATTGTGAAACCGAGGTAGACTAACTGTGTTATTTAAAGGTTGCATGAAAATACTCAGCAGTTTAGTGCAGGATAAACAGGTTAGCTTGGCTACACTGTGATGGATTTAAAGGTTCTCCCGACTGCTGAATCCCATTGTAGCCTCTTCTCTATTAATTTTCCTGTTTAGAGGCAAAGTCACTCTACAGAGGAGGAAAGAAAAAACTGAGCTGTTGTTTCTATAGTCCATCTTTTTCTCTGTTCATGTTCTACTTAACTACTTAACGCTGAGTGCCTTTATTATAATTAAAATTTAGAATTAAATAAAGTTTGTATTCCCATGTACTAATATTAGTTTATTAACATAACATTAACATAACACACAGTTCAGTTAATGCTGCACAAAACTGCTCTTCAAAGCGTTACCTATTACTTTCTTTGAGTACATTTTAGAGCCGGTACTTTTTCACTTTTACTTGAGTAGAGCTGAATCAGTACTTCAACTTTTACTGGAGTATTTTTTAACACTACTATCTGTACTATGCCACCTCTGCATTTTGTACTTCAAAATCCTATCACTGTTACCCTGTTCAGACGTTTGTCTCTGCTCTGTGCTCTATATGATAAATCAAAATGATACATGAGATGAAAACTTATGGCAGAAGTTGGTTGGTGGCCATCCCAATCTCCCTCCCTGTCTCCCAGTCAATAACTTGTAAAGATTTAGTGCTTAGGGCCCATTATTTTCTGCTTTCAAGTCAGACATTGTCAAAGGTAACACTGAGTTTATTAAGGTTGGAGATATGAGTGGAAATCAGGGAATACAGTGTTCACTGGGTAGTAAAACTGTAAGAAAGAAGGGGAACTCTGATTTCTGTTGTGAAATTTTACAGGAAGTGTATACGCTCAGAGCAAAATGTTAAAAAAAAAATGTGCACATGAAAAAAAAAGGATTTTGAAAAGATAATTTCAAATATTTCAACATTTTAGTTACGCTCTCCAGTCTTCTACCTGCTCCCATATCACAGTGTGAAGATTATTTAATTGCTGCACATGTGTTATTGCTAAGAAGCCAAGCTGAGCCAAAGGAACAACTGGAGAAAGAAGTGCAGATGATAGGAATGGCTAAACAACAGGAAATACTTGAAGCATGCAGTTTTTTTTTTACTGCACTCAGGTGCATTGATTTACATACTTGTTTATTTTGTTTGATTCCAAAATCCTCTCTTCCACCCTGTTAAATCTTCCACATAAAACTTAATAAGTACTGACTTCAAACGGACAAATTGGATCAATTAGGGAAATCTCACAACAAGAGCTATTTAGGCGAATAAACTTACCTCAAAATACCACAGAACTTGAAGTCATCAAGCCTGCATTATCTGCCAAATGACACCATACAGAGGTTAGTAGCTCTTTTCCATTAGGTCATCTGTTTTTCCCTGAATGGGGTGTCAGAATGAGGATATTATTTGTTGAGTGAACTCAAGAAATGATTAAGAAAATCCCCATGCTAAAATCCTGTCCAGACGAACAACACAGATGACACCGAGATCCAATTAGTTATCATTTACGCAAGCCTGAGATTACTTTTCTTACTGCCTTCCTCAGCTGCTTTCATTTTGTGAGACAATAAAGTTAAAAGACAAGCAAGTTTAATTACGTATATGTTTTTTCATAGATTAAAAAAAAGAGGGAGAAACGTTCCGTTAATTGTAGTTTCTGACTGAAAGCAATTCTAGTTTTACTCTACATTTAACATAGTCCAAGGTAATCTACCTAGGATCTTGCACTTATTACATAAAGTGCGAGAAGGCACTATGGTATGATTGAATGCTATATAAATAAATGCATGGATAAATTTGAAAATGAGCTCTTGTGCAAAAAAAGGTAGTTAATCATTTTCCACTTTTTACTAAAGTTTTCAAGTTTTCAAGTGAGTAGTTGCCAGCGCTTCTCCGTCTGTAGACCCGCCACTTTGTGCACGGGCAAGCGCACAGCTCTGGATATAGATACAGCAGAACTGATACTGTAGAGGCCAATGACAGCTCTTGGCAGGCAGCCAACAGTAGGGAAGTGTGTGTATATATGTGTGGGTGGAGGTGGCGGTGTTGGTGTGGGGGGATACAATCAGCTGAAGCAGAAATAGGCCAAATGGTGACTGTATGGTTCAAAGGGTTCATCTGTCCTCTCTAGCTGCTCTCTGAGTAGGGCTTTTCCCCTCTTTTCCTGCTATTACTTGAAGCGCTCTGAAAGAAATTCTTTTCTGGGCAAGCATTTAATTTTATTTTATTTATTTATAGCATGCAACGACTTTGTGCACTGGGATGTGCCGTCTGAATCTAAAGAGGCCAAATGCCTCTTTAGACTTGCTAAACCACCCGAATTATACTAAATGCAAAGGGCAATCACATATCTGATCTAATGACTAAAAAAAATGATTTTCTTTTTAAAATCAACACATTTTGACATTTTTTTCTGCAATCACGCAAAGTCAGTAAGGTTATTTTTGTGACATTTCCATTAGTTGTAAAGTTTTTGAACAATAAAACCAAAGCTTTCTGCAACATTTAACAACTGGTTAAGATTTTGTCACCTTCTAGAGCGTCTAACATTAAAAAGATGAAACTTTAATGACCTGTGTTTAACTGTGCCGCAAAAGTGACAGAATATAGAGGGTTTTCTTTGTGTTTTTTCTTCATCTGGATGTGCTTTTTGATCTTTCAGGAGCCGATTTACTCACTTCAACCAAACGGATGGAAACATCCTCAGTTTACATACAGTAGAGTTTCTTTTCTTTTTTTAAAGGTTTGGTTTAAGTCTGAAAGTAGGTGACAGTTTGACAGAAACATCTGTGTTGGTGATGATGTGCTGCTCTCATGCTGGGTGCGCTCATTATGTCTTTGTACTCTTTTGTCTTTCAGTTTAACCCACAGATATTTCTTTATTTATTTAGCGCGCATTTGTAGTAAAGTTTCTGAGGAATTAGCGCTGTGAGAGCGTGGTCTCATTTCCAGCTCGGCACATGCTGAGGCTCGTGCGGAACCTCAGCACATTTTAGTCAGTGGGTGCTCATTTAAGGTAATTTTTCAATTTGGAGGGTAGCCCTGTAGACGAGTAGTCTACAATAGAGAGCATGAGAGGTGCTGGGTCTGTTGCGGGAGTTCACATGAATAAATTGTTATGTAATAGTAACCAAGTAGTTTTGTCTCCTCCCCTAATATTGCCTGAAGTGAACTTTCGAGCGTGGCTCCCTTGTTCATCAATATGCTTTTCTGTGTACAACGACTGTAAAACAGGTTGCTGGTGATAATGTCTTGGCTGGGAACACTTCCACGCAATTCCTTTTTAAAACCATCGTGTAAGCCAAAGATGTTTTGGGCCAATGGATGCAGACATTACAAGGTAATCAGAAGCAGCAGCGCAATGTCATATCACACAGACTGCCAGAGGCATAACTGGACAAACAGTGCTGTCAGGATAACGTTGTTTCTGTTGTGTTGTATTTATTTTGTTGTCTGTGGCATGCTCGCACAGATCATGGCAGCCTTTAGTTCTCCAAGAGTTTATTATTCTAAAAGTTCCAGTCCTGCCTGCTTTGGCGTCAGGCAGTTCAGGCAGGAGACAGTTCACCATTCTGTTTGAGCTAAGAAGAGAAAGATAACGGACAATAATGTTGTGAGCTCTGGATCGACTGGCATCTTTGTCTATTTGATATGTTGAAAACCTGAAGACTTATATATTTAAATCAGAATTTAAAGCACAACTCGTATAAGACAGACATATAATATAGGCTGTTATAGATATGGCGGTGCCTAAAAGTCTGTGCAAATTGTTTCCGAATCGGTCTATAAGACACTGGACTAATAGTTCCAAATCAATATACTCTGTACCACCTAAGCCCCCCTGAAATCCTCGGGGGCATGGTGGAGGGGGGCATCCAACCAAAAGCCTGTTTACTCCCGGATTGAACTGCTTTTCCTTCTGACCAGTCGTATTAGTATTCTGTGACCACTCGCTTGTTTTCAACAGTTATAACACAATATCCATGCTTTGCTTTTATGTCGCACCTCCCAGTGGAATTAGTAGCATAAAAGCAATCCTTGTGTGTCCTGGCTACTTCCAGATGGCTTTGGGAGTGCTTTTATCTTTTCCCTCTGCCTCGCTCGCTCCGTCTCCTTTCACTTTCTCTTGCTTTCTTTCTTCCCCCCACATGAAAGTGCCGTCGGCAGATCTTTGCTTAGCCGGGTTCATTCTCTCTTCATCCGAAAATATAAAAGTTTCAAAGAGCATTTCATGAGGGAGCTCTTCCATAAATGGGATTCATAGCTTTCTAATCTGTGCTGCGAAATTGATCTAAAAAGTTTCCCAGAGCTATTGGCCAACTTACATAATGCAATAAAAGGTCGCGCCTGAGAGAATATTTACTTTTATTACCGTTTGTGTCACAAACAAACCCCTCACTCAGCTTTCTCAGTTGAGGCTGTAACAGAATTTTGATGCTTTGCAAAAGAAAAAAGTCTTTAAAACATCTCATCCAAATTTACAAACTCTTTTCCTTTTTTCTTTTTTGGGAATATAAAGCAAATTTGGAGCCAGCCGTCAAAAAGTAAAACAGCACTGATGGATTTGATTTAATAATATAAAAGCGGGTAAAATTAAACAGCAAAATTTAAACGGTGCGCAGCCTGGATGCTGTGTGAAGTGGGCAAAGACAATGACACTTGCATAATTCATGAGACTGTCACATGACGAGGTCAAGACACACACGCACACACACACACACACACACACACACACACACACACACACACACACACACACACACACAAAAAGCATTTGTCTGGCCCCAGAAACGCCAATCTCTTAAAAACCGCCTCGATATGAGGCACAGCCGTGATGATAATCTAAGAGAAGAACAACTGGGCAGGACATGCGAACAGAGAGTGTGACTGTCTACGCTGACGTGAAACCTGCCTAATTACACACACTGTCATGACACAATGAAGGAGCTGTCAAATTTGATTGGCTAACTTCCATTTCTGCCGATGTCAGTGCATACCAGGGGCTCATTAGAGAAAGTGCGACAAGTGCTAGTGAAAATCTAATAGCCAGCGTGAATGTATGACACACTGTTATATCATTACAGGAACAATGTTTTACTGTTGGACATAATGCTGAAGCAATCTGAGGCATTTTTGAAACGAGAACAACGATTTTACCCCCGCCCCCGGCAGGAATTGGTCACACGCCGTCTATCTCATGGATAACTCTCACTTCACTTCCAGGTGTGACTCCCTATCCAGCTTGTGAGAAGATGATGGTAACAATACACAGAGAGGGTTGTCAGAGCAAGCTCTGATTTGATACGACAGCAAGTGTTCAGCTGGCTGACAGCTACAGAGTTTCAGCAGCACTCACCACAGGCAGTTTACATGACATACCACCCTTAGACATAAAGCACATTTCATGCTTGGATATTAGCACACATGACTAAAAGTCTGTGGTCATACAATAGACTATTAAAGTATAGGCCTGTTTTAACTACACACAACCTGAGCAGAGACTAAATTTAATGACTGAATCTGATTTTGGGTTTTAAATGAGTCCTACAGCAACTATAACATAGAAACTTTTTTGAAACTTGCATAGAAAAGTTACAACATATTTTATAAATACATTTAAATTGATGGGCTCTAACAGCAGTCATACATGTTCTTCCTTTGAGCTTGTGTTTTCTGCCGAAAAAGGCTTCATAGACTCAAATCTTCCATCGCATTTTTTTTTCTCTTCTGCAGATTGTTTCCATCCTCACACTCAACACAATTTGACTATTAGGTGGAGAGAATTATTTGGAACCGTAGAGTTAGTATGTGGCAAACAACGTCATGGTCACCGCATTACAAATGCATCGATCGTGTCGTTACAGTCTATCGACACACAAACAAACACCGCGTGAAAAGGAGCTTGGCGCTGTCCTGTGAGCTGTCCTGTGTAAATGTCGCGCCGGTTACTTTCTGCACTGGGATGTGTACGTATGTGTGTGTGAGTGTGTATCCTTGTCTGTGTGCACAAGCGTGTGTACGTGCATGTTTGTAGGTTTTACAGTCGAGCTCAATACACCCATGCCTGCGCACACACTCGCACAAAGCAACACAAATCCATACTAGCCACAGGCTCCTCTCCAATCTATTTTCTGCTCAGCTGGTTTTAAATGAAGTTATTATGACTCATTAAAATGCCCACAAGCTTGTGGAAGTCGGCCAATTACGATTTAAATTTAGCCTCCTGCTCTCACAACCTTATCTCCCCCCCACCCCTCGTACAACCAACCTCTCATCACTGCCTCTGCTTTTTTTTCCCCCTCTTTTCTTGTGGGAGTGGGGTGTTTGTAATGCATTTGGGAATCCTTTAAGAGCCCCCTCGCTTTCACTCACACACACACATCTCAAATGACCATTACATGCATGCAGGCCCACTATGATACAACGTGCAAGAAGTCAGGAACTTAACGATCCTTGTGAATAATTTGGCCAAGAATAATTACATATCAAAGACAAAGATAAAAACGAAAATAAAAATCTAACTGGGTTTATATCAACATGTGCAGGCCAGACACACATAGCAGAACCTCGTCCAAATGTGGCAAATACCACTAATTGCTATTCAGAAGCGCACAACTGGACCTTGCCAGTGCCACATATACACACTCTCAAATACACACTTTTAAGTTTTTACATAACTGAAAGCTTTTCTTGGTCAATTTTGGTTTCACTTGGTCATCCTTTTGTTTTGATTCTACCAGACACGAAGCTATTGCCACTGCATTTCTCGTTATGCACTGTTCATAGTCCGGTATGTAGCATTTGTAGCACCAAATTCAAATCACAGAGTAAAAGAATCTGGTTTTTCAAAGAGGAGTTTTACTACTTTTCTACACATCTTTTTCTTTTTTTAATCCCAGTGGACTACATTTTGCATTACTGGGGATTTTAAGAGTATATATATATATATATATATATATATATATATATAAAATACTACATTTTTTATGATGATGACGATGATGATAATGTTAGGCGAGAAGCTTAAAGTGAAGACTTATTGTGTCCAGATAAGTACCACTGAGGATTCAATCAGCTCCGCCACTCTGTCATCCAAATGCCCCAAGACAGTCTGAAGGACCCTTTGGCTAAAAAAAGACACTCTCAGAATACCTGGAAACTAGACTGAGAAATTCCAGCTGATCCTGCTTTAGCCCCCTTGAGCAATGCTCACTATTCAGCCAGTAAGAGCTCACCAAAAACACATACACACACACACAGACGACCTAATTTAACATCACACTCTGGAGCAAACAAATGTCTGCAGCCTCTGTATCTTCTCCCTCCTTTTGACTTAATGGTGAGCACTGTGCGTGTGTGTGTGCGCGCACATGCATGTATGTGTAGCTCACCACATGTTTGTGTGCATGTGAGTGTGCGCGCGTGCTTGATTTGCATGTGTGTTTATGTGCATTCTACAGTATCATTTGAATTTCCAGGAGAGCAAATTAATTGGCAGCCTTTTGCAATAATTGACTTTTACCACACACACACACACACACACAGATAGACAGAGCACTCACATCTCTCCCTTAGACACATACACACACACACATGCTGCTCGCTGACAACAAAGCTGCTGGGAGGAGGGAGGGATGATGAAGCGAATCCAAAATTCAATCGACTGTGTTCTTGTTTTGAGCAGAAGGCACACAGTGTACTGTACTGTGAGAGGCCATAAAACTCTCACTCTCAACCAAAAAAAAAAAGAAAAAAAAAGAAAAGAAGAAAAAAAAAACAGCCTTTGGTAGACAGACATTTCAGCAATCACTTACCATCAAAACACTTTGTCTCGCATACAAAAATAAGACTTGGCATCAGAGCGGAATACCAAATCAGGCCCATTAAGGGAGCACAGGGGCACTCGCTACTTAGCAACCAAAAGGATTTAAAGCTGCAATATCCCTGTAATAAAAGGAATAAGATCAAGTCCTCATGTTTTTTTCTTCCTTTCTGAAAATAGAGAGGGCTGAAAAGTCAACTTTTAACTTCTTGTCCAACTTTTTTGAATGACGGGCTTTAGGAGTAACCTATACCAGAGCTCTCTGAAGTAACATAATCATTATATTACGGGCTAATACGCTGCAACTGCTTCTTCACTGGTGGTTATTTGTGAGGACACACGAAAACAAATCTGCACAGTACCACCTTACCTTAAGTGAGTATTGTAATTTCAACAACTGCGCCTATTTGACTTAAAACCATCTTCTTGCTTTACTTACAGTTAGGAGTTTTCAAACATTTGAATCACTGTATATAACTGTAAAATGATAGGCAGTTTGAAAAGATATTCATATTTAACTTGTTAGACAAATTACTATTGAGACTTCTTTGGCAGAAAGAACAACTGTCAAAAGAAGACTGGCAGCCTTTTCCAGTTGCAAATCTGTTTTTACAGTTCTGCTATACAGTTCTGCCAGAATGACAAAATTGGAAGAGGGTGCTATTTTTTCTGTGGTAAGTTTTTTTTGGGGAAGGAGTGAAGAGTAAAATAGAAAAACTGAAAAAATATTTTGCAAGTCTAAATATCTAAAGTTGAAATAGTAGCGTAAAAGGTTTGGACTGAACAAACAACACAAGTTATTCTATGCAAAAAAAACTAACTAGAGGATAAACATGAGGACAGAATTTCATATCATCAAGTCTGATGCAAAAATGCTCCACATGCCTACATACCACCTATGTTTATACCAGAGCATTCATTATATTGCTTTGCAATATAATTTCCAGCTCTGTTGGAAAACATATCGTAATACAAAACGTATTATTAGGCATGAGACACTCATGGAAGTAAGCGATACGGGTAATACCCTGTCAATTGCTTTCAGGAAGACAGCTACAGGTGTCAGGTAAAGTCATGCTGACTAAAATGACATTTAAGGCACTGGCTATTGACTTTAAGGGAGGTTCCAGACACAGAGCTGCCAACTGGCCAGGTTGTCAGAAAGGATCATCTCTTATTCTGTTCAGCCAGGCTATTTTTATGATTTATTTCTTTAAACCACTGCCTTTCCAAGAAGCCCAGAGCACAGGTACACCGAGTTCTCACTAAGGATCGCAGCTGTACAGACCAACACGTTTTTAATGAAGCCACATTTGCTCGTGACAGTGGTCTAACAAGTTCTCCTTTCTGATACTCCCCTCCCCTGCCCCTGGAAGGGAAATAAAAATACTGACAGCAGCGCCTGATGCTATAGTATTCCAAGTAGACCCCTGTGCTGTGTCACCTTCTGCCTGTCCCCCATGTGCCCTCTCATGTAATATAACCCAGCTGAGATTTCTCCAGCTGCATAATCCCAGTCGTGCTTGGAACAGTAAATCAACAGGTCGGGGGAAGTATTGCGAGAATTGCAGGGGAAGTTTTAAGTTGCACAGGAGTAATGTTATGGCACTACAGAATAAGCTACTGCTGTTTGCTTTGTCTGTCATCTTGTGTTAACCCACCCGAGAAAACAATGTGTGTGTGCATGCATTTGTGTGTGTGCATGCAGGACAGAACATCAGCTGTGGTAAAAGAAAAATGTACATGCAAAAAGCTTGACACTTTGGGCCATACTTTTGTTTTTTTCCTGAACTACTTCTTTTCCTGCTACTTGCTTTTAATAGCACTTCCCCCCCTGCCACCCCTCCCTCCCTTGTGTCTCCTGTCTCTCTTCTCACTCATGCATACACACACAGTCAGACACATACACATTTAGGAATTTTTGGCCTGGAAGGCAGTCAAGTTTCATTAATTTCTGGGTTTGGGTACAGTACAGTGTGTTCCTGGACTCACATCTGCGAGCGATCATAAATGCTGGAATGCTGGCAGAACATCCAGACCTGCCGGCACAAATATGTCGTCATCACTCTGAGGGAAGAACCGGCACAAAGCCAAAACAGCCGACCAGTTGACTGCCAAACAACCAAACGCCACGGAGATAGAAACACAGACAAAGAGCAATGGGAAAGCAGCCCTCCCGCCTCGCCGCATTCATATCCAAATTCTTTGCATTTTTCCTCACCTAAATGTTCTAGACATTTACGTGGGCATCTTACTCCCACACTCAGATTGGGATCGGCTTGGAACAAAGCTTTCAATTTAAGGGAGCCAACTTAAACAGCTGGTCAAGGACAACAGGAAAACTAGTGTTTTGAATAACTCTGCCAGATTTTTCTGCAATGTTAATGTGTACTGTCCTAATCCAATGAGCTGCAGAGCAAGGTATTTAAAACAGACATTTACATGGTTATTCTTTCATCTATTACTTCTGTTTAAAAAAACAAAACAACGGTCAAGCATCTGAATAATGCAGTAAATAGACTTTTTCCAGTTTCATGCAACATCACTCCATTACCACTTGAGCAGCTTCATCATGTCATATCGTCAATTTCTCCACACATTGGCTTTATGTGATAAACACAAAACACTGCTTTTCTTATTCTGCACGCAACCCTAAAAGATCAACCAACAAAAGATAAATTCCCTTCAGGCTGGTTAGAAACACATTTCTAAACAGTAAACCTCACACGGGAAATAACACTGTATTGGCTGTACAGGCTGACTAATGCACAAGCCAAACACAAGCATACCAAACTGATGAGGCCAGTGTGACACACCACACAATGAGAACACATGACCCCAAAATGCCAAGAGATTATCATGTAAAGTTATGTTTCCATCAATAATGCGGATGCTCTGAGATAATATGTGTTTGTGGGTAAACTGTAATTAAGCTCGAGAGCGTGATGGGTAAACACCAGCTGTATCAGAACTAGTTCCATATAAAAAAGTTCATTATTTCGTGCTCGTTATTTTGTAGTACTGCAAGAACTCTTAGAATCTTGCACAAAGGGCAAACACCAAATACTGTGTTGGTTCATCTCCACAAAGTTTCTGACAGCGTGTCAAAAACTAAGTGCATATTGAGCTATTGAATTCACACTAAAGCAAAATACTGTCAAGTGTTTTTAATATCATCATTTTGTGCTTAGGGTTCAAAAGTTTCCACTGTTTAAGTAATAAACATCTGTTCCAGTTATAAGAACTAAAACAATATTTATTTTAGTAAGATTATTTCTGAATGTTCTAATGATTTTTATAAAAAAAAAAAAAAAAAAATCACCAGACTTCTCAGCACATCACTTTTGAAGAAGATAGAGGGGTTTGGAGTTATCTGCACATTAATTCATGGCAAAAAGTTATTTTCCCCTTCTTTATAATTAGTGAATGGAGAATTTTAAGTGGTTGCTCAAACTGTATTCACCACAGCAACTGGTAAACAACTAAAATAACTGACTCTACTAAACTCGACTGGGAAAGCGAGTTCTGCCTGTTCATCTAATGAGCTAACATGAAGAAACACTAGAAATATTAGCCATGACTCAAACTCTATAGTTCCATCACACTTGTTATTTTGAGTAAATAAATACTGGCAAGAACAGCTACCTGTGTCCAGATGGTGTACTCATAACAGTCATATCTCATAACAGTCAAAAACAATTGAGTGGTGTCAAAAACACCACTCAATTGTTTTTATTTTGGCTACATAGGGGAAGATGCTAATTCCAGATAGCTAGCTAACAGTGATACATTTTTTTTCAGGCACTGTGTGGCGCTACTGTTTGATGTTTGTTAGTATTAAATTGTCATCTTTAACACAGAAGCCTTTAAAATGTGTAGTCGGAGGCTGGACAAGTTGTAAATATTTACATAAAGCAGCAGCTGGCGTGTCAATCACAGCCAAATGCAATTATCCCAATTCCAATAAGTGCACAACATACTGTGTTTGATTGAAGACACTGCTCTGTTGGAAGATAACTAGTAAATACATAGTGTAGTGTACGCTATGTAGTTCTCTTCCATGAAGTACCATAATAGATTCAAGTTAAGAAATGGCGAAAACTAGGGATGCACCGATCCCGATACTGGTATCGGGTATCGGTGCCGATACTGTAAAATGTGTGCGTACTCGTACTCGTAAAAGTCAACCGATACCATGAACCGATACTAATGTAGCCCGGATGGGAATTTGGTAGTAGATACTCATAATTCCCATGGACTTGAACGCCACATAAGGTGTTCACAGTTCACAGAAGAGAACGGCATGGAGAGATGCACGAGGTTAGCTGAACCAAAGTGAGAGACTCGGCTAGTTTTACTGAGGTTAACTTGCACAAAAGAGTGTGTGACTAGAAAGCTAACCGTGTGAGAGCTTCGCAACAGAGTGTGGGTGAAGTGACTTTTTGTTTCAACGGTCGCACCACCGTCCGTGGAAAACTGTGTTTCCAGCCATGACCGCCGAGGCTAAAGGCTAGCCGGACTGCTTGGCTGCGCCACGGAGGCAGCTGCTATGGACTGTCGGAGAGCTGGACAGTGACTGGCTAAGCGCGCTGTAGCAGAGACAGCATCGGGTCCGCAGGAGGAGTGGATTTAGTGTGGGACTGGTGAATGGCGACCTACCGAGAGCAGCGGAACTGTAAGTCAGACTTTTGTGCTCTTACTGGGGAGAAGAGGATTTTCTCCATCGTCCGGCGTGAGCAGCAAACAGGCCTGCAACAAGTGTGAAATGTGGTGTGTGTGGCGCCCATGTGTGAATATTGTATGTTTAGTGGATTTATATAACGTGTTTTGGAGTGTATATTAGTGAGTCACTTACCAAAAGGTGATAACATAAGTTGGGTTGTTTAATATAATTTGAAAGGGAATTATTTCATTTATACAGTGTATTTCATTTGGTTAAGGAATTGGAATATCATTTGAGTTTAAAAAGGGATGTGTTGTACAGTATTTGTCTCTGCCCTCACGTTCAGTACGCGTTTCGTTTGTGTTAAAGAGTTGTGTGGGGTCGTTTCTTTACTACCGGTTAAGTTTAACTTGTGTGTGGCAGAAGTATCGGCTTTTGTACTCGGTATCGGCAAGTACTCAGATCCAAGTATCGGTATCGGATCGGTTTGAAAAAATTGGTATCGTTGCATCCCTAGCGAAAACAAATTTAACCTGAAAGACCTCCATTTTCTGTTAACAAAAAGACTACATACTGTATCGTAATCATGGATAAACACTGATTTAAAGGAAACAGACAGTGGCAACAGGCACGTACAAGAAGTAAACATGCAGCGTAGATTTCCTGATTCTTTTACTAGCAAGCAGCATATTACTGATACCATCTCTCCATTCATACATCTTCACATTGTGCCCTTTAGCAAAACACTTGACAGACAGCTACTGGTTAAATAAAGATGGATTTTCTTTTACGATGTGCATCAAGTCTTTCTTCCCCTCTCTCTCTCATACACATACTCGGCCGGCTAATCCAGGAGCTCTCTACTATGTACACATAACGTAAAGTGAAGATTAAGTTTCATAAGCTATAAAGGCAGTGAGATGAAAAGTTGGTGGTAACAGAGATGACAATATGGGTGCTCAGGAAGAGTCTTACTGGTAATGTTATTATACTGCAATCTCACTTGGAAAACAAACTGTGAATCATATCAGTCTGGTCTGGTCTTGGTTGGTGAGCGACAATACTCACACATGCACATGCGCGCACAACTGGGTACTGTCTGAAAGCCCGACTATTTTTGATATGGTTGAAACAATGCTTTTTCACTGTCATGTTTTTTTGAGGGGTAATTAGTTGAAACGATACCATTTTTAAATGAGCGTACCTGTCTAAAGAAACTGCTGCGCACCACTGTATTGCATTTTCTCCACTGCTACTGATGCTGATACTTTTTTTAAAAATGTAACATAATTTATAAGAAATACATAAATCAAATGTGAAAGCTAATTACTTTAGCTTTGCAGTAAAATCAACCAGTTATCAATGAAAAAAACAAAACAAACTGAATGTATTAAAAATAAAGAAAAATCATTTTAATCTAAAACTGTAACAATCACTGAAACCAGAAATGGGCAGTTGATGAATGAAAGTATGAATCTGCTTTTTTCTAATTGCACATTTTAGTTAATGCGACACAGTAGAATCGGATGCATGTGAGTAAATGTAGGTAAATAAGTTTTTTAAGAGACCACTGAGTCCAAGAATCTCAGGCTCACTGGTGGCCACATATCAGATGACAGATTTAATACATTGATGGTCTATTGACGAACTAATTTACTGCAAAAGTTCAGCAGTACTTTTAAGTTGAGGCACTGATACTATAAAAGGTGCTGCTACAATTTCATGAACAATAACATTATGGTCCTTTAAATGCACCCAAAAGTGGCTGAGTCAGAGTTCCCCACCCTGTTCGAACCTCCATCTGCAGGCTTTGGCTCAGCAAAGGCTGTCAAACAGTAAACGTCAGGCAGAGATTAAAAAAAAGAAAAAAAAGAAAAGAAAACAACAACGTGGAACGGACTGAGACAGAACAAGACGAGAAGAAAAAAAATAAATAGCTGGCACAAGGTAGACTGTACATACTGTACCCTCAGCGGTGGCAGGCAGCCCAGACTGGCGAGCTGCCAAGTCCTCCGTACAACAAGCACAGAGAGACAGACAGACGGGCAGACAGACAGGCAGAGAGTGAGAGACAGAGTGGAAAGCAGAGGGGAGGGAGGAGGCAGCAGCAGCAACAGCAGCAATGTCTGAAATGCTCCACATCCACGACACGCTGTGCATCCCAAAAAGCCTCTCCACTCTCTTGCTTCATCTCCCTGATATTCTGCCTTTTCTGAAGCGAGCTGAAGGATGATGGCGGCAGCGGTGGAGGAGGAGGAGGAAGGGTGGAGGGGCTGAGGTTAAGGGTTTTGGGACTTTGTAAAGTGTCATCATTACAGAGAAACACGACCAAAAAAAAAAATCCAGACGTGGTGTCAGACCGAGAAAAAGCCTTGAAAGTCAAACGGTGGAGGCGGAGGTGTAGGAGAAAAAAAAAACTGAAAAAGTGCAAAAAATAAAAAAAGACAACAAAAACTATCAAAGAAGCTTTGCCTCAGCGCTGTCTCTTCCCTAACCGTCGCCCGTCTCGACAGAAGCGCTCGTCTTGCCTTTTACGCCAGACCAAAGCGGCTATGAATCAACACTGATGTGTGTAACAGTACAGGTTGATGTCGTGCGTCAAGGCTGCCTCGCATGGAAAGAGGAAAAAAGAGAAAGAAAGAAGAAGAAAAAAAAGTTTGTGCACTTGCTGCCACAGTTGCTAAAAATACACTGCCCACATCTTCCGCTCAGTTGCCGTTCTCAAGGTGGAGTATGTGGTTCTTCCTAGAGTTTTCAGTCGTCTCTCTCTCTTTTTTCCATTTGATCTCCTATCAGCAGAGTTTTCACCTCATGATAATGGGTACAAATTGTAAGTTTTTATTAGCCTGTTGATAAAACTGCTTTCTGTTGGAAATCTATTCAAATATTACTTCAGTGTCTACAAAAGAACCCGTTAGAAGACTTTACTTATACTCTGCTACTTTCTTCTAATTAAAAAAAAAAAAGATTCCTTTTTAAACAAGAGGCCCTGCTTTATTCAGGAAGTAATTATGATCACAAAATCTCAAACACACATCTATCTCTCACTAGGGATGCAACGATACCAATTTTTTCAAACCGATCCGATACCGATACTTGGATCTGAGTACTTGCCGATACCGAGTACAAAAACCGATACTTCTACACACACAAGTTAAACTTAACCGGTAGTAAAAAACGACCCCACACAACTCTTTAACACAAACGAAACGTTTACTGAACGTAAGGGCAGAGACAAATACTGTACAACACATCCCTTTTTTAAACTCAAATGATATTCCAATTCCTTAACCAAATGAAATACACTGTATAAATGACATAATTCCCTTTCAAATTATATTAAACAACCCAACTTATGTTATCACCTTTTGGTAAGTGACTCACTAATATACACTCCAAAACACGTTATATAAATCCACTAAACATACAATATTCACACATGGGCCCCACACACTCACATTCACACTTGTTGCAGGCCTGTTTGCTGCTCACGCCGGACGATGGAGAAAAATCCTCTTCTCCCCAGTAAGAGCACAAAAGTCTGACTTACAGTTCCGTTGCTCGGTAGGTCGCCGTTCACCAGTCCCACACTAAATCCACTCCCTGCGGACCCGATGCTGTCTCTGCTACAGCAGCGCGTTAGCCAGTCACTGTCCAGCTCTCCGACAGTCCATAGCAGCTGCCTCCGTGGCGCAGCCAAGCAGTCCGGGCTAGCCTTTAGCCTCGGCGGTCATGGCTGGAAACACAGTTTTCCACGGATGGTGGTGCGACCGTTGAAACAAAAAGTCACTTCACCCACACTCTGTTGCGAACCTCTCACACGGTTAGCTTTCTAGTCACACACTCTTTTGTGCAAGTTAACCTCAGTAAAACTAGCCGAGTCTCTCACTTTGGTTCAGCTAACCTCGTGCATCTCTCCATGCCGTTCTCTTCTGTGAACTGTGAACACCTTATGTGGCGTTCAAGTCCATGGGAATTATGATTATCTACTCCCAAATTCCCATCCGGGCTACATAAGGATCGGTTCATGGTATCGGTTAACTTTTACGAGTACGAGTACGCACACATTTTACAGTATCGGCCCCGATACCCGATACCAGTATCGGGATCGGTGCATCCCTATCTCTCACTCTTTTTCTCCGTTTCTGTCAGCGTGGTTGTTAGCGATAAAGGTGGTGCTAAGTAGAAAATTCAGCGTGTCCCATTATAAACAGAGTTCTGGACAAATGGCTCCATCCTTGGGCCAACATTAACACAAATTTGGGGTTTTGTGAATGTGTGCAGGAGGTGTTGCCTCATGAGGTTCCATGGCTTTTACAGTGTCTCAATAAACCATCTGCACTTAGGGCCTTAGCAGTGGGGAACTCTTTGCTGCCTATAAAAGACGGTTCATTCCATTAAAGCAGTAGGCTCAGAGCACCCAGACTGCTAGGGTGTGTGTGTGTGTGTGTCTTCAAGTGGGTGGGTGTAATAGTGTCAGACTCCACCAATCAATGTGTCCAGTGTTCTGACTTGTACTACCTTTCAGACCTCTAATGTCACAGAGGTGTAGGATGACAGGATGATGATGTGCAGGCACCTCTTGGGTTAAGTTTCCCAGAGCTGCTCAGCTTGAAGAGTCATTTAATCCACAAATCACTGCAACTAGGTTATGCTCCACATTCACATGTTCAATATAGAATATTTATAGTCGGACAAAGCAAATGTAAGTCAACTTTTCCCTCCATTCCACTTTCAGGCAGCAGCAACTTCAGCACTGGAGTCTATTGTAAATGCTTAAATGTAAAAATCAACTTGCAACAAATATATTCTGCACAATGCATTTATAGTCTATAATGGCAAATCAGTCTTTGTATCTGTTAACAGATGCTAGCATGATTATGACTGTAGTTTATTCAGACAGCTTAGGAGTATGAAGTTTAAAGCTAAAATGCATGTTTAGCCCATTAGGTCATATGTATTTTTCTATCACTGATCATACTGAACGCCTGTTACAGTGTATTTGGTTTCTATTAGTCCTAATTAACTATCAGTAACTATAGTAACTACAACACCACCTACTTTCAGGAATATAAAACAGTTTTATGAGTTAACTCCAAGGCTCTAACTACTATATATGACAGTGAAGTGGCGTCACTGGGAGAAATAGATAATAAAGGAAGTAAACGCAGAGAGAGAGAGAGAGAGAGGGAAAAAAGCCAAACTAACTACATTTAGTCACATGTCAAGCTTGCGGTTCCTAAATATTTGTCCTCTAACCTTTCTTACAGTATTGTTCTGGTATTTTTACTCCTGATTTGGTGACGTCTGTAGCGAATGCAAATACCGCAGGTGAAAAAATTATGGAGCAGCAAAACAAACTACTGTCATTTTAATAAAGAAGTCAGACACTAATTGGCCTTTTTCTATCACCCTGTGAGCAACTGAGATCTGATTTAATGCTGCACATGGCACAAGCCTGCAAACAGCAGGGCACAGTGAGAGGAGTTGGTTACCTCGCTGAGAAGTTGGTGGAGTACAGCCTGTCGCCTGCAGCTCCTTATCTAACGGCTCACTGTGGCTGCTCCTTCTTGTTCTATTACTTCACAGCTTTTGATGCACCGAAAATGGTGAAAATGATCATGGTCTCGTTTTGTTTGTAGCGGTAAGTGCCAAGGTGACTGACAAGTTGCACTTTCTGTGCGTACTTAAAATCCCCAACTCATTTCAGAGCTTTTAACCTGCAAATACTTCACATGAATTAACATTGCATGCTTCATCAGCAGGTGATACACTTTACCAACATTCTGCTACCTTATTCAGTCACAATGACTAAATAAATTTGCCACTTGAGCAGCTTATCAAAAAATTTATTTGACAGAGATTTTGACTCCTCATCTTAACACTATTGCATTGCCAAGTCAACTACATTTTTGACATACATATTACATAATTACAGTCGTTATGCAAAATATATTTAAATGAATTAAAGAATACTTAGGTTTCTATGAAAGGCTTCACCAGATATATTAAAAATGTATCATTTTCAATGCATGGATCCAAACATATGAGACATTTCAGGTCCAGGCTTCATGGGTTATCAGTGGGGTTCCAAATGACTTCTTTTCACTTAATTTGGAGTCATAGTTTGAATTTTCGGACAGCAGTAAAATCTGCCAATAGCGCTTTTCTGTACAGAGCGGCAGCAGTGAATGCTCTTTTCTTTAAAGACTGTTACTGCTAGCTCAACAGGATCACAGCGAGGGGTTGTGGTTTTGGGGTTAGTTTGATTTCCTTACCTGAATGAGACAGCAAATGCATTCGTAGACGGAGGCTGTCCAGGAAGCTCTTCCCACACAACTCACAGCTGTAGGTCTTCATTCCACTGTGCATCTTTCTGTTGACAAAGAGCAAAAAGAAATATTTTACTATCTTTCAGTGAGACTAGGCAGCGCTTAATGTACCACTCCGATAGACGTTTGTGTCTCTAACAAAGCGGCTTTTTACAGCTCATAACTAAAGACTTCCAGAACAGAGAAAGTTTGGCCTTGTGCATTTTGAGAGAATATGTCACACTCCATCAGTCCAAACATCAGCACATAACAGTAACCATGAGTGTAACAAGTCATCCATCTACCACACATATTCTTCTGCAGGGACCAGTAGACCATGACTTGCTGCTGTAAATCACAAGGTGCTATTCAAGCAGAGGCGGCATTATCAGCTACCTACATCTAGAGCGCTGCAGACGGATACGATGCTGTAAAGTGAAATCAACTAAAATAAATAGTGAAACAGAAACACACAAGACCTCTACTTACTGTTACAAACCATTTATGGAACAGTTTTTGACGACTGCTCTCCAAGCTATGAGCTGTTGCGTAGCTTGAAGCCAAATCAGATTTGCAATAAATTGTCTATTTCCAAATGGACAGTCATTAAGCTGTAACGTAGTTTAAGCACACAAGGTCAGACAAGACTAAGGGTCAATATTTGATTATGAAGTAAAGGCCTTGAAGGTTAGCTAAGTAAATAACATCTGACAACAGAAAAGTCTAGTCTTACAGCTCTCTCTGTTCCTCAAATCCTCAAAGACCCCACGGCTCAGTACAAAGCATATTATTCTTGAGAGATATCTGAAAGTGCTCTAAAGCAATTAAAGTGACACGAATTGCCAAACAACTGCCACAGTGCCTTAAGCATCTTGCGAACTTCAAATACCTCGCCTTGAGAGAGGTACACAAAGCCACAGACACACCCATGATTGTAATGATTGTCAAGTTTGTGCTGTTTCTGATTTGGCACGTTTAGTCTTCCACAACTGTTGCTCTTTCACACAACACAGCTCCAAAAATGAAGCATTACTTTTTTGATGGTAATACTAGATTGTGGGGGAGAAAAAAAAGTGACAGGTTGTGAAAAAGCCTTTAGCTGAAAAAAAAAAAAAAAAACCATACCAAAAAAAGTGCACAGGAAAAAGACATGATTCTATACTCAGGTGAGTGTATGCTTCAAGCAGGCAAAAAAAAGACAACATCAAATACAGCTCACGCTCTCCACTGACTAGTCAGGTGGCAAAAAGTGATCAGCCAAGTGCATTCTTGGGGAAACAATGCCCTTGATGAGAGTTCTGCTCAACTTGGGTGAGATGACAGCCATCCATCTTAGCGGCTCAACAAAGCTACAGAGGAGGAGGTGGTGCCACTTTCCCAAAACATGACTGATTGATGTCAGATGTCGAATGCAAATTGATTTACAGCTCTCTTTTGTGCCTCGAGAGGGAAAGGAAGAGACAAAGCGAGGATTGAGACCAGGACAGACAGAAAGAGATTATAGCGTGTGCTATGGCAATGGCTTTGGGAGTTATTAAGCTATCAAGTCTAGTATGACTTCACTTACAATTAATTGCTGCAAAATATCCCCCAAACCTGACACGAGTTGGGTAAAAACCAGAGAAGTATGAAATTAAAGAGAGGTTAGAAGTTGTGAAGAGACCCAGGAAATCAAGGGCAGAATGACAGCCCTTTGGCATGCAGTCAGCAATTAAAAGGTCCTCTAAATGCTAACTGCCCCCAAAAGGGAAGAGGACACTTAAAAACAACAAAATAGGAGAAACAAAGTGTCATAGAGTGTTACATATCGTTAAAGGGCAATAATGCTCCAGATACCAATGTTATATTTAGCGGCTGCACATCATAAGAGTAGCATACAACAAACCTCTTAATCTAATTTGAAAAACTTGGCAAACAGGCATGACAACATGGCATCAAAATGACATCAGGATGTTGTTTTGTTGCACAACTATTTGAAAAACTCTAAAGCAATTGCTCAAACTCCAAATTGCTCAAGTGCAGTAGAGCTGCATTGTATTCAGTTCTATTGAGGCAACCGCCAATGGACAAACTGTGAACTCTTTTTCTCCGCTTTTATAATAGAGTTCCTCTGTGACTGGTTTCAAAACAGTAACCCCTAAAAATTACCTTTTCTTTTACTCGAGGGCATCAAAGACTAGCGTTTATTCCTATTGTTTTAGAAATATTAAAAACAAAATTTACAATGTTGAAAATGGAAAAATTATTTGACAAAAGACCAACTGGAAAAAGCTATGGAAAAGGGAATTTCTTTCTTGTAAGAGTCATATGCGATGTACTCACACGCTCTCAATCAGATAAGGAGAAAACACACGTACGTGGTAAGCCACAACATACACAGAGGACAAAGCCTTTCAAAGGCCTTTTGTGTCCCTCCTCAATCTGGCCATTGTGCCCCCCAGACAGAGCACTGAAACGGTATGGATGGACTTATTAAGGGCACTCAAAGCGGAACCAATGCCATGTATTTTCACCGTAAATGTAGCATTGATGAGCAAAGGGTGGTGTGCACGTCTGTAGCTGGGGCTGTGTTAACTTTAACTGCAATGGCTAGCACTACCTACTGAAACAGCACATTACTTGATGTTCAACAGAATGGCAACAACACCTGTTAAAGTGATTCCGTGTGTTAAAGGGAAGGGTTGGGAATTTTAGAACACCGCCTTTTTAAAAACACATTAATACTGCATTTGTTTTGGCAAAAACTGCAGATTCTCTACAGGCCACTTGAGGCTAACTGAAATGTTTAAAGGCCCAACTAGACAGCAGATAAAAGAATATTTACAGGCTCAAAAAATGATTTTGTCCTATTTCTCTCTTCATAACAGTTTGCATGGTGGATGATTTTTTAGATGATTTTTTTTTTTAGATCTCACTTCATTAAGGCTTAAGTGTAGAGACATGAACACTGACAGATGAATGGCAACACAGGAAGATGTAGCTGACAGCTGTCGTCTGCTTCTTGTTCTCTAAACCGTCTCACGGAACTGGACCTCTCGACCATGTTTTGGTGTATTTGCAGTTATGTAAGACATAGTGTAGCTTAATCTGGTTGATTGTGCTAACTGCTGGTCTGAATCTGCGCTCCAGTGTTGGTCAGTGAAATACTCGTATTTCAAGCTGACGGCTAGGTTTTCTTGTTAGGCTACAGTTGCCTAGGCGAAACCTCTAATATGTTTACTCCCAGGTCATATGTCATTCATCGGTATTCTTCACTCTCATTGGTAGGCGCTTCAGTCGCTTGCCTGGAAGTTGAGAAAAGTTCACCTGAGGTCCTACCCACTTCCTGTTGCCAGCAGTTAGTGCCCGCGGTTACTTGAAGTCATGGAAGGTCATTCACTTTCTGTGTTCTCTATTTGCCACGTCACTACGAATTGCTTCCACCGTGGACGTAACTTTATTGTTCTACTCTCTGATCCAAATACAGTCACCTCGAGCTCCTGCAGCGGTAAAAATTCAAGCTGCTGATGACTTCCACAAGCTAACCTGATGCAGTATAATCAGCTTATAAACAGCAGTATAAACAGCTGCCATAATTAAGCCAGTACATGACTCATTAATTGGTGTGCTATAGTTTCTTCATCTATGAGTCCACTTGGATCCTAGCGACAAAAATTTCGTCATCAGTGAGCGCAAGGCTCTCTGCTTTTTTTGTCACTTGGTGGACTGGTCCATGGGGACACGGGACTACAACGCACCTCAATGTATGCGCCCTTTGGGAGGATTTCAAAGATGTATAACGGGAATGACTACTCATCCATGTCGTCGGCAGATGTCTTTATCTGTATCAGGGTATAATCCGTGGGTAACATTGTTTCAGTTAGTCTAACTTGACTGGATACCATGATTATGATGATGATGATGATAAAGAAAGGTTTACCCTTTATATACATGAAACAGGGTGAAAAAATACCTTTATGAAGATGAATGTTGTGATTAGCTTGTCTAATAACAGCAAGTATTTATGAACCCTACTTCTTTGGGGACAGTGCAGTACAGCAGAATAGTATGCATCATTAGAAAACAGTTAGTACTTAAGGCATACTTTATATGCCTTGAAATGCTCCGTGTGCTTAAGTAGAGCTGATAATGGCTATTCAGTAATTCTGTTTCACACACTTCGGTGCTTTAACAAGGTTTAATGGTATGCATAAGGATACTAAAATATTGTCTCAGCTTAGTGATTTACTTGAGATAGACCCCCTCTGTGCACACCCTTTCTCAAATCCCATCGTAACTGTCTGCTTTCATGTTGTGCTACTGAAATAGATGATGAGGTGTGTGTGTGTGCGTGTCTAAACGAGGGTGTGTGGTGGGTGGCAGTCCGGGGAGGGAGGGTGATTTGAAACAGACTGACTGTACCCATTAAGGAAGTTCACATAAAACTCTCTCAGGCCATTTACTCAGTTAATAATCGACTTTGTCCAACAGTCACTTTTGACAACGGCAATAAATTTTAAATTTATGTCAACAAAACATATGCTGATCACCTCGTGCAGAGTGCTTCCTCATAAAAACCAGCCCAACCAAGGGCTGTTTCACTTCATGTGTGTATGTTTGAAACGTGAGTCGATTACAGGCCTGTGTTATTGAGCCGTAACAGCTTGCCTTATGTAGTTTCTGAGCTCTCCTTTCCTATTTTGCCGCCAGTCTTGGCTGGCCATATATCATAACTTGCGCTGTAAAGACCCAAGCTTTCCACCTGCTATCTACTTGTAACAGATTTAAAAAGTCAAAATAAGGTGATGCATTATTAATACACACAAGATACTAATACTATACTCCATGGTTCTTTGATGGCTTTGGGTCATCCAGATTTCATACAATTGAGCTTTGACAGAGGCAGCAGAACTACTGCCAAACCCTGTTAAATCAAATGACTCTGCTTGAAACTCATGCTGATATCCTCTCAAGCTCAGATAACCATTTTATATCACCACATTCAAACTATTCTACAAAAAAAAAACAGAAGAGGAGAGAAGCAGAACCATGCTTGATGACTTGCACTTATTTCTCATTGCTCGTCTGAAATCTATTTCTCCCTCGGCAGCCTTAAGTGTTGTTCTCGATCCTCGTACATCCTTTCATCTTTTATTTTTTCCATTTTTTTCTTCCATCCTCCATTCCTAAAGGGAGCCATAAAACACCCGAAAATGATGTTTGTAAATAAAAGCTTTGCAGGGAAAAAAAATGGGGGTGTTAAGATGGAAAGAAGAAAGCACTAAAAGATAAAGGGAGGCAACTGATAGGAGGTGGTAAATTGAGGAAGGGCTGTGCAGCGTGTCTGTGGCTGTTTGTTCATTAGTTCTGAGGGTCAGAAGAAAAAGAACTGATAATTGGGAAAAAGGAAGGCCAATGAATAGAGCTCGGACTTAAATACCAGAGGGATCTCATGTGGGCATCTGAGACATTTGTTGATGATTAAGGGAAAAAAAATAGAGTTGCGAATCCCATTTATCTCATGTGTTAGCTTAAAACACAAACTAAATGGAACCCATTCTTTTAGTAAAGTGTTTTCATTCCTTTCCACCTTCTGTTCTCTTTATTCTTAAAGCAGCACCAATCAATATCATCATAAGTAAGAATGGATCAAAGCAGTGAAAAAGAATCACTCTTAACAATCCTGCAGACAATCATCGTCTAACTTTACAATCCTCTTCGCGTTATGCATGTTTGACGTCACCGTTTTATTATACCAGGTGGTAAACTCCGCTTAACCACACCAGGCAGCTGTTTTCAATGGAAATGCTTCAAAATACCAAATGTAAACTGCATGTCTGGCACCAAAATGACAAAGTTTGCCAATATGTGGAGGAAACAACTGTGGTAAACATTGAGCAAGAAAAGTGTTTTTCTCTGGGCTAAGCAGAGACAAAACAGATTAAAAAGCAGGTTAGTTTGACGTCATCAGGTATTTATTGTACTTTTTATTTATTGTAAACACAACCTGCTCATTTGCAGAACCTTCAAAGCCAACAGGAGTCTACAAGTTGTAGTTTGGGAATCAGCAGGTTAGATAAAAGTGAATTTTCTCCACTACAGAAATCGGTTAGCAGATTGGAAGCATTTTTTTTCCTACTATACTAGTCAAAATACACATACATCTGAAAAGCTACCTTAGCCTTAACAACATAAAACAGCACTTCTCTTCTTGTCCAAATACATTCTCCAGAAATCTCACCATCATAATTAAAATAGCAACAACATTTCTTAGGTGGCAAATCATGTCATATTTGACAAAGCAATAAGAATTAGAAAACAAATCCCATTCCCCTGTTTCTGCGAAACAAAGAAAATCAAGGGACAAACAGAAAAAAATGGAAAATTTGTTGCTAATAAATTAGGAAAAACAAAGCAAAACATCCTCATCACAAGATGTTCTATGATTACTATGAGAGACTTTATTACTCACAAAAAGTACCAATTATCCTCAACATTCACTCCTTCCTTGACATTCCTGAAGTTTCAAAATTATCCAAAGCACAGCCTGACATACCAGACCAACCCAAACTTCAGAAGACTTAAGAAATTCCATCTCTTCATTGCCCAACAAGAAATCTCTCGGTTTGATGGCTATCCAGTGGAATTCTTTAAACACTTCTGGCAATTCATCTCTCCCTTATTCAACATAATGGTCAAAGGAATCAAATTATCAGGACTCACACCCGCACACATAAACACACGGCTCTTATTACACTATTACCAATGACCGACAAAGACCTCGCTTCCAGCTACAGACCATTAAGTCTTACCAACTATGACCTAAAAATAATCAGTAAAACACCAGCCAATAGATTAGAGACAGTTATATCTTCATTAACTCACTCAGAACAAACAGGCTTTATTAAACGTAGATATGGAACCACCAACACGCGCCGACTGTTAATCTCAGAGACCACCTTAAAACCATAATGGCATCACCAAATGCACAAAAAGCTTTTGAGAAAGTTAAGACTTTCCTCTTTGCGATCCCAAGGACATTTTGGTTTGGGCGCTGGTTCATTCATTGGATCAAACCTCTTTACTGCTCTCACACTGCACCAGTTGTAACTAATACCCGGACCTCTCGAAGAAGACGTTAGAGTGAGGTACAAGACAAGGACGTCCACTTTGCTATTTTAATTGAGCCCTTCACAGCAGGTATTCGACAAAACACGCACAAACAGGGCACTTTCATCATGAAATCAGTTTATATGCAGATTATATTTATTTAAATTCTCCACTGGCCTTTCCACAAGTTTTTAACCTAATATCCATAATGATAAAATTAATGAATCAGGCCAAATCTAAATGTCTGCCACACTGTGAGGAAAGGCTAAACCACATGTTTCCTTCTAGCTGTCAGGATGATTGCCTCTGAACTATTCATCAATTCTCAAAATCTTAGAATACGATCTCAATAACTGGAAGAACTGATTATTTGGAAGGAAAAAAGCAATAAAATTGTCCATATTCACTAAAATAATTTTTCTCCTCATTATAACTAAATTTTACTGGAAACATAAGAAAGTGAAAATTAAGGGATCTACTCTACAGAAACCAAAATAGTCTGGAGACCTAGCTCTCAGACACAGATACCTAGCAAATGATCTCAAATACATACATGTTTGCAAGAGTCAATTAAACACAATAACTGCTTTAAAAATCATTTAGAACCATGATAGCTTAGTGAAAAACAAACCAGGGGGCTCACAATGTCTTGTAAAATAAATAAATAAAATTACGCCATTTTGGCATAACAAAAAATAGACCCCTTATATTCCACTCATGGAAAAAAGGAAGAATCACTCACTTGGAACATTCATTAGGGTATGAAAACACTAAAACAGTCAGTGACATTGGTAATAGCAGTTTTTTTTTCTTATTATAATATTCAAATCTAAAAAACTATTTAAAAGGAAAAATCAAAATTTCAGCCAACCCTTCAACAACCTCCACTGATTACTGAACTCAAACCCATATTCACTCAGAAAAGATAATTCTCAAAATTATATAAACTTCTACTAAAAGCTGAATATATTCCTCCACAAAAGCTTCAAGACTGGGAAAAAGACCTGCCAGTTTCAACAGCAATCAGTGGGCACGACGTATTCTCTCAAAAGTCATTCAATATAAAACTACACAACGCTCATATGACACTACACAAGCTACATTAAATGGGACTGAGCTTTGGACTCCTGTGCATATTTCACATTAACCATTACAGATGATTCTACCTTTATGCCACCTGGCTCTGCCCACTCATTTTATTATTCTGGCCAAACATCTCACAAACATCATCCTCAGCCTTCAGGTCGCAGCATTCCAGCCTCTCCATCCATTTGTCCGATCGGAGATCTTACATCATTTTAACTGTTGCGGAAATATGAGCAACCCATATTGGTCGCATTGACGCTAAGAAACAGAAAAAAACATCTCAGCGGCACCACTTACTATCAGATTACACTGTAAGGAAAGACAAGTGGCACTTAAAAACAATAACAGAGATAGCTTTAATAGATACTGTAACACAATACGTATTATAAACAAAGATCTAACTATACATGCACCCCTACGTCAGTGGCCCCCTTCAGTTTTCTTTTATCATAAACAGATTTGATCATACCGTATCCCGTAATCATCTTAATAGGCTTTCATATTTCACCCTTTTGTTCAATGTTTTTTTTCTTAGTCGTTATGTTTGTGGTTGCTCTTCTGTTCCGTTCAGCGTTTCTCTGTATTTATCACCACTGTTTGGTTGCAGAAAAAAAAAAAGACAGTGGCTTTATCTATTAACATGACATTTATTTAAAAGACAGGTCAATAAGCATTACACTGCAAACACAGGTCAATAAAAAGACTTTAAAAATTATCCGTGGTATAAGTGGGATAATGCACTCCAGAAGTAAAAGCCTAGCCAATGCTATATCCATTTGGGGATAAAAGCACAGGGTGGACAAGGACCACTGCCACACACACACAAGTTTCTGTCATGGTGAACAAAGCCAAAATGATGCACGAGGCAATTCAGTGACACTTTGGTGGCTGATCCTAATGCGGCCATAAGTGGCGCAGTGTGCTGCCGCCACCTCTTATTTTGGTTCCCTGACAGAGAGAGATAGAGGAGGAGGAACAAGAGACTTTTTTAAACATGAATTTCCAGTCCATTAAAGGGATGACCATGTCACGCAAACAAACATGGCTGGGAGATGTAAGAGTATAATCATGGTAGTGGTGTTCCGTGAAACAAAAGGACCATCAGAGAGGAAATAAAAGGAACTTGATAGTCAGATAAATAACAGCGCGCGTTTAAAAAAAAACCCAGAAAAAAAACAATGATAGGATATAACGCCTCATCCATTTGTTTGTTGTCCTCCAAAGCACAGTGGCAAACACATATCTGGTCTAGTGAGCAGTTCATGAGCAATGTGCAGTTCTTAACATTTACATACATCCATTTTGTTGCAGTCAGGAGAAGCAGGTAGAGAGAGAAAGAAAAAGGAAAAAAAGCTCTCTATCATTTTATCCCTGCTTTTAAGCTTCCCCAGTTCCATTGCCCTGCCATCCCCATCTCACACCTCTGTCTTTGCTCAATCAAAATGTATCAGGCAGGCTGGCGTAACATCGGTCGGCGTGGGCTGTTTATCCTGAGTCCTCCTGCACATATCAATGACTTGGCCCCCGTTGTCCCCCCGCGGGGGAGACGTTCATATAAATTCAAGCCACACACGCGAACGCCGAGGCACTCGTGTTGAGCATAGATGAGCAGCAGGGCAAGAGGAAAAGAGGCGAGACAGAAGGATGGGGAGGGAGAATGCCACTGCCTTTCATCCTCATTGTGTTATTTATAATATCTCAGACACTACCACCCCCAAATTTGCCCTGAGGGCGTCTCAAGAGAAAAATGCTATACCACATCGTCGGGTAAAAAGAAAAAACAATAACAGTAAAGATATTCCCTTCACCACACGGCCTACTTCTCGGCCTGTATGTGACCTGCAAATGTCTCGTCAACTTTTGTCTGGTTGTGAGATGTGACATTTTTCTTAACATCCATCAAATCTGATCGGTGCATTTTTCATTATGGGTGTGATTTTTTACAGCTGGCTTTAAAGAGTTAGATTAATGATACCCATATGTTTTATTAAAGTCCAATCAGTCATGTCTTAGTTAGCCTACAAGAAGTGGCCTAACCTGCAGCACTAATTTATGTACCGCACAAGCTATTAGTGGGGACAGACGTTGCTTTAAGGTTGTATGCTCATCATTTTCTGTCTGTAAAGACCAAGCTTCCAATAAAACCTGTTGCGTATTTTTTCAAAAACACCTCTCCCACTCTATTCTGGCCTTAGTAAGCTACTGCCAAGGTGAAATAGTGCAATTAAAATCAGACATTCTGAGTAAAGTCATGCATTATTTCACACAATGGCAGTAATAAGGTTCTTGTTAAAGCTGGTACTAATGATGCAAACTAATGTAAACATGCTAAAGGACTTTGAACCACTTTGAGACATGGAGGATGTCAAACTGCTGGCTTACAGTCATGCAGACATACAGTAGGCGCCCTTTGGCTTAATGCTCCTCATGGTTTAGTTTGGATATGACGGCACTGGCGTGTGAGGCAAATGCTTTGATAAATTAAATGATGTGAATGCATACTGTCAGTTCAAATAAATATATATATATATATTTGGGTATTGAAGCCTTAATTAATGACTGTTTGGAGTGTGACAGACACTCATCCTGCCTCTCAGTGAGTCCCCTTAATAAATGCTGTCAACATTTCCATTATTTATTAGTAGAAAAATTCTAGTGCTTATTTTATAAAAGCCAGACAGAGCACAGGTGTAGAGGTACATTAAGTGAGGAATCTCATTTGTTTTCCACTTCCCTAACTGTTCTGTGTGATACGCAATTTGCATTTTTGCCTCTTTTGCTCAAATATACTAATTTTGTGATTTCAAACATTATGAGTTAACCGTTTTGAAAATTTTACCAGTGAATTGCATTATGGCCACTAAGAATGACCCCTCAGACCTCAAAATGAAATTACTGCAGTGACGTTTCATGTGAGATCAGTTTCAAATGCAGTTGCAGAGCCTGCTAGAGTCTGCCGAGAGCAGCAGCATGCCGTGCTGTTTCTCAGCTCGTGTGTTTCAACAGCTGTACGGGAGCACAAGTTAAAAAGAAAGAAAGTTAAAACAAAAAAAATTAAAGCATCAGCTTAAATGCAAACTAATTATTACCACCCAGGCATGACTTCTAAGCACGCACAGTTCAGAAAGCCTTGGTTTTAAGGTAAGAGGACAATAACAAGGAACTTCTAATTGTGCTTCCCGGGCAGTAAGACACTGTTCAACCTAATCCTAGTTAGATACCTGGATTCCCCCAAAGCGCAGAAAGTAGGATTCACTCTCTAATACCCTCAGTGTTACTCAGAATGCCATTTCAACCTCTTTTCTACTGTTCCACTCAATTTAAAGTGCCCCCCACCCAACCCCTTCCGACGAAGCCCTTTTATTCAATAATGGGTGACACTGAAGAGAGAATATGACCTGGAGGTTGAAATTCAAATCCCCGGGCTGGGAGGAAAAAATTTCAGTGGAGACAGAAAAAAAAAAATGATCAAAGACTGTTAAAGGCACACGTGACAAGACACCTCAAATGCACCGGATGTTATATTCAAACTTTGCAGCAGCCTACGAACACACAAAAAACCGTTCACAAGGCAAGTGCGCTGCTGCAGGAAGAGCACATGTGCGAACGTTTAGCTAGTTATCAACCACCTAACTCGTAAAACCTGTTGGCTAAAGTGACAATAAACGAAATTTGTTCAGTTAAGAGAAAACCGAGAGACACGAGTAACACACAGCCTTTTTTCTTTGAATGCGCACACTGACCCAAAAACTCTGCCAAATAATTCAGAAGATGAATGGAGCCAAGTACAGAGGCTATGACCTGTCACTGTCTGTAGGTACTGGGCAGCACACAGGTGTGAGTGTGCGTATATGTGCAACTCCCTGCAGTTTTCTTCCCCAGGTCATTACTATAAATGACAGTGTGCTCTTAGTCAACCAGCCTGGTTATATAAGGATTAGAGGGATAAGGAGAAAATAACTTCACACTTTTGAGGGCAGCAAATGGTGTTTGCAAAGTCTGCGAGCTGAAGTAGGAGCTTGGCTTTGCCTGCAAATAATTTCACACCCCCTTTCCCCCCCTTATTTTTCTCATTTTAACTAGACCCAAAGACACTTTCACTCAAGTGTTGAAACAGTGGGAACAAAGACAAGGGAGAGCATGTAAGATCACATGTATAAAGTATTTCTGTTAAAGCCCATCTCTGAGACAAACACCAGCCCCGCTGCTCCTCTTCCCCTCGCTTCTCTTTGGGTTTGCGCATCAAAAGACCCTGTCGTCTGAAAATAGCACGTCAACATTTTTGTTTCTTCTTATTTCTTTTCAGTTTTTTTTTTTTTGTGACTCTCGACAATGTTGCCAGTTTGCTCGAATCCTGTTTTTCCTCTGCTCCTGCTTTCTTGATGTGTGAGAGGTTAGAGCGCATCGAGTGAGACAGTTGGCTCAGGCGTGTGCGTCTCTTTATATGTGTGTGTGTGTGTGTGTGTGTGTGTGTGTGTGTGTGTGTGTGTGTGTGTGTGTGTGTGTGTGTGCAGCAGAGCTTTGGTGGTCTATAAAAAGCAGCCAGACAAAGTCTTCCCTCTCTCCTCATGCATTATGCATTGGCATCACCTTCCATCAAGTGGCAGAAAAACCTCAAAGATGTCTAACTTTAGCTTCCATTCTGAAAGCCAAACAGAGGAGGAGATGTGTTATTTTGACTGCCACAGTCGAGCTAAGCACCTGTTACATCAATAAAAGCTGCATTTCGCAACAAGAACGACAACAACAACCTGTGTGATGGCACAGCGCTCACAAAAAAAGAAAGAAAAAGAAAGAAAGAAAAAAACAGTTAAATGCAGATAGCGAGGAGCATGTAATGCGGGAAAGGGTTGAAATAAATTATATGACACAGAATCAAACTTTGACCTTGTAGGGAAGGTTTGTCTGTTCTTTGGCAGTTTAAAACAAAAAGGGAAAAACTCGAGAGGCTTATGGCGGCTCACAAGCTAAAGAAACATTTTATTTAGGGAAAATAAGGCCACTTGGAAAGGAAAGAAAAGGAAAATGGAAAGAAACTGAGAAAGAAAATACAATCTTTAGAGCAAGACAAGACAGGATTGAAGTAAATGAAATCGAATGATCATATCACGCCATATTGAAATATTGACAAGACAATGTACTGTATCTAAAATAGGATGTTCCCAGTGTTTCACCTAGGTCAATTCAATAGTCTCTGCAGGTCAGCGTGACAGGTTTGTGTAAAAGGCAGATAAAATCCATTTTAACAGGCACACAATTCACTGGTCATAGTCTCATATTCTTGTGTTTTTTCTTTGGCTGTGTTCGACTAATTAACAAAAATGTACACCCATACTTTTTTGTACCAACAAAAACAAGTATATAAGAGTGAAAAAATACTGTATTCTTTTACAAATAGATTAAAGGAACACACAGACCTGCGGATTGTAAAAAAAACAAAAAAAGAAGAAAGAAAATGCAGCAGTAAATTTAATATGACGAATTCAGACCTGACAAACAATCTAAATCAGACAATCGCTACGTTACAGTACACACAAACTGTACTTCCAGATGTGTATTCGCATTGCTTCAGAATTATTACTGCTACCACTGAGCAGATGTTGCTTATCTCAGAAAATCCTGGCACACTGTCACAAAGCCTATTTCATCAAAAGCAGAGCTCCAACTTCATAATGCTGCCCAGTGTAAACACTCTTGTTTGTCTGGAAACAGGAAAGGGACCTTGTGATTTTATTATTTGTAGCCAGCGTGAGCCAGAGCAGACCAGTTGACAAGGTGATTATTTTGGTATTTGGATACCGCTCTCAAACTATTATGCAATACCTGGGGGATTGATTTACTGTATACCACGTTACACGGGACATTCTGGGAAAAAGATAGTGGCAGGACAGAGTGTTCGTGTGTCTTAAGCAAAAACAAAGCGTGCGTGTGCTTTTGGTTGGATTTTTCTGGGTTTATACAGAAGAAATAAAAGAGCTTTTTTAAGAAGAAAAAAGAGGGTTGGGAGAAAAATAAGATTGCAGGGTCTTATTTTGATACTCGAGAGGGGCGCAGGCAGGTTGTTTTGATGTGCCGGACCTTAGAAACTTAAGAGTATGTGCGTATGTGGGGCAGCTTGGGGAGGTTCAGGTGGCAGCGGTGGCGCTGGGCCATCTGCACTGTCATTCGCCGCACGTCCGCCTTCCAAGAGTTGCACAGCACCCACGGGCGTCCCAAACAGCCCCAGCCGGAGCTCTGCGGGGCTGCAGTAAACAAGTCGCTCTCATCTCAGACAGTGTGTGTGTGTGTGTGTGTGTGTGTGTGTGTGTGGAGGGGGGTGAGGCTCTGTGATACTCTGCTTTTTTCCTGCAGACAGAGTGCTTGTAATAGCAGAGTGTTTTTTCCCTTTTTGATGGGCAGCCAGTACTTCCACCAACTTGAACATGTTACAGACACAATGTAGGCAACAGAAAGTCGTCTATTTATAAAAACTGCGCCCAATGCATCAATAAACTATGTGAAGAACAACATAAGACAGCTGCTGTTTTAGACCTTTGCAGTAATTTGCTCTTTACCGATTAGCCTTTCCTGATTAGTTTAATCAACTCCATGTTTGATTATCACTAAATGTCATTTAGGAGGAAATGCTGGCTGGTATATCTTAAATTTATATTTAATTATCCAGGGTTGTACCCCGCTTCTTGCCCAGTGACTGCTGGGATTGGCTTGAGCCGTCCCGTGGCCATGAATTGGACAAGCTGTTAAGAAAATCACAGCATAAATCACACAGTCCTAGCCTTTTATATATATTATTTTTGCATGCATTACTAAATCTGGGATCCAGATTTTACCCCTAACTTTCATTTAGTCAAATAAATAAAATGAAATAGCGTCATCCTTATGGGAAACGAACTGTATTAAATATGACTTACCACAGACTAAGCTAGCTCAAAGGAAGCAAAAAGATAATGAAGCATGACAATTGCTCCTATTTCTGGAAGCCCCGCTGATGTTCCCTGGAGGTTCCTTAACCTGACTTTGGGAATCATTGGTGTATATTATGTAAGCAGAGCTTGTTCTGCTCTTATTTATACCTGATGTCTCTTCTTCGCTGCTGTGACATAGCATTCCGCTCAGGCCCATCATATCTGACCTATAACGTGCAGTTAACTATGGATAAACATATTGCTTATATTAGTACCTTCATCTCTCCACGGCACCCCCATTAAGGGGAGAAAACTTCGACGAGTGAGTATGACAGCTGAACGGCAGCCAGTGAATAGAGTGGGCGGTCTGTGCCAAGAATTTCTGTTAGCTTGAATCAGTGCCTTTGCCTGCACAGAGGAGGGTCATGTGTGAGTTTGGTTTGCGAGTGTGAAATATAGCTAATAACAAAGTGATCGGTGGCTTTTTACCCCTCCGCCGCCTTTTTTTTTGCTGCCAGTGATGAAGTTGTATTGGGACAGTCTGTGCTGTCTGTGGCAGTTCAGTTAATGACATTGGAGTAATGCAGAAAGCACAAAGGAGTAAGTGTCATTTATGCATCAGGTAAACTGTTAGATTTCAAAATAGACCATGCTAGAAGCTTTTGAAGGCAGTAGGGTCAGAATTTAAGAGCCATTGAAGAAAAATACAGCTAAGAAAACAAACTGTCATCTATTAAGATGTTATTAATAGAGTTAAACCACACTGAAGTATGCAAAGGAAAGTGATGAAATAATACATATTGCTGTCACAAGTACAAAAAAAATCTGTGAAAGGCAACTTTAATAACAGGACTTAACAAATTGGGGCTTTAAGGACTCTGAACTCACATGGTTTTAATCAACACTTGCATTGAGCCTATGTACACAGAAAAGAGTCAGGAGCACGAGTCAAGAGCTCTAACAAGAAAATAAGGAGAGAGAGGAAATATATTGTATGAGCGAAAGGATAAAATATGTGCTGACAGCTTTTTGGCCGGAGGGCTAGAACACTGAAATAGTAGCGTCTGAGTGTCAGGCCGGGGCCGCTCCCTTCACTCGAGAGCAGACTTTCCCTGACCCCAGCTAGGAAAACATCACACGACACTACAGTCAACCGATAATGTAGTATCTGACAGACAATGTACTAACCTGTCCACACGTGACACATGTGTAACTATAGAAAGAGCCGTCAGATCAACAAAACCATGTTATTCATTACAATAAGCAGGGGCTGCTTGTGCAACGTGGTGAAACATTAGGAGTGGGATGTATAAAAACACTCTGAATTAGTGCTTTGTTGCTTAATGGAATTGTTACATAATGAGATTTTACACTGTACTTTTGAAGGAATCGCGGATAATAAAAAAAGACAATTTATTAGACAATTTATTATACTTCTGGTTTCTGCAGTGGCTCTGCTGTGGTTTGGTGGTTTGGCTGGCAGAGAGAGGGGTGTGGGTGTACCTTTTCTTTACAACAGGTTAGGGAGAGCATAAAGGAAGAAATCGATATGACTGCTAATGCTGTGACTCACCAGACCCTTGTGTCTGCGTGTGGTTGTGTGCAGATGTGGTAGTGGGGGAAGACAGGGAGCAGGATGGTGATTTAAACAATAAACAAGACCTTTAAATGTCCTCCATAGCAAAAGTAGCACGCAAGTGTACATGTATACTACATAATATGGACAGTCCCTTATATTGCAGTATATGCAATCCAGCATTGTCTTAAATTAGTCCATGGATCCTAAGTTTTTTCCACAATGACCTCAACTCCACTTTAGTTTACTAAATTCCTAAAAAAGAGAAGAAAAAAAAACATACTGAGAACATGATCTGTGTTCTTGGAAGGGGAAGGACATCACTTGCAATCAACGAAGGCTGCAAACTTCAAAATAAGATTCATTTGTATTGCTTGTGAGGGACATCCAACTGACTGTCTTCCAATGAACAAAAGAAAATTCATCATTGTGAATATATAACAGGCTCACAACTCACGGCGTGATTACCTCGGACAGCGATTGCCAGACTTCTTGCAGCCAGGTCCGCCTTAAAATGATTGTAAATGGCCTTCACCACAATCCCAACACCTAAAATGTATATGCTTAATATCAGGTGTGCTTCATAATTCATTTTTAATTCATAATTTTTTTTTCTCTGCTGGCTAATAAGCCATGCTGTGAAAACTGAGTGAAGTGACTAATTTCATGACAAATTGATGCATCACGGTGATATCAGAGTTTGCATATGTACACAGATAATGTAGGTGTGAGTAATGGACACAATATGTTTGTTTTATAGCTGTAATAGTCCCCATGTTGATTATGAATCGTTTTGCAGAGCCAGTGGGTCACAGACCTGTGGGAGTCATCGCACCCAACTTTCAGTAGCACCAGTTTAAGGCATGGGTCCTTTATAGCGTGTGTACGGCACTTAAAGGCAAATACTTGGACCCCTTATATTCTAGAATAACCTGGGCATAGTGAAAGTTGAACAAGGACGAATTTGGCGTGAGCACTAATGAGAAAATCATCTTTCGGTACACTGACGATTTCAATGTCCATCTTCCTTTTAAATCAAAATTGTGAGAAATACAAGAAAACAAACCCAGGCACACTCAAACACACACAGACGCACATGTTTGACTCATCTTTTAAAAGAAAAGAAAACCCATATCTTTTTTTCTCTTCCAGAACAGCAAATCCAACAGCTGCTCAGAAAATGTCCCAACCTACTTGAACAGAGCGGGCATCTTAGCGAGTCTCATGGTTGGTTAAATATTTGCCAGCTGGGGTGCTTTTCTCTGTAGAACGTGTGTGTGTGTGTTGTCTGACTGTGTGTTTGTGTGTTTGGCCCGCTTGTCATGAAAAGCACAGTTCAGGTGTTGAATCAATCATACATGTAGATAGAATCCAATAAGCGCAGAGCAAGCCTGCAGCTGGGGTCCACTGAGACAAGAGACAGAGAGAGAGCAGCGATGTCCATGTTGGCAGTGCTCGCTCTATCGTTTTCTCTCAGCAGATGCCATGTTACAGAGAAGGTAATTAATAGCCCAGTGGGGCCTGGGTGTGATTGCCAAGACAGACACCCTTTTACACACACACAGACACACACACACGCACACACACAAAATAATAATGTCTCCATTTGCCCCCCAGAGCAGCTTTGTGCCAACTAGCCTTCACCTCATTATGCCAATCAAATCGACCAGAGGGGGGGGTGGGGGTGGGGTGGTGTGGATGATTGGGAGTGGAAAAAGGAGGGAACGAGCTGTCCTCTCTCATTCTGCCTCTCTCGCATTCAGTGTCCATGTGTTCGTGATAAAAGAACGATCTGATCCTAATGAGAGCAACAACGTCATCGCAATGAGCGCCCAAGAAATGACCAAGCCTGGTATTTTTTTATTCTCAGATTTTATCCTGGTGTAGTCACTCACACCACTCACTCCCCTACAAAAAAAATAAAAAAAAAATAAAATTGTTGGATCTGCCAGCCGTGCCGCACACCCAGAGCCGCAGCCGAGTTTTGACATTTCACTTTTCCTTTTCCCTCTAAACTGTACAGAGTAAACTATTTACAGTCTGCGTGCCAGCAAAGTCCTTCAAAATAATAACTGTGATTTAGGCTGAAACTGAAACTTTGCTGTCAACATCTTCTCACTCTCTTAAAGCACATATCTGCCTCTTACAATTTCAGTGCTGGGAGTTCACATGAGTAACTCCTTTTCATTTTTGACCTTTATGCCAATCGCTTCAGAATGAACAGAGAATGATGCCTGCAAAGCCCACTTCTGCTTGCACTTAGTGTTCAGTTTTAACAGGCCAATGTGATTTGGTTTGTTCCCAGAAAACTAAAACGATACCATGCGTATCATGTAAACTCTCATTCAAATACTTGATCTCGAAGGAAATTGGAACGGATTTTAAAATTTTGTTGATGTTCTAGTAATAGTTTTCACAATGGTAAATGTAGTGAGACAGCATGACTGAGATGGGGGTTTTGCATACAGAACTTGGCAAAAACTTCCATTTCTCACATATTTTTTCCTCCTGAAATAACATGAAAGGTGCAGATTTTCCCCTCGCTATGTTCACCATCGCCACTAGAAGAACTAAACACCCCGACCTGCCGTCCTCAGGCGACAGGGGATGTATAAAGAGATGTACTTAGTGGTAGCAAGCCCCTGCGGAGGGTCCAATGTGGTGTCAGGACAGTGTTTAGACCGTTTCGGTAAAATGCATCGGTGCATTTCATCCCCTGTAGCCTCATTGAAATCAGCTTCTTAACAAACACATCTCCATCCTCTTATTTTGTCTCTGACCCACTCCTCCATCCGACCCCACTTCCCCCTCACGCCAACTGCCACCACCAAACTCCCCCTGTGTGTGTTACCTGAGACAAGCAATTTACCTTTTTTGTTGTTTGCCTGACCTAGAGAAAACAATTTCAGAGGGGTCTTCCTGCGCTCTTAACAGCCCTTCGTTTGAACAGGTAAAGGCGACTGGCGTGCCACAATAGCTTTTTTTTCCCCCTCACAGAAGATGAATTGGTGAGCTGTCAGCTTCAGACAGGCCGAGTAGCAGTGTTTCTGTAATGGGACACTGGAAGTGTCTTTGATTAATGGAAGAGCCATACTGAGCTGTTAGGGAACCCGCCGTGGCCCAGCGAGAGCGATTGAGCGGCGGATACATGCCGACAGATGTGCCAGAGAGTGCGGGCCTCGATACCTGCAGAGGAGGAAGACACGGAGGAGGAGTAGAGGATAGAAAATGGTAGCCTGCCTGCCTTTAAGCCATCTTAAACCTGAGGACTGTTTGCGTATGCACTTATTTTTTTTAAATATATAGATAGATTTAGACCTGACAGTTATCGGCATCCCTGCTGGCTTTCGTGCAACCCTGCGATCCAGTTATTTGATACTACAAGATAAGCAGTGCCAGCTAAATAATGATTTTTTTTTAGTGTAGTTTTAGGATAAAACCTTAAAAATTTCTTATTAGGGGTTATAAATTTGTCTGCTATAAATATTGATTAGGGAGAAATTAACAAATCAAATGACTTGCTCGACTTGCCTTAATCCTTTCTGGCTACAGTCAGGGTACACCAGTCGTCCTCCAACTTTTGGAGAAACCCTTAAAGCAAAACTCAGAATAGAAGGAGTTTAAAAAAAAACAGCAGGGACACTAGCATCACATGTCATTCATCTACTGCTGCTGTTGTCTCCAAGTATACTCTGTTAGGATAAATCTATAACAGCCAAGAGCAGGAGGCTTCCTTTAATTCTGTGTCAATACATTTTGCTCAGTCTCTCATTTCTCTTCTGTACACAGCACGGGAACATTTTTACTAACCTGAAAACCATCAGCGGTAGGAGAAGAGGCACAAAGAGCAGAGTAGTGCTCTAAACAGGCTGAGTGTCTAATTTCTCCCTATACAAATATGTCAGAATAAACACTTATCTTTGGGAACAGATGAGTAGACTTATGCTGAATTTTTCTCCTAGCGAAAGATAGGAAAATATAAATACTTGCTTTTTATATGTTCGCTGATAAAAATGGAACAAAATCATCCTGCCATGACAACCGCTGTTTACAAGACAGCTGGAACAGAGGGTTCCAGGCCACGCTCGCTCTGCTTTTTGTTTGGAATAATGCTTGTTTATTGGAATTGTGGCATTGCTGTGTTTTAAATGGAAGAAACGGCATTTTACAAGGTAATTAGTCAGGCAGTAATCTCACATTTATTCTCTCTGTTTCTTTCTTAGTCTCCCTCTCTCCCTCTCTCACACACACACGCGCACAAACACACGCCGTCTTTTTTAGAACACTACATCCTAATACTATCATGTGACAAAATACTTTTGTCACCCTTAATTCTGCTCAAACTGTGTCATACACAAACCTCCAGGAGAATGATGGAAATACTTCTGAAGTAAAAAAAATAAATAAATAAAATAAAAATCTGAAAATAACAGCCAGCACTGGCATTTTTTCTGTTTTTCCCGTTATCCTCTTCCTGCTGCAACCTTATTATCAGCTCTAACAGGGATTGAAGGGATTTTTAGGTGAGGGCCATAGTGGGGGTTGGGGATGGGTGTTTACGTTGGCCCTTGTTTCCAGGGTCGGGAACCGTCCCGAGGGAGTACATTCCTCACCCGGAGCACGACTAAAGGTATGTGAACCATCTGGACAAAGACAGTGGCCACAATGGCTCTACACAGGCCCGTCCATGTGGTCCAATGGCCAGTCAGGACTCTCACACTGTTGGCTTTTTCATTCCTAGTGGCGCTGGAGGCACAGACTTACACATCCATCGGCTCCAGTAGGGCACAGCCATCACTTCCACTGAGTGTGTGTGTGTGTGTGTGTTTGCCCCATGGTTCCTTCCTTGTGGCTCGGCTAGGGTGAAAAGGGTCATTTGAGATGCCTGCTGCGATGCCCGCACAACTGTGTGGATGTAAAGAATGCTGCCTAAGGTCAACATATCATTAGCCAAAGGGTCAATGAGATGATTGTTTCCTTATTCACTTATTTTATCACCATTTCAAATCATCATATGACTCCAGCTTGCAAAAACACCATACATACCAGCTATGAATGGACAACAGACAAACCAAATGCCTGTTCACCATTTCGTTGTATGGCGAAATGCTGAGTTTAGCCAATTCCTTTAGTCCCTGAAAAAAACAAACAAAACTACATCCCTGACCAGGACTGGAATAAAATTCACTCTGATAGAAAAGGGTTTTGTGAGGCTGCGTTAGAGCCTCATTTCCATTCCCACATTTCCACAAACATATTCAATATACCGGCAGCCTTTGTGATCACTAGAAGAGACTTGGAGTTATGTTTGAACAAACAGAAGTACTACTAAAAAAAACCCAAATCCAAATCCAAACATTTTGGTACAATAACACAGATTCAGTGTTTCTACATGAGTTTATTTGATCAAATTCAGATCAGAAAATCTCCAAAACAGGACAGAGATGGAAAAACTTTCCATCAAAGTCATAAGACTTAAGTGGTACCAGGGCACATGACATGCAGATAAATTGCAAACATGCACTGCAAGACCTCACACCCACGTATTGATCTGACACCGCAAATACACAAAGAACTGCTCTCGACAGACCATAAATTTACATTTACACTCTGGCAACGTTGCCGAGTCGGGTCTGATCATTAGTTCACAGAGGACAGCTTCAGACGGCAGGGTGAGTGCCGCTCTGGAGCTGAGTGGCCCGAGAGCAAAGATTGAGCATCAGGGCAGCGGCGCGCCAGCTGCGTCTAATAAAGAAACTGAATTTGATAATCAGCTGAGACAGTCAATTTGCTAATAAGGGATTCTAATTAATTAATCAATGCGAATTTGGTGGGAGCAAGCACTATTGTCAAGAGCGGTCAAGTGTAGTTTACTGGGCCTCTCTTTATTCCATGCTCATTGCTTAACATTTAAGTTGATTTCAATTTGGCACTCAGCAAATTTTCACACTGCAAAGAGTGAGAGGAGAACAATTAAGTCTGAGTGAGCAGCGAAATCTGAATGTGTGCACGAGGATGCGCGCTGCCGCTAATCACTGCTGAAAATACCTCGGCACCTTTCTGCAAAACTTTGCTCCACACACACTGGATTCAGATAATTAAAATGCAGCGAAATAAGAAACTTGAATCTATCAATCGATCCAGTCGAACGATAGTTCAACAGTGTGTGTTTGAACAGCACGAGTTTGTAATGACTGCCCCGCTCGCCAATGGGAGACTGCTTGTTGTAAGATTATCATCTTTAGTGCTTTGTATTTAGCAATGCAAGCATATGTTTTCTGCACCGACACTGAAAAGAACACATGCATGAGTTGGAATGAGCAGCAAGTATGCATACAACAAGCGGACTATTATTCTGTCATTTTAACTGCAGCATTTAAACAGGCTAGGTTTCAATATAAATGAGCGCAGCTTGAGGGTTTACAGAACACAGTCTTGCAGTGCATCTTGAAGCAATAATTGACAGCACACTCACCACCAGCACGAGCAATCACTAAAGCATGTGTTTGAAGCGGCGAATATGCCGCAATTAGTTTTAGTGAAGCTGAGTAAAAGATATTTGTATAGAATTTTGAAGCTGCAGCGTATTCCCTTTATGGTCGGATACTATTTCACTTAATCTGTGGGATGTTCTTCCTGATCATTATCATTATCAATATCTTTTTGGGGGATAATATTACAATTTTTACCTACATATAGGATATGAGTACACCTTACACAGCAGCAATGATTTCTTATGCACTGGTATGGAAAGCGATGGATAAATTAAATTAAATAGAGCACCAAGTAATTTTGTCCACTTGTTATTTAGGTAAGTATCGTCACTTTCAGAGGATATATAGTGCTTTACTTCACTGACAGCTGTGTTGTTACCTCATTAACATTTCACACTGAAAAGATGAGGTAATTTCTGCTAGGACTGCTTACAAAAGTTACTGTTGTAGTTGCAAAGTACTCAAAATGAGTATATGAAAAAAAACAAACTGCTCTCAGTACAGTGACTCTTCTGGCTTGAATTATCCTTCTGACAGAATAAAGTACAATTTAATTGCTTTTCAGACCAAAATTCCAGTGTTAGAAAGTGTTGACTGGCACCTTTTAAGCTCTCAGAGAGTCCATCTGATCACTTTCTGAGTTAAAGAGCAGTGCTGTTTGGGCTGTTCAGTCCAGCTATCTTTCCCCGTACGTGTGTGTATGTGTGTGCATATATGTGTTCAGGTTGCCGTGGAAGCTCCTGTTAAACGCAGTAGTGCCCTCTAGGCGAAAACCAAAGCCGCACCCAACTCTTCAGAGAGCATATGGGTTTAATGTGGTCAGTGAGAGAGGGAGAGAGAGAGGCGCAATGCACAGATGAAAAGTAGAGACCCTCTGTTGTTATTTTTTTCAGGTGTATGCATGACCTTAAAAGACCCTCTGCCCCTCACATATGTTTTCAGACACAGAGAGGAGGGAGAAAAGGAATTTATGCAAGAAGTGAACGACCATGCAGATGCCAACTCCTTACACATGGTGTGGTTAAAACAATGTACACAAAGAGACAAAGTGAAGAAATGTGGTTTAGACCTTAATTTCTTTCAATAATCCAAATAACTGGCAGCGCGCATTTATGTCTTTAGTACAAAGGAATGTACTAAAGACAGGATGTTTCAAAAGTCTTATTTGGACAAACACCAGACAGACAACAAAGTACTGCAGAGCTGGAAGGGGAAGGAATTTATAGAGGGTGGGGGTTGTCGTGCTGCTTGTACCGGTGGTGAAGGGAGGGAAGGAGCCTAGTGGTGCTAGAGGTCAGAGGTCAGCTTCTTGCACTCAACAGCTGTCCTAAAAGCAGCAGAGATAAGGACCGAAAGCATCCTGTGTGTATATATATGTGCTGTGTGACTAATACCAGCCGCTGGGCAAATACATACAGTAAAGCCTGACCAACAGCAATCTTACAACTCCAACACTCCTCAAACTCTGCCTTGTGTCCTGAGAAAAAGAGCAGATTACACCAGTGAGGGAGTGAAAGAGGAGGGAGGTCAAGGCTTGACCGGTAGGCCAGGTCATTCATCAACCACTAATGGCCAGGGCTTTATGCTGTCATGATGAATGACCTTTGTCCAAGAGGGAAACGACGCAAAGCTTAACCACAAGACAATGGCATCGGCAAAGGCGTCCATTCTGCACTTGTCAATCAAGGTCTGAAGGAAGTCTCCGTGTGTTGTGTGTTCGTGTGTGTTGAACGTAGCTGTAAAAAGTTTGTGTGTATGCTCAGGGTGATTGCTTATTTCCATCTCTAAGATGACATGAAGAAGTGAGGCCGTGAGCCTCTACTGTGGCTCACAGATGGTTACAAGGTCTTGTTTAGGCCTGCTTTGCCTAGTAGGCTTTTCATTCCTGTCCAGCCTCGTAATTGCACTGGAAAGCATTCAGGCTCAGACTCTGTGAAACCAGTTTAACGTTAGACCAGTCCTGGGGGAGAAGTATATACTAAATTGTATTGGGTAGTGTTCCAGTAATGTTTTGCGACAGTAGCTCTTCCCCAAAAAATCAGGTGTGACGAGAAGACAAGAAAAGAAAAAGGATGAAAAAAAACTTCAAAAATGTTTGAAATGTAGCTCCACCGCCCACACATGGAAGTGTACAGTAGAGGAAGATCGAGACAGAAGTGCTTATTTAAATCTCTATACAAAGTTTTTTTTTATTATTACAGTTATAAAATCCAGGCAAGATTAAAAGAAAAGCTTTCCCATGCTTAACAAGACTACTAGCCAAAAAGAGTTCTCCCTGGTCAAGAAGAAATATGTTATGGTCCTGCATGGAGCAGTGCTGGGACAGAAATCAATAACTGAACACGAAACAAAGGATACGCTCAAAAACTATCTGCATTCTGAATTTCCAATGACAGGATATTTAGACAATGAACGTTCTGTGACAGGATATTTAGACCTTTCGGTGAATTAATGTAACACATAACAGTGACATCCAAACAAACCATATCTCACAAGTCCCCACATTTCCCATGTGTTGCACATCCACTGCTACCATAACTAAATGCCAAACAATGTAGGTATTTAACATTTGTATCGTTCTGCATCAGGCAATAGCATTAAGGAGGGATCTGCTGAGTCTGAAACTGATTCTACAGTGCATGACAATGACTCCAAACATACTGCCGAGTCAAAACTTGAGGAACAAGATGAACAAGGCATTCCGCAAGAACTGATACGGCCCCCACACAGCCCTGAGTTAGTCTGGGCTTACGTGAAAAGACAGGAGACAGCGAAGCAGCTTAACTCTACAAAAATCTCACAGGGTAAAGTGCAGTCACAACAAAGTATTTAGTTAGAGTTTTTGGTTTTGCATTCACAAGGCAGTCTGTAGGCGATTTAGCTAGATTATCGGAAAGAGCTTTGCAATGAGATGATATTGAAAGTGGCCACACAAAAAAATCTTCTAACACAAAGTTGTTCTAAAATAATTTGACCTGAATTAAAATTTCTATTCATTTTAAATAAAAATAAAACAAAATACAAACAAACTTTGGGTTCTTTCATTAACTGGCGTCCCTCACGGCTGCCCAGTGCACTCTAGTAAACTCTAGTAAACTCAGTGATGTCTGTGCTAAGAATAAAACAGGACTCGTGAGCGATCCTAAACAGAGCTGGATGCAGCTCCTCCATGTCACTATCACTTCCTCATTTTGAGGTCTGCACTTATTTTACCAAGTGCTGAATAAGTTCAAATATTGCATGCCTGTGTTTTTGTTGAGGGAAGTAGCTGCTTAAACGCACACTTGCACACACGTGCGCACGAGCACTCAAATATTTCTTTGTCATATGTTTCTTCTGCCTTGTTCGCAGCCCGGGCCGCTTTATTGTTGAAAGTGATTCAAAAAGGAATTGATTACAAAAAAGGATTAACTCTGAACAGTCCCCCAAAAGGCTGTAAAAACAAAACAAAACAAAAAAAAGCCCAGCACGGCCATGTGGATCCAGCCACCTTATCATTTTATTAAAATGACGCTGGATGCATTTTTCTCTCTGTGATCACAGAGCGGGTGTTGCATTTGGCTGAGCAGGGCTTTTGGCGGGGAGTCCACCTCTCTGATGTGTTTTAATAAACACGACCTTGATTGTTCCCTGGTGTTATTTTGAAGCGTGAAAATGAGCCTTCTTTTCAATAGTCTCTGCTGGAACCATTCCTGTTGGCAACATCCCGGTCCTCCAAACAAAGTCAACACTGTGACTGGCACTGGCCGTTCAGACAAAACACGCCATTTTTAATTAGCTTTGTTACAAAATAAGGGATGGTGGAGGAAGCACAATAAGAGAACACATCTGACCACCTTAATTGGTTCTTTTAGTGTGGCTATGTCAACTTGCAAAATAAATGTTGTTTCCCAAAACTCAATTATTGACTCCCATCACTGTATTGCAGTTGCTCATCATCTTTAGAAGCTCGCGTCTGCCTATTCCTTCCAAGCCCATCTCGTGCCTTGTGTGTCTAAATGTGAGCTGCATTGCTATTATTCTCTCATGAAATGTTAAAAACCAACTAACAGACAGCTGAAAATAACACGAGCTTAAAAGCAGTATCATATTGTGTTTATTACTACGATATGTACGCTACTATTAAAGAAAGTAGCCAAATCTTTTTTAACTGATGATCATTTAAATCTCCATTGGAATTTCTAGCATTTTTCAGCCCCACAACTTTTAAGAGCTATACAACATAAAAAGCTCCTGGTATATACATCCTGACAGGTACCGTGTCGCTGTACACTCCTCCTTTTACCTAAAGCCACTCACTGGTATCATTTGTAGGCGGACAGGGGATTCTGTTCTTGCACTACCAAGATGAATATCGAGACAGGTGCTGGCGACTGCACTGTACATTTCCCCCTTGCTAACGCTTCCCTCCCTCGCTCATCATTTCTCTGTCACCTCACAGAAAGGTTGGTGTCTTTCTCTCTGAGGGTGTTTGTTCAGATGTGGGCTGCCGGGACAGTGTGGCATGCCTGGGGCTTACCAATGAGATTAGACGGTGACAGTGACATGGTGGCATGGCCAAATGATCTCCAAAATCGCAAGCGGGGGGCTGGAAAAAAGAGTCACTGACTGAGGCCCTGTTTGCTCTCCTGTGCTCCTCTTCTGCACTCGTGTTTGTTTTTGGTGAAATCCACAGCCTGCTTGTTTTAAATAGATACAGTCAGATGTAAAGAGCTGATCTCATTAGTTCCATATTTTGGGGAAAACACACGTCAACAAATTAGGAGGTGGTAGGAAAATAAACTGTTATGATATCGCTTCAGTTACGCTGTTACTGACAAAACTGTGGTGATGCTGCTTATTTAAAAAAAAAAAAAAAATTAAATTAAAAAAAAAAGATTTTTGGCAAAGATGTGGCTGACTCGCAGGGCAAAAACAAGCTAAGTGCAGGTTTGCTACCACGTTCTGCTTTCTCTTGTTAATAAACTCATTTATGCTGGTGCTTGACATAATGAAAAGGTGCACTTCTGTAAACAGCCAGTAGCTTTTCTGAGACTAATTTTTGCTGAAAAGAAGATTTTTTTATGATTGCCTTGAACTTCTGTAGCATTGATTATGAAAACCGTGAGGTACAAACAGGCTTGGAATTAACTCGTGACATTAGTAGTGCTGTGGTATTTTATTTTGGAAAGCTTAAACCCAACACCAGTAATCTGTTTTAGAAAAAAAACACATTATATAAAATAAAGTAGTTTATAAAGAGTTTATAACGAGTATATAAAGAAAGAATAAAGCCAATAGAAATCACTAAATTCTGTATTGCCACATTTTGGAAGCTGTAGCTAAGAGTTAGACTGATTCTCAAATATGTATTTCGAGTATCTGGGGAGAGGAAAAACTAACCAAGCTCTAGTCAAAAATCATAATAATCGGCTAGCTGCCTGGAAAAAATGTTAACTAAGACTTTGCAGCAAGGTCAGAAAAACTGAGTGAGAAAATAACTATTGCTGCACTGATGATTTCCACAATACAGGCTGCCTTTTTTTGCTATGCAGCCTCACCGAACTCCATCGACAACTGCTCATCAAATTTAATGGATGGTAAAATAACCAAAGCTGCTAACTCTCTCCATCTCTTTCCTCTTTTTGCAAAAGTAAAACTAGAGTAGAATCACAAACAAAATTTTCCATTTCCAAGATTTTTTTTTAATTGCCATTTCAACATCACTTTTAACTTTATAATAAATAAAGCATTAAGTCATCTAATCTGAATGACAATATGGTTAGGCAGTCTCCCGTGTTAAGTCAAATGTTTTGTTAACCCATTCATCCGCCCAAGTCTATCCTGCGCAAACACTGTGGCTCTATAACAACGTCACCCGCTCTCTCTGCATTACTATGCCTAGCAGAGGGCTTCGGTCCTTGAATGTAAACATGATTTAATTTGCTGAAACAACTGACGCTGTCTCACATCCGAGACACTGCTCGAGTTTGCTTAACCATAATTATGATTTATAAGTTGTCTGAAATATTTATATTGAAGTAGCAGGATTTTGAGTCCAACACATGACTAAAACATTGATATTTTGAATGAGATTTGTTTGAATGTACACAAAATCTATGGTTTGCCATGAACCTTGGTTTGGGAGCCAGATTTTCACAACAGCAGGGAAGACAAAACGTTATGGCAGTTAAAGTGTTCATCCCCCAAATCAAATTTACCCATGTTTCCTGTGCCATGTCAAGGTACATAATCCATCTAGATTGTTTTGGTGAGAGTTCTCGACATACTGGAGGAGAGATTTAAAGTACATAGTAATTGGATTAGAGAGGCCTTGCTATGTCCAGGATATTTTCCATATAATAAGAGTGTAGAGCCATTAATGTTTCATTACTACAAGAGGATAAAGTTCAGTCTTTTCTTACGAAAGCTGTAATTCTTGATAGCAATGAGCACATCTGAAGTGGCTGTATTCCCATTGTGTAAGTGGCTCAGTTTTGAAATCTCGGCTAAACAAATGTGAATTCGTCACAGTTTCAACATGTTGTGCCATTAAATCCTTACATCTCAGGAAGAAAGCAGAACTATGCCAGTTCATTATGTAGCTTAGTTTCTTTTTAAGAAAATAAATAAATAAATATTTTACCCCAAATGTCAGGGATACATCTCTGTGGTAATAAGAACTGTGTAGTGTATCAAAGTTTTTCAAGGTGTTATATTAAAGTTTCAAACTCCAGTATTGTACAGTAGTGACTGTAAAAAAAAGAAAAAAAGCTGTAAATATGCTGCATATTTCTGAGATACCTTGCTACTAATCAAAGCCTTGGTAATGAACTTTAATGTTGTCACATTCCAACAGATTCAGTGGGTCATCAAAACTATTAAGAATCTGCCTATTATGATTAAGTTATGCTGATAATTTAGTGGCAATCTAGCTGTTGCCGAGATACCTTACATTGGACAAAAATGTTGAGACAGACCGACTGACAGTCCAATAAATAAACACATACCTCAGCCTGAAGGGAGAGATAAGGTACTTGAGCTTTAGCACTTCACTTTGAATAGCAAACTGTAGCATTAAAAAAAATGGAGAAAGCGTTCATTTGGTTGTGAAAAAGCAGTGTGGAGAAAAAACAACTGTGGCATATTCAGCGTTAGCAGAAAAGTCTTTACTGTTTTTTCTTTTTTTACAGTGATTGTGCACTCCCCCTCAGCAATAATGACTCTCTACAAGGTCATAAGCTTGTCTCACATACTTGAGAGCCCTATTCACAATATTTAAAACAGCTTCTGACAGTTTCATTTGTATAATACTGAATGGAGGATGTTTCTTTTCTGATGCAATAAGTGGTGATCTTGATGTTATCCTTCTTCTAGTCTTCTATGTAACACAGCTCATGGATAGATATTAAACTAAACCTTATTTGCTGTGAGTATATTTCTTTTATTTTACTCAATCATCAAGAGGTTCGGTGCCTCAAACAATGTCACTCAATAAAGTGGCATTATATCAAGCTTTTCATCACATCTCTGACACAAAATAAAGGATTTACTGTATGTACTCTTGTAGACAGTGGTGGAGTGGCAGAGCGGCTGCAGTAATTAGAAGTACTGTAGATGCTGTGCAGATGCAATGTACAGGTTAGAAGCTCTGCATAATGAAAAGAAAACAGCCTCCAGAAGGTGGACGCCATTCAAACTGGTCACTACTAGCAAATTTACACCTGCTACTGTTACAGACATGAATACAGGGAGTGCAGAATTATTAGGCAAATGAGTATTTTGTCCACATCATCCTCTTCATGCATGTTGTCTTACTCCAAGCTGTATAGGCTCGAAAGCCTACTACCAATTAAGCATATTAGGTGATGTGTATCTCTGTAATGAGAAGGGGTGTGGTCTAATGACATCAACACCCTATATCAGGTGTGCATAATTATTAGGCAACTTCCTTTCCTTTGTCAAAATGGGTCAAAAGAAGGACTTGACAGGCTCAGAAAAGTCAAAAATAGTGAGATATCTTGCAGAGGGATGCAGCAGTCTTAAAATTGCAAAGCTTCTGAAGCGTGATCATCGAACAATCAAGCGTTTCATTCAAAATAGTCAACAGGGTCGCAAGAAGCATGTGGAAAAACCAAGGCGCAAAATAACTGCCCATGAACTGAGAAAAGTCAAGCGTGCAGCTGCCAAGATGCCACTTGCCACCAGTTTGGCCATATTTCAGAGCTGTAACATCACTGGAGTGCCCAAAAGCACAAGGTGTGCAATACTCAGAGACATGGCCAAGGTAAGAAAGGCTGAAAGACGACCACCACTGAACAAGACACACAAGCTGAAAGGTCAAGACTGGGCCAAGAAATATCTCAAGACTGATTTTTCTAAGGTTTTATGGACTGATGAAACTATAGTGAGTCTTGATGGGCCAGATGGATGGGCCCGTGGCTGGATTGGTAAAGGGCAGAGAGCTCCAGTCCGACTCAGACGCCAGCAAGGTGGAGGTGGAGTACTGGTTTGGGCTGGTATCATCAAAGATGAGCTTGTGGGGCCTTTTCGGGTTGAGGATGGAGTCAAGCTCAACTCCCAGTTCTACTGCCAGTTTCTGGAAGACACCTTCTTCAAGCAGTGGTACAGGAAGAAGTCTGCATCCTTCAAGAAAAACATGATTTTCATGCAGGACAATGCTCCATCACACGTGTCCAAGTACTCCACAGCGTGGCTGGCAAGAAAGGGTATAAAAGAAGAAAAACTAATGACATGGCCTCCTTGTTCACCTGATCTGAACCCCATTGAGAACCTGTGGTCCATCATCAAATGTGAGATTTACAAGGAGGGAAAACAGTACACCTCTCTGAACAGTGTCTGGGAGGCTGTGGTTGCTGCTGCACGCAATGTTGATGGTGAACAGATCAAAACACTGACAGAATCCATGGATGGCAGGCTTTTGAGTGTCCTTGCAAAGAAAGGTGGCTATATTGGTCGCTGATTTGTTTTTGTTTTGTTTTTGAATGTCAGAAATGTATATTTGTGAATGTGGAGATGTTATATTGGTTTCACTGGTAAAAATAAATAATTGAAATGGGTATATATTTGTTTTTGTTAAGTTGCCTAATAATTATGCACAGTAATAGTCACCTGCACACACAGATATCCCCTAAAATAGCTAAAACTAAAACAAACTAAAAACTACTTCCAAAAACATTCAGCTTTGATATTAATGAGTTTTTGGGTTCATTGAGAACATGGTTGTTGTTCAATAATAAAATTATTCCTCAAAAATACAACTTGCCTAATAATTCTGCACTCCCTGTAATATAATGCACACATTTATGTTGTATGATTAGTGTCTCAGAACAGCACATGTGCAAACATACATTTTATAGCAAAGCTCAAATATCATGTCATAAAGTCAGAGATATCATTGTTTTGGGCCTTTTAGGAACCAACCTCCTTTTTCTCTCTTACTCACAATGCAAATACTAGTAGAAGCTTTTTGTTGCTGCCAGATAAACTTCCATCATTCAAACTTCTTTATGTTCTGACCTCACATAATCAAAAGCTGATTAACAGGTCAGCCAAAACTGAACGCCAGTATATGCTCTTAACACAACACAGATTCACAACATACCCACATACACAGCAAAAAGAGATTAAAAGCGCGTGGTCATTGGATTAGAGTGGGCACGGTATATACAGGATATTTACCATATAATAACATTGTAGAGCTCCATCATTGTATCATTTCTACAAGAGGATAAAGTTCAATCTTTCTTATCACAGCTGTAATTCTTGATAGCAACGCACACATCTGTCAGTGGCTACGTTTCCTTGGAGGATTATCAGACTGGCCGGCAGACACGCTGCTACTACTTCTGCTGCCGTAGTAGAGTTTATTTAAAGAAGGAAGAAGATATTTATGTGATGGATTATTTGGGAGCATGCAAACATGGAGACTGAAGTATGACATGCAATATTTCATAAAGAGTAGGGAGTGTTGAGCCTCAGTGGGCAGACGCTGTCCTAGAAAAGCCAAAAGGTCTGAGTGTTTCAGGGAGAAATATGTGGTCTGCAATGTTTGTTTTTCTGGATACAGCTGAATATAAACGTATGTCACTGATGGAGGTTGGATATGAATACAACCTACATAAATGTCTGGAATGCTTTAAATGAAATAACGCTGAAAAGCTGTGGCATTGAGGCAAAGTTTTAAGATTAGGAAATGTAGCCATTTTAAAATATTCATTCAGTCACAATGTGTCCATGGATATTTTTTAAAATCTATGTAGATTGATGGTATGGGAACAGTTACCTTGGTTCAGTCAAAGCGTAGATTATGAAATACTAGCTCTGAAAAGCAAGGACATAACTTGAATACTTGTGAAAGGACCTGCTACTAGGTCTTTAAAGAGTTGCTAAGCCTCAAAGAATTCAATCAGTTTTGGTTTCAGTGGAGAGTTTTATTTAACACTATGGCCTGAGACTTAGATCACACCTGAACTGGCATTATATCTGCAAAGTACAAACATTCTTGGTCTGCAATACAATAATCTGTTGCCATTGCTCCTTTGTGTTCAATTTGCTATGTCAATCCAACGCTGCTCTAGCAGGTGAACAAAAGCTAGCAAGTGGCCAGCGACACGAAATCTCTTTGTGCCATAGCTGGGATTTCTGGGATTTTCCCATATGGAAGCTTAAGTTGGAGAGCTAATGCGATTCATTTTTTCTTGTTTTGCATTAAATGACATGCAGAGTATCATTGTCGCAACATGTGCCAACAAACTGCATTTTCGACAGCATGATAACACAACAAAATTGAATCCCAGAATTTTATCAGGACTATTCTTAGGCTCTATATCTTGATGCATGCTCAAACATCCAGGTAAGGAAATCCCAAAAAGTTGATTCTGTTCATCTGGACGTCGTGTTTTCAGTGGGAGAAACGTTTTGTCACTTATCCAAGTGACGTCCAGGTGAACAGAATCAACTTTTTCGGATTCAGCCCTCTATATTTTGAGTCTTAAGGCTGTTAATGCATTAAAAATATTTTTCAAACTCACCTATTCTTAATACAGGCATTCACACCATGTCATTTTGCTGAATCCATTTGCGTTTTTGTTTTTTGCAAGTTCAATTTTTCTGATTTTTCAGATCCAAATAAGTGGTCTGCCAGTATTGAAAATACAAATAGTAAAATAATACTATTTTACCTTAGACACAAAACCAGATTCTGCTCTGGGTCAATCAACTCTTTGAAATTATTTCTCTGCCTCCTCAGATCTGGTCTCAACTCCACAAACAAGAGCTCAAAATGGCCCCACTGACATCCTGAAATACGTATGAAAGCGGTCGTGATACAGCTTCAACTCATGGCTCAAACCATGAAATTTCTCCCTGCTCCTGCCTTCTCGTGAGAACCCAGTATTTCTGTTTCTTCCTTTTCTTTGACCATAAGGACCAGCTCCTCATTGCTTCATGTCAGCTTTTTTCATACTGTGTTTTTTTAGGACAAATTTCCACAAAAACACAGCATGTTTGGTGTGTGTATACACGTTACACGACAAGCGAGGGTGCCAAACCGGTGCCAACTATCTTATCGCACATGGACATTTGAAATTCTGGTTAAAAATTCAATACAGCACTACTTTCCACCCATGCACTTTCACTAGCAACATTAAAAACTCGATTAATTAAAAGAAAGGAAGTCTTTTATAGAGAAAATAAAGTTTCTCTATGACACCATCTCCCGCATTAAAAGGCTACTACTATTTTTATTGATGCTCATGACTTCCATGAAGTGCTATAAAGCTTTTTTTGTAAGATTCAATGCTTGAATCTGGTTTTGTTTAAAAATGTTCTACATCTAAAAAGCCCAGCCTTTACTGTTCCTGTCTGTGCTATGTAACTAACATCATAGCCAAAGGTCTAGATGGCTCCACTGATAAGGTTAAACAGGCTAAATAGTAGTTGATGAAATGTTGTGCTGTCTGAACTGCACCAGTCAACAAGGCACTCAAATTACACCTTACTTAGAAGCTGGATATTTCAGCAGAAAATACGCTGTCATTACCAATACTACTAATATGTCCTGTATTAATTTATTTGTGACTTGACAATTAAAAGTATTTGTTTTTTTCCGTTTTGTGACTTGGCAAACATCATGATCCTTAAACTGGGATTAATAGACCATCAGAATATATAAAGTTGAAGTAAGGCTGTCAAACAATATCATTCGTGTTTTTGCCAGTCACACCCTGACTAAAACCTATCCCTCAATGTGTTTGCACAGTACAAAGGTGACTCTTTGTGTAAGGCAGCTAGTATTTTTTGGAAAATCTAACAGTTTAAGCCCTTAACAGTGAGCATGTTTGCATTTTGTTTTGTTCCATGTGCTCAAAACCAACAATAGCTGAAAGGTTTTTCTTTGCTTTATTACCAGAATCTATTTTTTCCTGTAGATACTCTATCATGTTATGTTCAGTGTAAGACTGAAAAAGATACTGTATTAGAAAGCTTTATTATTTATTATTATCCACATATGGCCATGACACATGTTCTCTTGTGTGCAGCTAATCTGACCATCCATTAGAAATGATCCGCTTTGATGTTTCCATTTACCTGATAAAAAGGTACCATATTCCTTTGCCGTCTCTCTACTGCAACTGACAAAGAGACATTCGATGAGCCAGAAACGCACATTTCCATGCCAATAAAGCAGCACTTAATGCTGTGAGAACATATCTTATAGGCAAATGCATCCAAAAACAAGCAGACCGCCACAGTCTGTAGACACATTACGAAAGATTGAGCACAGACAACGAACCAACACCTTCCCAACAATGCTTCCTCTGACCCAATAAAATCATAAAACGCCCCTCAGACTGCTTCCCTCTCTTTCAGTGTCTCTTTGAACTCGGGTGAGGCTGACTGCAGCGGAGGAGACGGCAGACGTGACAGTGTGAACAGCAACAGTCTGGTGCTAGACACCACTTTACACCAGTACTGCAATTCACAGTTCAAAGCGCACGCCTGAAAGAAAATATTTTAGAATGATGGGATGGATTACCGATACGTGTGCCGAATACAAAAGGGTGATTTGGCGCTTTATCGTGCCTGACGGGGTTAGCAACAAAATGGCGGTGGATGGCATGTGTGGGAAGGTCTCGCCAAGGCGCGAGGTACATAGTGAGTACTTGTCAGTCCTCTCGCAGGAATAAAAGCAAAACCAAGCCATCACTGAATGGGCGAGACAAAAATCGAGAGCGCGGTGCAAAAAGGGAGGGCGATGTTTTCAAAACAAGCTTGAATGGATGCACATTTACAGTAACACAAAGAAATAAATGAAGCCCTTTGAGGAGAAGAGCTGTGTTTTACCAAAGGACTGGGCAGAGAAACCAGCAATTTTGCAATTCTTCTTTTGAAGGTTTTCTTCTGTTTGGGGTGGAGTGTTGGGGGGTTTGTGGCGCGCTGGCAGCTGAGGCAATCTGGGTCTCAAGCACATCTAAGGTTGGGCAATTAGTTCCAGTGCCACTATTAATGTGCTGAAGGGGCGCGCACTGCAGGGGGTTGAGGGCTTGGCTCAAAGGGCTTCGGTCCTTGCTGGGAAGAGGGGGGTAACTACGGCCAACAAAGGTGGGGGTCAGGACCTCAGGGCCATGTGAAAGCTGTACCATGTCCACTGACCTCTGAACGCCTGTACAGGCCCATTCGCCATATTGCAGGCTATTACAGCAAACTGACCAGCCTTTACAGCTTTGAGAGTTTAGGAGAAAGACTATGCCAGGCTTGACATCTCAAAAGAAAAGCCAGTCAAAAAATTATGTTTGTGAGCAAAGTGGTGTTTACTGTTGTATTCCATAACGCCTTCATTAATGGACCATTTAATGAGGCTCTTTCCTGACAACAGTTACCTACCACCAGCCTGGAACGGTGAACGGAAATACTCTGGGCTTTTTTCCCTGTTAAATCCCTGTTCTGGTATCGCAGGTATATACGTACAGAAAAAAAAATATATATATATAAAATATATATAAATATATATATACACATATATATATATATATATATATATATATACATATATATATATATATATATATATATATACATATATATATATATATATATATATATATATATATATATATATATATATATATATATATATATATATATATATATATATATATATATATATATATATATATATATATATATATATATATATATATATACATATATATATATATATATATATATATATATATATATATATATATATATATATATATATATATATATATATATATATATATATATATATACATATATACATATATATATATATATATATATATATATATATATATATATATATATATATATATATATATATATATATATATATATATATATATATATATATATATATATATATATATATATATATATATATATATATATATATATATATATATATATATATATATATATATATATATATATATATATACACACACATATATATATATATATATACACACATATATATATATATATATATATATATTTCACTGCTTCCCTCACAATTGAATATGCAGCTATCAATCACACTGCTAATTCAATGGAACTATATTAGCATTAAGAGAAAAAAACATATTAGGTGCTTGAAATTCTTTAAAAAAAATAAACAAAAAAAACAATTCTTTGGACTTTTGGCAAAGGTTTAATTAAAATGACACCCTATCCAGATACTTCCAGTAAAAAAAAAAAAAAAAAAAAAAAAAAAAAAAAGGGTAGCTTAAAATTGTCAAATTGTGAAATATAATTTTCTGACCAAAAATCCCTCTCGAGAAGCCCGAACCAGAGAATGTGTGGGAAAGGACGCATAGCCTGAACAATTCAAAGAGATAATAATTTAGCATGACATTTTCCATCTCCTTTTCATTAGGCATGCAAAGACTTTGTTTAGACAACAAAATACTTAATAATTAAACTCATTTTGGTGAACCATACATCAATGACAACAACCAAAGCAAACCAAAAAAGAGACAGTGACAAATCAAACTCCACACCACATCCTCTGGTTGTAAGGCCTCGCTATGGCCTGCATTGTACCTTGACACACACATGCAACCCTCATCTCTCCCTTTCTTTTGATCTCCTCCATATGTCAAGGGTATTTAGAGGACAGAAAGCAAGACATAAGCAGAGAGAATGTAAGGCCAGAGAGCCCTTTTCACGCTGCAGTTCTGCTCTCTGATCTTATATATTTTTACTTTTTTGCATTCTTCCCCCTTTCTTTTGAGGTGAAAAATGTCAGCAAGACTTTGGCATTTACAACGCAAGCTGCCACAGTCACTGTTACAGAAAAGTAGCTGTTGACATATAGCCTAGTTGCAGCAGAGCTCTGTGTTAAAAATGTGGCTTTTTATGGCCAATCAAAACGCAACCAACTGCCTTTTATCACACTGAAAGAAATATATGATTTATTTTTTACTTTTTTTTTGCACCTACTATTATTTCCCGTATTTTCACAGCATTATTATTCCCCATTTTATTGTAAAACTCTTTTGATGAAAAATACATAATAGATATTATTGAAAACTGTAACTTTTCAAATGACTAAGACAATGATTTAAGCAAACATAAATCCTTAAGACTTTTTTTTTTTTTTTTTACTTCGTCTGATTATTATTTTAGGCAGCTCTCAGTAAAATTGCACTTTTAAATATCAGGAAAAATTCTCATGTGATGCATTGTTGTGTGATGCAATACTGATGCATTTTCACGGGATGTTTTAATCATGTATTATAGCTTTCTCATTCGTAATACCTCATTTTTATCACCCATTACATTTCTATATGTAAAATAGGAATGTGAAACTATTAATTACCAATGTTTCAATAAATGTTGCGGAGTAGTCGTACTGTAGTAAAACAAATATTAAACACTCACAAATGTTCTTTCTTACATGTCAGAAAAATACTTTTGAGAAGACAAATCTCTTCTTTGTCTTTGTCTCCTGACTGGTCATCGCTAGCGTCCTTCAGCCATATTTAAAATCTCTGATTGCACTTCTGTGGCTCAGCAGGCTTGGCCGAAACGCTGACCGCTTGAGTTTGACAGAACCTATTGTGTTCTTACAGGACAATAGGGGTGAGAGGTGCAGGGTCAAATAAAACTTCTACACACCCCCACCACACCCCACTTCATCTGTAAAGTTCTCGCCTGCTGACCTTTAACCCCTCCTGTCTTTGTCCAAGAAAAAATAACTAAATCTGTTCCGCCAAATGAATGCCTGAGAGACGGCTGCCCTTATTGTATGTCTCCGCTCAGCTTTCCCTCCATCCTAGCCTCATAACGTGGAAGGTTGACACTAAGATTATGGTAAGATTACGCCCGAGTCTTCTGGCAGATGGTACCAGTTTACTTTCTCGTGCCATGTTGGACATTGGCAAGTTCTCATTTCTTAATGACAGACAGCAAACAGGAATTAGGTTGGTAATGGATCGCATCAGATTAAGGTTAATAAATGCACTTGACAGCAACTATTTTAAGTGTAGAGGAGACTTGCTTTGACCATTTGGACTTTGGATTTGTCACAAAAAAGAGATTATTACAGAGCATTGAATGTCACGGGACAATGAAGATGACCTAACTAAATCTGAAGCATCGGTTTACAGCAAGTAGCTAACAACTTTGTTTTCTTTTAAAGGCTATGTTTCTTTACCTTCTATAGCAGGACATGTTTTTAGCTGCGCTTATGTAGGTCACCGAGTCACTGCAGGACAATTGAAACAGGCATGCGGTTATTTGTGACGGTGCTGAATTTTCAGGTTTTTTCACCTGGCAAAAACGATAAAAAAATTATATATATATATATATATATTTTGCTTTTATACTGCTGCCATTGCTCTTTGTGTTGGACAGTACTGCAGAATTTCATCTTGTTTTCCAGCAAAGTGCTATTATTGTCCATAAATAAAATGGGCAAAAATAAACATGTCTTTAATAATCTGAGAAACTTCAAAACATATTAATTGATTAGTTTTTGAAAGAATGACATCAAAAATAAAATATTCAATCCCTAAAATAAACTAAAACCTGAAATATAAATGCCAGTTTGAGTTGGTACTAACAATATCTTCAGCCCAGAAGACATGAAAAAAAATTTCAACTAAACTGCAATTTGAAATAATGAAGACTCTAAAACTGTTAGTTCTGGGGCAGAATTAATTGTTGTGATAACCTCATCGCACAGCAATTATTTAAATACTAACTTACATATTGTTGTGCAAAAATATCTACACTTTAATCCAATCGTCTTGAAATAATGTAAAATAAATAAAAATAATTCCTTGATCTTAGAATTATTAAACTTCGTGTACAGTGCCTGACTTTGTTGTATAAGAAATGTAATGTATGAAACAAATGTACACACATTATAAACATACCTTTGACACAGTTTTGCTCTTTTTTCCTTCAGAGCTAAATCTAGTTATGTCACATTATAGAAAAGTGTTCATGGAAGTCATCTTTGCTGGCTTTTTTGGACGGACACAACCCTTCCCACCCCCAACACCTTTTCTTCTCCTCGATGAAGCAGCAACTCCCCCAACGCACAGACAAAAGTCAGGTCTGTAACCCCTGTGGACCCCGCCCCCCCCCGTGCTCTTTGACCTATAGTGGAGGCCTGGCTGAGCACAAACAGTGATCGTCCCCTGAAGCCCCGCCGCCACCACCTCCACCACAGGCTCCTGTTTCAGGCGGCCAATGAAAGGGCCTACTGTAAATAACGGGGGCCTGGCTGACCCCAGCGTTTATCTGGGCCTTAGACCCCTGCATCCGTCCTACTGTAACAGAGCCTGCTACTCACAATAGAGTCTCTCATGGGTGTTAGAGTGTGGGTTCTCTCCCCTCTGTACCCACTCAGAATGGGGATTATGGAAAAAGAAAAAAAAAAAAAAGAAGGGCCCCTGTCAGGTCCTTGGATGGGGTCAACCCCCTCCAAACCACCATCACAACCCCATCCCACAGACACTTTAGCCTTTGTCCCTGTGTGGGGCTTGGGAGTAGGGAAGGATGGAGGGAATGTGGAGGCAGGGCTAAAGCCTGAGACCAATCACTCTGACAAAATGCTGCATCAAACTCACGGGTCTGAACAACATCAAAGCTGCCCCTGTGCCAAAGCCACTAAAACATTTACGCTGTAATTCAAGTGTTTTTTCTCCCTCTCTATAACAGCCTATGTCAGTTTGAGGATACCATTTGATTTTGGTGGGGCAACACAATTTTTTTGTAATTAACAAAACATGCAACTAGAAACAGCTAAAAGCTGGAATTCTTCACCATTTTTTGACGTCTCACATCCTTCACCGCTGATCAACTATTACAGAAAATAAACAAGAAGAGATGCCGATAATTAAAGTAATTGTTGCTGCACTCTTACTTATTCCCAAGAATCTTCAATTTTTGGAGCATACTGCGGGCTATGATTAATATGAAGAAAACGAAATGATCAAAGAAAGTCAAGTTGCGTTAAAATGATGAAATGTCTTCACAGTCTCGTTTCGTCTATCAGCTAGTAAGCCCTTCTCAGTGTGTGTGTGTGTGTGTGTGTGTGTGTGTGTGTGTGTGTGTGTGTGTGTGTGTGTGTGTGTGTGTGTGTGTGTGTGTGTGTGTGTGTGTGTGTGTGAGAGAGAGAGAGAGAGAGAGAGAGAGAGAGAGAGAGAGAGAGAGAGAGAGAGAGAGAGAGTGTGTTAGCAAGAGCAAGCGAGCGAAGGAGGAAGAGAGACCCAAAGAGATAGAGAGGAAGGTTTTGGGTCAGAGGCTAAGTGAAATATATCCCCACTCTGAGGCACGCAAGAGAGAGGATGCAGGAAGCTGAGGGCTAGAGATAAGGGCACAGACGTGTGTGATAAGCACCCAAACACCTGTTAGGGAAGCTTCAGCTCCTTGCCTCAGACCAACACTCACAGGAGGCAATAAAACACAAGCTGGGAATGGAAGAGGAGAAAAAAAAGTATATGGACAAAACTATGAGAGAGAAAAACACTCCTGTAATCTCCTTTTTGGTTTCCGAGAGGTGAGAACAGAGAGTGAAAGCTGCGGTGGGGGGGGTGCGCGCGTGCTGTTGCACGTTTGAAGGGGGATAAAACCCCATCCTGTTTTACAGCATGCTTAATGGCATATGGCGGGAGCCTACAGCATCATTTGTAAGGTCAGCACCGAGACAGGAGTGGCAGAAATGATGCTGTTTGAGTCATGACATGTCAGAGCAATCCGCTTCAGCGATCAGTCCAGGAAATGGAATGGCTTTTTTTTTTTCTCCCTCCTTTTTACTATCCCACTCTCGCCTTTCGGGGCCCAGGGACAAACAGACAAACACGAAACAATCTGGAAATGGTCAAGAAAGACCTTGGAGATGTCTGACAGTCGGGCAGTAAACAAGAAAGAGAGGATTCATAAGGTGTCAGAGAAATTCATGTGCTGGCTACACCAGGGTCGCCATCTGACCAATTAAATGAGTGTCAAGTAGCTCATCAGTGACAATCTGGAAATTATAATGCCAATTAATGTGAGATTGATGATGTCTTTTTACGAAGACATGCCTATGATCAGCACAGGATTGTAAATGCTACATAGAGTTACATACTATATATCCTTATTGTCATTTTTATAAATGTATAAAAATAAATCAATAGTGGGTAACAGCGGCTATCACACCAAGGTCATGTAATCAGTAAAAATACTGTTGGCTGTGACAGGAATATTAAATTAGAGTAATATTAAATGAAGAATAATTTGGCTGCCTTAAGGAAAAAAAAATATTTACATTTGATTTTAAATATAACAGTTAAAGTAACAGAAAAATTAACATGAGAAATTTTCTAATTTCTCGAAAAAAAATTGGATTCATGACATGATAATATTTCTACAGTGGCTATCATGTGCTTCAGCACTTATCAGGACAACATTAAAATATGTGAATGAATTGGAGGCTAATCAAATCTTACTGATCACACCAAGCCTGTTCTGGCACAAGTTTAATTTAATCAGCTGCTAAAGCTGGCAAAAAAAAAAAAAAATGCAGACACTTACATACAGATTGATGTTTCAAATGCAACTCCAGTGCGACTATTCTCAGACTCTCACTCTGTTTTTAGACATTCTTCCTTTTCAAGCTGACAAATCTCCCTTCAATTGAATTCATCCCCCCACCTAGCACGCAGGCTGCACGAGGGGGTCGGCATATCCATCATCGGCTCTCTCCCTCCGTTAATCTCTCTGGGCGTCTTCGGTCAGCAAATACATAAATCAATTATGGTTTTAAGCTTTATGCCATGATTTACCCAACTGATCCCTCCTGGATTACAGCGGAGCTTAAAATGTGTCGGTCAGGGCTAAAGCTGCAAGTCGCCTTGACATTCATTGCACTCCTGCCACGGCGCTCACCGAGCAGCATGTCAGTTGGCAGAAGTATGGATCGGAGAGCGTTTTGAATAGTCTGACAGTCAGACAGGCTGCTTTGTTATAACATAATCACATTCATCCTTAGTAATACAACTTTTAAGAAAATATTTAACTCTTGTAGCCTCTTATTTAAGGTTCAGGGTCAGGGCTGAGATTCCTTACAAACCCGTGAAGAAATACTCAGTGTAAATTATTATAGTAATAATGTTTTTTAGAGGTTAATCAATGATCATAAATCATAAAAAGCACCACCTCTAACATTATTTACTCAAATTCTCCTTCTTCCAATTAGTGTGTTGAAATAAATAACTTTCGGGGGGGTTGATGTATTTTAATACTACAGCATAAATTGGGGAATATGGAACTATTAACTTTTGTTTGGATAACTGTCTCAAGGAACACTAAGAAAACAAATAACTCTCATAACCCATAAAATCTGATAATGTTCTTGTAGCAAACAACTCTTTTGTGCAAAGTATTGATTTGAGCTGGTTCTTTATGCCATATTAGTTCTTGTTCGGGGTACTTATTTGTGAAACTCACCCACACTTTCTTTTTTTTTACCTATAGAGAAAAGTGGTTGTGCTTTCACTTAAACAAGCCAATAACCTGGCTTACATCAGCAGCACTTCTAAAATAATCCGATTTTGCATATCGATTTGCTACTCGATGTTAACTCGACTTCTCACTCAGCAATTTAAAGAGGCGAAGGCTGAGCTTATGCTATCAATAACATTAAAGCTGTTGCAATTATATGTGGCCTCGCCCTCCCAGCTTATGAGCAGATAGCTAGCGCGAACCCAGAATCAACCTGTTGAGCAAACATCATCCATCAGTCTCTAAAGAGAAGGATAAAAAGCTCACGTTGTGCTGTTCTGGCCTCATTTTCCTACCTGAGAGCTCCTTTGTGACAGGTGATGGTGGAGAGAATGGGGGGTAATTTTTATGACCAGCTTCTTAGTGTGCTGGTATCACTCCATTGGGGCCCCTTGCCAATCTCTGGCAAACCATTCAAATGGCAACAAAGAGGCTAATTAGTAGCTCTCTCGCTTGAAGCTGCGAAGGGCTCCGGTTTGATACTTCCCAGGGAGGCTAGGGGGCCTCCGAGGTGGCGGTGGCAGCTATTTCACACACATACACACAGACGCACACTCACAGGACATTTGTGAGCACACTTGGGTTGGCCCTTTGGCTTCAGCACATTTACTCATTGTGGCCGTCCTCCCTACGGTCCGCCAGAGTGATAGAATCGGAGAGAGGGAACCGGCACATCTTCTTTCATGTGGCGGGGACCCGGAGAGGGGATGCTAATGGGATATCGATGGGATTAGAACCCACAGCGTTCAGGTCCAGGAGAACAGAGGAAGGGCTCCATGAACCAGAACTAAAACCCACTGAGCTTTAAGGCCAGATCATTCTAATTCTATTGACTTTTTCTCATTTAATGGGAAAGCTGACAATGATGCATGGACCTTAATACAGTAAGAAAAGTCTGCCAAGAGGTGCAGACTTTTAAGTCTAATTTAAGATTGTAAAATAGAGAAACTCTGCTTACGCATTTATCTGTGCGGTAATTTACACATAGCCTATGTGCCATAGCCTCTCCGCCTGCCAACACTCGCACTGCAGCTTCTGGGACTAGAGATACACATCGGGAAGTTAGGGGTGATAACGCATTTGCGTGTCACCTGATAACTAGCAGCAATTAGCACTACCCTTGAGTCCCCACCCTGGCCTCTCAAAAAAGAAAAAGAAAAAAAATCCACATGCTTGCATGGGCACAAAGAAGGCCAACTTAGAGTACAGTATGTTATCATTAACCCTCTCTGCAAACCACAAGTTCCCCCACATAGACAAAAGACAGGGGCCTCAGTGTATTTGTTTCATAGCACTCCATGCCAGACCGCATCAGCAAAGGCCACGTCTGCTGAGCGCTGTTAGCCACACAGAGGCAGCTGGTCACACCGAGTCAAGCTGCTAACTTTTATTGCACAAGCACCTCCCTCCACTCTTATCTCAGGGAGGAAGGCGATCTAATCTGCTGCTTGATTAGATCGCCTCCCTCCATTGCCACAGCCACTGTCTGCATATTGGTATCCCTCAACTCCTATCTTGGTGCTGCCCTTCTCTGACTTATCTTATTTCTTACCACCACCACACCGTTTCCAAAAAAGCATCTTTTTTCTCCCCTCTCTAAAAAGACAGTTTTCCTTTGCCACCTGATGACATCACAGTGTACGACAATAAGACGCTTGATCTGCACGCTTGTGTGCGTGTAGTATATTCCACAAGATGTAGCCCCCTGAGTTAAGTCTTTAATCGATACATCTCCCTATCCTGACAGTGAGGACAGAGCCCAGATCTGAGATCACAGCGATGGCGGTGTAAATCTTTACGGTTCAACCAGAGCCTTTTAAAGCCTGTCTATAATTGGGACTCAGCCAGCAGCTGCCTCGGCTCTGGCTATCACCATGGGCCTGGTCAAAGCGGCAGTTCCTTAGGGGCACAAACAAACACCGCACCTCCAATAGGGGCAAAAAAAGAAAGCACCTGTGCGAGGATAAAAGGGAAATGATGTGGCAGCCAGACTTGAATAAGCCCTCTGCTGTTGTCTGTGGCTTAGGTGTTTCTTGGAGAGGTGTTTTTCGTTGAGTGAGGCTTTTTGTGCTATTGGATTATTACACCAACATGTACTGTACCTCTGAGTGCAAGCAGGGGAGACTTAACTCACTGAGTGATTTCAAATAGAGGGTAATCCACTGCCATGTAATGGATGCTTTGTTGCCCAGCTACTTTCAGGAAGCAGGAAAATGCTTGCACAGTTTTACAGGTTAGAATCAAAAGTCTGCTGCTCTCTTAGTCATTCTTATTTAAGATCAAAGGCGACATACTGTATTCAGTAAGTAAGACTGTGACAATGAAGCAAATATGTGACTACCTACTTCAAAGCACAGATATTTATCCTGTATTGTTAGCACATGTCGTTTTTTCCCCCTACTTTTTACACTTAAGATGAGCAGGATACAGAAGGGCTCTTATTTTGAGGTCAACAAACACTCTGGACTGCTGTCTGGGGATTTTGCACAAACTATACCGGATGTCACCTCTCAAACAGCAGCAACAGTCTAATTTTCATTCACACACTCTCGGTTTGTGAGGTTATGCACTTTGATCGGCACAGACAGATTTCTTACGGCATCAGAACCTTGTGGTTTTGTTGTATGTCGAAAGAACAACACTGCTCAGTGCTGTAGAGTCTTCAGTTTAGCTGCTAAAAGAAATAAGAACTATGAAACTTATGAGATAATAATAATATATCTAATCATGAGAGTTAAAATGACATGGCCCGAGGTAGTTGGCTACCACAGTAAGCTACAACTGCTGTGGTCGCAAAATAGAGCGCAGTGCTGTGCTGGTTTGAAATTTTTGACAGGTCCTTTTGTGAACTTTGCTAGCTAGATTTTTACAACTGTCCAAAACACTGCAATTTTATGACAGGCACTATCAATCACCATGAGTGAAACTATGACTGGATCGTCGATTATATCACAGAGGATGTTATTCCGTGTTTCTGAATTGTCAGTTTGACCTCCAATCACAAAGATCCCAATAGTTAAAAAGACCCAATTTTGGGGGCGAAAAATGGGGATAAGAACATGGCACTTCCTTCACTTTGTGTCGGCTGTGCATATAATGCATGTAAATATTTTGCCATAAGGAAAAATATTTTTAAAAAGTTAATTAAAAAGTTAATAGTTATATTTTAATTTTAAATGCTTTTATGTTTTTTTTTTTAATGTATTCAAATAACTTTATCTAACCATAACAACATGACTACACCATAAGGGACTTTGGCTTTTGCCATTTTGTTTCACACATCAATATGCAATATAAAATCCCAGCCTCAGTCACTTAATGGTAGTTAGTGACTGCCACAGTAAATGGCTTCTTCTTATAAAGGCATAGGATTTGGGGTTTATTTTGGTGCATCTCCACATCTGCATGCTGTTCGATTTATATTTTTGTCAGTGGTTGTCATCACTGGATGCCATCACACGGATTCTTGTAAACCCTAACCTGGACAGTTACAACTGGAAAAATTGGCGAAGTGCGGAGTGGGAAAAAAGAAAAATTAACTGTATTTACAAAAAAAGTGTGTTTTTGTTGTCAAGAAACAGGTGTAAGTATTTATTTTTTGACATTTGGTACCATTGAGTCCCATCGACTGTCTTGCAGGCATCCTTTATGCTTATCGGAGCTAATTGGGGATGGGGGTGGTGGTTAATTGTTGCTAGTGACCAAAGCAACCGAATGTCATTGTGTAAGGAAACAACATCTATACCTTCCAACAGCTTCCCCTTGGTGTGCAGGTTACATACGTGTGTGTATGTGCATACATTGTTATCACCTGCAACAAATGCATTGGACCGCTATCTGAACTCAATCTGCTCTTGGTTTACTAAGAAGGAGCGCCAAGGGTTATCTGTCCCACTCTGATATGCACAGATAAGGGCCTTGGGCCTGCTGTTTAAACACCTGCGGCCTGGGGTATTAGAGCGCCCTCCGTCCCCTTTGCCACAAAAGAGGAGGAAATGGAAGAGTGAGCGCTGCCTGCTACTGCTGAGGGGAGTGTATGTGAAAAGTAATGAACACAAGTGTGCGCGCGTGCGGAGGTTAATGCGAGGGTGATTATTTCCACCGCTGCCAGCCTCTGCCCCAAACACTACCATCAATAATAAAAATAACAGGAGCGAAAACAGAGAAGACAAACAGGAATTCATTGACTTATCCCGTTCATTCATCGCCCCTGTGCCCCTCCAAAAATAAACCCAGGCTGTACTATGAAAAGACACTGTTATAGCATTGATAGTTATCAGTAATGTTTAACGGCTATATGCTGGAAAAGCTCCTTTCAAACAGGCTCTTTTTTTTCACTTATGTGATGTACATTACAGCGAGGGTCAATCATTTGCATGAGAATGGACGATTAAGTGAAAGAGATAAACCCAAGGCTAGTTCCCGTGAATTGGATGCTGTGTTTGGAATACCAAGCAGAGGAGGCTTCCCCCCCCCCTTTCCCCTGCCTCTGCAGAATTAGCCCCCTGCATCATGCATTTGTTTTCTAAATAATCACTCAGGCCCTTCCTGTGTTGATTATTTTCTCAGTGCAAGGGTTACTAAAATATTGCTGTAATCCTGTCTGCCTAAAGCCCCAACAATGCACACCGTGGGCTTCCTTTAAGAAATAAATCTAGGGCTTGTCAGTGGGGACGTGAGCTGGTGGCCTGCTGGAGGGGAGGTGGAGGGGAAAAGTTGCCATGGTCAGATAGACTTAGATTAAATACAAGGAAACTCAGGCACTTAAAAGTTAGAGTAAACCTTTCATTAAGCTCATTTTTGTTTGCACGATAAGTTAAACTTTCAACATCAGTGCTATTACAATACCCAAGGTAAAATACAGATAACACAACTACTTATAAAGTAGTTCAAAGAAGGCAAAATCCTCAAATATCTATAGTTATCTTAAGATAGTCAATCATTAAAGGAATTAGTCTAAAGTAAAGTTAATTGATCAGCTATCATATCAGAAAAAGCAGGCAAAAATCTACTTCTGACATAACATTCAATATAAGCTTTTTCCCTCCAGTTATAATAATTTATTCTAAACTGATGTACATTATAAGGTGTTCATTAACCTAATATCAAGGTAGCATCTCTGCTGCTTAAATGTTTCCACAGTCAATAAGCAACTCCTTACACTTGTTTTGCCAATACATAATGAATTCAGTGTTTTTATGAAAGGTTGCAGAAACTAGATTTATACAGGAAGTGGGCACTTTTCGGTGCATTCATTTAAACATAGAAGCCCACATTGACACCTCACACCACTGACCTGTGCCACATCTGGAAACAATTAGACTCATGTTTGACTTGACCTGCCTGCACCTAAGTGAACTTTGCCAACTTTTTTATGCGTTTGTTGCAGAGGCAGAGCTGACCCTGACACTGTTGCTCCGGGGGAGTGATGCGTAATTAGTCAGAGGGAACACGACTCCACTTGTCTGAAATAAAACATCTTGCATACCCATCAGGACGATTAAGAAGTGTGACAGGATAGCCATAAAAAAATAAGCAATAAATAAAGAAAAGGGGGAAAAAAAGAAGCGGGGACTTGATATGATATCAAATGACCCACAGTGGAGTTTGTGAGGACACGAGAAGCGTCTGAATTATCAAGCATCACAGGCGAAGCGGACCTTTCATGTCAAAATGGCAGAGCAGACAGCAGATGATGCAATGTTTGATTTCTACACTTCAGGAGGCTGTCAGGACAGCACATACAATATTAAACAGTGTCGTGTCGGTGTATCAACCAGTGTAAATTAACCCATTAGTATGCTATGGGGTGAGGCGGCGAGATCAATGCATGAAACGGTTTGGAAATCTCCTTTGATACAAGATTTCCCAGCTTGAGCGAATTGATGAAATTCCTCTTGAAACACAGGCAACCATTTCACACGCCGCACTTTTTCTCAAGACAGAGACGAGCGTAGCCTGTCCGTTAACGCAGTTCGGCTACATAATGCATCTAAAGCAGAGGCTATTGTGCTTTTTTTTTAAGTGGCTGTAAAAGCCTGCTTAGGATGAACTGATCATATACCTACAATCCACTTCTTGTTCTGTCTTTATGATTTTTAGACACGTGTAATATGAGTCAAAGCAAAAATCCTTTTTAACTTAATGAAAAATTAGCTCTAATCATGAAGGCCACACAAATATATACACTGTGACTTCCTGTATGTCTTTCATCGAGTCAAACCTATTCGGTTATATTTTTTTAACTTGAAAGTCTGGACTGAATCACTTCAGTGCTTAGCCATGTATGCCAAGATACCAGCTCAAGAATGATGGGACGGGCGATAAGGTTCAAATCCTCCGGTGAACTTTAACCACTGTGCATTCCTTTGCATTGATTCAAGCAAACACTGCAGGGTGAGAAGGTAAAATTTCTTAAACATTACGACAGCACAAGAGAGAAGTCATGCAAGATTAATATTCAGTTTGCTTGCACTCAACCAGGGTCAATCCAAATATGACAGAAATCCAGTGAAAATATATAAAATTGAGCAGGGTATTATGTCAGAAAAAAGGGATATAGAGATTTGAAAAACTTTCAGTAATTTAAGTGAGGTTTCGGGGCAAAACCTTTTTTTTTCTGGTTTACTGTCACTCTCCTGTCCAAGAGCTACCTCCTTGTCTCAAAGCGCAGGTTCAGCACTCATTTCCTGGGCTGACCGTCTACTCCAATTATCAAGCTAATAAAGGCCCCCCTTGTGCAGTTATGGGAAAGGGGAGGGGAATTGGTTCCAGGATGAGGGGGTTCCACTTTGGTAAGTGTGTGTGATAGCTGCCGCCCACATCTTGTAAGGTGTGACTAATGGTCTTGGACAATGTTAAGACAGCACTCCTTCGGCGGTCACCTGGACAGGCCTGGTAGTTACTGAAGGAGCAAATCTCCAAGTTTGAGCTGTCAGCCACACAAAACTAAGGTTTCTGTGATTATAAAAGGATGTTACTTTTTGCTAGTTCTCATAATTTCAAAGCAAAAAGCTGTCCACTTTAAATTATTGACAATAGGAATTATGTTACAATGTGAATCATGAATTAGTAAAATGAAGCCAAGTGACTTAAGACTTTCACATTCTGATGCACATCAAGAATCCATAAATAAACATTCAAAAGTTCAGTCAAATTAAGGGTAGTTGAAATGCTAAAAAAGGGCCACAAATTTCAAGAGTAAAACAATATTTTTTTTTTTTTTTAAGCGACTATACTTAGAAGAAAAGTTGTCTTACCTGTGCTGCTCCACAGCTTCATTATCTGGTAGCTCTGCACCGCAAACATTGCAACGTTCATGCTGGTTCCTGCCGTCTGGTTTCATGCCCACTGCCAGCTCCCCAAGCTTGCTGAAGAATTCTCTCTGGATGAAACTCTGAGGCAGGAGTCCCCCATAGGCACTGAAGTCCATAGACATAGCCAGGGCTGGGGACATGGGCAGAGCGGACGCCATGGATACTGGCATGGACATCATGGCATCTGATTTATGATTGACAGGTAAGGAGTAGAGAGAGGCCAGATGTTTCTCAGTCATTCCAGCCATTGCTTCCACCCCCATCTGACTGACTTCAGCTTGAGAGTCGCCCATGCCTTCATCACGGACGTAATGCAGCTCACGGGCACTGGTGATCACGCTGCTCCTGGTTGGCGTTCCGGGACCATCTCTGTTCCTGTCCTCCCCACTTCGTTCTCCATTGCTGGAGGCACTGGACTCCATGTTCTGTGGGCTTTCGTGGCCATTGCCGCCCATATCTACTTGCATCATCTCAGTCTTGATCTCAGTCATCAGTTGGGTGGAGTTGCCGTGAACTAGTTGTTCACCACCAAAGCCCTGCTGGAGCAGAGACTGGCCGATGCTCATCAGACTGTCCACAGCAGCTTTGGTGGGACTCAGGGTAGAGACACCGAAGGAAGTGGAGACGGAGGGACTCTGGTCGACAACCCCGGGCATGTTAGAGACTTGCTGTGTACCTGACAGATAGGGGCTCCCCATGGAATGCTTTTTTGAGTTTTTGGCTCCATTGTGACCTTTGCGCTCATCGTCCTCCTCTGTGCTTCCATCGTTAGCGTTGACCTCAGCATCATTTTCATCTGAGGACTGGATGGTTTCCAGGATCTTCAGGCATTGCTCTTCTAAGTACTCAATCTCAAGTATCTCGGCTGCATACAGAAGGTCATCCAAGTCCTCCACCTTGGCCTGGAGCGTGGCAGTGTAAGCATACTCCAAAATCTGCTGAAAAGTCTTTGGTGATAGAAAGTCCAGGGTATAATGCTGGCTGCTGCGGTGAAAGAGGATTTCAAACATTTTGCTGGTGCAGGCTAGCACAGTCCTGTGAGCGTGAAACTCCTGGCTGTCTACCATGATGACCACGTCGCACAGAGTTCCAGCCAGACGCATCTGGTTGGCCTTCTGCAGCAGGGAATTGGGGTGGTTGGGGTTCTGAAGCTGGATCATACCCATTTTAGTTAAATCCATGATGTCGATGCAAACCACGAGGCCGACTCATGAGGCTCTCCTTCCCCGATCAACAATGTTTTTAGCTATCTTTGTAAACAAGATGAAACCTGTATGGAAGATAAGAGGGGAGAAAAAAATCAGCTCTGGTAGAGTCTGATGCAAGAACAAACTATCATGAGTTAAAAAGATATTAGTCTTTACACATTTAAATCCAACATGCTCAGTCTGTGTTGTTTTTTTCTTCCCCTCAGAATCTGAATGAATGAAAGGGCTTTCTCTTTTGAAAAATTTTAAAAATTCCAGTTTATCATAAAATACAAGTGCCTTTCATTATTTTAATCACGCTGCAAATAAATGTGATGAATTTGTTATGCTTATTTAAAACATACCACCTCTTCCTCTCTCTCTAAATGGCAAGTGTGAGGCAATTGCAAATATCCTGCCAGGGTGGTAAACACTCCGCTCAGTGGCATTGTTCTTAAATTCAGCAGAGAGTATTGACTGTAGATTTCTGAAGGGAAACAATTTGTGAGCCATCCAACATGCTCAACCTGCATACCAATCAGTTCAACATATGTTACGTTAAAAAGATGTCTTCATTTAGTTATCTAATCGGTATGTACACCAGTTAAACAAGTGTGAATTGTGGGTTTTCACTGCCGCTCGCTTCACAAAGACCATCAGCAGCCTTTCTGAAATTAAATAGCATCTTACTCAGTATTCTCATCACAGACGGGAGCAGAGAGCAGCGGCCAGAAATGGGTGGAAAGGAAAGCAGGATGAGGCAAAAAGCACACAACACTGCTGTACCAAACACAGCTCCCAGTCGCTAATGTTGAAAATCGCAAATTTGTCCTCCTCCTACTGCTGTTAACCTTATTATTGAAGTTAACAACGCAACACGCTCCCACAACCCTATACTTTGACCTGCACCAAAAAAATAATTAAAGCTGGCTTAGATTGCATACACAGATTCACCACTACATTCAGTTTAACACTGAACTATGCTGCTTCTTCATTGTCCCAATTAACTAAACAGTTATTTGCCACTGCACCTACTCCAAGTGAAGCAGGAACGGTCACCAGATTAGTGTCGCCTTTGACCTACAAAAGCTCACTGAGGGCAAATTTTTAGGTTCTCTGAAGAGTGAATACGTCAGGCTTATGACAAATGACAAAGTGTGTCAGATGAAGTCTGGTGAGAAGTGACACGCTGTCTAAATTTGTAATATTATTATTGTTTTTATTAATAATAATCTTCAAATTCATTTTTAAAGATTATGAAACAGGGAATAAAAAGACAACTTGGGCAGCTCTTTCCCTTCCTTCACACCTGTAAAAAAAAAGAAAAGAAAAAAGAAAGAAAGAAAGAAAGAAAGAAAAGGAAGAAAGAAGAAACATCATCTGAAAAGGAAAAATAAACCTTGAAAAAACGATAAGGTTTCCTTTTCTTGCCAAACCTTCTATAATATATAAATAAGATGATCTAAACACACTGAATCTGAATATTCAGGGGGTAAATGATGCTGCACCTATTGTTAGTGCTGAGAGTCACGGAAAATAATTCTCCCGGCTTTTGGGGCACTGGGCGGTTTGTCTTTTCCGTACCTTGACAAAAATCGATGTAGAATGTAGGTAATGATAAAACCACAGGTTCTCCTCTAACTGAAATTAGCCTCTCAGTAAACAGAGATCATGCCTAAAACCCGACATTATCTTTATTGCAGGTATGCCAATAGCGCCGATTTATGGCCCCGTAAATGATCAATGCTTGTTGCACTCTGTGGGTTATCAACTAAACTGTGGCTTCACTGGGATGTAAAGTTGCTGTCTGGGGACTTTGTCTGTTTTCTATTAATAAAGGAAAAAGGCTGCGTGCGTCTAGACGGCGTTAATTTTAGCCAGACGCACCAGACAAATTATACACAACATTATGCGTTACGCAAAACATCACGTACTACATTAAGTACATTAAGCCTGGAGAGATTTCCTCCCCGGAGAACGATATGGACCGCTGACAATAACCACATCACGCCGACTTCACAGAGAGGCAGCATAATCAATCTGATCACGAGTTGTCTGCCATAGCGCGCCTTGACGAGCCAGCCACAACAAGAATAAACAGCGTTCAATATTCCAGACCATGAGCCACACTGACAGACACAAACGCGGAGAGATCAAAATGGTACGGGGAGGGGGGCAAACAGACACCGGTGCCTGCTAAAAAAGTACACGCGACACAGACGGCAGGCAAGGGTCTCCGATTTGAGCCAGCTCTCATTTGATCAACGCACAGGTGGACTTTGAGGCAGGATGAACACTGTAGCGCTACCTTGTTACAGTGAAGGAGAAAGAAGGGGGGTTTGGTCTCGGGAAAGCTGCCTAAGGGATAAAGAGGAAAAAAGAGTGAAAGGGGAAGAGAGAGATCAGACACACTCGATAACAAATCAATTTGCCATCGCATCTGTTACCAGTTCCCCCACCTCACAGTGTGCTGCGCGTGCTACGGCGAGCCGATTATTGATAACCAATCAAACATTTAGCTGGCTGTCAATCAATTGCAGTGCGCCTGTACAGTGACTGGATTTACGGTTGTTTCGTGTGTAAAAACCAGTGTCTCCAGTCCCCCATCATGATGTCATCACGGCTAAATAAGCCACGCTGGTGCGTCTGGAGACACAAGGACAAGCATGAGTGTCGCCGTCTTAAAAAAAAAAAAAATATGGGCAAAATTTCCACCAAAACAAGCTAACGCGATTTCAAAGTCACACGCAGCGAGGCGTCATATGTTGTCTGGCTCCCCGTGAAACAGCCAGACCTCACGTCCTCTGACTGCGATCTCCAGAATACTAACGAGCCCGAGAAGAAGAAGGGGGGGTTACGTCAACCTTAACATCTCTACACTGAGCTACAGTGCGTTAATGCAAACTTCAACACCTTGCAGCGCAATCAGGTAAACACTTGTTTTCATCCAGAACTCCGGTGCGCAAGTCCAACTCGCATGCCAAAGTCGCGTTTGCAGTCAACTTCAGCGTGAGGTTGAACGGGGACACGCATTAAAAAAGCCGATCCTCAGCACTATAAACACATCAAAACATCCATATGGTGAATGAAAGTACGCGAAGAAAACAGTGGTAGACACATGCAGAGTAGCGGGTCTGGCACTTGTCGCCGGGAAACTGCAGCTGCATTTAGCCCGGATTGGTACTCACCTAAGTTGCACGTTTTGATTCCGGATAGTGCAGGGGGATTGGGGCTACAGCATAGTAAGGCAGTTCGCAGTACCCGCTTTCAGAACATGCACTAAGTCCTTTCTTCTCTCGCCTTAGCAAATCAACACGGCGCTGACGTCAACGCAGCCAGTCAGACGAGCAGCAGGCAGGCGGGCAGCCGGCGCTGCGATCCAGTCCATACAAACACTGAGAAAGTGAGACACCTAGGGGGCTGTCTCATGTCAAACGCCTGTGTTACAGTATGGCAGTGAAAGGTGAGCGACACTGCCCTCTCTCCAGCTTCCTGAACGCACACACAGCCTGCGGTTGTTCTCTAACTCGAGCCAGGAGCTGACCTATGGGTTCGGCGTTACAGGAGGGAAACTCAAGAAGAGGGGCTCCTAAAACCCCCCCTCTAATATTTTCACTCCATTCATATCGGTTCAAAAATTGGTGTAGCAGAGGGACAGGTATGACTGTGGGGTTAGTGCAAAGGAGCGATGAAGCTGTGTAGCTGTGCTGTCTGGCACACAATTAGTGTACCCCCCCCCCAAAAAAAACCCCCAAACAAACGAAGAAATGATTCAAGCAAAGGCTTTATTTCTATCTTCTTAAAAAGTAACATCGTGTTCCGTGACTTGATGACCTACAATCAGAAAGCAAAACACATTATAATTTCATTATTTGTGTTCCTGGCAATGATGTAGTTTCACATCAATATTCTGTGATATTAGTGCTTCCAGCTTCCTATCCTATCCTCCCACTTCTATCATTTTACAAACTACTCTTTAAATTGTTATTTTTTTTAATCCTGAATTCAAACCACTACACCACTATTGTTGTCATTAACAAATTTTATAGTGGAATATTCAAGAAACTGGGGAGATTTTTAGGTCCGTGCAGAATTATAATACTCACGATTTAACTGTGTAATGGCTAGAATAAAGTTTATAACCATCCAAAGTAAATGACTGTCTGAAAAATGGGTATACCTAAACCAGAGTTTAATACATTTAACCACAACATGGTTCAAATGTTATGTTGAAGAGGAAAAAAAGGGTTAATAGACATGGAAGTGTCAGTCACTGTCAACAAAACTCTGAATGTGCTCACAATTCAGTGTGATTAAATATATCCAAGATCTGCATCTGATTTCAGTGATTTTATAGAAGTAATTTTCATACACTTGAGTCTTAGATCCCCTCTTGTTTTAAAATACTGACAACAGGAAGGAAGGAAACCACTGGAGAAACAAAGCTACGCATGCAGCTGTGGGCCAGCTAATTTCTTGTTTTATAAAAATCCATCCTAAATGATCAGTGCAGTGAATGACTTTCAGCCAAATGGTTTTGTAGTGCATTACCAGCCCTGGATTGTTTTTATCCTCCTCTTTTTTTCCATTGACCTATAACAAGCGATGCAGTGTGCAGCTCACCTCATAATTGTTTGGCTTGATAAAACTCTCTATTGTAAAAGCATAATTTGGCTCTTTTCTCGATATAAATTTGATAGATGGTTTTGCCCTAATGATGATCACCGTCTAGTGGCGATCCTTTACCCTCGGTTTTATGTCAGTATATTTTCATTGTTGCTGTTACGTTGCCTTTAAGTGCTTCTTGAGAGCTCTTACTTTCCTAAAGTCACAAATAAAAATTGCCCGTAACTCAGAAGGAAGTTGAGAGAATGGACATGATGTGTACATAAATCCTTATCCAAGTTATCCATTTGTGCAAACATTTATGTTCCCCAGCCCTTGTTTTGTTTTCTCTTTTATTGTTAAAAACTTTAGCAAACTTTTTATCTACTGCTTTAAGAGGGTTAAAGATTACAAGCAACAAATGAAATATTTCACCATCATGGCACATAATTCTATGCAGACATATGTAATCTGTGTGATTCCAAAATAACTGTAACTGTTATTTTGAATGACAAACATTTATTATCAGCTATTCTGTTAACAAAGTGCATAAATATAATGGCTTTGGGGTTAAATGAGTTGAAATTTATATATATTTGTTCAGTGGTTAAGGAATGCATATTGTTTGAGGTAGAATGGAATATTTTTACCAGTAACAGTCCGTCAGTTTAAAATCCTACTAAACCGAACCTTTGCAAAGTGGTGCAGTTTAAAGAAGAACCATTTACAACACAACGGCTGTAAGGCCAAAAAAGCTGGGAGGGCCAAATCGTCCAGCGTGATGAGTTTGGTCACCTTCGCACCTCAGGCTCACATCAACACTCAACTGACTGAAGCTGATAAAACTGAAGCAATGGACGAGTCAGGTCAGAGTAGACTTTCTCGGGGAGACCGGGGTCCCTCAGTGTCTGCAACAGATCACTCGGCATCCTCTATCAGTCAGTGTCTGACAGCAGCCTTGTGGTTTCCAGAGGAAAGAAAAAGATAATCATTAATATTTACAAAAATGACAAAAGATGCCTCATAGCCAAGGCATAAAAACTGATCAAGAGTGTTCTTTAGTTTTTTTTAATAGATGATAGATTTGACTAAAATGTCTTTGGACTGTCATTCAGAGCCACCAGCAACAGATGAGCATTTCAGTTCTGCATGACAGTCTTGGGTAACATAGAAACTTTATTCCTGTTCAAACTCCCAAACAGCTGATGACTTTTGCTTTGTGTTGCTCAACCAGATTTTTTTTTGTTCTAATTTCAGTTTTTGTTTCCTACTCACATAAATGACTCAGTACCTGTGACAGTCGCCCTCACGGATCAGCCCCTGGACTGTAAAAACACCAGGATGCTTTAATAAACCGCCTGTCAGAAATCTTTTAGTAGCGACTGAACAGGTGGTCAGTAAAGGTCACGGCAATCGTAGATTTAAATGTCAGACTGAAAAATAAGCGGACTCAATTGGAATTAGTAATCGCTATCATTTTCTCAGGCAAAGAAAGCAAACACGTCCTCGGCAGTATTTGTTACAATGTCAAACTTCCTCTTCGTGCTTATTGAAATGATTTTAAAAACAGCAACAAGTCGGGGTTCTTGCACCAGGTTGTAAGCAGTCCCGCAGTTTATAGCCTTTTCAAAATGGGAAGCATAGGTTTGGAGGCTTTCAGGGAAATCTCATTTCCTTTAAAATACAGTGGTGCTCTGGGAATTTTTAGATTCATCCGGGCACGGATCACAGAGTGCTTCATTACCTCTGAGCTGCGTGCTGTGCAGGCTTACCCAGGGATAAAGAAAAAGGCACTCCCTTAATCTGGCAATAATCCACCATTTTACTGAGGGGAAGGAAGATGTGGGCTAAATTATAAAAACCAGATCATCACTACACTTTAAAAAAAAATACCAAGAGTTAGAAAAAAGATGGGCTGCCTGGAGGAAGTTTTGGTTCCGAATGGGATCATTAAATGTCACTGAGTTAATAGGGGCTCCGGTGTGATTCAGTGGCAGGTTATCTGGGCTGCACAGGTTTCCATTGCAATCCAGATATATACTGCAGCTCACTCTACCGTTGTTTGCTTTGGTAAAAGAAGGTGATCAGTAATAATGAAAATCCTTATTTAGTGCTTTTCAATAAAAATAAATGCATGTGCACAGCTAATATACATACATGGTATGCTTTTTGGAAATATCAAAGGATGGTGCAACTCAACATCAGCAAATAAAGGAGACGAGGAGATCCAGGATTAATATAATCATGAGTAAGAGTAATAATTTTTGCATATATACACATTTACAGAGAGATTTACAGAGCACAGTGAAATAAAATGAGAAAAGTTAAAACAACAAAAACAGACAAATGGAAATAAAATAACACATACAAGCAGTATTACTCGTTTTTTCAGTACGCTAAGGCTAAGATTGTTTTTCTGTGAAGGCTCCACACTTTCATTTTAAGTGGCACCATGCTGCAGATCTCCTGTGAGTTTGTGGTGTCCGTTTCCTACACTGTAGTCTGCTTGGACAAAAGCCTGATGACGGACGAAACCAAAACATTTCAGGAAGGCTGGGTCAGTCACTGGGGTGGAGCTGGACAATCTCCAGTCTGCACAGAGAAAGATGTCAAAAGTCCTCTCCATCATGGACAACCTCTCCCACCCGTCGCACGCTGTTCTGGCCAGCCGGAGAAGTGTGTTCACCCCCAGAGTTATAACGACTAAACACTTCCCTGAACCTCCTGTGGCCATCCACACATTTCATCCTCTTGCTGCCGAATTAAATTGTATTTTTTTTACATTCATTTTCAATTATTAAAACTTATTACTAAATTTTACAACTTCACAATCTTAGGCAACTGCAGTTTCCCTCTGGGGATGATTAAAGTCCTCCTGAATCTGATTGGCTAATTATCAGTTTTCTTGTTCAAAACCATACTCAGGAATGTGATCAGGTCCATAATATTGAAAATAATTAGAGCAATTAGATCCAAATTAAAAACAAAATATGTCACAGATTCAGGAAAAACAAGTCAGACTGGGCACGTGCAGTTTATTAAGAGAAAGACGTCCTTACAAACCACAGGACGAGAGCTGAAGTCGGCGGTCAAAGTCTGATATTTTTTAATTTGTCTGTTCCACAGAGCTTTGCCGTTCCCCAAAATAAATGAAATATTATGTTTATATATTTTATATTAAAAAATAATAGAGCCATGTTGTTGCTGGGAAACATGGCATTATTTTGCCTCATTACCATGACCACAGATTGTGAAATTAATTTCAGGTCAATCACACTTAAACTGTTGTGCTCGTGTAAATACCCACCAAGACATCATATCCGTGTTATTAAACTACTGAAAGTAAACAGCATTTTTACTGCTATCTGGACAGCATTTCCTAAAACCTACAGCTTATTAAACTCATATCAAAATTAAGCTGTGTGACCCATTTTTCAAGGCCTTCGTCTTCAGTATTAGTGTTTGGTTAGGTCTCACCAAATCAGCTTTTTAGACCCCCAAACAGATATAAGGTCAAAAGTTATTTTCAGGGTAAGTTGGTAGTCATTTGAACATTTTGGTGTCATATTATAACGCACGCTGACTGTCAGAATAACCTAACGTAATAATGTTTGGTGATCTTCGGCGTGTATTTGCTCAGCCAAATTGTTATTTTTTTTATGACTGCATTATTTAAACTTTAGCTGTACTGTGTCAATTTTACAGTTTCTTAGTAGTTATTTACTCTCCTACCTTCTAACGAACACGAGGTTTTAAGCTTCGATTCAGAGTAAATTCTCAAGCATAAACAGAGGTGACAGGAAAACCTGGTTAATGGTTCTGTCACGAAGGAAAATATTTCAGGTTAAGATCTTTGAGGCTCTGCTGACCAGAAACCCCCCATTGTCTATATCCTGTGTAGCCACGGCGCTTGGAGGTGATGTGTGTGTGCGCCTGTGTATGAGTGTCTGTGGGTGGGGGGTGTGTGTATAGGCCCCACACAGTGGACCTTTGTGAAACTCTGCCCATGCAGCCAAACTGAATGGACTCTTTTTACACTTGTGTAAACCTGGGGGCGTCTCCAGCACTGAGGCCACACCTCTCTGACCCCTGACCCTCACCTCTGGCCTTGCTGGATTTGGTCAGGAGGTGCTTTTTTTGGTCACCATGTGCTTATGGGCAAAGCCAGAAATCTTTCAGTGTGGATTTTAGTTTGATCCCACAGATACACAATCTCCTGCAGACTGTAGTTCAAGCATTTATACTAATTTAACAATGACAACATTTCTATAACCAAAATAACTTTTTTTTTTCATAAATCACAAAATCCAAGGAAAGTAACTGTTAGAACAGAAAAAACAAATGTAAGCAAATTAGAGCAAAAGTGAAAAGCATGAATCTAAAGTAGTTCACTCGTCCAAAATGAGTGCACTTCATTTTCTGACCCCTGAATGACCAGCTATTCTCTATTTACCAAGTTACAGGTTTGTCCACTTCCACAGACAGAATGGTCGAACCTGCTACAGGTTAATGGGTGAAATGGCTATGTTGACCTAGGTGTTTTATTTACCAAGTGCCTGTTTACTTCTCCATTCCAAGCCTTCAGCTGCACCCTCAGAGGACAAACTACAGCGCTTAAGAGAATCCCCCGGATCAATACGTCTCTTGTCTTGAATGGCAAAAGAATGGCAGCCCCACACACAGGACTTGTTTGGTCAGTTTCAGGTGAGGAGTACCTTGATCTAAGACTCTGCAATCATTTCTTAACCAACCATTGACAGACCATTGACTGTGTTGAAAGGATGGTTATTACAAAGGCGATAAGGTTGCTAGTGAAAAGGCAATAAATTATCATCTGTAGATAACATTTTTCCGTTGTAAAACAGAATGCACTTTTCACCTCAAAAAGCCATAAAAAAAAAATTCAAATAATTCATACTAGTTCTGTGTTCACTGGCTAAACATCAAATCTGATAAAATATTAAATGTATTATCTCTCACATAGCCACAGGGGGAAAACCCACCCAACTTTTTTATCAAATTAACAAAATATCATTTATTTGTACTCCTTCATGTATTAGAACACTTCTGTAGCACTAGCTATCAAAGAAGAGCACTTAAGCAAACTGAAGAGTCTGTGTTTTGTCTCATGATTATTCACTGATATAACTTTTGTGCTTATAGTAAATGCATGGTGTCAGATTATTCCAATGTCCTGTGCGCATATTTGAAGTATTGCCTGCGTGGAGGCAGAAAAAACAAACAGAAAATGAAAAACGAGCAGCACAAAATCCAAAATGCAAGCAATCAAAGCGAACAACGCTAACTTCGGTGGAACAAGTGGCTTTATCCTTGCAGTGAGACTTTGGGTCATTTATAGCGTCTACCCTAAAATAATGGATGTGCCCTTGTGATGTCGGTGTGTGATGTCTAGCTAAGTTATTGAAGAAATTTATGACCCGGCATCGCAAGCGGCCATACTTCTGAAGGAAAACAAAAAACCGTTGGTATGTCTGTGTGTGACAAACTGTCACAGCGGCCCTGCTATTTTTCAGGGGAAGGCAGCATTACTGTGATGATTCATTGTATTTTCAAACACGAGTGCAAATTATTCAGAACAAAACAACAAAATTAGAACAACAAAAAGAACAAAAGCATTTTTTAAAGGAGAAGGAAAGGCAGACAGCAGAGAAAACCTCTTTTATCTTGAAGCTTTATGTATTTCTCCAACTCTGATATCTGCGAGTGCAGCGTCTACTCATCGCTTTTTCACCATATTATTTTTATAAGCTAAATGAACACTGATAAGGCTAATTGTAAGCGAAAGAAGGAGTTCACCCCAGGTATTGTTTAGAGATCAGTTTTATATAATCCCTCCTATTCAGTTTCTTATTGAATTCTAGAATTTAAATTCTGTAACAAAGCTTTGAGATCTGGATCTATTGTGGTTTAGACAGGTGATACACAGAAAAAGGAGGCTGGCAAAAAAGAAAAGGTGGGCAGACAAACACAAAACCCCACATGGACTTTGGTGGGGTAATTTTCTCATTAATAATTAACATATTTGAACCCATTTAAATGTCAGCTGATCTCCCCGGTTGAAGAAATCACAGCAGAAAAGTGGTGATCTGAGAGGAGAGAGCCCGACTCACAGTCTGACAGGAGATCAATTCCCTCTCATGCCTTAGGTAGTCCTTATGCATTGTACAGTGAGAGTGGATGAGGCAGACATTGACCAAATAAATCAGAGGGATTTTCACTGTATGTCGAATGCAGTCTTTCTTCAGGGAAATCCCATTCCGGAACCACATTTGTTCAAGCCTGTGGGAAGCACATGGACGTGTAGTCTTTGCACTTTTTTTTATAAACCCTTAAAGATATAAGATTAATACATTAAATAAATAGGAAATAAGCACTTGCAGCTAATCCGGGATACTTTTTATGTTAATCTACTTCTTGGATTGAATCTGTACTTTGTGCACGATCTTTCTACTTGATTTGATGCCACTTGTTTCCCATAACTTCAGTCAAATAATAAATATCATGTCACTGTCTAAAAGTAGCATAAACAGCGTTCCATACAACTTCAATATGTTGACTTTATATTGAGGCAACGCTTATACTTTTTTTTAGGCAATTGCTGTTTCTTCTGAGTACAATGTTGTGTATGTATGTGAGCTAACACACACTGTGTGCAGACGTGCTTTTGTGAATTTAAATAGATTCATTATTTTTTTCCTTGTTTTTTTATAAACTCGATGCCATTGAAGATCATACAGTAGAATTCATACTCTTTTGTATTATGACATCCATAAATAGCAAAGTAGGTGCTTCTTTTTTCATTTTTCCATTAAATGGAATTTATTAAGCCCGATAACAGACGAGATCCTTGTGAGAGGTCTGGCAGAAAGCCTTTGGTTTCCGTTCACTGTTTGTCTCAAATGGATCGGGCTTTGGGCCTCAGCTAGCTTGCTATTTCATATATTTTGGGGCTGTGATTGTTACTGGTCTGTCAAACCATGCCTGGTGAAATGCCTGCCTTGGAAATGAAACCTGAGCTAAGAGGTTTCAGACAACTTTCCATTTGTGCATTTTTCAGGCACTTGAGGAGATACAGCTGGGGAATGAGAAGAAAAAGAAGGGAGTATGATGCATTAAAGGCTTGGGCAGCCAGAAATTGAATGTTACAAGTTTGTGGGTTGTGCATTATTCATCAGGGGACTGAACAACCTGGACAATCTTGACAAACTAATTCAATAAATGTCTTTATGATCAATATACTGCATACATAGACATCACTGGGCAAGAAGTCCCATTTAAAAACAATTTTTAAAAAAGTATTTCATGAATAAATCAAGCAAAGTAACGCTGGCCAGTAACCTGTACAGAACAGCGTCTTCTGTATTTTGTTAAGACACTGAACTGTGCTCTCTTCTGCACTTTCAGCTGCTCTGTTGGTAAAGTGGTGCTAATGTCGAATATTATAACGATCCCACTCAAAGTAATGCTGATGCATGGGATCTCCTTATTCTTCCTTTGCATAAGAAGGACTCATTTGTTGCTTTTTGATGGATCATTTGAGATAGAGGGAGCATGTGGAATTAGGCGATTGTTGCATTCATTGCATTTGCATGTAAAGTGGAAGCAGTAGTGAACATTTTCAGTGACTTCCCCATCTTGTACTTGCTACACTCTTGTAATTATGACTGCCTTTTGGATACTGTACATGCTATCAAAAACATCTAAACCGCCTTTCTTTGAGACTTTATACAGCGATGTAACCTACATATGCTCAGTTTTCTTTTGAGCCTAAAACACCAACATATGTTTGCTGTATTCACAGATGCTGCAACCGTACACTCAGGGTATTTGTTAAATACTTGACAATAGAACTAAGACCTACAAACACACACGCACGCACATGCACACCTCAATTTCTTCCCGGTGTCACTGTGTGAATTTGTTTGTCTACCTGTGTTCAATTGCCCTCGGTTTGATTCTCTCCATCCTTTTGTGATGCGCTGCTTAATAGCCCCTTTCCTTTCAGAGGAGATTGCATGGACATCTTGGAAGGGCCAAAAAGCCCAGAGATAGACTAGTTTAGCGCCAAGTCCGTGTACTTAAATTAATCTCACATCACTGTAATGAGTAAGAGAAGAACTCAATGGTGAAATGGTGGGTGAAGAAATAAATGCAGAAGGACAGGCAGTAAGGAGAAACGAGACAGGCTAAAGAGTGAGACAAAATGAAGCAGATTAAAGCACAGGTTCAGTGATTGGTAGATCCGGTGTAATGCTTAATAGCATACAGTAAAGTTTCTAATTCACCCAGAAATGCGATGCATAATACCACTCAGAAAAAGAATAAGGGAAACACAGAGTCAGCTTTCTCTGTTATTCCTTTTTTTCTAGTTTTGGTTTTCGTTAGTGCCCTTGTCATTTCTTGGCAGCGTGAAGCAGCTCATTCAGGTTGCACAGCCCATCCAGCTCTTCCAGCATGGCACATCCATATTTGCTGTTGCAAGAATGTTTGCTATGCCTCCCAACACAATCTCAAGAGTGTGGAAGAGATACCAGGAAATGGGATAGGGCCATTGTAGGGCATCAGCCCAACAGTGGGACTGACATTTGGCCCTATGTGTATGTAGGAACAGGAGGAGCACTGCCAAAGACCTACAAAATGACCTCCAGAGGGGTACTCATGTATATTTCTGATCAAACTGTCATAGTCAGGCTCTATGAGCGTGGCATGAGGGTGGTACCTGTGTTCACAGACCGGCACCGTGCATCTAGATTACCATTCGCCAGACAACATCAGAGCTGGCAGGCCCACCATTGGCATTCTGTTCTCTTCACAGATGAGAGCAGGTTCATTCCGAGCACATGTGACAGATGTGAAAGAGTCTGGAGACATCATGGTGACTGATATGCTGCCTGCAGTACCATCCAGCATGACCAGTTTGGCAGTGGGGCAGTGGTGATCTGTGGAGGCAGATCCTCGGAGGGTTTCTACATGCTCGCCAACAGTAACCTGACAGCTGTTAGGTACAGGGATGAAATCTTCAGGCCCATTGTCAGACCTTATGCTGGTGCCATGAGCCCTGGGTTCCTCCTGGTGCTGGACAATGCCTGGCCTCGTGTGGCTAAAGTGTCCTGGATGATGAGGGCATTGATACCACTGACTGGCCCTCACATTCCTCAAAGACTTGAATCCAATTTACAGCCTCAGGGACTTTATGTATTGGTGCATCCATTGCTGCCAAATAACACCACAGACTGTCCAGGAACCCTGATCCAGGTCTGGAAGGAGATCCCCCAGGAAACCATCCACTGTCTCATCAGGAGCATGACCAGATGTTGGGAGTACACATGGGCAAATGGGGGCCATACATACTAATGAGCCAGATTATGAAGCAAGTTGGATTAGACTGTAACTTTTATCTTTGACTTTTAACATCATTTTGAATCCAACCCTCAAAACGGGGATTAGTTTAGTTTCTAGTCACGGTTACACAAAGCAATCAATGTCAATAAAGTTTTTCAACTTTAATGTTTTGTTCATAAATATCTGATGTGTGGTTTAAGTGTTTACATAAATATTACAATTACTGTTTATGATTTAAGACTCACACAAGCCACTGATAAACACTATGAGGAAACATGACTACGAGAATTAAGTTTGAAGCAAGTAAACATTATGATGCATGAAAAAACATGAATGGCATCTACTCTAATGAGTCAATCATATCATGAGATCTGGAAGTCTTACATAAATGTAAAACATTTATTATAATTTGGAAAATCTATATGTCTTTTTTAAATTTAGGATAAAAAGAAAACGATAAAGCACCTTTTTGTCAGTCTGTTGTACCTCCTAAAGGAAAATAAGGTTCTTTTCCATTAGTTGGTGGGCAGCTAGGGGGGAGAGGGGGGGTTTAGCCAAGGAGTGCAATACCCAGTGTAAGAGATTTAAGGAAATAATAAATGTATTTACAATAAAAACAAGTACAGGGCCTTTAACTAAAACCAATTATATTAGCAGTCGGCCTTGGATATAATGTGCATGCAACAGTCTCAACACAAATGCTGCTCTGGCATTATCACAGCAATCAGTCTTTCACTGGATTTGTGTCTCACTGCAAACACCTTTTACTGGGTCCATCTCCTCCACATCCGACACCAGTTCCACAAACACAGCTCCGTGGCCAATCCCAGGTCTTGTTTTGCATCCCGTCTGTCTGCAATGTCCATCTTGTTACTTCCCTCTTGCTCTGCTGAAGCTCCGCTGTGTGTCTGCTGCATGTCTCCTCTCTGTCTGTGCAGACTTCCTGTCGTTTATACACAGTGACTCCGGAGGTGTTGATAACTTTTTTTGATTAGGAAGATGTTGGTAGGAAATAATGAAAGCATGCAAAAAATATTTAAAAAACATGCAAATATATAAAAAAAGAATAAAACACACAAAATAAAACCATGGCAAGAGTCAATAAAATAGCCTCTGGTACTGTACCTTCAAATAAAATCTGGGTTAAATAGAAAATAAAAACATTTGGGAAACGTTTGGATAATCATATAAATATATATTTTTTAATTTTCCTGTCATATTTGTCACTGGCATACTATTGCTGTTCTTAGACATCATGTTGCAACTGCTTTTAGAGATTCAAGTTTCAAAAGTAAAGTCCCAGCACAACATTTTGCAGCGCAATGCAAGATAATAGAAGATGGAGCTTTGATTAAGTGTTAAGCTGTTATCAGAGCAACAGCAAGAACTGCCTCAAAGTAACCTCTTCCTTTAAAATGATGTGCATGTCTGTTTGCTATTTAAAGGCTTTGCATTTCCAATAAAACAAGCTTCAGAAAAATTGAAAAAGTAATATAACGTGGGAAAAGGAGTGAATGGAGTAAAATAAATGTAGTTTTCAGAAATTCCAAATAAGAAAGTTACCAGTCTTACCTTTCTGTTTAACATCCAGTAGGACAGACACCTCTGCTGACAAACATTCAGAGCTGAACAGAGTCACAACCGCGCGAGAAAGTGAAGAGACACATGACACACTTGACATTTGTTATTATACTCCCAGAATACCTGCGAGTGATGCTGCAGAGATAGATACTTGTGATGTCATGCTACGTTAGAAGCAGAGCAGCATTTGCAACTGAAAGGTGTGAGTTTCTGTTTTTTTGTTTTCTTTTTTTTTAACGTTGCAGTCGACCCAGCTGATAGATTTAGTTTGCCAGAACATGCAGCAGTACTCAGCGTGGATGCTTTGAAGAATATAAGTGAATCTGCCTCTTTCTGTGGAAATATTACAGGAAACAATCACCAGAAAGAGCGAGTCAAGAAAATTTTTTGTTCCTCATTAAAGATTCTTCAGGAACTTGCAAAACCTCTTTTGTAAAAATATGTACGTCTGAAGGATCATCTTGGCAGAAGACATTCAATTGCAGGTGAATCTGAAGGCTTTAAAAGGCTGTGGGCTACGGAGGTGTTTTGAGAGTTGTTCTGTCAGAACTCTGGAATGATTTTTTGCAAGCAGTGCACCACAGAACATGATTTTGAGACGCTGTGCTCATGTCATTATTTCACTAAACAAGAGCAGAATGGAGTAGACTAAAGCATGTGTCATAGTGATCTTTTTATTTCAATCACAATGACTCTATTGATCAAAAGGAATTTGTGAAAGTCACACATATTCACAGCTGCTGAGGTTCCTAACAGGTGATAATTCTGCAGATCTTGAGGCAGCCTGTCGACACAAACTGATCCAAAGGCCCACCTTTGTGACTGAACAGTTGAGCAGTGTCCTTGTATTACCGAAATCTGAGTTGCCCATTCATGTGTCGGTTGCTTGGAGTTGCCTGCCAGTTATCTTAGAAAGTCTTAGACAATGCGATGCAGAAATTACTTTCTAAAAGTTACAGATTTCAGTCTCACAAGCTCGACTGGCATCAAGGCTAAGCTTTGTAGTTGTCTTTTTTTATTGAGGTTGCACTTTTAAAGATACTATAGCTAAGGTTTTCAGCCCTTCTGACAGCCTCGGCAATGCTTTCATTCTGTTTGTTTGCTCCTTGCAACTCACAGTTCATTAAGGCATATGGTGAATACCTCGATGAAGGCAATGAGTACAGCTACATTTTGCTGTATTAAAAAAATACAGTGGAGCTTCTTGTCTTGAATGTATGGTAAACTGAGTGTATGAGAGGAAACGTACACACACTTTTTTCTTTATATTAATAAATTTAAAAATGTGTAATTTACTGTGGCTTGAAAGCCTCTTTACTATCTCCACCGCTATTCCCCACACGACCTTTTTCAAACACACCGCTGTGACACAGCATATCTGTCCATTGTACTGGGATTTTGCACAGGATCAGACTTGCTCAGATGAAAGGGCATCACTGGTGCAGGGATTGCAGGGAGAGGGGGGGGATCACATACTACATTTGGGTGTTTAAAGTCTGTGATTAATTGAGTTTATGCAATGAAAACCTAACTTTTGGTATTTAGGTGTAAATGTTATTTATTTTTTGCTCGTCTGTGACTCGTATATCACTATGTGATTGTGTCTTTAATGCCAATGTGAACAGCAGAAATCACACGGCCTTTTCAGTTAAGCCCATTTCTATGAGGCCGTAAATAAAACACTAATTTAAAAAAAACATCTCTTTTTAAGTGAAACCATCATCTGAACAGTCAAAACAGAATTCCTGCAACTTTTACATCACTCACATAACCTGTGTGCCTTCCTCTTGTGAAGAGGAGCTGAAAGAGGCACCGGTCCTTTAAATCCTGAAATTTTGTAAGAAATCTCTTTGAGTGAAGCCGCTCATTTCATGCTTCAACAACTCCTGGCTTCAACTTTGCATTGTCACACAAACACACAATCATACATATAAATTTGACTCATTTCACTGCACTGTAGTGGTCTCACCAACGGTGACATCATTGTCGTTGTCCTTTTGGCCATCCAGGTCATTTGAGCAGAGTAACTAGTTCATTCTGGAATCTGATATTGGCAGCATTTAAAGAATAATGTGAGAAGCCCTATCTAGTTTCAGCTTTTAAATATGTAGTATAAGCTTACTGCTAGACGCGGAATATTTTTTATTATCTGCTTTGTTTATGTAAATGTTGTGTCTGTTTTTGAATGATAATCCAAGGATAACTTTGATTCCGCGTGAGCTGCATTGCTGGTGCATTCTGGCTTCAAAGACACTATCATTTTTGACACGTATCCAAAGTCAGCTCACAGTGGTTGAGCAGGTTAGACAAAGTAGTCCAGTTGTCCTAGCAACATTCTTCAGCCCTACCTGGGGGATTCCCAGAGCTTTCCTAAAATAAGAGTACATATACAGACAGAACTATTACGCCATTTATGTTATTTGTTTCAATGCTAAGCCATTGAAACAAATGGCATAAAGCTTGTGATGCACAGTTTTGTGCTGAGGTTAATGCCACAGGAGGTCTGGAAGTTAGCAGTCACTGATTTAGCAGAGTGCTGGCAACATTTACACACTGTGTGTCTCAGTACGCACAAGTTGCTGTGGTTTCTAAACTCTTCTACTTTGTAATGATGCAACTTACAGTTAATCGTGGAATATCGAGGAGGGAAGGAATTTCACAAACTTGTTGCAGTGGTGGCATCCTTTTATGATATTTGATTTCAACAAGTCCTTTAGGACGTCCCCTTTAATTCACAAATGTTTATAAAGCTAGACCATATAACTATGTGCTTAACTTTGGTGTTTCCAGGACCAGAAACACCAAAGAGTTTTACTTTTCCATATAGTGTATAATCTCACTGCCTAAGCTGGGGTCTCCCACCAGCTGGAAGCTCTTGGAAAATCCTGATCAGACGCACAAATCCACTAGACTGAAGAAGCAACAAGAATAAGCTGTAGCTCCGCTCTGAGCTCATTCTGGATGTCTGATAGCACTGGTGCCCCCAGGTACCCTTTGCACGAAACTCATTAATTCATTATCTTCCACAGTCTTGTTGTATGATTGCAACTAATCAGCAGCAGTCAGGTTCCATCGAGTTCATCAATAGTCCATCAAGAAATAAATTGTTAATGTAAATATTTTTAATATGCATCCACCAGTGCAGTTTTAATTCTCTTCAAGTGTTTTCTCTATTTAAACATGATCTGCCCAACAATAATAACATAGGCTGTTATCATAACTGTGATACTCACACTACATATATGCACATACACAAAAATGATTACTGATCTTATTCATATGCATATGGTGTGGGTGTTTGTAAAGCATAAAAATATACATTATTAATTAAACTTTAAAGAGCCGTATGTGTTTAGGTGAGTGTATGTGAGCTGACTCCTTGTCTCCACCATTTACCACGTCTTGTCTACTTCCTGTGGAAAGACCACATCTACCTTTCACTGAGAGGAAAGAAAAGGACCACCTCTCTTCTTCTCATCACCCATTTTTCATCCTATCTCCAACCTAACACACACACACTTATACAAAGTGTAAAAACCGAGCTCTCTTCAGCAAAGCAGAATTACAAACATCTCTCTGATATATTTCCTGGCTCAATTTGCCAGATTTCGATGCTCCTTTTTTAAGTTGCCAGATTCTCAGTCGGTAATATTTAATTTAAAGAGTAAACACCCTTTTTTCTTTTTTGTTTGCACATAGGTTGATGAAAGGCAGGTAAAAAAAAGGGGGGGGGGAAAGAAAAAAGTCTTGCTCTGATTCCCATTGTGCTGAGTAGAGCCAGTCAAGCTCTTGTGTCCATAGTGCTTAACCACTGGACCGATGGCAAACGACACAGTAATCACCTTACAGTGTTCCTGGTGTTCCTGGAAAAAAGAAGGCCTACTCACTGCAGGGAAGCTTCTCACAGCTAATCCTTTAGCACATCTCTCTCTTTCTTTTCTCCCTATTCTCTCTTCCATCTAGATTCCAGTATCTGTAAATGAATCATTCAGGATAACCTTGATTTGTTTATCCTCTAACCAATACTGATGTTCAACACAGATTATCTGCTAATGTGTGGACTTTTCATTTTGTCTTCAAATAAACTGTAACTGGGTACAGTTTTAGCAAAGCAGACGGAGATGATGAACAAAAGAAAAACGAAAATAAGAGTTTCTTGCTGACACTTAGAATATGTAGATAGTGTTTCCTGTTAACTAAAGCTTAAAGATTAAACTAGCTTAGTGCTTTGGTTCTAGTTTTTGGCTCCAGTTGGTTTCTAATTTACTCACCTTCATGTGTTTCAGTTAGTTCTTTTGTCCCCCCCCCCATCACTCACCCCAGTGCGTGTTCACCTGCCAGTTACCACATTGTCCTTAAGTCTCCTCCTTAATATCAGATCACTCCAAGAGCAGAGTAGGATAGTCAGCAAGGTCAGGGCTTTCCTTCATCCAGATTTCTTGCCCAATTCTACCTTTCTCAAAAGTTTGTGTAGTTGTGGAAGATGATGTAAAACAGGGTTAAGTTTTATACAATGGGTTAAGTAACGCAAATCTATTTCAGACTTAAAGGAAAAAAAGCTCTTGACCTTAGATTCATCTGCGTTAATATGCCCATACAGAGTGGAACAAATTGAGGTAGCATGGACGATTAAGGTCAGAGGAAATACTGCACGTCTTCACGCACGAAGAATCGAAGAACAGATAAATCAGCGACTGAAGAACAGTTTACAGTTGTCAAACACATGGTGTAATTTGAGGCATTTGGATATGTTTTCATAAAAGAGCAGAGCAGGTCGATATCGTAGAAATTACATGCTTGTGGTCATTACACACAAAGCAATGCGGGTAGAGTTCTTTAGATTGTTGGTGGATTGAACAGATCTCTGTAGGGCTTTTTCTGTTCTTGTTGAGCACTTTAAACATTTTACTGTACAAGGCACACCCACTCACCCACCCACACCCACACACATTCATACAGTGCTTTAACTATTTTACACACATGAACTGATAACACATGAGTGGCAGTTATTGCAGTTCCCCATCATATCTTCTCCACAGGACGAACATCCATCCATCCATCCATCCATCCATCCATCCATCTCCAATCCAATGTAATCATTCTTTTGGAAATCTGTATTGTCCAGTTCCAGTTTTGTGTTAACAATACGTGGCCTGCAGTGCTTTTCAGATCTTCAGTGATCTTCATTAAACCAAACCAGAGAATCAAAGATTGTCTTGGTTACACTTTTCCCAGACATTCCAGACAACAAACACATCGGAGGAGAATAAAACGAAATAAAACAAATTAAAATAAATCGGCCTTGTCAAGTGAGATGGTGAGAAGGAGGGGGGTGCAATAATTGCAGTTGTTTCATGTGTGTACCTGTTGTGTCAACCCCCTTCATCGCCCTTCATCCTCTGTCTGTCTGTTCTGTGACCAGAGGACGAGAGTGGGCAACAATACTGCCAGCTGCGGCCACAAGCTGTGAGCAAAAGCCATTCATTTAAAAGGAGTTTTTGTTCAGCTTAAGAAGTGAAGTGGGAAGTTATTTCTTTGAAGAAGCCCCCTTCTGAAGATTTGCTGATAAAAAACCGAAGGTTCTGTAATTTGCCGGAACTCCTGGTGCATTCCTGTGAAAGGTCCAGTACACTAAGAGAATACCAAAACAGGAAAAGAAAATGGGCATTCTGATTTTTTTTTAAAAAAGTATGTGAATACGCTGAAAATTTTCTACATATATGTGTGACTTTAAAACCAAACCAACAGTTAAACTACCCAAATTACATTATTTTCTATACATACATATTTTTAAGTTTAGTTATCACTTATGGTTAGTGATAAGCCCTTTAATGACTGTACTTTCTGTATTTAAAAATGCTTATAAGGAGTCTTGAAATTGAGATAAAAAGCAGAAGTCTGTAAAGTTGAATTATTATTATACTATAAGCTGGGTCAGTGCCAAATACCAAAGCACAACAACACTAATCCTCTTGTAATAATGGAATTCAGCCACAAAAGAAAAAGAAAAAAGTACAACACTGTATAGGAATTATGCTTTTCATTATGTAGTATATTTTTGAAGTCAGTCTTTCACATGGTACTAATATTACCTCAAACAGAGATTTGCAAAATGTAGATTTTTTTGGAATCTAAATGTTATTATTGGCCTCGTTTCACCTTTACATATAAAAATCCTATTTATTAATATATCAAAAACAGAATGGTTGTGCAACACAAAACTATTAATAATAATAATAATAATAATAATAATAATAATAAATTTCATTTTATTTTACAGCCCTGTTGCAAAAATATGCGAAACCAAACATAATACTAGGAAAATAAGCTCATGCAGAGGAAAATATAAATGTCGTCTATACATAAAGAGTTCATAGCAAAAAGAGAAAGTTGCTGAAACAGATCCGGAAAGCTCTTTGGGTCATTTGTCATTTTTTCTTTTTAGCATGTTATTTTCCCAGTGTCAGAGTATCAGTCACGCTTTATTCCCCAGTGCAAAAAACACAGATAAAAACTGATTATTTGTGCACAATGTATCCAATAATCATCTCACTGATGTCTGCATATCAAACGTCTTTTGTGCCAGCTGTCTGTCTGCTGAATGCTACTAAAAAACAAAATAAAGAAATAAAGTTCACAAGATCTTACTGTAAAGAATGACTTTTTTCCCTTCCAGCATGCATGCGTACTGGAAGTGACTTACGGCAGCACAAATAGTATTAAATGATGAAATGTTGTCCATCTATTGTTTATTCTGCTGCTTTACTCAGCTCCTAGAATATTGTATTTTGATTTGGTTTGGCCAAATTCAAAGACTGAAAGAAATGAAAATAGAAAGATTACCTCACATCTAAACAAATAAAAAATACTTTTTCCCTGCTTTTAAACATTTTACGATTACTCAAGAATGAAATAAAAACTGAATTTTGGGGAACTCTTCTTTTCTTTTTCTTTTTTCCCCCCAATTGTTGATTCCTATTTGTTACTATTTAACTCAAAAGATAATTAATTAAACAGATGCCTATTGCCCTGTACTGCCTTCTCAAAAGCACATCTAGACCAAAAGTACTCGGTGTCCATCCAAAAATTATGGCACAATAAAAACAGGTTCTTCTTGGTTAAAGATTGGCTTAAAAATGTAGATGACTCTTCACAAGGAAAGTTTGGGAGAGGGGAGGGAAACTGTGTGAGAAGAAAAGTTCTTGGCATGGTGGCCACAGTGTGTGAGTTTGTGTGCGTGTGTGTCTATGCGCGTGTGTCTGTGTGTGCTATGATGTAACACTGATGTGATTTAGAGGTTGGGAAGCAGAGATGAAGCAGAGTGTTCTGGATAGGAATTCATGGCTGGCTGACCCTGTGCTGAGGCAAAAGAAAAAGGAACAAGACAGGAACAGCCTGGAAATGAGAAGACCAAAACGTGGCTCTGCATGACAAAAAACAAATACGTCTCAAAAATCTGAAAGGAAAGCAATGAGAAAAGAGAGAGAATCTGCTGTGCAAACATCTGCTTCTGTATATTTCAAAACAAACCGAGGCTCAGTGTCTGGTACATTCAGACTGCATTCTAATCTGCTCAACAAAGCTGACTATGATGAGAAGCGTGGCCTTCTGTTTCATCAAATCATTCCATCTCCAGTGAATACATTTGATTGTTTACAACAATTTACAGGCTTTTACTTTGGAAAATTATTCTATCGTTTGGCACAAAATATTACCGGCATTCTGTTTGGGAACATTATATTGATGCTTATGCTGAGGGTGGGCTCCAAGGCAGTTCAAAGACCAAGATCGTGCTCAAATCACTACAGCAGACAGGCGCTGTCAGAAGCAATCAGGGAAACATTTGAACACTTTCAGATGCTTCTCACATATATGTGCATATCTGAATGTGAAATTTCTTGTTTCTTGTGGTTAAATTCTGTTTGCACCTTAGAATAAATCGAAATTAGTCACATGCAGAAAAATGCCAGGAAATCTCACAAAGAGAGAAGAAGCTGATTGCTTTGACTCTGTGTGGCAAATGAGTTCATTGTGAAATTGTGCCTTAAATCACAGAGACACCAGGTATGCTAACTCTCCTAAAAAGAACCAGAAGGAAAAAGTTCCTAAAGTTTGTAAGGAAATTACCCCAAAACTGGGTTGTTGATGACCACTATTCAACTTCTCAAGCTTATACGGTAAGATGTTTATGTGCTCAGGTTTTACTGTTAACTCATTTGCTGTCCCCATCTCAGTTCAACACAGGCCCGAGTATCTTGATTCTCACTTGTGCCATTCAGACAGCAAATTAATGCTTAAAACATGCTGCAAATGGAAACTTTGACAATGACAAAAGGTAGACAAAAATCTACATAAATGACTCAACCACTTTACTAATTAACTCATTACCACACATTGACTAATGTCCTCTCTAAACAAGAGATAGGTGTGGTGTGTACCAATCAGCTTAACACATGGCTTCACTATTATAAGGCAGTGTGTGTGCGACGGCAGGATTAAATGTGTGTTCAGACAGGTAGTAGCCACGAGGTTAGGCTATGTGCTTGTAGTTATCTGTGTATGGGATCAATCCCAGGGAAACCACACTGGACCATTGTTATAGAAAGGGGGGAGGGATAGAGCCCTTGAAAAGCACCCTAATCTGGTGAGTGCAAAGTTGAGCAGATGAGTGAAATGATCTCTACAGAAAAGGAGAAAAGGGATGATATGGAGCTTTGAGGAGTCATATTACTTATGTAGCTGATATTTGGTTCTGATAAACCACATGAAAATCGGACCTGCATACTGTTGTGAATCACAGCTTCACAACTTTGTTTGTTTAAATGCTGGACTTTTTTTTTTTTTTTACAAGGGTGTAACTAGTGCTTCCACAGAGCATAAATAATCTAGTACAGGTAAACTTGCATGAGTTTAATATATATATATAGATAGATATATAGATATAGGTAGTTAAACATACCTCAAGTGTAAAATACAGAAACAGCTCAAATTCACATTGCATATTTTACCAGTCTAACATAAACCTCATTAGTGTTAGTGACCTGATTTTATTTACAGCGATTTGTATTCCTTCAACAGCGCTTCTACATTTCTGATTTAAAGACATTCTAATCATGTATTGATTGCTTTTGCTCAACATTTCTGGAGTTAGCCTGCCACCTTTTGGAAAACATAGGATCATATAATATCCATAAGAACTACTGAGGAAAGTCTGATTATTTAGACGGTAAGGGTCTAATTAGTCCCACAAACATTCATTAAAATGTTTCTGCTGTTAATTTAGTACTAAAATGCAACGGAGTTTAACATTAGATGTTCTATTGTTGTCAGAAATCAACAATATCTAGTTATTTAGTTTATAAAGACATTAAGAGATAATAGAGTAATATTATGTTAATTACAGAAAACAATGTAGTGCCACTAATCTTGTAAACTAACTCATCCTGTGATTTAGTTGTTTAGTGTCAGGTCCATTTTCAAGCTTGGGAGCATACTGCTCTCTAATGGTCATTACAGAGAACTGCATAGGGCCTGATGCTGTGTATAGATGTATGTCAATGGGTATTTCTTCTTGTAACAAGAAGTTTATCAGCATGAGTGCTTCATAAATCAAAGAAGAAGAGAAGAAAAAGAAAAAAAATACTAATGTTTGTGTTTCATCCATGTAAAAATTCCCTGCTAATATAAGGTGTTAAGTAAAAATGATATTTTTATGTTCATAAATGAGTGGATACTTCTTTTTAGTTAAAAAACCCCCCAAATAATTAGTAATGTAAGCAATTTAAAGAGGTGGCAAACTGAATTTTAAGGTCTTTTGCAGCAGCATTCACCTATTCTGTAAATGTATTTTATTTACTCAACATTTATGTTCTGTTAATCCACTATGTGACAAGTCTAGTATATAAGCATACAGTATTTAAAAATATTAATACTTTAACACAAATATTCACTTTATATGTTATATATTAAATATAATTAATAATTAATATAATTATTTAAAACAACAAAAAGCTTATTAAAAAATAAATTCTCTTTTTTTTTAAGTCTAGGTAAGTGTTTTGAAATCAGTTGCAGTAGTGGTGAATTTCTTGACCTACATGGCAGCTGGCTACAATAATGGTTTAAATTTTTGCCTTACAAGTCAGATAACCCCAGTCTGATGCTGGGAGGAGACGCAGATCCCTCTGTGGCTGCGTCACGAAGGGCATCGTAAAAAAATTCCCAACGTAAACACCTGCTGTGGCGATCCCTTATTAATAGGGGAGCAGTCAAAAGTGGCCTTTATATTTAGTTATTCTTTCCTATTATGAAAATACTTTAATACAATTTTCAGAATGTTTAATAAGAATAAAATTCAAGGTACCGTCGCTGAGTAGCCACATTTTTTCTCCTTTAAAAGATCAAAAGAAATTCTGCTCGATAAATTGTCTTAAAATATAGGCCACTGCTTTGAAGGTGTTTACCTTCAAATCATGAAGGTGATAACTAATCTTAACTGTAGCTGTCAGTCTTCTTTGACATATTAAAATATTTGACTAACAGATATCACCGCTGAACTTTTCTAGGTTACCTACATAAAGAACAATTTTTGCATTGCAAGTTTTCTGAAATGCATGTTTAAATATGCAAACGAGGTAGTAAGCATCCCATCATGCGTGTCTGCACAATTCTTGGTATGAAAGAAAAAACCTTAACAAGATGCATTTTTCCTTTAATTTTATTGAACACAAAATTTCCGGCAGAATGTAAGGTCAGGATGTTTTTTCCTTCTTTTTTTTTTTTGCCTCAGTTAGTATTCAGTATTTACAATTGCGACAGTGGGCAGACAGACAGAAGAGTGGTAGCCTACAGATTTTTTGACCTGCAGCATAGAGCTGATGTTTACACACACAAAAAAAAGCATAAGAAAAAAAAAAAGAATAGGGAGCTCTGGATCAAAGAGAGTGACCAGTGTTGGCAGTGGAAGCTGAAGGCTCCTGTCTGACTGAATAGGAAGAAGTTTGGGGTTAGACATTTGTGTGCAGGGGATTTATTCTATTCTCTGTGAGATAGAGAACCTTGAAAGGATGCTTTTCATCTTTCTGAAAACCTGAAAAACTCCTTGAGTAGAACTAGATGTCTTTATTCTGACTGAATCAAGTGGTGGAGTCAAAGGAAAAATCCAAGGCTGCTTCTGTGTCGTTCTTGTATTTTTGAGGTTTTGAACAAAGGCCTGCGGCTCACCCGATGTGACTTCACAAATGAATTTTAGGAGGTGTGACTGGAGTGGAAAAAGTTTTCATGTACAATACTTTCACAGGGGAAACAGTGAGGTTTGGTCATGAGACCGCACCCTTTTAAAAAACTTACATTTCAGAGCTGTGCAAGGAAATCACGTTTCTTTTGAAGCAAAATTGCGCAAACAGGACAAAGTTACACAACACAAGATCAATGCAATTCATTAAGCCATAAATAGTTTTTACATAGCAAAAGTGATTACGTAATAGTATCCTTCTAATATATGTTGCATGCTTGCTTTAGACAAATGTGTTTCAAATATTATAGAGAATGTGAGACCTGAGCGTCAATGTGCCTTGTACTCCAATGTCAGTGTTTTCGAAACATCTTTGTAATATGGTGCAAGTTTTCAAGGATTGCAGCTCTTACAATTTTGGCCATGACTTGTATTAGTTATGACAGGAGGTTAATTATAAAGATCTACACCAAGTGTGTATTTATGCATTTGAAATTTCCATTTATTATGACAGAAGTGATGACCAAACATAAATACTGTATACAAGACCAAATTATAATAAACCAGAATTCTCCTTCAACAAGGACACTGTAAGCACTCATAATAACGCAATGATACAGCCATTTAAGACTTATATGAGACAACAAAGCTCGGCTTAATTAACAAATCAAATGCAGTAAATGAAAAAGCAAATCAGCAGGGAAATGGAGATGTGAAATGTTTAATGCAGACACTGAAAGAAACTGATCGCATGCCAACGTTTCCATATTTAAAGGCACTGTGTCGTTCCAGTTTGCTGCTGTCAGACTTCTGTACATCGGTGTTGCTAATTCTGTCGCATACTATCAGCTACATGTTTCACAAGCTATTTCAACTCTATGACAAAGGACACAATGGCTTCACACATTCAGTGTACTAGCTTGCAGCCTAAAGTAGGAGGAACACTGTACAAAAAAGGTCACACATAGTCTCATTACCTTTCAAATCCATAGCAGTGTGGGAAAAATGTTTTCGGTGAACTTCTAAACATATAATGAGATCTTTCATTTCCAAGGATACATTTAATTCCTGCTTAAAAGAGCCAAGTTCATTAAGATTTGATAAAAAGGTTAGAGTGTACATTCATTTCAAGTCACTAATCAAGTATTTTAATCACAACATTTGTCTTTAGAAATGCTTATGGTCTGTGACAGATTGGATATTTTTATTGGTCTAAAATCTGTGAATTTAGGAGTTTTCAGACCCACTGCTGCAGATGTATAAAATCAAGCACCTTGGCCACACAGTCTGGCTTTAGAAACATTTGTGAAAAAATGGGTCATTCTGAAGCGCTCACTCAGTTCCTACTGTAATAGGATGCCACCATTGCAACAAGTCAATTTGCGAAATTTCTTCCCTCCTAGATTTTCCACAATGAGCTGTAAGTGGTATTACAAAGTGGAAAGGTTTAGCAACCACAGCCACTCAGCCATGACTTGGCAGACCCTATAAAGTTATAGAGCGGGGCGGCTGAGTGCTGAGACGCATAGAGTGTAAATGCTGCCAATGCTCTGCTGACTCAATAACTGCAGAATTTAAAACCTCCTCTGGCATTAACACAAAATCTGTGCACCGGGAGCTTCATGGTATGGGTTTCTATGCACAAGCAGCTTATGTCTGTGTACTGTACATGCTCACAAATTTCTGTAATGATCAGAGAATAATTGATATTAGGTTTCCTAATAGAAAGAAGCAGTTACAATTATAGACTGGTTACATAAAAAGCTCAATATGATCACTTAGCCAACTCATCTACAAACTTTCAGACATTTTTAATAAAGATTCCAGCAACTAGACTTTGTTGGTAAGTGCAGTGGTAACACAAGCTCACACAGAGTGCAGCTGTGGTGCAAGTGTAAAAACAACAGCTGAGACGATTAGATGGTTAAATCACTGACAGGTAAGCGAATCTGAACAAGCTGAGCTTTTGAATCTCCCGGTGAGTGATGGAGGTTAGCCCAGTCAAGACAAATCGGTGTCAAATATTTAACAACCCTAAGCTAAAGTTCAAACAAACATCTCCTTTTAATCCAAACTGAACTGAACACATCTGGCCTCTGAGTCACATTTAAGCCCAAAGCTGTCACGTAAACAGCTGGTCAAGAATGCTTAAAGGAAACTTCTGTAAAAGGTGACTTTGTAGTGACAGCATGTGAGAGACAAGGAGGCAAAGGTATAGTCTCCCATTAATCTAAAAACGTTCATGGGTTTGTGTTCTGTTATATACTGATTCCTACCCCAAGGTAAACTCACAAGGACTAAAACTAATGGTTGGCTCTAGTCAAACAGTGAGACCAAAAATTATACACAGGAAGTTGCATTATTTTCAATGTAAGGTAGAGAGCAGACAGTGTAAAATATTAGTTGCAGATCTATCTATATAGCTTAATTTACCTAAAGTACTACCCAGAAGAAATAGTGGCCATAAGTCAGATTTCCATTATTTACATCCTGTAGCATCCCATTTCATTGGTCCCATTTATTTAATATATAATCAATGATCAATCCGTCTATTACATTTGGTCACATGTTAGCTTGCTTGAGCTGGTGAAGAGCGAAAACAGTATTAATAAATGACTGGTGGGTTTTAGGATACTGATGATATCGAGTATGCAACAGAGCTTTTCACCAAATTCAGCCAAAAATAAGGTAGTAATTCTTCTACGAAACAAGACTTCATCCAGCCTTGAAAGCTGGACTTTAAGAGATGTAATCACTGCAAAGGAACACATTTGTACTCTTCTGTATTCTTCACTGTCATCACTTAATTTAAACCCAACTTGTCTCCTGAAACTTAAGTTTATATACACTTAATAAGCAACTTAATAATTAGGTTGCACAAAGACATTCAGTCTAAATGTATGTGTCATCACCTTTTCTGTATTTTACCCCAAACGTGTTGATGCATGTAATTCAAATAATGCACTGTTTATAGACTTCCCCTTAACTCGGAGCAAATCTATAAAATAATTTGTAAGCATGCATTAGCTATGTGTCTTATAAAAAACATGATTGCTGTATATAAATGTAATTTTTAGGACGACAGGGTTGAAACCAATTAATAGTAGCACTTATAACATGATAAATTTTCTTTCATTTATCATGGCTTAGGCTACATCTGGACCAGAAACACACAGAGACAAAAAAAAAAAATAAGTCTGAATATGAACCAAATGACAGCAACACATACAGAAGTACAGTAAACTTGCAAAATCAGGCATGCTAATGTTCTAATCTCTAGCACTGGAAATAACACATGAAAAAAGCTAAATAGGCAGTTTATCTGCATATTATTCAAACACAAAAAATATCGACAAAAGAAAAAAAAAAGACCCATTTTTTCATAATGCATTACCACGATGATGACCATACTGCATAAAGAATAGTAGTATCGGTAATGTACATGACTTACATGTGTGTACATCATGAAGGCAGTAATCAGTGAAGTAAAGCTACAGTCCAACCATGTTTATCTACAGGAAAATAGTGTCGATTCTTCTCTGCTGATCAATTTAATATTAAGTCAAAGAAAGAAGGTGAATTACAAGAGATCTATTTTTTTCTGTGACAAATAAACAGGTAAACTTATGTAAAGGAACTAAGGCAAGTGCATGAGGTCTTTACATATTCCTGGTCAGAAGACACCGCAGAAAGAGAAAGAGACCAATGTTTTTCTTTTTTCTTATTTTTTTTCAGTTGCTTCTTGTTGGTTTTTCTAATGCAACGGGGTGGTGTGTGAAATTGCTTTGAGGTTTCAGTGACTGTGACCAACCCCTTTTAACCTTAAAACCCAACAACCCGAACCCCCCCAACCCTACGTGCCCTCTTCTTCCTGCTGCTCACGGGCAAGAAGATTACGCTTTACTTTCGTTGCCATTCATCTGAGGAGCCTCGTTGGGAACTGTCTTCACTTCAGCTGTGGCATTCTTCACCTCTGCCTCGCCTTTAGTGTTATCATCCTTCACAGTCTTACCACTACAGGCACAAACGTAAGAATGAGAGAGACACAGAGAAAGACAAAAAGAGGAGATTCTGTTAGCAGCAAATCACTAAGTCTCTCTTTCACAGCTAAACGGTCTGTTCTGAGCTGCCTTTTGTATCATTTTTCAAAGAGAGAAGGGAGGGGGAAATTGGGGGAAAACATGCAAGATGCTTTGAGGGAATTTGTTTTCCCTCCTGGAACTGAATGCATTTCACACATAATGGGATCAAGCTCACTATCCTAGCCAGACATCAAATAAGAGTACATGGATGTCACAGCTACTTTCAAGGAACAATGAATGCTGATGTGGAATGAGACAGGGCTGGTACAGTAGGCACAATGGATGAGGGAATGAAAGACTGAGGCATAACCTACAACACAAACTACAATTCACAAGAGGATTACATGCCATCTGGACTGAGCTGAGACACAATGGAAAGAGACTTTTGGGCCATACATCATTTAAGTTGAAAACTTTCTGGTGTTCTGGCTCGGATTTTTCTTTTTTAAGGGCATTGCTTTTATGTCTTCTGTATCGTGCTCCTAGTGTGCCTTAGAGAAATAAGGCAGGGACAGTGCGGTATATAAGATCTGTAAATATATCTAAACCTGGCCGCCTTCTTCGATGTCATCTTATAAATGTTTGGTGTCAACTCCTTTAAATATGGTGTAATTATTCATACAAACTGTAAAGCTCCACTAGCATCCCCCAGTGGCTGAACTGCTTACTACATTACACAATTAAGTTTTTGCTGAGCAGTCACTGAGAATGTACAAAAAGGTAAACATAGCCTCTATCCTCTTGGGCTAATAAATGCTGTCAGCAGGATGGGAGATTATGAAAAAAAAAGATGTTTGCAGACTTGACACTTTTCTCCCCCCAGTGTTCCAAGAAGGAAAACTTTTTTAATGTAATAATATAAATGCACATTGCAGGAATTTACATTTTATTTGTGTCCTGGGGGGATGACCAAAAACTTCAGGGAAATGTTCAGTTTAAATTCATGCTGCTGTTAGTTTTCGAGAGTTTTGGGGGATGGGAAACTTTCAAACTGCGAATGGTGCAGATGAGGCTGTTGGGTGCTTTGAGTTCTTTTGGCTCAGGTTCAACAGTCTTAAACTGCACGGGAATCTTTCTTTTAGCTATGTTTGCAATTCAATTTTTTAACTGAATTGCAACAGTTTATTAATTTTTTTCGGTCTGTTAGAAAAAAGTCAGCTGGACGTTGCTTTGAACCCTCTCTGGAGCTCTCTACACTGAGTCAGTGTCCGATTGAAGTTCGGTCCTGTTTTCTGTCTCTTTTTATCCCTGGGCATCTTTTTCACTGGGACAAGTTTTTATGATTCATTCAGTTGTTATATACAGATAATATACAGATAACTCCTGGAGAAATTTTTTTTTTTTTCTTGTTTTTGTTTGTGGAATCAAGACTTCTTTTCCCCCAAGAGGTTTATTATGTTGTAGAAGCCAGCACTGCATTGTGAAATCAATTTATAAAGTATTTTCCCCTTCCCGAGTTTTCATTTTCTTGCACAGTTCTCGCACTTACATGCTCATCAAAAACCTAAAACCAAAACATAATATTAGACAAAGACAACCCGAGTAAGTCCAGCATATAGTATTTTAATGATGCTTTCATGTGTTACCTTGTTTTATGTGAAAAATGTGATTTTGGCACTTTGTTAAATTCTGAATTAACTTTGATTAAATACATTTTTTGGAAAGCTGAGTTCAATTTCACTAGCTACACCCAGGAAAGATTACTGCCAGACCTGTTGAATCCAGCGTGTCTGTGTGACTGTGTCTTATAAAATAAGGTCGGCTAAAAAAAAATCTCAAAAAGCAACACCTCATGCCACAATCTAAAGAAACTCAAAAACAGCTGAGAAACAAAGTCATTGACATCTATCGGTTTGGAAAGGGTTAAAAAGCCATTTCTAAGGTTTTGGGACTCCAGAGAACCACAGTGAGAGCCATTGTCCACAATGGAGATAACATAACAGTGGAGAATCCCAGGACTGGCTGGACAACCAAAATAGGGTCACAAAAGAACCCAGAATAACATCTTGAAGAGTTAAGTTCAGTCTTCACGATTAAACAAATAAAGACATAAACTGGGCAAAAATGGCATCCATAGGAAAGTTCCAAGGTGAAAACCACTGCTGACCAAAAAGAACAAAAGAAGGAAAAACCCGCCAAACATCTTGATGATCCCTAAGGAATCAAAAGAACAGAGCAGCAATCAAACATGGTGGTGGTAGTGTGACGATCTGGAGCTGCTTTGTTGCTTCAGGACCTGGACCACTTGCTATAATTGATGCAACCATGAATTCTGCTCTCTACCATTAAATCCTGAAGGAGAATGTCTGGCCATCAAATAAGTTCGGGTTATTCAGCAGGACAATGATCCTAGACACACCAGCAAATCTACCTCTGAACGGCTCAAAAAACTCAAACTTTTGGATTAAAATCTGCACTTCGTGTTTACTTGGGTTATCTTTGTCCATCCATTCACTAGGGCTTATCCTTTTCAGGATACGCATGGGGGGCGCTGGAGCCTATCCCAGCTGTCATAGTGCGAGAGGTAGGGTACACCCTGAATGGGTCGCCAGTCTGTCGCAGGGCTAATACATAGACCGAGACAATCAATCGCACTCACATTCACCCCCCACCTACGGGCAATTTATTGTTTGCAATTAACCTAACCCCACTGACTGCATGTCTTTGGACTGTGGGAGGAAGCCAGAGTACCCGGGGAGAACCCACGCAAACACGGGGAGAACATGCAAACTCCGGGTCATCTTTGTCTAATATTGAAATGTATTTGATTTTAAATATATGACAAATATGCAAAAAAAAGAAGAAATCAAGAAGGGGGAAATACTTTTTCACTGCACTATACAGATTTGCATTGTGCAATTAAGTATATAAAAAATTTAAACAAAAATGTATTTTCTGCCATCTGTTTCCACATTTTTATTCTACTAATATTCCACACAGAGCAGCAGTCCAATGTTTGACATTAGCACTGTACTGTTGCTCATTCAAAATTCTGCCTATCCTATTAGAATGACCAATTAACCTAACAAGTACGTCTTTAGACTCTGGGAGGAAGCCGGAGTATCCAGAGAACCCACGTGGGGACGGGGACAACAGGCTTGACATGCCAGCTGGGGTAATTGAACCCAGGACCTTCCTGATAACAGGCGCCAATGCTAACCACTTAAACCCTCTCTTCTATAATCAACTTGCTTCAACTTTTGACCTTTACACGGTAGAATTCACATCTGTGAGTCATTTATGCAGTTACTCCAGTTTCAAGTTACTCTCAACTTCACTGAGAACCAAATTACTCATCATTGTGAGTCTAACTGTATTTCAAGCACGTGCAAGCTTCTAAAGAACTACACAGGGTATTAGTCAGTTTTTAAAATCATTCTTACATCATCACAAACTATTCACAAGTGCACAATTGCATTGGCTGTTGAGTCAAGGTCACATTAGACACATTATTAGATCAATGTTAAAGATACATTTAAAATCTAGGAATAATAATGAGTGTAAAACATCTATTAATAATGAATTCTTAAAGGTACATATTCTATAGTAAACGATCTGCTCTTATTTCGTCTCTTCTGTTAAAATAAGTCCAGAGAAGGGCTCTACCACTCAGATATCCAATAAACCCACAAGAAGTCTGACAAGACATTTTAGTGTTGGGATGCTGAAGAAGGATCACCACACAGATCAGTGGGAGAGCTGTGCTTCAGTCCTGTCAGAGTTATGAAGAAAAATCCCCCTGATGACAAGTTTGGTTTTATCAAGGTGATGTTGAGCTGACAAGAGCCCTGCTTCCAACTACCTCTCAACTCCCCATACTTCATCACTGACATCTTCCTCTGGCCATCCAAGTGAGTAAAGTATGAGATGAAGAAGGCAGAGAAAGAGGAGTGGCTGTCAGTAAGCCTCTGTAATTTATCTTCTGCAGCTTCCTCGCCATACTCAGACTGTCAGAAAAATCAGGAAAATCTGCAAACTCGTAGGGCCAAAACTCCAAATAATAACCTGTCATACCGCCACTGAAATGACAGCTTCTACAAGAATTAAGACAGAAAACAGAAGTGTCTGGGAGAAATTTGAGGGACTGACAGTTTTCTTTTGGCCTTCACCATCTATTATCTTATCACAATGAAGAGGACAGAGCACAGTAAAGCTGCTGCTTGGTGAATTTTTTAATTTATTTGAGCGATTTCAACTGAAAATTCTTCTGCTGAGTTCTCTACACAAACATTTCTTATGGCGCAGCAGGACTTGAACCCCAGCTATGACAAACTAAGCACCAATAACTGTATCACTTACAGTCTATTAATTGCACCTAGCTTAGGTTGTAGTCTCTGGCATTCACCTACTGCTGCTTGTTTTAAGATAGCAGCTTAAGAGGTCAATTAAAAACTACTTACGACTTACAAGGACTGACATGTGATTTATGATTTTAACACTGTAGGGATGAATTTGAAGCTTTTGATCATTTTTTTCTGTTGCTTATGATAAAACGAGCACCCAGGGCTCGATTTGGAGTCCCAAATATATTAACACAAAACTAAGGGAACAGTTAAATCCTGTTTTAAACTGAGTCTAGCACTCGTAAGATGGTACTTGTAAGTCTTTTTCACTCAAACTTGCATTTTGCTGTTTCACAAGTGGCTTTAGAGCAAAGACAACCTTTTAATTTAAAAATATAAATTTTTTAAAGCAATTTTAAATACTGTGATTTTACAGATTTTGCAATATGTTTACATCATCAGCTGATTTAATTTAAGTTGTGATCTTCTGTACACGAAAAAGAATTAGATGTAAGTGACAGCACTGATCTTGTGCGATTAATCCCATTTCACCCACGTTGAGTGCACAGCTTCTCAGCTTTTACGAAGAAGCCAAAAACCAGAACACTAAGTAGTGGGAAACTCATGTGCACGCAGCTTAAAGCAGGAAAGACGTGTGCCTACAACGTTCAGGTAAATTTAACCATCTAACCCATTTACCATCATCCAGCTATGAATGTTTCAAATACCTGCAATCGGCACCAATAAGAATAAAAGCCCGGGTTAATGAACTGATTAGAATGATTGCATATATTTTTTGCATATTAGGACACAGTGGGTATTGCTAGATGCCCCAGAAGGTGAACGAAATGCATCATTCTCTTACATTCTGCCCATGATGAGGAGGAATATGAGATGGCTTAGATGTATGATAGGAGAAGATTTGTCTCTACTAGGTGAATAAACAAACAGGTGGAGGAAGGTGGTGGATCTCGAATGATGACAGGCATGCTGGTAGCATGCTACACTGGTAGCATCCCAGTAGATCATTATCCTTGCTACCATTAAAGAAAAATTCCACTCTTGCATACTCCTAAATTTCATAATGTTCTTGAATAACGTGCAATATAGCGTTAAAAACAATGGGTACATGTTTTAAAAAAGACTTAGGTTTACTACTCATGCAATGTTTGAAAATTAGGGCCTGTTTACAGCCAAAGCTGTTTTCTTTCTTTAAATTGCATAATTATTTGAACAGTTTTTGTCTTTAAATTTAGGTGTGCTGCAACTGTTGCTGCTGGTAATGTTTTTAACCTCCGCCTCAACCGTTGCTACAGTTTCTAACACTGATACCAGGCAACAGCCCAGCATATTTTTAGGGAATAAAAAAACCCATCAAAACCTCCAGGAAGGGAGCACTGCTTAAAAGCACTGCTGAGTCATTTAGATTTACCTTTTTAAAAAAAGGTAAATCTAAATGGCTTTGGCTTTGGCCTCTAACATTTTATATTTATGACTGTGAATTATCATTAAATAAATAGCAATGGAAAGACCTTAGGAAAATATTGAGACCAGGAAATAAATTTAAACTAATTAACAAGTTTTAAGGAATCAAATCTTAATCTGTAAAGCTGCCTGCTATTTTCTGCAACATGCCTGATGAGTCCAAAACTGCTTGGGGAAGTCTGATACTACATAAGTGGAATTGTTCCTTTGAAATGGAAAACTTATGAGCTAAAGGGATGCTATCAGGCTCAAAGAGATACTTGGAAAAATACAGATATGGAGGTGCTCATACTCATTTTGGGCTGGTGTGGTCGAGACTGTGCACAGGGCATTAGGAACGTCCTTGGTCGGGCCGTCTACTTGTGAGTCCTTATTCTGGGTGCTGTCAGGGGCTTTGACTGAGTCCCGCTGACTCTGTGGCCCATCAGCATTAGCAGAGGGTGGGCTGACTAGCTCTGATACAAGGGGTGTTGGGTCGGAAGATGCGGCAACTTTAGGGGTGTCGCTCAGGTCAACCAGAGGTCCAACATCAGGTTGGGGGTTAGCTTTAAGCGAATTGGCTGTAGGGCTGTTTTTAGGGTGAGACTTGGCATGGGCCACTTGGGTTGGACTGGAGGTGTTGGTTGTTAGTGTGGTTCTCTCACTAGCAGGACTGCTTTGCGCCGTGCTAAAGCTCTCAGTAACTGAGTTAGCAGCTGTGGAGGACAGCAGATTTACCACCATCGGGGTGGTGTCTGCAGCAGCAGGCCTGTTTTGTGGGGAGAAGCAGGAAAAACAAGGTAGGAGAGGGAAAGATAGGGAGTTGGCACAGGGGAGGAAGCAGAGGGCAGAAAAGTGAGGGAATCAAGGACAACAAGGAAAATAAAAGAGGTAAAAGGAGAGTGCAGGTCGGGGGATAAACAAAGCAGATTAGGTTTCTATTGTGCTGCAGTAAAAAAAAAGAGACTACACAATCAAAATGTTAGCAACAAAATATTTGTAAGGGGAAAACATAAAACAATCCAACAATAAACTATAAAGGAAATGGAGGGAGTTTCAGGATTAAGATGCTCGGATGTCTTTCACAAGCAGTTTTCCCAGCAGAAGGCAGTGTTTGTTCTTGCTTTGAATGTGTCTGAATGATTTATGCACCTTGGCAAACTCACTCAGAAGGAGATTCGACAGCGCTCGGCTTTGAAATGAGACGACTGAAGTTTCAACAACAATGTACTGTGATAATTGTTAAGTTGGTTGCTGCGCTTGTTGCTGCTTGTTGCAAAAATAACATTGCAACATATCATTTGAATGGTTTTGAAATTGTGCCAAAAAAAAGGGAAGTCAAGCAAATGTATTACTTTCAATATAAAATGACAAAATCTGGAAAGTCTTAGTTAAGAGATGACCCAAAAATGCAGCGCCCTACAGCCTGCATCATGGTTCCATGGCCGTGCATATAGACCAGCACTTGCAGAATCATTTCTATCGAGTGTTCACTGTAGGCAGTTAAGTGTGGTGCATCATACATGGTCATACATATAGACAGTGGGACATTTTAGCCTTGCATAAAAAATGCTTATAGCAGTGTAAATTAACAGCACTGCTCTGTGATGTGTATAACTGTGCTTACAAGAGAACTGGGTCAATATTTGAATGACAGCTGGGCCGGACCAACATTTGTAAAATATTTCTGCTCAGAGCAAACCAATGATTTGCTTAATCTTTCTGTACTCTTGACACTCACTCAGGTTCTGTCAATGGCGTGGTCTCGTTGGGCTCGGTGGCACCTCCTCCTTCTTGGTTTGGAGTGTTTTCTTCCTCTGTTCTCACTTCGACAATAGGTTCCTTACACTCATCTTTGCTGTTATTCAAAGGAAATATTGTTACCAGGGTAATGAATTAAGTGCACTTAACTAGGTGTGTTATTTTTCTACCCTACAAAGAGAAAAATCTGGCAGTAACAATGTCAAATGAACAGGTTAATTTTAATGAGCTAAAACATACAAAATCCCAGGAATAGCACTTCAAGCCGTCAAACGCACTCACCCTATCATCCTCTTTGATCATCCTCCACCTGCATTGACCTGTAAGCTCTGATTGGTGGTTTTCCCTGAGGCCTTGTTGTTATCATCACACTGCTCTCTGATTGTGCTGAGCTGTGTGCATTGCTGGGACTGACCTGTTTAAACGCAGGGTGCTAAATAACGCTACAACTCTCATGATGCACTTTCACTAAATTTGTTTTGTGCGAGCTGTCAGAGCTGAAATATTTATTTGTTGGATTCGGAGCTGGCGAGATGACGGACATCTCGACGCATAGAACAAAATGTTTGATCAAACACAGGCGAACATGCAGTAACTGCATTTCAGCGCGATTAAATATTTATAGTTGGTGCTGAATAATTGAGGGAATTTCCCTAAGAATAAAATATAAAGATTTGCCTGCTTTCACTTTAGCTCAGCACCTTGGGAATTTTCTCTTTTGTCTCAAACTCTATGGCAAAGACTTAAAAACATGTTTTTAGTGTGTACTTACATACATCTACACAGGAATCAATGGAGTCTAATAAGCCCTCATACTAACAGCTCTTTTAATAACCTGGTCACAATATAAAACTATTATTTCAGAATCATATAAGTAAACAAAAGGAGATTTGGTTAAACAAGTAGTTTCAGTCTGCTTAGTTAGATTAAACCAATGTATTTTCATCCCAGTACATCAGATACTGCTGGCCTCACAGAAACACATTAGTGGTGCTTTAGGATGGGTGTTTAGTGCACTGGCCATGGCAATACTGGATAACGATCCAGTTGTTAAAGAGTGATAAAATCTACAAGTTTCTCAGCTCTGAGACATGTCCTGCTTTGTTTTCCTTCGTTATCACTCCATTATTGGTTTCTTTTGTAACTCACATTTTATTGTGCTTTCACCCGCTGATTCCATTGCAGTTTAATACTTGCTGGTTAAGGTTTAGGACCCAAAACTACTAAAACATAAAGTTATTTTGCTCCTTAATAAAATGAATCCTTCACCCTGAAAAAACAATAGTCCAGAGTTTTTTTTAAACAGGCATCCATGTGTGATTGGAACAGAGACTTTTCTTATCTTTGCTGTAACCAGGTGGATTTGGCACTGAAGCCAGTGGTTACCTTGTACACAGAAAATGCCAGTAATGTCCCCCAAAATAAAGTGAGCTGAATAAGCACATCTTTACTGGCTTTATTCTAAAGTTATATAAATCATAAGCACTGATTTGTATTCATGGTTCAAAAGCTAACTTCAAGCCCTTTAAGTATTTATTCTATTTTTTAGCTCTGCCTTCTTCTCAGTCAGCTCCTGAGAAATATGTTGATATTTGCTGCAAGTCCAACAGCTACACTCTAACTTAGGTTCTCTGATGATGGGCAGTAGGTTTATCAGAGGTATTTTTGAAAATGTGCTAATTCTCTGTAGGCACACCACAAATAATCTGTGTTCCAGTCAAAATATGACGCTTGCTTACGTGAATGCCGCCTTGCCCTCCTCGATGTCCTTGCTCTTTGCGCCTGGGCCAGCTTTCCCACAGAAGTTAATAGCAATACACATGAGGAGCCCGCACTTGTTGAGGAAATAGCAGGTGACATCCACGCCCACCAGCAGCAGGAAAAAGACAACAATAAGGATGCCTACGATGGCCCCGGTGCCCATGCCTGAGCCACCTTCCATGGCGTCTGAAGGGACAAAGACAGGGAGAGGGGATATACAAGCAAAACAGGCAGAAGAGGAGAAGAGGGTTTAAATATAGAGGAGAGGGGATGGGAAGGAAGTTAGAAAGAGAGAGGGAGAGAGAGATGATGAGGAATGCAATCAGGCTTTTAATACAGTGCTTCAGGTTTCAGTCAAAACCTCAGATGTGTGTCGCTCTTTTCAGAGAAAAGCTGAAAATGAACGGTGCAAGAGGGACCAACGTAATTTCTAACAACTTTATATTTATTCTTGACATCCCCAGTGGCCGAAACACTATGTTCAATTTCATACAGAATCACAGAAATTGCAAAGACAAAAACAAATCAAAACAAATACAAACAGACAAAACTATTGGTAGCCTTTCGAGGGCTTCTAGGCATATCCTTGTTCTTGTCACTAGGCGTTTCATAATAGGCTTGTAACACGTTTATAGACATTTGTCAACTGACTATTAATATTTGTGCCTGAGGTGTCAATATGGCACCATTAAATATAAACACTACATTGCATAAATATTTTACAATAAGAAAAAATGCCTCAAAAACTGCATGAGGGGCAAATAAATTGCAATGACAGTCTACTAGGACATATTACAACACAGGAAAACAATGTCGTAGGAGACTATTCTATGTGTACTCATAGTTTTAGCTATTCACATTTTTTTTTAAACACCCGCCCAATCATTTTACCAGTTTCAATCAAACTTTCTTTGGAAATGTGAAGGTTATGAAGGGTTACCTGAGCAGCATGTGTGAGCAGCCATCACATTTGTAATTCAGCTCTGAAGGCAGAGTACAAATGCAGGTCATTTTCTCCTACAGATTATTCGAATAAACAAACGCACATGCAGATTATAGAGAGAATGGCATAAAGATGGATTTTGGAGGTCAAGGCCAGCTTAGACAGCTACATTTTCTACCTTTTTTATCTTTGCGTGCAACCTGCTGCTTGCTAGTCTTTAGAAAAAAGACAGAATTTAAGGGGAAAAAAAGCACAGAGCATGCATTGTTGTAGTGATCTCAGTCTGTGAACTAGCGCATCACACCTTTTATTAATGCCTAATTAATAATTTGCAAATTGACTGACATTTCATGTAAATTGTAATTGTTTCAGAGATTCAACTTAGAGCCACAGAATTCATGCCAGTGCAACTTCACTGAACACTATGACTTACTCCATTTCAACCTTCTTCTGGAAGAAACAATAGATCTGATTGATAACAGCAACAGAATACTGGAGAAACTGTATAATTGTTAAGAAAAAAAAGTGAATAAACTGTAATGCTTTGGATAAAAATGGAAAATCCTGCTGAGGAAAAGAATAAAAGGGATTCACTACTCCACTGAAAAAATGTGGATAAGTTAAACAGCAACAACAGAACAGAAAAAAATAATTTAAAAAAAACACATATTTCCTTGACTGAGGTAATCACAGTGTGCAGGATTCATGGTAACCAGGTATAACAAGATTTCTTGTAATAGTCAGTGCACACTTAAAGACAGGGGTCCCCAATCTCAGTCCACGAGGGCCGGTGTCCCTGCAGGTTTTAGATGCGTCCTTGATCCATCACAGCTGATTTAAATGGATAAATTACCTTCTCAACATGTCTTGAAGTTCTCCAGAGGCCTGGTAATGAGCTAATCATGTGATTCAGGTGTGTTGACCCAGGGTGAGATCTAAAACCTGCAGGGACACCGGCCCTCGTGGACTGAGATTGGGGACCCATGCTTAAAGACAAAGACAGGCCTTCCTCAACTTGCATCTGGCTTCTTACTGAGACTGTCAGAAACAAAAAGCATTCTCCGCTTGTTTATCCAATGAACTTAATGTTGTTCTACGAAAACATAACATTCAGGTGTATCCGAGCTCGGGCCTATTTCTACTTCATCATCAGAAAGGGGTGGTATTTCTCATTTTTGCAACCCATTATGGACTTGACCCTTATGGGTCAGTCCCACTTCAGAGTGAGCCGTAAGAGAGGTTGGTGTTGCAAAAAACTTGTACGGTAGTTGGCCGGTGATTCAGAGACAGGTCACCTGGCAACGTGTCTCCAAACAATCTTTGTCTGGCTTTGATTGTCTGCAGTCACTCTCAGACAGACAAGGAAAAATTTGCAAATAACTGCAGTCTAATTCATAAATGCAGTAAGGTTGCAAACATGTTGCACTTAATCTGAGTCAGTCTGCTCCAGTGAAAGAACCTCGTCTCCCATGTGTCTGTTAGCAATAGGAGACTCGACTCAGCTAGTTGTATTCTGGTTCTATTCCTAAAGCAAGGCTGCGAGCACCTACACAACTACCTCACTATTTGTTCAGACATTTCTGAACTTGTGTTTCATATCTCTATCGTCCTAGCTTGACTCTGAATCTAAGTAGTTAGTTTGAAATTATGTTAAATGTGAATTTCTGTTTACGCAGATCATTTTTGCTGACTTGTTAAAAATATAATTACTGTGTTATGACAGCTTGCATGTAATTGCCAACTTGACCCCACTGACAAACCTGATAACAGACTCACTCCATCTTATTGCCATTTTAAGGCTGTCACGATGCACTAAAGCTACTTTGAAGATGACAGCTGACTGTGAGCGGTCGCAGACCCCGTCCTCCGTCCTTGAAGCAACGATTTCAAAGGCAACAAAATCACAAATTCCTTGCACACAGTCACGCTGCAGTCTCCAGCCACGGTTTTCCCCAGGGTGACTGTAGCCTTACTGACCACTACAAGTGACATTCACCCATTCACACCGAAGTTTAGTGAAAGCACTTTAACTGCCTCACAACCATACCTGAGGTAAATTTCAAATGAACAACCTCTGGACTGGAGAACCTGGAAAAAAATCTGATAACATCAGAACATCCTGAATTGCCTCAACTTATTAACACAATTTTTCCCAATCAAGGCATGCATTTAACATTAAGATGATTTAAAATCAAAGCTGGAAAGATGTTTGTTTGTGTTCAGCGTGTAAAGTGAGAATTATAGTTCCAACCCTGTTATGTTTGTTATTATGGTATCTACCGTGCCAGTAGGCAATCAAATTGGAAGACCTTCAGTTAAATTAAAGCCTCTCTTACATGTATCAATTTGGCTCTGCTTCAGGCAGTAAAGACTGTTGTAATGGCTCGCCAGGGTCTGGTAAGGATCAAGGGCTCATCAAAGTGTCTGAGGAGAATGTGAGCGCTGTGCAATTTGAGGACCATCTTTATGTTAACTGTTTATACCCTCAGCCTTGGATATGGGAAAAAGGGAAAGGATCAGCCAGTGACAAATATGTTCTGCAGTCGTGATTCACTGGAACTACAGAACGAACCCCTATTTATAATGGCCTCAGCACAGCCTGCAGCGTATTCTAAAAGCTTAAAGTATAAATAAATGACAGCAGCGTTACCACTGTAAGGAAGAGCTGTGAGCTGCGCTTTCAGTTTTCTGCCCATTTTGTGGTTTCACACATTCCCTACTCTCTAGATAAAAGGCCAAATATAGATAATGTACTGCCACATCAGTATACACTAGTTACTCCAGCAAAACAGACTTTGATCTGAAGTAACCACAACGAACGTGACGATTTAGTGTCAGTTCCATTAAATCCATGTGCACTGGTGTCTAAAACTGTCATTTTGTACAGCTGAGTAATCACATGTGGGGGGGGGGGAAATATATATATAAAGTGAAGCCGATGTCTCTTTCAAATGGAGCAAAGCAGTAACTGCCACACTGAAGTATCATACTTAAAGATCCAGTGAATTTTTGTTTCCAAGTAAAGAGCATGTTAACAGTTCTGCTGGCTCTTTACCTGTCACACACATTTAACCACATATGTCATTTGGGGTAACCAATTTACTCGTATGCGACCCTGCAATGAATAACTGCCACGCTAATCTTTGACTGTTAACATACGGCTTTACTTTATGAGATGTATGTCATTTTAGTATGACATCACACTTTCTGCCAGTGATTTAAAACGCCTACAGAGTGATGAACGCTCATAACGAAGATGAAACCTTATTGGGCCAGTTTATGTCACTAATTTGTCATTAATATGTAAAATGCAAGTACTTTATAAAAGCACTGTGCAAATGTACCATTAAAAAGGAGACTGAAACACATAAATTAGACCAAATGAACGCTCCAATTCTCTTGGCCTTTGAAGTAGAAACAATTGTTGACACACATAACACTCTTTAAATGCTGACGGGACACAGCCCATGGACAGCTATGCTGCAGACTTTGCAGGAAAAAAACATTTAATGCCTCTCAAAGATGTTGTGTTTGTGCTTACTGCACTCTGATGACAGATACATTCTCAAGTGAAAGCACTGCCCTGGGCCAACCGAGACGTTTAATTCAAATCCACCATCTTCCTCTTTCTGGCTGGCCCGGTATGCAAACCTTCAATTTCTCTGATGGTTGTGATGAAAATAGCAGGAGCATGCCAGAGTTCTGCGTACTTATAGGTGACTACAGTGGTGCAGAAAACACTTTTTTCTCTGCCCATTGCTTCATTTGCATTTTAACAGGCACAATAAATCATGTGCCATGTATTCAGTGCTGAGGGAGGGGGTTCTTACCGAGTGCTCTCACTGAGGGAGAAAGCACAAATCTACCTGTCAGGGTGGACTACACAAACATTTCTCTTTACAGGCTTGTTGGGTACAGTACTGAGACAGGTTTCCAGACGACTGCTGATAAACAGACCGCATGTGATAAAATATTTCACTACACACATTTCTGAGAAATCAATAAGACTGCCAGATATGTGCAGTTGTACCCTGATGAAACACCTTTATATCAGCAGTTAGATTTAAGTCCAACTGTGCAACTCTGACCGTGGGTTGCAGTATCTTTACAAACTTGTGCTGTAAAACACACAGAAATGCATTGAAAATCTTCCAGCACTCGCTTTACATTTGATGGATTGGTTCAGCCATAAGTAAAACAGCCAAGTCTAAATAAAAAAATATTAATTTTAGAGTAGAAATAGGGTTTAAGACATTTTAACAACTTTTATTTCACCAGAGGGGCCACATAATAAATAGTCTCAGAACAGTTTGTGTTTGAGATTCAGTGGAATGCTGAACATTGCAGTGATTAAAATAACCATATGCATGCAACAGACTGCAGAGAAGCAAACACAGTGTCCCCATCATCTGTAAAGGAAGAAGCCCAGTTGAGGACAAATTTGTTTATACTGTAGACGGGGAATCCAGACGGTCTGACTGAGGTGTAAAAATGCGTAAGCTGTCACCGTTTTTCAACCAGTTCTACAACTGTATGTAACAACTGTCATTAAAATTGTTCATACGACACCATCACAGACTTCCCATGACTCTTATTTTCTTCTTTTCCTTCCCTTCGTTGGGTCTATTTTTCCACCTACGACACTTATTTCTGGATACTGCATTGACCTCATTTGGGTTAAAAAAAAGTTTCTTCAGTAATTCCCATGTCTGCATCCTCCATCAAAGCTCTGCCACAGTGTGGCACTGCACCACCATTAAAAATAAAATCGGCTTCAGAATCAGTTTTCTTTTGGGGCACAAGGAGGCAGGGTGACGCTCAACCGGCGACCGACTCCCTCTCTGATTTAAGATCCTTGGAAACTCTTCATGCAGAGAGTGGTGTGTGGCTAGATGGGATTTCAGCCCTTTTTAAATTAAGATGGTATGAAAACAAGTGCTACAAGCTGCTGTGCATGCTGGCTTGAAAGTTAGGAACTCTGGACTCATTTCCATAGAGTAAAGTTTATAGAGGAAAGAGGGGAATCGTTAATTTAAAAAAAAAATTTATCTATTTTAACATAGATATTTCTACACAGCGATGATTACGGTGATGCTTTCTGTGGATTGTTTTATGCTCTAACATTTGATTTGAAGTTTCTGCCATTAATCACACTGAGCTAACAAGCTGAAGAAACGTTTCAGGCTATACAAAAAAAAAGGTAAAAATCCAATAGAAAGAGAGATGGCAGCTTTCCCTTTACTCTGCATGCAGTGGGCGACCTGAACCATTGCTTCAGGGAAGAGAAATATTCTGTTTATATGCAACACAAGTAAGTTTGATGCAGACATTTAGATGGAGATCCTGATTAGCAAAAATGAAAATCACTCAGCACTGATCAGCACTATCATTACTCAGTAGGCACTGATGAACAACTGGGGGGACAAAGTGACAAAGAACACCTCAAGGGTGTCGTAAGCTCTTATTTTCCTTGTGACAGAACTTAGTTGAGATTAAACAGCAGTGCCAGGGATAATAAATGGAGGGAATACAAATCTTATTTTAGACCCCAACTCATAAAAAGGCGGGGGTGCCACGTTTCAAAAGTGAATACTACTCAGAGAAAAAAAAGTCAATAACATTTGAAACTAACCTTGTTAACTTTTATTTTTTCTTTGCTAATAATTCCTCTGTTCTTCCTCACGCCTAATTCTCCTTCATTCCTGTTCAGAGAAACGGGGTGTTACAGATATTGATGTTATTCAGGTTTGATGATACTGCCTATTCTAAGGCTCAGGCAGAGAGCTTATGGGGATAGATTCACCTTAGCGTCCCATCAAAAGGCCATCAAAGATCATACGTTCAGTGGAAAAGCCTGAGACATTTGATTACTTGGAACTCGAGTGCTCTTTTCTGCAGACACTTTTTCTATGATCCCTTATGAGTTTTAGTTAGGTATGTGTTGTGCTGGATGTTAAAGCACTCACAAGCCACAAGAGCACGCTTGATGGGAAGATAAATTATTTCATATTTCCAGTATTACTGAAACTTCCACTTACACAGTCATGAATGTTACATCTGTCCATGCGAATCTGACTTTTAATACAGACATAATCAACTCCAATCCATCTGGACCATATGGCTCAGATTACCAGCAGCAGCACAAGTCTTAGTACCACTTAGCTGGAATTTGTGATAAATCAGAGAAAAATGGTTTTAAAACACGCGCTAGCTTTAGCCGTTACAGCAAACGGACTTTCTGTATGACTGGCCTCTATGATGGAAAATGCTCATCAAGAAGGAATAAAAACAATGACCATTCACATATGTGTGATTACTGAAAATGTATCAATGCTTTATTAATTCTCTCACACTAAAATGCTGTTGATCATGGCTGCAGGTGATTTTAATCTCTTAAGTTATGCATTGCAATCTGTCATCTCTCATGACTCTGCAAACTTTAATGAGTTGTACAGCAGAGTGACGAACAAATGTTGGAACAAATGGAAACTATATAGAGGACTTTAAGTAACCCAAACTCTGACAGCCTTTCTTAAAAATCTCTAGCTTTTCATTGCCACTGTTAAAGACGGACATTTAAATTGGCCTAAGGTTATTCCCTTGTTAAGTCTCATGTAATTAGCAATTTCTTAGCCAAATGCTCCGTTAGTTAATAAGAGCTAATAAGCACTGAGGCATTACTGAGAGTTAAAACATTTAAATTCTTTAACTCCAATACAGTTGCTAGTGTGGCCGTTCTCCATGGTGTTACAATCAAACCAGGCCTCCATGAAAAAAAACAACAACAACAACAAAAACAACACAGGAGCGTGGAAACAGAAGCTAGCAGTAAGCTAGCTAGCCATTAGACATGCTATTATGATGTACCATATTTCAAGTAAAGTATTAAAAACAAAATTACTGGACTAGGTTGCTACAGAATACATAACATCCACCCTTGCAAAACATAACCACAGTGGTGTCAGATCACAAAATACAAGTAAGAATCCTGTAACTGTGGATTTTCATAGCTTTGATAGCTTTGATAGCTTAAACTAGGTTGCCTGGCTGTCAGGTCAACAAAAATTAAAGGTGGTCCGGAAAGACTTACAAACAATGTTGTCGGCCATTTAATAAGGAAATCAAATTTCAGTGTTCTTTGTTGTGTAAACACTGGATACATTATTTTGTTGCTTAGATCGTAGCAGCTAACAACAGCCAAAAGAATCTACTCAGCGCCATCAGGGTTGCATATTGGCTTCATTCTAATGTTTAGCTAATGTTTGCATATTAATATCCATATTTTTGTGCTGTTTTACGCCGCTGCAAGGCCTCTGTACAATATACAGTTTACCATTTGTTCCTTTTTTATGCAAAATGCATACTTTATCTTCTTCACTTAAGCTACAGCCAAGCCCCTGACCTCAAAACATCTGGGTTCAACAGTCATGTTTGATGTAATGCAACACTGAATGCAGAATACAGACATTTTGTTAAAGCTCCAGAGAAAAAAAAAGGGCTAAAATCAGCTTAACAATCAGCTTCCCAGAAGAGTCAGACAAAGATATCTTAGTATGTTTAGTCGCCAAAGCCTCAGAAAGTCATTACTTTCGTGAAAGAAAAAGAAACACAATTTATTTCAACCCTACAATGGTTACATGGAAATACACTGATAAGCACTTACAAAAATGTCCCAGGAATAGAGAATAAAATAATTCCACATTCTTTTAAACAAAATCTTTTAGTGTTTAACAGCTGTTTCGTTATGGGGTTTTTTTTTTTTAGACATTTCACTGCTTTCAGGTAAAAAGAGAGCATGAATCCTCAAAATAACAGCTGATTTCTCGAATATCAGTTTGAAAAGAGTATGTACACTTCTTCACAAAACATGATTAGTTTTTCTGCACAACCTTCTGTTCTCTCCTGACAAGGCGGTTACATAACAATGTATTTGAAAATGAGCATAATATAATGTTGAAAATTAAGAATGAGTCTGGAAAAAATGAGTTCTCTGACCATAACCGATATTAAATTTCTCTGCAAATGTTATCTTCCCCTCAATTTGTACAGCAGGACATTTCAAGCTTGTATAAAAGAAGAAGAAGGAAAAAAAACAGCCAGAATTTAGGCACAGCATTTGTACTCATCTCCTGGTTAACACATTCATAATGCTTGACTGGGGAGCTTTGAAGCAGCTGCATAGCACATTCATGAATACTGGATCATGCCTTGTGTCAGCTTTCATGCAGTGTTCATGCTTTTATGTCACTTGTGACATAATAGTGGAATGGATGTGTTTGTTTAATAGGCAGTAAAGTCCAAAATAAAATCTCTTTACAATTTCGGTGTCTGATTAAACCACTGCAGACACAAAATTAAACAGTGTAATTATTCTATTTATCACCCCCTCTTCAGATCACATTAAGGCATTATGAATGTGTTACTAATCAAATCAAAAACAAAGCTACAATACTTTGTCTACATTGTATCCTGAAAGAGCACCCGGCGTCCAACTTGCAACATTGTCAAAACCCTAAAAATCTCTCTCCTTCGGAATCTATTCATACACAAGATGACATTACAGTGAAAACAGACGAAAAAAATATTAACAGAATCTAAAAACCAGAAACTGAGATTGATGCAAGTACTGAGCACCCTGTAATAACGTCATGAAACCAATGTCTTGACTCTTCAACTTTTTTTTTTTCTTGTGTGTGGCTGCACAAGGGTCAAAAGGCATAGAAAGCAAAGGTCTGGAGCCAAAGATTTGAACGGCTCAGACTATCCTCTTTCTCCTTGAATGCAATCAGTTTATGGGAGCCAGAGCACAGTCAGCACGGACAGAAGAAGAGCTGCCAGACTGCACGTCACACATTGGCAACCGAGGGTGGCTGAGGTCATTGACCAACAATAAATAAATATCCACAACAGAGTATTTTGAGTGATAATCATAGCAATAAAGTGTGACAAGGAAAAAAAAAACACACAGTAAAAACACAGAGAAAGAAATTTGTGTGTATGGCAATGTCATGGTCCATAGGTGCCCAAGAAGATCACACATGGAGACAGGAAGGACACGGAGAAAAAAAGAAGCAGGAGAGAAAGAGGGAAAAGAGGGAGAGAGATAGAAAAATAGGTCAGAAATACAGAAATACAAGTCTGGAAGGTTGTTTTTTTTCTTTTCAAGACTGAATTGAAGAATAAAAAAGGAAGTCTAAGTTAAAGAGTAAAAATAAAAAGAAGTTACAGCATGTTAGTATCACGGCAAATGACACATGGTTCATGGCAGGCATGGGTGGAGGTTCACACAAAGGAAGGTAATGGGGGATGACATCGATAAGGAAGACATTTCAAACACACTGCAGCACAGTCTCTGTTTTCACCTTAAGGTTCAGTATAAAGAAAGAGTTTTAAATCAGCCATGGTGCAGAGCAGCGGCCAAGTTTAGGGTAAGATAGATGACAGCCTGAATGCAAGAACACATCCACATGAGTCAGGCTAGTATCTCTCACTCCTAATGGCCAGTGGTGTAATATAAAGTAAATGCAAGCACATGCTTGCTTGGCAGTGATGCATAAACTGAATGCCAAAGTCTCATTAATTCACAGATTCGGTAATAATGGAGCAATGAAAAACACAGCAACACGTCTCTATATTTTATTGCGTGTGTCTTTGGAAAGTTTGAGCCAAAGGCCAGAAAACTGGCGCATGGGTTTCCAATCAGCAGCTCTCTGAGCCTGCAGAGGAAAGAAGCTGGACTGCTTTGCTCACGTAGCCTTAGCTACTATTGTTGCTCTTGACTTATCAGTGAAGGCAGTGCAGATTGTAGATAGATTAATTAAAATGTTTTTTCTACATTAGGTAAGACATTACCTTCAAATCCTATTGAATGCTGCAATTATAAATGGCTTCTGAACTCGGGTTCTAAAGGAACTCGATAATCACCTAAAAGAAATATTAAAAACAATATGGCGCCTTTTTTTGCCAGTAGATAAAAAGGAAATTATCTTGTTGACAGACCTCGTGGTTCAAAGTTCAAATATGTCTGGACATCTGTTCTGTGTTAGTATCGACACTTACGGAAAGAAAGCACAGGGAAATATTCACAATAGTACCACTTGTTCATCTAGCATTACACCACTGGTCATGGCTGGGGGAATGGCCCATGCAAAACCAAACATCCAAAGCAGACGCTGGTTATGAAGGTAAAGTCTGTGACATGGATGAATGGATGACCTTATGTTACAAAACCTGGAAGATGTTATTAGCTTTATAGTTTTAGTCCTAAGTCAACCTTAGCTGGGGAGATTTGGATGGATCAAGATGTGCCACTTTGTTTTTAAAATTATCTCTTCACATTTGGGCAGCATTTTACTTTCTGTGAGACTGTGGCAAACAATTGCCGCTCAGCTGTACCTGTGTGCATTAAACCTAAAGCAAATTAGCTATACACAAACCCCTTCACACGTCCGGGTCAAATAAATTAAAAAAAAACAACAAACTCCAATATGTTTTCAGAGATCTTTTATGCTGAAGTGCATTCACATTACTGGGCTGAATGTATTCTTGTGCATATGGTTGTTTTTTGAACATAAAACAGAAATTTAAACAGGCTGAAGCTCAACCTTGCATCCGCACTGGACTCCCAATGTGAGATTCAGATAAAATTGAGCATGCAGAGCCCTGCATATAAAAAGGAGCAGCTGTTGATCAAGCAGTACAAAGAACAGCTGTGAGACTGCAAGGGAATAGTGGGATTAAATGCAGATGTTGTAGCTAAAAATAAACCTCGGCAATAGCCCGTGCTCCCTGAAGGGAAGAAAAACAACAGCAGCTTGGAAGTAATACTAAAAAATCTCAAAACAAAACCAAAAAAAATAAAAAACTTAAACAAAAGTAATTAGAAGACTTAAAGGGGGGCTGACTCGGATGATACTAAGGTTAACTTGTGGTCTGGTAGATTTATATGTGATCCAAACCTCCCACTGCTATATGGCTGTTGCCCAACAAGGACAAGAAAAATAAAAAAAACAATTACAGCATACAAAAAACCCCCAAAACCAACCAAACAACCAAACAGGTTTTTTCATGTGCCATGCACTGGCAGCAGTTGCCTTTTAACAACTCCAGTAAAGAGCAGAAAAACATTAATCCAGCTGGAAAAGGCACCATGCAAACACTGTATGGGCTGCATCCCCACCTAACTAGGCCACACATTTCAATTCAGGTCAGTCTTGGAGCCTGAACTGTGAGACCTACTAAACCTGGTAGCAGAAGGGAAGACAGATGCTGACAGAAAGAATGAAAATCAGAGAAAATGTGAAACAAAGATAGAGGCAATAGAGGCTCAGATATCGTAATACAAACAGAGAGAGAGAGCGCAAACAAATCAAAAAACAATGAATGATATATAAAATGAGGCAGGATAGTAAATTATGGAGTATTGTCATTAATGATTTAGGAAAAAACTATCTGCAAGCTTCATTAAACTTCATTTTTTTCATAAATAGTGACTTACCCAACTTCAAAAGCTGAAACTGTGATGAAATTTAGATTGCATGCATATAATAGTTTCTTCAAGATTTGTATTTTGGATGTAAAAAGTCAGTAAACTTTGCCGATTAATAATAAAACTCAACTACAGTGACAATGACACACAGAAGAAGAATTTGGAATGAATAGCTATGTGTGTGATGATAGCTCTTTAAAGAACAAACACTCACTGGCCACTTTGTTAGGTATACCTGTTCAAATGCTTGTTGGTGCAAATATCAAACAGACAAAGTTAAGACGATCTGCTAAAGTTCAGGCCAAGCATCAGAATGTGGAAACAAAGGTGATTTAAGTGACTTTAAATGTGAGAAGGTTGTTGGTGCCAGACAGGCTGGTCAGACTGTTCCAAAAACTGCTGATCTGCTGGGATTTTCCCACACAACCATCTCCAGGGTTTACAGAAAACAGTTTAAAAGAGAGAAAATATCCAGTGAGCGGCAGTTCTCTGGGTGAAAATGCCTTCTCGATGCCAGAGGTCAGAGGAGAATGGCTACGCTCCTTCGAGCTGATACAGTAGCAACAGTAGAACCTCTCGTTATAACCAAGTTATTCAGAAAAACAACACATTCTTCTACAATAGCAGAAGACTGCACTGGGTGCCAACTCCTGTCAGTTAAACAGGAGGTTGAGGTTATAATTTGCAAGGTCGTTTTTAAAATTGGAAAAACGTCGCCCGGTCTGATGAGATTCGATTGTGAGATTTGGATGGTAGGGTAACAATTTGGTCTAAACAACATACAAACATGGATCCGTCCTTCCTTGTATCAAAAGCTGCTGGTGGGGGGGGTGGGGTATGTATTCTGAGTAAAGCCTTTAGTACCAACTGAGGATCCTTCAAACACTACCTGAATATTGCTGCTCACTGTGTCTATCCCTTTATGAGCACAGTGCACCCATCTTATCATAGCTGCTTCCAGCAGGATGCCAATGCCACAAAACTCAAATCATGTCTATATCTATCATGTCAATATGTACAAAATCTCTGAGGAAAGTTTATATAACTTCATGTGCCACAAAGAATTAAGATGCTCTTAGAGACAAAACGGGGTTCAGCTCAGCACTTTCAAAGCGAACCTAACAAAGTAGCCGATGAGTGTAGTTGTCTGCTTTGACTGGTGGGAAATGATTACAGCATTGTCCTAAAAGTTGATGGCTTAATTTTGTGTATTATTTTATAAAAATGTTCTGTCAGTACTTTTAAATCTATAGCAAGGCACAGATTTTAGTTTGTGTTTATGACTTGTGGGCTGTTTTCGGGCACATTAGTTTAAAGATTGGGGCATTTTATAGGCGATTTCGATTTTTCGGGGGAAATCTTTTTCACAATGTGCACTTGACAGTTAAAAGAAAATACGACTGAGGCAATCAACACTTCCTTTCATAAGGAAGAAAAGGGCAGGCAAATAGTGAAAGGGAGGGTGACAATGGAAGAAAAACAGGATGAAACAAAAAAAAGAAACACAGACAGAGTGTAAGATGTCAAAGAATTTTAAACTGTTAGCTAATTCAAGTGGGGAGGCAGCCCAAGTTAAAAAGTGCACTCTACACACAACACAGCAACAGAGCAAAGGCCGACCGTGACCACCTGTGTAGATGATGTATTTGGGAATAAATGGACAAAACTCTGTTTTCTCTGGGTCTGACTGAAGTCTGTTCTCACATCATTGGGCATTAAGATTGAGGAGTTGAAGTTACCTCATAACAAGTAATGAGACTTGGAAGCGCCGGATATCCAAGGAGAAATGCAGTGAGGATGCCTCTGCTTGTCATATGGACTCATTAGCTACTTTTGATCTTGTGCTGCCTGGGCTTCAACATTTTCTCAAGCGAGTGCAGTGTTTTAAAAAGGTGCTCTGTGCATAGAAATTCATTCCTCCACGAAGAGAGGATTTAGTGGAGATGACATTATTAAAGAAAACAAAAGTGTGGCACTGACAGAGAACTAGAAACAATGAGCGTAGGCTGGGGGTAAAATGAAAATAGATTTCAAATGACCCAGCTTCCAGTCACTTGTGTATTTCTACTGACATCAAACTTTTGGTGCACACATGCCGTGTTCAGTCTTTGGTTTATCATTTAAAAACCCCTTTTGGCCTACAAGGAGAAAGCCTGTGCTTATTAACTATTGTAGAACAATGTTAGATTAGTTGCACTGGGCATTTTAAGGTCATCTACTATAGTAAACTTTGTGGGCAAGTTAGTTTAGTTCCTTAAATGTAAATCTAATTTTAAAAAATCCCCAACCCCCAAAAAGTAGCTCTTCAAAATACACCATTAGATAAAGTCTTTGTGTGATATTATATATAGTACCTGGATTATAAACCTTACAGTTACAGTACTGCGCAAACTTTTAGCACCAGGTTCACTTTTTCTTTAAAATTTCCCCCCAAAATGAGAAATGGGTGATTTACTGAAACATATGCAAATATTTTCACAATAGAAAACAACACATTTCCAATGGGAATGAAATTTAGAGTTTGTGCTCATTTCAAACACTCTGTATAGGCCACAACACTATGTGTCCCTCAGCTTATAATAGAGTCTTTGCTTTACGCATCAGTGGGGTTTGCATCGTGCATTTCCTTTTGGTTACCAGATATGAAAACAGTAAAAACAATACACCTCTGCCATGCGACAGACAGAGATAGATTATTCATGACCGACCCTGCAGCCAGCAAGCTTTGAATAAGCACCTAGCAAAAGTCAAAGATCCAAATAATAGATTTTCTGGTCACGGTAGAAGCCTATGTGCACTGTGGCTGATGTGTGTGGATGCTCGGGGTAGGTATGATGGGAATAGTACCTGGGACAGTTGTGGGCTCTGTATCTGTTTTGAAGGCGAGGATGCCGGGCTTAGATTTGCCCTGCTCATTCTCTGCCACCACATGAACCTCATACTCTGTGTTCCATTCCAGGCTGTTCAGGAGGATATAGGTACTGTCACTGGGAAGGCGGAGCTCTGGTTTCCAGTCAGATACACGCTTCTGAGAAAGGGATGTAGACAGGAACAAATCAACACTCTCAAAGGAAAAGATCATTTTAGATCATCTACAAATGTCTTGATTTCTCAAAGTGTTCTTGAGCTGACATAAAAGCAGTACATGTTCTTTCTCAGCATGTTTTTCAGTTCCAAAGAGATTAACCTGGTCCAAAACAGTTTAGAGAATAATGGGGAAAAAACAAGAAAATAATTAAATGTATAAAGTACTCACCGATTATTATACACAAATTGTACACA